>NC_132957.1:4111666-5343333 GCF_034638445.1 Ciconia boyciana | reverse complement strand
GAAATTAAATGAGCCTTTCAGGCCTGATGACTACTGACTTATTCCTGCAGCTGTAGACCAGAGAGGCTCTTGTCATGTACTTGTTATATGAGCACTAATTTCTGAGCACTTAGTATTTCTTCAAATGCTTTATAATGTGGTTCTGTAACTAATATCTGTCCTTCTGCCCCCAGTCTGAAGTTGCTTTAGACTTTTCAAACTTCAGAGCGCACAGTTTGACACAAATAGCTGGGAAGCGATGGCTGGAGGCTTAATAAGATGCTCGTTGGGTCAGTATCTGGCAGCCAACCAACAAGGCAGATTTTCAAATTGCTGTTAGTACTGCATGGTGATCACATCTCTTCTCAAGAAAACATTGGAAAGCTTCCTAATCTTGAATTCACTGCGCAGGCACGTGATTTTCTGGGAATTAGCTTGAATGCACTGCAGAATGGTTCATACCTACATGGCCTAATATTAGATAATGGAAAAACAAGTACAGCAGGGGTTTTGTCAGTTTTCTTCATGGTGGCCCTTCAGCCGGCCCTGGTGGCCTGTCGGTTTATACCCACAGCTGCCAGCTTTGATGATGCTTCTATTCCTTACCTATCTAAGAAAGGAAAAGAGTCCAATTTTTAAAATTGCAACGTTTTATTGAGTATTACTTGCTTTGGGGCATAGTTAATTCTTTAAAGAATTTTTTTAGCTGTTTTCAGGGGACATGATAACACACTATACCCTGTGGTGTCTGCAAAGCTGTGGTGTTTGGATGTTCAAGCTGATGTTGACAGTCAGGAGTAAGGTTTTGTCCTGTGCTGCCCGTGCGGTGCTGGGTGGGACTCTCCCTTCCTGTCATGCGGGCTTCCCATCCCTTCCTGCGTGGGAAGGCTGTCCTTCAGCCTCCTGCGCTAAGCCCCAAAATGTGCTCTGCACGTTAACGGCTTATTGCAGCCCCCAATTACTGTCGAAGACTTCGCGATACGATCTTTCATCTGCAGCTTTTCCCAATACATCTGTGCTTTTGGTAACTTGCACGAGTTAAAACGTCTGCCTGCTTCCAGCAGTGTTGTAGAAACCATCTCCAGCTTGCCTTCTCATTTTGAAAGTGTATTTTAACATTTCTGCTTTAAGATCGGAGATAATGAAAGGGGGTGAGCGTTGCTGAGTCAGTTCTTACTGGCTCTGGTTTTTGTCCTTCCTGCCCTCCCACACGCTCCACCTGCACACGGAGCTAACCTTCAGCAGCGACAGCCCCCGTGGGCTTTCCTCCAAACCGCTAGCAGTAAACAGAGCCTGGTTTCCTATTCTCCTGCTCCTTGGCCTGAGATAACAATCTAGGGGTTTTTTTTGGAGGAGCTGCGGCTGAGGAGCGTTGGAGATCTGGGAAGGAAAAAGGGGGTCCCTGAAGTGTGGGCAAGCTGCTGCTCTGTCCTGCCTTTGCCAAACTGGCAACCAGCCAGGATAACGAAATCAGCCTTTCCTTTGAAACACCTAAGCTCTGGGTAAACATGAATATATCCTTATGGTCGTTTCCAGCTGCAGAGCCGAGGTTTCATTGTTTGACAGTATTGTATGCAAGGCGGAGGTGCTCGATGTTGTGGTCTGCTGGGCCCGGAGCTGACCGAGTTAGTCATACATGACTGAGCAAACCTGGCATTTGTTTTGGTGTGCGAGACACTGACGGACATGCAAGACATTACCCATCACTGTTTAATGAGATGGTATGGTGGCATCTATGGTGCAGGTCATATAAATATCAGATTTGGTTTTGTTTTTTAGAAAACCGCGGTGCTCTAGCACTGCTCATGGTATCACACGCAGTCAGCGAGCCTCAGAGCTGGCCTGTGCTGAACCAGGTTTGTCTGGCTTGTAATAAATTCTTTGCAGTTTAGAGCTGCCTAAGCACTTTTCTATTGATGTGCAAAAATGCTTACTGTGATTTTTAAACTAAACCTTTTATTTTCTGGTGAGATAGGAAGCCCTAGTTGTGGGCTAACTGGAAGAACAGTTCCGTATTGTGTGAACTTGGAGGCGAGTTGGGGAAACGATCTGTCCTGCTGTGAAGTTCGGTCTGTTTGAAATGCAAATCACTGAGAGGGTGCAGGAGATTTAGGTGAATAATCCAACTGTCAATTGTTTCTATAATTGATTTCTAACTTTCTAGTGTGAAAGCCCTCAATCTCTTATCTGAATCTCATTGCATTTGTGCTTTCAAGTCGGGAAACAGGTTGCATAGGCAGATTGTCATTAAACAGGTTTGCTTGTTCTCTATCTAGTTTTTCTAAGTATGGATATATGTAAAAGTGCCTAAACAGCACTAACTTTACATATTTCCAGCTGGTTTCCCATCCCAGCGCAGGGTGCGCATACAGCTGCTCTCTTGCTGCCGTCTGGACGGGCTTGCATTCCTCAGCCCTGAGGCCGGCATTCCTCTGCTCCTCTGCACCAGCTCATTTGTTTAGTATTTGTTTAAATTTTGAATCCCAGAACTGTCTCCAGATCACTTAAGCTACCAGACACCTTTATTGGTTGTATATACAGCCCCCGCCTGCTGGCACTTTAAATCTTGTTCGTACTTATTAAAATAAAATGCATACTGGCAACTTTCAGTTGCTTGTTGCTCTAGTTCACTGGAATTAATCTGGAATCCCCAAATGCCATTTGATTGAGTAAAGGCAGTTGCAGTTTGCTTATTAGGCACTCAGCTATTTCACAGCTATTTCAGTTAAAAATCTGAAAGGAAAGTTGCTTTTTTTTTTTTTTTTTTTTAAGTCTTGATGGCAGCTTGGACTGGAGAAATCTCCTCTGTTTTGGGTTTCTCCTTCTCCACTCTCTGTACACAGGAGCTCGTACGTGAGCTGTTCTTTCCGTAGAATTCAGCTTTTCTGCCAGTCCAGCCCAGAGAGACTCAGTGTTATTGTCACATGCTCCCAGCTGTACAAGGCCACGGGGAAAATGTGTGTGCAAAAGTGGCTAGTAAGAGCCAAATTAGTCAGCAATTAGTTTGGGTGCCATGCTTCTAAACCTGAAGTGCATCTCTGCTTTCTACCTATTGCTTTCCTCAGCTTGATTTATTATTGGTAACTGATGGAAATGGATGATCCACATCCCCCAGGTCAGACCAACCTTTGTCAGGGGGAAAAAAACCCCAACAACCCCAAAACACAGTCAGTACATCCTATCCCTCGATGTCTTTGATCTAATTCTGAACTTGGTGCCTCCAGCGTGGGCTGGAATTGAACTAGGATAGCAGTGTTGGAATTATTTATCTTTTTAAAAACTAGACATAAGTAGGTTTTTATTAATCTGGACTTTCTGGGTAACCATGAGGACATGGCCAGGACTCTGCCAGCTGCAGTAAATCATTGATCTGGAAGAAACAGGCACCCCCAGTACAAACAAATGAAGAACCTGAACTTTCCTTGGAAGCTTCCCATTTGAATATTACCGTAGCCTGATGATGAAATGCAATCGATTCTCAGCATTTGGAAGCGTACCAGCAGGTCTCTGACCGTTAATAGGCAAAGGTTGGACAAAGCCTGATTTAACCGTATTACGTCATCTGTACTAGGAGCTTAAACCTGAATCTCCTGGGACTCGTCTTTTCTGTGCTTCTTCCGTTCTTGACTTCAGTAGCTCTGAACTGAAGGGATGCTTTATTTCCACAGCAGATCTCAAATCTGTTTTGGTGTTTCTGCAGATAGTCCCTAGCCTAGGGACAGCTTTGGTTCTATGCAGAATACCTGCTAAGAATAACTTCATAGAGCATCTGCAATGGAATACAAAAAAACCTCAGTAACACGAGGATAGGCGGCATCGTCCAAGAAATTTCCTTATAAAGTATTGCTACGGCTGCAAAGCCCTGCCAACAGGAGTGGCCCGCGCTGCCAGTAATTTCTCTCCTTTTCCTTTCCCTGTTGCAGTAAAGACCGTGCTTCTGCCAAAGTCACACCCACTGCGCAGCGATCGATGCAAAGCGCGGAGATTGCTGGAGAGCTGCAATATACGGATTTTTGCATCTGACTTTGAAACTGGAGATGAGGAGAGGGTAGCTCTGCAGAACAGTTGTGAATTTTAATCCTATTGCAGCCAGTCCCTGAAACAAAAGGATATGATTCCTTAGTGTGCTGAACAACACTTGCTGCCCTTTCTCATTGGTCTTAGTGTTGGGGGGGGGGAGGAAAGGCATGAGTCACGTAAACTGCTTTCACAAGTCTTTGCCTCTGCAAACCAGTCCTGCTTTTCTTAATTTTTCCTTCACTTTTCAAGGAAAGTGGCTAAAAACAAATGAACTGCTAGTTTTTGTGGGACAGCAGCTAAAGATCCAAGCTCTTCTTCAAGCTCTATAAGAAACCTTTTTCTTTTTTCTGAACTATTGCACTTGAACTAATCAGCACAAAATGTTTGCTAGGGTGAAAGCCTTCATCCTAGCATACTCTTAATGCTGCTGTGATGGAGCTGGTGGGGTTAGCTTTGGGGACACAAGCTTTGGGAAGCTCAGATCTGTCAAGAATGACCAAGTTTGTCATGCTTTGGCACAAGGAATAACGGGAAGTATTTTGGGGCTGTCCCTACAAAGCCTGGTTCCTTTTAAAAACAAAGCAGATTAGCTCCAAAGGCAGAAATTAAGTTTTTGGGCTTGTGCCCTCCAGGGTTCGATTGTTTGCAGCTGAAGGAGCTTGGTTGGAGGGGAAATGGCTCTGATGCAGGGCTGGGGGCTTTTATGTCATGGCTGCGTGTTGGAGCAGCCGTAGAGTGAAAGTTGTTCATCTTTTGTAGTAAAACCTTGTGTTCAGCAAAAATGGTTACTCAGTCTGCAAACATGTTATGCAGGCTTTTGAGATAAGCTGTAATTCAAGCCTTTAGGTTGTCTGGAGCAGGTCTTTTTGTTTAGTTAGCTCCCTACTAATGAAGAATGTATCTTACAAAATATTTGGTGGGTTTTTTAATGGTTTGAAATTATCTCAGTGCTTTTTACAGTGTCACATGAGATTTTGCAACAGGTGATCCGCAGAAGAATAATAGTTAACTTCTGCATTGTGCAAAGGATTTCTTTTGGTTAGCTGCTGGTAGTTGTGCAAGCACATTTACAGCTTTATCAGCATTGACAAGAATCCTGTCTCCTCTGTGACAAATGCTGTTTTCTGTCTGTCTTGAAGTGCTTTGTTAAAATTTACAGTGGCCTCGCAGGAAAAGAAGGTCAGGTGTTTTCCCAAGGTCATGAAGGAGAGCTGTGGCAGAGCTGGTGTAGGAGCCTGGGCTGCAGTCTCCAGGTCTGTGGTTTCTCCTCAAGGCTTTCCTTCCTCATTGCTCACTGTGTAGCTCTGAAACAGAGGGTGAGAGTGACTTACTCAGAGGACCCACTTATTTTTTAACTATAGTGTGTGCCTCTGCAGAACTAGACGTGACTAACTGTTCTCTCAGGCAGCCATGAAAGCAACCTTTGCTCAGAAAGTGTGCTGGGGAATGCTGTAATCTCAGAAGAAGGCTGGACAAAATCAGGCTGCCCTGCTACCTTCCTGGGGTTGCTGCTCTTGAAGTCGAGCTGACAGGTGAATTTGTTCCCTGTCTCTAGTGCTTGTATGTTAAAAAAAAAACAAAAAAAAAACAAAAAACAAAACAAAAAAAAAAACAAACAAAAAAAACCCACCCAACAACCACTTCCAAATGCAACAGCCCCTGCTCAAAGTTGGATTGCCTTTGAAACAGGACAGGAGTTACAGTTCTCCACTTCTAATTTGAGCTCAGTGAGATGCTCAAAGCATTTTCTTCGACGCTCATCCAGCACCACTTAATGACACCTGATTCTTCAGAAGGTCCCTCTCATGTCCTTGCCTGACAGCTGAGTTATCGCGTTTTTCTCCACAGTCTGTAATTTGTCGGTAATGACCGTTCTTTGATGTCCCTTCTCTTCACTTCTTCTACACACGAACTTACAAACCACCTTTCCTTCCCTCCTGCTTGCTCGAAATGCTTTTCTAAGAATTTAATTTCTGCAGCATGTGCAAAAGTCCTCCGCATTTTTAATCAGACACAATCAGCAGTGTGCAAATAGTCAAGGGAAAATTTGAGATTGCGGCAGTCTCTGCATATGACTTTTTTAGTATAATTGAGATAATCCCAGTTTGATATATCAAAAAAAGATCTGGGGCAACGTCCCAATTCTCCCTCTCCAGTGGCCTTGTTCAGGTTTGTCTCCTAAGAGGCACCTTAAGATGCTGTGATTTTTGTAACCTGTTTTTTCCAGTTTTCTCCTTTCCTTGTACCTCTTGTCACCTTCATTGTTAAGTTTGTATCAGACTAAAATTTGGCGATATGAACACACCTTCTGTCAATTTTCCATGAACTGCAGCCTGATTGTGAATTTTCCTCTGTATAAAGAGGAGAAGAGACTACGAGACTCTAACACTGAACACCTTTTGCCAGAAAAATTCAGAGTGAGGGTTTGTTGAACTGGCTGTTGAGTAAGGGCAAACCAGCAGAGTAGATTTGCTTTATAGACCAGTACCAAACTATTATTCGGTATCTTCTCTCACAATCACGAGTCACCCCTAACATTCTTTTGCAGCAAACTTATCTGCACTGTAGGTCTCCTCTGAATGCATTCCCAGCTTCTCTGCTGCTGGCTGCCCTCCAGCCATGTCACGCTGCATTGCTTTTACAGAGATGAGCCTGTTTGTGTACCTGTCTCCTTCGCTGCTCTGGGGTCATCTTGACGCGATACCATCCCTCCACTTGCACAGAAAGTTTGTGCCTAGGGAGCTGGGGGCCCTTATAGGGCAATGAATTTTTGGGTACCCCGAAGTGATGCATGAAGCCCTTTGAGTGGGACGGTCACAGACCTCTGGGAGATCAGAGAGCTGGAGAGAGTGCACCCTGGGAGCGCAGAGCATCTTATACCTGTTAATAGCACCCACTTTTCTCGTTGTCTCAAAGCTGGCGTGTCAGTCCCAGGATATCTTGCTGGGGATATATGGATATATGCAGGATATATGCAGGGATATATGCAGGATATATGCATATATGCAGGATATATGCAGGGGTTCAGGTTCAGTGTCCAAGACAACTATCTACCCTCATCTCCCATGGTTAGCTTGAATGAGTGCAGGGCTGTGAGAGTGTGATCAGCACCAAAAATCCGCTCTATCACAGCTGGAAGTGATGTGAAATACTTGAGAAGGATATAACTGAGATGCTGCAATTGCAGTGGAGGAGTAGCTGCATGCATCGCATGGGGATACGCACAGTGTATTTATTTTTGCTGACGGAATCTCTTGTCTTCCCGTCGCTCTCAGATCTGATGCTTCCTTTGGTCGGTCTGTTTGTCTTGGTATGGATGTTGCTATTCGTTCTTCAAATGAGTTGACACCTCTTTGTTTTCACTAGCTTTGGGGAAATGACCTCTGCTTTCCCACAGTCAGGTGCTGGATTTCACAGCTGCCTTCACCAGAACAGGTTTCTAGCCAGTTGCCATTTGAGCATCGCATCTGGGAAATGCATTACTGGGTAAGAATGGCTTGAAATAGGGTTCACAGGCCCAACAAGTTCAGTTTAAGGAGCCCAGATGGCTTTGGAAAGCTTGGACCTTGGGCAAAAAGGGTAGTCATGGTCCCTCAGGGACCCCGAAAGGCAGCAGGACCAGGAGGTGAGCTGAGAGCTTGAAATGAGTTGGAGTAAACTGCCATAGCTGGAGAATGGGAACGGCTGCTCCGTTATTTTTGTGCCAAAACAACGCTCGGAGTCTCCCCAAGAGAAATAAAATGGCTTAGGTCCAGTATTTACTATTGGATGGGGAAGAGCAGTGATGTGCTTACAGGCTGTTCACACGGCTGGGGCTGTGTGAATCATCTTGCACAGTTACCCAGCTCGGTAGGTCATCTGTCTGCCTTGCTTGGCTCTCCTCGACATCTCCTCCCTTGCCATTCCCACGATGGGAGGGGAGGGGGAGAAGATGAGGTGAACCCGGTGAGTTTCCTGTGGTTGGGTGACTCAGTTAGTACTCAGTTGTGTTACTAATGCTTCTCGTGTGTCACTAGCTGATCTGGCCTGAGCACACTAAAAGCTGCTGGTGGGTAGTGCCTGGTTGGCACGTGGTGGCAGCCATCCTGCTACGGCTCTGCCACCTGGAGCCTCTGATAACTCTCTGCTTCAAAGACCAAATCCTGCTCGTCTTTAGGATGCCCGTGAATACACCGTAACAGTTTATATGAAAACTGTTCCAGAAGGCAGTTCCCTTGGCTGTCAGTTTTTCTTAAAGCTGAATTTATCCTGTTTGAGGCCTCAGCCCACTGCTCCTGGTTTTGATGGAGCCTGGTGATAATAGTGGGTTTCCTTCCAGGTATGCAGTGACCCTCCACCCTAGTCTGAACACCCTGAGTCTTTCAGCAGCTTTTGCCTGGAGGCTGTGCCCACATCCTTTTCCAGAATTCAAAAGTATGAAACTAGCACTTCAGAAAACATGGCTATGTTTCTGCCATTGCATTTCTCTCTTGTAATATCCAACTGCTTTATTTTTCCTCCCTCTAACAAATAGCAGAACTAATGAGGGTTGTAGGTGATGTGCAGCTAATGGTCTCTGTTAATCCTCACCCCTTTCTTCTTGTTGCTATCAGGGCTTGCTCCAGTCTCGGATGTTCAGGGGCTGTAATAATTTGGCTCCTTCACACCACTGCTCCTTCTTAATATTAGACTGAAATTAATAGACATATAGATGCCATTGTTCTGAGCATGCTTTGCCTTAATACTTCCCCTGACAATTAAAATGGTCAGAGAGTAGAAAAGCATAAGATTGAGTTAGAACAACAATATTCCTTAATGTTTTCAGCTATTTCTGTGCCTGCTGTAGAATTTTAGTGATGAATATATTAGCTTATGCCTGCAGCGTGCCATCTCCTCTGGCTGAAATCCCAAGTGAAACTCGTATCACTGAGCATCTCTGGCTTACAGAGACTTCACAGAAAAGCCTATTGAATTTCTTTATAGTCGTTAGCTTACAAATGTATGTCACAAAGTTCTGTTTGGGGAAGGATTGTCAACCTCCAGATGCTGGCACCTTGCTCCTGTTTTCTGCAGCAATTTCCTCTGTCCCCCAGCATAACCTCGATGCCTTTGCTCTGCCTCTTGTCCTGCCAGTGACGCCACCGCTGTTTTCTGCGCTGGCAGCTTTTTTGCATTCTGCAGGGCTGGCAGGTCGGCGTGGCGGGGAAGCCCTGGGCATCTGAAGACACGCAAGTCTGTTCCCAGCAGTGGTTACTCTGGGAAGCGCAAGCATGAAAGGATTAATGGCATACAGAAATGCTATTTACATGGTTCCAAGCAGAGCAAAAAAATTACTCAGAACTGCAACCGTTGCTGAAGCTCGGTTCAGCGCCAGGGCTGTCTGTATTGGTGGCTGGCTCCGCTCGAGTTTGCACCAGCGGCTAAATAAACAGGCAGTTGAGTTTGATGGAGTTCCAGAAAGGGCCTGAGAAATAGCTTTTTACTGTGGTTGTGTATTGCTCTTGCTGCCCTGACGTGGAGCCTTAAGCTCGCGCTATGCAGATATGGGGTCCAAACAGGTACATGGCACAGGCTACGTGCTCTAATCCTGCTCAAACTTTGTGAAGGGGAGCGTGAGCGAGCAGCTTAATTCAACAAATTGATACTTGAGTTTTGCCTTCAAACATTTTTCATATTCAGGCTCTTTATGTGGATGATTTCAGGTGGAAAGCTTATGAGTTAGTTGCATCTTAGGCAGCTTTTTCCTCTTCTGGAGCTGATAAAAGTATGTTCTTAGGTATGAAGAGCTCTCAAAGTAGCTTTTCAGAAACCAGTACTGATCCAGCTTATGTGTTCTTTTAAAATTGTCATGATGTCTGCAGGTCACTTCTCAAGAAACAGAAATATAATGATTTAAAGAGCCCGTGCAAACTAGTCTGTGTTCTGTTTAGTCTACAAGGTGCTACATCTGCAAGTTGCATTTTAGGTTTGCAGGCTTTGTCCTGTGCCTTGTTGCGTGCTTTAGGATCGGTTGAAATGAGACACGGTACAATATTCTGCTGCTGTCCGTGGGAACGAGAGGTGCGGGAGCAGCTTTGCTGCGTTCCCGCGAGCTGTCCCGCTCGCACAAATCTTCTCCCTGTCAGTACAGCAAGGCGAGCGAGGGCTCGAGCGCACTGTGCGAGCCGGCTGATCCTGCAGCAGGACCCACAGGGTGTATTTGGATGAACCCGACGGGCTATTTACCTTCCCAGAGGAGAGAAGCAGTTGGAAAGTAGTTTAAGACGGGGCTTGTTGGGATAGATGGGAGGTGGCAAGCAGCATCTCAGTTGTTTGTTTCTTGTAATGAGTTTCCCACATTGTTAGCAAGGCCATAAATTAGACGCGGAGCTCTGTTTTTCATGGTCAAGAAATATCTGGTCTCTTAAAGAGACTTATTTTGTTGCCAAAATATACAAAAGCATTTGTGTGTTGCTATAAGTTCAGCAGGCCCGGGGCCCTTCATCTTTGCAAAAGAAGTTGTTGGGTTTAATGCACTATTAAGATAAATTCATAATTACCTTGCCATTGAGAGCCCGCTTCTAATGTTTTTGCAGGATTGTAGCTCTGCATGTTTTTGCAAGCGTCTGATTTAAAGACTTGTTCTCTCTAACTGCAAATTGGTTGTGGGTTGTTTTTGCTTTCCTAAAGAGGTGACAGCTGGTGGTGGGATCTACAAATGTCCAGCAAAACTCGAATTCTCAAGACTCGAAGCTGTTGTGCAAGAAAGGGTGTCCTATATAAGCAGGTGCAGAAGTAATACCAAACTTGAGGTGAAGGAAAGTAACTGAAAGGCTCCCATGTGCTCGACCTAATCTTGAGCCAAGGGTCCAGCTAGCCAGACAAGCCCAAAGCAGCTGATACATTTATCATAAATGTTCATTATTTGGAAAGGAAAATTAGGAGAACTGTGGGGTTACTTCTGGTGGTATGATGCTGTACAACCTGCTGTATGACTCAAGCGTGCTACATTCCTGGTTTTGTCTCTTCTAAAATGTGATGAAGACTTAACTCCAGTGCTTTTAATTAAGAGTTGTTTGCATTCATCAATACAGGGTGAAAATAGCTAGAGGGTAGACACAAGCTATCCTCCACATAGGAAGTGAGTCCAACAGATTGCATTTTGTCCCTACAAGACTTAAGTTGCAGCACAGTGAAGACTAACCACATGGCTGTGCTGATGGTGAGTTTATTCCGCTCGAGTTCATGGACGTGTTCAGTGTATCTCACCTTACTAGGGCTGTAATAGACCTGGAGAGACGACAAACGTGTTCTCGGTGCAGACCTGCGATGTGCTAACCTTCGATGTTTATTTGAGGAAGCTGTCACTACACTGGACTCTATCATAAACTCACTTGCCATTGAAAAAAACCCTTTGATTTTTTTGCTCTACCTGCTGCTGTTGAAGCTGCCTTATGGCTGATGCTGATTCCCAGGTAGTGCTGTATTTCCCCAAATAAAAGCCGTAGAGCCTTAGTCCAGTGATCCAGCAGTGACAGCAGCACACACCGATGACCACGGGAGCTCCTCTTGTTAATGCGGGTGACCACGGGGCCGTTTGTCAGGCAGTAGCTGTTCAGTGGCAGTGTTAGGCTGTGCCCGGACAAAATAACAGACTGCATTTCTCTTGCTGATACAATGAGCCAAAGTCCAAGCGGTGTGCTTAGTCTCTTACAAAGGCACCTTAGTTTAAATAGCCAGGTATTGTGCTTGTTCCTAATATTCAGTTAAGATGCCAAAACTAAACCCCTGGTTTCCAGGCATCTAGGAGAGCGCACAGTTCTGCAATGCCTTGCAAATATCTCTCTTGCAAGAGCAGCGATGGTGAGCAATGGAAGTTAGCTCCAGGTACTTCGGGCAGGGCAGAAGAGGCTACCTCCAAGTATACCTGGCCTGTGCTTTGATTTGTTTGCACACTCCACAACCTGCCTAAGCATCTGTAATATCGCCTCTTGCCCACCTTGAGAAGAGCTCTTCCTCGTGCATACAGTTACATGCAGTTTTTGGGGCTGCTGTTTGTCAAGGTGAGATAATCCTGCTGCCTGCCCTGGTCCTGTCTGGCAGGGTGCAGGAAACAGCACCAAACCAGTGAATCAGATTCAGTTTCTGATCAGACATTTGGTGCTTCCTGAAACATGACAGCCTTTTCCAGAGCTACGCTGGTATAAATCTGTAAAGGAAGATGTTTTCATCCTCTTCTGTATGTTTAAGGCTTAAATCACCTAAAGACTAGTTTGTCTATTTTATCCATCGTTCCCTTTCCAGTATACCTAAACCTTAAAAATAATAACAATTAATCATGTTATGTCTAAAAGATAAGCTTTTAATACCTTTTACCAGGACAGTGCTTGTGATTCAGCAGTTGTTACGGAGGTTCATGTGGAGGCTGCGCAGAACCCAAGGTTGCTGTCTGTGTAAAGGATGTCTGGACGCGGCACAGATGCTTCTGCCGGGTACCTGGATGTACCTGACATTCCCCTTTCGAACAGACTAGATTCTGTCAGAAGCAGCACTGTCTGCCTGACACACCTAGCGATGCTTGTACCTGGCTGCTTGCTGTGGCCACCTCTGCTGATTTAGAAAATGCAAGTTGATTTCAAGTCCTTTACACTGTTAAATTAATATCAATAGGATAAATATTTTGTTTAGATACAGATGGAGAGAGAGCGTATGTCAAACTTGTGAGATTTGCTGGCAAGTTCTTGTTAATTAGAAAAGTGTTCCTTCAGAATTGATCTTTCCTCTTTTGTCCGGCCCCTTTCCTGCTCGGGCAGGAGAACAGCAGCAGATCTCGTCTGCAGACAACCTGCTGTCTGCACTGCCCTGTCGTGACGCTTTGCTAGAGGCAGCATGACCCCTGATCTCAGATGCAGGCAATGCAGCTGCAACACCCGATGTGAGCAGTAGCCGCTCCCGTTGCTTGCAGAGTCAGAGGCCGAGGAGATGCTGTAGTAGAGCAGACGGGGAAGGAAGGCAGTAGCTAGGAGTGCAGGTGGGTAAATGAAGATCTGCAATTCGCTGCTTTTCTCTAGAGGTGTTGCCTCTAGAGCCTTTCAGCAGTTTCTCAGTTACCTTGGCCTTTTCGGCACTCTCAGACCTCCAGTACAGGTTAATATTCCAGATGAGTGTTGTCCAGTTGCTGGTGCACAGTGAGTGCTGTGCAACTGGTTTCCTGCATTGGAAGGAACAGATGAGATACAGCAGTGATAAGGGAAGAGCCTCAAATTATTTTAAGTCCTGGAGCTTTAGAAATAATGAAAACAGTAGCTATGGCCCAGCTGGACTGCCCGGTTTCTTGCACATTTTCCTTCCTCTCCTGCTGGCTGCTCTCCAGGATGAGCAGCTTTGCACAACGGATCTTTAGGCTGATGCAGCCTGAGCACTATAGAGGCTGTATGTATAGAGGCTAATCGTTTTTGTTGGAAACTCCTCCATTCCTTCATTTAAGTTCATGGCTTCAAAACACACTACATGCAAATTAATCTGAATCTGGAAGATTTAAAAAAAAACTCTTGTGAGCAGAGCAGCTCTTGATCCTTAATCTGTGGCTGATACAAATCCTTAATTTGTATACGTGGTGCTGTTCTAATTGTAGGATTCGGCAGAACCAGTTTGTGGCTGTTACAAAGAACAATTTGGCACAAGCAGAACAGGCTGATGCAGAAGGAGCAGCTTGTTGCACAGAGCCCAACGCTGTGTGCCGACGGAGGAGGACTTCTGTTCTGCCTCTGGTCAGGACAGTCTGCACTGCGGCTGGCTCTGTGCTTTATTGAAGATAGACAAGTTGTACACTTCGAACGGGTCACTGTGTTTTTTCTGTTGGGGTTGTTTTTTTTGTAGATAATAGGATAGTTCTCCAGATGTGCCTGAAAGGAGCATTAAGATCTGCTGAGAGCTGTGGTGAGATGGCGACAGTGCAGTCAGGGCCTGCCAAGGTTTACCAGCACTGAAGCTGACGGCTTTTTAATCATGCATAGTTTTATTTAGTGGGATTATTTACATGCACTGAAGTGCTTCGTTTTAGTTTAATTCCGTTATGGTAAACTGATTCCAAACCAGTGGTGAGAGCACCTAACAGTCGGTGTCATTTTACTTAAGCTCGTTGGTCTCTGGGGTCGAGCTTCCAAAGCAAAGCTGCTGGTCTCTGGGGTCGAGCTTCCAGCTGGCCAGGGCTTGAGCTCTCTGCTATGACTGGTCCATGTGAATATTAATTGCTTCACTTTTGCTGCTCTGGAAAATTATACATAGCAAAAATCCAGCCTATGTAATATTGCTGTGCAGAAATAAGTTACGTGTCTCCTTCCTCTTTGTGGTATTTGTTGGGACAGAACTACAGTGAGCACCTCTGGGACAGGCGCTGGTTGTTCCATGCTGAAGGTGCACCTTGGCTGCTGCCCTTTTATAAGGTGTGTGTGGTTCCGATCTTGCAGAAGTTGAGGAGTTAATCTGGACATCCAAAGATTGATGTTTATACAAAGCGTAAAGCCAGTGACATTTACCAGGCACTTACTGGCATAGTTGATTGGGAGTCAGTGGACGGGGATTTATTTTTTTAGCTGTCTTTGTTCTGCAGGGTTGCTAATATTCCCAAATGGAGTGTGCTTTTATCAGCAGCATCTGTGGTGCACAGTCTGACTCATGTGCTCTTTGAGTGAGGATGACAAATGGAGAGTGGAGACAAACAACTCCCCAGGATCAGCGTGCACCGAGAGGGGGAAGGAGCGAACGGTCATCTCAGACGGCGTTTCTAATAACGTCCTGATTACTGCCCTCATGTGGGGACGTTTGGCCTTTTGCTTCTGAAGAAATCTAATTTAGACTTCTTTGGAAGAGAGGAGGGAAAACGAGCATCTCTGACAAACAGATTGGAAGGCTCTGCAGATTCTCAGTTCCCCTGAGCTCGAGGAGCGGCGTGCCCCCAAGGCACCTCTCATGCCTTGGGTTTGATGCTCAAAACATCTTTGCATGCTTGCAGCACCCGGGGGCGGTTTGTTGTTGAAGACATCCCGCACATGCTTGTCTGACTCACAGCACTGAATTTTAATAGACTCCATTACAGCAGTGGCCTGCCATCCTGGTGCAGCTGTCCAGCAAAGGTACCGCATGTCCCCTGGCACCAAACTACACCCCTGGCACCAGGACAGGTGGAAACAGCCAGTGTTGACTGTTAAAGGAGCTCAGTCACACTCTTTCCTTTTGGCTAATAATAGTTAGGAAATGTTAACCGCACCGTACACCGGATTTTAGCTTCATTTATTTATCAGGTGAAATTTCAGTCATGTACTTGTCCTGTATAGTGCTTGCATAGTTAACGGTGAAATGCAACTTAGCAAGTTAGCTCCGATAATCCAGTCAGACCTTGAAAGCTGTGTGTTTCCAGCTGTGGCCAGCTAAGGGTGCAAGGGCAGGGGAAAACAAAACAAAGCCCTTTCCCAGGGCCACCTTCTGAGCAAGCGCCTCGGTTGTCACAGCCTCCACTTTCCCTGTGCCACCAACGGGTGGGAATGCAGGTGGGATTTGCTCGTGGCTCTTGAGATTGTTTTTGAAGAGGATTGGGGGGCAGGCAGAGGAGTTTCCATGCAAAGTCGTATTCTGATGGGAAGCTGGGGGTACCTGTGTGGGTGGGGAGGTAGATGAGGCTGTCCTCCGAAATGCCTTTCTGGGAAAGTGAAATCCTAATTCTGGCATTTGTTGAAAGGGGATTGCCTACAGTCATCCTTTTTAGGAACAGACGGTGTGAAATTAAGCTGCCGAGTTTCACTTTGATGTTTCTTTTAATTTTCACTAGAACATACCTGTTTTCTCTTAATTCCCCTCATGAAAAGTACTTTTTTTTTATTCTTTAAAAGAGACCACTAACTGAAATTGAAATACTGTCTTCAAGAAATTGTACAACTTTGATCACTAAACTTAAAAGCTAGGAAGGAGATGGGATTAGTGCTATGACTTCTGTAGATAAATATTTGTGAGCATTTGTGACTTGGGCAGAAATTAAAGGGGGAATAAACATCTGCCCTTTGATCAGCTCTCCAGCTCATTAACCTGTTGAATGCAGTGTCTGGCCGAAGGATTCAAGGCCAGAAGGGGTTCAAGGCATATGAAACAATCACAAATCTCTTCCCCTTTCTGTGGACAGCGGTTTTTTTCCTGTGGTATTTTAATTGTAAACACAGCAGGACACTTGGAACACGTTAAATTACTCAAGATTTCCTCTAGTCTTAACCCATCCATAACTTCAGTCAGCCTAATGGTCTGAAATGCCTTGAACTGTAACTCATTTTGGGTTCGTGCACGAAGTATTTGCTCAAGTGCAGCAGTGCTTTTGAATTCAGATTGTCTGGTGCACCTGGAAAGTCCAGCAGAAGATGGAGATAACTGCTGAGCTGCAACCCAACTCCTGTGCAGCATGGATGGGAGCTGACCATGAACCACTGGTGTCCTCCAAACATCCGATGAGTTCGCTGGACAGACGGCTTCTCTGCAAAAGATGAGTCACTCTCCCAGCAGCCTGGGTGCCACGTATAAATTAATACAGCATGTAGTTGCCTTTTCCCATGCGAAGATACATCAGAGGTTTAATTTAAGTTCTGCTTTCATGGTAGCCCTTCGCTTAGTGCTGCTCCCAAGCTTTTATAGCCAACCCTCACTGGAGAAGACTACCAGCAACGTATCCACGGGCTCACCCGTGTGCGCCAGGGTATTGCGGGACGAACAGATGGAAAGCAACCGCTTTTCTGTGACTGTCCCTGTTTGTGCTCGAGTGCTGGGTCCCAAATTCCTAAGAGCCCCATCTGCTGACGGCTGGAAGCGTGAGCGGAGGTGAAGGCTGTCACACTGGAGCTCTGCAGCATCGCACCCTGCAGCTGCCTCGCTTCTCTGCCCGTGCCCTGGGCTGCTCTTCCAGGAGTTTGGGATAGTTCTGCAGAACTTCAGTAGAAAATGAGTTTATCTTGTTTTGGCACAGAAGTTGTAGCTTAATTGCCACACTGTTTATCTTGCGTGAAGCAGAGGCCTGAGAAGTAGGACTTGTTTACAATAAACCTGCAAATAGCTCTGGACAGCTACTGTACCTCAGATTTAAACCCTTAGAAAGTACTATCTGCTACAGAGAGATTGCAGCAGTGGGTCAAAGCAATTAAAGCAGCCTCTGCACTCCTCCAGCATTTCCCAGATATCTTAAGGAACTGTAATTTTTGCATTCTGTACATGCAGAACTGGCTCTGCCACAATCTGATGATGCTTCTTTCCTGGCACTAAAAGACATTTGTTAATTTGGAGGAGAACCTATTAGAAGGAGAGTGCATTGCACGGCCTTTTACCGCCTTAATGCTGCGAACGTACGGCCACAGCAACTGCGAGAGGCAGTGGTATCTTCGCGGGCCTTCCCCTGGGTGGTGGGGATGGCTCAGCAGGATGCTCCACTGGCTTTTATGGACCACGGTCATCAGCAGTGAGCCGAAGCCCCAGCGGGAATCCGTGCGGCCTGCTGAGCTCTGCCTTGCTTCTGCGGCTCCAGCGGCGAAGTGGAGCTTTTTGTAATTATCTCAGACACTCTATCTGGAGCTCCGGGCTATGTAGGAGCCAAGAGGCTCACACAGAGCTTTAGCTGTTTATTGCTTTTAACTTTGGGGTGATGTTGTCTTCAAATACATTTCTTCAGTTTCTGTAAGACTACTGACTTGGGTTTGTGTACTCCAGGAGAATATTAGCTAAAAGCTGGCTGGCTTTGCCATGTAATGTATTGCAGTTTCTCTACTCGTAATTCTGAGCCAAATGTCACCGTACTCGTCCATCGCTCGTGGATTTGAGCAGGCATTTTGTCTTCTCGTTGCTGCCATAAAATTGCCAACAATTTTAGGTCGGCAGCCAAATCTTAATGTGGTACTGGTGGGAGTGAGGTGGTGGTGTGCCGTTCTTCAGTGATGTTCTGTGAGGACCAAAGTATTTGACGTTAGAAGCGTGCAACGTTGGTTCAAAGTGGCTTTTAAGATGTTGTTTCCCGTGATGCACTGACTTGGAGGAGCAGTTAGGGCTGGTGTTGATGAAGTGGGTGACTGGGGGGCAATAGGAGACTTCCAGGATTCCTGCAAAGCCGGGAACCTGCTGTCCCATCCTAAGTGTCAGCGACTGGTTGGCAAGTTATCTAATATTAACAACAATAATTCAAAAATACCGTAAGACCTGTAGTGGATTTCTTGTTCTGGTGTGCGTGTTCTTAGTGCTGTCAGTTCCTTTAAAATGTTAACTCATGGAGCGCTGATCTTCTGCTTCTCAATTTCTCTTGCCTCAAACAGCCCCTGGAAAACTTATTGAACAGAGTCCTTTGAAGAGGCTCCTAACATGGTAGCAAATGCTGCGAAGGGAAGGCTCTGTCTTACTCTTACCATCTGTCTCGCCGCACACTCCAGATGATGCAATGTGCCATATGCCACGTCAAAATAAACCCTTTATTTTTAACAAACTGCATTTAAGACACATTAGCAGAATATTCAGCCAATCCCTAAATTTGGGACTGACCTTACTTAATTCCTCAAGGCACGCTACCACGCTGCATCCTTCAGCACTGGAGCTGGCACTAATGAGCTGCAGACTCCTACTCTGACATTTCAGAAAATGAGACTCTGTTCCACCGTAGTGCTCAGAGCTGGGCTGACTTACGCTGATTCACTGGGTATAAGCAGTGTTTATCTTCCAAGGACATGTGCACGCGCGTGTGTGCTCACAAGGCTCGACCGTAGAGTAATCTATAGGACAAATTGAGTTGAGAGCTGAGTCTGCCAGGTCTGGGCGTGAGAGACCAAAGCTTTGGAGATTAAGCTGGTGGAGGTGGCGGAGCCGGAGATGCCACGGCCGGCAGCTGGCACCTTAAACACAGCTCAGCTTCTCTGTCCCCTGCAAGTTGTGGTCAGGTCACTATAGTATCAGCTGTTCTTTTTCATTAATAGTTTGTTTTATTTTGTTTGCGTGCTGTGTGGGTGGCAGCATGAGATGTGTCATGATTCTCCGAGTGGTTTGATGAGTATTCTCTCTGCTTTCTTCTCCCTCTGCCAGCACTCCCTGTTGTCCTGCAGTTACTGCCTTTGTTCTGTGCCCAGGCTGGTCATACTACAGCTGGGCTACTTCATATGTACTTCTAACTGCAGATGCATGCTTAATTAGTGCCTTTTTAAAAATCTATCAATGCAGAGTGATCTGAGTGCAAGGACTCTTTGCAAGCAGCAGATCTGCTGCTGTCAGACACGTAAAATTGTCAGGTCTAAGCCACGGCTGGTAAACACACCGGCTTTGGGCATGCGAGCTAGCAATAATTGTGGATTTTACTGCTAGACCACTTCGTGTTATTTGAAAGTTTTGCTGGATAGAGTGCTTGAGCCATAGATGTGCTGCCTTGAACTCCTGGTGATCTTCAGGACAAGTAACTTCTCCTGCCTCCAGGCTGCTCCAAACTCTTTTTAAATTATTTTTATTTTTATTTCCTTTTTTCCTTCGTTCGCTCACTCGGAAGCAAGCCAGGAGCTAGTGTGTGGGACACTATAGCAAACAACCAGCTTGCTGAAGAGTAGGAGAAAGTTAGCAACAGGCTGCTCTTGCCTGTGATCCTTGACCTGCTGCCCTGCAGTCGCTGTAAAGTCAGTTCCTGTATCGGGGACCTTGAGGGCGTTTGGGAGGTGAATGGGCGATTGGAAAGCAGGCTGGGCTCAAACCAGTGTTTAATAAGAGTCTTTTCTAGGTGAATGTTCATTTTTTTGAGGAATTTGGTCACTTTTCCTCTTTCTATTCTGGTTACAAAAAAAAAAAAAACCAAACCACCACTACTTTCCTTCCCCTACACCTCGGAGGGATTTTCAGGGCTTGTTTTGTCCATCAGTCGAGAGTGAAATTCAGTGTTTACATCTCCTGAGGATGAATGAGGTCAGAGCAAATGTCATCAGCACTGATTCCTGTAGTTCCTATTTATGGAAGCATTTCCTTCCACTTTACTAAGTAAAAACAAGCCCATCTTGCCTTTGCATGAGTCTAGCTGTTGCCCCAGATCGACAGCCTGGTAAGGAGCCCAAAGTCAGTCGCCCTGTTCTGCGGTGGCGATGAATTAACTTTCTAGTGACCCAGTCATTTCCCCTGGCATTTCCAGCTCCGGTCCTTGGGATTTACATGCTGTCAGAGTGATTGCGTTCTCCCTGCGAGAATTGGATTTACCTCATTTCACACTTAATGTCGAGCTGCTCTGTGTAGAACGTCTGCAGCATCCCGAGGCCCTCGGAGGAGGGGATGAATGAATGCACACGCTGGATTCATTTGTGTTATTAGTCTTCAGTGACTAATCCACCTGCTTTCTCATTGTCATATTCTGCAGTTGCTTTTACCTTTTCTTCTCCAAGCATTTCCTACCTAACAGGAAGTATTGGCACTCTGGAGCAGGCACGTTGCCTTTCCTCCACCAGTTACCCACTCGTCAACTTGCAGGTCGTAGTTCAGTTACTAAATTGGGTGATAGCTCCTCCTTTTTCCCCACACCAGTGCTACAACATCTTCCTGCCTTTGCTGGCACTAAGAGCTTATACAGTAAAGTCCAGCTCGGTCAAGATCATGTGTAAGATGCTTTTCTGAGTAATACTGAAATTTCACCAAAAAGTTGCGCCCTTGCAAACAGTTCTGCTCTTGTCTGGTAAAAGCTCTGGCTGTGTAAGCACAGTTCTTACACAATGAATAAGTGCAGGGTAAAGTGACCTTTCTCCTCCTGTTTTTAACTTTATTCATAACTGTTTGAAAACCATTGGATGAACAGGGTTTTGAGTGGCAAAGCGGGTTCTGTCTTTCCATAGCGACTGCGGTGGGAGCTGAGGGTGCTCTGAGCATCACACTTGTCCCTATCACAGCGTGTCCCCAGCTGTATCTTTGGCAGTTTCCAGAATTCCCAGGAAAGAGCGAAGGAATATCTTACAGCATCTGGAATGATCCTATTTAAAACCATTTCATCACTTAAGAGTCTTTTAAAGTACCTTGTGGATTTAGAAGCAAAAGCCCCATCAACCATACTTCTCGGTCAACTTGTTCGATGCTGCAATCAGATGGAGGAGATTTTTCTTGCCCCTTTCACACCAAAACCTTACAGCAACCCTGCGTGCGGCGGGGAGGACAGCTTGCAGGCACAGTCCGGGTTCCTTGGGGCTCGAGGAGGTGGCAGTGCGACTCGCTCGCTTCAGATGCCGAGCGGCGAAGCACGGCACCGCTGCCAGTGCCAGGGAGGGCTGTGGGGCGGCTGTGTGCCGGGACTGGATCCGGGCAACCCATGGGAGGAGGAGGAGGAGACGCACGATGCCAAGGACTATACTTGTTCTGCCTAGCGGGTTTTTTTTTTTTTTAGCAATAGTAGCAACTGATATCAAAGCAGCTTTTGGCCACCCCGGCAAACTCAAATAGGCATTTTTCACAAGATACTAAATCTTCTTCCCTTTCTTTTTAGTGTAGAAGACTCCAGGTAGGTGCAGCACTGTCTAATTAATCTTAGTGTGAATGAGAAACTTCAGGCAAATAGCAGCAGTCATTTGAGGTTCTCATATAGCACGAGGACTTTCTCTTTTTTAAATAAACCGTATTACTTCAGCTAGCTGCTAGGAGTAACCTCTGCCTGCCACCGACGAGGCAGTGTGGGCCTGCACATCATGTTTCTTAATTCCTGCTTTTTGCTGCAAGTCCTTTGGGGATGTTGTGTGCAGCGCTGTCTGCAGCAGAGCAAGAACTGAGAAATCTGCAGGGCTTTCTCTTGGCTTTTCTGCGATGAGCCTGGTATAAATCAAACCTCTTGGTGATAACATCAGGCTTTTAGTGGTATCTGCAGGCGGGTGGAGTTGGGTTCCTATTGCGCAAGGTGCTGATGGGGTTAGTTGACAGTTTATGCTTTGGAAAGCTTGCTGTCCTGCTCTGCCCCATGGTGACCTGCTGCATGGACTTGAAAACCTGCTCAGAAAAGAGCCGGAATTGGATTGAAGAGCCATAGTGCAATAAGCTTTAGGTCTGGGTCCTTTTGGATGTGGCTAGGTTAGTGCCAGACTTGAACAGGTTAAACAGTGGGAAGTGAGACCGAAGTGCAGTTTTTAACTACTTGGAATTTGAGGAATTGACAATTAGCTTTCACAGCAAAACAGGGCTGCTAGAAATTGCACTTCTTGCTTAGTTAAGACCTGTCTTTTTCCTATGTCTAAATTAAGTTCTGCAGACAGTCAGGAGCCAGTTGCAAAACAAGCCCATAACATGTAGTTAATGGTCCTGTATTAAAATGAAATCGCATGAAAGTCCGGTGTGTTGCAGCACAAACATGACTGCCGTAAATGTGCTTTGCCTGGCTTACTCTGATTTTTATTTTTTTTTTTAATGGTGCCCGAGCGGGAGCGGGGGAATTGCTGCGTTAGGACCACCTCTTCCTGAGGATCTTTGAGAGAGGTGAAATGAGATTGTTTGCATCCCCATTTCAAGCTCTTGCAGGGACATCCTTCATCCCTCTGGCTGGCAGCAGAATGGGGAGCAGCCCGGCGGCGTGTGCCTCCTCCCAACCCCGCCGTGGGACGGCTCCAGCCTTTGCAGCGTTACCTCCACACCTTACAAGAAGCCGCCTATGAGTTAGCGTCTGACTCAGCTTTGTCCTTTTGCTGGAGTGAAAAGCGATGTCTTGGTTTTTTTGTCTCCCTCCCCCTCCTCTCGCCGAGCCCGCGGCGTTGGGGAGTGGAGTGGTACATGGTGCTCGCTGCGTGGGCAGGGAGATGCTGTAGGAGGGTTCCCTGACCCCGGAGCCGCTGCAGTGATGCAGCCGATTGACGTACTTTCTCCTGCATCAAAGTGACGGTTGCCTGGCTGCCTCACTGAGCCCGGCCTTTTTTTTTTGTGTTTAATATTAAAGTACAAAGCTGTGCAAAAACCACATGCTTTTTTACTCTTTGAAGTGGTGCTGGCTGACTGCCTGAAAAACATTCTCTAGTGGTGGTGGAAAAAATCCCATTACGTTTTACAAATATTTTGGTTTTATTTCACCCCTTTCTTTCAGAAGCTTGACAATAGTCCTCTGGAGACTTGATCTCGTGTTGCTGGCAGAGGCTGACCCATCCCTATAGCTGCCTGCCTTCAGTGCTGCAAACAGGACTTGCCATTAGATTTTGAAGAAATGAAACTTGCATTTAGGTGGCTGGCTTTGTGTTTTTCTTTCTACGTTGTACAATACATTATCCTCGTCTTGTTCAATGTCTAGCTCTTGACAAGCTAAGAGTTGAACGTGTAGCCTGGAGTTTTGAGGTCGGGACTTAGGTCCAGAGGTTTTTAAGCAGCTTGAGTGTATTACTGCTAACCTTAATATAGTGGAGTTTAAGATGAAAAATATAATAAAATGAGTCAGGTTTTATTTTCAAAATTAATGTATAGTTCCTGAGCAAGAAATACTGGACTGAACATTATTGGAATGGGCAAGAAGGAGGGGAAATAGGATCAGCTGTAGAAGCTGACAGTGTGTGGCACTAATGGCGTATGTAATCTGTAACTTTTAAATGCACTGGTAATGTATTCCTCATAACTTCAGCTGCTGAATGAAGATGTTAATTAGCCAGGGATTAACAACTGTGCTTTATGCATTACAATGCCAGGTATGCACACCTCGGGTGAGTCTCTTCTGTGATCTTTGTCCAGGCTTGGTCGCTAAACGGCAGCGTTTCAGTGATAAAAGTGGCCTTCTGCAGTTTGGCAGTAGTAGCACAGCGGGGCACGTGGCACATCTTTTTCTATCAGAATAGAAATACTGTTTGTCCATTTTCTATCAAATGCAATTAGCATTAAATTTCAGGAATGCAAATTGGGATTTAAGGGCACACAGCTAGGCTGGGCTTGGCTTCTGAGTCATTTTAAAGGTAAAAGGGTTTTTGCAGATGTGAAGGTCAATAGAAATCCTTCCATTAGACTTTTGATATCAGCAGTCATTAAGCTTTCTTAAAGACATCAAAATTCACTGCCTCCTTCAGTGGGGGATGCCAACCACATATGCAAGGTGTGCCCTGCTTTGTTATTACAAGTAAGGTCGTAGCATAAACTCCAAATTTTTTTGTGCAGAGGTACAGCAGTGTGCTGGAAAGGTTTCTGCAGCTGCGAGTTAAAAGCCAAGCCGTATAAAACATCTGCGGTTAAGGCCCAGAGTTTTCAGCTCCCTCGTGCTGTCGCTGTGCATGCCAACGAGCGGCATGATGTTTGACAAGCAATGCCAGCATGGTGGTTCGTGTATTTGTGTAAATGACTTAGAAAACTGGTAAAATTCCACTAATCCCTCTGTAAGTGAGCTTATCATGGGATACGAATTTCCTGTTGCCTGTCCCCTACTGCTGAATGCAATAAAACGGGCAGCCAGAAAATCACGTTGGTTCCTGTATCGGTGCCTGTCATTTCTTCCAGTTTGGGATAACTTGCCTCTACAGAGGTTATGGTTTTCCAGTTTTCCACTAGCTTTCAACTCTGTTTTGGGTATTTAGAGCTGAAGCTTATAAACAGGTCCTTTTAAAACAGATGAGCATGATATAAGCTATATTGACATAAGTGAATGTGCTGAGGTGTGGGGAGGGCAGGGTGCTGATGAGCAGATATTTGTGTGATGCCTTTTTTACCTTAAAAAAAAAATACAGTACAATCCCATCCAGAGTCTCTGAACAGCACACAGGGCTGCGGAGTGAGTTAAGTGTTGTATTCGCTGTTGTGGCTAAATAAGCTTGATTCATTCTTTCTCCCTTTTATGTGTTTTTATTAACCAAGACAAGGGATTTCTGCAGTGACGGCCTCCCCTAGGAATGCTAGCTATGTGAAAAATGCCCCGTCCTGCAGCTCCGCTGCTCTCCCTTATCTGCCCGTCCCTCGCTGCCCGTGCCGTGGGCACGGGCTCTGCTCGCTGCACAAATACCTTCCTGTCCTGGGAAGCGTCACCGCTGCCGTTGGCGTTCATCATCGCGTCTGTCATCTTGAATCTGTCCCAGGCCCCCCCGTCAGTGCCAGCATGACCGGGTTTGGATGAACCCAGCACTCGCAGGAGGTCCCCGGTTTCCCCAGCCAGAGCTGGTGTCACCGGGTGCCTGTCGGCACGCTGGTGTGCAAGGCAGCCACCGGCACGGCACGGTGGTGGAGATCACCGTGTGTTGTAAGCCTCACCCGTGTCCAGTGTCACAGCCTATGAGATTTCTCGGTTTCATCATTGTGAAGAGGCTGCACGTGTTAAATAGGACTTTTTTGATCGCTTTGTGTTGAATATTTATGTTTATTCTTTCTTCTGTTTTCCCAGGAATAGTCCAGGAGTAGTGGAAAACGGTATGTACGTGTTGTGGCCATTTGAGGCCTTTTTTTTCTTGGAAAAATCAAAAAGCGATATTGGATTAAGTTTGTATTTCTTGACACAAAGAGCAGCTTTGGTCGCTTGCACCCTTCCAGCCTTAGGCTCTCTGCTCTCTGGAGTTGAATTGAACTTCAGGTTCATCGTGTACCAGTTTGAATCAATCTCTTTTGAAACTTAGGGGAGCTGGTCCTGATGCAGAACCTCAGCATTGCCAGCTAGATGGAGGTGGTGATGCTGTAAGCCAGGGGCCAGACCACTGCCTTGTGTTTTATTTCAACTTGGAATGATCGCACCAAAAGTAAAGAAGGCTTAATTTTTTCTCTTTTACTGGGATAATTATGTTTGTTCAAGCTCTTCACTTGCTAGGCCAAGCAGGATCTAAATTTGGTGTCTCTTTTAATATCTTTTCAGCATACGTGGTTTTTTGGACCATGTTTAAAAGCTCTTCTGTCCCTGTTATGTAAACTTTCTTTAAAGAGAGTGAGATGTAATTGCCTGGCACATCTCGGGGTGGGCAGGCAAAGCCCGAGGTCTCGTCTGCTCGGGAAGCTGCTGCTGTTAAGGACTGTGTGGACTCGCAGGCTAATGCCCGTACCAGTACAGCTCCCCATCTGGAGGCAGTCCTGCTCTGGAATAGAAGTGCCTTATTCTGGTTTTAACTAAACCCAGTTGTAGTCAGGCATTTTGTTCCAGATTTAAATGGGAAGACTGGGCTGACTGCTCCTTTTCCTTAATTGCCATCACTGTCAGTCATCACTCCCACAAATGAAAGGCCTTGATTGATGGTGCGAGATCTGCTAGTTGCTTTTAGCAGAAGGGTAGTGTAAATCTCTCGCTGATTATTTAGGCTCATCTGGTCTAACTTTACATGGAAATGTTTGAGGAGCCCTCAGTGTCTAAACTGTCTAACAGTTTTAAAAGAAATAAAAGCAAGAAGCCCCAAACAGCTAGAGAAGGTAATTTTTAACCAGTTTTTGCTCTGTCTGCAAGATGTTTTGACCATCTCTTTCCCCCACAAACATGCTTCTTGAATGCAGATTAAGCAAACAGGAACAAAGTGTTCTTGCTCGGGATTAAAAGTGGATGCATGTGAGGGCTATTTGCAGTAAGGCCACGTATAGATAAGGGCGAGTGCTGTCTGTGCGAAGGGTTGGTCCCCCAGAGACAGGCTCTTCCCTCCCCAGCAGCCGCGGGGCTGATGCTCGCTGCCGATGGCTCGCCGGTGTGCGCTGGCGAGGGACCCGCTCTGGCCGGTGGCTCGTCACTGAGACACTGTTGGGTGCCTGCTCCGGCATCGCCAGTGCCTGGCACGCTCGGCTGGAGAGGCTTATGCTTCCCAGGAGAGGCAGGAGGCTTGTCGTGCTTTGGCCAAGCGTACACGGAAATCTGTTTCTTAAATCAGACTTTTATGGGACCAGAGATGTTTTTAGTCTGTGCTATACTTTGCCTCAAAATCTGTTTACAGTGTAATTTGAAGTAGACCACCTGGGTTAGAGACTCATTTTGACAAGTTGTTAAAAATATTCTTAGTGTCCTGCGTTTTCCTGTTTAGATACACGACTATAAGGAAATACCTGCATTTCTGTGATAACGTGCAGGTTCAGGCCCTGCAGTCTGTGACGCTGTATTTTATCTCCCAGCTCGGTGACTGAGCAGGTGCTGCCAGTACCGACCCTTCTCCAGATGTCAGTATTTGCGCTGCCATTGTGCAAAAGGAAAGCTTTCACCCTTCTCTTTCTTTCGGGTTCACGTTAGCAGCCAGGCACAGAAGTAATTTTTCTTTTCATTTGGCAAGTGAGTTCATACAGAAATGGGGGGCTAAAGCAACGGCAGAACTGTGTTCCTCGTCCGGTGTGTGAATAAAAACAGGGGGCAAAAAGTGCCATTGGGTAATTCTCAGAATTTCGGTAGAGGGTTGACTTTGCTTGTCCCCTGGGACTTGGAGGTGCAGGTGAGTAGGTGCCAGCAATGCTCAGGTATGTACAATGTAAGCAGAGAAGGATGGCACCTGCATAACAGCAATTGTTAATGCCGTGAATTCAGGGAGGTTTGAGTGTTTTACATATATCTCTGTTTTTTCTAACCTGTAGTAGATGATTTTCTAAATACAAGCACCAGCCCTATGAAGATAGTCAGCGAGCCAAAGGTTGCCCATTACCTGAAGGCAGATCCCTCACGTGCTTTCTGGTACAACCCTTTGACACAATGTGTAAGTTCCTTTTTTAGTCTCTCTGCCTTATTTCCAGCCCCAGCCTTTCCCCGGCAGTTCCCAGCCCTGAGCTCAGAGCTGAACCGCTGCCAGCCCAACGTGACTTCTCTTCCTGTAAGAGAGACAAAAGAAAACGACCTTCTGCTTCCTCTCCCTGTCTGCCCAGCGGATTCCAGCGCCAATGTAGGAGTTGCTCCTTGTTGCAAACCCTCACATGATGTTGCAGTCATCAGTATTACCAAAAGACCCGGGCTTGCATGAAAACAGCCGCACAGACGCTGCAGTCACATGGAGATAGTGGCCTTTTCTTTTAGGGTAATTACTTTGGTGGTTGAAACAAGTGCAAAAGTAGTCATCCGACTGATCAAAATGTGTCTTCATCTGCATTTGGAAGCAAGCCTCTTCGGTTTTGCTTGCCTGCAGCTGACTTTGGGAGGGAGGGGGAGCCCCCAGCTCTGCTGACCTATTGTGAGTTACTCCTGGGCATCGTTTTTACCCTCTGTAGCTACATCAGTAATGAAAACAAGATGACTAGAGAAAGTCACAGGACTGCTCTTGTATCAGTGTGTTTTATGGGTGTATGAAGAAAGCAGTAGTATTTACGCTCATGTGATGTCTCTGCTGCAAAAGGTCACCCACATTTCCAGTGAAATTAGGAGGAGCTGGCCCCCAAATGCAAACGAGTTCCTTCTGCAGTCAGTAGCTGGCAGTGAATAAGCATCCCTGAGTGGTTCAGCTCACAAGCAAGTGTCACACCAGCCCAGCTTCAGGATACCTCGAGCTGTTAATTATTTCTGAAGCACGTAGTTAAGATTTTGAGTTTTTGCTTAACGCTGAGCTGTAGGGTGTGATTTTTCAGAAGTACCAGTGTGGAATTAGAGGTCTGAATTTTCCCAGTGTAGATGACGTTCCTGCCTTATGAAAAAGATTCTCACTTTGGGTTTCTGAGGCTTAGTTAGCAATAGGGTGCTAATTACTGGGTGGGGTCAGAGGATTTGGAGTTTGTATTAGGAAAAAAGATATGTATTTAGTGCAGCACGTACCCAGACATGACCAGCTCAAACCTTGGAGCATTGCAGCTGTGGCATGGTGCTGGCCAGATGTTGTGATGTTCTGCTTTGCTGTTCACTACTGGGCTAATGCAGCGATGCAGTACTCGAGATGAGTCTTCCACATGCGCTACGAGGATGTGCCTGCTCACTTTAGCTCAGCCTAGCAGTGCGCTCGGCGTCCCAGCGATTACACGGTCGTAGGTGTTGCTTAATTCCGTCCTGAATCGCTTTCCTTCTTGCTCATAGCTGTAAGTAGCTCTCTGCCGGCGTGTGAGATATTAATGCGAACAGGGATCGTGTTTGTTTCGATTCAAGGTCACTGAAGGACTCTCAGGGGTTAGGTTAGTGGAAACTGCTCTTTTCTCACTGCTTGAGGTCTGTAGTCGGTGTCTGGACATATTGCCCATGGCTGTCGAGTCAATGCGTTACTTAATCTGTGTTGCAATACTGAACTTAGCAACAGTCTGTCTAGGCGCTGTGTTTTTCAGGGCACAGTTGCCTTGATTCATTGATGGCACCATTATGTCTAGAGAGATTTTTGCTTTCAGTCTCTTTCCCTTGAAACCCCTGTTGCTCCACTCCAGCACTGTTTACAAGTTCGTTTGCATCTTTCAGATGGCTGCGAGTGAGCACTTCATACTTGAGTTCCATGTAGATTGGAAAGGCGTTGCAAGCTCTTACTGCAGATACGGGCGCATCTGATTTCTTCACTGACTCAAGATGAACTGCTATAAATTGAATTCGGGATTTTAAAGCTGTATTGTGCTTATTTTGCTGCTCACATCCTCACCCCTAAGAGTATTTGCAATGAGTAACCTCACCCACAGATTTGGAGACTCTTCACTGCAGAAGTAGAAAACATTTGCAAAATCAACAGCAGAAAAACTTTGGGGGGAAAGCAAGCAGGTGTGACCCAGATGTGTCCAGAGCAAATGCACTGAGTAAAGAGCTTTCCATGTGGCTATTCCTTGGCAATAATTGCGGTTTAAAGCAAAGGGAAAAATTCTCATGAGCAGCTCACGCTGAAGATCTCATCTATGAACCTGGAAAACCAGCTCTTCTGTGTTTTTGACAGAGTAAAGCAAATACCAGTCAATGTTTCAAGCTCTGCTTGAAATGTGCTAAAAGTTCTGCAAAGAAATGTACTTTAAAGGCCTCGGGGATCGTTGTCTGGGTGCTGTGAGATACCTGGCTGATAGAGCAACTAGGAATTCAGCGCAGAAGTATGCAATTCTGTTTTAATCAGCTGGGTGGTTGACTCTTCCCCTTGCTTTGCAGAGCAGAGTTAGCGGTTCCTAGTATTATCACTTAGACCATTCTTATTTTCACTTAAGGTGAAGATATCCCGACGTTTTGAAATGGGGCAGACTGAAAACAAAAAAGCAAAACTTTCTACATCCAGTGATGATGCAAACGCCATCTGGCCCTTAGGGCCAACCTTTTAGTCACTGCTGATCAATCGTGGCAAACACAATCAGCAGGAGCCAAGTATTGCGAATGCTCTGGTTTTGATAATGTGGCTTCAAAAAGGCTTTCTGAATATATAAAGTATAAAGCAATGCTCTGACAGCCCAAAATATGCTGTGATTTATATGCTTTCTTTGGAAGCTGGTTTAGGTGTGCTGTAGCCAGCCCTGTATCAGCCTCTTAAGTCACACAAAAGAGGCTGAAATGCTTTTGGCTCCTGTTCCTGAAGAGGTTTCTTCATGGCTCTGTGCTACACCAACGAGCTAGTCAGCGTTTTTCTTGTTTGCTCAGCATCAGCTGAATGCTGCTTCCCAGTACCGTGAGGCTTGTCTAGAGAACAGTCACACAAAGAGGATCACTTATCTTCCTGCACTCGAACAGAAGGTATTTAAGTAAATATTTTTGCCATAACCTCAGGCTATTTTTTTCTCTGCCCCCCCCCCCCCCCCCCAAGCTCAATGGTTGCAAATACTCCCCTTGTGCAGACACAGGAATGAAACCAAATCCAATACAGAAGAATCTGAGGAGCGGTTAGCACATCTCCCACCATAGGCTGGGGGGATTCATTCCCATAGCCTTACAGGGCACCCATGCTGCTTATCGTTTTGATTTTTGACGTTGCAGAAAGTGGGCTGAAGAGGGAGACTTCACCCTCAACTCCTTGGCTTCAGTGTGGGCAAAAGCCTAGAAGGAAATAAATCAGCCTTGAATTCTGGTCCGAAGGTCAACAAGTAAGAGTGACGCTGGAGCAGATGGCCCGAGTTCCTCAGCGTGGGATATCTTGTCCTGAAGCATCAGATGACCTCATCTAAGCCTCCCAGATTACCATCTCTGCAGTGACACTGGGGCTAATCAGAACAGCTTCAGACCACACTGTCTTCAGTTTGGTCTGCAGAGTAGTAACGAAAGGTCTCTGTGTGTGCGGATGAAAGTCATAAAAGGTTAAATTACAGTGAATTCTGCTTCCAGGCTGATTCAGACATGTGTGGGATCAGATGTCTGGTCTCTACATTGCCACCTCCCCGCTGACTGTAACTGGGGCGTTGGGTCAGCACCGGTTCCGAGGGAAAACACCCTCCGTGGCAGCTCGAGGGATTGCTCATCTGGTGATTTGAGCTTGATCCTGCTGGGGCAGGATACCTGGCTGAAAGCGTCACTGCAGACCGGCTGAAAACAATGAAACAAGGGTAAACTGCTGCTTGCTTTAACAGTGCTTGGAAGGCTATTTTTAGGTACTTCGAAATGCAATTTGAATGCCCATAGGTATAATAGCTACAGTCAAACAAACCCTGTTTCTCTTTCCATAACACAAGAAAAGGTGGCCGAGGGGCATATTGTGCTGGGAAGGTTTGTAACAGCTACGTTACCCCGATCATTTACCAGTTCCCTATCTTCTCAAGAAGCGTTGAGCAAGCTATGCCGAGCCATACAATGAGTATATTGTAGCTTGCGGTTCTGATGTAATTCCCACCAAACACTCTTTCCACAATGAAAACTTGAAGTTACTTGAAACCAAACTCCTTGCCCTTTCCATCGCCTGCACGCAGAGCTGTGTGAAGCTCAATAAACATGCTCTGCCGGGCTTGCTCAGCACAACCGCCTTCTGAAGCCCTGCAAAAGTCCCAGTATCTTCTAGTGAATAGAGACTATAATCGGCACAATGCTCCTAATAAAGGCTATTCCTCACAGTATTTGCCTTGAATTCTTATTTTAGGGTTTTCTTGTAATCTTCCTTAAATTCCACGTGGCTAACTTTCTTGCTAAACATGTGATCCCATTTTGGGGAGAAGCAAAAGAAGTTTGAGATGATAAAAACTAGAAGCATTCTGCTCACAGTTTGCAAGCAGAGAGGTGGCTTTCAATTTGTCTGAATGCTCGTGTGGCACAGGAAAATATTGGCTGTTTAGGAGGCTCAGGAAAGAGACTTGTTCCTGTGATAAGATAACTTTTAAAGGACGGAATTTTATCTGGGCATTATGGTGACTTGAGAGTGTAGATATGTCAGGGACTGGTTTCTTTTAATAGCCGTGCGTTACTGACAGGGAAATTCTCTGCTGCTTTCTCCACCAAAACACAGCATCTCTGCCAGCTGACTCAGACCCGTGCCCTCATCTCTGTTTTCTTTCCTTTTCCCTTATAAAAGAGTTTGGCGTCTCCTTTTACGATTTCCAACGTAGCCTGGTTTTGGGTCTCCCAGGTAGAAAGTGGAGGCTTGCTGTTAAACTGTGCTGAAAAGCTTGAGAGCGGGCAGGGATAAAGGTAGTGTCTAAAGGAGGAGATTGTGTGAACGCAAATACTAGTGACCAAAGGGTCTCCACGTTAAAAGAGGGTGGGTTTTTTGCAGCAGTGTTTTTTGGGTGGCTGGCAGTCGTTCTCCCTTGCACTGTGTTCAAGTTTTGGTGTGCGGGTGCATCTGCCTGTTCCTCTTCCTTACAGCGGAAGATAAGAGCATCGCATCTGCATAGTATTTAAGTTGGTATTATCAGGTATATAACCTGATAAACCATATCAGGTTTGGGGGTAGATGAATGTGGCTGCTTTAGTCAGCGGGTTCTCCCTCTTTGGGCATTTGGATTATCTGTAGAAAACTCAAAAGTCATTTCAAAACCTTTCCACCCACTCAGCACCCAAGGAGTTGCATGGCAGAGGGAACTGCCAGGCTGGCTGCAGGCTGCCTGCTCAGCTGTGTCACGGCTGATGCTGTAAAATCTGCTGATCTCATGATGAAGTAACTTTTGCACATGTGGCCGATAAATTCATGTAACCTCGTGGTGCAGATGGAGGAGCCTTTGTATGCTCCGTAAAGAAGGGAATGAAACGCTGTCCCATGTTAAAACTTCCCCTGCCTCCTTTAAATGTCTTGAGTGCTGATGCTCGCAGCGTTTCCCAGCTCAGATCTCGGGAGCTATGGGAAATTCTCCGGAAGCTTTGTGATATTCAGCCTAAACTTCCCTTTCTTTTATCTCCTTCTATAACTTAATACTCCTGTGCCACGACAGAGCCCAGCTTCCTGCTTAGTCTTTATACCCTCCCGTTGAATGTAGAGCTGCTATCAGGCCCTCCCAGACAAGGACAAACTCCACAGTGGTCTAGCCAGGATATACATATTTAGTTCTCAATCTGACCACTAAAATCAGTAAGTCGGTACCTCTTTTCAGGCCATAATTGAAGACACAAGCCTGAGTTGGAATTGTGTTTATAGCCAGGGCAATCTCTGGACTCCGGGACCTGAAAACTCACCCCTGATCACTTCTGAAATGATTACATATGGAAATACCAGCTTAATAGCAAAACCGTGAAGAAGCACTCATCCTTCTTACCGCTTTTAGCGGGGCGATTGGGGTTTGGTGTGCTGGTATTGTGGGTTTGCTGCTGGAAGGCTAGAGCAAAGCTGTGTGCTTCCCTTGCAGGAGCTGCGAGGACAGATCAATGTATTTATAGTTTTGCTATTATTAAACCCAAACGGTTTTTGAAAACAGCGGTGTTACTCCTCATAGTCCCTTTTTGGAAAGAAAGCACGGGTGCCTAGGTGGGGGGTTTTGTCTGTGACACCACCTGCGCTTGAGCATTGCTTAAGCAAAGCACAAATATTCCAGGACTTGACAGTGGGCAATTTTCAACAAGCCAGACTACAAAAACAGCCTTCATTCCAGTGCTCTGTGTGAAGTACTCATTCTTCCATCCCTTTTCTTTGGGTAAGATCACAAAATCTGTTAGCTTGCATTTCATGAAGATGTTTGAAGAGCATGTATTTACTTAAGAGATCATAAATGTCCTCAAGTTTAAAAATCTTCACAGAAGTGATTAACATTTTGCTGAGACAGTTGTGGAGCAGCAGATTTTAAATGGTTCTTGAAGTACAGGAATTTACAACCTGATTTTGAAGAGCAGGGAGGAAGTTCTCCTTTCCACTCATCTGAAGAGAAGGCATTCATGCTGGGGAGGAGATTCAGGGTGTTGGGGGGCTCATGAGTTCTTGCGATGGTTTCTGCAAGCAGAGGGGCGGCATTTGTACGGCTTAGTCATCTCAGGCGCTGAGAAGTAGGAGAGGAAATTGCAGGTGACTAGAAAGGAGCAGATTCAAAGCAAGAGCCTGTAATGCTACGCCGGGGGGGTGAGAGGTTTTGGGGTGCAGCTCCTGCCAGAGCGAGCTGCAGTTTTCCCACTGCAGAAGCCAAGGTTGGTGACTTCTGCAGCAGCACCGGAGCTGCTCGTACACGGATCACACCTGCACTGGTGATTGAAACTGGTGCTGGAGCGTGTTCTGCTTTTCTGCTCGTCCTTCCTTCCTAAATAACTGCTGCTAACGCTGGCTGAGAGCTCTGAGTTTCACAGCTGCTCTGAAGCATGTGCAGAACGAGTAGCAACCATGAAATTTTGTGGCCTAATTCTCGTAGCAGTGCTCTTGTGGAAGCTGTGAGCGCTCGCTGCTTGCGTGCAGGGATCTGGTTTTCCCCTGTGTACTTTATCTGTGACTGCACTGACCAGAAATGCAGGAAGGATGAGGATGGAGCAGACTTTGCAGTGCAAGTTCTGATTTATTTACTACCCTCAACCCATAACAGCCCTTAAGCATCTTGACTAAAGCCCAGCTTTGGTTCCTGGTTTAAATTATATGGTGGAGCGTTTATTATGTATCTGGCCATCTGTATTGTACTGTGGACTAATACATGAGCCCAGTGGTGGCTCCAGACCTTCAAGAGGGTAGCCAGATCCCTCCAGGGAACCTGCTGCTCAGCCGCAGGCTGGCTGGCGCGGTCGCTGTTGCAGCCGGTTCTCCCGTGCACCACGAATGCATCTGCAGCTCCCACACACGCAAGCCAAGGAGAAACCTGAAAGTGCATCTGGCTTTGCGTTTCAAACCCAGTGCCATGCTGGTTGTGTTGCAGCCTCTGGGCGATGGCTCCAGGTAACAACTGATGTAAATACCTTTGTGCTCTGCTTGCCTCTTTTTTTTTTTTTTTTTTTTTTTTTAAATGCATGGTCTAAAAATAAGGTTGGAATGTGCTGCAGTGACTCAGGGTACACGGTCTGCAGCACCGGGGTGGTGATTGTGTGTAATTGCCATGGCAGTCCTGCCAGAGGTCTCCACCCAGCTGGCACCAAAGCTGCTGCAGATAAATTGGAGAGAAGGGGGAGTTTAAAGCCAGACCTAACACGACAGCATGAGTTAACTGTGTGGGGGTTTCAGGCTACCCTGGAAACAAGGTCTCTTGAATGTTCTGCAGCTTAGCTGGCAGATGTGTCCTGCAGGATTTCACGCTCTCTCAGCCAGGTAATCGTTTCCTTTAATGGGAAGGAAATGGAGCTACGCGTCTCTAGGGATGCTCTCTCCTTCCAAAATCCTTGGCCAGTTTGAAACTAGAGCAGTTCAAGAGACAAAACGCTTAAGCAATTAATAGATCTTCTGGTAAAGACAGAGCTGCATCAGAGACACGTGTCCCCTCTCCTACATCTATACTACACGCTAGTTGCTGTTAACGTGTGACACAGATATCCAGGAAGAGTGGCAAGCAGCCGTGCCATCCTTTTCTTTTAACAGCCGTGCTGCTTGTAAAGCCGCCTCCGTAATTTGGGCAGAAACTCGTTAGGGCATCAGGGCTGTACTCCATGTCATGGTGCACCTTGGCTTGAGCCCACCGCCGCGCTGCTCTGCATGGCTTCATGCTGCAAGCCCCATTTTTGCTGGAGACATACCTTGCCGTAGGAGTGCTCCCTTCCCTTGGGGAAACCCCGGAGACTCCGCTCGGAGTTTCTGTGCCGCAACACAAATAGAAAAGCGAACGTGTTGCCTTCCCACCCAGGTTGTGCAAAAAGCAAATTTACTTCTGCGTGTCAAAAAACCCCAAAGCTCAGACATGTTGGCTTGGGTTGTTTCCATCTGGAAACAGACATACCTAGATATTGGAGCTGAGGGAAAAATAAACCTCGAAAAACAAATTGCTCTCAGTATGGCCCTGAAAGTGAGGATAAGACTTCTCTTGGTCTAGTAACGATGTGATTTTAAGCTTCTAATATGTTAAAAGTGGGCTGGAGTGCAAGGCTCGGCCCCAGTGACAGCAGCTCCAAAGGGTCTGTCACAGCCAGGCTGGAGCTGCTGGTGGCTTCAAGAGGGACATTAAGTATCTTAAAATACGTGGCCTAGTTACAACCTGTTGTAAGGAGGCTGTAATTTATCTGGGGAGGGACAGCGTGAGGGGACGTTTTGCAAATCTAAAGGAGCTTAGGGGCACTTCAGTAACTTGTTTACTGCTGAAGTGAAATCCTTTAGCGTCCCTGCCCCTCTCCTGTGCTCATCGTGCCGGTCAAGCTGCAGGTGATGCAGAATAAGGTGTGGAAAATAAGCTGGATCATTTCAACACCAAAATGTGGATAAACCCTCGTCCTGAGCAAGAGGCAGAGCGAAGCCCAGTGCTTCCCACCGCTGCCTCTTTAAGGAGTGTTTCTCCATCCTGGGATGGCTCCTCGGCCGAGCTCCTCGCTGCGCTTTCCCTGAGCATTGTCCCACGCCATAGAAATCTGGAGGTCTTACAGGAGGAAAAAAAAAAAAAAAAGAAAAAATTGCTGCACTCAGGAAAAAATTCAATAGCTCATTCAGCTGTTAAGCTACTGATGCAGGAAGTGTAAAAGAAAAATGGAGCCTGCTTTGTTCTGCCCAGACAAGGAGTAAATGCCATTGCCCTAACAGCCTTTTTCTGTTCCAAAAAAGCATGAGGTCATCTTTAAAAGCGGTAACCACCGAGCGGGTTTACACTGGGTTACCAGTCTCAGGCTCCCCCTTCATCTCCCCCCTTTCCTGGCACCAGCCCGGCTCGGGGCTCGGCGCGGGATTGCTCCGGCGAGGTGTGTGTTGCTCCGCTCCCGTCCTGGGGCTGCCGGCAGGCGCCTGGCCCCGGTCCAGGGCCTCGGTAGAGGGGCTGCAGGCTTTCGCCTGCGAGGGAGCTGCTCAATAACGCAGGCCCTTGGCCGCTCGGTCTCCGAGCGCAGCAGGCTGCGTGCTGGGGGGGCTCGCCTCTCCAGCCAGGGTCGGATGCCCTCGGGCTGCCAGGCAAGGTTGCCCATCCAGCGTTGCCCGTGATCGTGTGGGAGATGGTTTTATGCACTTCTGTGGCTCCGGAGTCGGTGCCATCTCAGTGGTGCAGGACGTTTCACCCTCCAACGAATGCACGCGTGCTGTGCTGCAGTGAAACGCTGCTGGTGGTTGGGCTGCTCTTTAAAAGCACAGTTTGGTTAAGGCTGAGATCCAGGAGCGCATCCTCCTACCCCAACCATCTCCCCACATCCCTTCATCAGCATGGTGTACCCTGGTACCTCGTCCCACCCGCCCCACGGTGGGAGGATGGCTGGAAGATGATGCTCTGGCCAGCCTGGCTGCAGGGCGTGAGCCGCGCAGGCTGCTGGAGGTCTGCTCGCCCGGTGCTTTCCATCGGGCAGCTCAAGCACAGGGACATCCATAAGCACCAATCTCATAGGGGTTTTTTATCTGTTGGGGGGGGGGAGACAAAAGAAGCATAACTCCAGCAGTTACTCAGATGTTCGCTTGTTTATTTAGCCTGCTAGGAGTGGCTGCTTCCAGCTATGAGAAGTATGGGAAGAATTCAGAAACCAGAGGGATCAGTGCATATTTCTTTCCTAGCGTAATGCTTCCTGCCGTTCGGCTGGAGCGGCTGCGGGTGGGAGCGTGCAGGTGGCACGGATTGCATAAAAGAGAAAGGGTTTTGTGCCGAGTCAATGATTAACAGTTTTGGGTGTCAGTCTTGCAGCACAGCGCCGTACATCTCGCAGGGTGCAGATCAGAGGCGTGCTAAGGCAAGCCCGGTTTCTCGGCACGCCACGATGCCGAGGGTGGCAGTTTCATCCTCGTGACCTGGATCCTGTTGTAACATTTCGGTGCGGCGCCGAGGGCAGGGTGAGACGAAGGGTCCCTGCGTGCATCTCGTGGGACGGAGCAAGGTGCGGGGTGCCGAGCCCCATCCCGCAGCGACCTTGCTCCGTGATCCCTCGCCTCCGAGCGGAGCTGGGAAGGGAAATGGCTGAAAGGGCTGAGTGGGCAAAGCCCTGCTCGGAGCCAGACCAAGATGCTCGACGGAGGAGGCGTCTGCTTCCTCACGGAGCTTGTGCTGAGTCACGGCTCGTCAGAGCCAGCGCTGCTGTCACCGCTGTTGCTGCACGCTTCTGACTCAAGAGCTGCGCTGGTTTTGGTTGTTTTTTTTCCCACTAAAGTAGCCCAAATCATTACCTTTGCAATCTACCTGGTACATGAAGAACTAGTTTATGAAAAAGAAAAACTCTGTGAGAAGCGGAGGTGCCTACTCCGTAGTCACAAGTCAGTCTTGCTTTGACATCAGAGGGCTGTGCAGAACAGATAGTCAGTACTGAAAGTGCAGAACAGTCCTGTGTAAATGCCCTTTTCATGCTTGCCTCAACGGAAACATTGGAGTACTGATAGTAACACGCTGCCTGGAGCACCCTGCTTTGTAAACACTGAACAACCTTTTTTGCTGAAGGTATATGAAGAATGTGACCACAAGAAATCTGCCTTTGTAACACTTATTGTGATCCTTTAAATTCTTTTGTTTAATGATGAAACCTGAGCTAGAAGAGGGCATTTGTGATTGTTCTTGAGTCAAAGGCTGAGCTGATGCAGGACACAGTTATGAGCATCCTGATCTGCTTTTGGTTCATCACATGCAAACCAGTTTAAAAGAGCAAATCCTGATCGTTCCAGAATTTATCCTAACTTAACTGTTGGGACTCTGTCCTCCAGTGCTTTTCCTAAAATAGGCAGAAGTGCTCACGGGATGTTTGCACTGCAGCCAAATCATAACTCGGGACTTGTTTGCCTCATTCTTGAGTCTGCTCTGCCCCTCGCCTGCACTCCTGGCTCCCTGTTTACTTGCTGCAAGGTTTCATAACCCTCCCTCACTGCTGCTTTTGTTGGCGTTGACCTTGAAACACCATTGGATAACATCATTGCCCATGCTCTTGTGTTCTCTTAATTTTTACTAATTTTCAGGGTTGAACTTGCTGCAGCAGTATTTTTCATGCGCTGTCGTACAGCCACATAGGTGTGAAATCTTGCTGCAGCCCGAGCCCTGTTAATACCTCTGCAGTCTGGGATCTGCAGCCGCCTGCCAGATCGTTCTGCTGCTGGAGGAACAGGGACGGCAGCCCAGAGAGTTGCAAGACCATCTGATGACTTCAGCCCTCCTGGAATTGCTTACAAGACAGCATGAAAAATGCACGCCGAGTTAACGTTGCGTTAACGCAATAGGAGTTGTTTCCGAAAATTGGGTAGTCCTCTCTGGGCCGTGCTGCCCTTCCCAGGAATGCTGCTGGGGAGAAGTGGAAGATGGATTAACCGGGAGGGCAGAAGGTGCTTTGGCAAAGATGCGGGAAGATTTATTTCCTGCTAAATGATGTCTGTTTGTGACTCAGCAAAACACGAGTGGCGTTGTCGTTCTGCAGAGTCATGGCTAGATACCGGGAAGGGAAGAGTCTGCCCTGGCCAGGCGCCGGCCACTCTCTGCGGGCAGGGGCGGGAGGAGGTTGGTTGTGGCCAGACATCGAAGGCTTCGCCCGCCTTGCAGGAAGGAAGCCTGGCTGTATGGAGTATTTCTCTGCGGTCGGATGACAGAGTGGGAGCAGGAGGATGTGCACAGGACTTGGGTGTGCTGACTGTCCTGTGCTTCCTCCCCAGGCCCAGCTGCAGACATTGCCTCCCCATCCTTTTCCAAATGCTGATTTCTTTAAAAAAAAGTTTGGAAAAGGAACAATGTAGCTGTGTCCTGCATGTCACCCTGATTTGCATCACACATACTTTACTCCATGTGCTTCTGTATGGCTTTTTTCCAAATACCTTTACCTCACGAGTTATTTACACACCCATATAAGTCTGCTGAATGACATCTTTAAAGTTTGTTTTGGCTTTTAAAAAATCCCGAGGATGCCCTTCGTGTGCCATGCAGCAACCCACTGGATCTTTTGTATTGATGGTCTCCAGTTGCTAATGACGTGCTTAGTTAATTATTCACTGAGGTAACAGAAGCTGGTTTTAAACCCCCGCCAGGCAGAGAGCAGTCCTGGAGCATGGCCGGCGGTTGTGGCCAGGTTACCTGACCCATGCCGGACTCGAAGGCGATGCAGGTCCTGCTGCGGCTCTGCAGAGCCTGGATCCACGTGGCTGCGGTGCCGGCGCTGACCCAACCTGTGCCAACAGCCGATCCAACCCAGCTCGGCAGGTCTGGACCAGGAGCTGCTGAGAAGCCTTAGGGATGCACGGGATGAGCAGCCGCTGCGGGCTGCAGCTGGAGGAGGATTTTGTGAATCCACCGAAACTCTCCTGGACCTTTCTGAGAGCTCGGCTGCTGAAATTTGTACTCGGAAAATTAAAACACTGCAAGGGGAACTGCGCTGTCAGCACGGCATGCGGGGAGCCGCTCGCTTGGTTCCCGGTTCCCTCAAGGGAGCCCTGCACCATCACTGCTGGGTGATGGCACTGAGGAGGAAGTAGAAGCTGCTGCTGCAGATTTTGTTGCTATAAACCCCCTAACCCTGTGCTCAGTGGCGATTAATGCTGCTCTTTACGCTTGGTAGAGGCAAAGTGCATTGCTGCCATAGGCAAAGCAGGGTCTCGCTGGATGCCAGGTGGTGGTGGTGAGCTGGAGAGCAGTTGTCAGCGCAGGGCCAGGGGAAGGCAGGTGCCTGCCTGCTTTTGGAGCTGTAATCACCCAAGTAAAGCACCATTTTTGATTTACAAGTGTTGCTTTCACTTTGCAAAGACTCCATGAAACCAGGCTACAGGGAGAGTAGGGAGTAAAACTTCTCCCCCTTGCCAAGGACTTTTAAGACAGTAGTTTGATAATTCCTGCCACGCAGCAAGACTCTCTCTATGCTGTACTTAGTAAAACACATCCTTCCTTCGGCCAGGCTGGTGTCCCCCGTGCAGCAGGAGCCGCGGGATGCTGCGGGGACAGGGACACGGGCTGCGTGTCTCCCAGCACTGCGGCAGAAGCAGAAGTTCCCTGAAGTAACTCGCCCTCAACTGATTCATCAGCCTTGTTCCATAAACAGGAAGCTGGGAAAGTACAAGCAGGTGATCTCGTGCTGCTGCAAACATAAATTATATCTGATTGCTTGTATTTTTTTCCCTCCAGCTGCCTGCTAACTCTTTGTCCAGGTGAAGGATTGTTTTGTGAATGAGGAGTGGACTATTTGCAGTGGGGAGGTCTTTCAAGTTCACGGTACAGATTTAGAAAAGAGCTTGACTTAGAGCTCTTCCCTGGCCCTAATGCTGCCTGCACTATTTTGGAGTGCTTCAAGGGAACTGCTCGCACCACACCACGTGCTGTTAGCAGGGATTTATTTGGAAATGCAGGTGATGAGAAAATGGCCACAAGTAGCTGCGTATGCGCTAGCTGCCTAACAGGCAAAACTTCCCTGCTTTTTTCCAGGGATTAATGACATAAAAACTGATAATTGCACTAGTGCAGCTGGTGTCCAGCTCTTGCTCAGCCTGCGTAGGGAATCACAGCAGGGTTGAACACGAGCTGCTGTTCTGAAATCCCAAAGAACTCAGAGGGCTGGGGTCTGTGCAGCACTTGATGCTGAAGGAGCAAGCTGTCTCCCGAGATAAAATGTTCCCACCTGGAGGTGCTGCTTTTTCATGGCAAAGAGACCAGAGCGGCGTGTACCCTGTACTCTGTCAGGAAGGCCGGGACAAGCACCCATCCGCCGTGCCAGGCAAGGTGGCTCATTGTGTGTGGTTTGGCATCCTGATGTGAGACTTCGGGTGCTGGTCGAGCTCGTTGTAGGACTCTGGACCCTTTGGTTAAAGACACAGTGCCGTCTCACCAAGGCCCGAGTCTGCGCTCAGGTGTGACACCAGCATTGCTAGCACGAGGACATCCTGCTTTGCTGCATTGTGGCTTAGGAAATTGGGGCGGGAGAGGAGGATCCTTCCCCGGGGACCAGCCTGCTTCCTTCTCCCAGTTTCCACAGTACCAGACTTTATTTCAACAGCATGGCTTCCCATATAGTCCTGACTAAGGTCTTCCAGGACTCAAGAGGCAGAGATTTCCAAATAACCCTGCTAATTCAGGGAACGGTCTCATGGCGGAGTTGGTAATGCTGGCTGAAGCACCGTTTGTTTTCTCGCACAGCATTCAGTGTTGCAAACGAAGCTGAGTTCAGGGATTGAGAAGTTCAGCGCACGCGTTGCATGCTGCTCCCAAGCAAAATAATCCCCGAGAGTGCCGTTGTGGTCTGGAATAAACTCCGTTAATGTCTAAACATAGGCGAGACAGCTCGAGTCTGCTAGATTTTAGATGGGGCAGACACTCCCGCCTCTCTTCCCCCCACTAAAGGCAGCAGTTCAGCATCTGCTTTGAAGCTGCCGGTCCTGGGGAGGAGTCTCTAATTAAAGCTAGCACAGAAAGGCTGCAGTGGGTGGCTGGCTGGGGTGCTGGGAGTGCCGCTGGTATCTGACCCTATGTTTGCTTTGGCTCATTCCTCCTCCCAGCATCATCTAATGGTTTGTCGGGAGGTGGGAGGTGGTACTCGCTGCAGCCCTCTCCCCCTGTTCCCCGCCGTTATTGAATGGTCAGGGGCTGAGTCACTGCCGGGCAGGGCAAGGAACTGACTTTTCCTGACACCTCTGCAGCAGCCCCACGGTGATCAAAAAGCCCCCCTTTTTTTTGATCATAGAGAAACAGCCTCAGAACGGTGTCTGGCCAAGGGAGTCCGGCTCGGACGGCATGGCCGGAGCTGCCCTCCGGCATGCTGCAGCCCTGGCTGCTGCCCCACAGCTCTGGCCTGAGTGGCAGTGATGGATTATGTTGGTCTCGTAGACAAACATCTTCAGTTGCTGCTTTTAAATTTTGAGGAAGGTTGTTTAACCGCCTGCGTTCTCCCTGCTGGGGCTCCCGGCTGCAGCGTGGCGGTCGCAGGGACACGGCCCCACGTGCAGATTGCACCCGGGCAGATGACGGGTACGTGAAAGCCCCATGATCAGCACAGCCGTGGATAGGTGCAGAGTTTGGCAGCTGGACAGGGTCCACAAGACCCTCCGAGACCAGACGCATGGTGCATGGAAAGGAGTTGCGCTTCGGCAAAGCTCCGGTCCTGCTCCGCTCTGGCTCCCGCTTGCCCTGTGGTGCTCTCCTCGTTTCCATGTTCAGCTGGGCCCTTATTTTGCACCATTTTTGTGGAAGGTTCATTTGAGACATGAGCTATCGGTGCCTCTTGTGCTTTCGTATCCCCCCGTGTCTGTGCCCGTGCCTCACTGCCTGTCCCCTGCTTCCATCCAGTGCTTTGGCATCTGAGAAACCTCTGCCCCTTGCCTGAGCCCTGACTTGCCACCTACCACCCAGCCTGGGACCGTCTGTCACTCCGACTTTCTTACTTTACTTTTTTCAGGGACATCAGTTTGCAAAATGATGGATAAATAGCATAGGTCTGAGTTTGTACAGTATCAAGCGTTTCTAGTTGCTGCTCGGAGCCTCATTGTGCAGAGGAAATCCTGACACAGGAGTTGGCGCAGGACGAAGGCAGCGGTGCAACGAGTGGATAAAAAGTGAGGGTGAACATCCAGGAGCTGTGTGTGGTCACGGTCGAGCAGCGTCCCCGTCCACCTTACCCCTGCCTGGCTCGCTGCGAGCGGTGCATGGCAGGTTACGTGGGCTGGAAAATTTCTGTTCGCTTTTCCAGTCGGTCAGTTGAATGTATCTGGCAGGATGTTCTGCAGAAAAAGTTTCATTTTTCCCCTCTCGTTGGCAAGTTTCTGTTTGTTTTTTTAATCAAAAAAAAAAAGCCTGAAGAGAGTGCACCAAGGAAAGCACACTGTTTAAAGGAAAGGAGAACTTGAAGCAAAATCAGGAAACGTAAAGTTGCTGTCATCAGTTTAGAGTTCGTGGAAGCCCTTTGCACGTGGCTGTTGGTGACGACATGGCGCACAACCCTTTTCGAGGTGGTGCACGGTGGCACGATGCCAACCCCCCTCTCCCCCCTTCTTGTTTTGCAGTATTCTCGCGTGCTGGGGCCCGGAGCCGATGGCAGACAATGTCAACAACTAACAACATAGCGCAGGCCCGGAAGCTGGTGGAGCAGCTCCGCATCGAAGCCGGCATCGAGAGGATCAAGGTGAGCACAGGAGCTGGTGCAGCACAACACGTGCCGCATCTGGGGCGGGCAGGGACGGAGCCGGAAGGGTCCCTGGGTGAGTGCTTTGGGTTTTCACCGAGCACGTGCATGCTGCTGTCATGTCTCCGGCTCAGATATTGCAGCATTTCTAGATGAGACCCCTTCCTGCGGGCCCTGCTCATGCCGGGAGGTAAGGTCGCAGCCTGGGCTGCTTCTCCCAGGTGTTAGAGGTGACGACGCGATCCGAGGGCAGACCAGCCGCTGGAGTAAGGTCCTGGAGCTCAGCTGGGCACATGCAACCTGTCAAGACACTGAAGCTGCAGGGGCTGGACCCAGCAAAGCTCTGCCAGGCACGCTCACATGCATTCCAGTCTTGTTGCCCCATTTTTTCACAGGATGGCTTCACTGTCCGGATGCAGTTTCTCTCAGAAAGTCGCTGCCTGCACAGTTATTTCTCAGCTGCTGCATTCTTGCAAGTGAAGAAGGATGGTGGCATGCCTTCACTCTGGTTTGAGGCACGTTTATGGTAGAACTAGAGAAGGTTAATTTTGTGCTGCAGTTGTCCAGGATAGCAAACCGGAGTCTATTCTCAGCTGCGTGCTGGCTCACCAGCACTCTGCTGGGACAGCAAAGGAGCCCCAGAAATAAAGCTCCCTTTGGCACTGGGGGGGGTTGGAACAGGTAATGTGCTCACAGCCACAGCATCCCCTGAGAGTCGGAGACTGGTTCCTCCAGGAGCTTTCGCTCTATTCTGGGAACCAGCTCGGTGATTGTGGTACCCGGGCTCGTCCAGCCACGTGAGCTCTGGAGAGCCAGCCTTTGCTGGAGACAAATATTAGCGTGTGGGCAGCAAGTCCCAGCTCTGTGAGCAGGAAGCCCCAGGGCACTCTCTGAATTTATGCCTCTTAAGCCACAGAGAACCGCACTCGTCACCCGGCTCTGCAGCCCCGCTGCCCGCATCTGGGCTTTGCCTGCCTTGGTCAGCAGGGTGGGTCGGGCAGGCTGTGGTTGGGCTGCTCCACTGCCCGTCCCTCCGAGAAACTCCCCGGTAGGGGAGGAAGGAGGGGAGAGACACGATCTGTTCATGGAAAGTCACTTGTCAGTAAGTCACACAAAGGAAAGCCCCGTGCAGGGTGATGAAAGGCACAGTGAAACTGAAATACTGTGAAACACATAGGTGTTAAATCCACCTGGTAGTTTTTAATTTAGTTTCCTCATCAAAGAATGTTTTCTTTGACTTTCAGTCCCCGCTACTTCTGCAGCAGCCCGTCCTCCGTCATCTCCGGTTTTGATGTGCAGGAGCTGCTGCTACTTTGAATATCTTTTTTTTTTTTTTTAAAGCCATGAGGTTTTGTAGCTGTTTTTAGGGCCACCACTTTCCAGACTCCAGTGATGCACTCATCAGCGAGGCCATTTTAGGGAAGACAAAGTAAATTACAGGTCTTCCCCCAGCACAGCCGTTGCTGACTCTCCTAAGAATTACCATGTCTCAGCTCCAGGATCCCAAATGGTGCATGCCGAGGAGGAAGGAGGGTGTGTGTATACTTACCGACCTTTGTAGCTGTGACTATCTTAAATGCTTTGCTGGGAAAAAACAACAGTGGTGGGACCACAACACGCTGCTGTTTAGGCTGAGTGGAGAAGACGTGCTGTCTGGGCGAGCTTTCAATAATGCCGTGATCCACAAACCCAGCGCTCGGGTGAGCGTGCCAAGGCAGCCAGCTCCTAAGTACAGTGTCAAACAAGTCCTCGCTCCTCCAGCTCCGGCTCTCCCTACCTTGCACCTGAGGTCGGTGAGATGCACGCTTGCCTGCAGGTAGATGAGCTAATACACTTCTGAGATGAGGGGAACGGGCTGCCCCGCGAGCTGTGGTGAAGCCGTGCCAGCAGCCAGAGCAGCAGCGTGAGGAATGCCCTCCGATTCCTCCCTGCAAGGTCTGACGGAGCGCCCGACGCTGCACTCAAAGCAGAGCCCTGCCACTGCACTGCGATTTTTCTCCTCCCCGGCCCGAGCAGCCCGTACATCTGCTAGAGAAGGGCCAGGCCTTTTCTAGCGACTGTGTCTGGCTCATCCTTCCCTTCGTTCAGCTGAAGCTTTAAGAGCAGTGCGGAGGTTTCCAGGCCACTTGCTCTCATAACAGGTTCAGCTGCGCTCCCTGCAAGCTAATCTCTTTCCCCTCGCTTTGAGATTAAGAGTAATTACTGTCTTATGTGAGTAATAGGTTTAAGGTAGAGCCTTGACCTTGTCTCTGCAGAGCAGTTTTGCTGTTGGATCCCAGTGCATGCGATAAGTATGTTTAAGCGCAGGCCAGCAGCAGTTGGTGTTCATTAGAAGTGTTCATTACTGGTTAGGACTTTAATACTTAATATTGCAATAATACCTAGAGACTCCCACAAAAGCTCGTTGTCTGATGCAGTCTCTGGACCTGCCTTTCCAGGAGACACAAAAAAGAGGAGGAAGCCCACCCTGTGGTGTGGCAGTGCAGATTAAGTGGTTTGCCCAAAACTGCAGAGAACTGGGGTTTTGTCGCGAGCGCCGTTTCTCCTCCTCGCTGTGCGCTCGCTTGCTGCTGAAGGGTTTAATAATGGCGGCGTGCAACTGCACGTTCCTGCTGGGCAGGTTTGCATCGCTCTGCAGGCGACAGCGGCCGCCGTGCTGGCTGCGTGCCGCAGCATCCTCTGTGCGGCTGCAGAGCACGGTGACCCCCGGTACTGCCGCGATGAGAGCGGCAGAGCCGGAGCCGGGGAAGCGGGGAGGTGGCGTGTAGGTGCTTTTTGTCCCCCCTAAATCACGGCTCAGCTTGGCTGAGAGGGGCGAGTCGCCCCGGTGCCGAGCAGCCACGAAGTTCCCAGGAAGGGAACCGCTGCTGTAAGGCTCTGCAGCTACAACAGGTCACATCTGGGCCTTCCAGATGTGGTGTGGTTGCGTCGCTGTTTTGTGTTTGCCTTATGTTCAACCAGTTATTAAGTTAATTTAAAAAAAAAAGGGGTTGCTGTTGGTCTCCAGAGCTGCTGGCACCTCCCTGCCTGGACTCTCCCCGTGCCTCCCGGCCTCCTCGCTGCCAGACGGAGCAGCCACGTTGCTCGCCCACCACCACGGTCCCCTCTCTGCCGGGCTGCTCTGGGCTCTCAGTTCCCGGAAGACCGCTTTGAACTAAAATAAGCAGAGCCTTAAGTAATACTTTCTAACCGTTTCAAAACCTCCATTTTTAACATCAGAGGGTGGCCACTCTCAGGCAGGCTTTTTTTCCTTTCTTTTTTATCCCAAAGCCCTTAAAAATGAGGACAATAATATCTTCTTTTAAATCTCTTGCTCTCGGCTGGGACTATTTTTCCCATACTCATTGCTTTATTTATGTCAGACCTTACAAACTGTTTTTCCGTGTCCATTTCCCCTTTTCATTTGTCACTATCTCTGTAAAATTTCTGTTACAAAAAGCCGAACATTGGTTCTCTTCCTCCCCGCGGAGCCTGGGAAGCGGTCGGTGGCATTGCGTGGGCTGAGCTCTGCGCCTTCACCTTAATATTCTCACTAACCTTCTGCTTTCTTGCAACATTTAGGTCTCAAAAGCATCTTCTGAGCTCATGAATTACTGCGAGCAACATGCCAGGAACGACCCGCTGCTGGTTGGAGTGCCTGCTTCGGAGAATCCTTTTAAGGACAAAAAGCCTTGTATCATCCTATAGCTTTCCTCGCTCCGGCACGTGTGATCTCTCAGGCAGGGCACCGTTCTCCATCAACTGAAACCAAGCTACAAACTTACAACCGCGCCGAGGGGTAAACACTAAATGTTGGATTCAAATAGAACTTAAATCTCAAAACAAACAAACAAAAAAATTGCAAGTGGTTTAGGGAAGGGTGTCTGCTCCTGGGCCGGTGCCGCACTGAGAGGGGTCAAAATTTAAAAACAGAAAAAAAAAACCAGGGTTGAGGGGTGGGGGGAGTATTTTTAATAGTGACGTTCGAAATTGGTACCGGGGTGGTGGAGGCAGTGGGGGTTTTTATTGCATTTGCCAATGGGATGCAAGACATGAGTATCAGAACCTCACCGGTAGAAGCTTTGAACAAAGCTCTGAGTGGGTCTGATCCAATTAGTTTCCAATTCACGCATCGTTCCAAGAATTTGCTCTGTTTCTTGAGAGGGAAGAAGGGAGAAGAGTCCAGGTGGGGAGCTATTTTGTAGAAAACTAGTACAAAAAAGAAAAAAAAAAAACCCAACCAAAACGCGGCTTGAAAAAATGGCTGTTGCAAATGGATAAACTGAGGCCGAGGTGAGGAGGATGGAGGCCGGGGCGCTCCCTCCCCGCGCCACACGGCTCCGCTCGGACGAGGGGATGGCACCGCAGGGAAACGCTCTCCGGCATCAGATCCATCGGCCGAGAGAGTTTCCGTGAGCAGCGTTAGGAAGCCCGAGGCATGGGAGAGGCCAGGCTCGAGCCCCTCTGATCGCTTCTGGGGTTCCTCTGTGCTGTTACCACTGTTTTTCCCAAATGGGACTGTACCGGGGGCGGGGGGAGGGAAGGGGCTTTCTGTTGTGCAGTATCATGTGAGAAATCTTTTAAAATTGGCCTTTTGCAGAGTTTCAGTCCAAAACACTAAAATTGGCAGATTTACTAGCATTTCCCATCTCCCTTTTTCTCACCGAGAGCGGCAAGTGGAATTCGTTCCACTAAGCCCAGTTAATTCGGGGAGATGAGGGTAAGGCTGTAGAAGAAATAGTTTAGTTCCCATCCCTTGGAAGTCTTGAAATGCAATTTAAACGGGGAGCGCTTTGTTCACCGGCGTTAAACGCACGCGCTGCAGAGCCGGGGATAACGCGGTGCAGAGCAACCTGTGAGGAAGAGGGGACAAGCAGGCGAGCCTTCCTCCCGCTGCCCGCCACAGAGCCCTGCAGAGGGATGGCAGCGACGGAGCCCGATGGCTCCGTGCCGGGGCAGGTGGATGCTCGGGAGAAAGATCAGAGCTCAGGGACGTCCCACCGCGTCTCCCCGTGTCGCTGGAGCTGCCGCCCTGGGTGCGCTGGGTGCCCTGCAGCCGTCTGAGCGGCGGCATCGCTCACCAGCTTCCAGCTCTGTCGGGGAGAGGACAGGTCCCGTGCGTTGGGTTTAAAGCAACCGAGCCCAGTCTGCGTCCGCAGGGCAGAGCCCGGGGCTCGGCAGCTCTCGGGGGACGGCGAACGCTCCCTGCGGGAGGCAGAGGCATGGTTCGGTTCCCTAACCAGCACGCCGGTACCCGTTCCCGGTTATCCTGAACACAAGGCACCCCATGCTGGTGTCTGAATACAGGCGGTGCCGAGTTTCAGTTTTGGGAAGAGAAGGAAATAAAAAAAAGAAAACAAAACCACACCGTGATGTGAAATCCTGGGAATTTTCCCATTCCCCCAATGCTTTGGATTCGGTTTGAAATGCTACGACCTCCCGCTGGGATGGGAACCGCAGGCGGCTGACCCCTTCATGGGCCAGGGAGCGCTTCCCATGGCTGCGGCCGCCGGCAGCCCCCGGGAGAGGGAGGCTGGAGGGGACCCTCGGGTTCGGCTTTTGGGGAAACCGCTGAACCACGCTCACGCTTTCTGTTGTGGTTCAGTTGGAGGGAGGAAACCTTGCAGCTCGCACCGGATGCTGCGGGTGCTTAGACTGGTCAGAGTCGCTGGTCCAGGCAGGGCACTGGGAGGCTTTGCTGGCCGCTTTTTGGAGAATGACGGTGTTCCCGGGGCTGTCCCTGGCTCCCGAGGCGCAGGGAGCTGCGCCGGGCGATGCCGGAGGCCGGCTCGAAGGCAGGGAGAGGAGCAGAGCCTGCGGCCGCGTGGCTGGTACCCGGGGAAGGCGGGTTGGCGTCTTCCAGGAGGAAGGGCAGCTTCGGAGGGTCTTCCTCCCGCGATGCAGGGGTGGGCTGCGGGGTGTCGGGCTGAGCACAGCCGGCCCCTCTCCAGCACCGACCGGCCGCACAGCCGGCTCGGCAGCGCCGGTGGAGGCTGTGGTTAGCAGAGATGCTCCATTTACACTTCTTGGTTGCAAGTATCTTGCCATCACTTTTTTTAAGTACGCGATCACTTGCCTTTTTAAACGAAGTTGGAAGAAAAAAACAACCCTCATTTTTAACACTAACGCAAACCGCAGCACCTCCTGTGTATGTCTTGCAGCTGCTTTCCCGGGGTCCTTTGCTGATCTGAGCATTTTAAACCTCCCGTCTCCCCCCCCGCCGTCTCGTGGGCTCCTGTCCCTGCACCAGCCTTGTGCCAGGTTTGCTGGTGCCCCCCGGGATTTCACCCCGTCCCGATGCGAGCGCTGGGGGAGGTGGAGCAGAGGGAAGTGGATTTCTTTCCCTCTGTGGCCGAGCGTGTCCCCAGCCCCGCTCGCACCCCAGCCTGGCACCGCGCTGAGCATCGTCCGTCAGCTGAGGGCGGCAGCCCCGGCACGGCGACAGGCAATGCCTTTTTGTTGTTTTGTTGTGATTTTTTTTTTTTTCCCCCAATCTTTCATCCAGCATAACTTCAAGCTCTCGAACGCCGCATCTGTAGCGGGAAGCGAGCACTGTCCTGAGGTGCGCCTGGGTTTTGCCACAGCAGGGCTTTCTCTTCTCCACGAGGGAATTTCCTCTGTCCTTAATCTAGTACAGTTCCAGCCTTATTTTTCTACTCCAGATTGCTGATTCTTCCTCTATGTTAGAGACCAGTGCATGGTGCTATAGCCGGTGACCCAGGCAAGTGCCCGAGCTGCAGGCCAGCCAGAAAAACCTGCGCTCTGCGTGGCAGCGAGCGAGCGGCCGAGGTTACCGCAGGAGCCGCACGCCGCTCCTCCGCTCGAGACCCGGGCGGGGGCTGCGTCCCCCCGCCCCGTCATCGGCTCGTGCTGCCCGAGGGGGCTCCCGAGTGCTCCCCCCCACCCCGACACCCCTCCCCGGGCGGGTGCCAGCCCTGCCTGCGTCCTGCCCTCTCCATCCCCCGGCATGGCGACAGGGCGGCTCAGACCCGCGGTGCCGTGGCTGGCTGCGGGATGCTCTGCCGGTGAACACCGCGGGATGCTTTGCCGGCAAAGCCAACCAGGCGCGCCACGGTTCGGCAAATCGGGGTCAGTCTGCCTCCCCTCTCGTCCTTCCACCCGCGTGGGCCACGCTCATCCCCGGTGTCTTGCCCGAGTCGTGCCGCCGCGCCGGCGGTGGGATGGCCGGCGATGAGGCGGCAGGTTTAGGTTCAGCGTGCGGCTGGAGCCGGGAGAAGGGGGCTGGGAGCGTCTGCTTGGGGTCCCCTGGGAGCCTGGGGACAGGGCTGGGGGCTCCCGGCACGGGGATGCCAGTGGGCCGGCGGCAGCGGGGTCCTGCCGGGAGCCGAGCGGGACGGGCAGGCGGGCAGGGGCCTGCCGGCGGGTGCTGGTGTCTCTCAGTGGGTGACTCCTTAGGTGGAAAAATCCTTGACCTTTTTTTTTTTTTTATTTTTTATTTTTTCCTCGTCTGAGTAAATCGGTGATCATACTGTAGATGTTTTTGTATAGCATAAATATAAGTGCAAATTACAGTAGTTGCTTGTACTTTGTTAGTGCATTTGCCAAAAAAAAAAAAAAAAAAAGAAAGAAAAAAGAAAAAAAAAAAAAAAGACACTTTTCAGGACTTTTTAAGTGCTCCAGATCGCGGAGGGGGAGCGGGGAGCCGGGGCCTCCCTTGTGCCGCTGATGGGGCGTGGGGCAGGCGGTGCCAGCAGCCCCGGCTCCACAAAGGCCTTTTTTTGGACGTAAACACAGGCCCAAATCTGTCTGGGGTTTCTTTTTAGCATGTGGTGAAGCCGTTGCCAAAAATAGAAAGGAGAGAGACTGCAAAAGAAAAGGGAGAGAGGAAACGTTGCTTCTATTTAATTTTTTGGTCCGTTTTCCTTGTCCTCCCCTCCCTGTCTCGGGGACCGACCCAGCGGTGCAGCCAGAGCCGGGAGACGCCCGGGCACCCGCATGGCACCCGCCGACGCGGCCGCGAGGCTGGCGGGGTCCGGTGGCTCGGTGCCAGTGCCGGAGCCTCCCGAGCCCGGAGCCGAGTAGATCCCCCTTCCTCTGAGTACTTAAAAAGTCAACTTTATTTAACAAAGTAAAAATAACGCATTTACTTCATTGAAGAGAAGCCACGCGTCTGATACTTTGCGCTCTTAATTTTTTCTCTCTGGTCTATGATTATGATTATTATTATTATTATTATTATTATTATTATTATTTGCCAAACTCTGATCTTGTTGCCAAACGCCAATCAAGGTTTGTAAAGACTGTACTTAGGAAGTAATCGGTGTCTGTAACGTAGGCTCCTCATAACGTCTGCATTTTTGGATCTCTGATTTTTATTTCTGGTGTGCCATAGACCAATTTCTTGCACAGTGTTTAATATTTTGTGGAATTGTTGTTAAGAAGTGAATTGATAACACAATAAAAAGGCTCACTTTTCATTTTGCCAGATCTCCTGCCCAGCCTGTCCTGCGTCTGCCGCGGGGGGACGCCCGGTTCCCCGGCGTGGTGGGTGCTCGGGTGGTCTTGGTGCGGGGGGCACGGCAGCCCCCCCCCGGCCGCTCACCCTTCCGGGAAGAGCCGGGCTGCGGGAGGGGAAGTCGTTCGAGCTGGGTAATGACTGACCCTTCCTGCCGCTTCCTCGGGAGCTGGGTTCAGCGGAGACCTTCTCAGCCCCATCCTTGGGACCTTTCGGCCGCCTCCCCCTGCCCTCTCGCCGAAGGACGCTGGGCCGCTCCTTGGGTGGGACGGGGCCGTTGCCCGGGGGCTGCGCAGGGTCCCCTCGCTCTCCCTCCCCGACCCCCCCGGGGATCGCAGCCTGCGGCAGCAGCCGGGCTGGCGCAGCCCCTCGGGGATCCCCGTCTCCCACCCTCGGGGGGCTGCTCACGCCGCCTCGGTGCTCCCCGTTGCTGGCAGCTCCCGCCCTGCCCCGGCAGCTCCTCCGGAGCTGACGGTTGGGCATCGCCTGCTTCCCGGCAAGCACCGGGGCCTTCCTGTCCCGTAGGGCCACAGCAAAGCAAAACAGAGCGCGGCGTTTCTCTCCCTTTTCGGAGAAAAGGAAGGGACCTCCGCCTGCCCTGGCAGCGGCCCTGTCTCCCTGCTCGGCTTCCCAGCAGCTCCCACCCAAAGCAGCACCGGTGTCCAGTGCCGGAGCTGGCCGGCGGCAGCGTGCGCCATGGGGGCTGCTTTCCTGGAAGGCAGCGGCCTCCACGCCAGCGGCTTTGGGGAGAGGCTTGGAGCAGCTCCGGCCCGGCAGGAATGCGTGCTGCTGCGTACGGGCAGTCTGGAGCCACGCTTCCTCTGCGTGCCTGGAATAGCTGGGATTTTTCAGTGTCTGACCCAAAATGCCAAGCTGGGAAGGGCAGCAGTGGGATGAGCAGCGGGACGAGCAGCGGGACGGGCAGCGGGATGGGCAGTGGGACGGGCAGTGGGACAGGCAGCGGGACAGGCAGCAGGACGGGCAGTGGGACGGGCAGTGGGACAGGCAGCGGGACAGGCAGCAGGACGGGCAGTGGGACGGGCAGTGGGACAGGCAGTGGGACAGGCAGCAGGACGGGCAGCGAGCGGGCAGCCCTGCCTGCAAACCACCTGCCTGGCTCTGCCGGACGCTGCTGCCGAAGGTCCGAGCCGTGGTCCTTGGGCTGAGCCCCGTCACCCTGCACAGGGGATGCCCGGCTGCACGGCTGGGTCTCGGGGGACGGGCGCTGATCTTAGGGGTGTGCAGGGCGGCGGAGGGAGGCGAAGGCACGTCTGCGGACGGCGGGGCCCGGGGAGCCGCAGGGGAGCAGAGGGGACGTGGTTTCCCCCCAGATCTCTGCCCGACAGCAGCTCGGGGAGACGTGGCCTGGCTGGAGTCACCGGCACCATCTCCAGTGGGGACGGTGCCAGTCCCGTCCCCTCCCGCAGCCGGAGGTCCCGTGTCGGTGCCCCACGGCCGGGTGGGGATGAGCAGAGCTGCAGCGGCGAGGGGGGACCCTGCACCCACCATTTCACAGATGCTCAAACTCCCCCAAATTCACTTAAAACGCAGGGAGGTGGCGGGGAGGCTGGGAGCTGCTCCCACCTTCCTGGAAACCCGCTCCAAAGCAAACCCGCCCGGTGCTGGGCCCGGCAGCACACGAAAGCTGCCGGACCCTCCTGCCGGCGTGGAGCCGCGGGCTCCGGCACTGGGTATGGCTGGTGGCACAGAGCTGGGAGCGCGGCTAAAAATAACCCGCCCTCCTTCGCGGGGCTATTTTTAGCTTCTCTGCAGCTATAATTATCTGCCCTTGGCGTCAGGGCCGGGGAAGCTGCTGGCACCGCGGGCCGGGGCTGCGGGGACATGACTGGGGTGGCCCTGTGGACGGACGCGGCTCCCACCGGTCCCACCAGGGCTTGGCACCGGCGTGTGCCCGCAGAAGCGTCCGGGTGGCACCGGGGTGCACCGGGGTGGAGGCGTCACCGCAGCCGGGCACCCCCCCCCCCCCAGCACCACACGGCCCCGGGAACATCCCACCGTCCCCGGGGACCCACGCAAGGGAGAGCCCTGCTCCGACCGCAGGGATGCGGGGGCTTGGGGCCACCCGCGCCCTACCCCGGGGAATCCCTCTGTGTCCCCCCGGCCTCCACCGCCTGCCCCCGCCACGGCGGGGGATCCCAGGCTGTTCCTCTCCCCGGTGTGACGCGAGGGCAGCGGGACGCCCGCGACGCACTGGGACCACGACGGTGACGCCACGGGGCGGCTTCCTGCTCTGGCATCCGGCCCCCCGTGCACCATGACACAGGCCCTCATCCCACGGCAGGAAGGCAGTGGGGTGCAGCACGGGGGATCCAGCGGCCCATCGGCCACCAGGCACCACCTCGCCTTTGTGCCTCAGTTTCCCCACCTGCAGCACGGCCCCTCTCCGGAGGCTGGTTGTTGCCAGCCGGAGCTCGGGATGGGGGCGAGGTGCCAGAGGGGGTCCTGCGGGGTTGGGGTGGGCAGGGACGGGCAGCCCCAAGCCCGGGGGCTCCGTGGTATCTCCCCCTTGGTGGACGCGGGGGCGGCCAGGGACGGAGCCCGGGGACGGGGCCAGCCCCGCTGCCTGCTGCCAGCAGCCACCCAGACCAGACTCATAAATCAGCAGCTGCGGCCTCCCCAGCGCGTCGGGCTCAGACAAGAGCAGGATCCGGCCCGGCCCTGTCTGGCCGCAGCCGCTGCAGAGCCAGGGAGGGGCTCGGGGGGTGTGTGTGTGTGTCCCCCATTTTGCATGTGTGCTCCCCCCCCATCTGAAACACCCCCCCCCATGCCTGAGCCCCCCCTCCTTGCATGCACATGTGCACGCATGCATGCACGCATGTAAAAACCCCCCCAATCTACGCTTGGGGTGCGCGGGGTCCCGGTGGCCCGGGGGCGCGGATGCGCCCCCGGGCCACCGGGACCCCGCGCACCCCATGCACCCACAAACGCGCACGCAGCCGCTTCCCCTCCTCTTCCGCTCTGCCCAGCATTCCCAAACCAGGGAGGGGGGACACACGAGGGGACACACACACGGATCCACCCCCCCCCCACCTTGGCATCAACCCCAACCCCACCGGGGCCAGGGGTCGGCCATTTCCCGTGGAAACTGGGCAGAAAAGTACCGGCCGGCTTCAGGCGTGTCCCCGAGCCGCTGCGGTGCTCACACGTGTTGGAGCACACGCGTGTGGGTGCCGTGTGCCTGCAGGCGTGTGTGCACACGCGTGTGGTTTGTTTTTTGGTTTTTTTTTTGCTTGCACGCATCTGTGCCAGGCTCTGGGGTGGGGGCACAGCCATCGCACTCGGGGTGCATGCCCAGCACCCATCCTGCACACCCAGGCTGGATGTGCCCCCCACTGCCTGCCCCCAGCGTCTAATTATCACCCAGGGTCTAATTATTGCTAATGCTTCCGGCATCGGGCTGGCCCTGGCCGGCTCCTCGCACCGCTGGCACACTGGTACCTTGTGCCGGGGAAAGGTGTGTGGCCGCTGGCCCCGCTCCAGGGCCCCGCCACGGCGGCGATGCCAGGGGGCCACGGTGGGGATGCCAGTGGCCAGGCTGGCAGGGATGCTGGGGGTCACGGTGGCAGGGGGCCACGGCTCTCCCCAGCCAAGCCAAACCAGCCCAGGACCACGTTCCCAGCCCCGGGACCCCTCTCCCCGATGTCCCCTCGCCCCGGTGCTGGCAGGGTGCCGGGGCAGGGGGTCCGGCCATATGTGGCCCCGTGGGTGCTGAATCAGGGCCCCCCCCTCCAGACCCCGCAGCCGCCCTCGGTGTCTGGGCCGGCTCTGGCCGGGTGGAAATTGCGGCTCAGCGTCCAGCCGGGATCCCCATCGCCCCCGCAGCCGGCTGGGACCGCGGTGACTCAGGCCGGCCCGGGGACACCGCGGCTTGGGGGGGCCGGGGAGCCCGGGGAGCCCTGCCAGGGGCTGCGAGGCGGGGAGCTGTGGCTACACAGGGAGGGGGTCCCATTGCCCCCCACTGACTGCAGGGTCCCATTGCCCCCCTCTGTCTGGGGTGGGGGGTCCCTGGGGGGCCTGGGGCAGCATTGGGGGATCTGGGGGGGGTCTGAGGGTTCCTGGGCAGTGCGGTGGGTCCTCTCCTGCCTGCGACCCACTGCAGGATCAGGCCCCTGGGGTGCAACGCGCTGCCGTCTGGGGGGCCCAGGGGATCTCTGTGTCCGGGGGGGGGGCAGGGGCAATGTGGGGGTGTGGCACGCGTGTGCGTGTGTGTGCATGCGTGTGCGTGATCCAGCGCACGTGTGGGCGGTTCCATGTGTGCTCCCGGGTGGGCTGCGGTTGGGGCTGCACCGTGGGTGTCCTGCCCGGGCGGGGTGGGGGGTGCTGGGGGGGTGCAGGGCGCGGTGGGGCCGGCTGTGCGCTGGGGGGGGGCTGCAGGGAGGGTCTGGGGGGGCACCAGGGACCATCACCCGTCCCACCCCCCCGGGGCCGTGACGCAGCCTGGCCTGACACACTCATCACACGGGTGGCTGCGCGGCACAGGCATGGCCCTCCCCGGTGACACCGGGGGCAGGAATGGTGGCGCTGGTGCCGGGCCGGGGTCACCGGGGCCTCATGATCAGCTGCCTCATCAGTGAAATGAGTTTCGGGGAGCCCCAGCCTGCCCTCCGGCCCTTTTCCTCCCACCTCTCCCTGGGTGCTCCCGGGGACCAACACCGATGGGTGCCCCCAAGCCAGCACTGCCCAGGCTGTGCCATGCCACGCTGTGCCGTGCCGTGCCGTGCCGTGCCCCGTGCCAGCAGCCTGGAGGCACAGGGTGAGCTGCAGCCGTGTCCCTCGCTGCTGCCCCCGGGCTCACCCAGAGCACCCCACGCTATTCCCCACCAAGGATGCACAAGGCGGGGGTCCCCATCGCCCCCCCAAACCTCCCGCCTCTGGAGCCAGACTCAGGCTCTCGCTTTCCCGAGTTGCGCTGTGGGAGGGGTGACCCGGCCCTTCCACAGATGGGGAAACTGAGGCACAGGAGGATCGCGCTGCCAGGAACGCGGTCAGGTGAGGAAGGCTCAGGCTGTGACTCACCCCACGGCCCCACAGCTTCCCAGGGCGCTGCTGTCCCTCTGTGTCTCCCCCCCCGCCGTGTCCCCCCTTTTGGTGGGTGCAGCCTGGGGGACCTGGTGGCTGGAAGCAGAACCCACCCTCCCCACTGGGCTGGCTCGTGTGCCCCCCCCCGGGGGCTGGGGCCCCATCCTGCCCCCACTGAACCAGCCCCATTGACATCCCCCCCTTCCCCCCCACCCCCCACCCCAGCCCCCTGGCTCCGAGCTGAGACCTGCCAGCTCATCGCAGGCATGGCCAGGCAGACCCAGTGGGCTGGGATGGGTGGGCCTTTGCCGTGTCCCCCTCCACCGCTGCAGGGTGGGGGCTGTAGTTTGGGGTACCCAGCCCTGTGCACGGGGGGGGATCACCCCTCACCGAGGCCCTGCCTGGTCCCATGGGACCCCCAGGCTGCATCAGGGGCACCTACTCCCACAGCCCTGGGGATGGGGACAGCCCCCCCCAGCTCCAGCCTGCGATGCTGCGGGTGGGATGGGGCTGGGACAGGTCCCCGGCTGCCTCGGTGGCCTCAGCAGGGGCTGTCACCCCCCCAACACACACACTGTCCCTCCGTGCCTCAGTTTCCCCCCTGCAGTCAAAGCCCAAAGGGAGGGCGCAGGGCACATCCCCAAGGCGTGTGGCACCCTGGGATGGCCACTGTGTCCCCAGCCAGATGGGACAGTCACTGTGTCCCCAGGCAGGACGGACACCGTGTCCCAGCTGGGCAGGGTTGCCATCCCGGCCCTGCCGCAGCAGCCTGGTGCCGGCTGTGGGGCTGGCACAGAGCCCGGCCCTCGGCTGGTCCCCTCAACCCCGGAGGGACGGGGTGTCCTCGACCACATGGCTGGGCCAGGACAGAGCCAGGACTGTCACCGGTGCACACGGCGTGGTGCCTGGGGATGTCACGTGTGCATGCGTGTGTGTACATGCATGTGCATGCGTGTGTGCGCGCGTGTGAACCGGGTCGGGCGCAGCAGGGGTGCGTGGGTGAGCTCAGGTCGGGGCCTGCTCCGTCGTGCCGATGCCGGGATGCTCGGAGCGGGGCTGGCAGCTCCGGTGCGGCCCCAGGCCCTGGCACGCACACACGTGTGCACGCACATATATATACACACATATATGCACACTCTTGCGCCCAGGCAGGTGGCTCCTGCCCTGAGGAGGAGACCTGCCTGCGGAGGGGGGACCCCGCAGCCCCCCATACCAGGATGGGGGGGGGCAGAGGGAGGGCAGCCGCCGCACCCACAGGTCCCTGCCTCAGTTTCCCCGGCGGGGACGGGGCTGCCCCAGCCCAAGGGCCTTGGGGCTTTGCCATCCCACTCCCCGTGTCCCCAGCTGCAGGCACCCCCGTGGAGGAGGGGTGTGTGGTCTGTGGGAACAGAACCCGGGGGGGATTCCCGCACCGCAGTGGCAAGACTGGCTGGGGGTGGGGGGTGTGGGTGTTTCCTGGCCCCAGCAGGGCCCAGCCCACGGGTGGGCAGGCAGTCCCAGTTCCCACGGCCAGGGAGCCAGAGGCAGCTGTGGTTTGGGGGGGGGGCCCACCGGGGGGGGGGCTATGCTGGGTGTTGTGCCTCAGTTTCCCACAGAGCTCAGAGCCACGCATGGGGGTCCCAGCCCCGGGGTGTTTTTTGTGGACAGAGGCTTTTTTGGAGAAGAGGGGGGGGGGGTGTTCTCCTTCCCCAGGCAGCGGGGGGGGGGGGGGGGGATGGCCCAGCCCTGCACACGCTGCATGTGCTCAGCTGTGGAGCCCTGCGAGAAGGTGGGGGGGCCCCCCCACCCCGAAACCTGCCCGGGAGCGGCTGATCCCGCTCCCCGTGGGAACAGTTCCGACAGAGCAGAGGAAGGCCAACACCTGTGACTTTAGAGATTTTATTGCAAATAAATTTTTTTCTTAAATCAGTATAAGAATAGACTCTGGAATAGATTCAGATCAGGGTCTCCAAGCAGCTTGAGTGCAAAAACTGACACTGGTGTTGCAAGTCCATCAATGCAGACGATAATTTATCCCTTGGAAAAAAGCAGTTTGTTTGCAAAAATCCGTCCCTCTGCAGTCCTCGCCTCCCTCGAGTCACAGATGCCAAAAAGAAAACAAAACCGTCTCCATCTCCTCCCCGTGCTCCGCAGCGCCCGTCCGTCCCGGGGCTCCTCGGCACAGTCCCACGGTCCCCACGGCCAAGCACAACTCCTCGGCACGGCTCTGGCATGCTCCGGCCAGCGTCCCACCGGGCTGCCGGCACGGCCCGGCCACGGCTCGCCTCCTTCCCATGCCCACCGGTATGGCCGGGCTGCTCCTTTCTCCTCTTCAGTTAAAAAGAAAAATAAAATCGGTGGGTGTTTGGGTTCGTGTTTTTTAACTGGCCGTTTCGCCTTCCTTTTCCTGCCGTTTTAATATTTTTTTTCCCCTCCTCCTTCAGGTACAGAGCCGGGCAGCAGCCGGGGCCGGCTCAGCGCTCCTGCAGACAGACGTACGGCACCCACTGGTTTTTGTCGCGGCTCTCGGCGCAGTAACTGGCCACCTCCGCCAACCCTTGGCTCTTCCAGGCATCCGTGTGCGGGTTCTGGAGAGCAGAAGCATGAGGTTAGTGCCACCATCGCCCCGACACGTGGCCCTGAGTCCGTCCCCCCACCCCTTGCCCCATGCTCGGCACGGTGCCCGGCGTGAATCACGGGGCCGCCGGTGCACGGTTGTGCATCACCGTCCCACTCACCGTGACTAAGAGGCAGTGGAGGTCGCGGGGCTCGGCACCTGGCTCGGGCTCGCCCAGGATGGCGGCCAAGCGCTGCATGCCCGAGACGCGCAGGATGTGGATGTCGTTGTCGCAACAGAAGGCCTGGATGAGGGTGAAGTGGATCTGCAGGGCGATGTCCCCTTCGTCCTCCTCATCGGTGGCCAGCAGGCACAGCACCACGCTGTCGGGGTCCCTGTGGGCGCACGTGGCGTTAGAGGGGGGGGGACATGACACCAGACCAGCTTTGGATGGCGCAACTCCCCACCCCGGAGCTGTCACCCCCTGTCACCGGGGCCACCTCCCTGTCTGCAGGGAAGGGATGGGGGACAGACCCCCCCACAGCACTGGGGCTGCTCCAGGCACCCCCCGCACAAACCCTTTGGAAAGGGCCAGCCCTGCGCTGACTCCTCTCCTGGATTGCCCCCCCACCATGCAAACTATCGTCATGTCGTCGTCGTCCCCCCCCGGGACAGACACCCACCCCACCAGCCTTTGTCCCAGCCCTGCGTCCCCGGACCCACCCTCCCTGCACCCACCCTGCTCGGATCCCCCGCACCCCGAAATACTCACACGTTCATGAGCTTGGCGGACTCGTAGACCCCCACCGTCAGCCGGTCCTGCCGCTGCGCCGCCACCAGCACCCGCTCCACCGCCTCGCTCACCGCCTGCATCCTACGGAGGGGGGGACACAAGAGCCGGTGAGCATCGGCGGCGACAACGACAGACCCCCCTCTCCCTCGGTCTTCCCCCCCCCCCCCATCCCCGGGGCCGCCGCGCTACTTACTTGCTGCTATCGCAAGGCACCAGCTCTTCCAGGGTCATGGTGCAATTGTAATCCGGGGCGGGGGCCCAGGGGCCGCAGGCTCCGCGGGAAGGAAGGCAAATCCCAAGAGCAATAATCCCAAGAGTGGCGGCGGTGCTGTCGCGGTGCTGTCGCGGTGCTGTCGCGGTGCTCGCTCTCTCCCGTCGCTGCTGCAGCGCGATCGCTCTGAGCTGCCGCCGCGCCCGGCGCCGCCTTTTATAGCCTCCCGCTGAGGGGCGGGGCTTCGCGCGGCGCCCCCGCTTCGTCCATTGGCTGATCCGGCACAAAGCGACGGGCGGGCGCCGCGGGGATTGGCCGCCGCCGGCGGGTCCCACGTGGGGATGAGGCGGTGCGGGGGGGCGCGTGCGGGGAAACCCCCGCCCAGAAACTGCCCCGCCCCCCCCCGGGGCCGTGCGGGGACCGGGAGCGGCAGCGGGGGTCGGTGCCTGCACCGGGGGCTGCAAGGGGAGGGGTCTGTCCCTGCACCGGGGGGTCTGTCCGTGCAGCGGGGGTCGGTCCCTGCACCGGGGGCTGCAAGGGGAAGGGTCTGTCCGTGGACCCGGGGCTGCACCGGGGGTCTGTCCGTGCACCGGGGGTCGGTCCCTGCACCGGGGTCGGTCCGTGGACTTGGGGGTCGGTGTCTGCACCGGGATCTGCACCGGGGGTCGGTCCGTGCACCGGGGGCTGCAAGGGGAGGGTCTGTCCGTGCACCGGGGGGTCGGTTCGTGCACCGGGGTCTGTCCGTGTACCGGGGGTCGGTCCCCGAACCGGGGTTTGCACCGGGGGTCTGTCCGTGGACCGGGCGTCTACCCGTGCACCGGGGTCTGCACCGGGGGTCGGTCCGTGGACCGGCGGGTCTGTACGTGCACAGGGGTCTCCAAGAGGAGGGGTCTGTCCCTGCACCGGCATCTGCACCGGCATCTGCACCGGGGGTCTGTCCGTGCACGGGGGTCTGTCCGTGGACCGGGGATCTGTCCGTGCACCGGAGTCTGCAACGGGGGTCTGCCCATGGACCGGGGATCGGCCCATGGACCGAGGGGTCTGTCCGTGCACCGGGGTCTGCACCGGGGAGTCAGTCCGCGCACGGGGGTCTGTCCGTGGACCGGGGGGGGTCTGTCCGTGCACCGGGGTCTGCACCGGGGGGGAGGCAATTCGTGCAGCGGGGCGCGGGGGAGGCTCGGTCCGGGCACCGGGACTTGTAGCGGGGGGGTCGGTGCGCTCAAAGCCGGGGGAAACGGGGACACGCGCTGGGACCTCCGTGCGGCGGGGCCGGGCCGGGCGGCGGGGCCGGGGCGGGCGGCGGCTGCCACCTGCCGGGACGCCCTTGCACGCCCGGCGTGCGGCTCTCCCGGCCGCCCGCGCTCACGCCGCCCACCCACGGTGCCGTCGCCCGCCCCACGCGTGGACACCGGCGCTTCGCACGTTGTGTGTCCCCTCGGTCGCCCCGTCTCGGTCCCTGGATCCCGCTGCGGCGGGGCCGGACCGGTGCTGGGGTGAAGCGGGACGGTGCGCGTCCCCGGGGCCGTGGGGTCCGAGGGGGCATCCACGCTCTGGGCCCGCTGTGCCTCAGTTTCCCCCTGGCCGTGTCCCCGTGACCCACGCCCCCGTGTCCCCACGCTGCTATGCGCCCGCCAGGGGCCCTGCCCGCGGCCGTGCTGGCACCGTGTGCGTGTCCCCACTGTCCCCTGTACCCCCCCGGTCCCGCCCGTGTCCCCGCGCCGCTGAGCACCGCCGCAACTCGTTGCACCGGTGACCGCGCTCCCGTCTCGCACACCGCCCCCCAGCAGGGGGCAGAAGAGGCAGAGGCGGCGCTCTGCCCTCCCTCTCGCTTCCCCGTTCGCACTGCCCTCTGGGAAATGTAGTCGCGGCACGCCCCGCCCGCCCCGCGGGGCCGAGGACTACATTACCCAGAGGGCGCCGCGCGGGCGCCGGGGCGGGGCCGGGGAGCCACGCGCGGGCGCGGGGCCATGGCCGAGAGCGGCCCGAGGCTACGGGTGGGCACCGGGACGGGACCGGGGGTCGGACCGGCGGGGGACCGGGCTGGGCGAGCTGAGAGGCAGCTAGAGTGGGGCTGGGGGCGACCGGGCTGGGCTGGGGGCCACTAAACCGGGGCCGGACCGGGGCTGGGGGCGACCATACCGGCACCGAACCGGGCTGGGGGCGACCGGACCGCGCTGGGAGCCACCAAACTGGGACCGGACCGGGACTGCGGGCGAGCATACCGGCACCGGACCGGGCTGGGGGCGACCGGACCGCGCTGGGGGCTATCAAACCGGGACCCGACCGGGTCTGGGGGCGACGGGACCGGGGCTGGAGGGTCTGGACTAGCCCGGGTCGGGGGGGGCCGGACCGGCGGCGGGAGGGGATCTCGGTGCCGCGGTCCAGCCGGTGTCCGGACGGGACCGGGGTGCTCCGCGGGTGCCCGTGGCCCCGTCCCGCTCCGTGACGCCGCCTTTGCTGCTCGCAGGGTCCCGACCGCGCCGGCCCCGACGCGGGGCTCCCCCCCCCGGCGGGGGGCCCGACCTCGGGGAAGGCGGCGATCCCGGGGGCTGCCCCGGTCCGCCCCCCCCGCACCGCCCTCCCCCGGGAGGCTCCGGGCGAGGGGTCGGACGGCGACTCCGAGACCCCCACCTCGAGCGTGACCCCCAGCGAGGAGGAGGAGGAGGAGGAAGGCCACCAGGTGAGCGAGCAATGTCCCCAAGCCCCGTGGGATTTGGGGTCCACGATGTCCCCCCGTGACCCCACTGCCTGCCCCCCCAATCTCCCCGCAGTGGAGGGTGGGCGATGCCTGCAGCACCGCGTGGGCGGGGGACGGGCTGCTGTACCCCGCTCGGCTGCGGGCGCTGAACCCCGATGCCGGCACCTGCCTGGTGGAGTTCGACGGCTACGGCAACACCGAAGAGCGGGCGCTGGCCGATCTCCTGCCCCCCTGCCCCGGGGCTTGGGGGGCGAGTGACACCCCGGGGGCCGAGGGTCCCCGCGCAGAGCCCCGCCGGCGCAGCACCCCTTCGTCGTGCGAGATGCCCCCGGGCACGAGGAGGAGGAAGGGTGAGCGGGCGCCCTGCTCCCTCCAGCCACCCGAGGTGAGTGCCCGCCATCCCCCCGGGCTTTGGGGCACCCCTCGCCCCCCCCTCGTCTCTCCCTAATGGGCTGGGGGTGCTGCTGGCAGGCGATGCCCCCGCCGTGGCCCCCAGCCTCGCTGCGTGCCATGCGGGAGGAAGAGGAGGAGGAGGACGCCTTGGCCGCGATGCTGATGGCCTGGTACATGAGCGGGTACCACACCGGCTTCTACGTGGTATGGCGGGGTGCGAGGGGTGAATGGGATGGGTGGGGGGGAGGAGCAGGTCCCCCTCATGACCCCCCCGTTCCTCTGTGCCCCAGGGCCTCCGGGAAGGCCGGGCGGAGGCTGCCGAGCCCCCCCCGAGGCCGCACTGCAGGCAGAAGAAGCCCCCGCGCACCTAGGAAGGCAGGTGGGTTTAGGGGTGCTCTGGTGCCGGGACCCCCCCTCCCCATGCTCCCCGGCAGGGGTCCCTGCTCTCACGTCACCGCCTTGCTGGGGGGGGGGAGACACGAGGGGACCCCACAGGGATGCTGGCAGGGCCGGGGGACCCCATGGGGACATGGGGGGACTTGGTGTGGCACACAGGGATGAGGGGGGTGGGATACCCCATCGCCCCTTCCCCACCGCTCACCCGTGTCCGCTCCCCTCCAGCTGGATCCATCCCCCTGCGCCGTGCCGGAGGGGCAGCCGTGGGGCAGTGCCATGCTCCCGCTCCCCCTCGCTTGCGGAGGGGCCTGCCCCCCGCCCCGGGGGGGTCCTGGCTGCGGGGATGGTGGCAGCAGCCTTCCTCCACCCCGGCTGGCTCTGCATCAGAGCCCTGGCTGGGGGGGGGGGGGCTGCAGCACCCCTTCTGTCCCCCCCTCTCTCCCCCCCCACTGTCCCCTCCTTTGGAATAAATCTGTTTGCGAGACCCCTGTGCCAACCTGTCTGCGCCATCCCCGGGGGGACCCTCGGCTCTGCCAGCGCCGGCGGGTGGGATGCGCCGGAATGAGCCGTGTCGCAGCCGTGTTTGCTCAGGGAATTGGCAGCGGCCTCTGCCTCGCTGCCGGGCCGGGCTGGGCAGGGGGGGCTCAGCCCCGGCGCGGGGGCTCTGCGTCCGCCGGCTCTCAGGCTGCTCCGGCTGGACGTGGCACTGACGCAGGTCCCGCCGGCTCAGGGCACGCGTGTCCCAGGGGACGCATCTCCTGGGGACGTGTCCTCCCGCGTCCGGCTTGATGACAGCAGCAAGGTTCGGGGTGGGGGACACGCACCCGCTCCCCGTCTGCGTCAGCGGGTGTTTGCCCACGCCGGTGACCCTCGGTGAGCAGCGGAGACGGATATAAAGCCGGCTGAGCCGGGCGCATCCGTGAGCATCCAGGGACGCATCTGGCACCGGGAGCATGGAGAGCGCCTGGCTCTGCCTGCTCTGCCTGGCCGGCTCCAGCCTCGTCCTGCCGGCCACCGCGGAGCTCCAGCCGGCTGAGAGCCTGCCCGGGCAGATCCAGGAGGAGACGGAGCTGGTAAGGAGCCGGGGGGACGGGGCCACCAGCAGCCCCCGCGCGGCTCTGGGGCACCTCGGGGTGCTCCTGCTCCCACTGCCCCGGTTTAGGGGCCGATCAGTTGTGTTACGGCTGATCTGCGATACAGCGCGTGTTTACGACATAGAGGCAAGAGGGAACCGTGCTATACGAGTCGATGAAGCGGATTGACTGCAGTCACGGGGTGGAGTGCGATGGATGCACTCGACCTCTTAACCAAACTAGCAATAGTTTGGTACCGGCTTCAAAGGAGGTAAAGGTCTGAGCTGTGGCCGGGCCAAGAACTCCGGTTCCGATCCGTTCTCGGAGAACCCACAAAGAAGCCGAGTGGCACGGAGAGCATCGATGCCTATGAGCTTGGAGCACCCACCGTGCGATCGAGACGTGAATAGCGGGGTGGCTTTTCCAAGACTTGTTTATCGAGGAGCAAAGAAAGTTGTGGGTACAAGGAGCCTCAAGCGTAGCTTTCCTATCGTATGGAATCTGACTACGAGCCAACCACTTTGTCTGTAAATACGACAGCCTAAGGGAGCCTTCTTTGAGCTCTCCCGGTCATAGATGACCGGGGTAACAGATGGAAGGATTCTGAGGGGAAAAGGGGGGTGCAAAGTGCCCTGCCAACCTAAAACAGGGCCCTGGGGCATAGGGGATGTCTCGCGAGAGCTCGGCAAAGGGAGCAGAGGAGTCCCGAGGGGGTCGGAGAGACCAAAGAAGCCTCAGAGATGACCATGAGGAACTCCGAAGGGGAATTCAACCAAGTACAGATGTCGTCAGGGGGCCGGGGCTGAATGAAGGCATCCTAGGTGGCAGAGAGTAAGATAGGAGCGCTCTGAAGTGCACGAAAAAAAAGTCAAAAGGGAGCGAAAGTGCTACGAGAGCTTTGTGGAGCGCAAGAAAGGGCTCAGATGACATTTTATAGAGAGTAGAGGAATTAGGAGTGGGTGTCTGCTGGCATCGCCCAGCCGGGCTGCCAGCACTGAGGAGTTACGCTATAGGCAAGTAGGAGAAATCTCTGGATCACGAGCCCTGGTCCTTACGGGAGATTTTGACTTCCCAGCCATCGGAACAGCTGGGAATACCAGTCTGCTGTGAGGAGCAGGTCTGGGGAACTCCTCAGGTTTGCAGGAGAGAACTTCTTGTCACAAGTACTGAGGGAGCCAGCTAGGAAAGATGCCCTCCTGGACTTGCGGGTTGTGAATGGAGAAGGACTCGTGGGAGATGGGATGGTCTTGGCCACGGTGCCCGTGGAATGGTTGAGTTTCAACTTGTCAGTGTAAGGAGGAAAAAGGAGAGCAGAGTTGCTGCCCTGGACGTTGAGAGAGCAAACGTTTCGCTCTTCAGGGAGGTCCTTAGTGCAGTCCCCTGGGAATCTGCCGTTGAGGGCTGCGGAGTCGGCGAGTGCTGGTGAGTCTTTAAGAAGCGCCTTGGAGAAGCTGCGGAGCAGGCATTTCCCCACGTTGGAAGTGAAGGGAACGGGGCAGAAGGCCGGCTTGGGTGAGCAGAGAAGTCCTCGCGGAGCTCCAGAGGAAAAAGGAATTGCACGATCTCTGGAAGCAGGGTGAGGCTTTGCAGGAAGATGACAGAGCTGTGGTTCAGACGTGCAGGGAGAAGACACGAAAGGCCAAAGCTCAGTGAGAGCTGCAAGTGGCCGGTGCTGTGTCAGAGGACAAGCAGGGCTTTTTGACTTACGTTCATAGCAAGAGGAGGTCTAAAGCAAACACTGGAGCCATCCTTGTTGCAGATGGTCACCTGACTGATAGGGATGGAGAATACCGATGGAGATGTTCAACATTTTGATCCCTGATGTGGATGCAGGAGTTGCAAGCTCCCCATTAGCCGGGATCAGCCGGAAGGGGCAGGGTAAGAAAAGAAGGTTTGGAGACCCAGTGAGGGCCTTGGAGTCTCCGGAGGGCATCTAGGCAAACTAGAGATGAGTGGGCGAGAGAGGAACTGAACGGGGACGCCCTCGATGGCAGAGAGAGGTGTAAAGGAGCGCTGCGTGGCAAAGAAAGATGGGAGGCTCTGGCGGAACAAGAAAGGTGGAAAGGGAGATAACGTGCTACAAGGTGCTGTGGAGAAGGAGGAAGGTCTCAGGAGGCATCGTGACTGTGAGGAGAGGGGTGTTGAGGGGGGCTGGGGGACAAAAGAAGGCTTGGGACAACAAGGAGGAACTCGGGTGATCATCTGAGCAGAGTATGGATGGTCTCGGGTGGCCAGGGACTGAAGACAGGAATCCTAGATAGGGTAGAGGAAGAAATGAGTGCTCTACAGCTCAAACCGCTACAAGATGGATGTGGAGCCCAAGGAAGGTCTGGGGAGGTATCGTGACTGGGAGAGAAAATGTGGAAGGGAGCCAGAGAGACAGAAAAATTATTGGGGCCACGACGATTCAATCCAGCGGGGATCTGAACTGAGTAAACATCATCAAAGGGCCAGGGAACGACTAGAGGCATGGCTAGGGGGAAGAGAGGACAGAATGCCTGGGCTGCGTCACAGATAGGGACTCAAGAAGTCTCCTGAGGGAACAAGAGGGGTGCAAGGTCCGGTACAAAGCTCAGAGTGTGCTAAGGGCAGCCTCGAAGGCTTCGATGGCATCGTGACAGCATTAGAGGGGGCCTGAATGGGCCAGAGAGAGCAGAGCAGGCTCAGGGAGACACGGAGGAAGTCTGGAGGGGATTTGAACAGAGTAGAGACAAACTGGCGATGCCTGGCAGATGATGCTGGCAAACTGGCAATGGAGCCCTACACATACAAGCCTTAACACCTTTGAGATTCATTCTGCTCAGCTAGCACTCTAGCTGCCTCTCCCGGCTCCGGTCATCCCCTCGGCACCTACAAAACACTACAGAAATTACTGTCCTCGCCCGCTGCCGACAGCTACTCCATCCAAGATGACCGTACAACCTTTGCCTCAACGGCCTAGGCATATCAACAGAGTAGCCATAGACTCTTGTTCGCTCTTCCTCCTACCCCTGAGCTCCAGGCAGGGCGGCTCCAAGCCAAACGCACGCATGCACAGACCGACACTACATGGAACGCTACAAACAACACGCCTCAAAGACGAGAGAAAACTCTCGGCCAGAAGAATGAGACCCAGAAGGCAAGAAGACCTGTGGGGCCGTGACGGTGACGTGAGGAGGCTCTATGGCAACCCCAGAAAAAAAGAGTAGACCGTCACGGCCCGTGACAAGAAGTTACTCTCAAAACTGAGACGACGTCTGCGCAGGAAGCCCGGCTTCAAGACCGAAGAACTTGAGGATGCGGGGAAGAAATCCCAGTCTGTGAAAATAGACGGCTAGAGAGCAGACCTGCTCACGCAGCCAGGAACACTGCTGCAAGAAGAGGACTGTCGGGGGAAACTTCCAAGACGCGAGACCGATTCACGCTTTAAGTTTGTAATGCAAGAAAAGAAGCGCCAATTGCCGCTGTGCCAATGGCGATCAAGACCCTAGGGGTGGCACCCGAGGCATGTGCCGTCCTCCTTGAGCGCAAAGAAGGACGTCGAGACCCGAGGAAGGTGTAAGACACAGGAGACAGACCACAGCAAACCAGGGAACAACAGGCACAGGCTGGAACTGCCCTGCCCGGCACACGCCAGCGTCATGCTGAAGAGTAACCCGCTCCCTTTCCCTGCCCAAAGGGGACGGTTCCTGGACAGCCCTTTACAACCCCCCATCTTTACAACCCCTTCATGCAATTGCCAGCCTTGTCCCCTTGCCCCCTGCCCAGCACCGGTGCCTCCACTTAGCTTTCAGAGGGCCGGGAGTCTGAATGCATCCTTGACAAGAAAAACATATCAGCTAGCTGATAGTTCCTCTTCATCATCTGCAAAAAAAAGCCTGATCTTCATCATCAGCACAGCCCTGGCTGTGCTGGGGTGTCCCCAAGTTGCTGGGGAGGGGGGGACCGAGACCTCACCACGGGTTTTCTGTCGCTGCTCTTGGGCACTCGGAGGGTTCCTCGCAGCAGCTCTCCCAGGGGCACCAGGACGTCCGGCAGCACATGGGAATTTGCAGCTTTTCCCCGCTTTTCCCTCCCGTCCTGCCCCGAGGGGCTGCTCTGGCTCAGGGGCGGTGGGGGGAGATGCCGAGCGGGCGGTGGGTGCCGGGGCGGGGATGCAGGGCTGCGCCCAGGGGGTGGGATGCACTCCGAGCTCCCCTGATCCTGCCACAGCCCTGATTCCCCTCTGGCAGGGACCGACCCAGAGCCAGGCACAGGGGGTCTGGAGCAGCGGTTGCACCCCAGGGTGCAACCTGTGGGGATGGGTGCTGCTCGTGGGTGGGACGGGATCCGGCACCGCTGTCCTAGGGGGCTTGGGGTGACATGGATCCGGAGCCCCTGGGCATCGTGCGGGATTCGGGTGACACGGTGCTGTCTGCGGCAGGTCGAGGCGCTGCAGGAGGTGCTGGAGAGGCTGGGGAGCAGGGAGCTGCCGGCGGTGGAGAAGAGGCTGAGCTGGGTGCCCTCGGTATGGCTGGGCTGGGGGGTGGTGGGGACCCAGCCCTGGGTGCTCGGGGGGCCAAACCCCGTGGCCAGCACCGGAGCTAGACCCTTTGGGTGCTGGTCGTGGGGGTCCAGCCCTGAGGGCGGCCGGGCTGGCCGAGCCCTAGGGCTAATGGATGCCGTCCCGCAGTGTGAGCCCGGGGAGCCGTGTGCGGTGCGGAAGGGGGCACGCATCGGGAAGCTCTGCAGCTGCCCCCGCGGCACAGCCTGCAACTTGTTCATCCTCAAGTGCTCCTAAGGGACTGGGGACATCGGGGACATCAGGGATGCTGCAGCCCGCCGGGATGCTGCTGGCCCAGGCTGTGCCACGTGCAGTGGAGGAGGAACTGTGGGCCCCCAGCCCCTTCCCCACACCGGGACACGCTCCTGCTCTCCATCTTTGGGTGCCCTGGACAGGGGGGTGCAGTCTCCCAGGCCAAGGCCAAATTAAATGACTTGGATTCACGCCTCCTGCCTGCTTTTTGAGGGATTCTGGTGCTGGCACCCCTCTGCCGCTGGCTCTGGGCTGGGCACGGGTCCTGGGGTACCGGGCAAGGTGGGCAGGGGTGGGTCCCATCCTGCTGTGGGTCTGCGCCTGAGGCTGGGGTGGGATGCGTGGAGGGGGGACGCTGCCGGGGCGGGTTGAGGGCCGAGGGCTGGGTCCGGGGGGGCTTTTGTGGTCACAGCACCGGTTATTCCTGATCCGCTGGAGGCTGATGGGTGGAGCAGTTTGGGACTGGAGGCCGAGGGGATGTGAGGGGGCTACAGGGCCCGGTCCAGCCCCGTCCTGCTCCGTAGCGCATCGCACTCCCCCAGCTCTGCATTGCACTGCACAGCCCCGTCCCCACGCTGCCTGCCATCACTGCATCGCCCTGCCCTGCCCTGCCCGGGAGGCCGGACCCCACCCCCGCGACCCCACCCTGCCATTGCCCCTTTAAGACCTCCCCACCCGCCACCGCTCCCTCCCTTCCCTTTCCCCGCCGCCATCTCCCATTGGCTGGCGGTGACATCAGTGGGCGGGGCTAGGCGGCGGTGACGCAGCGGGGGCGTGGCCCGGCGCGGCGCGGCGCGGCGGGCGGGGGGCGCCGAAGATGGCGGCGGCGGCGGCGCGGGCCGCGGGGGCTGCGGAGGGCGCGGGCCGGGCGGCGGCGGTTCCGGTTCCTCCTCCCGGCCCCGCCGCGGGGCCGCGCCGCTACTCGCTGCTGGCCATCGTGGGCGGCGGCTGTCACCGGCCCGGCCTGCTGGCCGCCGCGCTGCAGCAGCTGGAGCGAGGTGAGCCCGCGGCTGCCGGGGCGGCGCCGGCCGCGGTGGTCCCGGTGCTGCCCCGGTGCGGGCCCGCGGGCCTGGCCCTCCCCCGCGCATGATGCTCTGCCCCTCTCCTGCCCCGCGCCCCCCCGGATCATCCGCCCCCCCCCCCCGCCCCCCGGAGCTACCCCGGGGTCTGACCATCCCCTCCCCACCCCCACCCCGCCCCGGTCCCCGGGGTCTGCCCCCTCCAGCCCCGCACCCCGGGGTCTGCCCCTCCGCGGGCCCTCCCGGTCCGCCCCTCCTGCCCCAGGTCTCCAGGATCTGAACCCCAAGCTCTGCTTCCTCCCCAGCCCCAGCCCCCAGCATCTGCCCCTCTCCTGCCCCAGACCCCCAGGATCTGGGTCCCCAGGGTCTGTCCCCTCTCCTGCCCCAGACCCCCAGGATCTGGCCCCCGGGTCCCTGGGATCTGCTCCCCTCCTGCCCCAGACCCTCAGGATCTGCCCCCCTAAGTGCTGCTCGCCCCTCCTGTCCCTGCCCCCTGGGACCTCCCCCCCCCCCCCCCAGCTGGGGGATCTGTCCCCTCTTCCCCTGGGGTCTGTGTCCAGGCTCTGGGGCTGCGGGTGGGCCCCTGCGACCTGTCCCCTCCCCTTGTCACCACCTGGGACCTTGCCCCATGCAGTTTCGGGGGCCAGATGCTGGGCTGGGGGGGGAGGGATGCTGGGCTGAGCCGGGGGGGGGGGGGGCCGTGCTGCAGGGACCCTCCTCAGCCCCTGCTCCCATCTCCCGCTCCCGGCCCTTCCTGAGCTGTGGCCAGAGCTGGGGGGGTCTCAGGCCATGGCATCGGAGCACCCCTACGCTGGAGCAGGTCCCCCAAATCCTGGGGGACACACGTGTTGCCAGGAGTGCCCTATCGTCCCCCTCCTCGTGGGACCAGCACCCTGTGAGGGCAGAACCAAACCCCGCGGGCCCCAAGTAGCAAAACCGCCCGAAAACGGCCCCAGCCCTCGCCCGGCGCCTTGTGCAAAATTTGTGCAACCCCCCACGGCCTCCTTGCGCCGAGGCCCAACCGTCTTACGCCATCGCCCGCCGGTTTGCCGGGCCGTTAGTGGGGAGCGGTTGGTGGCCACGCTGGTGTGGCCACGCTGGTCTGCCACCACGGTGGGGGGCTGGCAGCCCCCCGCGAATCCCCCTGTGAGGTCCTGAAGGGGTTGTGGGTGTTTTGGGGCTGCGCCTTGGGGTTCCTGACCCTGCTCTGGGAGCACCCGCACCGGTGCCGGCACGAGCACCGTGCGTGCCGAATCCTCCGGCACCGTTCATTCCTTTAATTGCCGGCTTTGAAGAGGTGCCGGCAAGGTGCGCCCATGGCCCCGGGGGCCGGGGTTTTGGGTTGGCAGAGCCAGTGCCGCCGTGAGTCACCGCGCAAGGTGCTCGCCGCCGGGCAGCCGGTCGGTGCATCGGCCTCGTGCTGGGGTCTGGCTGGGCTTGGGGACCCGCTGGGGTCACCCCAAAAGCCACCGGCCTGGCAGGGCTGTGTCTTAGGGCGAGGTAGGAGGGAGGACCAGGGGGGACGTCGGGGGGGGACGGGGACGGTCCCCACCGTGCTGCTGGTTGCATAAACTGCTGCCACGTGGGTGCTGCGGTGTGGGGGCACGGTGCCAGTGGGTGCTAATGGGGCTGAGCCCTCCGCCCCTCCCCGTTTTTGTCCCCCCGTCTCCAAAGGAATCCGCTCCTGGGACATCGACCTCTCCTCCTGCAACCTGGACGAGCAGCTGAAGCTCTTCGTGTCCCGTCACTCGGCCACTTTCTCCAGCATCGTGAAAGGTAAAAAAGGGGACCCCCCCCAGCGGTGTTTAATTAGTGGGGTGTGGGAAACCGCCCCCCAATCCAGCCAGGGGGGTGGGGGGGAGGGGAGGGCCGGTGCCCACCTCGGCTGTTGCGGCAACAGTCGTTGCTTTGTGGCCCCCCCACGGCCAAGCCCCGTGATCCCCCACGTGAGAAACCACTTCCTGCGCCCATCCCGGGGCGGGATGCGATTTCCCGTGGAAAAAAGGGAAAGGAGAAGATGGAGCCAGGAATGCTGGGGCCGCTCCGGTGCCTGTTCCCCGCCGTGTCCCCTTGTCACGCCGGTGGGTCACCCCCTGGCGGGGGGGGGGGGGCCGTGAGAGGTGATGGGGTCTCCAGTGGGTGTTTGCAGCCCTGAGACCTCCCTGGGAGCACCCAGGGCTTGCCGCGGTGCTCGGGGGGACAGGAGGGGGTCCCCCAGCCTGTCCCCCCCCCCTCTTTCCTCCCCTCCCTGCAGCAGGAAGGGCGCGGGAAACGTGTCCTTCGGCTCAGCGGATCCGCTGGCCCCCGCAGTGTCCGGGAGCGGGATGGTGGCTGTCCCTCTTCCGTGGGGGAAGTGGGCAGGCACCGGCCCTGCTGCCGTGTCCACCCCCGCCATCCCGTCCCCACAGGACGAGGCCAAACTGGGGTGCAGCCCCATCGTTTTGGGGAGGGTGGGCGTCAGCTCTCACTCTCCGCAGGTCAGCGGACCCTCCACCACCGGGGAGATGTGCTGGAGACCCTGGTGCTGCTCAACCCTTCCGACAAGTCCCTGTGCGATGAGGTGAGCCGGCGGGGGGGGCCGGGGGACACGGCCGCGGCCCCTTCAGAGCCGCTGGCAGGCGGGTGCCGTGGGACGGAGCCTGGTGGCATCCTCCCGTCCCCTCTTGTCCTCACGTCCCCTCCGTCCTCAGCTGCGAAACCTCATCACGGACGTGTCGCAGCACAAGCTGCTGGTGTTTGCCGGGCCCTGCGTGGAGGAGACGGGGGAGCTGATGCTGCAGACGGGCTGCTTCTCCCTGCGGGACTTCATCCAGATCTTCACGGACAAGGAGGTGCGGTGCCAGGGAGGGGAGCTCGGCTGGGGGACCCCCAGGGAGGAGCTGCCGGCTCCCAGGCCTGGCTGCCGGTTTGCGGGGGGGGGGGGGCCGTGGGCTGGCGCTGCCGGGGCGACTGTCTGCTCACGTTCTCCAGCGGCTCGGTGGGGAGCCGGGCACGGCGACGGCGGCGCGAGCGGGAAGCCGGCCCAGCCGTCTGCTCCGCAGGCAGCCGCGCTGCCTCTCCTGCCGGCACGTCCCTCCCACCGTGGGGCTGGGGAAGGGGCAGTGGGGCTGGCGGGGGCAGGGGGGGGCGACGATCGGCCTCATCCTGGTCCTGAGCTGTGGCTGGGGGTGGGTGTGAATGGCGACCGGCCCCCCCGGGCATCATGCTGGCAGCTGGCACCGAGTACGAGGAGTAGGACGGGGCTGCGGGAGCCCCTGTGCTTGCCGAGGGAGGGGGGCTGAGGCGGGGCACCCCCCGGGCTGCCGCATCTCTGGCCCTGGGTGCCCCGTCCTGCCCGAAGCTCCGGCTGTCCCCGTCCCCTCGCAGGTAGGGGAGATCCTGAGCTCCGCGGACCCCTCGGCCAAGGCCAGGCTGACCATCAGCTGCCCCAACTTTGGGGAGTGGAGGGACTCGGGCTTGGACCATCACAACCTCCAGGACTTTATCGAGCTGCGCTACAACCCGGGCTGCATCCTGCCGGAGATGGAGGGGCTGGAGGAGTTCATGGAGTACCTCTCAGAGTCGCTGGAGCCCCAGTCCCCCTTTGACCTCCTCGAGCCCCCCACCATGGTCGGCTTCCTCAAGCTCTCCAAGCCCTGCTGCTATATCTTCCCGGGCGGGAGAGGGGACTCGGCTTTCTTTGCCGTCAATGGCTTCAACGTCCTGGTCAACGGAGGCTCCAATCCCAAGTCATCCTTCTGGAAGCTGGTCCGGCACCTGGACCGCATCGACTCCATCCTGGTGACGCACGTGGGCACGGACAGCCTGCCCGGCGTCAACAGCCTGCTGCAGAGGAAGCTGGCCGAGCTGGAGGAGGATCCGTCCCAGGGCTCGCAGGGCAACGGGGACTGGGCAAAGAACCTCATCTCCCCGGAGCTGGGTGTCGTCTTCCTCAACGCCTCCGAGAAGCTGAAGGACATCGAGGGTAACTCCCGGGTGCTGAAGAGCTGCGACGAGGCTGCCCTGACCCTGCACTACCTGGAGAAGTTGGGCATCCGTCCCAACCCGCTGGCCCGGGACAGCGGACCTCGTGCAGAGCCCACCGTCCTCTTCCAGAAGATGGGAGTGGGCCGGTTGGACATGTACATCCTGAACCCTGTGAAGGGCACCAAGGAGCTGGAGTTTCTCCTGCAGCAGTGGTCAGGCAACAGCTACCCCAAGGAGCAGGACTTGCCCCTGCAGTGCCTGACCTCCGTCTGCGCCCTGCTCGTCTGGCACCCCGTCAGCCCCTCCGAGAAGATCATCCGGGTCCTCTTCCCCGGCTGCACCCCCCAGGGCCGCATCCTGGAGGGGCTGGAGAAGGTGAAGCACTTGGAGTTCCTCAAGCATCCTGTGGTCACCAAGAATGATTTGAAGGCGCCGCTGGCATCCCAACCTGAGAAGCTGCTCAAGCAGAGGAGGGCAGAGAGCAAGGAGAGCCTGAAGTCGGCTTCCAAGCTCAGCTTGGTGGATGCTGGGGCACCGGTGCCGAAGGAGAAGGCTCCGAAGGTGGAAAGGAAGGAGGTGAAGGCAGGGAGCAAGGAGAAGCCAAAATCCCTGGGGGAGACGGCCAGAGCGGGGTCAGAAGAGGAGAAAGCCAAGGATGCTCGAGCCAAGCTGGACTCTTCGATGGAGAAGCTGAAGGCGGACACAAAGCCGAAGCTGAGCAAGGAGAAAGCGGTGCCCAAGAAGGAGCCCGTCCCCCGGAAAGAGGAGAAGAAGCCGCCGAAGAAGGACGAGGGGGCCGAGGCGAAGGGGGAGGCCAAGAAGGAGGTGAAGGTGGTGAAGAAGGAGGTGAAGGCTGAGACGCTGCGGAAGGACGCAAAGGAGGGCAAGGCAGAGGCCAAGGCTCCTGCCAAGACCCCGGCCCGGAAAACACCGGTCCCGGAGACCCGCAAACCCCTGGCCAAGGCTGGCAGCATCAAGAAACCCCCCCTCAAGAAGGAGCTGGAGAAGCCCAAGGCCAAAGCCCCCCGGGAGGCAGGCGGCAGGAAGGAGCCGGGAACGTTGGACGGCTCCAAGTCCTCCTCCCCCGAGGACATGCTGCCGGAGGCCGAGCGGGGCCGAGGGGCCGCCTCGCCGGGCGCTAGCGGGAGGAGGAGGAAGGAGGAATCGACGGATGAAGGCATCACCACGGCCGAGAGCGAGCTGGAGCCCTCGCCGCTGGAGAACGGGGGGGCCGGGGGGCCAGCGGGACCGGGGGACTCATCCTGCCTGGAGAACGGCCTGGAGGACCCCGACAGCCCCCAGCGTTTCCGCTACCTGGAGAGCAGCCCTTTGAGAGCCATCTGCCCCCCCTCGCCCCTGGCCAAGACCCCCAAGAGTGACCGCAGCGTCAACTTCGACCTGACGCCCACCGGGATGCTCAACCACGGCCCGGAGGGTGGTGAGGACGCCTGCGGCAGCTCCGAGGAGAAGACCCTGGAGATGATGTCTCCGGCCAGCTCGGGGCCGGCCAGCGCCGGGCACACTCCCTTCCACCAGTCGCCGGTGGATGACGGCACGGAGGAGCCGGGTGCCGGCACCAACCGGCAGCCCAACCCCTGGCCGCCGGTCGGAGGCAAAGCCTCGCAGGACGGCTCCGGCTCCTCGCAGGAGAAGCAGGCGGGCTGCCTCTCCCTCAGCCCCTTCAAGGACGATGTCCCCGACGTGTCCCCCACCATCACCACCCCCTCGCTGCCGGCCGAGGTGGGCTCCCCGCACTCCACCGAGGTGGACGAGTCGCTCTCGGTCTCCTTCGAGCAGGTGCTGCCACCCGTCAGTGAGTCCCCACCGGAGGAGGGCAGGCGGTCCCGGGGGACCGGGGGGACGCCAGAGCCGGAGGCCACCAAGGGCGGGTTGTCTCTGCCGCTGCGGCCGTGCCACCACCCGCCGCGGGCTGACGGTGACACGGTGCTGCGGCCCGACCGCCGCTCCGACTCGCCCCACGACGTGGACCTCTGCTTGGTGTCACCCTGCGAGTTCGAGCATCCCAAATCGGAGCGGTCGCCCTCGGCCGCCGCCAGCCCCCGGGAGCTGTCGGACAGCGACCCGTCGCAGGAGCTGGTGCAGCGCCGGGGCCGGCCCCGCCAGCCGGCAGGCGAGACGCCCCCCACCTCCGTCAGCGAGTCGCTGCCCACCCTCTCCGACTCTGACGTCCCTCCGGTCACCGAGGACTGCCCCTCCATCCTGGCCGACGGGCTGGAGTCGGACGAGGACTCGGAGCAGCCCACCCGCGGCATGGCCAGGGCCCGCGACCCGCTGCCGGCCCCCATGAAGGACCCCTGCCCCATCCCCGCCCAGCCCGGCATCTGCATGGTGGACCCTGAGGCACTGCCGGCCGAGCAGACCCGTGCCGGGAAGAAGGAGCCCCCCGGCAAGGTGAAGAGGACCCCGTCCCGCGTGGGCTCGGCACCCGCCGCCCCGAGGGCCGAACCCCCCCGGCACCCCACCTTGGCCCCCAAGGGCAGGGGCCCCACCAGCTCAGCCCGTGACACTGGGGACAAGGCCAGGCTGCCCCCCGGGGACAAGAAGGGCCCCTCCGGCGGGGACATCCGCACCCTAGGGACCACCCGCAGCGCTGGAGCCCGGCCGCCGGCGGGAGCTGGCAGGGCATCACCGGCAGGTACGGGGCTGGGGGGGGGACACGACGTGGGTGCTCCCGGCTCCGGTGTCCCTGTGCCCAAGCAGCTCGGAGGCACTGCTGGTGCCGTGCCGTGGGGTGGGGGTTTTGGGGGTTGCCGCTCACAGCTCCCGTACCCCGATCCTGGCAGGCACACGGGCTGCGGCCCCCCCAGGCCCCCCCGTCTACGTGGACCTGGCGTACCTACCCGGCTCCTGGAGCGCCCGGACGGTGGACGAGGAGTTTTTTCGGCGCATCCGTTCCCTCTGCTACGTGGTCAGCGGTGACGACCACCTGAAGGAGGGCGTCCTGCGGTCCCTCCTCGACGCCCTGCTCGCCGGCAAGCACCAGTGGGGCACCGACATCCAGGTGAGCCCCCCCCCCCGCCCCAGATACCCGGAGCGGTGGGATCAGCTCCCTCCCGGTGCGTGGGGGGGGTCACGGCGCGGTGACGCGGTGCGGTGGGTGTCTCCGCAGGTGACTTTGATCCCCACCTTCGACTCGCTGGTGATGCATGAGTGGTACCAGGAGACCCACGACCGGCAGCAGGAGCTGGGCATCACGGTGCTGGGCAGCAACAGCACCGTGGCCATGCAGGATGAGACCTTCCCCGCCTGCAAAGTGGAGTTCTGAGGCGGGGGGAGCCGTGGCGTGGGCTTCATCCCCCCCCTCCTCCTCTGTGAGCCCCCCCCCCCCCTCCCTCCATCCGCACCCAGTGACTTGGGGCTGCACCAGCCCCCGGCCACTGTGGCTCGGAGGGGAGGGGGGGGGGGGGGGTCTGCTGGGGGGAGATGGGGTTGTGTGTGTCCCCGTCCCCCCACCCAGAACTGGCAGGGGCTCCCCAGGGACCCCGAGCCCACAGCACCCACACGCTGCACCCTCACACGCCGTGTGGTTCCCGCATGCCCACGCCGGAGCCGTGCACTCCTCGCTCTGCACCCGCCACCGTCCCGGGGGTGGGGGGGTGAGGGACCAGCCGGGGACGGGGTGACCCTGCCTTTTGGGGGGCAGGATCCATCCCCCCCCCCCCATCCAGCAGCGGTGCTGAGCCGTTTCCTGGTGGGCAGCGAGCCCCAGCTGTGCTCGACTTAACAGGGTAAATTTTTGTTGTTTGCTGTTCCTACCCCCTCCTTGGACAAGCCACTACTGCCACCCCCCCCCCAGTACCTGCAGCCCCCGTGGGGCAGCCCCACGGGCTGTGTCTCCACCACCGGCTCCCCCTGGGCATGGCCACCAAGAGTCACGTTCAGCAGCCAAGGGGGGGGGGGTTTCCTCTCCGCCGGGCTGAGACCTGGCAACTCGCTGCACTGATGGCTCTTCCCTCCCTGACGGCAGGGGCTGTGGGGCCTGACCCTGCACCCCGGCTGTGGGGGGGGGTTAGGGGGGGCAGCTCCCCCCCCCATCCACCCCCAAGCCCTCGAGTTGCTGGAAGGCTATTAAGAAACCAAATGTCACGTGCAATTTTTAAGGGGTTTTGTGAGCGGAGAGCAAAGGGGGGCTGGGCTTGGGGGGGGCAGGATCTGGCCCCCCCACCCCCCTCTCCCCCATCCCCCACTGGGGCAAACACTAACCCGTTTTATAGGAGGTTCCTCGCTGGCTCTTTTTGTAATGACTTTTTAAGAAAAAAGGAAAAAAGAAAACAAACAAACAAAAAAAGCGAAAACTGAACAGGTTATTTATCTCCGGCCCCCCCGGCCCCCCCCCAGCCTGGGCACCGGCTGGCGGCCGCGGGGGCTTTTACCTTGGATTGTATCGTCCTACGTGTTCGGGGAGGGGGGGACTGAATGTTTCACCTTTAGTGCTTTATATTTTTTTTTTTTTTTTTTTCTTAGCTGGAAGTTGGTTTGGAGGTTGGCGGGTGGTGGGGGGGCTGTGACCCCCCCCCCTCAGCCCCTGCCTGCGGATGCCGGCACGCTCCCCGTCTTGCACGCCACGTTCCCGTTTGGCAAATGTGTTGAAAACGAGCATTAAAGAGAGGATAGCTCCTGCCCTCTGCCTCCTGTGTTTGGGGGCTTGGGGGTCCCCCGGTCCTTGCGGGGGAGGGGAGGACGGGGGACAGGCTGGGTGCCACTCTGGGGTCCTGGGATGCTGCAGGGCGGTTTGTGGGTGCTGGGGGGGTGAAGGCTGGGTTGGGCTCAGCCCTGGGGTGTGCGGGGTGCTCTGGGGCCGCATCCTGCGGTGGGTAGAGGGGTTGGGGGGGGGGTCCGGGTTATCGCCCTGGGGGGGTCGGAGGGGGGCAGGGGCTGAGCGGGGCTGGTGCGGCAGCACGGCTGAGGATGGATGCGGGGTTGCCATGACGACTGCATCCCCATCCCCGCCGCCCCCGGCCCGCGGAGGAGGGGTCCTCGCTGCCGCGCTCTGCCCCCGCACGCTTGGCACGGGGAGGGGTCCTGGGGGGGGTGGGGGAGGGTTGGAGCCTCCTGGGTGCTGGGGGTGTCCCATGTCCCCGTGCCCCGGCCGCGGGGCTCGGCACCCACCCGGTGTGCTCAGCCCAAGCCTGGCAGGACCGGGGAACTGAAACCCACCCCCAAAACCCTGACCCCCCCAGCCAACCCCAAAACCTCCCCTTCCCCAAAGTCTCTCCGTCCCCAGCACCGCCCCGTTCCCAGGCCCTTTGCTCCGGCGGTGGGGCCAGGGCGGTGTTTTGGGGAGGGGGCTCCCCGGGCGCCGCTGGGGTCTTTGCTCACCGGGAGGCCGGTTGTGACCTCCAGTGCCAAGGCAGAGGGGGCCGGGGCTCTTCCCAGCGCTGCCGCTGCCACCGTCCCTTCGAGTCGCCAGCTCCGGTGAAGCTCAGGACGAGGCTTTTTGCCGGGGCGGTGAACGGTCCCGGTTGGCTTTGGGCTGGTGTGAGCCGAGGGGGCTTGTGGCCGTGGGGAGGGGGTGCCAGCACCTCGCCGGGGACAGCGGGGCCTTCTCCGGCATCGCTGCCCCGTTGGCGGCTGCCACCGTGCCGGGGATGCCGCGGGGTCGCAGAGGTCCCCACGAGAGCGGCGGCAGCACCGGCAGCGGCCTGATCCCCGTGGACCCCTCCGTCCCCAGCACCGGGGCTGTTGCGGTGGCACCGGCTGGCTCAGCCTGGCACGGCCACACCGTCCCGGGGACGGGCAGGTGTCGGTGGGACAAAAGGGAGCGTAACGGCAGCGTGAGACGCCGTCCCCGCTCCGTCACCGGTGGCTGTGGCACCCCGGGCCGGTGTGGGGCCAAGTCCCCATCTCGGGGGAGACGTTTGTGGTTGACTCCAAGAGGAACCCGCCCCCCCCCCCCCCGCCGGGTCCCCACCCGCTGGGCAGCCTCCGCTGCCCCACCGTGCCCGCTCCCGCTCCCCGCCCCGCAGCTGCGCCGCGGCCGCCCCGGTGTCAGCCGGAGCCGGGGCATGAGCTCAGCCGGGTGCGAGGCACCGGGTGGCACCGGCGGGGGCGGCGGGGGGCTGCACCGGGGGCTGCACCGGGGGCCGGCCCGGGGCCGGGGGGTGCGGTTGCAGCCGTCGGGGCCGGCTGCGGGGGGTAGCGGCGGGGGATGCGGTCGCACCGTTAGCACCGGGCGCACCGGGACCGGCAGCCCCGGGGGACCAGGAGCCCCCCCGGGTGGGTGGCAGCCCCCGGGGATGGTGGCAGCCCCGGGGCCAGGGTGCCGGTGCGGGCGGCTCTGGGCCCGCCCCGCATCGCCCCCCGCATCGCCCCTCGGTGAGGGGCGGCGGCCGCTTTAAAAATGCAAATCACCCCCCTCCCCGCGCGCGGCGCGGCGGCCGTCCGGCCAATGAGAGGCGGCGGCCGCTGGCTGCGGTAACCGCTGCCGGGCGCGGCGACCAATGGCGAGGCGGCGCGGCGGGAGGGGGGCGTGGCCCGCTCCTCCCCCGCCCCCGGCGCGGTCCCGGCCCGGAGCGCGCGGCCCGGAGCGGGCGCGGGCGGCGGCGGAGCGGAGCGGGGCGGGGGCGGCGGCGGCCCCGCAGGTGAGTGCGGCCCCGCCGGGCCCGGGTCCCGCGGCCGCCCGGTCCCGCCAGCGGGCGGGGAGCAGGGAACAACCCCCCCCGACCCGCCTACGGGAGCGGGGTGCAGCCCCCGGCCCCGCCGTGCAGCCCCCGCCGCTCCCGCGCGGTGCGTGGGCGCAGCCCCCGCCCCCCCGCTGCAGCATCCTCCCCGGGGCTGGGGTGCAGCCCCGCGCCCCCCGCTCCTCGGCGAGAGCCCCCCCGCCGTGCATGGCTCCCCGCTGCAGCGCACCCCGCCTCGGGGGCTGGGGCAGCCCGCGGTGCCCCCTCCTCAATAACCGCCCCCCGCCCCCGGTGCAGCCCCTCCCCAAAACGCCGCTCCCGGTGCTGCGGGCAGCCCCTGCCCCCCGCGCAACCCCCGCAGGTGCAGGGCTCGGCGCTTTCCTTCCTTTTTTTTTTTTGGGGGGGGGAGCATCTTCCCCTGTGCACGCCCTGGCCCCCCCCGCCGTGCCTCTCCCTCCAACGGACCCGCTGCCCGGGGGAAAGGGGGGGTGCACGGTCCCCCCCTCGCCGAGCAGCCCCGCCCCAGCCAGCCCCCGGCCCGGGCAGGTGCAGCCGTTCCCCGAGCCGGGCTGGGTCCGGCCCCCCCCGGCGCCCCCCGCAGCCCTCCGGGGGCCGCCCGGGTCCCCGCACCCCACGCCGGTGAAGGTCACCGCTGCGGGTGGCCGGGGCCACCCGGCTGGGGGGGGGGGGTCGCGGGGTGGCCCTGGCACAGCCCGGTAAGATGCTGCGCACCCCCCCCGTACCCCCCGTCCCGCTCGGGGACTCGGTGGCCGGTGCCACCCCCGGGGACTTTGGCCGGCGGCGATGGGGTGGCGGGTTCACGGCGTCCGCAGCCTCTTGTGACCGGCGGCGGGTCGGGGTCCGGCCGGGCCCTGAGCCCCCCCGGTGCCCCCCTAGCCCCGCTTCCCCCCCAGCCTGGCTGGGGGAAGCCGAGGAGGCCGCGCTGAGCCCGCCCCGCTCATGACACAGGTGGCTCAGGCTGTGCGGAGGGACGGCCGGGTTTGGGGGGCCGCGGCGTGCCCTAACCCCTCTCTTTCTCTCCCCCCAGACCCCCGGCGGATTGAGGATGATCGGGGGCCCTGCAAGCCCCCAGCAGCCCAGGGTGGGTGGGGCCCCCCCCCCGGTCACGCCAAGCCCCGGCCATGCATGGTTTTTTGGTTTCCTGTTTTTCTCCGGCGCATGATGGGGAGCAGGGCCGGGGGGACACAGCCTGGGGGGGGGGGGGGCACAGCTCGGGGGGCGCCACAGCCTGGAGGGGGCACAGCCCGGGGGGCCCCTGCTGAGTCCTGGGGGCTGCTCCAGCGGGTGACCCCGGCACGGCTGGGTGCATTTGGGGTTCGGGCAGGGCGTGGGGGGGCTCGACCGCCTGGGTCCCCATTTCTGGGGGGAAGGGGTTCCCCCGGGCGGGGAGGGGGTTGGTGTGGGGGGATGGTTTCAGGGGGGCTGGGGGCCACCGGCACGGCCAGGCGCGGGAGCGGCAGCCGTCACCGCGCAGCAGCCGCTCATTTATTATTTAGCTGCGTATCTGGTGTCGGGCCCAAGCGCTGCCCTGGTGGCCCCCCCCCGCCCTGACCCCGGCCCCCGGGGTGCCGCAACACCGTGGGGAGGGACGGCAGCAGCGGCGAAAACGGGGGAGCCTGCGGTTTCCATGGCCACGGGGCTGCGCCGCTTTCCCGGCAAAACCGATAAATATCGGTGGGTGCGGGGGGGGTCCCCACTGGGCCCCCCCGTAAGGGCCAGGTGTGTCCCCAAGGGCGCCGGGAGCTGAGCTGTGGGTCCCCGCGCCGCCGTCCCCCCCCCTCCAAGATGTCCTACTTCACCGAGCACTTCTGGGTAAGCCTGGACCCCCACCCGTGGGTGCCCCCCACCCTCTGGGGCTCGCTGCGGGGGGGCCCCCAGCCCTGGGTGGAGGGGGGTTCATCGCTGCCGGTAATTTTGCAAGGCCCAACGCCTCCGTTAACGCTGCAAATTAATTGCTGAGGGAAGGGGGGGAGCGATGGGTGTGGGTGCCTGCGGGTCCCCCGGCTGCGGTGCTGTCCCTGTGTCCCCCCCATGGGGATCCCCGTCCCGGCACCGCGGGGGGGGAAGTTGGCAGCGCCGCGGGGGCCGGTGCTTCCTGGTTCGTGTCTGCCGGGGTCTGGCAGCTGCCTGCATCTTCCCCTTCCTCCTGCCTCAGTTTCCCCAGGTGGGGTCACGTTGCCGGGGGTGGGGGAAGCCACCCCGCGTGTTGGGGGTGGGGAGTGGGGCAGCACCCAAAATAGCACCCGGCGCCAGGGCTCAGCCCACCCCTTCCTGTGCTGCTCACCCCGGGGAAACCGGGCGTTGGGGCCCCCCCACCCCCCCGGCTGGCTCCAGCCCCCGCTGCCCCTGGCAGGGGTGGGGGGGGCTCCGCACCCCCCTGTGCACCCACGGTGGGGGGGTCCGGGCCACCGTGCCCCCGTTGGGGTGTTTCCGCTCCAAATGGTGCTTCCTGCCACGCTGGCTGGTGCTCCCGGCGGTGGCACCGTCCCGGGGAGGGCCGGGTGGGGGGGGTCCCTGGGTGCCCACGCCACGGGGTGCTGGGTGGGTTTTGGGGGCTGAGGGTGGTCCCCTGCCAGGGCGAGAAGAACCACGGCTTCGACGTGCTCTACCACAACATGAAGCACGGGCAGATCTCCACCAAGGAGCTGGCCGACTTCGTCCGTGAGAGGTACGGGGCAAGGCGGGGGGGTGGTAACCAGGGGGTCCCTGGCATCGCCGGACTCCGTCCCCAGCGCCCCCCCCCACTGTCCCCAGGGCTGCCATCGAGGAGAACTACGCCAAGGCCATGGTGAAGCTGTCTAAGATGGCCACCAATGGGACCCAGCTGGGGTAAGCAGGGGGGGTCTAGGGGGTCTGGAGCAGCCTGAGTTGGGGGGCGGGAACCCCGCTCATCCCTGCCCGTGTCGCGTGGCCCCCACACCCCCCCTCCGCCAGGACCTTCGCGCCGCTCTGGGAGGTTTTCCGCATCTCCTCGGACAAGCTGGCCCTGTGCCACCTGGAGCTGATGAAGAAGCTGCACGACCTCATCAAGGAGATCTCGCGCTACGGCGAGGAGCAAGGCCGGGTGCACAAGAAGGTAGGTACCGCGTCCCGCCCCGTCCTCCCCCACCGCATCCCAAACCCCTCTGCTCACCCCCTTCTGTCCATCCGTCCGTCCGTCCGTCCATCCCCAGTCCAAGGAGGAGGTGTCGGGGACGCTGGAGGCCGTCCAGCTGCTGCACGGGGTGGCCCAGCTGCTGCCCAAGTCCAAGGAGAGCTACCACAGCAAGTGCCAGGAGTACGAGCGGCTCCGCAAGGAGGGCACCAGCCAGAAGGAGATCGACAAGGTGAGACCCGATGCGTCCCCTCCGATGGTCCCTGGCCCCCCTCGGCCGGTCCCTGTGTCGTGTCCCCCCCCGCTCATGCCCGTCGCTCGGTCCCGCAGGCAGAGCTCAAGTCCAAGAAGGCGGGCGAGACGCTGCGGCGGGCGGTGGAGAAGTACAACGCCGCCCGGGCCGACTTCGAGCAGAGGATGCTGGATTCGGCCATGGTGGGCAGCGCCGGGGGGCAGGAAGGGGCTCGCGCAGGCGCTGCTCGGGCTCCTGGTGCCGGCCGCGCGGCGCAGTGGTGCCACGGGGCGGGCTGGTCCTTGGGGACGTGCCACCCTGGCTGAGCACCCTTCCATGGTGATGCCGGCCCGTGGGGATGTGCCGTCCTGGATGAGCCGCATTCTCTGGGGATGCTGGCCCCTGGGGACATGCCACCCTGCCTGAGCACGTGTCCCTGGGCATGTGCCACCCTGGCTGAGCCCTGTTCTCTGGTGACGCCAGTCCTTGGGGACATGCCACCCTGGCTGAGCCCCGTTCCCTGGCGATGCCGGTCCCTGGGGACATGCCAAGCTGGCTGAGCCCCCCTTCATTTTGATGCCAGCCCCCGGGGCCATGGCACCCTGCCTGAGCCCCCCTCCCTGGGGATGCTGGCCCCCGGGGACATGCCACCCTGCCTGAGCACGTGTCCCTGGGCACGTGCCACCCTGGCTGAGCCCCGTTCCCTGGCGATGCCGGTCCCTGGGGACATGCCACCCTGGCTGAACACCCCTTCATTTTGATGCCAGCCCCCAGGGCCATGCCACCCTGACTGAGCCCCGTTCCCTGGTGACGCCAGTCCTTGGGGACATGCCACCCTGCCCGAGCCCCATTCCCTGGGGATGCTGGCCCCTGGGGACATGCCCTGAGCCCCATTCCTTGAGGACACACCACCCTGCCCGAGCCCCCCTCCCTGGGGATGCCGTCCCTTGGGGATGTGCCACCCTGGCTGAGCCCCCACTGCCTGGACACGCCAACCCCTGGGGACATGCCACCCTTCCTGAGCCCCTCTCCCTGTCCACACGCTGACCCCTGGGGACATGCCACCCTGCCTAAACCCCCGCCTCTGCCCCACCAGCGCTTCCAGGAGGTGGAAGAAGCCCACCTACGCCACATGAAGGGTCTCATCGGCTCCTACTCACACTCCGTGGAGGACACCCATGTCCAGATCGGCCAGGTGAGTCCCTAGGGTGGGGAGGTGAACAACAACGGGGACAACACCAAGCTGCCTCCCCCCCCCCCCCTTTTACTCTTGAGTATGATGTGTGTGTCCCCCCGCCTTTTTTTTTTTTTTTTTTTACAGGTGCACGAAGAATTCAAGCAAAACGTGGAGAACATCGGCACCGAGATGCTGCTGCGGAGGTTTGCTGAGAGCAAGGGCACGGGGCGAGAGCGGCCAGGTGAGGTTGTGGGGAGCATCCCGGTGGGATCCCCCCCCTATTTGCACGAGGGTGACGTTCCACCTTCCTGGCACGAGGGCTTTGCCCTCGTGCCAGGAGGGGGAACGTCACCCTCGTGCGAGGACGGAGCCACGGTGCCGGGCTGATCCCGCTCTCGGTGACAGGAGCGTTGGATTTCGACGAGTACCGCCTGGCCCCAGCGCAGGAAGGCAAGTACGTCTGCATCCAGCTGCCCCACGCCGGGGATTTTGGGGGTGTAGGGGGGCTGCTCACCGCTCTGTCCCCCCCCTTCCTCCCAGGACCCAAGAGGAGCCGTAGCAAAGCTTTCCGTATCCCTGGTTTGAGCCGGAAGGAGAGGGATCGTGATGCTGTGTAAGGTCCCTTCATCCCTTCATCCTGCAGCCCCGCGTCCCTTCCCCGCTTCGGGATCTAACGCTGCCCTTTGTCGTTCCCCAGGGAATCCCCGGATGCCGAGGTGGTGAGTATCCCAGTGCCGAGCCTGGGGTTGGTGTTTTCCATACTGGGAGGACTGGGGAGCGAGAGCCTCTCCGAGCATCTCCCTGCAGGGCTGCCCGGAGGTGGATGAGGACGGGTTCACCGTGCGCCCCGACGTCGCCCACAGTATCCTTGTGCTGGGGGGGGGGGGAGTGGTGGTGGTGGTGATTTTTGGGGTGTCCAAGGAGGGGGGGGGTGGTCCGAGCATGGGGTGTTGCCTTGACGGGGGCTCAGCCGAGGCGGAGAACCACGACTCCTCCTCTAGCGACTCCGACTACGATGAGGATGAGCCCCGCAAGTTTTACGTCCACATCAAGCCGGTGCAGCCCCGGGAAGCGGCCGGCAGCGCTGAGGCCACCATGGAGCAGCTCAAGGCCACCGTGGGGAACCTCATCCTGCCCCCCAGCATTGGGGTGAGCCTCGAGGTGGGGCTGCTGGGTCCCCAGGGACCGTGCCAGGGCCAACTGACCCCGTGTCCCCGTTCTCTTGCAGGGCACCGTCAAGCGACAGTCGTCCCGTAAGTGCCACCCCGGGGGCTCGGCGTGGCTGCAGCTTGGGGGTCCCCCGGGTTCTGTGTCCCCCAACGCTGCCTGTCCCTGTCCCTCCACAGGGCATGTGGCATCTCTGACCCAGGCCCCGAGCGACGCGGACCCCGAGGGGACGCTGGCGGCAGGTGGGGCTGTGCTGGGGGGTCCCGGGGATGCGGGGCGGTCCCGAGGATGTGGGGGGGTCCTGGGGATGTGGGGTGCAGTGGCTCTTCAACCCCTGGCATGTCCCCTCTCCCCGCAGGTGACGGTGCAGGGAGGGGACGCCCGGCAGCGCAGGTGAACAGGTAAGGGGCAGGGAGGGAGCGGGGTGCCGTGGGGCGATGCACCCCACGCTGCCACCCCCGAGCCCCCTCCCTGGGGGGCCCCGGCTGGGCACTGAGCCGCCCCGCTCTGTCCCCGGCGCAGCGGCCCTGGGAAAGCCCCTCCGGATGCAGTGCCCCCCGCAGCCCTCTTCGGGCCCCCCCTGGAGTCGGCTTTCGAAGCGGAGGATTTCCCGGGTGAGAATTCGGGGGGTCGGGGAGGAGGAGGGAGCAGGACGGGGGACCCCGGCGTCAGGGGTGCCGTGGCTCCCCCACCGCAGTGCTCTGACACGGGGTTCTCCCCGCAGCCCCCCGCGCTTATGTCCTCACCTCCTCTTCCTCCCCCTTCTCCTCCTCCTCCCCGGAGAACGTGGAGGACTCGGGTTTGGACTCGCCCTTGCACCCTGCGCCCGGACCCTCCCCGGACTCGAGACCCTGGACCCCGCAGCCGGGGACGCCACAGAGCCCCCTCCCCAAGCGGGGTGGCCTGCCGGACCCCCCGCCGCCCCCGCCACTGCCCGCTACCCGGGACCCCGGTGCCTGGGTGCCGCGGCCCCGCAGCCCCGCCGGCCGCCTCCCCGAGCCCCCCGGCTTCGCCGTCTTCAGCAGCCCCGGGGCCGAGGGGCTCTGGGAGGACGTGGGGACAGCGCCCCGGGGACGCAGTCGCTGCCCCGGCGGCCCGGCACCCCGCGAAGCCCCCTCGCCTGACCCTTTTGGGGAGCCCCCGCCATGGATCAGACCCCGCAGCCCCAGTGGGGAGCAGCCCCCGCTGCCCTGTCCTTCCTCCAACTCGGCCTCCTCCTCCTCCTCATCCCCGGCCCCCCCCAGCGGGGGGGAGTCCTCCAGCCCCTCTCCGTGGACCTGCCAAGGGTCGGGGACGAGGCTGACCGAAGGCGGCACGCCGGCAGCTCCCCCACCGCAGCCGGAGCCGGGTGAGTGGCAGGGGTGCAGGAGCTGCCCCCCTTACCCTTAACTCTGCCCCCCCCCACCCCGGCTGGGTGCAGGGGCTCGCCCAGGCCCGGCTCGGCTGAGAACGGGGCTGAGCTCGTGGCACTGGTGAGGCCCTGCTGGAGCCCTCCGGGGGGCCCTGCCATGCTGGGTCTCTCTCCTCACCCCCAATTTGTGCCCCCCCCCCAGATGCTCTCCCCGCCCGGCCCAGCGCAGCCCCCCGGGAGGTCCCGCTCGTTGCCCCCCCTCGCCGCTCCCGCACCAAGAGGCCGGCGGCCGGCCCGGCTGCGGGCAGCAACACTGACCTGGTGCGTGGCCGGGGATGGGGGAGCGGGGCTGGGCTGCGGGACCCCCACGGCGGGACCCAAACCCAGATCGCCGCCCCCCCCCCCAATGCCGTCTCGCCTCGCAGTCGCGCTCGCTGAGCCCCTCACCCTCCTGGAGCTGCGGCCCCTCGCACTCGGCGCCTGCCAGCCTAGGCGAGCGGGGCTTCTTCGCCGTCTCCCAGCCGGCACTCGGTGGGTCCCGGGGGGCTGGGGGGGTCGCAGGGTGGGGGTCCCATCCGGGCTCTGACCCCGTCTGCCTCCCCAGGGCTGTCGCGGGGTCCCAGCCCTGTGGTGCTGGGCTCGCAGGACGCTCTCCCCGTGGCCACCGCCTTCACCGAGTACGTCCACGCGTACTTCAAGGGGCACGATGCCGACAGGTATGGGGGTCCCGGGGTGGTCAGGGGCCCCCCCTACCCCCCTGAGCTGCTGCATCCTGCCTGGGGCATCCGCTGACCCCCGGCCTGTCCCCGGCAGCTGCCTGGTGAAGGTGACGGGGGAGCTCACCATGTCCTTCCCCGCCGGCATCGTCCGCGTCTTCAGCGGGAGCATGGCCCCCCCCGTGCTCAGCTTCCGCCTGCTCAACGCCGGAGCCATCGAGCAGTTCCTGCCCAACGCCGAGCTGCTCTACAGGTGCGGGGACGCGGTGGCACCGCGGCACCGGCTGCATGGGGATGCCTGGGCAGGCTGGCGGTGGGGGGGGTGCAGCAGTGGGAGCTGCTATTGGGGTACAGGGGGATGCAGGAACCTTGGGAGGTGGTGGATGCGGCGATGGAGAGCTGATATTGGGGTACGGGGGGTGCCGGGGGGCACAAGCATCCTGGGAGGTGGTGGAAGTGATGGGAAGCTGTATATCGAGGTACACGGGGTGCCTGGTTTCCTGGGGACGCCCGGACGTCCTGGGAGCCGGTAGATGCGGTGATGGGGAGCTGGGTGTCGGGGTACGTGGGGTTCCTGGGGTTCCCAAGGCTATCCTTGGGAGCCGGTGGGTGCAGCGAGGGGGAGCTGAGTATTGGGGTGCCGGGTTTCCTGGGGTGCCCAGGCACCCTTGCCGCTCTGACCCCGTCCCCGCAGCGACCCGTCCCAGAGTGACCCCAGCACCAAGGACTTCTGGCTCAACATGGCGGCGCTGACTGGGCACTTGCAGAAGCAAGCGGAGCAGAGTCCGGCCGCCTCCTACTACAACGTGGCTCTGCTCAAGTACCAGGTGAGCCCCGGGTGGGGACACCCGGGACCCTCGGGTCCCCCACCCAGCTGCTGGAGACGGGAGGGTCTCGGTGCCCCCCTGAAGCCTCCCTGATCCCCCCACCCCAGTTCTCGCGGCTGGGCCCCGGCTCGGCACCGCTGCGGCTGTGCGTGTGCTGGGACTGCTCGCCGGGTGCCACGCGGGTCAGCGTCGAGTACGGTTACAACGCTGGCGCCCTGGCCCTGCCCGTGCCCCTCGCCAACGTCCACGTCCTGCTGCCCGTGGACGAGCCCGTCGCCAACCTGCGGCTACAGCCCGCGGCCAGCTGGTAAGGGGGGGGGACACGACACACAGGACCGGGGGTCCTGAACACCCCCAGGGTGGGAGAGGGGAACCCTGGGCTGGGAAACAGGGTGCTGATGGGGTGGGGAAGGTAGGGACGTGTCCCGTAAGGGTGGGAGCGGGGGGGACGGGGTGAAGCGGGTGGGGTTTGGGGGTGCGGGAGCGTGGGGACGTGCCCGTGTCCCGGCAGGAACCTGGAGGAGAAGAGGCTGCTCTGGAGGCTGCTGGACGTCCCCGGTGCCCCGGGGCAGGGAGGTGAGGCTGTGCCCGCGCCGCTCAGAGGGCACGGGGCAGGGGACCGGGGTCCGGCCCTGGCCCCCGCAGACCCCCCCCACCCTCTCCGCTGTTCCCCCCAGGCTGTGGCCGGCTCTCGGCCAGCTGGGAGCCCCTCTGCGGGCCCAGCAAGCCCAGCCCCGTGGCAGCCCAGTTCAGCAGCGAGGGCAGCACGCTGTCGGGCGTCGAGGTGGAGCTGGCGAGTGCCGGGTACCGCATGTCGCTGGTCAAGAAGAGATTCGCTACAGGTAGGGCTGGCGGGGTGCGTAGGGGGTGCGGGGTCTCTTTCCTACGACCCTGGGGGGTGCGGGGTCCTCTCCCCATCCCTTGTGGCCCTGGGGTACACGGGGTGCCTTCCCTGGGGTGCGCAGGGTCCCTTCCCTGCTCTCCAGGGTGCGTGGGTTCCCTTCCCTGGGTGCATGAGGTCCCTTTCCCAGGGTGGACAGGGTCCCTTCTCTGCTCCCTGGGGTGCATGGAGTCCCTTCCCCGGAGGGCAGAGGGTCCCTTCCCTGCTCCCCATGGCCCCGGGGTGCAGGGGTCCCCTCCCTACCACCCCAAGCTCCGTTCCCCCCTCACTGGGCGATGCCCCATGGCGATGCCCAGCCCGGGGAGGGTGTGGGTAGCCCAGTTCGGGGCCGGCATCGAGCCCTGGCCCCTCGGCGATGACCGTCCTCGCACCGGGCCTGTGCCCCCCGTCCTTGCAGCCCCTCCCCACTGCCTTTCCTCCACAGGGATCTACCTGGCGGGGTCCTGAGCCGCCTCCCGCCGGACCCTCCGAGCCCCCCGGGCTTCTCCCTTGATCGTGTGAACTTGAAACACTGGATGGAGGCTGGCCAGGGAGGGGGTGCCGCCGGGTGGGAGCCCCCCTCCTCTTCCTCCTCCTCCTCCTCCTCCTCCTCTCCCTCCGGCCCCCTGCTCCATGGCTGTCACCACATTGTCTCCTGCTGCCCGGCAGTCGGTCCCCTCCGCCCTCCCCTGTGCTATGAAGGGAGCAGGAGCTGCTCTTTTATTAAACACTTTATTTTCTAATAACCCCCCCCACTGGCTCCCGCCTGCCTCCTGCTCTGACGCCCATCCCCGGGGCCTCCAGGCTCCTCCTTGGAAACGGGGCTCGGGCCGATGTGCCTCAGCTCCCCGGGGGCTCTGGCGTCGTGGGGCCAGGGGAAACCGAGGCAGGGAACTGGCAGTGCTTTGCCGAGCCCTTTCCTTGCACCCGCGGGTGCTGCTGCCCCACCTGCGGCAGGTGGACGGGCAAAGGGGTGGGTGGACGGACGGACAGACGGGTGGACGGACGGGCGGGCGGCCTCACGGCACTTGGCAAGGGGACGATCCCCGCAGGAGATACCTGTGCCGCTGGGGCCGCGGCGCTCCCGGCACGGGGAGAAGCGCGGTGCGAGGATGGCCCCGAGCTGGCTCTGCGACAAGGTACTGGGGGGGGGTCTGGGGGGTCTCTCCGGGGGGGGCTCGTGGCTCTTTGCAGTGCAGCGGGGGCTGAGCCGGTGCTCCTGGGCACCGGGATGGGGTCCCCACCTCGGGCAAGGGCTGGCCGGACCTGTCCCTGGCCGGCTGGGCTCTGTGCGGTGCCGGTGGGTGAGCAGCGGCCGGGCTTTTGCCGGGGTCTGCCCGGGGGACCCCTGTCCCCGTGCTTTGTCTCTGAGGGTGAGGGCTGCTCACAGCAAACCTGGGTGGGCTCCTTGCACCCGGGACCACCCCGCCACCACCTCACCACGCCTCGAGCCACTGCTATCTCCTTCAGTAACTCCCCCCCCCACCGCCCCGCCGGTGGGTCCCAGGGGGCTGCACACCCTTGCCGGCCATCCCCTGGTTCCGGGGCTGCACCCTGGACCATCCCGGGACCATCTGGGACCTGGACGATCCCAGAACCAGCAGTTTATTGCTCTTTTTGGGTCTGCTGCACGTTCCGCAGCACAGCTGGAGGAGTCGGACTCTGCCCTGCACCCAAGGGTGCCCTGCCCAGCCTGGGCCCCCGCGGTGTGGCAGCAAACAGCTCGCTGTGGCACGGTGCAACCGTCCGGCGTGGGGACATCTCCCCGCTCCCGCTCCGCAGGGAAGGATGCTGCGCCCCGGCCCAGGGCATCGCTCTGGGCGCGGACGATCGGGGGCTGCGGGGATGACCGGTGCCGAATCCCGCTCCCCGTCTCTTGCAGAGCACATCCCCGCGGTGCTACAGGCTGGAGCTGTGGGGTCTGGTCACCATGGGGCTCCTGGGGCTCTGCTACCTGCTCTGCCACGGTGACTGGCTGTGGCCCAGCGTGGCCCCCAAGCGCAGGACCCCCCCCAGTCCCTGGGCAGCCCCCAGGCTCCCCCCACCTCGGGCTCTGCCCGCCCCTGCCCCGTGCGTGGCCAACGCCTCGGTGCACGACGTCTCCGGCTTCGACAAACTGCCCGGCCACGTGCAGGACTTCATGCGGTACCAGCACTGCCGGTCCTTCCCAGCGCTGCTCAGCATCCCCGGCAAGTGTGGGGGGCCCGAGGGGTCCCCCAACATCTTCCTCCTCTTGGCCATCAAGTCAGCGCCGGTGAACTACGAGCGGCGGGAGGTGATCCGCAAGACCTGGGGGCAGGAGAGGGCCTTCGAAGGAGCCTTCATCCGCAGGCTCTTCCTCGTGGGGGTGGCCCCCAGCGCCCGGGATGCCAAGAAGCTCAACCGGCTGCTGCGGCTGGAGCAGCGGGAGCACGGGGACGTGCTGCAGTGGGACTTCAGGGACACCTTCTTCAACCTGACGCTGAAGCAGGTACTTTTCCACACCTGGCTGGAGGAGCACTGCCCCGGCGTCCGCTTCGTCTTCAACGGGGACGACGACATCTTTGTCAACACGGACAACGTCGTTCGCTTTGCGATGACCACCCAGGGCACCCGGGAGCAACACCTCATGGTGGGACAGCTCTTTGTCAACAACCGTCCTGTCCGGCTCCAGCGCAGCAAGTACTTCGTGCCCACGCAGCTCCTGGCCTCCGAGCGGTACCCACCCTACTGTGGCGGCGGTGGGATGCTCATGTCCGGCTTCACCGCCCGCGTCATCGCCCGGGAATCGCGGAACATCGAGCTCTTCCCCATCGACGACGTCTACCTGGGCATGTGCTTGGAGAAGGCAGGGCTCCTGCCCGCTTCCCATGCCGGCATCCGGACCGTGGGCATGGGGGTGCCGGCCAACGCTGACCCCTTCGACCCCTGCTACTACCGGGAGCTGCTGCTGGTGCACCGCTTTGTGCCCTACGAGATGGCGGTGATGTGGCAGGCCATCCACGAGCCCCGGCTGCTCTGCGGCAAGAGGGTGAGCATCTTCTAGGGCGGCCGAGGAGGACCAAGAGCCGGGGGGGGGAACGCTGGTGCAACCTGAGGGCTGCCGGGGCTGCGGCTCTCGCCAGATCCCTGGTAGCTGCTGCTGCTGCTGGGCGCTGCCACGCTGCGAGGGAGGGTCCCCGGGTGCACCGGGGCTGACCCCCGCCTCCACCGTGGTCCCGCTGGGAGGGCAGAGCGGCGTCTGCGATGCCGAGCCCCGGCACCCACCCTGGGGACTGCTGAGTGCCACCACGCGCCCATCCTGCCCCTGGCCTGTTTCTGCCTGGTTTTACCCCAAATCTGCCATCCTGTGGCCAGAGGAGCCCCAAGGGAGAATAAACGAACCTGTGCTGTTAATGAGGACACGGGGTCTGGAGCCTTCCTGGGGAACCGGGGTGCAGGGAGGACAGGGCTGGCTTGGGGGGAGCACGGGCTCAGGGTGGGAGCAAGGGGAACCCCTGACCCCACCGGGGTGGGCCCTGCCCTGGGGGTCCCTCTGCAGAGCCCCCGAGGTCCCTGCGCTGTCCCCAGCCCCGTGAGCAGGCTGCGGGGGGACGGGCTGCGCTGCGAGGTCGGTGATGACCCTTGGCGGAGGCAGCCCCGGCCCCGGTGGGATGCTCGGTCCTGGGAACAGACGGTCCCGTGCCGCACCGTGCCGCAGGCACGTGCCGGGCTCAGGGCCGTGGGAGGGGGATGTACGCAGTGGGCGAGGAGCAAAGCGCAGCGGGATGGGGCCGTGGCCACAGCCGCCGCCTGCCCGAACCTCAGGGTGCCATGCCGCAGGCGCCATGCGGTGCTGGGTGCTGATAGCTGTCGCGGCGGAGCCGGTACGGGCACACGAGTTCATCCGCGCCCTCGTGGAGGGACACCCGCTGGAGCCAGCCCCCCAGAAAGCCTGCGGTGAGTGCCGAGCCCGGGACCCCCGTGCCGGGATGTGCCATGGGCACCGTCACTCTTCCTCGCTCTCCTCCAGCCAACCTCCCCCAGCAGCTCCACAGCAACCAGACCCCTGCGTCCCCTCTCCCTGTGCGTCCCCTCTCCCTGTGCGTCCCTTCTCGCCTCACCCCAGCTGGCAAATGTACCAAACTTTACTAGAAACCTGCCAAATCCCGCCGTGGCGGGGGCAACGACAGGCAGAAGGGGGTTAAAAGACAAGCGGCATCGCATGGGGGGCCTGCCTGACGCAGGGAAGGGGGAAGCAGGGCTGCCCTGCGTGGCGGGGGGCAATGGGGGCCACGTCCCCCCCACGCTGCCGCCCCTCCGCTCGCCCCGCAGCCGTCAAAGCGCATTGAAGCATCGCCGCGGCCGTGTGTCCGTCTGTCACTGCCTGGTGCTGGGGAGGGAGGTGGGTGGCCGGGGTCCCGGCTGGCGTGGGCTACCCACGGGCTTTGCTCCGGCCGTCCTGCAGTGCCTCGATCTTAGGGGCCAGCTCCCCGAAGGTGGGTCTGGTGCTGGGGGTGAAGGCCCAGCAGCTCAGCATCAGCGTGTAGACCTGGGGACAAGGGACGGGGCCGTCAGGGGAGCAGAGCGGCCCCCAGGACCCCCACCAGCCCCCGGGACCCCTGCCAGCCCTGGCAGGGCTCTCACCTCCACGGGGCAGCCGGCCGGTGCCGGGAGACGCCGGTTGTCCTTCAGGAGCTCCAGCAAGTGGCAGATGATTTGCGCCGACTTCTTGGTGCCCATCATACGGAGGAACTCCTACGGGCACGGGGACGGCCGTCAGTGCGGGACCACCGTGGCTGGATGGGGGGGGGGGGCTCATCCCGAAGGTAACGGGTCTGGCATGGGGGCAGCAGGACCCCAGCCCCGGGGAGGGGGGTTCTCACCTCTGAGGGGCTCTTGGTCTTGTTGCTGTAGGTGAAGAGCTCATAGAGGAGGACCCCGAAGCTCCAAATGTCGGATGCCCGGGAGAAGATGTTGTCTGCCAGGGACTCGGGCGCGTACCTGCCGGCGGGAGGGTGCTGAGCACCGGATCCATCCGGGCCGGCAGCCCCATGTCCCCACCTCGGTGCCTCCCTCACCAGAAGACGGGGCTCTGGCCGGGTTCCCGCACCACGTAGTAGTCCTTGTCCTGCGGCAGCAGCTTGGCCAGCCCGAAATCCCCGATCTTGACGTGGGTCTCGCTCTCCACCAGGATGTTCCTGCTGGCCAGGTCCCGGTGCACGCAGCGCTGCAGCCCCAGGTACTCCATGCCCTGTGCAGGATGCAGCCGCTTGTTGGGGCCAGGACCCAGCAGCATCGCTGGGGGCTCACCCCAGCCGGACCGTGCTCCCCGGGGTGAGCCATGGCATTGCTCCGGCCCCATCTGTCCCCGCCGCAGGAGAGCGGGACCCCCTTTGCCGTCGGCCCCCGCGGTCCCACCTTGCAGATCTGCCAGGCGTAGAGGAGCAGGGTCCTGTGGTCCAGGCGGGGCTGGTTCTTCTGCAGGTAATCCCTCAGGCAGCCGTTGGGCAGGTACTCCATCACCAGCCGCAGCCCACGCCGCCCTGCACGCACGTCCATCACCCACCGGCCAGGACGCGGGCAGAGCCGGGGCCGGGTGCAGGCAGCGTTACTCCCTGCCCGCTCCCTGCCCGCCGCCGCGCTCACCCCGGCTGTAGCACACGCCCCGGTACTGGACGATGAAGTCGTGCTGCAGCGAGTGCAGGATCTGGATCTCCCTCTCGAAATCACGCAGCTCCTTGGCCGAATCCTGCTGCAGCTTCTTCACCGCCACCAGCTCGCCCGTGCTGTCACCCAGCGGGTCGTAGCGGCACAGCTCCACGCTCCCAAAGTTGCCCTGCCCGGGGAGAGCCAAGCGGGGATGGGGGATGCTGGGGTGTCTCGGGGAGGGGGGGGAGTCTCAGAGACCCCCACCATGTCCCCAGCACCTGGTCCGCCCCCCAGGTCCCACACAGGGGTGAGGCCGCAGCACAAACCAAGCGTTTCCCAGCTTCGGAGGGCAAAGCATCGTCCCAGGAGCCGGGGACGTTTCATGTCCCAAATGCAGGTAAGGGTGAGGGGGGTGCAAGAAACTCATGCACTGAGTCTTGGGGGACGGGACCCCCTCTGCCCCCCCCTCACCTTGCCCAGCAGCGAGATGTACTTGAGGTGCCGCTCCTCGAAGTGCGTGGGGTCCTGGCACATGGCGAGGGGCTCGTACCCCCAGAAGCTATCCCGGAGCGTCACGTTGGTGGGCGACAGGTCCAAGAGCAGCTCGTAATCTGGGGGAGGCAGGCGGTGAGGGCACCGTGGGGGGCTGGAGCCCGTCTCCCCCACCATCCCGGGGCTCACTGGAGGTCATGAGGTTGTTGAGGTCCCGGATGAGGGCGCGGAAGCAGGGCCGGCGGCAGGGCTGGTAGTCCATGCACTGGGTGATGAGCGTGGCCAGCTCCGTCCACTTCGGCGTGGGGAGCTGGAGGCTGCTCTGGTAGAAATCCAGCTTCTGCAGGGGTGGGAGAGGGTGCTCAGGCTGGCTGTGGGGTGCCCGGCCGCAGGACCCCCCCCAAGCAGCCCCCGAACAGCCCCCACGCTCCTCACCAGGCTGTGCAAACCCCTCGCCCTGAGCATCACCCAAAGGCTGCGGGACGTTAGGCTGGGGGGGGTGATTATTGCCGGTCCCTGCAGCGCTGGACCCGGCAGCCACCTGCGCTGCACACCGAGGCTCGGGGACTCCGGAGCCCTGCGAGACCCCGGCTCTGGGTGCCATGGGTGCCCATCTCCCCCCAGCGATGCCCCTTTTCCGGTGTGACCTGGCTCACCAGAGCCTCTGGCCAGCAGAGAAATCCCAGGGTGGGATGGGCAGCGCGTGGTCTTCTCGGGGCGGTGGGTGAGTGAGCAGAGTCCAGGGGCAGCGGGACGGGGCAGGAGGGTCGGGATGGGGCAGGAGGGTCGGGATGGGGCAGGAGGGTCAGGATGGTGCAGGAGGGATGGGATGCAGCAGGATGGGGCAGGAGGGACGGGGCAGGAGGGTCGGGATGGGGCAGGAGGGATGGGGCAGGAGGGTCAGGATGGGGCAGGAGGGATGGGATGCAGCAGGATGGGGCAGGAGGGACAGGGCAGGAGGGTTGGGATGGGGCAGGAGGGACGGGATGGGGCAGGAGGGTTGGGATGGGGCAGGAGGGACGGGGCAGGAGGGTTGGGATGGGGCAGGAGGGACGGGGCAGGAGGGTCGGGATGGGGCAGGAGGGATGGGGCAGGAGGGTCGGGATGGGGCAGGAGGGTCAGGATGGTGCAGGAGGGATGGGATGCAGCAGGATGGGGCAGGAGGGTCGGGATGGGGCAGGAGGGCCGGGATGGGGCAGGAGGGCCGGGATGGGGCAGGAGGGCCGGGATGCAGCAGGCCGGGGCAGCCTCACCTTCTGGGGCTCCAGCAGGCTGACGGGCATGGTGCCACCACTGAAGATCTCCCAGAGGGTCGCCCCGAAGCTCCACTTGTCGGCCGGCAGCGCCAGGCTCTTGGGGTCACTGAGGCACTCCGGGGCCACCCAGGGGATGCGCTCCACCAGGACTGGGGAGAGGGGCACGGCCCCGCTCAGCACCCGCCGGGGGGGCCCTGCCACCCCCCCGACACCCTGGGCTGGCCCGGGCACTTACTCTCCTTGGCCAGGACGGTGACACTGACTCCGGGGTCGTTGAGCTTGATGAAGGGGGGGCTGCCACTGGCCGTGTCCCCCTCCCGGGTCAGCAGCACCTTCTTAGCGGAGACGTTGCCGTGGGTGATTCTCTTGTCCTCCTGGAGAGGGGAGAGGGACCGGGACCGTCAGCGCAGCCCCAGCCCGTGGGGCAGCCCCATGCGTGGGGCCGAGCCCGGTGCCAGCCAGGGTGAACCGACAGGGACGCGTGGCAGTCGTGGGACACGGATGCACGGGGGCTATAGGCCATGGGTGCAGAGGTGCTGAAGGGTGCAGCTGCACAGGAGCCCCGGGACACGGGTGCATGGGAGCCGTGGGATGAGGACACGGCAGAGCCGTGGGATGCTGACACGCAGGAGCCGCAGGACACGTGGACCGCGGGACGCCAACGCTCGGTGCCACGCCAGCAGCCGGCTCACCAGGTAGTTGAGGGCGTACGCCAGCTGCTTGGCCACCTGCAGCTTCCAGCTCGTGGTCACCTTGCCCTTGCCTTGGTTCTTCTTCAGGTAGAGGTCCAAGGGCCCGTACCTGACGTACTCCTGCACCATGATACCTGCGGGGGGACGGCGCGGGCAGGTCCAGCGCACGCCCTCCTGGCAGCGCGGCCGCGGCATCGCGGTGCCCGGCGAGTGGGGACGGGCACTCACTGTCCTTCCCGAGGCTGACGCCGTGCAGCAGGACCAGGTGCTTGTGGGAGAGCTGGCTCATGACGCTGGCTGCCTCCAGGAAGGACTGGGAGCGGGGAGAGGCTGGCTGGGTGGGGGCCGTGGGGACCCCCCCCCACCCCCGTGCCAGGCTGGGGGGCTGCTGCCGCCTCACCTCGGAGCAGTTGCGGTGGCTGCCGTCCATGACCTTGAGCACCACCTCGGTCTGGTAGTACCCGTCCTCCTCCTGGTCCCGCTTGACGCCCTTGTAGATCTGGGTGAAGGTACCCTGGCCCAGGCTCTCGCCCTGCCGCGAGAGGAGGATGCTGAGGGGGGGTCCCTGCCCGCGCGCCCCCTCCCACCGGCGCCCCGGCCCCCCCGTACCCGCGTGAGGCTCTGGGGGTCGATCTTGTGGAACATCATCTGGTTGAGGCTGCGGCGGGGGGCGGCGGGGGAGCCGGGGGGCCGGGGGCAGCCGCTCCGCACGATCAGCAGGTTGGACTTCTCTGGGGGGGGGGCAGCCATGAGGGGCGGCTGGGGCGGGCTGTGCTCGAGCTGTGACGTCACACAGCCCGCTCCGTGACGTCACAGCCTGCTCTGTGACGTCACACAGCCCGCTCCGTGATGTCACACAGCCCGCTCTGTGACATCACAGCCTGCTCTGTGACCCCACACAACCTGCTCCGTGACGTTACGCAGCTCATTTTATGATGTCACACAGCCAGCTCTGTGATGTCACAGCCTGCTCTGAGATGTCATGCAGTCCAATCTATGATGATACAGCCTGCTCTGTGATGCCACACAGCCCTCTCTGTGATGTCACACAGCCAGCTCTGTGACATCATGTAGCTCACTTGATGACATTGCACAGCCTGCTCTGTGATGTCATGCAGCCCTCTCTGTGATGTCACAGCCTGCTCTGTGACACCATACAACCTGCTCCGTGACGTTACGCAGCTCATTTTATGACGTCACATAGCCTGCTCTGTGATGCCACACAGACGGCTCTATGATGTCACACAGCCGGCTCTGAACCTCACACAGCCCACTCTGTGATGTCGCACAGCCTGCTCTGTGACGTCACACAGCCCACTCCGTGATGTCGCAGTGTGCTCTGTGATGTCATGCAGCCCACCCTAGGATGATGCAGCTTGCTCTGTGATGCCACCCAGCCCTGGCTCTGCGATGAAACAGCCCGCTCTGTGATGTCACACAGCCCGCTCTGTGCCCTCACGCACGCCCCCTCCATGACCTCACGCACCCCGCTCCGTGACCTCACACCGCAGCCCTCGCCCCGTCCCCCGCCCCGGCGTGGCAGCGTCACCTTTGGGCAGGGGCGGGCAGCAGGCGGCCGGGCGCATGCGGGCACCCTCTGCCTGCAGCCCGCAGCGCCCGTAGGTGCCCAGCAGCTCCCGCAGGCTGCAGAACCGCCGGGCCACCCCCGAGAGCCAGAAGTTGCCGTCCTCGTCCCTGCGGATCAGGCAGCGCTTGTAGTCCTGGCCGGAGCGGGTCTGCGGGGCGAGAGCCAGGCTCAGCGGCGCGGGGTCCCCCCAGGAGCCCGCGGCAGCCCCGGGGCCGTGCCCGTCCCAAAGGGCCGTCGCCGGTGGCACCGTCCCTGCCAACGCCAGGTCTCAGCCCTGCGTTTCCCTCCCCGCTGCCGGCGACGCCCGCGGTGGCCGGCGACACCCGCAGCGGCCGGCACGGGAGCCCGCACGGTGCCACGCGGTGCCAGCGCCCCGGTCCCCGGGCAGCGCCGGTGCGGGTCTCACCTCGGCGCAGACGGTCAGCAGGTAGCTGTCGAAGTCCTGCGGGCTGCGGCGCAGCAGGTACAGCCCCGGGCGGCTCCCCGCCACCTTCAACTTGTTCGCCGCAAATTCGGAGCTGAGAACGGCAGGGCTGGGTGGGGCACAGCGCGGTCCCCCTCGGGGAGACCCCGGAGACCCCCATTCCTCACCCCTCTGCCGCGCTCTCCCCAAAGCCGGCGGGCACCGGGGTGGCCCGAGCGTCACCGGCCCAGCGGGCAGGATGGGGACCGGTGCCCCCCGCTCCTACCCGAGCGATTTCTTCCCCCATCGCCCGTGCGCTGGGGGTGGCGAGGTTGGGGGTCCCCAGCACCCACCTAATGGGCCCGTGGCACTGGTTCTCCACGTCCTCCAGGAGCCGCGGAGGGGCCACCTCCTTGCAGAAGTAGTGGTGGGCATCTGCCGTCAGGCGGTAGTAGCCATCGATGAGAGCCACGAAGGAGCAGGCTTCCTGCAGCGTGGGGAACTCCACCTCCTGGGACCAGGCCGGGGTGGGGGGGGAGTCACCCTCACACCAGGCCTGGCCCCCCCACCCTGTCGGGGCTCCCCCCACGCCGCCCCAGCTCACCAGCACCCGGTTGTCTGTCTTGGTGAGGGTGACGATGCGGTTCTCCACCGGGTTGCCCTCCCGGCTCACCTGCTTGATGCTGATGTCAGCGATGTCGGGGAAGTCGCAGAAGTGCTGGCGGCTCTGAGGGGGACACAACCGGGGCTGGCCTCCGCGTCCCCCGCCTCGCCCCACCGCGGGACCCCCCGGCACAGCCACCCGCCCGCACCTCGGAGCCGCTGCAGCTCCAGGAGACGCCGCTCTCGCCGGCCACGTGGATGGTGATGTCCGTGGCAGAGCTGGGTGAGCGCACGTGGAAACTCTCCTCTGCCCAGCGCCGTTGCAACCGCTCCAGGTCCAGCAGATACTTGAGCTTCAGGTAGCGTCCGTCCGTCTGGCAGCCCCCGATCTTCCGCAGGGATTTACTGAAGCGGCGACGGATGCGCTTGCGGGTGAGGAAGCTGTGCTGCTGGATCTGGCACCGCAGCGGCTCGGGGATGCAGGACTTGTAGCTGCCAGGGACGGGGAGGTGAGGCAGCGGTGGGTGCCGGGCTGTCCCCAGGGACACTGGGCTGTCCCCATGGGTGCCGGGCTGTCCCCACGGCCCCCAGCTCACCTGACATGGCTGAAGACCTCGTCGGGGCTCTGCTGCTTCTCCTTGGCGATGCGCAGCATGTCCAGCACGGCCAGGCTCAGGCACTCCTCCTGCTTGGGCAGGCTCAGCGCCACTGCCACGCGTCCCTCGATGAAATCGCTGCGGGACTGGGGAGGGCACAGAGCCTGGGTGGGGGGGTCCCTGCACCAGCCCCCCGCTTGGCACTTCTCCTGCCCAGGGATGCTGCAGCCAGGAGACCTGATGCACCCCAAGACCCCCCCGGTCTGTGCACGACGCCACGGCAGGTACGGTGTGTGTCCCCCTCCCAGCTAACGGGAGCTTCCAGGGTGGCCCCTGCTGCCCCCCCCATCACGCTGGGCTGGTTGTGGGGTGGTGGGGTGGCTCTGACCCCAGTCCGTGCCCCAGTGCCCGCGTGAGTCACATCCTGCCCCGGGCTCTGGTTTCCTGCTCTGCCTGGGGGGCAAGCAGAGCCAGCTCCGTCCCTGGGGCGTGCATCACCCAGGGGACACAGTGACCCCCATCTCAGCAACCTGGGGTGCCCCATGCCCGGCGTGGGATGCCCACAAGCAGCTCCAGCTGAGCCATGCAGGAGGACCCATGTCCCGCAGGCATCACGGCCAGGGACTGGTGGGTGCTGGAGGAGGAGGAGGAGAGTGGCACGGTCCAGGGTAGCGAAGGGCATCGCTATGCTGAGCTCGACATGTCCCACGCACCCGAGAAGCCACGCGGGACCTCGCCCTGGGGCCCCAGGTGTTGGGGACAGGGATGGCAGCCTGGCAGGTCTCACCTGGGCAAAAAGGTAGTCGATGACGGGGTAGTCCAGGACGGGGCTGGCCCGGTCATTCAGCAGCTGGAAACGGTGGGACTGTCCCAGCCCACACCAGTTGGGGAAGAAGAACCTGATGTGGAGAGCGGAGGGGGCTCAGCGCCGCGTCCCCCATCGCGCACAGCCCCTATCAGCCATCAGAGACTCCCCAGGGAGCCGGGCTGGGGCCGGGACGGCCGCACCGCCGGGGGCTGTACCTGATCCTGTACACCACGACCTGGCTGCGGGAGTCATCGATGGTGAAGAGGTGGCTGGGGGGGAACCAGCAGCTGAGATCCTCGGTGGCCAGGGCGAAGAGCGGGTGGCAGACGGGCAGCACGCCTGGGGACAGAGCAGCGTTGTGACCCCTGCCGAGGACGGGTACAGCGGGTACCCCGAGCCCACGGCCAGCGCCCCGAGCTTGCCGGCACCGGGGGACGATGCTCACCGCAGGCTTTGGCGGCGCGGACGCACAGCTCCTCGGCCGTGTACTCGCCGAAGGTGAAGGTGAGGACGCCTGCGGTGGTGCTGGGGGGGCTGCGCGGGGCGGGGGCCCGGTGGTACAGGTACACCTGGAGCGTGCCGGTCTCGGTGGAGGAGAGGCTGCAGGAGCGCTCCCCGATCAGTGGGGTGTCCTCGCCCAGCGGGGCCATGGCAGGCGCTGCAAGGACAGGGGGGGCTCAGCTGGCGGCACGGTCCCCGATGGCGGTACCGTACCCCCCCACAACGTGACCCCCGTGTGGGGGGCAAGACTTTGCCCCACATGTGCCCTTCCCCGTGCATTTCCCTCGGCATCCTCCCTGGGGTAAAACCCGGCAGCCGAGCCTGCAGCATCTCTGGGGCTGGAGTCGGCCCATCCTGGGAAGGATGAAGGGGAAACTGAGGCACGCAGCCGTTTCTCCGGGCATGTGGATAAACCCACCGTCCCCAGCCCGTCCCACGGCCGCTCCTCCTCGCCAGCCGGCCCAGGGCCGTGCGCCCATGCCCTGCGTCACTCCCAGGCGTGGGCAGGGTGGACTCGGCTCAGTCCCCGTGCCCGGCTGGGCTGCCCGGACCCCGCAACACCCCCTGTGCTGGTGTTGTACCTGCTGCCGTGCCGGCGGCCTTGCTGGTGCCCGTCTGCTCCGGCCCTGGGGAGTGGGTCCCGGGCAGGGCTGTGCTGCTGGCTCGGGGTTCTTGGGCTGCGTAGGCGGCTGCTCGGAGGCTGTGAGCAAAGCAGAGAGTAAAAAAACCCCCTCGGTGACTTCCTTCCTGCCCACAGCCTCCTCGGCGGGTGGCTTCCTGGCAAGGGAGGGGGTACGGGGTGGGGGGCAGAAAGGAGCCACCCCAGGGTGAAGGGACAGGGAGCCCCAGGCACCCCACTCGGTGCTGGGCACCCCAATGGACCTGGGCACCTCGCTGGCCTCCTGATGCTGCGGGTACCGCAGGGATGGGTGATGCTCTGCCAGGGCATCCCAGCCCTCATCCTGTCCCACCCCACTGCGTGGGGCGAGGGGCTGGGTGCTGCCCGCGCAACCCTGCCCCCCCTGCACCCCATCGCTGGGTCCCTCCCCGCCCCACCCACGGCCCCGCCGGGACGGGCTCAGCCCCTTCGCCCCGGTCCTGCCCTGGCCAGCCCAGCCCCAGGGCGCTGCCGTGCCTTTGGGGCTGCCGTGGGGCTGGGCGCCTGCCTGGCCCCGGTGCCATGGGGTGTCACACGCACCCGCCGGTGGATGTGGCCAGGCCCAGCAGCCTCTGCTCGTTGTTTTTCCCCTTTCTGCTGCTCTAACCAGCTCGGCAAGGAGGGGAAGCCGGGGGCAAGGCAGGGAAGGGCACCCTGCCCAGCCCTGTCCCCGGGGCGAGTGTTGGGGACGAGGCCACCAGGGCTGGAGCCGGACCCCGGGGACCAGGGACTCTCCTCTGCCCCGCAGTGATGCTTCGGAGGGGACGGTGCCCCCGCGGCATCTTTGTCCCCGTGTCGGGGCTCTTCCCCAGGCTCGTCCCCAGGGTTCAGGGCAAGGGGAGGAAATCCTCGTGGGACAAACCTGTCCAGGTGCCAGGCGAGACAAAGCAGTGTTTGTGCTGGGCAACGAGGAAGCCGGGCGAGCCACGTGGCCAGGTGCCACGTACACCGACGTCCGGCGCCATCCTGCCATCCCTGCGCTCCCCAGGGCCAGCAGCCGGCTCCTGGCGCTTGCCGTGCTGCCCGCCGGGGTACGGGGTGTCGTGCCACCACTCGGGGTGGCCCGGGGTTAGCCGGTGTCGGGGCGTGCGGGAGGGAAGGGGTTATGGATGCGGCCCCCGACTGCTCCGTCCTCCCTGCCAAGGGTCCCTCCCCGACGCCCAGAACCTGTTTCCCGCCAGCACCCGCCCCGCAGGCTGGAGGAGCTCAAGGCACGGCCGGCCCCTCGCCACGGCCACACTTGCCCCGCCGCCACCTCAACACCCACCGAGGACGTCGCAGCAGCCTCCTCCAACACGCCGGGCTCCCCGCGTCCCCAGGGACCCCCGGGCAGCCCCCCGTGCGCTGCCCCGCTCTCCTCCTCCCCGCTTCAGCGCTGGGTCCTTGCCGGTCTGCAGGCAGCTGCCTGCAAACGAGCTGCTTTTTTTCTGGGTAAAGGTTTAGCTTTGGTTTGTTTTGTTTCCTCGGCTGGAGATACATTGGGCTCCGGCAGCGGCTCTGTCCCTCCCTGTTTGTGCTGGCCGGGGGGATTGCTCCCTCCCGGCTGCGTCCTTCGAGTGCCGGCACTTCCCTGGAGCCACGGAGCCGGTGTCCGGTGTGCTCCAGAGCAGCCGGACCGGGCACTGCCGCTCTCCTCTCCCTGCGGGCTCCAAAGCAGGAGGTATTTGGGGCAATTTCCTTGCTGAGCTCGGGCCGTCCCTCTCACAGCTTGGGCTTTGCCCTTTGCAGCCGAATGCTCGGCACAGACCTTCCCTGGGACGGGGACGGGACGGGACGCGGTGGGACGGGACGGGATGGGACGGGGAGGCAGCCACGCTCTCCACTCCGTGCTCGGTCCTTTCTGCTGCACGTCCAAAGTCAGTCGATAATTGCACCGAGTTATTGCCCCGTCCAGTTTTGCCACCCCCGGATGTGCCGGTGCCGCCGTGCCCTGGCCTAGCCGTGTGCCGCGTCCCTGTGCCATGTCCCTGTCTGCCCGCAGGTGCCTGGCCGGGGGCTCCCCCCCTCCTGCAGCCGCCACGCTGGCCCCGGCGGGGAGCCTGGAGGTGTGGGTGCCGGAGAGGCTCACCTTCAGCCTCTGGGACTACGGGGTCTTCGGGCTGATGCTGCTGATCTCCACCGGCATCGGGCTCTTCCACGGCCTCGCCAAAGGCGGCCAGAAGACCTCAGAGGATTTTTTCACGGGGGGACGACGGATGCCGGCGCTGCCTGTGGGGCTCTCGCTCTCCGCCAGCTTCATGTCGGCCGTCCAGGTGCTGGGGGTGCCGGCGGAGGCGTACCGGTATGGAGCCAAATTCCTCTGGATGTGCCTGGGGCAGCTGCTCAACACGCTGCTCACCGCCCAGCTCTTCCTCCCCGTCTTCTACCGCCTGGGGCTCACCAGCACCTACGAGGTGGGCGCAGGGGGACGCATCCCGCCCCGGAGCAGCTCCCGGGGTGCCCCGATGCCGGGACGGCCCTGACGCGCTCCCTTGTCCTTGTCCCCAGTATCTGGAGCGGCGGTTCAGCAGGAGCGTCCGGCTGTGCGGGACCCTGCAATACGTGGTGGCCACGGTGCGTGTCCGCGGTGCATGGGTGGGATGGGGACGGTGGGGACGCGGCACCCGGCGGGGGCTTGGATCCGGCTGCGCCAGCGCTGCCCTGAGCCCCCCGGGGAAGCGTCCTTGTTCCCGTGCTCGTGTTTTCCATGGCTCAAAGCAAATAGCGCCCGGCGGGAGCCCTGTTTTGAATGAAAACCCCAGTGTTTTCCCAGCGCCTGCACGCCGTGCTTGGGCGGCACCGTCACGCTTCGTCCCCGTCCCCGCCGGCACAGCTGTCACCTGCCCGGTACCTGCGGTGCCGGTGGGACGGGGCGCTGACCCCCCTCTTCCCGCAGATGCTGTACACGGGGATCGTCATCTACGCCCCCGCCCTGATCCTGAACCAAGGTGCGGTGGGGAGGTGGGGGCTGCTCCCCGTCATGTCCCCGTCTCCGCAGCGGGGACATCTCAGCCCTGTCCCACCCCAGGCATCGTTTGCACCCTGGGGCTCTGCTCAGCACCTTCCTGTCTCCTTCAGTGACCGGTCTGGACATCTGGGCGTCCCTGCTCTCCACCGGAGTCATCTGCACCTTCTACACCACCATAGTGAGTGCGGGAGCGGGGCGTCCTGGGGGTCCCTGGGGGTCCCGGGGGTCCCCGGTGCTCACAGGTGGCTCCATCTGGTGCAGGGCGGGATGAAGGCTGTCATCTGGACGGACGTCTTCCAGGTCTTCGTGATGCTCTCCGGTTTCATCGCCATCATCATCCGGGGGGTGTTGCTGGTGGGGGGGCCCGCCAGGGTGCTGGCCATCGCGGCCAAAGGCTCCAGGGTGAACTTCGTCGAGTGAGTCCCCCTACCCCGCTGCGTGCCCACCCCGCTCCCCCTGCCCCGGGGTGCTGGGGGGGGGCCGGCGCTGGCCCTGGCTCACTCGCCCGCCCCGGCGGCGTGCCGCTGTGCCCAGCTTCAATCCAGACCCACGGAGCCGGTACACGGTGTGGACCTTCCTGCTGGGCGGCACGCTGGTCTGGCTCTCCATGTACGGTGTCAACCAAGCCCAGGTCCAGCGCTACGTGGCCTGCAGGAGCGAGAGGGAGGCCAGGATGTGAGTCCACGGGGATCGGCTGGATCTCGCTCTTGCCTGGGATGGTGCACGGGGACGAGGGGCTGCCCAGGGCGGGGTGGGTGGCTGCACACCAGCCTGTGCCCCTCGGGGAGCCCAGTGCCCGCACCCCTGTCGGGTCCCTGCACCCTTGCACAGATCCTGCGCTACTGCACGGACCCTGCGTGAACCCTGCTCCCTTGCATGGCCCTTGCACCCCTGCGCAGACCCCGGACCCCTCTATGGCCCCCGTGCGGACTCTGCACCCCTGCATGGCCCCTGCACGGCCCCTGCACGCTTGTATGGACCCTGCACTCTTGCATGGACCTTGCACCCACCTTGCACCCCTGCACAGTCCCTGCATGGACCCTGCACCCTTGCACGGACCCTGCACTCTTGCACGGACCCTTGCACGGGCCCTGCAGCCCTGCATGGACCTTGTACCCCTGCACAGACCCTGCACAGACCCTGCACCCTTGCACGGACCCTTGCACGGACCCTGTGCCCTTGCATGGACCTTGCACCCCTGCACAGACCCTGCACGGACCTTGCACCCTTGCACGGACCCTACACAGACCCTGCACTCTTGCACAGACCCTTGCACGGACCCTGCACTCTTGCACGGACCCTACACAGACCCTGCACTCTTGCACGGACCCTTGCGCAGGCCCTGCACCTTTGCACAGACCCTTGCATGGACCCTGCACTCTTGCACGGACCCTTGCATGGACCCTGCACTCTTGCACAGACCCTTGCACAGACCCTGCACTCTTGCACGGGCCCTTGCACGGACCCTGCACTCTTGCACAGACCCTTGCACGGACCCTGCACTCTTGCACGGACCCTACACAGACCCTGCACTCTTGCACGGACCCTTGCGCAGGCCCTGCACCTTTGCACAGACCCTTGCATGGACCCTGCACTCTTGCACGGACCCTTGCATGGACCCTGCACTCTTGCACAGACCCTTGCACAGACCCTGCACTCTTGCACGGGCCCTTGCACAGACCCTGCACTCTTGCACAGACCCTTGCACGGACCCTGCACTCTTGCACGGGCCCTGCAGCCCTGCATGGACCTTGCACGGCCCCTGTACAGACCCCGCACGGCCCCCGCACCCTTGCACAGACCTTGCACGCTTGCACGGCCCCTGCACCCTTGCACGGCCCCTGCGTGCCCGCTCAGCCGGCTGTGCTCCCGCCCTCTGCTTGCAGGGCGCTGCTGGTGAATCAAGTGGGGCTCTTCTGCATCGTCTCCAGCGCGGTGGCCTGTGGCCTTGTGATGTTTGCGCTGTACAAGGACTGCGATCCCCTCCTCGCCGGCTACATCTCAGCCCCGGATCAGGTACCGGCCCCCACCGGCTCTGCCCTCTCGAGCACCAAACTGAGGGCGGCGAGGTGGAAGGGCGAGAGGGTCGGAGGGGCCGGACCCCCGGGTGCCCGTCTCAGCCCCGCTGCGGGGGCTGGGGTCCCCCGAGGTCCTGCCCCCCCCCGCGATGCAGCTGCCTCCCCCCGCAGTACATGCCCTACCTCGTCCTCGACATCTTCGAGACGTTCCCGGGGGTGCCGGGGCTGTTCCTGGCTTGTGCCTACAGCGGGACCCTCAGGTGAGGACAGGGCACCCCTTGCCCCAAGGGGACCCCAAACCTCCCCGCGGAAAGGGGGCTTTGGCCCCCCACCCCCACCCTGCAGGCTGCCGGCGTCGGGGCTGAGCGCTGCCGCCTGCCCCGCGCCCCAGCACGGCCTCCACCAGCATCAACGCCATGGCGGCCGTCACTGTCGAGGACCTCATCAAGCCCAGGCTGCCCACGCTGTCACCGCGGAGGCTGACCCTCATCTCCAAGGGGCTGTGTGAGTGGGGAGGGGGGCCGTGCCGTGCCGTGCCACGCCGCGCCGCACCGTGCCATCCCATGCCACGCCGTGCCGCACCATGCCATCCCATGCCACGCCGTGCCGTGCTACCCCATCCTGTGCCGCACAGCACTGTTTTGTGCCGTGCCACGGTGCACTGCGTGGTGCCGTGCTGTGCCGTGCCATGCTACCTCATCCTGTGCCACGCCATGCCGTGCCGCGCTGCACCGTGCCGTGCCCTGCCGTGCCGCTGAGCCTTTCCCATCTCCGCCGCAGCGCTCATCTACGGCACCTCGTGCATCACGGTGGCAGCTCTGGCCTCGCTGCTGGGCGGCGGCGTGCTGCAGGTGAGCCCCGGCGTGCAGGGCCAGATCCGGCACGCGGCTGAGCTCGCCCCGTGCCCCCCCCGCCCGTCCTCGCCCACCGGCTCTGCCCGGCCGAGCGGGACCCGGCCACAGGCCGCTGGCTGCTGGAGAGCCCTTGAGCCGGCTGGGCTGCGGCAGCCGGGGGGGTCCGCGGCAGAGCCAGGCACCGTCCTCCTCCTCCTCCGTGCCCCCCGAGCCCCCGCGGCTCCCGGGCTGGGGCGGGGGGGCAGAGCTCTCCGTCCCCCTCCCAGGGCTCCTTCACCGTCATGGGGGTGATCAGCGGCCCGCTGCTGGGGGCCTTCGTCCTGGGCCTGTTCCTGCCGGCGTGCGGCACGGCCGTGAGTCCCGCGGGGAGGGGGGCTCGGGGAGGGGGGGCGGGGTCCCGCCGCAGCCCGCTCCCCCGGGCTGTGCGGACCCCTCTACCTCTGCCGCAGGGCGTGCTGGGGGGGCTGGGCGCCGGCTTCGCCCTCTCGTTCTGGGTGGCCGTGGGGGGGACCCTGTACCCCCCCAGCGCCGCCACCATGGGGGTGCTGCCCGCCTCCGGAGCCCTCTGCCCGCTCTACAACCGCACCGCCGGCGCCAACCGCACCGTGCTGCTGGGCCCCCTGCCCTGCTGCGAGGAGCCCCCGGCCCCCGCACGGTGAGGGGGGGGCCCAGGCGGGGGGGGATGGCGCCTTGGGGGCGCGGGGGGCTCGCGGTGATGTCACACTGCTTGCTTTGTTCGCTGCGATGTCGCACCAGTTTCCCTGTTCCTTGTGGTGTCACGCTGCTGTCCTTGTTCCTTGTGACGTCACACCGCTTTCCCTGTTCACTGTGACGTCACACCACTGTCCTTGTTCCTTATGGTGTCACACCGCTTTCCCTGTTCCTTGTGATGTCATAGCACTTTCCTTGTTCTTTGTGACATCACACCGCTTTCCTTGTTCCTTGTGACGTCACACCGCTTTCCCTGTTCACTGTGATGTCACACCGCTTTCCCTGTTCACTGTGATGTCATAGCACTTCCCTTGTTCCTTGTGACATCACACCGCTTTCCCTGTTCACTGTGACATCACACCACTGTCGTTGTTCCTTGTGATGTCATAGCACTTTCCTTGTTCCTTGTGACGTCACACCGCTTTCCCTGTTCACTGTGACGTCACACAAAACGAACAGGGAAAACGCCCTGTTCACTGTGATGTCATAGCACTTCCCTTGTTCCTTGTGACATCACACTACTTTCCCTGTTCACTGTGACATCACACCACTGTCGTTGTTCCTTGTGACGTCACACCGCTTTCCCTTTTCACTGTGACGTCACACCACTGTCCTTGTTCCTTGTGATGTCATAGCACTTCCCTTGTTCCTTGTGACATCACACCGCTTTCCTTGTTCCTTGTGATGTCACACCGCTTTCCCTGTTCACCATGATGTCACACCAGTTTCCCTGTTCACTGAGATGTCATAGCACTTCCCTTGTTCCTTGTGACGTCACACCGCTTTCCCTGTTGACTGTGACGTCACACCGCTGTCTCTGCTGGTCCCTCCCCCCGCAGGCCGGCCGTCGTGGGTGACTTCTACGCCATCTCCTACCTGTACTACGGGGCGCTGGGGACCCTCGCCACGGTGGTGGCCGGGGTCCTGCTCAGCTCCCTGCCAGGTGAGGCTGGGGCCAGGCGGGGACGCGACCCAGCGCCGGGGTGTGTCCCGTCCCCCCCCCCCCGCAGCCCCTCCCCATGGCACCCCCATTCCGGCAGGGCCGACCAAGCGGCCGCGGCCGCCCCCGGGCGTGCTGTGGTGGGACGTCGTGAAGCGGACGTCCCCGGCGTCCCCCGCGGGCGCCGAGACCCCCGGGGAAGAGCCCCTGGGCAAGGCCGAAGCCCCCCAGGTGCCGCCGGTGAGGCCGCATGGGGAGGGCGGCCCCTCGCAGGGCCCCCCCGAGCCCGGCACCACCGACCTGCTGCTGCAGGAGACCCACGTGTAGGGCACGGGGGGCACGGGGGGATGCGGGGGGCCCGGCTGCGGCCGCGGGGGGACAGCGGGGCGGGGGGTGCACGTCCCCGTCCCAGAGTCCCCAATAAAGGAGGAGCTGTTCCCCAGGAGGAGCCTGTCTGGGGGGGCTGGGGGGACAGGGGGCTGCCCGCCCTCTGGTGACGCAGCTGGGCTGGGGGGGTGAAACGGGGGGGACACACGGGGATGGGGGGGGGAATGGGGGTGGGCCCTGCCCCGATAAGCCCCACCCACCCAGGTGACAATGGGCCACGCCCTGCTAAGCCTCCCCCAGGTGACAATGGGCCACACCCTGTTAAGCCCAGCACCACCCAGATGACAATGGGGCCACGCCCTGCTAAGCCCCACCTATCAGGTGACATCCCCGCCCTGCTAAGCCCCGCCCCACCCGTATACAATAGGCCCTGCCCTGATAAGCCCCACCCCACCCAGACAACAATGGGCCCTACCCTGGTAAATCCTCCAGGTGACAGTGGGCCCCGCCCAGTTAAGCCCCACCCCCACCTAGATAACAATGGGCCACACCCTGCCAAAGCCCCGCCCACCCAGGTGCGATTCCCCCGCCCACAGCCGCCGCGGGAGCCGCTCGGCAGCGCCGCCATCTCGGGGGGTGCCGCCATCTTTGTGCCGGGCAGGGAGGCGGCGGGAACAGCGGCGGGCTCTCCCCCGGCCTGCCCGCCGCTCTGCGGGCGCTGCCGCGGGCGGGGGCTGCCGTCCGGTTCGCCGCTGCCGTCCGGCCTGCCTTTCCCCGCCGCTGCTGGGCCTGGCGCCGGGGGGGCCTGGGCGGAGCGGGCCGTGCCCTTAGCAAAGATGGCGGCGGCGGGATGCGCGCCCTGACGAGCCGCCGGCGCTGCTCGCCCCGACCCTCCTGCGGGAGCGACCGCGCGCGCCGGTGACGCGCAACGTGCGCGACGGCCGGAGCGGCGGGGACCGGGTAGGAGCGGGCCCGGGCGGCGGGTCCAAGGCCCCGGAGCCGGCCTGAGGGGAGGGGACGGGCCAGGGATGCGGAGGGGAACCAGGAGAGAGGGGAAGGGCTGGGGGTGACGGGGTGGGGAGGCCTGGGGGGATTCGAGGAGAGGGGGAAGAGCTGGGGGAGGGGGCAGGCCGGGGCCCGGGGGAGGGCAGGGGGCGGAGGACGGTGGGGGCTGGCGGAGGGCGAGGAGAGGGAGTGAGGGGAAGGGCAGGAGGGGAGAGGCCAGGGATTTGGGGAGGGGGAAAGCTGTCCCTTTCCTGAGCAAATGGGGAAGGGCAGCCCGGGGGGCTCTGTCGTGGGAGGGGAGGGCCGGGGAGGGAGGGCCCCGTAGGGCCCCCAAGGCGAGGTGGGGTGCTGGGGACGCTGGCACGGAGCAGGGGGCCGGCCTGGGCAGGTGACAGCCAGCCCTTGGGTCGGGCAGCTCGGGACAGGCCGGCTCTGGGTGCGTGGCCGGGAGCGGAGCTGGGCCCTTACGGCTGCAGGAGCAGCCCCCGGGGGGGGGGGAGGCATCCCCCGCCCTCCCACGCGTTGTTGGGCTGTCCTGCAGCCTTGCCCCGGTGCCCAGCCCAGGTCGTGCTCTTCAAGAAGGGTCAGAGCACGCCTCGGAGAAGAAAAAGGATTTAATCCAGCCCAGGCTTTGCAAAGCTTGGGACTTGAGCAGCCAGCCCTAAACATCAGCCCTTCTCTGTTGTTTCTTGTTTAGCAAATAGTTATCTGCCATTAAAAGTAAAGATTTAAGATCTAGAACGTGGCGTCTGCATGGGCAGCGTGCTGAGGAGAAGGGTCTTTCTTAGTGCCCGGTTAATTTTCTGGCTCCCGTTCCGCCTGGCTTTTAGGACTCTTCCTACCCTGACGATGTAGGGGAGATTAACGCGGCACATCTGCGTGGCCATTTATCCAAGTTAAACGGGGCCACGGGGCTGCGTTTCTGTACAGTCAGAGGGCGTGATACAGCGTTTGTGCTGCTTCATCCTGTTCTGCTGGCAGCAGTGAATTCCCCTCGGAGCCTGCCGGTGCAGAACGAAAGCACCCAGCTTCGTTTTGACTCAGCGGCAGGGAGTGTTTTGGCTTGCAGGGCACCGGTGCTTTTCACTCAATACCAGGAACCCAGCAGCCCAATTTGTCACGTCGTTGCAGCGCAATAAATAGGCAGGAGGAACTGTCCCCTGCTGAGGATCTGGGGCGGAGTGAGCAGAGTTCCTCCTGGGTGAGCTGGGAGATTGCTGGATCTTTTCTACCCAGGATCTCGAAATGGTATGAGGCAATAAGAAAAAGGGGTTTTCGTGATGTGAGCTCCAGCTGTTCCTGCTTCCTGGGGTGACGGAGAACCCGAGATCCCGTCCAGGGCAAGGATCTGAACCTCTTTTCTTCTCTGCAGAGCACCTTGAGTGATGCCCAAGAAGTTCCAAGGTGAAAATACCAAGTCGGCTGCTGCCCGCGCAAGGAAAGCTGAGGCAAAGGCAGCAGCCGATGCCAAACGTCAGCAGGAGCTGGAAGATGCCTACTGGAAGGATGAAGACAAACACGTGATGAGGAAGGAACAAAGGAAGGTGAATGGCTAGTCAGGTAGAAGGGTATCTTCTAGCTGGTCCTTTGCTAAGCCCGTGAGATCCAGGCTTGCTCAGAAAGGGTTCCTTCTCCTCCGCTGCCCCCAGCTGTAGCTGTCTCTCCACACATCGTCCTGCGCTTAGTTTTGGGCAGAAGAGCTGGAACTAGTGGCTTCTCTGGGAGCTAAAAGAAGCCGAGTGTGGGAGTAAGTGTAAGCTTTGATGTGTAATTCAGAAATCTGGTGGATCTTAGAGCTGGCTTCCCGAGGGAGGCAGTAAAAGCTTTATTGTCAGAATCATTTAAAATTGAATTAAGTAAAAGATCAGGAACTCTGCTGCAGGGCTTGATTTTTCACCAAGCAGTTCTTTAGCTTTTTTTTTTCTCTTTCTTTTCCTTTCTTAACTTTTCTTTGATTTTTTTTTTTTTTTTGTAGAAGGAAAAATAAATCAGCAGGGTTAAGGGTTACAAAGCTTTTTTGTTTTTCCTCCCTAACTTGGTGTGCCACACATCAGGACATGTCTCTCTCAGAAGACTCTCTCTGGTTTGCTCTTACCAGCTTGCTCCACCCTGGGTGCCCATTTGCCTCTGCGTTCAATAAACAGAGCACTTTACTGCTCATTTCTGGGTTATTTGGTTTTTGACGTTGTCCTGCATCAGCGTTAGACAAATCTACCTTCTGATTTTGTGGATTTTTCTAGAAACAATAGGTGGTGATAACTTAGCTGCCTCTTCTGAAGTGACTTATTTACCCTCGTGCTCACCAGACAGGGCTTCTATTGATGACATAGATGGGATTTGTGGGGTTACTGGGTTTGTGCTGCTCTGTGAATTCGGTGCTTACTGAACTTTGTGTGTCGGTACTCGAGCACCCTGGCCAGGCAGGCAGGAAGCCAGCGCGTCCCCGTGACCTTGATAGCTGCGTGCTGTGTACATCTGCGCGAGTTCACCCCTAATATGTGTCTTGATGTTTGGAATTAGGAGGCCTGTGTGCTGTTCCCCAACACAATCCTGTAATGCTGCCTAATTACTTCCTGGAACAAGGACTTATTATTGCTCTACTTAAGACTTGGCTAACAGTGACCTATTTGACTGGGCTCCCAAAACAGCCTCCTGGAGACAAGGGGCATGGGAGTCTGGAGAAGGGGAGCTGTGTTGTGAGCTGGAATTGCTAACTGGAAAACCAGGGTCCCTCCCGGAGCCTCGGACTGGGTTTTAGAGAAACCAGCGAGGTGGTTTCCACTCGGCGCCTCAGCCATCCCCTCTCCCTGCATCAGCATAGCTGTAGTCTCTAGGTCTGAATTTCACCTGAACGCCGCGTTTTAGTGCGTTTGCTTCCCACAAGCCCCCCTGGGGAGCTGCAGCTCACAGCAGCGAAAGTCTCCGCTCACGTGGGGAGCTGCCCTGCCAGAAAGGCTCTGAGTCTAACTGTACCTGCGCAGGGCTTCTTCCTGCTGTGGAGCCTCACGCAGATGCTACCACAGCCTAAGCAAAGGCTGGGGCTTTGTGTAGGTGAGCAAGTGGCCAACAGACAGGAATGAGTGGGTTGCTGGGGGAAAATAAATCAGCAAAAACCTTCCTCAGCTGCTTCTCCAGTGCCATCGGGCTGGAATATCCCCACGGAGAACGGAAGAAGCTGCCTGTGCCCCATCGCATCCCGGCAGGGAAGGGATGTGTGACTCAGACCGTAAATGACTTTCCATCCTCATCCTAGAGAGGACAGAAACCAAACCGTTTACAGGAGTCAAACTTCCCCGGAGAAGTAGCTGTTTCGCGGGTGGTGCTGGCATGGAAATAGCGCTGCCGGCCTCGGCCATATGCTGCAGGAGGGACTCGCGTTGCTCTCAGCTACAGCACCCGGAGGAGGGGATGGCGGTGTGTGTAGGAGGATGCTCTCAGCACCTCGCAGTCAGCGCCGAGCAGCTCTTACAGCTCTTCCCCGGCTCTCCGGGCGATGGCAGTAACACATTAACGGCGCCGCAGCGCACCCGTGCAGCACCTCTCAATTCCTGCGTTGCCAGCAGGCAGGAGTGGCTGAAAGCCTTTGGGACGTGCCGAGACCAAACCCCGCGCACCCCTTTTAATCCCTTTCCCCCCCACAGTTGACCACCAGAGCCTCGGTGAAATAAGTGAGGGCGCAGAGCTCTGTTTCAGGGTTTGGTGGTTCTGCCTGGCAATCTGGTGGTCTCGCTGACGGGGCAGCGACGCACATCAGCGTTAATACTTGGGCACAGGGGAGCTTAATGTTCAAAACGCAGTGCCTGCTGTCATGATATTCACTGTCACCAGATGACTGTCCTGTTTTTTACTTTTGCTGTGTTTTGGGGTTTCTTTAAATGCCACCCCCCCCTGCTCTGAGAGCAGCCTTTGGAGCTGATCTCTGCTAACGGAGGATGACACTCGTTTGGTGGCTCTGTCATGCATAAAGGAACATCTGAGCTAATATCACCAGCCTGCGATGTGTGTATTCCTCCTCTGGCACTTCAGCACAAGTCACAGCTTGTTACCTTCCCTGGAGAGCTCTGGCTGGAAAGCACAAAATTTACATCCTTCTTGCTGGAAGACTCAGAGTTTTACCTGGGTAACTGCTTTTCTTTTAACATGCGGGTATCTTCATCCTTTCCGTCCCTTCCCACCCTTCCTATGCAAGGTTAGACTGCAGCTCGGAGCACGGCACTCCTCATCAGCCCGGTCACAGTGTGGTTTTCTCTGTGCAATTGGCTAAAGTGTGTCTGGTGGTGGAACAGCCACGGATGCGTTTGTGTCCTGGGTGAAGCTGCGGGCAGGCTTGGAAGGGTGACAAACCATTAATTCGGTTGGAGCGTTACGGGAAGAAAGGACCGGTGCGGTACCTGTCAAGGGCAGAGGTCTTGCAGTGGGAGTCAGACCTTCTTCCCTCTGGCGACCTTGGGTTTAGCCGCTTTGTGCCCTGTGGGTACGCGCAGGAAGATTTCGCTGGCTGGGACTGCTGCTGGAGCCGAGGTGGCTGCTGGAAGGATGCAGCCGAATTCCCAGTCTCCTTCCCAAACTCCCACCGGGGCTGTCTGGCTGAGGGAGGACAAGCCCTTCTCCCCATTCAGGCTGTGTTTTGCCTGGGCTCTGTTTGCTGAGTGCCCCTATGCCAGGAAGGCAGTCCCTCCTCGCTATTCAGCAGTGGCTCAAAGCCCCTTGGCACCTTTCTCTCTGCCCGGCGTGTCGTGGTGACGGCAGCACCGTCCTGCGGAGGTCTCTCCCACGGCTTCACTCGGTGCCCTCGGTGGGAATGGCAAAGGGAGGGTGTGCGGATGATGTGGGAGCGAGGAGACGCTTTGTACTTGTGTACAAAGGGCCTGGGGAAAGATTCAAGTTAAATGCAGGGTGAGTACTTGTGCTAGAAGAGCGCAGATAGCGCACGAGGGAGCAGTGACTCTTTTGGTGCGAGTTTTACGCCTTTCTCATTCTCGTTAGCCTCGGTCACGGGGTGTGGGCTGGCAGGCTGGTGTACCGGCAGGTCCCAGCTGCAGTGGTATCGCAGACAGGCGAGTGATGACTTTCTCCCTGCCCCCCCCACCCCGATTCAGTGCAGAATTACTCAGCCGTGAGCACCAGCTCTTATTCAGATAAAATACGAGACAGGTCAAATGACTGTTCTTCCCTCTTTGGAGGACATCTGCCTGGTACCGGGTACGCCATACTGAAATCTGATGGCTTGAATGAGCAATGCAGGAGACAGAGATGTAGTGGAGAGACACCTGATGACACCGGGCTGGGGTTCAGACTGCAGAACCAACTTCCTCAGGCTCTAGTATCCTTTTGATACTCGCTTTGACTGCCGGTGGGCAATGGAAGGGGCGCGTTTGATCCCATCTCAAATCTCTGGTGTACCTCAGATAGCCCACTGAGCACTTAGACACGCTCCGGGCCGGTTATGCCCCGCTCGCTTTCCAACTGCGTCATTTTTTTGCATTGCTTTGCCCTTCCGCTTTGTGAGAAGCAGCGTGCTTCGCCAGCCTGGTGGCACGCTCTCCAGCCTTCCTCGGGGCCTCACGCTAAGAGGTTGATTGAGAGTGCTGCTGCTTCAATTGACCGCTTGCTCTCAAAGCTGTGTGCGTGGGACCTTGTTCTCCTTCTGTCTAGCAGGTGGGAAGCTGTTCTGAAAGCTAATGAATTGTTCCTTGCTCAGGCAGTTCTTTGCAAGGCTGGAAACTTGCATATTAACACACAAATCCTTGGGAACAGGAGTGTCCAGCTAAAGAAATCTCACACCCCGCTCCTCCCAATGCCTTGTGAAGTGCAGCAGTGTCGAGGGAGAAAATTATTCATTTCCTTTCCAGTTTTCTAATAGCTTTGTGGTATGTTTCACTTAGACAAATCCAAACCTCTCTTTCATCAGGACATTTTAAGCTGATTCATAAAGGATTCGTTTGGTTTGGCCCAACCTGAGAAAAGTCTTCAAAAATGACAGCTCCAGGCCCCTTGGGCTTTGGGATCGGCGAGCAGGCGGCTCAGAGCTGCTGCTTTTGAGCACCGCGGAAGTTGCAGAGCAGACCTGGATGTGACGGGCCGCTGAGGAAACCTGAGCGTGTAGATTTTGCAGGTCTTGTGACAAATTAGTAACGGTGCCAGCTTATTTACTTTCCGCAAATAGAAACTCAATTGTAAATGCCAGAGAGCAGGGAGTAGCTCACCCCAGCAGCTGGGGGAGAGGAGTAACTGGAGGTCCCCTGCAGCACGCGGTGCAGGAGGGAGGCTCTGCACCCCACTTGCGCCTCTGTTTCCCCTTCGCTAAGTGGATGTGTCCTCTTTGGAGAGTTTTGTTTGAAAGGAGCTAACGGCAGCAGAGCATTATCCTTGAATTTCTGCTCTGTCAGACGTGTCGTCATCCCAGCTGGGGCTGTGTGGTGTGAGACAGGTTGCTGAGCTAGCCGCCTGGTAGGAGAGTTCCCTTTCTGTCATAAGCAGGGGTAAAAGGTAATATTTTCTAACTATAAATAACATTTCTGTTCTGAAATGTCTTGCTCCCTTCCCTTAGGTCATTAGAACTTGTGTATCCACTCCTTATCTGTTTTCTGAATTATTCAAGCCACAACCACACCTGCAGCTGTGCTGAGGCGCTCACCGTGCCGGAACCTTCTCTGGGTTACCTTGTTCGGTCACCCCTGAGCTTCAGAGATGGGACGAGCAGTCAGGGGACCGTTTCTTTCCACTAGCCCATGTTCTAGGCACGATACCAGTATCCTGAATACGCAGTGCTGCTTCTCTTGCGTATGCTTTACATCTAATTAAATGGCTTACTCTCGCTGACTGCTGGACCTTCAGTGATTTCTGCAGCCCTCCTTCTGTTTTGGCACATGAATCTCTCCAGTTTTGGGGTTTCTCCTGAATTCTTCCTTAAAACTGCCTGATGCGCAAGCAGAGGTTGGTGGTCGAGCCGGAGATCCCATCTGGAGCTGGAGCTGTCCTGCGCTGTGCTGAGTGAGGGCGGGCAAAGCCCCTGCGGCTGCTCTTGCTCACGTATGTCCCTGTGAATAAATTTTGAGGGGGGTAAGACAGTCTTCCCCCTCCTCTCGTGACACCCTTCCTGTTCTAGGAGTGGCCAAAATCCCTCCTAATCTGGGAGACTGAGTACATTTGTTTACTCAACCTTTACTAGAAGAGGGAGAGGCCTGACAGGAAAGCAGCGGGCAGGGAAAGCCGATGTCTTAAATAAATGAGTTTGCACTTTGAAATCATGCACGGTCCAGTTGCCGGGGCATTGTGTCTCAAGGCACTGGCACTAAGCGCTTAATGACCAAGAATTTGAAGACTGCCAGTTGTAATAAAGGCTTCATCCCTCTAATGGCTTTTTTCCCATCCTTGGCCCCAGCTACTCGGAGTGGAGCTAGGCGAGGCTTTCCTTTCCTTCCCTTCCCAGCTGGGTTGAAAGGCCTGGTCCTTGCCGCACTCGACGGAAGCAGCAGCAGCAGCCCGAGGGCGTGTTTTGATTCAGTATTTGTGGGCTTTGATTTTGTGTTTTGATGGGTTTTTCTTTAAACTCTTGAGCCGTGGAGCGACTTACGTTTTTTTTCTGTTTAATAGAGCCTCAAACCCCAGCCTTGCTTACCGTCTCTGAAGCGGGCCCTACCCCAGCGTGCATAATTCTGCTCCTACTCCTTAAACGCCGATGAAGACAGCAGGTTGCGTTACTGCTGGGGTGGTTTTGCTGTGCAGCTGCCTTTGAGTAAACCCGTTCCGTTAACGCTTGATCACTTCGTTGTGCCATCCCTGTGAATAATGGATGAGAGCCATAATTAAGTGTCCATGTAACAAACCTAAATACGAAGTGCTTTGCAGCATGTGACGCTGCCCTAGACAGAGGTCTTCACTTGTTTCTTTCTTTTTGCCGGACCTTTCAGGCTTTGGGAGAGGAGGGGAAAAAAAAAAAAAGTCGAAGACAAAGTGCTGCAAGCCCCTAAGGACCTGTTGCATGGTCTTGTCACGCTCTTCCCTGGGCCTTGGAGGGCAAAGTGGCTCTTAAACTCCTTGTGAAGCACTTTAAAATTACCACAAGAGCTGCATTGCTTGTTGGATTCGGGCTAACTGCTTGCCCTGGCTCTTAGGAAGAGCGTGAGCCAGACCTGAGGACAAATTCAGCCTCTTGACTGGCTTGTCTCAAACAACTGCTGAACTTTCAACCTCCGACCACTTATTAAAATTAAAGTGGAAAACTTAATCTGATTGTCAGCAGTCCTGGCTGGTACCTCCTGCCCCTTCTTGACAGCGGGGTTGTGTTTCGCAGTACTGACATCACGGGAAGCCAGCGCGTGGTTGCAGACAGGGCAGGGACAGGGGAATTATTATTCTGAAGGGCCAGGCCAGGCTCTTGCTGTCTCGCTGGAGGTCGGGGGGAGAACCAGCCGATGTCCCTTCTGATCAGGTGAGGTCAGTGCTGCGTTAGCTACAGAAGTGAGGTGCCTGTTCCTGTTCAAGCAGGGTTCCCTGCTCCTGTAAGGGGTAGTTTGATCCCTCTGCCTTATGAAGGCGTAAGGGTGGACGTGACCTGCTCCTTTCTCCCTTCCAGGAAGAGAGGGAGAAGCGGCGGCTGGAACAGCTGGAGCGCAAGAAGGAGCTGCAGCGCCTGCTGGAGGAGGAAGACTCGAAGCTGAAAGGGAAGTCGCCCAAGCAGGTCACTCCAGGCAAAGTCACCAGGGCCCAGATTGAGGAGACGATCAGAAAAGACCAGCAGCAGAAGGAGAATGCAGATACAGGTTTGGTGGTACCATAGAAAGGCCCTGACAGCCGCAGGGGCTGGGGGGCGGGAAGGGGGGCTGTTCCTTTTTCGCCTATTGTCGCTGAAAGACAAGTTGTTTGGAAAGCAAGAGCTGCCTGCAGCTATTGTGCGCTGCGTGCTTTGCTGTGTCTGTGTCTAACACCCAAATGGGGGGAAAAAGAAACCTGTCACCTTGAGGTGGAGAAACAGAGCTGCAGAGCAGGCACTCTTCTCTTCCAGGACTGGGACTGAACTCTGGCTGAGTTTTCTCAGCACTTTGAGTGCTTTGGAAAACCCTCTTCTGAGGGTTTTGCACAGGCTGGATTCGATGTTAATGTTTCTCCCTTTCCCCTCTCCCTGTGCAGTGGAGAAGGAGAAGACTCACTTGGAGGTCCCCTTGGAAGAGAACATCAACAGAAGGGTGCTGGAGGAAGGATCAGTGGAGGCCAGGACGATCGAAGATGCCATTGCCGTCCTCAGGTACGTGGCCGTATCATAGCGGTACTCTCCTTTGAAGGTGTCGCTTTCCTTACAAGAAATTCTTGCAGCTGCTCCCTCCCCCAGAACTGGCTTCTTTTTATGCTTCAACTGTGACTTTCTCTCTCGACAGCAAGAACAGGACACATTCCCTGCCCTGTTGTTCTATGGAGAGTATTTGAAGTGGGTAGGGGAAGTATCACAGGGTTTTCTGCTTTATCACCCAAGTTATTCTGTATGCACTTGGTCGCACTGACAGGGGATCAGAGCGGGGCGAGTGGCTGGGGCCTGCAGGGAGGTGTCTCTGATGAATGTCTCTCTCTGAATTCTCTCCCGGCAGCGTTGCCAATGATCTGGACCGGCACCCCGAGCGCCGGATGAAAGCTGCCTTCACAGCTTTTGAAGAAGTCAATCTGCCACGCCTGAAGCAAGAGAACCCCAATATGCGCCTGTCCCAGCTCAAGCAGCTCCTCAAGAAGGAGTGGATGAAGTCTCCGGAAAACCCCATGAACCAGAGGCACAAAGCTTACAACAGCCAAAAGTAGAACTAGAGCTGATCATCCCCCACGGACAGTGGGCTGGAGCCACAGGGCTCTGCTCGGATGAAAACAGGAGACACAAGGAACCTCCTCTCCTTTTGTTTCCCTTCCCTGCCCCCACTTTCTGTCTTTCTGTGTTCTTGGATTTAAGATAAGCAGGAGGCCACGGCTCGCCTTGGGACCCTGCAGCGTCCCGCTGTCTTCACTGACAGCCTGTGTCCCCAACGTGCTCACCCCTCCGCAGGCAGCTGGTGCAGAGCGACCTGGACAGACTAACACTACCTTCATGCTTCCAAATTTGGTTGTTGTCTTACAAAAAAAGCTACTAACTCGCTTCCAGACCTTCAGCACGGGCAGCGCTTGCAGGGTGCAACGCCTGCCGAGGTAGGGACCCCCCCCACGCTGGCTAGCACCGTGCATTAACCTGCTCACAGCCTGAACCTGAGCCAAACTGCATTCATCCCTGCCTCTACCGTGGCTGCGCCACCCCCTCGTGCTCTGCAGGGTGAAGTTTTGCAACCGTCACGAGGAAGGCACCTGCCCTCTGTTGCTCATGTCATCCTCGGTGCTGGGATGTCCCCGAAGAAATTGAAGACTGGGATCGCTGTTGGCCCTGCCTGCTGCCGACCACCTCTCTCCTCTTGTCCTCGACTGGCGGTGCGTTAGATGGGGAGGAGGAACCACAACGGGAGCAGAAGCTCTGTCAGCGCGGTGTTGTGGGGAAAAGAGAAAATAACCTTCCGTCTTCAGAGGGGAATGGGAGAAATAACACAGCACAGTGCGGTTTCTGCCTTGTCTGCACAGGACACTGGTGCCAGACTTCTCTGTGACTTTCCTGGTGGCCTTGCCCAGAGCCTCACGCACTGCTGGTGGGACAGGAGGGTTCCTGGAGGTGCTGCAACCCCGCACTACCCAAGAACTGCCCCAAGAAGGGAAGCTGCTGCTTCTCCCATCGCTTCTTCCCCCGCCTGCCCCCAGGCTCAGGCAAGAAAGTGCCCTGTGGGCCTGTGGAAGGGGATGTGAGACTGTCAGCTCAGCAGCTTCCCCCGCCGCTGGACCGAGGGCACTAACCTGGCTGTGCTGCCTCTGCTCCCCTTCGGCCGGAGCCCCGTGGTCTCTCCGCTGGCCCAGGCAAAAAGAAATCGGTGAGGTCCCTTGGGAGGGCCAGGGCAGCACCGGGGCAGGGCTGGAGAGGCTTAGCCCCGGAGCCACGGCAGAGTCCTGCCCTTCGCCTTGAGCAGGCACTGGGTTTTCCTCTCTTCCCTCTCCCCTTTCACATCTCTTCTGGTCTCTTTTGGGAGTGAGATCCTTTCCTAAGGTCTAAACCCTTGACCGGGCAGCAGCTCCATTGCCCTTGGTGCTTACCTATGCGTTTAACCGGGCCTGCCAAACCGAGACTAACTCAGGGCTGGCTTGGCATCCCGCTGGGCTTTCTTCTGATGTTACTAAACAAATGGGGTTCATCCCCAGCCAGGTGACGGGCAGCGTGTGGCCTCTTCCCCCGCGGAGGATCGCCTGCCGGCAGGCAGGGAGGGTTACAGGAGTCCTCAAGGCTGCAGAGGCATTTGCACTTTGGTGGTGAAGGGGTTTGAGGAGGTGATGCTCGAGCTGGAGCCGAGAGCCTGCGGCCATTTCGGGGCTCTCCCCAGCCCTCTCTGCACCCTGCTTGCAGAACCAGGCTGAAGGAGCTGGGCTGGCCCCTGCCACCGTTTCCCCCCCACCCACCCTGCTCACGCAAGCCCAGCTGGTAAAGACAGGGAGGAATGCACCCGGTGTCTCCCCTTCCCGTGAGAAGTTTGTTGTGTTTGAACCCAATTAAAAAAATTAAAAACCCCAGAACCTTGTTAACTTGTCGAAGGAATAAAGGCCTGGGCTCGAGAGCTCTGTTTTCCTGGCTTGCTCGGGGAGGGGGGGCTCTTTCCTCCCCTGAAATGGCTGCTAAAAATCCTGCTGGAGTTTGTTTTATGGTTCCTGCATGGATCGGGGATCTCCTGGGGGGGACACCCCCTCTGTGCCTTCCCCCCCCCCCAGCAGGTTGGGGGGTGTGTGTGGCTCAACCGCAGCGGTGGAGGAGGCTGCAGGCAGCTGCCCTGCCCTTGCCTGCGACTGACGCGCTGGTAAAACCCACCGCCGCTGCCTCTCCTGCCTGCACCCTGCCTGCCCCTCCTCGATGCTGAAATAAGGAGCCCACGTGAGTGTTCCCCTTGTCCCCTGAGCCGGCCCCCCTCTCCCCCCCCACATCGCAGGGCTCTCCCCACATCCCTGGGGGCCGGGGGTACCCCCCCTCCCTGCCCTCACCCCCTTCCCCCATGGCGCAGAGGCCTTCGGCTCCTGCACAGCCCTGGCTTTGTGCAGCAGAGCCCACCCTCCTCCTCCTCCTCCTCCTCCTCCTCCTCGCTGCTGCAGCGAGCGTGGGCACTGCGGCAGCGCCGTGGTGTGTCCCCCCCACCCGGGGGATATTTTGGCAGTGGGAGGACGGGGGGCAAGGGGTCCAGCCAGGCTGGGGGGAGGCTGCAGTGTGCAGCCCGGGAGGCTGGGCCCCCCTCCCCGCCAGCCCCGGGGGAAGGGGATCCCCCCCCCCCGTGATGCAGGGGATCCCCCCGCTACGCTCAGTGGGGGGGTGGTGGAAGGGGTAATGGGGGGCTGCCCGCCCCTCCCCCCCAGTTCAGGGAAGCGCTCCCGCGTTGCAAGGAAGGGGTTACTGGGGAACCCCTCCAGTGCAGGGTGGGGTTCCCCAGCTGCAAAGAAGGGATTACTGGGGGAATCCCTCAGTGGGGGACAAGACCCCCCACCCCCCGAGTGCAAGTGCGGGGTCAATGGAGGGGACGACCCCCAATTGCCATGGGGGGTGTGGGGAATCCCGCGGTGCAGGAAGGGATCCCCGGGGCAGGAAGGGGTTAACGGGGAACACACCCCCACCCCCCACCCCTGCAGGGCGGGGGTGCCGGTGCCCCCGCCCCCCAGGAAGCGGCTACCGGGGGTCCGTGCCCGCCGGGGGGTCCCCGCCGCCGGGGGGCGGGGCGCGGCGGAGAGGAGGGATTCCCCGCCCCGCCCCTCCGGGGATTCCCCCCCCATCTCCTCCCCCCTCCCGTGCATGGGGGGGTCCGCGCTCGCGCCGTGCGCAGCCCGCGGGGGGGCGGGGGGCGGCGCTGCCATGGCAACGGGCTGCTCCGCTGCGGGGGCGGGGAACCCACCGCGGGGGGGCGGTCACGCGGCCCCGGGATCCTCGCAGCGCCCGCGCAGCCGCGCAGGGCTTGCACCGGGCACCCCCTCCCCCCACGTCCCCCTGCACCGGGTACCCCCACACCTGCACCGGGCATCCCCCGCACCCCTCCCCGTGCACAACGCACACCCTCTGCAGAACCCACGCTCTGCACCATGCCCCCCCCCCCGCGCTCTGCACACCCCCGCACCACGCAGCCCCCCCGTCGCCCCCTGCACCACGCACCGCCCCTGCACCATGCAAACCCCCCTTGCCCGCCACACCCCCCAGCATGCACCCCCTGCACCCCCTGCACACTGCAGCACCGGGCACGTAGCACACCCCCAGCACGGAGCTGTGCGTGCAAGCCCTGTGCGTGCAAGCCCTGCGCCTCTCGGAGCGGGCTGCACCCCTCCTTGCACGCACACGCACGCAAGCCACGCGTGCAACCCCTTGCACACGCGCTCACAAGCCTGGATTTACCCCCCGCACGCCACACAAAGCACGCCCCGTGCTTGCACACGCCCACGCGCTGCAACCCCTATAGCCCCGCGCTGCACGTACACCGCCCTGCGCACCCCCCCCGTGCACACCCCCTGTGCACACACCCATGTGCATCCCCCGTGCGCACCCCCAGAGCACACCCCCTGTACACAGCCCCCCCCTGCGCACCCCCAGTGCACACCCCGCCTGTGCGCACCCCCTGTGCACACCCCCGTGCACAGCCCCTGTACGCAGCCCCCCATGCACACCCCCAGTGCATCCCCGGTGCACACCGCCTGTGAACAGCCCCCTGTGCACCCCCTGTGCACACCCGCAGCGCACACCCCCAGTGCATCCCCCAGTGCACACCCCTGTGCACACCCCGCCGTGCACCCTGCCTGTGCACACACCCCGTGTGCACCCCCTGTGCACACCCCCTGTGCACACCCCCTGTGCACACCCCCCGTGCACCCCCGTGCTTTGTGCAGCGCACAACCACAGCCCCCGCGCCCTCCTCGAGCAACACGCGCAGCCCCCGTGCAAAGGCCCGCCGTGCACGCTCGCACGCCCTCCCCGGCGCAGGGGGCTTGCACACGCGTGTGCCCCGCTGCCCTAGGCAGGCCCCGCTGCTCTCTGGCCTGACAAAGCGGGGGGGGCCGCAGGCAGGTGGGCAGCACCCGCACACCCACACCCCCCCCGCAGACACCCCCCGTGCTGCCCACCCTGCCCACACCCCGCTGCTCCCTGCCCGCGCGCCCACCGCAGCCTGCCGAGCGCAGGTGCGATGCACACCGAATCCGGGGGGGCCTGCTCAGGGGTGCCACCCCGAAACCCCCCCCGGGGCTGGGGGGGGGGGGGGTCCCAGTTCCCCGCCGGCGGCAATCGCATCCCCGGGAGCCGCACGCCGTCCGGGTGCAATGTGCCGAAGGGTGGGGGCCCGTGGTCCCCGTGCCACCCTGGGTGCTGGGTCCTGCTCACGCACCCATGCCAGGCCGGCCGCGGGGCTGCTTTCGGTGCAACCGGGGGGCTACCGAGGGCACCGTGGCCTGGCCAGAGCTACCGTGGCTCCAGCTTTCCACTGCCCCGGGTGGGATGGTGCTGGGCACCGGGGAGGGAGAAGCACGGCGGTGGCGTGGGTGCTCGGGGAGGCACGGGGCGGGCGATCGCCCACATCCCCGCAGATGTGGCAATTAAAGTGGGGGAGCCGGCAGGTGGCTAAATTTAGCCGCAGACAATAGCTGCGGTGGCCGGGGTGGCGGGGAGGAACCGGGAGCGGGTGTGCGCGGCTGCGTGTGTGAGCGGAATAGCAACGCCGCCGCATCGCTGCCCCGGCACTCCCGCACCCTCCGCCCGCGCGCTGGGGAAACCGAGGCACAGAGCGGCAGCGTGGGGCCAGGCGGGACCACGGGGCCGAAGCCAAGGTGCCCGGCTGCCCCTGGCCCCCAGTTCGTCCGGCTGTGCCGGTGGAGCCTCTCGGCAACCCGGGCTCACCGCCGCGCCGGCACGTGCCGACACTGGGCCATGGTCGCCGGTGGCAGCGCTCGAGGGGAGCGGAGGCCGGGATCTGCCTGCAGGTGGGTGCACCGGGGGGGGGGCGGTGGGCTGGGGACCCCCCCGGCTTCTGGGGACCTGCTGGTGCTGGGGAATCCCCTGACTCTTGGGGGACTCCCCTGACTCCTGGGGATCCCCCAGCTCCTGGCCCCCCCCCCCGGCTTGGGGGGGACCCCCCGGCGCAGCGGGGATGGAGCGGGGCAGCGGGGGGATGCCCGGGGGCAGCACGGCTCTTTGGGAAGGGGACGCCATGGCGGGGGGGGGCGGGGGGCTGACCCGAGGGCACCCCGAGGCTCTGGGGTCCAGGGCCCGTTCGGCTGCCCCTGCTCCCACCCGCCGTGCACCCCGCAGCCCCCGGCGCGGTGGGGAGCCCGGGGGGGGCCGGATTGGGGCAGCGGGGCGCGGGAGGCAGCCCACGGTGGTGACAATGAGGACGCGATGGGAGTGACTCTGCCCGGCTAAAAATATCCTCCTCCCCCGTCCTCCGCCAGCGCCGCGGCCTCAAGGTCACTGCCCGCTGTGGCGGGGCCGGGGGGGACGCGGGGGCGTGGGGCGGGGAAGCCCCTGGCCCCCCCCCGCGCCGCAGCTCCCACACGAGCACGGCCACGGCCACCGTCGCCACCGCCGCTCTGCCGTGCGGAGAGCTGCCGGCGACCGCGGCCCCTGCGCCCCGGCCCATGCCCCCGCTGCCCCCCGGCTCGTCCCGACGCTCCCCATAGCGTGGGGCCGTGGCAGGTGAGCGGGCGCGGGGGTGGCAGTGGTGGGGGACCCCGGGGACGGCAGCGGTGGAGACCCCGGGGATGGCTTCCCCCGGCCGTGGCTGGGTGCCTGGGTGGGGGGACCCGGGGGACGCCGGGGACGCCCAGCCTGCGGTGGATCAGCTGCTCTGGGCAAGCCCCAGCTGCTGGAGTCAGGGGACCGCGGCGGGTCTCCGTCCTCTGGGACGGTGTGGCTGCGGGGACCGAAGCTGCGAGGCTGTGAAGGGGAGCGCGGCCGAGCGGGTCGAGGGGCCAGGGGACCTCGGTGCTCCCCGGCGGCGGGGTCCGGCTGCTGGCACAGCCCCGGTGGGACGTGGCCCTGGGGTGGCTCTGGCTGGGGGAACCAGCCCTGCTCTGCACCCAGCTCAGCACCCACCAAAACCAGAGAGACCCCGTGCCACAAACAGCCTCAGTTGATCCGGCTGTGACGCCAGGAGCCGGCCATGCCGGGGCGGCGCGGCCGGTGAGGCACCGGGGCTGGCGGGACCTCGGGCCGGACGCGGTGCCAGGGCCGTGTGCGGTGTTTGCCGGTGCAAAGTCCGAGGTCGGTGCTCGGGGCTCCCGGCAGGTTCTGGCAGCGCGCGGTGCTCATGGCCTCGACGTGCCGGGGAGTGCCCGGCGTGCCGCGGTGCAGCCGTCGAGGCCGTGGGTGCATGGCGCAGGCCCCCACCCTGCCCCTCCCGACCTTCTCTGTGACCTTGGGCTGCCCCTGGGGACCCCGCACAGGGCTGGGGGCCGCGGTGGCTGTGGTGACACTGCCATGACGGTGGGGACCACCGCCCCGCAGCGTGGGGACGGGGCTCTCCAAAGGTGCTTGCGAGGTTTGGGGGACCCTTCCTCCCCGAGGGGCTTGTGGCAGTCCCAGGGACAGCGGGGACACCCGTGTCCCCCCCAGCTGGCCCCAGGCAGGGGGTCCATCGCGACCCGGCGAGGGCAGCCAGGCGGAGCGGCTTTGTCCTTCGGCTGAGCCGAGCAGCGTGGGGGAGGCGGCAGGCGAACCCGGCGCAGCGGCTTTGTCTGGGGACAGCAGCGCGGTGGCGGTGGAGGGGGGGCGTGGGGAGCCCAAACACCCCCCCCCCGCCCCCCCAGACCCCGCAGCACCCCCCACCCCAGCCCCAGGCACCCACTCGGCCCCGTGCAGGTAGGGCGTCCCCGGCTGCGTGTCCCCTCTGGAGGTGGGAGGGCGGGGGCTGGGGTCTCCTTTGGGCTGGGGGTGTCTGGGGGGACCCCGGCTGCCTCCGCCAGCCCCGGGGAAGCCGGTGCTGCCCCTGCCATCGCTCCGGGGCCTGATCCAGCCCCAGGGCGTCTCGGTGGGGCTCGGGGGAGAGTTTTTCTCAGGGAGACCTCGGGACAAGCCGGGGATTCCCCTGCATCATGGCGGGGCTGGGGAAGTTCGGGTGTCCCCGGGTGTCCCCGCGTGTCCCCGCGCGCGTGTGTGCCAGCCCGCGTGCCTCCTCTGCGCCATGGGACCCTCAGCCACCCCACAGCCCCACGGGTGGGAATGGGCCAGATCCTGCGTGGGGCAAATCATCCCGGTGCCGGGCTCTGCTCCTTTGCACCGGCCCCGACGTGCCAGGGCAGACTTGGAGGGAAACGGGGGCCCGGCTGCTGGCATCACCGGGGGTCCCATGGCGGCAGGGCTTGACTGCGCCGTCCCGGTGCTCTTTGGGAGCCTGGTGGCCTCACGCCGGTGCCTCTGGCAGCCCCAGGGGGCTCAGATGGACCTGTGCCCCCCCAAATCACGCTCAGCCCCCCTGCCCTGCCCTCAGGGGGCAGCGGCGGTGGCACACCCCCCCGTCCAGCCCCGTGCTGGTGGGTGGGCAGCAGCGTTTGCGGGGGCCGGGGGCTCCTGCTGGCACCGACAGATGCTCTCCAGCCTGGGACATATGGCCAGGGCTTGGCGGCGGCGGGAGCTGTGGCCGCCCAAGGAACCGGAGCCACTGCGGGGGATTTGGGGGGACGGGGGGGGCTGCAAGGGGTCTGACGCCTTTCGTGCACCCGGCAAGCCCCGAACCCCCGTGCCAGCTGGTGGGGAGCCGCTGCAGCCCCGGTTGGGGGGCACGGCACGGGTCCCGCCACCCCAAGCACCCCATCCCCTGCACCAAGGCAGGGGGGGTTCCCCGGTTCCCCGGCCCCTTGCTCCCCGGTACGGCAGCGGCACCGTGGCCGTACTGCCCGGCTGCTGGTGTGGGGCCTGCAGGCATGGCCCCGGCAGCAACCGCAGCTCCCCCAAATTCCTGCCCCGCCCTCCCCGGGACCGCGATTCCCAGGCAGGAATTAGAGAGCGGGTAATAAATAAATCACCAGCCGGGAGCCTTTCGGCTGCCCGCCTCTATTTTTAGCCGCACCCTCCTCCTCTGCAGTTGCTCCCAGGCAGAATCGCTGCTCCGGGGCACGGGGGGGAGCAGGGGGTCCCGCTGGCACCCTACAACCCCCCCCAGGGCACCGGGGGCTGCTGCAGCCCGGCCCTGTGGGGGTTAAACCATGTCCCCCCCGTCCACGTCCCTCCTTCGGGCAGGGGCAAAGGGGTGCTGCCGCAGCCGAGGTCCCCCTTGGGACCCCTTCGCCCGGTCCCCATCGTCCCCATCCCTCCCCAGCCGAGGGTCCTTCCCCAGCCAGCTCCTCTTTAAAGCCCGTGACATCCCGTGCCCACCCAGGGCAGACCCCCCCGCCTCTCTCCGGGGACCCCCGCACCCCACCGGGGAGACGAGACCTCGCGGGTCCCCGTGTCCCAGCCCGGAGCGTTGCTGCGGGGGTGGTGGCAGCACCCTGCGGCCGTGCCGAGACACCGGGGCTGCGGCGGTGGGCGTCCTGCTGCTGCATCGCCGCCAACCTCCCGGTGTGGGAGCTGCCGAGAGCGGGGACGCTCGGGGCCGTCGCTCAAGGACGTACGGCGGCTGTGGCCAGCAGCCCCGGCCGGGGGGGACCTGCCGTGTCCTCGTCCCCGCCATGGGGCCGTGAAGGACCACGCTCGGTGCCCCCGCGCTGCGCATCCCGCCCGAGCATCCTTGGGGATGCAGCCAGCGGCCACGGTGTCCCCATGGGGGCAGGGGACAGGGACCCCTCAGGGCTTCGCAGTTTTAATCAACCCTCTGAGCGCTGAATCCTGCCAGAGGCGTCCCTATCGATGTCCTGACAGGGAGAAGATTTAATAAGGCCCATTTACGTTGCCATTGATAGAAGCTATTAGTGAAACGACCACGGAGCGATGGTTAATAAAATATTTACTGTCATCCATCTGGGAGGGCTCTGGGGACAGTTTCACAGACCCCATTCGAGATGCCAAAAAGTTTGCCAGGCCCCGGCACGCCTCCGGCATCTCCGGCACCTCTGCGATGAAGGGGGCCTGGGGCCGGCAGCCCTGGGAAACCGCTTCCCCTCCGCCCTGCCCGCTGCGTATTTTTCTCCCCAACCAAGTATTAAAAAGAAATCGGAGCCCATTTTCCTGCAATAAATTTGGCAGAATGGAGAGAAAATGATCTGGCTCTGGAGGGGAGCCAGCGGCCCCGGATACACACCGGGGAGCAGCTGGGTGCTGGAGCCCGGCCACGCAGCCTCTGCTCCCGTAGGTAGCAGGAAAGCATCTTCCCTGGCTCCGCTGCGTCCCTCGGGGGACGGGGAAAGGGACCCAACGCCCTGCTCTGCCCCCCACGCGTGGGGGGATGCTGCTGGCGGCAGCCCCTTCCCGGGTGTCCCTGTGCCGGGAGGGACGCGGGCACGGTGGCGGCGGTTGCAATGGGGGTACCGGTGCCGATTGTTGGGGGTTTTAGCCGGGATGGGCTGCAGCAGGGCTCGGGCGCTCGGAGGCCTGAAATCCGGGGAGCTGCCCCCCCCTCCCTCCCCCCGGGGGCACAGCCCTGCTGCTGGGCTGGGGGAGAGGCTGGGGGACCCCCCAGCTCCCCCGTGCAAGGAGCCCTGCAACGACCTGCCCCGGCCTGGCCCTCCGACCGGGACGGCATTGCCGGTGCCGTTGGCACCGTGGGCTCCGCGTGGCGATTTTGAGGCCTGTCGTGCAACGGGGCCGCCGGTGCTGGGGGTCCGTGCTGGGGGTCCGTGCTGGGGGTCCGTGCTGGCTGCGACGGGGCCGTTTGTGCAACGCAGCCCATCGTGCGATGGGGCCGTTTGTGCAACGGGGCCGCCGGTGCTGGGGGTCCGTGCTGGGGGTCTGTGCTGGGGGTGCGTGCTGGCTGCAACGGGGCTGTTTCTGCAGTGGGGGTCTGTGCTCGCTGCCATGGGACCCCCCGTGCGATGGGGCTGCTCGTGCCGGGGGGCTGCGCTGGCTCTGTGGGGCCACCCGTGCAGCGGGGCTGGGGGAACCACTCGGGCTGTCGTCTCCCCCGTTGCAGCCCAGCCCTGGCCCCGCAGCCGGAGGCCGCAGGGTCGGGGGCTCTCCCCGCGGACCCCCGGTGCCCCTCCGGCCCTGCCCTGCGTTCCCCTGATGGCCTGGTGACAAACCCCCACCCAAAACCCGCGGTTCTGCTTGCCGAGCCCCCGCTCGCCCACCCTGGCTGCCACGGCGGGGCTCGGTGCAGCATCGGCAGCCCCCCCCTTGCCTGCGGCCCCGCTGCTGCCCACGGCCCTGCCGCTGCCCCCCAAGGCAGGGGGTGCACGGGGGGGACATGGGACAGGGTGACCCCCCCCCCGGGTGACGGTGCCAGGGCAGGACCTTCGGCCGGGTGCGGTGGCTCTGGGGGTCCCTGGCACTGCGGCTGGGGGGGTTTGGGGACCCCGCTAATGCCGCGTCTCCTCTCTGGCCAGGCGTGGAGGGAAGCCCATGGCACCCGGCCCCCCGGACCCCCTGTGCCAAGCCCCGGCCCCGCAGCCCCTAACGCCCCGAGTCCCCCCCCGGCCGGCCCGGGGGAGCCCGAGCAGGTAGAGGGGTGCGGGGGGCTGGGGTGGGCAGGGCCGCGGGTGCAGGGAGCTGCTGCGGTATCGGGGGGGTCATGGGGGTGCTGGGGGTGTGCACTGGGGGGGGGGAGGTACTGGGGGTGCTGGGGATGCTGGAGGCAGCGCGCTCGGGGCCGTGGGGAGGGTGGAGGGGGAATGGGGGTGCCGGGGGTGCATGGGGAGGAGGGGTTTGGGGGCAGGGGACCAGCGCAGTGAGGCGGGAGGGGTGGGGGTGGGGCGGGGGCGTGTACGGGGGGCGCTGGGGGTGTCATTGGGGGGTGAAGGGTGTGCACGGGGGGCCGGGCGGGGAGGGGGCGTGGGGGGCGTGGAGGGGGCTTGGGGGGGCGGGGGGCGGGGGTGACGGCCGTGGGGGGCAGGGTTGGTGCGGGGGTGCGGGGGCAGCAGGGGGGTCTGGGGGCGCACGGAGGGGGCGGGGGCGCTGAGGGGGCGTGGCCAGCGCTCGGGGGCGTGGAGAAGGGCGTGGCGTGGCGCTCGTCACGGGGGGCGTGGGCGGTCTCCGCCAATCAGGCGCCCCGCTCCGCCTCCGCCCCGCCCCCGAGCGCTCCGGTCCCGCCGCCGCGCGCCCCCGGGACCGAGCCGGGCTGCGGCGGCAGCGGCGGCGGCGGCGGCGCGGGCCCGGCCCCGGCCCCGGCCCGGCCCGGCGGCAGGTAGCGGGCAGGGCCCGGCAGGGCAGGGCCGGGCAGGGCAGGGCAGGGCCGGGCCCGGGGTGGGGTTGAGCCGAACCCGCCGGGCGTCCCGGCACCGGGAGCCCCGGGCACGGCGGGGACGTCGGGGGGCGGCGGGGACGCGCAGCTACAGCCGGTGAGCGGAGCCGTCCCGGGGCCGCGGGCAGGGGCCGGCACCGGGGGCACCACGGGGCCGGACCCGTCCTGCCCTCGCTGCCATCCCGGGGGGGCTGCAGAGGGGGCGGCCGGGCTGCGGCGGCACCGAGCCCCGGGCGGGGGGGGGGGCGGCGGCAGGTCCCCCGTGGGCAGGACACGTCCCCCGTGGGCAGGACACGTCCCCGCCGGGGTCGAGGCCGGCACATGGGTGCCACGTGCCCCGTCAGGCGTCGCCGGGTGCCGGGCAGGGCGAGGATGCGGGTGCCGGTTCCCCGGGGACCCCCCACCCACGTGCCCCCCGCCCGACCACCGTCCCCTCTCCCGCAGGTCGCCCCCGCGCCGCTGAGCCATGCGGGATCGCCCGGCCCCCTCCCCGCCAGAGCCATGAGCGGCTGCCGGTACAATGGGGGGGTGGCACGGCCCCGGGGCCCCCTGAGCGCCTCTGCCTGCACCCTGCACCCACTGGAGGGTGAGAGCCAGCCGCTGCGGGCCCGCCGGCCCCCCAGCCTCGAGGTGGTGGTCTCACGGCCGGAGCAGCCCAGGGGTCCGGATCCCGGCCCGACGGTGGCCCCGGGGCAGGATGCGACCGAGGAACGGGGACGAGGACCCCGGAGGAACCAGAACATCGGGTACAAGCTGGGGCACCGGCGAGCCCTCTTCGAGAAGCGGAAGCGCCTCAGCGATTACGCCCTCATCTTCGGGATGTTCGGCATCGTGGTCATGGTCACGGAGACGGAGCTGTCCTGGGGGGTCTACACCAAGGTAGGGAGCGCGGGGGGGGTGTCGGGGTGGGGTCCGGCCGGGCTCACGCTGCCCGCACCCCTCGCAGGAGTCGTCGTATTCGTTTGCACTGAAATGCCTTATCAGCCTCTCGACCGTCATCCTCCTGGGGCTCATCGTCATGTACCACGCCAGGGAGATCCAGGTGAGGGGCACCCGCCGGTGGGTGCTCACCAGGGCCGCGCCACCCCCGGGGGGTCCCACCCCCCACCACCCCCCCTTTGTCCCCCCGCAGCTCTTCATGGTGGATAACGGCGCCGACGACTGGCGCATCGCCATGACCTACGAGCGCATCTTCTTCATCGCCCTGGAGCTGATCGTCTGCGCCATCCACCCCATCCCCGGCCAGTACCTCTTCACCTGGACGGCGCGGTTGGCCTTCACCTACGCCGCCTCGGTGGCCGACGCCGACGTGGACATCATCCTCTCGATCCCCATGTTCCTGCGGCTGTACCTGATCGGGCGCGTCATGCTGCTGCACAGCAAGCTCTTCACCGACGCCTCCTCCCGCAGCATCGGTGCCCTCAACAAAATCAACTTCAACACCCGCTTCGTCATGAAGACCCTCATGACTATCTGCCCCGGCACCGTCCTCCTGGTCTTCAGCATCTCCTCCTGGATCATCGCAGCCTGGACGGTCCGCGTCTGCGAGAGGTGCGTGGGGTGCTCTCCCCGGAGCTCTTGGGTGGGGGTGCGGGGCTGGGGTGCAGCTGAGGACACACGGTGCGGACCCCGGGGGGGCCGGCGGGAGAGAAGAGGCCCCTTGGAGAAGAGGTCCCCGCTCTCCAGGCAGAGCGTCCCCAGCAGGACCCTTGTGCCCCGGGTGGTGGCCACGATGGTTTTGCCAAACCAAAACCGCTTGCTGAGGCGAGGTGGGGGCGGCCGGACCCCCGGGCTGTCCCCAGACCTCTCCCAAGCCCCTCCGTGGCCCCCCCGGGATGTGGCAGGACCCCCTCTCTGCTGGCGGGTCTGGCCAGGAGGAGCTGGGGGTCTCACAGAGGGGACCGAGCCCTTGCGCAGGATGTGGCCCGTGCTCCTCAGCTGCGCCTGCCGGGATGCCGGGGCCGGGATGCCCGCGCCGGTGCCCTGCCCGTGCTCGCCCCTTCTCAGCCGCTCCCCCGGGACGCGCATTAACTGCTCTTGTTTTCCCTCCCTGACCGCTCTGCTGCTCGCAGGGACAAACTGTGAGTCACCCCAGGGACCGACAGCGCGTCCTGCACGGGACGTCCCCCCCACCCCAGGCTTGTGCTACCCAGAATTTAGGATTAGCTGCAGCCGGCGGGAGGGGGGAGCAAGGCTGGGGGGGCCGGGGGGACCACCCAGGCCAGAGCAAAGAGGCCACGGTCATGGAAAGGGGCTGGAACCCTTTTCCACTTGGAACCTCAGCAGCTGCTTTCCATCCCCCCCGTGCCCCCCAGCCAGGGCGGCCACGGTGCCCAGCCCGGCCACGAGCACGAGCCGGGGGTCCCATCGCAGCGTGCGGGGAGCCGGAGCACGGGTCCTTCTGCCCCGGCTCTCGGGGCGCTCTCGGAGCGGTGGGCTCGCTGCAGGAATCGCTGCGGGTCCTGGGGTGGCCCCGGAGGGGGAAACCCCGGCAAGGAGCGGAGCTGAGCCGGAGCAGCTGGGAAGGAGCCGCTGGATCCTTGTTGTTTCTAACTGGAGGCTTCGGCTGAGTCTCCAAAGGGCTTTTGCTCGGCTCTGGCTGTTGCTGTTGCTCGGCGTTTCCCCTCCTTAGCGTGCGTAGTTCGGGTGCGTTGAAGGAGTCCTGGGTGCTCCTTGGGAGGACGGAGAGGAGCGGGGAGCATCGCAGCCCCCGCTGTCCCAGGGAGCATCGTCATGGGGTGACGTCCTTGGGCTGCCGGCCCTTTGGGGATGGGCTCAGCCCTCGCTGCCGGCCCACCCCGGGGTGCAGGTGCCCCCCTTGGCATTGCCCCGCTACATCCCTCGGTGCCGACTGAGGTTCCAAGCCCAAACTGCGCGGCTGTGCCCAGGGGGCCGGGTGGAGGGACGCAGCAATCCTAAATTCCTCGCCGCACGCTTGAGTCCACCCCGGCTTGCTCCCATCTCCTCCCTTCCCTTTTCTCACCCCCGGCACCCGGTTTTCCCGGCTCCCCGCTGCTCCCCGCATGCCCCTCTCCTGCTGCCTGGCTTGGCCGCACCCAGTGCCCGGCCCCACTGCTCCGTGCCTCCCGGCCGGGCTCGTCCCGGCAAGTGGTGGGGGCCGTGCCTGGGGGTCTCTCGGGGAGGGGTCGGGGGGCACAGCCGTCTGCATTCGTGGCGTCGACGCTGGCCACGAAATCTCAAAGCACAGTGTCCCCCGTTCCCCCCGCAGTGACGCCTGCGGTGGCCTCAGGGCCCTTCGTAGCCCTGGGCTTGCCTGGGGGGTGGCTTGCTGTGGTAGCCCCCCGGGGGCTCGTGGAGTGAGGGGTGCTCTGCTCCGGCCGGATCCGTGCAACCGTCCCCCACTCTGCAGAGATGGGATGTCCGGCGGTGACACCCGCGTCCTGTGCTTTGAGATCTCTGGGGGAGCATCTGGAGGATGGAGGTCGCTGCCATTCGTGCGTGGGGGCTGCTGCTCCGCGCCCGTCACCTCGTTATCCTCATCCAGCAGCCCCCCCAAGCCAGCCCCACTCCTGGGGGTCACAGCCACGCCGGGGCTTACCTCCCTGGTGCCTGTGTCCGGAATGGCCATGCCTGGTGTCCCCAGAGTGTCCCCAGGGTGTCCCCAGCTTTTTTGGGCCCCTGTGTGCCAGCAGTGTAGCTGGGAGCTTGGGGACTCTCCCGGCTGTAGCCGCCGGATGGGAAAGCGTCTAAAAATCGTGTGGCAAAGCCGGTGGCACCGTGGTGGGGCACGTGGCGAGACCGGGACCGCACGGTGACAGCGGCTGCGCTCGGCCCCGGGCAGGTACCATGACAAGCAGGAGGTGACCAGCAACTTCTTGGGGGCCATGTGGCTGATCTCCATCACCTTCCTCTCCATCGGCTACGGGGACATGGTGCCGCACACCTACTGCGGGAAGGGCGTGTGTCTGCTCACCGGCATCATGGTGAGTGCCTGCGGGGGGCAGGCGGGGGCGGGGGGGGCTTCTGTGCCCCCCGCTCCTGCCGCTGCCCTCACCGCGGGGTTCTGTGCCTGTAGGGTGCCGGCTGCACCGCTCTGGTTGTCGCCGTCGTTGCCAGAAAGCTAGAGCTCACCAAAGCGGAGAAACACGTGCACAACTTCATGATGGATACGCAGCTAACGAAGCGGGTAAGACACCCCCCACCCCACCCCGTGCCGCCCCCCTCCCCAGCCCCGTCAGACACGGGTGCAGGCCCAGCCATCTCCATCCCTGACCCCGGTGCTCCGTTGCTTCCAGGTGAAAAATGCTGCTGCCAACGTACTCAGGGAAACGTGGCTCATCTACAAACACACCAAGCTGGTGAAGAAGATCGACCATGCCAAAGTTCGGAAACACCAGCGTAAGTTCCTCCAAGCCATCCATCAGTAAGTGCCAAACCTTTACCTGCTTCCTACGAGGAGGTTTTTCCCATCGTGGTTCCGGAAGGAGAGCCGGGTGCTTCCTCCCCTTCTGCGCCCGTGCTGCCTGGACCCCCGGGTTGGGAGCCAGGTGGTCCCTGTCCCCTGTCCCCTGTCCCCGTCCCTGCTGCGGGGATGCTTTCCCGGCGGGTGAGGATCCCCATGATGCTGGGATGATCCCCGGGGGTACCCGGTCGATGAGGCTCGGTGTGACTGTGTCTGCTGTCCGGCTTCACCCGCATCAGGGAGCAGGGCTGGGGGCTGCGAGCCCCCGGGTGCCTCCTGCTTTGGGGGGGGGAACCGAGGGGCACCCGGCTTGGGAGGAGGGGGGACACTGAGACGGGGGGGGTGGGCCGTGCTGCGGCTGCTGTCGTGTCCCTGCGCTCTTCGTGGTGGTATTAAACCTGCTGTTGTGTTTTGTCTCTGTTCTGCCCCATCCCTGCAGAGCTCAGAAGTAAGTTGCCCCGCGGGGCTGCTCCTCTCCTCCGTCTGCTCCCGTGTGCATGGGCTCGTCGCTGCAAAATGGGGGGGGGGACACGGTGACGCAGCCCCCCCCCCCCCCCCCAGGGCTGTCTGGGGCAAGGATGGAGGGGCAGATGCTGTGCTTGTGGGGTGGGGGACTGCATGCCAGGGTGCTGGGGGGGGGGCTGCATGGGGGTGTTGCTGACCTTGACCCTGCTCCCCCATGTCTCTCCAGGTTGAGGAGCGTGAAGATGGAGCAGCGGAAGCTGAACGACCAGGCCAACACGTTGGTGGACCTGGCGAAGGTGAGCGGTGCTGGGGTGGGGGGGCCGGGGAGAACCCCGCTGCAGGGGTTCCCGGTGCTGAGACACCCCCCCCCCCCCCCGGCCTATCCCCCAATTCCCATCAGACCCAGAACATCATGTACGACATGGTCTCGGAGCTGCAGGAGCGTAACGAGGACCTGGAGAAGCGGCTGGGCGCCCTGGAGAGCAAGATGGAGGCGCTGGGGCTGAGCCTGCTGGCGCTGCCGGGGCTGGTCAGCCAAGCCCTGGGGCAGCAGCAGCGCGAGCTCCTGGGGAGCTGGACCCCCCGTCTCTGCTCCGCCACGGCCCCTTGCACCCCTACTCGACCCCCCAGGTCCCCTTCCACCGCCCCCCCAACCTCCTCGGACAGCGGGTGATGGGGTGGGGGGGAGCTGGGGCCCCTCTTATGTCTGGCCATCGTGTGGCTGATTTCAGTAGCTTTGTTCTGTAAAGCCCTGTATAAATTTCCTGCGTTCACTGTGCTGGCGTGAGGCTGGAGCCCCCCCCCGGGCCCTCCCATGCCCCCCCCCGGCTGGGTGGGAGGTGAGCCCCGACCTCCAGGAGGGCTTTGGAGGGGAGGGGGGGGGGATGCAGGAGCCGCTGTGCGCAGGGGGATGGAGCAGCCCTGGGGGGGATGGAGCAGCCCTGGGGGGATGGAGCAGCCCTGGGGGGCAGGAGCTGGGGGGAAGAGGAGGGGGGAGAAGCCAGGAGCCCTGAGTGTTGGGGGGGCTGGGGGCTGCCCCTCCGGGTGGGGGGGTGGAGGTTGGGGACAGGGTGAGGGGATGCGTGGGGTCTTGCCTGGAGGGTGCGGGGGGGGGGGGGGGCCGACCCCCGTGGGGAGAGCAGGGCTGAGCCCCCGGCGTTGAGGATTTAGGGGGGATCTGGCGGGGGGCTATGTTCCTGGCTCTGCCACGAAGTGACCTTGGCGAAGTCATGTCACCTCTCTGTGCCTCAGTTTCCCCCATCTGTAAAATGGGGGGTGGGGTGGGAGGGGGGGGGGGGACACAACGGTACCAACCATTGTAAAGTGCTGTGAGATTCCTGGATGCAATATTCAGCCCAGCCCCCTGCCAGCGGGGTGGGCAAGGACCCTCCCCCGGGACCCCCACGGCCCCGGACCCCTGGGGACCGGTCCCACTCCCCAGCCGGGACCCTCGGCACGGGGGGGGGCAGGGGGCTGAGGCGCACATTAAAGGAGGCTGAACTGGATGCGTCGCTCTCTGCTCGCGGCAGCGGGACCCCTGCCCCATGGGAGGGGTGGGATGGGGTCCCGGGGGGGACGGGGGGGAGGATGGGGCTGGCTTGGGGGCTCCAAACCCCCCGGGGGGTGCACTGAGAGGGCTGGGAGCTTGCAGCCCTCCGCTTGCCGGCGCTGGGGCAGGTTTGGGGGGGCTCATAGCAGCGGATGGGGGGTGATGGGGCTGAGGATGCCCCGGGCTCCCCGTACGGAGCCCCAGGATTTTGGTGCTGCTCAGGCGTAACCCTTTGCAAAGCCAAAACCGTGGCACGGTGCCGGGGCCCCGCAGAAGGCGGGTGCAGGATGCGGCCCTCGGTGGGCACCGGGCAGGGTGGAGGCTGTGCCGTAGCCCGGTGGAAGGCTGGGGTGGGCAGGGGCCGGATCCTGCCCATGCGGGGCCTCATGCCAACGCTTTGGGGTGGCGCGTTGCTGTTAATCTTTAACCGCCGGTGCCTGCCGCGGGCAGCGGCGGTGGCAAACGGCGGCCGAGGGTGTCACGGTGAGCCCTGGGGCCGCGTCCCGCCATGAGACGGGCAGGTAATGCTGGCGGCGGGGGCTCGGGGGCCGGACGCTGTCCTGCGTGGGGACGGGGGGGGACGCGGAGCTCAGGGGCGACACGGCGGGGCTGCTTGACACGAGTCCAGCAGCATCCACAGGGTCCTTGGTGGTGGTGGGGACATCCGGCGGCGATGCAGCGGGGACCCTTCCCCTCCTCCAGCCCAGAGGGGCTCCAGCAGTTCCCTGCTCCTGCCCGGTCTGGGTGCTGGGACCACCAGCGGGTGCTTTCCCGCTCGCCCACAGGCCGGGATGGGGTGGCAGCGCTTGGACAGGTTGGAGGAGCTCACAGCAGGGGAGGTGACATCCGTGGGACACGGTCGGAGCTCGCTGATGGGTCCTCGTGTCAGTGGCCGCTCGTAAATCCCCGGCAAGCAACGGGGAGGGAAGGCGGCTCAGGGCTGGGCTGCAAGTGTGCCCTGCGGGGGAAACTGAGGCACACGAAAAGGGCTGGTAACGCCGTGACCCGTGTCAGCTTGCTGCGGGGTTTGCTCCCGCCCACCCCTGCTCATCTTGAGGCTTCTCCTCCAGCGGGACTCAGCCCGGAGGCAGGGAAGCGGAGCAGCCGCTGGATGCACCCAGGGGACCCCCATCACCCCAAAGCCGCTGGGAGCCGATGGCTGAGCCCACCTGCCCCGCTGGAGAGCCAGGGCTGCCGGGTACGGAGCTGGGCACGGGGGTGCTGAGCCCCCGGGCTGGGCGGGAGGTGTTTGGCCCCGCTTCGCCTCCGTGAAGTCCTGGCCGAGGCTGCTGCGGGTGCTGGGGGGGCTGGGGGTGGCCGGCCTGGCCTGGCTGCTCGCCGCCATCCTGGGGCTGTGCCACGGCCCCCTCCTCGCCAGCATCTGCCGCCTGGCCGGGGCGCAGGCAGCCGCTCTCGGCTTCCTCATGGTGCTGCTCTGCCAGGCCGGCAGCCTCCTGTCCCTCCCGCTGCGGAGATGCGAGGTGGCTCGGAAGCACCGGGAGGTCCCCCGGAGTCCTGCCGTCACCGGGAGTGGCGACAGCCCAGGGTGGTCGTACCCCCCCCCCCCGGTATGGTACGATGGCCGCGCAGCCTCACGCCCCTCCCTTGTGTCCTGAAGCCTCCACCAGCCCGAGCCAGGCGCGTCACCTTCGAGGACGAGGTGATGCCACTGGGGAGACCCCCGGGGAGGGTCCCCCCTGCCGCAGCCAAGGAGAAGCCGGGGGCCGGGTCCGTCCCCCCCAGGCCGGCGCCCCGGCCACGCGCTGTCCCGGACTATGTGGTGTAAGTGACTCCCATGGGGACAACCACGGGAACGGGGTGTCACAGAGCCCTGGGGACCCACGATACCCAACCGAGAGGGTCCTGCAGCGCCTGGGCTCTCCCTCCCGCACCCTGAGCCTCCTGGCGTCGTGGCGGTGCAGAAAGTACCCGGCGATCCGGAGTCCCCGGCAGCGGGAGGGCTACAAGGGCGTCTTCCAGGACCAGCTGGCGGAGTACACGGAGCTGCTCGGGGAGGTCCGTGCCGCATGGCAGAGGCTCGGCGAGCTGGAGGCAGCGATGGGCCGGCCGCCCCGGCATGCCACGAGTAGGACGGTGGGTCCCTCAGTGGGTGCCGGTTGCGGGCACCGTATATTTTGCGAGCGGTGTTGGGTGTGATGAGTTGGCTGGTCTCTGCGGGGACTGGGGATGAGCCTGAGGGGCTGCAGCGGGTGGGGGGGACACGTGCGGACACCCAGGCTCCTGCAGCTGAGGGGTGCGAGCTGCGCTCGAAGGCACCCGGCAGCTGCTGGAAAATTAACCAGCGGTGGCATTTCTCAGCTACGCCCTGGGCGAGGTTTTCACCGCGCGGCGCTGCGGGAAGGCTGGCTACCTCTGTGCCCCCTGGGCTCGTTAGCTGCCTCGTTAGGGCCGTGCTCGGCCAGGCTGAGCCCCCGGGGCTCCGGGACGTGTCTTTCTGCCCTGCAGCATGGGAGCAGGGTGGCCCACGTCTGTCCCAAAGTATGTGAGGAAGAAGAGGGTGAGAAAGGGAAGGGCTCAAGATCTGCTCCCCGTGCGGGGGAGCCCGGGTGTGGCGAGCCCACGGCCTCCCCACCGTACCTCTCCCCCCTCCCCAATGCTTGGGGGGGGTCCCCAGGGCACCGACAGGGCCTCGGTGCTGGGGCAAGGGTTCCTCCGGGCTGAGCACGGTCCGGCCGGCAGGATCTGGCCTTCCTGGAGAAGCAGCAGCGCTGCGAGTACCTGAAGAAGAAGCTGACGCACATCAAGGCGCGGATCCAGGAGTACGACCGCGACGCCCGTGACAGCACCGTCTACTTCTGAGCCTGCGCGCCGGCCCGTGCCGATGCCGTGGGATGATGATCCCAGGGGGGACCCCAGGGACTGGGTGCTGGGGAGGGGGTGGCGATGCTGCGGGGGGTGCACCCGGTGCCCGCCCAGCCGTTGCACCCACCCACGGGCATGGAGAGCGAACCCACAGGCTCCTCGTGCGGCTGATTTTGGGGTGCTCTGGGTGCTCTGTGCCCCGGGGAGCCTCGTGGCCCTGGGTGCTGGGTGGGTGCTGCCTGTGCTGTGGGTGCAGGCCCCGGCTGTGCCCCCCCTTCACCCCGTGTGAATTGGGGAGCAGCCCCCCCCCACCCGGGGGCAGCGGGGGCAGCTGCAGAAGTGGCCAGAACTGGTTTTAATAAAACACAGTGATGTTTTCGGGGGGGATCTTAATGTGCATCCTGGGGGACCCATCCCACCCCAGCACCCATGGGACCCTCCCGTCCTTCGGGAAAACAACGGGGTGGGCCGGGGAGGGGGCAGGGCAGAGCAGAGCCCCGACCCCAAAGCGCTGAGGGACCCCCGGGGGCTGTGAGGCCCCACCCGGAGGTTCCCCCCCCCCCCGGGCTCCCCCCTATTTCATCCCGTCCAAGCTCCCCCCGAGGCGCCGGGACGGAGCCGGGAGCGGGGCCGGCCCCCGGGGTTCCCCCCCCCCCTCCGCCATCCCACCCCTCCCCGGAGGCGGAAACCGGGGCCGGGCCGGGGCCGGTCTCCAGCAGCGCCCGGCCGCCGCCGTGCCGCCGGTCCCGGCTGCCATTTTAAGGTGAACAAAGAGGCGGAGGCGCGGGCAGGTGAGTGGCTCCACGGCGGACGGGACCCCCCCGGTACCGGCACCGGGAGGGTAGAGAGCTCCCGGTACGGGAGGAGGCACCGGGGGTCCCCGCTCCCCACTACCCACTGCGGGGGGGTCCGTCCTTCCCCGCCGCCCCTGCGCGCACCGCGGTCTCCACCGGGATCCCCACCGGTACCGGGGACCTCACCGGCGTCCCCACCGGGATCCCCGCCGGCACCGACACCGGGATCCCCACCGTACCGGGGTCCTCACCGGAGTCCCCCGCGGCACCGGGGTCTCCACCGGTACCGGGGTCCCCACCGGGGCTCCCACCGGCACCGGGGCTCCCGGAGCCGCAGCCCCGGCAGGTGGAAGGCGAGAGGCGGCAGCTCCTCCCGGGGCAGCGGGGCCGGGGGTCGCTTTGGCCACCCGGTGCCCCCGCAGCGGGGTGGGGACCCCCGGAGCCCCCCGTCTCCTGTCCTCCCCGCCGGCACCGGGGTGCCCCAGGTCGCTACGCCCCGGTTACGGCTCCGGGAGCCCGAGACCCCCCAGCCCCGCTCCGGGAGGGGTCCCCGGTGGGGTGGGGGGGGGTCTCGGGCGGGGGTCCCCGGTGGGGCGGGGGGGTCAGACCGCGGCCCCAGGGGTTAACCCGGCCGGGATCGGTGGGTTTGGGGGTTTACGGGGGGAGGTCGGGACTCCCTGAAGTGGGGGGGCAGGGGGGGGTTTGGCTCGGGCACCCCCGGGGGCACCTCCGGGACCGCGGCTGCACCCCAGGTTCCCGTTGCCCAGCCTTGCTGTGGGTTAAGGGGTGCCAAACCCCCCACCCCACCCCTGGGGCCTGATCCTGCCCGCTGAGCCTTGGCACTGCCGGGAGCGGGCGGCCGGGTTGGGTTTCCCCCGAGGGTTCAGGTTTCCCCCCGCTGCGGGCCGGGGGGTCGTCACATCGGGGGGTCTCCGCGCCAGGGGGGGGTGTCTCTGCATCGATTTTGAAAAAACCAAATTTTTGAAAACCAATTTGCCACTTTTCACTGGGGTGTTGCTAATGATTTGCCTTGTATTATTATTATTATTCTTCTTTTTCTTTAATCCAGCCAGATCTGCTTACGGAGGAACCCTCGGGGTTAGCGCTAGCCTTGGGTAAGAGCTTTTCTGTTTTAATTAGAATTTAAACAATCCAATGCATTCTGGTGGTGTCTGGCGGCCGCGGTCGGGTGGGCCGGGAGGGGCCGGGGCCGGCGTGGCAGGGTCTCGTGCGTGGGGCAGGGCTGGGGTGCGACCTGGCAACTTTGCTGCGAGATGCTTGGTGAGTCACTTCTCCCCGTGCCTCAGTTTCCCCGTGAGCGGCAGTGACTCTGGTGGCGTGGCGTTGGGCACGGGCGGGCGGTTGTTGACGGTGCCATCAGACTGGTGACGGGGGACCAAAGTCCCTGCCGGGCGTGCGGAGACGTAGAAACCCGGCAGCGCCGCCTCACACGGCCGCGGCGCCGGTGCCGGCACCTCCCGGTGTGGGACCAGCTCCAACGACTCCGTCCATCTCCCCGCCAGGCTCTCCACCACCATGTTCAGCAAGAAGTCCTACGACGGCCCCCCTACGGGCTACGGCCCCCCCACGGGCTACGAGCCCCCCACGGGTGATTACGGCTACGACTACGGCGCCCGCTCGCCCCCACCGGGTTCCTACTACATCGAGGACGTGCCGCAGCACTTCTACAAGTGGACCTCCCCGCCCGGCGTGGTGAGGATCCTGGAGGCCATCGTCATCCTGCTCTGCATCGCCATCTTCGCCTGCGTGGCCTCCACCCTCGCCTGGGAGTACGGCTACGGCTTCGGGGGGGCTTACGGCAACGGGTTGGGGGGCTTCTATGGTTCCGGCTACTACGGCAGCGGGCTGAACTATGGCTACGGCTACGGTTACGGGGGCTACTACGGCGGGGTCACCAACCCGCGGGCGGCCAACGGCTTCATGATCGCCATGGCCGTGCTCTGCTTCCTGGCCCAGCTGGGGCTTTTTGTCGCCAGCGTCAGCAAATCGAGCGGCTCCCGCTCCCGTCGCTTCTACCTGGTGGTCATCGTGGTCTGCGCCGTGCTGGCCTTCCTCATGCTCATCGCCTCCATCGTCTACATCATGGGGGTCAACCCCCAGGCGCAGATGACCGGCAGCTACTACTACAACCCCTTGCTGACCATGTGCAGCCAAATATACAGCAGCGGCACCTACCTGAACCAGTACCTCTACCACTACTGCACCGTGGACCCCCAGGAGGTGAGGGTGCACCCCAGCTCCAGCCAGACCCCCCCTCTTTGCGCCAAACCGGCAGCGCAAAACCCTTGCTCTGCTTCAAACGTGATGCTGAGCTGAGGGCAGGACGGGAGGGAGAGCATTGGCGACCACGCATCCTGCCCGTCGGACGGGCGTGCGGCACCGGGTCCCCGGCCAGCCGGGGTTTTCCCCTCCGTCTTTAATGTTTTTGGTGGTACCGGTCGCCGTTTCGCGGTTGCGGAGGGCAGGGGGTGGCTGCTGGTGCCGGATCCCAGCCCGGCTGTTTGCTGGCGCGAGCTGGGGCTGCGGGAGGAACCGGAGTGAGCTGCCTGCGCCGGGCAGTTTCGGGGAGGGGATGGGCTGTCGTCCCGGTGCAGACCCGGTATCTGGTACTTTGGTCTTGCCGGTCGTAAAAGTATTTGAACAAGGTTGGGGCAGAGGTGGGCTGTGCTTGGGGCTGAGGTGCTGGTATGGGCGCGGGGTCCGGGTGCCAGCTGGGTGCCAGCTCTCCCCGAGCACCCACGATGCTGCCAGCCCAGCTCGGGAGCCCGGCAGGTCAGTGGGGCAGCGAGAACCTTCAAAACAAAGTCCATCAGCCCCGGTTTCGGCTGGGGCTGGCGGGGATCCTTGCGTGGCACATAGGCTGGGACTGGTGCTGCCGGTTCCCATCCGGCTGGGCTGGCCGTGCCGCATTCCTGCGCCCGGAGCGGGGGTTGGGGGGGGAGAGCCACGGCACCCACGCTGCTCTCGCTCCATGCAAAGGCCGAGCGTGGCCTAATCCGTCCTCACCCGGCCCCAATTTCAGTGCAGCTCCAGGGATCTGGCTCATGGGAAGCCATTTGGGCAGGGACCTGGCTCTGCCGTGCAGGAGCCGGCCCGTGGCCCTAGCTGGCAGCGCGGCCGGGGTGCTGCACGGAGATGCCGGAGGGTGCCAGCTCCCCGCTGCTCCCCGAGCCCCAAACTTGTCCTGTCCCCGTGGGAAAATCAACATTCCCTCCCCTTTCCATTGCTTGAGTTGGCCCCAAAAGCTCTCAAACCCCTGATGGGCTCCACCCCGGCTACCCGGGCACGGGGGGACCCTGTCCCTCTCCCCCCGCCGTGGTGAGGGGTCCAATGTTGGGAATGTTTGGGATGAGGGGAGCAATTCCCGCTCAGCCCGAGGGAGGTGTGGGGTCACCAGACCCCACCAGCTTGGCTGGGATGGGGTCTTTGCATCCCTGCGGGACCCCTACCCTGAGAGCCCCCTCCCTCTGCCCCTCCAGGCCGTGGCCATCGTCTGCGGGTTCCTCATCGTCATTCTGCTCTGCCTCATCTGCTTCTTCGCTCACAAGACGAGGAGCAAGATCTGGAAGTACGGGAAACCAAACATCTACTGGGACAAGGTGCCGGTGGTCCAGGAGGGTCCCAACGTCGAGGAGTGGGTGAGTCCGAGCGTGGGCTGGGGGTCCCGGTGGGTACCCGGGGCTGGGGGGGGGTCTTCCACCGCCTCCCCCAAGCATCCTCCCTGCCTGCCCTTTATCAGCTGAACGTGCCCGAGGCAGCACTGGGTTGGGATGTGCCGGGGCGAGCGGAGGGGCTGCATGGGGACCCCGGGGCTCCTCCCGGCACCGGGGCTGTGCCGAGCCTGCGCCATTCCCCTTTCCCAGCCCAGCCACAACTCTGTGCCAGGAGCCTCTTTCTTGCCCGGCTTGTGCCACCCTGATGCCTGGTCCCGGTGTGTTTGCACACCGCAGCAAGCAGCTCCCGGGGTGCAGCGTTATCGCTGCCGGTGCGACGCTGTGCCCGGTGTTTGCCGGGTCCCTCCCCATCACTCTGTTTAGGCGCCGTGGTTTTTCCCAGCCTGTACCATTCCCTGGCACCGCGAGGCTTTGCACGGGGTGCCGGGCCGGGCGAGTTGGTCGCAAACTCCCTGAAAGACAAACAGGGTGGGATCAGATGGGCTGGGTGCCAGGAGCGCCGAGGCTCCGGGTCCTCTCCCCTTTGCTCGCCCCGCGCTCGGGGATGCCGGCCATGAGACGCTGCCCGTCGACTCCGTTTGGTTTCGGTGTCGGCAATGATTAACTCGGCTCTGCGGGGCCGTGCCACCCCACTGCTGCGGAGGGAGCCAGGGGCTTCGCAGCAACCAAACCGGCACCGTTCGGGCTTCGAATGAGCCCGTGTCCCTTGGGTGGGGGTTGCTGGGGAGCACCCCGCTGCTTCTCAGCCCCCGTAGACCCGGGGAGATGCTGGTCCCAGCCTGGCCCCGCTGCGTGCCGGGACGTGCTCCGTCCTGTCCTCGCTCTGCAGCTCTCTGAGCCGGTGTCACCGCAGGAGCTGGTGCCCAGGGAGGGTGCGGGAATTCTGCAGCATCCCACGGGGAAAGGAGCCTTTGAAATCCGCCCCGGAGCACGGCTCTCGGGGTGCTGCCGTGCCCTGGCCGAGGAGGGGCTGCCCAGGCCCCCGGGGGAGCTGGGACAGTGGGCAGGGGCTGCGTCCCTGTCACCGTCCCCGTCCCATCCTCGTCCCCATCCCTGTGAGACGGGGGCAGCCGGGAGGTGCTCGGGCACTGGGCTCCCCACCGGAGCCCGGAGTGGGGGTGTTTATCGTGTTTTATCGTGCTTTATCTCAAACCTTCAATGCAATCCCAGAGTCGAGCACAACGGTTGCTCTCAAGCCCCAGAAAGCTCGGCTCCGCTTTGTGCGTGTCCCCACGCCTCGCTCTGTTAGCCTAATATTTATTTTTCATTTTGCAGAAATACCTTTGTTCTGGTTTATTTATTTTTTGTTAAAAGTCCCTCCCTTGTAAAGCATTTCCTGGCCCGCTGGGGGCCGGGCCGGCTGGGGGGCAGGACCCCATGCACCCGGGCTCCCCCTCGCCCTCACTTGCCCCTTGAGGGGTCCCCGCTCTGCCGGCTGCCACCGTCCCAGCTGGGTGGGGGTCACCCACCGGTAACACGTCCCCACGCGGTGGGGATGCAGCGGTGGGGAGGTACCGGGGTGTGAAACCCTCCTGGGACATCTCGTTCCCTGTTTATGGTCGGGATCGAGATTAAACCGGTGACCTTTGAACGGGCGTCAGCCGCCAGGCGCCGCTGCCTCTGTCCTGGCGCGGCACGGGGACATGGCTGTCCCCACGCTGGGGGCCACCGGTGGCCGTCTCACCTGGTGGCCCCGTCAGGCAGAGCGGGGCTGGGAGTGGCCCCCAATTAAGGGTGTCTTCGTTAGTCGGGGGGAAAGTGCCGGAGGAAGCGGCTTCGCCGGCTGGAGCTCGCAGCTGCCGTCCCCAGGGCCACCGTCCCGGGCAGGGACCGGCTTCCGGTACAAACAACCCACAAAGGCCAGGAAGGAAGGGGGAGGGAGGGAGGGACGGACGGACGTCTGTCCCTCCAGCCCCACGTCCTCCTTGAGGAGCCCTGGCCGTGCCGGGGCAGCAGCCGAGGGTCAGGGGGGCCAATGCTGGGAGGGGCAAGCGTGCCGCCCCTGGCAAAGCCTGGGGGAGGGATGGGGGGTATCACCCTGGGGGTGCGGAGCAGGGTGCCAGGAGCCCCCGGAGCTGCGTGTCCATCTGTGCCGCCCCCCGATGGGCCCCCCCCCCTCAGTGACTCCGTGCAGGGTGGCATTACCTGCTGCAGCACTGGGATCCGTGGGCTTTTCTCCGGGGCACGTCCGGCAGCCTTCCCCCTCCCCAAACGCTGCTCTGCCCGCTCGTGGGGGCTCCCCCATCCCTTGCCCACCCTCCGCTCTCCGTAGCCATGGGGGATGCCCGGCTGCAGCGTCCCCGTCCCTGCCCGTCCCCGCTGCGACTCCAGGCAGGATTGCTGCGGCTGCTCTGGGGTTTCTCCGGCCGTGTGGGATGGAGACCGGCGTCCCCGTGTGCCTGGGGCCGCGGGCCGTGCCCCGCTCGAGGGCGGGCGAGTGTCCCCGCTGTCCAGGCACGTGGCTGAGCACCTCTCCCTGCTCCAGGTGAAGAACGTGGCGGACGGGGCCAGCGTGCAGGACGAGACGGCCACGCTTGCCTACTCGGAGAAGCCGACAAGCCCCATCGCCGCGCCGCCCTACAGCCCACCCTCCTACAGCTACCCCCCGCAGAATGGCTACTACCCCTCCGGGACCTACAGTAGCCGGGGGTGAGTGGCCGGGCAGGGGGTAGAAGGGGGCAAGGGGGGAACCCTGGGCGCTCATCCCACCCTGTGCTGAGCTGGCTGATGTCCCCACGTCCCTCGCAGTGACCAACCGGACCGGGCGGTCAGCCCCAGCCCAGCGGAGGAGAAGGCACGGGAGCAGCCCACCAAGCCCCCTGCTCGCCGCGGCCGCCGGCGCCGGCGCAACCCCGAGCTGGACGAGTCGCAGTACGAGACCGACTACACCACGGCCGTGGAGTCCGGCGATGAGCGGGACCAGGACCAGTGGGCCAGGTGAGGGGGAACCCCTGGGAGCCCCCCTGCACCCAGAGCCGCCCGTCCGGGGCCTGACTGTGCCCCTCTCCCGCAGCCTCTACCCCCCCATCGCCTCGGATGGCACCCGCCAGAAGTACAAGCAGGAGTTCGACACAGACTTGAAGCGCTACAAGCAGCTCTGCGCTGAGATGGACGGCGTCAACGACCGCCTCAACCAGCTCAGCAAACAGCTCGACAGCATCTCCGAGGACAGTCCCCAGTACCAGGTCAGGGCTCTCCGGGGACCGTGGGCATGTCATGGGGCCACCAGGACACAGCGGGGCATCAGGGATGGATGTTGGGGGGCCTTGGGATGCTGGGGGGCACGGGGGATGGATGCTGGGGGCCTTGGGATGCTGGGGGACACTGGGGATGGATGCTGGGGGGCCTTGGGATGCTGGGGGGCAGGGGGGATGGATGCTGGGGGGCACGGGGGATGGATGCTGGGGGGCACGGGGGATGGATGCTGGGGGGCCTTGGGATGCTGGGGGACACTGGGGATGGATGCTGGGGGGCCTTGGGATGCTGGGGGGCATCAGGGATTCTGCGGGGCGCAGGTCACTGCTTGTCCCCATGCAGCACCCACCCTCATGGCCCCTAGTTGTGACCCCTCCCGCCACCCCTTCCCTTCGCAGGATGTCGCGGAGGAGTACAACAGGCTGAAGGACCTAAAGCGGGTGAGTGTGCGGAGCGTGGCCGCTCTCTGTTCCCGGCTAAAGCGGGGCTGGGTTGGTGCGATGCCGCCGGGGGGTGGGGGTGGAAACCGTGCCCCTGGCCCCCGGCTGCAGCCCCCTCCCCGCAGCCCACGCAGCTGAGGCCGATCCTTCGCTGCCTTTCAGAGCCCAGACTACCAGACGAAGAAACTGGAGACCAAAACCCTGCGCAACAAACTCTTCCACATCAAGCGGATGGTGAGCGACTACGACAAGGTGCGGGGGTAGCCTGCGTGCCCCCCCACCCCCCACGGTGGCAGGACAGGCACGAGGGGCTGCCCGCTCCCCTCCAAAGACTTTGGTGCATTTTGGACCTTTGTTTGTATAAAAAAAACCCCAAAACCCCAAAGCCAAGATTCAAAGCCCCCCTGCGATGTCAGTGCCAAGGGTCCAGGGCCGGAGGCGGCTGCCGGAGCGAGGCTCCCCGTCCCCTCCTCTGCGTGCCCCCCTGTGCCTCCCCGTCCTGCGTGCGGGGGGCTGCGGGTTCCCTCCCGCTGCTGTAAATATGTTTGGGGAGGGTCTGCAGCCCCCCGGCTGCCCCTGCCGGCACCGGGGTCAAGGTACCAAAACGTGGCTGTGGCCCAGTGCTGGCAGGGATGTGCCGCCCGGGCAGAGCCCTGCGTCCCCCGGGGCTGCCTTTTGGGGGACAGCCCTAGGCTGGGGTGATATTTTATACGGAACTGGCTGAAACTGTGTAAACTTTTTTTAAAAAATAAATAAGCTGTGTATCTATTGATTTTAAATCGGTACCGGAGTGAAAAGGGCCACGATGGGGCTGTGCATGGGAGCGGTACCTCCGGCGGGCGGGTGGCCCAGGCTGGACACGGGGTTGTCCCCAGCCACGGCCGCCCTGGCACGGCCACGGCACTTCCCGGTCCCCGGTGGAGCCGACATCCCCGTGGTGCCACATGGATCCTGCCCAGACCCGGGACCCCCCCCCACGTCATCCCCCCCCAGGCTGAACCAGCCATGGGACGGGGACCGATGCTGCCCAGACACATCAGCATCCCACCCACGCGGGGCAAACACAGCACCCCCCTCCCAGCCCCTTCAAGATGGGAGGAACCCCCCAAAAAAATCACACCTTGGGGGACCCCCAAACCCCTCACCTTGGAGGGGAACCCCAAATTCCCCACTTTGCTCCCCAAAGACCAAGTACAAACCTCTGTGCTGGCTCCTGCTCCCCTTCATGCTGCCGATCCAGTTCTTCCCCAGCAGACCACAGGATTTATTCGTGAGGGACCCCTGCCCTGAAGAACATCACGCAGGACCCCCCCAAAATCCCCAGGGTTTCCAAAAACCATCCAGTTTTAGGTGCCTTATAGGGGCTTAATTTTTTGGGACTATATCTCCCACTCGGCTTCATCTCCCCCCCATCGCCCCAGGGTGGGCTTCAGCATCGCTGCAGGATAAGCCCCTTTCCCCACTCATAGCAAATCCCCGGCGTTGTAAGAAACATCTTTTATTGACTTCAGTTAATTTGTTTAGTATCATTGAACAAGGATTATATTTTTCAGTGAATCAATCTAAATGACAAATCCCCGGCTAATCCTGCCTCTGTCTGTTTGCACGGTGGATACCCCTGAGAAGCAGAGCCTTGGGGGGGGACACATGGATACCCTGTGGCCTCCGATCCCATGCTGGCAGTCCCATGGGCACGGGATCGGAGGCCACGAGGCGTCCCCCAATCCCTCCGAGGTGGCTCTGCCCCACCATGTGTACCTTCCTCTGGCACAGCTCAGCCCTGGGGACAAGGACCCCCCCCCCCGAGCAGCATCACCCCTTTCCAGCCAGATTTTGGTCCCCGCCAAAGTCTTCCTCTCCCCCAAAACCTGGCTTAAAAAAAAAAAAAAATAGTGAGGCACAGGAACATAGCGAGCATGGGCAGGGGGATGCTGGCACCCGTCTTCCCCAGTGTGGGGAGGGTGGTGGGTGCTGGATCCAGCCCCGGGGGGGGGCGGTCACAGCACCAAGCGAGGCAGCAGGGAAGGGCTGGGCTGGATGCACCCAAAAAGGACCGTTCGGTTTGCACCCTGCATGGTGCACGGCCCCGGCCTCCTGCCCGTGTACCCCCATCCCCTCCCCTGTACCCCCCCGTGCCCCGACAGCGGAGATGCTTCAGTGGAAAGTGCAGGGAGGGGGCTGGGACCCGGCCTGGACAAGCCCGGTCCCCAAAAAGGGGCTGCTCCAAGCTTGGCACTTCAGTCCTTAAGGCTGGATACGGCCCGGCCAGGCAGGGGCAGCCCCTGGGCAGGGCACAAAGGGGCTTTAAAATGACCCTTTTTCCACGATTGCCAGGGCTGGGGGGGGGAGGGCAAAGGCAGGGGGTCCCACAGCAGGACCCCCCAAAGGATGGCTCTGGGCAGCTGGCAGCCCCCCACGCCCCAGCCCAGCAGGTCCCACCTCCCCGAGCCTCCTGCCATCTGAAATTCAGATTTGGAGGGGCAGCCAGAGGACAGCGTCCCCCTCCCCAGGCTCCAGCCCGGCTCCGAAACAGGGGCAGAGCAAGGGACCAGCCCCGGGGGATGCTCCAAGGTCCCCGGGGGAGACCTGGGGGGCCAGGGAGCTCCGCTTCATGGGGGTTCGGAAGAGTTCGGTGTCCGACAGCAGCAGCATGGCCAGTACCTTCAGGTTCAGGAGGACAACGCCGCAACCCCGCTGCTTTTGGGGGGAGCTGTGGCAGACGGACGAGCTATGAGACAGCTGGGGGGCTGGGAGCCGGCACAGTCTGGGGCTCCCCGGGGACGGCACCGTCTCAGGGCGCTGGAGGGAATCCAGGTCCAGCTGCTGGGGGTCCCCGGGGTGTCCCTGGGGGGAGAGGCTCTGTCCCCTACTGCCCCGTCCCGTAGGGCCAGTTGAAGGTGCTCCCGGACAGCAGCATGTCCCTGATTAGTGTTTCGATGGGCGTCTTCCCCACCAGCCTCATGAAGAAGAGCTGGGAGATGAGGGCGGCCGGCACGGCTCGGAGAGCCGGCAGCCGCAGCAGGAGCCGGCCGAAGCGCTGGGGCTGTGACGGGTACTGCGAGCGCACGTACTCGGTGAGGGCCACCTGCGCCTTCTCCTGCAAGCTCTCCACGTGTGCCGGGTCCGAGAGGCCGCAGGCATCTGCGAGAAGGATGGGATGGAGAGGGGTCAGTGGTTGGAGCCCCCCGCCCCTCTCTCCCCAGCCGACCATGCTCCTGCCTGGCTGCTCTCCTTGCCGAATTAGGGATGCAGCCGGCTGCAGCACCGCAGCACGGTGCAAGACCGTGGCTTGGACCGCTCCGGCTGCAAAGGGCTGCTGCAGGCTTGTCCCCACCAGGAAGGACCAGGCGTTTCTGCAGCATGAGATGAGCATGGACGGACCGAGGGACAGGGCTCCCCGAGACCCCCCCGGTGCGTGGCGGGTATTTGTGTTACTCCAGGTCTCATTCCCATCGTCCTGGGGAAGCTCAGCCCAGACGGACGAGCTGGGATGCTGCAAACCATGGTGGAGAAGCACCACGACACAAGGAACCTCTGCCACCCCCCCCATCCTCCCCCCAGGAGCCACACAATGCTCTCTGGACCCCAAACCCCCAGGGAAACGGGGGGCAGATGCTCCCTGGGGGGCTCATGGGCTCCATGGGGCAGACATGGGGACAGAGCCCGGTCGTGGCACCAACCTACCCGGCGTGAAGAGCGCGATGGCTTTGAGGCAGCTGTACTCAGCCGAGTCCACCTGGAGCCGGTTGAGCTTCTCCACCTGATCCTGAAAGATGCGGATCTGGTCCATGAAGGAGACGACGCGGTCCGCTGACATAGGGGAGGCGTGGAAGCCGGCGGCAGCCAGCAGCGGGGCCATGTGCAGCGGCAACGCTGACTGCGCCGCGTTGAGGACGAAGAGCTCGCTCCAGCTGAGCCGTAGCAGGGCTACTTGGTCGGAGACGGGCAGCTCGGGGAAGAAGGGGATGTTCCGGGCCCATTCCACCGTGCTGAAGAGGAGGCGGGCGGCCAGCTCGCAGATGTTGTCGATGCCCATGACGCTGCCCTGCTGCGCGTACTGCGAGCCGTAGCGGGCGGCGGGGTAGGGCTCGGCCCGCAGCAGCTGCGAGATGAGCTCCGACACCGGCTGCCCGTTGAAGTACTCCCCGCTGGGCATGGTGTTGGGGCTGGTGCTGGAGTGGGTGGGGGGGATCCGGCCCCGCTGCACGGCTGGGGGGGGGGGGGGAGAGGAGAAGTGGTGTCTGCCTGCTTCTGTATCCTGCTGCATCCCCCATCCCGCTCCCGGGGGGGCACTTGGGGCTCCTTCTGCCCCATGCAGGGTGAGGAAGGATGGGGATGCTCCCCACACCCACCCAGCATCCTGGCATCCCCGGCAGGGCCGGATCCTGCCACCCCAGGGGAACAATGGGTGGCTTTCAGGCGCTCGGGGAGAGCGGGTTGGTGTGTGCCACCCGCTGCGCCCGCCGGCGAGATGCCTGCGAGAGCTACACTAATCTATTTAGCATCCCGGTGATTCACCAGCAGCTCCCAGGCTGCCGACGCCACGGCTTGGCCATGGCCTCCGACCAGCAGCCGGGCTGGGCCAGCATCCATGCCACCTCCTCCTCTGCAAGGACCCGGCGCAGGAGCAGCCGCAGCTCCGGCCGTGCCGTGCCAGACCGGGTGCCTTGCCGGCACCAGAGCCCCCCCCCGCCGGCTGCAGCGGAGCAGGGCGATTGCTACCCAAGGTCATCACATGGCGGCAATCGTTTATTTGCAAATAAAACGTCCATCTTGGAAGCATCGTTAACCCTGGGGCACTCCCCCTCCTAATTGCATTCAGGGAGAGCCATTTTTCAGCTCCCCCCCTCTCCCATTAGCACCCACTATTTGCTCAGTCCCTAGTAATTAATTTATGGGCTGTTCATGAGCCACTTAAATGAGAGCTCTAAATCATGCTAAGTGGCAATAATGCCATCTTGACTCCTCTGGAAAAGAGGGAATTACTGTCCTGCTTCCAGTATCCTTCCCCCCTTGCTCCTCACATTAATGCCACCTGCCGCTGAGCAGCCCCGGCACCGCGGCAGAGCCCACGCCGAGCCCCACCATCTCCATCCCCCGTGTGTGCCTTGGCACGGCCCCATCCTGCCCGCGGGGATTTGAGATCCCGGCTCTGCTTTGGGCTAAACCCTTGGTCCCATTTGCAGCAGCCTGGGAAAGCATTTGGGGTTCGCACCTCCTGGGTGATGGGGAGCGAGCAGAAAGCCGCCCGAGGATTGGCACGGCTCTGGCCGCGCCGGGAGCCCGTCCCAGCCGACCTCCACCGCGCCTGGGGCACCAGGGCTGTCCCGGCTCCAGGTGTGTCACCTTATCAGCTCAAGGCTCCAGCTTTTCCAAACAAACACCACCTGCACTGCCGGCACCGAGGGCAATTCAAGGAGGAAAAAAAAAAAGGGGGGGGGGGGGCAAATGGGGGTTTTTGCTGCAAACAGGGTTCCAGGAGAGGTGGGAGCGCGCCCGGCCGCAGCCGGAGCAGAGCGGGCACCGGCAGCCCTCAGCTGGCACTGCAGCAGCCCCACGCTGCAGTAGTGGGGTTCACCGGGACCCCTCAGGAACCATCCCCGTCCCCACGGTGTTGGCATTACCTTCCTTCCTCATCCCCACGCGGAAACACTTCTTCAGGCGGCAATACTGGCATTGGTTGCGGTGGTGCTGGTCGATCTGGCAGTCGCGGTTGGACCTGAGGGCAGGACCGGGCAGATGAGGTGGCGGGGAGGAGCGACACGATGCCGCCGGGGGTCCCTGCGTCCCACCGAGCTGCTCCGCCACCCACCTCCCCGCCACCCTCGGGCAAAGCCTTGGCCACCTCCGCACCGGCCGCGGCCGTGCCACGCCGGCCCCCGGCGTACAGACACCGGCACTCCCAGGCGGCACTCAGATGCTATGGAAACAGCGATTTCCTACAGCAGGGGCTGCCAGTTCGTGTTGCCAGCGATGCCCAGGGCTGTAGGAAAGCCGGAGAGACCCCTGGGATGCGGGGCTCCCATCCTCGGGGACGCGGAGGGATGGGTGCCGGGGAGCGATGCCCTGTGTCCCGGCACGCGGAGGGGGGAAGCGACGGAGCAGCCCCCGGCCTCGCCGCCAGCCGTGCGAGGAATTTCAACTATTTCCTACGGGGTCCGGGGCTGCCCCCGCAATGCTGAGCCCGCAACCCCTCGGGCACAGAGCGCTTGCAGGCGTCCCCCTCGGCGGTGGCAGGGCCACTCCGTGCTCCGGTCTGGCCTCAACCGGACCCTGCGAGCGTGGCAAAGCAAAAGCCGGTGGCTCTGGAGCAGCGGTGCAGGTGCCCCCGGCCCTGGCGTGGGGTCTGCACTGGCCGGAGGGATGCTTTGCCCCCGAGCAACCTCGGAGCCTGCAAAGGGGGTAATGGCACACGGGTCCTGCCCCGGGCAAGGAGCCGCGGGCACTGGGCAGCCCCTGCACCATGCAGCCAGGGTACCGACCACCGCCAAAGCCAGCCGCCGACCTCTGCTCCCGCGGCATGGCGGGGAGCGACACGCTGGGACAGGCTGCGGCATCATTAGCGTCCAAACCCCCCAGCCCCGATTCCCAGGGGCCACTCGCGCTCACGGTCCCCACACAGCCGAGCGATGCAGCGGGGCACGGGTGACACTGGGCGCTCGTATCCCACCCGAAGGCTGTGGCGACAAACGGGGAAGAAGGGGGTTATGAGCAAAACAACGATAAATTAAGGCATATAAAGCAGCAGCCAGGAAAGCGCAGGCAGGGCTGGGTCGCGCCGGCGTCCGGCAGCAGCTCGGCTCTGCCTGGGAATCCTGACACGAATCTCCTCATCCCTACACGACTCCAGAGGCGAGGCAGGCAGGGATTCCCGCCGCGCTCAAACCGGAATTAATTCACCCCGAACATCACCAGTGCGCTTAGCACATTTTAAAACGTGTTGCTGATAAAAAGTTATTCCAGCGGAGAAGCGATAGCTAATCAAAACGTCAGATTACATCTTCATCAGCTGCCTGCGCCGCGGCAGGGGCAAAGCTCCCGGCACCGCAGCCGAACCTCCCGGCGGGGGCCTGGCTGACCCTCACCGTGGCCCCAAGGCACCGTCCCCAGCACCAGGAAAACCCAAAAATCATCTCAGCTCCCGCCAGCGGCTCATAGCAAGTTTCCCAACTGATAGGCTGCAGCGACCTGGGAAACTGTGAGAATACAAAAGGCGTATACTGTGCTAATTATGTAATTAGAACATGTAATTATTTAGTGCAAGAACTAAACTGAATCCAACTCACTTTTAATATTCAAATTAGAGCAATCTTGGCTTGATGCTGCTTTTGACTCCTCGAACAAAGCAGATGCCAGGGCTGCCGGGGGAGCATTGTTCCCAGCCCCTCCGACACTTTACTCCCTACTTGGAAAACCAACGTTTTTCTATTGCACCAAACCACTTCCCAGCAAAAACGGGGGGAAAAGAACCCCAAACACCTGCAGTAGGTGCCCAGATACCAGTGACAAGCCCAGGATAAAATCTGGGATGCTCGTAGCCCCTCCATCGCCCCCGCACCAAAGCGGCATCTGGGACGCAGAGCCCTTCCCTCTCCCGGGGAGCCCTGATTTGGCCTTTCCTTTGTTCCAGGAAACTGGAATTTCTCAAAAGCCATATGTATTCCCCATCTTCAAATCATTAATCCCGAGCAGCCACTCGGCCGAGTCTGCTGATCGGATCCTGCTGATCAGATGGGGAAACTGAGGCAGGGCCAGGGATGATGCGCACGCTGCAGCCGCACACGCTGCATCCACGGCAGGCGATGGGGAGGACGCTGCAGGACCAGGGGCAACGGGAACTGAACCCTGCCCCACGCCGGCAGCTCCACGGCCACGAGCGGCTCGGCTGACGTCAGCCAGGACCCGGCAGCGCCGGTGCCGGGAGCTGCCAGGAGAGGAGATGCTGCGCACGGGGGAGGACGAATCTAGGCCGCCCAAACGAGAGCAAGGCGGCTCGGAGACGGCTCCCGCCGCAGGAGCAGCACTGCCCCTTCCCTTCCGCGGCGTCTCAGCACCACGAGACGAAGCTCAAAGCAGCCGGCCCCCCTTGGGCGGGGAGAAAGCGGGGTGCGGAGGTGGGGTGCCCCTCTCCCAGCTCGCCCGTGGGGCGCCCACGGCTGGGATGCGGGTGCCATCCTCGCAGCACCCTCGCTGGGTTAGCAGACGCCGCTGGAAGTGCTTGCGCGTAGATCCAGACCTGCGAGTGAGCCCCTATATACACATTTACCTCCCCGGGAACAGCCCAGAGCCGGGGGTCCCCCACGCGCGCCAGCCAACTCGATGCTCGTTTCGAGCCCAACAGAAACTCCAGAGTTATTTGCAGCTCCAAACTTCGCAGGGGTCGGATCCCAGTCCTCGCTGCCGGGCCCGGATCTGCTGCAGCACCGGCCCGAGCGCGGGGGCCGGCGGGGGCTGCAGCCCCTCTCCCCGGCATCTCACCGGAGCAGCGTGAAAGCTCGGCGCCCGCAGCATGCCGGGCTCTTGACACCTCCGGTTAAAATTATACTCGCTGCCGCACTGGTGCTTTCTCCGGGTAGAGAGGCCGTGACCGAAGTGACTCACAGCCACCGCACGTTTTCAGGCATTAGCCTGGAACGGCAATTAATGCCGGAGCAGAGCCGGGCGATGACGAGGACCCGGACACCGGCTGTGCCCCACGGCCCAGGGGACGGGGCAGCCATCCCTCCGGGGGCTGGGGATGCACCGGGCAGAGGGGCTGCTGCTGTGGGGCGCAGAGCGCGGAGGGACCCCCGCGCTGCACCGGGGGCCACCGTGCAGCCGCATCGGGGCCCCCCCCCTTTAGTGCTGCAGCCACGGCAGGGCCAGCACGGGGGCCACCGCAGAGCCACGCGCCGGGGGCCACCCTCGAGAGCCGCAACCGTGCCAGGGCTCTGCCACCCCGGGGGTCCCCGCCGAGCCCCCCCCGCCCCCCCGCCGCTCCCCCAGCCCCTACCTGCAGGTGTAGCTGAGGTTCCTGCGGATGCTGCGCTTGAAGAAGCTCTTGCAGCCCTCGCAGGTGAAGACCCCGTAGTGTTTCCCGCTGGACTTGTCCCCGCACACCACGCAGTCCACCGGGGCCCCGGCCCGCTCCTCCTCGCCGTGCTCCGCGTCGCTGCCGCCGCCCGCCGGGGACGCCGCCTCCTCGCCGCCGCCGCCGTTGGGCTCGCCCCAGCCGCCGGCCACCATGGCCATGGCTCCGCGGCCCCGGGGCTCAGCGCCGGCCCCGCCGCCGCATGGAGCGGCGCCCGGTACGCGGCGCCCGGCGCCTCCCGGAACGAGTTGAGCAAGTTTTTGGGGGATGGCGGCCGGTTTGGGATTTTTAGGGTTTTTTTTTTTTTTTTTTTTCCTTTCCACCCCCCTATCCCAGGGTTCCCTCCCTCCTCCCCCGTTAACGGGGGGGCCCCGCGGAAACTTTGCGGCGGCGGGAGCGGGGCGCGGCGCGGCGCATCCCCCCGCGGGGCGCGGCGGCTCCGGGCGCGGCGGCCGCCCCGGGGCTCGGCCGCATGCGGGGGCCGCCGCTGCCCGCCCCCGGTGGCTCCTCCGCTCCGCGGCACCGGCAGGGAAGGAGGAGGAGGAGGAGAAGAAGGAGGAGGAGGAGGAGGCGGCGCTGCCCCGGCCCGCCCTCGCCCCTACGGGCCCTGCCGCCGCCGCCGCTGCATGCAGCCCGGTCCGGGTCCGGGTCCGGCGGGACCCGCTCCGCCGAGCCCCGGGGCTCTCCCCGCCTCCCGCGAAAGAGCAAAGTTCAGCCGCTGCCGCGGTGGCCGCCCTGGATGCTCCTCCCCGTCCTCCTCCCCTTCCGCTCGCCGCCCGCCGGGTCCTGCCCCGGCCCCGGCCCCGGCCCCGGCGCAACCGGGGAGGGGAGGGGAGAGGAGGGGGGGGCCGGGCAGGCAGCCCCGCCGCACCGCAGCGGAGCGGGCAGGGCGGGTCGGTAGCCGGGGCTGGGCTCGGCAGGCTCCGCGGGCCGGTGGTACCGGTTGTGGCGGAGGCGGGCACGGCCCCGGTGCGGTACCGGGTACGGGCAGGGCGATGGCGTGGCCTGGCCGCCGCGATGGAGCAGGCGGTTTGGCTAGCGGAGGTGGCTGGAGGTGGCCCCCCCCCCCCTCCCGGCCCGCCCGATGTCCTTTGGGGACCAGAGCCCTTCGCTGGCCCCGGGAGCGCTCGGCACCTTGCCCGGACCGGGGCTGCACCGGGAGCCCGGCGTGCAGGGCCGTGCCACACGCCATGGGCTGCGGTCACGGCTGCGGTCCTTGTCCCCCAGCAAGTGACCTCTAAGCTGCGGGGTGCGGCAACGGGCAGATTCACCGCCAAGCACCGGGGTCCCCTCGGGGACGGGGACCGAGCCCCGTTGCAGCCCCGCCACGCACGGGGCAGAGCTCGGCCACCGCCTCGCGGTGCGGTGCGACACCGTTCGGGGCTGCGGGGACCGTGGCGGGAGGATGGGAAGCGATTCCCCACGCCTGGCCCGTGGCCAAGCTGCCGGCATCGGCAATCCCCTCGTCTTGCCGACGGCCCCAGCGGGATCTTTAATTACGGCAAACAGCACGAGGCCGCGGTTCCCTGTCTCGTGCGGGGCACGAGGGCCGGGGCCGTGCCGTGGGGTGCTCCTGTGGCACCCGGGGTCCCTCGAGTACCACCGCTCCGCGCGGCCCCTGGGACGGGGCGAAGGGCTGGATGAGGCCGGGGACTGTCTGCCTGCGGCCCCGTAAAATCTGTTTGTAATGTGGTTAATCGAGTCGGACCCGTAAGAGCTCGTCAGTCGGCCCTGCAAGAAGGGGCGGGCTGGGGTGCCGGCTGTGGGTGCGCAGCGCCTGCCTGCTGCCGCCCTGTTAATCATTAACGAAGAAATAAACTGTGCGGAAAGGTGCTTGACCCGGGAGCAGCCCCGCAATATCACCCTGCCTTCGCCTTTCACCCGGGGGCCAAACTCTCCTTCTGGCCGTGCTGCGATGGCCCCGGCGTCTCCCGGCAGTGCGCCTTTCACCTTGACTTTGGGGACAAAGTCCGGCGGGCAGGGTGCGGAGCCAGGGCGTGGGCGGGCTGGGTGCCCCCCACGCACCCCTGTCCCCCCCAGCGTGCCCTCCGGGCAGGCCTGTCCCAATGGGGGACCCCACGCCGCGGTCCCAGCTCGGGCCGGGTGAGGATGCTGATGCCGAGTGGGGTGGCCAGCGACGCCCACGCTGCGGGGACGGGCTTGGACCGAGCGCTGCCAGGACCTTCGCGGCTCCTCGTGCCGCCATCCTTGGCGTTCCCAACCCACGCGCCGGGGCCGGCGTCTCCTTTGGGGTTAAGGGAAAAGCAAAGCAAAGCAAAGCGGGCTGGATATAAAAAACCCCAGCAAAGCACCGAGCCCGGAGCTGGGGTGCAGCAGAGGTAGATGGATTACAGCTCCGGCCATAAATAAAACCTCCATTTCCTCCTGTCTGGAGGGATCTCTGCTCACCAGGTACCTGCTAACACGGCCACGCCGAGGTGCCCGGCAAGGGCTGTGCGCTGGGGCCAACACCGCAGGGCTGCCGCGGTCGGGGAGCAACGCCCGGCAGAGCCGGCCGGGAAGGGGCCAGGCTGGGGGGGTCCCAGTCTGGGCAGGGGGGGGGTCACCCCCACCTGCAGCCGGCCCCGTTTCTCCTTTCTCTTCTGTCAGGCCATGATTTATGGCCCTTTCCCTGCCGCTCCCCCGCCTCCTCGCCCCCTGCAAAAAATAATAATCCAGGAACAAAGGAGGAAATTGGATCTTCTCCCCCGCGCGGCTCCTGGCCCCGCGGTGGGAGCCGGGTTTGTTTTGACGTCGGTGTCCAGTTGGTGAAGGCGTTTGATCTCCGGAGGAATTCCTCTTTCCTCGCGCTGCTCTGCTGACTCCGCCGCACAAAAGGGCCCCCGGGAGCCGGGAGCTGCCGGCGCGTTTCGTGCCGCCCCGACGCCCCCGGAAAGGGTCCGGCATGGCAGAGGCGCCCGCTGGGCTTGGGGAGGTTTCCAGGCTCGGTGTCAGATCCGGCTGCAGCATGCGGACGGGTGGCAGCGGTGTCCCCCCGCTCCCCCGCAGCCTTTGGGCTGGGGAACGATTGAGCAACTCTTGCCAAAACGTGCAGGTTCGTGGCCGTGCCACCAGAGAGCTGGGTGCCTGCACCAAGGGAGAGCTGGGTGCCAGCACCGATGGAGATCTGGGTGCCAGCACCGATGGAGAGCTGGGTGACAGCACCGATGGAGAGCTGGGCGACAGCAGCACCTGAGATTTGGGTGCCATCACCACTGGAGAGCTGGGCACCAGCAGCACCAGAGAGCCAGATGCCGGCACCACCAGCCCCGACTCGGTTACCGGCATCCCGGTTAAGCAGCACTCGGGGCTGCGGGGCAGCTGTGCCCGTTCCCAAACCCACGCGGGAGCTGCCGGCCGTGGTGCTTCCCGGGGCCTTAGATACCACCCCATCCGTCTGTCTGTCTGTCCATCTCCCCCAAGCCCCCGCGTACCCCCATGGGGACCCGCACCCTGATGCGGGGCTGTGCCCACTGCACGGTTTAGGTCAATTCCCTGATTTTCAGCTGTCGGGCAGGATCTGGCCCCGCTCTGCCCTGGAGCAGCTTCCAGAGCCCCCTTGTTTGCCGTGGGGCCGAGGGTGCTGCATTCCTGGGGCTGGACCCTGCTGGCGGGCGTGCGGGCATGTGCGTGCGTGCGTGCGGTGGGAGGGGAGGGCAGGCGTGAGCTGCCCTGGAGCTGGCGGGGGGGGGGCGAAGGGGTCCTCATGGCTGGGGGGGGGTCCCAGGTCCCAACCCTCTGGCAGCAGCCGTGGGAGCGTGTGACCTCGCACGGCCATGCCGCAGCAGGCGAGGGACAAAGGGAGGCCGGGGCCGGCTGTGCCGTGGGCTCCTCGGCTCTTTGGGCAGGGCTGTCCCACACCTCTGTGCCCCACGGCTGCCCCACGGCATGGCCCTGCACCCCACGGCTGCCCCGGGGTACGCACACGCCGGCACGGCATAGGGAGCACCCATCATACGCCCGTGGAGCGAACACGCCTCCACCGAGTGCACACGCGTGTGCATGGGACACGCAGCCCCACGCACGGGGGTGCACACGCGTGTGCAAACGGCAGCGGGGTCACCGCACACGCACGCACACGGGCTCTCGCTCCCCCACGTGCCCCCCACGGCACAGCGGTTGCCCCCCCCCTCCCCGATGCCGCAGTTTTGCCCCCAGCCCTGCAGAGAGGCTGAGGGAGACCCGACCCCCGTTGCCCCCAGCCCCCCCTTACCCCCGGTTCCCCCCCCTTTTCCTCCCCCCGCCAGAGCGATCAGCTCCCTGCCCTGCATTCCGGGGATATCAGATCCCGCACCCACGCCCCCCCCCTGGCCAGACGCTCCCTCCCGTCCCGCCGCCCTGCTCCCATCACTCCCGGCTTCTCCCCGCTGCCTTTGGCCCCGTGCCCCCCCCCGGCACAGCCTGGCCCCCACCGGGATGGTGTTTCGCAGCCCCCTGGGACCCGCTCTCCCAGGGAACAGGGTGCAGTCCCACACCGGGCCCAGCTACCCAAGGGTGCTGAGGGGTTTTGCTGCGGTCTCTTGGTTTCCCAGCAGCTCATGGTGCTCCACAGAGGGGAAACTGAGGCAGGGAGCGGGTCAGAATGGCGGCATCTTGCACATCATGAACCGGCACGTGGAGCCCTCCCTGGGGAGCTGCAGGTTTCTGGGGGCATGTGGGGGTGAGCAGCGGGCAGAGCAGGGGGGTCCTGCCGCTCTCGGCCGCAGTGCTGCACAGTGCCGCGTTGCACCGTGCCACGCCGTGCCGTGCTGCACCGTGCCACGCCGTGCCGTGCTGCACTGTGCCATGCCGTGCCATGCTGCACCATGACATGCTGTGCCGTGCTGCACCGTGCCACGCTGCACCGTGCCGTGCTGTGCCATGCCGCACCGCGCCGTGCTGTACCGTGCTGCACCATGCCGTGCTGCGCCACGCCACGCCATACCATGCTGCACTGTGCCATGCTGTGCCACGCTGCGCCGCGCCATGCTGTGCCGTGCCACGCTGCACCGTGCCATGCTGTGCCAAGCCGTGCCGGCAGCCTGGCCGGCAGCACGGTACCAGGGGCCCCCGGCTCCACTCCCCAAGCTCACGGCACGCTTTGTCCTTGGCAGAGGCTCAGGGTGTGCCAAGGCAGGTGGCGTGGCTGGGCCCGGCGCAGCGGCAGGAATGGGGAGCTGAGGCCACCGAGGCCTGCCCTGAGCCCCCGCAGCTGCCCGGGCACGGTGGGGACACCGCAGCCTCGGGCACCCTGTCCCCACTCGTGCTCCTGGGGGGACCTGGTCTGGCCCTGGGGTCAGTGGGATGTGGCGGGGGGGACCCCTCCTCCTCCCGGCACCCAGGGTTGAAGCCGCTGCGGCTGCCCTGGCCCTTTCATGCGGCTCTCGGTGAAGCCTGACCCCGCACAAAGCCCCCAGGAACCCATTTGAATCTGAAAAGGGGTCTGAGCACAGAGCCCTGACCTTCAACCTGCAGGTCAGCCCCTCCACGCCACCGCCACCGGCCCCCGCTGGCCCCGGGGACCCCCCCACAAGCCGGGACGGACCGAGCCGAGCCGTGGTCCCTGCCAGAGCCAGGCACAGGGGATGCAGGCAGGGGCAGGGGTTGGGAGCAGGCAGCACAGGCAGCCCCCCCTGCTCCGGTATCTGCGTCGGCTGCCGGTGCCTCGGCGCGGGCACTTGGCCCTCCGTGCCGGGCACACGGCAGCGCCTGCTGCACCGATCAGCGGGCGGCTGCGAGGGCTGGGCTCCATGGCACTGCTGCTCCCATTTTGTGCCGGGGCTGCTCCCCAGGGCTCCGGGAAGTTCTCCTTTGCTCCAGCCCCGCCGGCTCCGGGGACACAGGGCTGCCCCCGTTTCGGAGGGCTCCTGGCTGGCGGTGAGGTGGCAGGGGCGGAGGGCACGGGCAGCTCGGGGGATTGAGCTGCACCCCTGCACCCCTGCATCCTCACCGCCCTGCACCCCTGCATCCTCGCCGCCCTGCATCCTCACCGCCCTGCATCCCTGCATCCTCGCAGCCCTGCACCCCTGCATCCTCACCGCCCTGCACCCCTGCATCCTCGCCGCCCTGCATCCTCACCGCCCTGCATCCCTGCATCCTCACAGCCCTGCACCCCTGCATCCTCACATCCCTGCACCCCTGCATCCTCGCCGCCCTGCATCCTCACCGCCCTGCATCCCTGCATCCTCGCAGCCCTGCACCCCTGCACCCTCGCAGCCCTGCATCCCTGCATCCTCGCAGCCCTGCACCCCTGCACCCTCGCAGCCCTGCACCCCTGCATCCTTGCAGCCCTGCATCCTCGCCGCCCTGCGTCCTCACCGCCCTGCAGCCCTGCCCTGCATCCCTCTCTCTGCCCTCTCCATCACCACGGCTCTGGATATTGATCCGCTGAGCCTTGAACTCTGCTGCAGGATCTCTCCGGGGAGATGCAGGCCTCATTTTAGCCTATATATAGCTCCGTGCCTCAGTTTCCCTTCCACCCTGCAGCGTGTTGAGCCCTGGGCTGCCCCACAGCCCTGCGCATCCTCCCACTGGAGACCCACGCTCAGCCCAGCTCCCACTATCCAAATGCCCCATCGTGCCGGGGTTTGGGATGCCGGATTTAGCCCCGCGCTCCCCGTGGCAGCCCCCCCAGCACGGCCTCGCTGCCGGCCCCCCCCCCCTCCCCGCACGGCAAGGATGCCCCCGGCGCGGGGTCACTGCTCCTCTTCCCTCCTGAATATGCATGGGGCCCCAGCCGCCACGGCCACCGCCATCACCTTTGATCCCACATCAGGGATAACGAAATGGCTTCATCTGCGCCGGGAGATAGCGAGGGCGGCGGGGAGGGGACGGCCTTTGTTCCCAGCCCTGCTGGGATGAGCTGAGCTGGGGGTCCGGCTGCCTGAGCCCCCCCCCCCTCCTGAGCCCAAAGCCCCCCAAACCCGAACCACGGTGGGGCTGGCCAAGCCACGAGCATCAGTGGTTTATTCTCCCTGGGGATACAGCAGGCGCCTCCCGGCACGGGGCGGATGGGGGTCTTGGGGGTGACGGGGGGGTCCCTAGATGCAGGTCTCGCTGCCGGCCGACCCCTGCTCCAGGGTCTGCAGCCTGTGGGCCAGCGCCTGCGCCCGCCGGGCGTGCTGCCTGCGCAGGGCACCTGCCTGCACCTCCAGCCGCCGCAGCTGGGCTGCCTGCTTCCGCCGGGCACCCCGGTACGCCAGGGCCAGCGCGCTGCGGGTGCCACGCTCAGCATCGCGGCACGGCACCGAGGGGACCGAGGGGACCGAGCAGGCAGGAGGGACCATGGTTTTGGGGTTTGCGGGAAGGGACCACGCTCTCGGGGTGTGCAGGAGGGGACGGCGCAGCGGGGGCGTGCAAGACGGGACCGCGCTTTTGGGGTGTGCAAGAAGGGATGTGCAAGACGGGACCGCGTTTTTGGGGTGTGCAATGTGGGGCGGTGTTTTTGGGGTGTGCAGGAAGGGACCACGCTTTTGGGGTATGCAGGAAGGGACCAGAGTTTTGGGGTACGCAGGAAGGGATTGCAATTTTGGGGTGTGCAGGTAGGGACCACGCATTGGGGGTATGCGGGGAGGGACCATGTTTTTGGGGTGTGCAGGGAGGGACCACACACTGGGGATGTGCAATATGGGACAGCGTTTTTGGGGTATGCAAGAAGGGATGGCGATTTTGGGGTGTGCAAGAGGGAACCGCGGTTTTGGGGTGTGCAGGAAGGGACCATGCATCTGGGGCACGCAGGGGGGATGCGCAACCAGGACATGCAGGAAGGCACCGTGTTTTCGGGGTGCGCGAGGGGACGTTGCACCCACCGCCTTGCCCAGCGGGGAAGCGGGTGCCTCCTGCCCACCTGTGAGCGTGGAAGAAGTCTGCGGTGACGGTGACGCACTGCGCCTGCTGCGCGCGGCTGGCGGCACTGCTCTGCTCCAGGGACAGCACCAGGGCCTGCGCCCGGGCACGCAGCTCCTCCACCCTGGGGACACCCGCATGGCAGCCAGACCGACACGCTGCCCAGAGCCGGCACGGCTCCCCGTGGCAGCGCCGTGGCACGCCGGTGAGGTCTCTTACCGGGCCAGGACGCGGAGCAGCTCTTCCCCCATCCTCTCCGGGTCCGGAGGGTGCCGGGGAGCTGCCGCTCCCACCCGGCTGGTTTGGGCATCCTGCGGAGGCTGGCTGTGGGTCCCATCCCTGGGGAGACCCCACGCCCCAGGGAGGGTCCTCGTGGGGAGGTCAGAGCGATCCTTACCTCCTCGCTGCTGCTGGAGCTGCTGGGAGGGCTGGGAGGGGGGCGGCCGGGCCCCCCGTCCCGCTCCCGCTCCAGGTGCTGGAGCACCAGGCGCAGCGCGGCCTCCCGTGGCCCCTGCCCAGCTGCCAGCAACTCCAGGCCCCGCTTCTCCCTCTCCGCAAGCTGCAGCCGCATCTTCAGGTCGGCCATGGCCTCCTGGCAGGGCAGCGGCATCACCGCCAGGTGGGGGAAACTGAGGCACGGCCCCAAACCCCCCCCCCCCCCCCAGCTCTGCTCCCTCCCGCCGTGCATCACCCCTTGCCCTTCTCCCAGCTGCTCTGCTCAAAGCCTGGACCCCATGGAGAGCTGGGGGTCCAGCCCCACCGTCCCCCCCACATCTCACCTTGAGCATTGCCAAGTCCTGCAGCAGCTCCGCTTTCTCCGGCCGCCTCCAGCCGGGCAGGAGAGCCCTGGCATCCTGCAGCACCCGCTCAGCCCGGGCTCGGGCGTCCTCGCCGCAGTGGGTGCCGGCACGGGCGGGCACCGGGGCGTCGTGCAGAGACGCCTCCACAGCCGCCTGCTCCGCGCGCAGCCGGCGAATGTGCTCGCGCAGGGCCCCCTCCTCCATCCCGTGGGGTGCCGGGGCGCTGCGGGGACGGGGACGCGGCTGGGGTGGGCACGGGAGCACGGTGCCACCCGGGGCACAGCTCAGCCATGGCCCAGCATCCTGCCCCCCCCCCTCCTCCCCCAGTACCTCTGCACCCCGGGGGAGCCGCTGTCCCCGCTCTCCTCCGGGCCATCCCGCTCTGCTCGGCCCGGGAGCTGCGGCCCCTCTGTCGGCGTGGGGCTGGACCCCCATCCCTGCCCCCCTGCGGCTCCTAGGCACGGGGCAGGCAGCAGTCAGGAGGTGTCCTTGTCCAGTCTGTGCCCACAGGGGCTGTGCTGGGGACTGGGGTTCCCCAGCATCCTTCCCGCGTCCCCCCGATATCTGCCCGCATCCTCCCTGCATCCCCCCAACATCCTCCTGATACCCCTCCGGTACCTGCGTCCCTCCTACATCCTCCCTGCATCCCCCCGATATCCCCCGGCATCCCCCCTGCATCCCCCGATATCTCCCAGCATCCCTCGTGCGTCCCCCGGCATCCCCCCGATTGCTCCCCAGCACCCCCGGCACCCCCCGCACCCCGCAGCCCCCCGGCCTGGCACTCACCGCTGCAGGCACCATCCTCCTCCCTGCCCACCTTCGCCCGCGTCAGGTCGAGGAGGGCGGCGTAGGCCCCCCCGCAGCGCTCGCTGCAGGGAGAGGGGCTCAGCGTGGCACCGCAGGCTCTGTGTCCCCCCCCCCGTCCCGTCCCGTCCCCACCTGCAGCGCAGGGCCAGGCGCAGGGCGGTGCTGCGGGACTCGTGCTGGCCCAGCACCATGCTGAGCCGCTCCGCGTGGCTCTTGCACTCCTGCAACGCGGCCACCAGCTCCCGGTTCACCTCCTGCAGCCGCCCCAGGCACCTGGGCACCGCCGGCACCCATGGTTAACCGCACAGCCGGGACCCGGCGCCGTGCCTCAGTTTCCCCACCAGCGAGGGCTCGGCAGCCCCTGGGGCCCGGGGCGGGGGGGAACTTACCCCTGCAACTGTTGCACCCGCTGCTCCTGCTCCCGGCCGGCACCCTCCGAGGGCTGGGGGGAGAGGGGGCTGTGGGGCTGCACGCCGTGGGGCTGAGCGCCGTGGAGCTGAGCGCCGTCGCTGCACTGGGGCAGGTCCTGTGGAGGGGACAGGCAGAGCCCGGCACCGGGGCAGGATCCCACCCGCTGAGCCCCCCCCATGCCGCAGCCGCAGCCCACCGTGGCCCCACACTCACCTGGGGCAGTCGGGGCTCCCCCTGCCCCGGGGGGCTGCCGAGCCTGGGGGCGTCGCTGCCAGAGCCCCCCGGTTCCTCCAGCCTGGACAGAGCCTCCCGCAGGTCCCAGACCTGCGCCGAGCACCGGGCTGAGCCCCGGGGGCCGCTCCGGTGGCACCCCGAAGGCTGAACCAGGGCAGTGCCCCCCCCCTTGCCATGCCCCCGGCACCCACCTTCCGCTGCAGCCGGTCCCGCTCCCCGCGCAGTGCCCGCAGCGAGGCCGTGGCCCGGCTCAGCTCCTCATCCCGGCGCCCCAGGGCCGCCCGCAGCGCCGCGTTCCTCGCCGCAGCCGCCACCACCGCCGTCTCCTCCACCGGCAGCCCCTTGCCCGCTCCCTCCTCCGGGCCCTGGCGTGTCACCCTCCCGGCACAGCCCGGTGTCCGGTCCAACTCCTCCAGGCTCTGGGGATACAGGACCGGTCAACCAGTGCCCATCCCCTTGGCATCTGGGCTGACCATGCCACTGTGGCTCACCTTGGCCGCCCGCGCCCACTCCTCACCGGGCACAGGCTGCGCCGGTGCCCACCGGTGCCGGGAGAAGACGGCGCGCTCCAGCGAGCTCACGGCGTGCTGCAGGTCCGCAAAGAGGTCGGGGCCGTGGGCTGGGGAGAGGGAGCGCGGCCGGGGTCAGGTCCCTGCAGCAGGCAGCGAGCTGCTGGCACGGCACGGCACGGCACGGCACGGCATGGCACGGCACGGCACGGCACGGCACGGCACGCTGCACCCACCTTCCAGACTGGCGGCAGTGTCCAGCGTGCCGTCGACGTGCCGGGGCTGCGGGCTGGCAGCGGGGAGGCTGGCGGTGCCCTCCCAGCCCTCCTCATCCTCCCTGTGGGGTGGCGAAGGCCAGAGGTGGAGGGGGCCAGGCGGTGGCAGCCCCCGGTGCCCCACGGCCGCCATGTGCCGGTACCTGCCCGTGTGGCGCTGCAGCTGCTCGGCTCTCCGGTGCAGCCGGGCCACCGTTGCCAGCAGCCCGGCAATGCGCTCCTCATAGTGCAGGATGCCCTCCGTGTCCCCCGCCATGTCCTCATCATCATCCTCATCCTCCTCCTTCTCTTCGTCCTCATCCTCCTCCTCACCCGGTGAGGGCTGCGGGGACCAAGGGTGTCGGCCCGGCCCGGCCCCGGCCGGCACCAGGGGACACCCACCGGGATTTGCCGGGATGGGGACGGGGACGGATGAGTTTTGGCCACCAGCCGACTGGCCGCATCGCCTTGCCCCACTCTCCGGAGCCGGGGCAGGGCAGGACCTGGTGCTGCCACACCCTCGCGTACCGGAGCCTGGCCCCAGGGCCAGGGGTGCCCGTGGCCGAGGGTTGCCCGTGGCGGGCACGAGGAAGCCCTCGGCCACGTGGGACCAGCCCCCGGCAGCGCCCACCCCACGGGACACCCCGCTTGCCTTCTCCATCCCGGCCGCCTCCTGCCCGTGCCGCGCCACGCCAGCCAGCGCCTGTCCCCGGGGCTCGTCCCGGTTCCACGGCCGAGGCTCCCGGCACGTCCCGGCACGTTCTGGCACGTTCCGGCTGTGCCGCTGGCCCCTGCCCTGGGCCTTTCCCTGTCCTTGTTCCTGCCGAGATTTCCTCTTCCTCGGCAGCCCCGGCGCAGCCTCCTGCGCTTAACCGTTGCGCTGCCCCGTGCCCGGGCAGGCGGTGCAGCCGTCTCGGGGGGCTCTGCCCCCCAACGCCGTCCCTCCCTGCTCTGCCCCACAGCACCCTGGCCCCACGCTGGACCCTCCCCGTGTGCCCCAGGCTCCCTCGCCCCCGGCTGGGAGGGTGCACCCGGCTTTGCATTCTTGAGCACCCCCCGGAGACTGGGGGTGCCAGGGGTGTGCATGAGCATTTTGGGGTGCTAGGAAGCTTCGCACGGGGTGCTGGGGTGCGCAGGGCCAGGAGGGAGCCAGCCCAGGGGTGCTGTGGGCAGCGCATGGGTGCTTGGGTGCTGGGGGGCGGTGTCTGGGGTGCAAAGGGTGCTGCAGGGGTATTTAGGGTGCAGGGGGGCGGCGCGTGGGTGCAGGAGGGCGTGCAGGGATATTTGGGGTGCAGGGGGCGGCGTGTGGGTGCAGAAAGCTCCGTATAGGTGCTTAGGGTGCAGGAGGGCGTGCAGGGATATTTGGGGTGCAGGGGCAGTGCGTGGGTGCAGGAGGGCGTGCAGGGATATTTGGGGTGCAGGGGCAGTGCGTGGGTGCAGGAGGGCGTGCAGGGATATTTGGGGTGCAGGGGCGGCGCATGGGTGCAGGAGGGCGTGCAGGGATATTTGGGGTGCAGGGGCGGCGCGTGGGTGCAGGAGGGCGTGCAGGCATATTTGGGGTGCAGGGGCAGTGCGTGGGTGCAGGAGGGCGTGCAGGGATATTTGGGGTGCAGGGGGCGGCGCGTGGGTGCAGGAGGGCGTGCAGGGATATTTGGGGTGCAGGGGGCGGCATGTGGGTGCAGGAGGGCGTGCAGGGATATTTGGGGTGCAGGGGCAGAGCGTGGGTGCAGGAGGGCGTGCAGGGATATTTGGGGTGCAGGGGCGGCGTGTGGGTGCAGGAGGGCGTGCAGGGATATTTGGGGTGCAGGGGGTGGTGTGTGGGTGCAGAAAGCTCCGTATAGGTGCTTAGGGTGCAGGAGGGCGTGCAGGGATATTTGGGGTGCAGGGGCGGCGTGTGGGTGCAGAAAGCTCCGTATAGGTGCTTAGGGTGCAGGAGGGCGTGCAGGGATATTTGGGGTGCAGGGGGGGCGTGTGGGTGCAGGAGGGCGTGCAGGGATATTTGGGGTGCAGGGGGCGGCGTGTGGGTGCAGGAGGGCGTGCAGGGATATTTGGGGTGCAGGGGCAGTGCGTGGGTGCAGGAGGGCGTGCAGGGATATTTGGGGTGCAGGAGGCGGCGTGTGGGTGCAGAAAGCTCCGTATAGGTGCTTAGGGTGCAGGAGGCGGTGCGTGGGTGTTTGGGGTGCAGTGCACGGGCACTCGGGGTGCCGGGGTGCCCTCCTGCGCCCACGTGCCCGTCGGGACCCCGGGGAACTACAAATCCCAGCAGCCCCCGCGCGTACGCCGCTTCCGGGCGGTACCGGGCGGGGCTCGTGCGGCCGGGAGCGGGTGAGCGCGCGCCGGGGGGTGCCGCGGGGTGCGCGGGTCGGGGGTGCGCGAACAGCGGGTGCGCGGAGCCAGGGGAGGGGTTCAGGAGGGTGCATGGGGCGCGGGTACGTGGGCAGGGGGTGCGGGGGTGCGGGGGTGCGTGGGGCAGGGGGATGCGAGCAAGGGGTGCACAGAGTGGGGGTGCACAGAGTGGGGGTGCGTGGGGCAGGGGTGCACGGAGCAGGGGGGTGCGTGGGGCAGGGGGAATGTGAGCGGGGGGTGTCCAGGGGGTTCGTGAGCAACGGGTGCGTGGAGCAAGGGGGGTGGGGCAGGGGTGCACGGAGCAGGGGTGCACAGGGCAGGGGTACATGAGCAGGGGGTGCAGAGAGCAGGGGGGTCCAGGGGTACATGAGCAAGGGGTGCACGGAGCAGGGGAGTGCACAGAGTGGGGGTGTGCGTGGGGCAGGGGAACGTGAACAGGGGTGCACAGAGTGGGGGGTCCAGGGGTGCATGGGGCTGGGGGTGCGTGGGGCAGGGGAACGTGAAAAGGGGATGCACGGAGTGGGGGGGTCTAGGGGGTTCGTGAGCAAGGGGTGCACGGAGCAGGGGGGTGCATGGGGCAGGGGGAACATGAGCAGGGGTGCAGAGGGTGGGGGGTCCAGGGGTTTGTGAGTAAAGGGTGCACGGAGCGGGGCGGTGCGTGGGGCAGGGGGTATGTGAGCACAGAGTGAGGGGGGGTACGTGGGGCAGGGGGTGCACAGAGCAGGGGGGTCTGGGGGACGCAGGTTGACACCCCGCAGCCACCCGGCATCGGTCCCCAGCACCGCCGGAGCCGCCATGGAGCGTGGCTGCGTGATGGACACGTCGGAGCTGGGCAGCGCTGCCGAGGAGGAGGAGGAGAAGGCGACGGAGCCGCGGCCCAGGACCCGCTCCAACCCCGAGGGGGCCGAGGACCGGGCGCTGAGCACCCAGGCCAGTGTGGGCAACCGCAGCGAGGGGGAGGGCGAGGCGGCCAGCGCCGACGACAGTCCGCAGGGCACGGCTGCGCCCGACGGCACCGCCTGGCCTGGCCCTGCACCCCCCACCGAGTTCCAGGTCAAGACGCCACGGGTGAACTGCCCCGAGAAGGTGGTGAGTGTCTGCGGGGGGTAGGGGGCACGCAGCCCCGATGCCAGGGTGAGGGGCTGCGGGGGGCTCAAGCCACGGCTCCCTCCTGCAGATCATCTGCCTGGACCTGGCGGAGGAGATGGCTCTGCCCAAACTGGAGTCCTTTAACGGGTGAGTGCTGGGGGGCTGCTCCCGGCTGGGCTGGCCCCGGGGACCCCGGCTCTGCCGTCCCCAGCCGGCACGGGGACCGGTGCAGTTGGGGCCCGGGGTGACGCTGGTCCCCGCTGAGCTCCAGCCTCTGCGGCAGATCCAAGACCAACGCGCTGAACATCTCCCAGAAGATGATCGAGATGTTCGTGAGGACGAAGCACAAGATCGACAAGTGCCACGAGTTCGCGCTGGTGGTGGTGAATAACGACGCCACGTGGGTGAGTGGGGACAGGGGACAGGGACGGGGACGGCTCCGTGCCCCCCTCACCCTGGCTCCTCTCAGCTCTCAGGGTTCACCTCGGACCCCCGCGAGGTCTGCAGCTGCCTCTACGACCTGGAGACCGTCGTCTGCAAGTCATTCAGTATCCCACCGCCTGTGGGGCTGGGACGGGGGGCCGGGACCCTTCAGGGTCCCTTGGGTGCAAATGGGGTCCCTTGGGTGCGAACAGGGTCCCTCGAGCATCAGCGGGGACCCCCCCAGGCCCATCGCCTGCAGATGGCAGCAGATCCGCGGCCTCGCTGGCATCCCCGGCACAGCCGAGCCGGCTGCGGCACAGAGCGGTGTCGGCGTTTGAGAGCCCCTGAATCCCCCAAGGCAGGGTTTAACGCCGCACCCTCCAGACCCGCCAAGCACCCATTTATTGGTGTTTTCTCCCCATCCCGGTGTCCAGCCGCTGGGTCTGGGTGTGGGACGTCCCCCGGGGCGGGCAGGGGTCTGTGTGCCGGGATCAGTCCTTACCTGGGGCTGCAGATCTGGAAGGGCTCTTCAACCTGATGTGAGTACGGCTGGGGGGGGACGGGGGGGGTCGGGGCTCCCGCCTGGCTCCAAATTTTCTGCTTCGCTGTAAAAACCCCGCGAGCCTTTAACCCAAACGGCTCCCGGGGTGCGTGCTGCTTTCCCAGCCCCAGCCCAGAGCTGGCACGCTGTCCTTAAGTTTTAAGGAGGCGGGGACGGTCCCCGAGCCACAGGCAGCCCCGAGCCACAGGCAGCCCTGCCCGCGGCGCGGGGGTCCCTGAGCCGCCTCTGTCCTCCCGGCGCAGCCAGCAGAAGATTGAGCTGCCGGTGACAGAGAACGTGCAGACCATCCCACCACCCTACGTGGTCCGGACCATCCTGGTGTTCGGCCGCCCGGGCTGCCAGCCCCAGTTCTCCATGTCGGAGCACATGAAGGTAGGGTCCCCCCCCCGTGTGTCCTCCCCTCCATGGGGTGAGCTCAGCGGCTCCGGGTCCGTCCCGGCGTGTGGAAGAGCCTCCCGGCGCCATTCCCGGCTTCTTCTCGTCCCGCAGAAGATGCTGCAGTGCCCCTACTTCTTCTTCGACGTGGTTTACATCCACAACGGGGCGGAGGAGAAGGACGACGAGACGAGCTGGAAGGTAAATATGGGACGGGGTGTCGTCGTCGTCGTCCCCCCCCGCCGCAGCTGGGGGCCGTGTCACCCCGTGCCAGCACTCCCCGTCCCCGTGTGTCCCCTCCGCCAGGAGATGTACGGCTTCTTCAGCAGCCTGGACACCAAAGGCACCAACTACAAGTACGAGGTGTCGCTGACGGGGCCGGCCGTGGAGCTGCACAACTGCATGGCCAAGCTGCTGGCGCACCCGCTGCAGCGACCCTTCCAGACCCACGCGGCGTACGGGCTGCTGGAGGAGGACGAGCCCCCCGAAATCGAGGCCACCGTCTGAGCCGGGGCGGCCGGCGGAGAGCCGGGGGCGGCTGGTAAAGGGCTGCCGCGAACGGCCCTACGGCGTGACCGGGGACGGGGGAAAGAGAGAGACGCGTTTTTCCTGAGCAGGTGTCGTGCCGATGCTGCGGCTCCTGCGCCGGGATGGGGAACCCGGGGGGTGTTGGGGTGGCGTCACCCCCTGGGCCCCCCGTGCTCCCCGTGGGGACGGGGGGGCCTGGGCCTGGTGCTGCTGGCACGGGGACCCCGAGGGGCGGCTGGGTGCCCGGGCAGCCCCGGGGCTCTCGCCGCTAACGGTGGGGCAGTGGTGGGAGGCCCTGGTGCAGGGTACTGGGAGGCACCGGGAGGCCCTGGTGCAGGGCACTGGGAGGCACTGGGAGCCCTGGTGCAGGGCACTGGGTGGCACTGGGCAATGCCGGTGCAGGGCACTGGGAGGCACTGGGCAATGCCGGTGCAGGGCACTGGGTGGCACTGGGCAATGCCGGTGCAGGGCACTGGGAGCCCTGGTGCAGGGCACTGGTGCAGGGCACTGGGAGGCACTGAGCAATGCTGGTGCAGGGCACTGGGAGGCGCTGGTGCAGGTTACTGGGAGCCCTGGTGCAGGGCACTGGGTGGCACTGGGCAATGCTGGTGCAGGGCACTGGGAGGTGCTGGTGCAGGGCACTGGGAGGCACTGGGAAGCCCTGGTGCAGGGTACTGGGCAATGCCGGTGCAGGACACTGGGAGCCCTGGTGCAGGGTACTGGGAGGCACTGGGCCATGCTGGTGCAGGGCACTGGGAGCCCTGGTGCAGGGCACTGGGAGGCACTGAGCAATGCTGGTGCAGGGCACTGGGAGGCACTGGGAGCCCTGGTGCAGGGCACTGGGTGGCACTGGGCAATGCCGGTGCAGGGCACTGGGAGGCGCTGGTGCAGGTTACTGGGAGCCCTGGTGCAGGGCACTGGGTGGCACTGGGCAATGCCGGTGCAGGACACTGGGAGCCCTGGTGCAGGGTACTGGGAGGCACTGGGCCATGCTGGTGCAGGGCACTGGGAGGCACTGGGAGCCCCGGTGCAGGTTACTGGTGGCACTGGGCAATACCGGTGCAGGACACTGGGCGGTGCTGGAGGTCGTGGGCGGGGCACTGGGCGGTGCTGGAGGTCGTGGGCGGGGCATTGGGCGGTGCGGCCCCGCCCCTCCAGCTGCCATCACACCTGGTGGGGCGGTCGTGGCTGCCCTCGGCCGGCTCCTATTGGCCGCCTCGTCAGCCAATGAGCGGCGGGGCCGCTGTGCGCGGTGGGGTTCGAACGGGCGGGGCGCAGTGCGCGTGCGCGGGGCGGTGTGAGCGGCGCGGGGCGGCGCGAGCTGTAAGGGGACACTGGGACAGTGCACGGGGGAACAGGGACGTTGCACCGGGGGGGGACGGACACCGGGGACGGGGACGTTGCACCGGGGAGGGGAGTATGGGGACATTGCACCGGGGGGGACACCGGGGACGGGGACGTTGCACCGGGGAGGGGAGAGTATGGGGACGTTGCACCGGGGGGGACGGGGACCGGGACAGGGACGTTGCACCGGCGAGGGGACGGGGACGTTGCACCGGGGGACGGGACACGGGGACATTGCACCGTTGGGGCGGGGGACGTGGACGGGGACAGGGACATTGCAGCGGGGGGCGGGCATTGCCCCGGGGCTCGGCCTTGCACCGGCGCGGGGGGCTTTGCACGGGCGGGGACTCTGCACTACCGGCGTTGCACCGGGCGGGGGCGCGTTGCACGTGCTGCAACTCGGGGGGTGGGGTGGGGGTGTTTGTTTAGGGGTACCCCTGTATGCACTGCCCCGGGGGATTGCACTGGGGAGGGGGCCCTGGCACTGCACCGGGGGGGCCGGTGCACGCACGGCGCTGGGGTCCTTGCACGGACTGGGGTGCGCCGGGGGGGCATTCGCTGCTTTGGGCAGCAGTGGGTGCGTTGCGGGGCGGGGGGCTGGCAGAGGGGTCTCCTCACGCTGGCGGGGTCCAAGTTTGGGTGCCCCAGTGTGTGGCTCTGAGCCGGGGGGGTGATGCCTGGGGGGGCTGCTGGCTGGCCCCCCACGCTGACCGTGCCCGGCTGCGGTGCAGGCCCTGGGGGCCCACCCCCCACCCCACCCCAACCTGGAGGGGGTCACCCCCATCCATCCACCCACCCACTGGCAGAGAGCGGGTGGGCGCTGCCTGGGGCTGCTGCTGGGACACGGTGGGGACCCCAATGCCACGTAACGGCCGGGGCCACGCAGTGTCATCGTCCCCCCCCGCCACGATGCTGGAGCACCCGGCTGCGGGGCTGGTGGCACTTGCATGACGCCCAGGGGATGGCCGTGACCCTGACCTGCTGGCCACGGCCCTGACCTGCTGGCCGAGCTGGGGGTGCACAGCGGGCTGGGGGTGAAGCCCTGCTCCCCGCTCCAGGTCCGCCGAGGAGCTGATGCTGCTGCGCGTCACCGCGTCCTGGGGGTGCCGCAGGCCCCCCAAGCTCCTGAAGAAAGGGAGGGACCCGGAGTTCCGAGACCAGGTTAGCGGAGACAGCTTTGGGGACGGGGACGGCATCTTGGAGGTGCTGCCTGTGCTGGGACCCTCATTATCGGTGGGGTGGGTGAGCAGTGGGCGCCTGGCGGGGCTGTGTCACCCCATGGTGGCCCTGGCGGGGGTGACAGCAGCGTCCCCTCCCCGCAGGATGGGAAACGAGGCATCGACCTGGTGCTGGAGCAGGGCAACCATGCGTGCGTGCGGATCCTGCCGGACTTGCAGCGTGCCCGGGGCTGGCCCCCCGCAGAGGGTGAGGTCCCCAGGGTGCCCCCTTGGCCGGGGCTGGTGTTGGGGGGTGCTGATCCAGCCCCCCACCCCAAGTTTGGGCTGGATGCTGACTCCCCTCTCTGCCCCCAGACCTGGGGGGGCCCAGGCGCTCCCCCTCCTTCCTGACCGAGGACGGCATCGAAGGCAGCGTCTTCTCCGGGCTCCCCGAGGACGGCTCCGAGGCCGGGCCCCTGAGCAGCACCCGCAGGTCCCTGCTGCAGGAGCCGGAGCTGGGGGGTGGCTGCAGTTCGGGGGACCCCCCACTCTCCCTTGCCATCCCCTCCCTTGCCCCATGGCCCCACATGGACCCCGGGGACCCAGCTCTCCCCCCGCAGCCCCTCGCCTCCAGCACGCTGCTCTCGGCCGGGGACGAGCTCGGGGAGGGACCCCAGAGCCGGACTGGGGGGGGGAAGATGGGGGGTCCCCCCTGGGCTCTCCCCCAGCCCGGCGCTGGGGACAGCCCCGGCCCCTCTCCCCAGCGGGATTTTGGTCCTGGTGGGTCCCTGGGCTCCCCCCAGCCCCAGCGTTGCAGCAGGGTCCCAGGGGGACACGGGGCATCCCCCGTGGCTCCCCTGCTCCGCAGTGGCCTGAGCAGCTGCTCCGTGGCGTGCTGGAGCCCCGGGGACGGTGACATCCCGGGTGCCGAGGCTCAGCACCATCCCGGTGTCCCCCAGGGACCACCAACGGGCTGGGCAGGGCTGGGCGTCGCGGCCCCGGCTGTCCCCGACCTGGGGACGACGGTGCTCAAGGCAGGAGCTGGGGACCGGGACCGGAGCAGCCCTGGGGACAGCAGCGGTGCCAGTGAGTGCTTCGTCAGTGCCGTGGAGACCCTGGAGCCCAGCGAGGCCGGGGGGTGCCCGGGGGCTCGGCACCACCAGCGCCCCCCGCCCAGGGCAGCCGGGGGGCTGGGGCTGGGCGAAGCCCCCTCCCCAACCCGAGCTACCGCCTGGGAGCTGCCCCCCACCAGCCCCCCAAATGCAGAATGGGTGCAGGGTGAGGATTTGGGGGGGGGCTCGAGGGCAGCCCCTCACTGCGAGGATGGCTCAGAGGTGGGCAGTGTAGGGGAGCTGCTTGCACGGCTCCAGGGGTGCAGCCTCCGGGGCTCCCCCCCCTGCAGCCCGGCCAGCCTTGCTGCTGGGGATGCCACCCCCCAGGACCCAGAGCCCCCCAGGCACCGTCATGTCACCCCGAGGACCAAGAGCCGTCTCAAGGCCTCTGCAGCACGGCTCAAGGCCTCCTCTTCCTCCTCCCTCTTCAACGAGATGCTGGAGATGCCCCAGAGACCCCCCAGGCTTGGAGCACCCCGGGGTGTCCCCAGGGACCCTGCCACCACCTTGGGCCACTGCATCACCCCGTGGAGTGAGGATGTGTCCAGAGGGGACAGAGAGGGGACGGGCTCTTTGGATGACACCGAGATCCTCCCCGGAGCCCCCAGCCAGCCCAGCTCCCCCCTGGGGACCGACAGCTCCCCCGGCTCCAGCCCCACGGTCCTGCTGTGCCCTGGGGACCACGGGCACCCCCAGGACTCCCCATCAGATGCTCGGGGCTCCCCCTGTGCTGTTGGCAGCCCCAGCCCCAGGGTGCCGGAGGATGGTTCTGGGTGGCAGGACCCCTCGTCCTTGGGGACACACCAGCCCCTGCGGCCCCACGGGAGCTTCAGCCACCTCCTGGCCCCGCAGCTGCCAGGCAGCACCGCGGTGGAACCGGGGAGCCCGGCCGTGCCGCTCTCGCCCGCCAGCTGCAGCACCCGCTGCTCCAAGGAGCATCTCAAGGACGAGGAGCGGGGACAGGCACCCACCGAGCAGCACAGCCCCGGCACAGAGGCCACCACCAGCCCTGAGGACACCGCAGTCCAGGACGGGCAAGTATGCACGGCACCACCGTGGCCCCTCTCGGACGAAGCTCTGCGTCGGCGGCTGCGGGCGCTGGGGGATGACCCGGGACCCATCACGGAGCTCACCAGGCGGCTGTACCTGCGGCGGCTGGAGGAGCTGGCGAGGGGACCCCGGGGGAGGCCGGCAGGTGAGTCCTGGGGATCCCCTCCCCCGGCTTGGCTGGCTGGTCCCCGCAGTGCTGGCGTGGGGGCTAACGGTGCTCCCCGGCGCTGGCACGGCCGCCCCAGGGCACAGCCCCGAGCTGGTGGCCGCGCTGCGGACTGGCGACGTCCCTGACTGTGCCCAGGATGAGCTGGCACTGGCCCGGCAGTTCGACCGCCCTGACCGGAGCCGGCGGTGGAGGGAAGGGCTGGTCAAGTCCAGCTTCAACTACCTCCTGCTCGACCCCAGGTAGGGCCACGCCACTGCCCCGCGCGTCCCCTGAGCTGGGGGGATCCGAGCGGGGACCCCTGGGAGGCATCAAGCCCCGAATCTGGGGGTTTGCACCCCCAGGACCACCCAGAACCTGCCGCTCCGCTGCCGCCGCCTGAGCCCAGCCGAGTGCTTCAGGACCTTCGTCAAAGCCATCTTCTACGTGGGCAAGGGGACACGCGCCCGGCCGTACTGCCACCTCGCCGAGGCGCTGAGCCAGCACCGCGCCAGGACACAGAAGGTGGGATGGGCTGGGGGGGCCTGGGGCCATGGTGATGGGCACGGGGGCTGCACCGAGGGGCTCGGGGCCAGGGTGGTGGGGGTGGGGGGCTGCAGTGAGGGGCTGGGGCCGTGGTGATGGGTGTGGGGGGCTGCAGTGAGGGGCTCAGGGCCATGGTGATGGGCACGGGGGCTGCACCGAGGGGCTCGGGGCCATGGTGATGGGCGTGGGGGGCTGCAGTGAGAGGCTTGAGGCCATGGTGGTGGGCACGGGGGCTGCACCGAGGGGCTCGGGGCCATGGTGATGGGCGTGGGGGCTGCAGTGAGGGGCTCAGGGCCATGGTGATGGGCGTGGGGGGCTGCAGTGAGGGGCTCAAGGCCATGGTGATGGGCGTGGGGGGCTGCACCAAGGGGCTCAAGGCCATGGTGATGGGCACGGGGGGCTGCACCGAGGGGCTCAGGGCCATGGTGATGGGCGTGGGGGGCTGCACCAAGGGGCTCAAGGCCATGGTGATGGGCACGGGGGCTGCACCGAGGGGCTCGGGGCCGTGGTGATGGGCGTGGGGGGCTGCAGTGAGGGGCTGGGGCTGTGGTGATGGGCGTGGGGGGCTGCAGTGAGAGGCTTGAGGCCATGGTGGTGGGCACGGGGGGCTGCACCGAGGGGCTCGAGGCCGTGGTGACGGTGCCCACTGTCCCGCAGGGCTGCCCCAAGGTGCGGCGCATCCTGGAGATCTGGGCGAGCGGGCAGGGCGTCATCTCCGTGCACTGCTTCCAGAGCACCGTCCCGGCGGAGGCTTACACGCGGGAGAGCTGCCTCGTGGAGGCTCTGGGTGAGCGGGGCCGGCGGGGGGGAGATGGTGCTGCCCTGGCCCGCTGCGCCTGCCGCGGCTCTCGGCATCGGTTCTGCCGCCGGTCCGACCCCCCGCATCCCTCTCTCCCACCCCATGCAGGAGCCATGGGGACGCAGAGGGGGGCTGCAGCCCATCCTGGGGCACACAGGGACTTTGAGGTCCCCGGTTGCCAGCGCAGGGTCTGGGCACAAATCCCCCAAACACCCATCTCCTGCGGGAAAAGCTGCCTGGGAGCGGGTGCTGGTGGGGGACGTGGGGCTGCCTCCATCACTGTGGGTGCTGGTGGGAAGCAGAGGGGCCGTGGGTGCTGACCCCGTCCCTGCAGGGCTGCAGACCGTCACCAACCAGAGGAAGGGGAACTGCTACGGCGTGGCAGCGAGCTGGCCGGCGGAGCGGCGCCGGCGCCTGGGCGTCCACATGCTGCACAGGGCCATGCGCATCTTCCTGGCTGAGGGCGAGCGGCAGCTCCGGCCAGCGGACATCCAGGGCGGGCGCTGAGCACCCTGGGGTGCTGGGGGACACCCCCTGCTTCCTATCCGAGGAGGCGGCTGTACTCCGGGTGCAGGTTTTATGTCGTGAACACTGGCGAGAATTTTTCTATTTTTCTACTTTTCTATTTCCCTAGAGGGTGATAAATAAATCGCTGCAGGTCTATTTTTTGTTTTTTTTTTTTCTTTTTTTTGCTAAGAAATCCAAGCTGCGTGTGATTTCTGGCTTTGCTTCCCTGCTCCGCCGTGCTCCTAGGACAGCCCCCCGTGCCCGCCGCATCTCTCCCCATCATCGAGTCGGACGCGGCTGAGAATATAACACGGCTTTACTGTATGAAATGGCACTAACACGGCGCGTGGCTCGGCGGCGGGGTTACGGTGCGCGGTTTGCCTTGGCCTTAGCACAAGCGATGTGGGTACAAGCGACACAGACTGTGGCAAACGGAGGTCGAAAAGCCGTGGCCCGCAGCCGGGCACCAGCAGTTGCCTGGAGCTGGCTGGGGGGTTGCGGCGGGGGCAGAGCCGTGTTTTGGGGTACGGTTGTATTTCTGGGTACCCTTGTTGCAGAGCCCGGCCGTGCTGCGGGGTCTCCCCTGGCCGGGATGAGGTGGGAGGGGTGTTGCAGGGGAAAGCTCGTGGAAACAATCTGAATCCAGGGTCGTTAAAATTCTCATTATGAGACAGGTCGTGGCAGCAGCGGGCAGGGGTAGGCGCTGGCAGAGGGGCAGCTCTGCCCTGGTGCTGGGACGGAGGGGGTCCGCCTGGGGACACTCATCACACGGGGTCCCCATCACGCCGGGGCCAGCTTCAAAGGACCCTTCCTCTTCTACATCGCTCGGTTTGGGGAGGAAGGTGGGCTCAGCCTCGGGGAAGGTGCATTGCAGGTGGGTGCCAGCTCTGGTCGGAGCAGCCCTGCCCCAGCCAGGAGCCCCTCGAGCTGACCTGGGGTGCCTCGGTGCGGTGCCGGCCCCGTTCGGGGCAAGGTGGGGCCGGGTGGGACGTGGGCCGAGGGTGAGGTTTCCGTGGGACTGGTTGTTTCTTTGGTTTAGATGGGGGGAAATAGGAGGGAAACAAAGCAGGGAGAGGCTCCGCTCTTTGGGGTAGCGGGGAGGCCGGGGCCGTCCCCCGAGCACAGCATCCTCCCGGCTCGCTCGGGCTCCCACCCATCCCAGCGCGGCCGGGAGCCCCCGGACCCTGCGATGGCACCCGGGTCCCCGCTGGACACTTCTCATGTACCTTCTCGGTCCTGCCTGGCTCCTAGCAGCGGGATGTGAAGTGCAGAGGGAAGGAGATGATGGGACCGGTGGGTTATGTACAGAATGGCGTCAGCAGGTAACGAGCGATCAGACAGTTGCGGTTTGCTTCGTTGCTCCCATGTTGCTCCGAGACCCTGCGGATCCGTACAGGAGCCGTCGGCAAGGACGGACACGGTGGCAACGCGATGGTGTATTGCTGGTCCCCCGGTGCACGAGGGACGGGTGTGATTCCCGGCAAGGATGTGGTCCGGGAGCGGGTGGTGGGTCCCGGAGTCGTGGAGGAGCTGGAAGCCGGGAAGGGTGAGCAGATCGGACGCTGCAGGAGTTGCTGCGTGGCGGCGATGGCTCTGAGCATCTCGAGGATGTGGCAGCGGGAGGGAAGCGGAGGGCTCTGCGGAAGCCAGCGCTGCGGTACCTAAAGCGATGGTGGCTGGGGACATGACTGCACGGACGGTGGCACTGGGGACCGTGGGAGAGCTCAGGTTTGGCGTTGTCCTCCCCACCGCAGCCACGCCAGCCCCACCACGGCGGGGGAGCTGACGGTCCTTCCGGCCGTGCCCACGGGAGCGGGTCACCTCCTCGTCCTCATCTCCTGGCCAGGCCAGAGACGATCTGTGCAGGCAGAGACGAGCTGCGCAGGCAGACCCTCGCCAGTGCCAGGCAGGAGCCGCTGGACGCCGCGTGCACGGCTGCTGGCAATAATGGTGGTCCCATCCTCCCGGCCCCACAGACAGCTTGAGCGAGGCGCTGCAGGGCTCAGAGAGGCAAACCCCGCTGCTGAGGCTGCGGAGCCTTTGGCTTCCCCTTAAAGCAATCCCAGCTCAGCTCCTCCGGCCCTGGCCAGGAAGGTGCCGGAGCCGACACGCTCTCCCTGGAGGAACCCCTCCGAGTTCTTCCCGTTTTGCTGCAGGTGGGACCAGTCTCCCCGCAGCCGCCTCCTCTCTGTCCCCGGGGGGGGTCACTGCGTGAGGAAAATAATACTACAAAGAAACAGGATGAAGACGCTCCAGTGGCTGCCATGCCATCCCCGAGGGGACAGGGACCAGGTCTGCCATGTTCCTGCTGCCGGCCCCACGCACCCCTACCCAGGGGAGCCTCCGCACTCCGCCACCAGCCTCCGATGCGGCCGGGAAAGAAAATCGGCTGAGCTCCCGGCGAGGGCAGCCTCCGCCGCACCCCTCCGCTCTCGCAAACCCCTCTTCGCTCCGAAACATCTCTCCCATCGGAGCAGCCCGGTCACCGCGTCCCGCCACCTTATTTCTTCTCCCCTTGCCCGTCCCCAGCTGGCGTCTCGGGCTCCCACAGGACGAACTCGTGGAGCAGCGTGTTCACCGTCTCGGGACACTCCATCATCACCATGTGGCTGCCCTCATCGATCACTTTCAGGAAGGCGATCAGCAGGATCTGGAGGGAGATGGCGGCAGCAGCAGGCGTCAGCACCGGGACGAGCGCCCTGCCTGTGTCGCCGCGTGCTGGCAGGCAGACCCCAGCCCTCGTCCACCCCCCAGCCCCGCTCGGTCCCCTACCTCAGCCATTCGCTGGTCCTCCTCCACTGGGACGAACTTGTCGTGCATGCCATGGACCAGGAGCACGGGCACGGCCAGTTCCGCGTGGTAAACCTCGTCACCCTCCGGCCAGTACTGCCCGCTCATCATGGCGCGCAGCACGAAGGAGGACACGTTGAAGGCGTTGCCTTCCTTCAGCAGCTGCTTCTCTTTGGCACCTTGGCGAGCAAAGCCAGCCCTGCGGGACGGAGCCGGCACAGCCAGCGGGTTAGCCCAGCGTGGTGCCGGCCGAGCGCCTCGGCATCGGGGGCACAGGAGCGCGGGGGATGCTGCTGGCAGGACGTGGTGTCCCTGCCCGTGGTGGCTGGAAGCCAGCTTGGCCAGGGGCAACCCTCCCCAGCGCCGCGGTGCTGGGACGGCCACTCACTTGAGGAAGCTCCAGGCCAGGCACGGGGACAGGCAGTGCAGCACACAGGTGGGCATGTTGAAGATGGAGCAGAGGCTGGGCTCCAGCGCCGTCGGGCCCCCTCCGTTGATCATGATCACCTTATGGACCAGGTCTGGGTACTCGTGGGCGAGGAAGGTGCAGAAGGACACCCTGTGGGGAGAGACAGACATGGGGGCCATGCTCCAACCCCGTGGCACCGGAGGATGCTGCATCCAAAGACAGATCCCAGGGATCCATGGCTGCAGCCGAGGCTACACCCTCTCGTTTGACTCGAGCGTCCCCTTTCTGGGGCAGGGTCACCCCAGTCAAACCTGCAGAGCCCGGGCAGAGGGGCTGACCTCGGGGTTTCGCTCCTGTGCAGAGCAAAGCAGGGTGCTGGGACCCGCTTGGGTGCCTGCTAGCCTGGACCAGCCTTGTCCTTCTGATCTAATCCTACCCAGCTCGGAGCCCGGCTCCGGCTCCCTCTCCTCCCAGCCTTGCTCTCTGCACCGCTTAGTCTCCATCTAATTGACTTTCTTGGGCTTACTCTATTTATAGGCTGTGCTCTGCCAGCTTCCCTGCTGGAGGACGGGCTCTGGGATTAGCTGGACCCAGGGACACACACCAAGAGGATGTAGGAGATCAGAGCTGAGGGGTAAACCCGGAACAGGAAACCCCACACCCCTCCTCTGCTTCTCAGACCCTGAAGCGCAGGATCTGTTAGGCATTCGCTGCCAAGGAGAGGTCGGGGTGGGGATGAATCCATCCCTTCCCTCCTGCGACCGCCCGGTCCCTTACCCGTACGAGTGTCCTATCAAGATATTCCTCTTCTTCGCGTAACGCTTGAAGACGGCCCTCATGTCCTCCGCCAGCGCGTAGAAGGTGTACGCGGCAGCAATTTGGGGAGCCGAGCTGCAGCCGTGGCCGGCCAGGTCGGGAGCCACCACTTCGTAGCCCAGCTTGGTAAAGAAGTCCAGCTGCTCCTTCCAGATGTCCAGCGAGCCACCCACGCCGTGGATGAAGAAGAGGACCACGTCGCTGTGCGTCCCTTTGCAGCTCGTGATCTGCTTCTTGCAGTCGATGTTGACGACTTTCTTGGGTTTACGCTTCCGACGCTTGCCGGGGGCAGCGGCTGCTTCCCGTGTGCTGCATCCCGGCGTGCTGGCGGGACCCTGGGCAGGAGCTTGGCCGGCCAGGTCGGAGAGCTCCAGCTCCACGGTGCTGTTGGGTTCCCCCGAGCTGTTCTGGCAGTGCAGGATCTCGGAGCGGACGGCATCCCCCAGGTTCTCGATCACCAGTTGCCCGTTGCGGTAGACGGTGATCTTGCGTTTGCAGTGCACCGTGCCCCGCTCCGGCCCCCCGGGCTGGGTCTCCTCAGGCCCATCCAGGGCCGGGCGGTTGGGCATGCTGTGCCTGACCCGCAGGATCCTCCCCGGCTTCACCTCCATGAAGCTGTAGCCGTTGCTGGACTCAACGCTGTCCAGTGGCCCCACGGCGTTCGTTGTCTTGCCCATCAGGCAGCAGAGGAGCCCATCGGTGATGCTGTTCAGCATTATGCTCCCTGCAAAGAAGACAAGGGGGGGGGCAGGAGAAGGGGGGTTAGTCACCAGCTCCAGCACCCAGTGGGGACCTGCTGGGGGTCCTGGCTGCGGCACAGGGGACCAGCGAAAGCCCCGTCGCCTCCTGCTTTGCTGCCAGCCCCGGGCAAAGCCGCAGCAGCACGAGCGAGGGCAGAACGTGCCTCCAGGGATGCATCAGGGGGGGAACGTGGTGCTCCCCAAATGCACAGCCCTCCTCAGCCCCCTGCAAATGGGCCCAGCACTCCCCGTCCAGCTTTGTCTGGGCCACGTCCCTGTCACTGAGCTGATGCGACCTACGCTGGCCCAGCAGAGATGAACTCGAGCGGCTGCAAATCCACGCAGTCCCCGGCACGTAGCCACAGGCCTCCAAGAAGGGATCTGCTCTGGCCGAGGGAAGGAACACGCAAAGAAAAGCCTGTTTGAAATGAAAATGCTATTTCTGGCACCAAATATGGAGCTAAGGAAAGATTCAGCTATGAAAATGCATTATTTATACCAATTTATATGTGTATCTCTAGTCTAAACCACCAATACAAGCAGTGAGAGATGGAAATTAAAGGGATGGGAGATTAAAGTTTTAATTAAAGTCACTCCGCAAAGCAAGGCTGAAAATAATACGGTAAGAGAACTGGGGGGGCAGTGACCCAGCGCCCACTTGGGGGGTGGGAAACCCCCTCCCCACATCCCCACCCGGCACCACGCAGGCTGGGGGGACGTGGCCCTGTCCTTGCTGTCCCCAAAGCTCATTCCTTGACATTTGCTGTTCCAGGTGCGCTCAGGTGGCTTTGGGAGGGGGCTGCAGACGCTGGGACCACCGAGCCCGGCCGAGAGCGAAGCCAGACCTGAGCAAAGGCAGATGCGAGGTAGGAGAGGCTGGTGGCACCGGGGACATCGGGGCCAGGACCAGAGCCTGATGCCGTCCTGGTGGTGCTGAGGGTGGCTACGGAGGGGGCTGGGGAAGTCCCTGCCTCCCCTGGCTGGCAGCCTGACGCACGTTTATTATTGATGAAGCTAAACATGGTGAATTATTGATGCCAATGGGCAAAGAGAGCCGGAGCGGGCACTGCACAGAGGGGCTGTCCCTGCGGGAGGGGGCACCGGTGGCTGCGGGTACCGACCATGACCTCCGTGGAGGCGAGGAGAAGGAAAAGCGTGTTCCCAGGCGGGAATTTAATGTCTAAATCCCAGCGACGCTGTCAGGAGCAGCCCCCTTAGCTCCCCGAACGACCCCTTCAAGTGCACCCGGCAGGATTACGGGCGCTTTGCTGGCAGACCGTGCAAAACAAAGCAAGGGGCAGAGGCAGGCTGGGAACGCAGGCCTCCCTCGCCGCAGCTTTTATCATTCACTGCATTTGGGGAAGCCAAGCCCTCCTCAGAGACCCCCACGGACCCCAACATGCCCAGCCTGGCCCCCGTGAGCTCCCGGGGACTGGATGGGCTCTGCCGAGAGCTGCTGGCCGGCAGGGAGCCCGCATGCTCCGGCCCCAGCCCAACACATGGCTCATGGGTTTCCCTGGGAAAAAAAAAACAGCCTGTTTGCTCCAGGCAAGCGATCCGGGTAACGGTTCCCTTGGCAAAGCTGGAGCTGCTTATCCGAGGAGCGCTGCCAGCTCTCGGGACAGCAGCCAGCGTTTGATTCTCGCCCGGCTCTGTCGGGGACGGTGGCCCGACTCCCACGCAAAGGCCGTGCAAGGCTCTGGGTGCTGAATTGTAGGGACTGGAAATGCAGCAAAGCCGGTCCTGGGTGCTCCTTCTCCTTGCCGCTGGCCGGGGAGCTGCCCGAGGGCTCCCCTCGATGCGGGGCATGGCAGTCCCAGCCCTCTGCGGTTTGGTACCCAGGCTTGCATCGGCGATCTCTCTTCTGGACACGGGCACATCCGTGCAGGATGAGGCTCAGGGCTCGTGTTGGTGATCTCTCTTCTGGACCCAAGCACATCCATGCAGGATGCAGCTCAGGTCCTACGACACTGAGAGCTTTCCCGCAGTCCCCAGCTCGGCAGGCTGGCCGAGCGCCGTGCTAAATAGCTGTGTCACCCGCTGGGCTCCCTTCGCTGCTCTGGGAACAGACCCATCCAAGCTGATGAGCAAGAGCAGGAGGTCTTAGAGCCCTGGGAAGGATAAGCTAAATCCAGACCTGGCTGGCAAGGGGCTGGTCTGCTCTGCTGAGCCACGCTTCCAGATGGGTGATGAGCCCGAGGAGCTGGGTACCAGAGTGGCTGGAGCCCTGGCTGGAAGATGCCCGGCCGCCTCTGCGCTGGGGCGGACACACCGCTGCTCTCGCCGTGCTTTCGAGCACCAGGTTGGTGCCAGGCTTGGGTTGTTCTTGATCCTCGAGCAGCCCTGAGCTGGTAATGCTGAACAGAGAGATGGGGCAGGCGGAAAACCCAGGGGGAGAGGGGAAACCAGGCAGACCCTGAGTCTCGCAGTCCCCGTGAGCACGACCGCGAGCTCTCCGCAAGCTCTGCCCACGGCTGGCAGGCCACATCCTGCACCTGCGCTGGGTACGGTTCCCCCGGGCTCAGCCTGTGGGACCTGGACATGATTCCGCCTCTGATTTCCATAAAGCCTGGCTTTGCGCTGCGCCTCCATTTCACAAGGTACTAATGATCTCTGTGTGGATGATAAACAGGAGTTGTGGCCAAACCACCTCGACATTGATTAACTTCTCAGGATTAACTCAATCAGTCCATCCTGTTCATTTCCAGAATTGATTTGCTGGAAGGCTCTGGCAGTCAGGAGCTCTGCAGGCAGATCCAGGAGCCCAGGCTCAGGCCACGGAGCCGCCCTCCAGCCTCATCGGCTCTGGGTACGAGCCCGGATCCCGCTGCAAGAGAGGGGCTATTCAGCAGGACAGGGCCTGGCTCCCCAAGCTGAGATGCCTCTGCTCAGATACGCCCAGGCTGGAGCTTGTGGTCCGGGACGTGGCATTCCCTGCTGGCTATCAGACTGAGAAAACGCCACCCGAATCCCATCAGAGAGCACATCCCGGTCGAGCCGTGCTAGGTGGGAAATGGAGGAACAGGAGGTTAAGCGACTTGACTCGCTGTCAGGCTTCATCTCAGGGGCCGGGAGGCAAAGCGCGCCCGTCTCCCACCTCCCACGTGCCTTCTCTAACCCACCACGCCGTCTGCCGCGGCTGATACAGCCAGAAACATCAAGGGATGTTCCTTCTGCAAGATGAAAAGGCTGAAAAATGAAACCAGATGGATGCGAAGAACTTTGCAAAGATGCTGGTAACCATGGCGATGAGCTGCTTTCCCCCCCTCCATCCCAGCTACCTTCCATCGTCGCCCCCGGCGGAGAGCGAGATTTCGGCACCGGTTACATAAGGCCAGGCACAACAATGAGTCAGGCGCGGTGTGAACCTGCCATCAACCCACGTGTCCCACGAGGCCGAGGACACGGCACGAGCTTGGGATAGCGGACGGCATCGCCCCAAGCTGATACCCACATCCTGGTCCCCCCTAAAATCACAGCTACCCCCAGGAAACCGCTCCCAGCAGAGAGGGGATGCTCGAGGGATGCTGGGGATTAATTCCGGGCAGATGATTTATTGCCCAGGTCCAGACCTTGTCCCAGAGCACCCATGCGGAGTTCTCCGGCTTCACCCTCCCGGCTGCTGCAGTGAATAACCCAGCTGGGAAAAAACAACTTACTGACCTACTTTGGGCTGCAGCGCCTCAGATTTTATACAACTTGACGGCACCATGTCACAGCTGGAGAAAAATGGGACGAGATGCGATGTGGCAGGATGGAGGGTGGAAAGCCCGACAGAGTAACGTGACAGGCAGCCACACGGGGCTGACACGCAGCCGGTGGGGCTGACACAGAGCCCGTGGGGCTGACACACAGTCGGTGGGGCTGACACGCAGCCGGTGAGGCTGACACAGAGCCTGTGGGGCTGACACAGAGCCCGTGGGGCTGACACACAGTCGGTGGGGCTGACACGCAGCCGGTGAGGCTGACACAGAGCCTGTGGGGCTGACATGCAGCCTGTGGGGCTGACACGCAGCCAGCGGGGCTGACATGCAGCCGGTGGGGCTGACACACAGTCGGTGGGGCTGACACACAGTCGGTGGGGCTGACACGCAGCCGGTGAGGCTGACACAGAGCCTGTGGGGCTGACACAGAGCCCATGGGGCTGACACACAGTCGGTGGGGCTGACACGCAGCCGGTGAGGCTGACACAGAGCCTGTGGGGCTGACACACAGTCGGTGGGGCTGACACGCAGCCGGTGAGGCTGACACAGAGCCCGTGGGGCTGACACGCAGCCTGTGGGGCTGACACAGAGCCTGTGGGGCTGACACGCAGCCAGCGGGGCTGACACGCAGCCGGTGGGGCTGACACGCAGCCGGTGGGGCTGACACAGAGCCCGTGGGGTGGTGTATCAGGGCAGCGCTCGCACCATGTCTGCCCCAGGGATGCGACAGCATGGCGTGGACATGGCGTAGCCACTCTGGGCCGGGCCAGCCAAGTTGGCTCTTCCCTTGCCATCCCTGCAGAGAAGAGGGTCTCCCCTGCTCCAGACAGCCTCCTGCTCCTGCCTCCTGCAGTGATCCCGTCCCCACTGGGTTGCTGGGGATACCCGCTGTCCCAAACCTCCAGGGTGTTGGGAATGACAAAAATCTCCTCCTCCTGTCCCATCCCCGCTGGGGAGACCTTGAATTATGGGCAGGAGAAAGGACGGTGCGTTTCTCCGTGACAGCCCCTAGGGCCTGTGCCTGCCAAGAGAAGTCCTGGTAAACATTTGGTCCCAATAAGCGAGCCAAGAGCATCGTTTACCGCAGGGGCAGCGCGAGCGGGATTCAGTGCCGGAGCCGACAGCCACGAACCTCCGCATAACCCAGCGAGTCCCATCACCGCTCAGCACCTCCGTCCCCCTCCCTGCACAGAGCCCTGGACCCTCGCAGGGAGTAGCAGGGACTCGATATCTGCTAATTCCTTGCAAATCCTCAGAGGAGAGGTGCCAGAGAGCAGCGTGAGATGTGCTGCAGCCAGAATCTGACCTGCCATAATAATTTGTTCAGCTCTAATCCCTTCCCTCCGGGGCTCGCGAGTATTAATGATGACACACGACACTCCTGAGGAATGGGCAAATATTATTATGCTCTTCCCAGCCTCCCCCAGTCATTCACTCTCTGCAAAGTGGTGAAACTGCAGCATTGAGAAACACATAAAGAGAACGACTGTTTAAGCACCGATCTCAGATACACACAAGAAAACATTTATGCCGCTTCGTCTCGGTCCTGCAAAGTAAATTTCCCTCTGGGGGAATGTGAAAAAGCCGCTTCAGCTGGTGGCAAGCACCTGGATTTATTGTTAGGCCTGGCTTCCCCATCCTGATACAATTATAGCAGCGTTATCAGGACAGTCAGGAGTAAGTAGTCAGAGGAAGGCTTTATCAGTCGTACAAATAGAAAACCAAGGAGGCAGCCCTGAAATCCTCAGCACAGGCAGGGATGCAGCCTCCCAGGAGGGGGAGGACCGGTCCCCATCTGCGGGCAGCAGGACTTTGCTGAGGGCCCCGCAGGACGCAGACAAATCGCATTCAGTCAAGAAACGGCACGGCAGGGAAAGCAGAGCGTCTGTAAGACATACGGCAGCCTGGAGCCGCGGCTGGCTGCCTGCCACACGTCTCTCTTTAGGAAGGAAGAAGACCTTGAGAAACAAAAGATTATGCAATGCACAACGGAGTAACCTGTGTCTGACCTCCGCAAAACCCAAAATCCCGCTTAACTCCCTCCGTTTCCCAAATCTCCTGGATTTCCAGGGGGAGGATCGCCCCCCGGTCCCACCGCATAGCCGCAGAAAAGCCGGCTGGATTCCTCCGGCAGCTAACCGTCTTCCAGCAGCAAGCTGGAAGAAACCATTGCAAGGAGGCAGGAGAAGGAGAAAACCCTGCCCCCTCCGCCGGGCAGCAATGCGTGCAGGTGCCCCCTCGGTCTCCAACCGAAAATCCAAGCAGATTTGACACGCACATAGCAACAGCAGGTCTTCGGGCAGAGCCAGCAATCATTTACTGCAATTGCATCACAACAGAAGCCATCCCTTAAGTTTTATCGCCGGGCAGCTTTTTATCACCCCGCGCTCAAAGCATGCTCAATATAACAGGGTTATTTAAGCACAAGCAATGCCGTGCCGCTGCGAGGCTACCGTCTCCCCTTCTCTCCCCGCAAACCCATCCGACGCCTCTCAAATCCCTTCGCATTGTCAGCTTCAAAAAACCACATCTTTTGGCCATTTTGCTCCCCGTGCAGAGCACCTTCCTCCCCTCCGCTTCAGCCCTACATCGCAGCTTGCGCTCCGAGTCCTCCGCACAAAGGGAGAGAGACAGAAGAGGATGCTCACCTCATTTATCGACAAGGATTGTCAGGAGTCGAGGTTGCAAATGAAAGGTTTAAATCTTGCAGGAGGCAAAGGGGGAGAGGAAGAGATGCCCGAGGTGGTGGGAGCCTGTGAAGGATGCAGGGTGCCAGCGCTGGCAGGCTGCTCAGCTTTTCAGCTCCTCCGATTACATTTTTTTGCCTGTTTGGTGGGAAGGATGGAGCAATGCCTTCAGCTCAGCTCATCTGCTTTAGACCGAAATCTCTCCTTCCATCTTCTCCCCATGAACAGCTTCATAACTGAGCTCTGGGGTTTGGGGGTGCTATTTGTCCTTGTAGTCTATAGCCATAGAAAGCCCCTTAAATCCCTCCTAAAGAGGAGGGCTCTCGGTGTGACAGACAAGGAGACTTGCCAGTCAAAGCAAGACCCAGCGCAGCCCCGCCGCCCGCCCGTGGGAGCCTGCCAGGAGCCGGGGGAGCGGGAGGACTCGCCCTGGTTTTTTGCCCCTTCCAGTGGGATGAGTTACCGAGTCCTTTTTTACCTTTTCCCATTTCCTCACCATTCTGGTATTTGCAGCTTCCCAAAGGCCACAAGCGTGTCAGCGCCACGAGCGTGTCGGACCTCCGCACGGGTGACCCAAAGCGTGAACGTGCAGACCTCAGGGGCCGGGAGGACAAACATAAAATCGCAAATGTCTCTTGGGTTTATTTTCACAGCCATGGGTTCGGGAGGGCTGCCGTCGCATCCCCTCACCCCGACGGGCTGACTTCTGGTGGGAACACAGCAAACCGGTGCAGAAAAACCCCAGAGCTGGTGCCTGCTCTTGGCGATAAGGCTGGGCTTGCCTCCAGCAAAGCAATCTGAAGGATCTTTTCAATGATCAGAGCAGACAGCGAGGATGACTGAGGTCCCCGGGTTACCAGTGACTCACCCGCTGACCCCTCAGCTGGCCCTCCTCCTCCTCCTCTTCCTCCTCCTCCTGCACTTCATTTTCCTGCTCTGTAAAACACAGATAATCACATTTGCCTACTCAGGAACGGGCAGAGGCCGAACCTCTCTGTCGGTGCCTTGGCACATCCTCCATGCTGCTGCTCTACCTACATATATATACGTTGGAGGACAACGGCGATCAGAGAGTCCAGTGCCGGTCCCAGCACCAGTGTACCCTCTGCCAGGCCCGCCACGGTGCCTGGCGGGGCTTCCAAAAATGGATGCCGGTGCTCCATGCTGCTTGTCGTGACAATTTTGGGGGCAGCCAGAGCACACCCCTCACGGGCGAGGAGGCCGGGCAGGGAGGGCGGCGGCGCGGGCCCCCTCTGGCGGCAGGGCCCTGGCCCTGGCCTGGCCCTCCTGCCCCGGAGGGGCCCGAACCCCGGAGCTGGGGCCGGCAGGACCGTCCTGGCAAGGAATAAATTAACCTTTAGAGGCGGCTTTTGCTCCGTTAGCGGCCTGTGACAGGGACGAGCCCTCCCCGCCGCAGCAGGCCTTGGCGCTTCGCAAGCCCGGGGGGCCCAGGCCGTACCCCGCGGCCGTTGCCATGGTAACAGCGCGGCGGGCCCGCTCCTCTCCAGGACTACAAAGCCCATCGGCCTTTGCGGGCAGTACGTGGGAGGTACTTCCTCCTACGCATGCGCATTCCCCGCCGGCCGTCATTGGCCGGGCGGAGGGAGCCAATAGGGAGCGGTGTTGTTAGGAGGGCGGTGTTGCCAGGAGGGGCTGAGGGAGATGGCGGGGCTGGGCCGCCTCTGGCCGCGGGCTGTTGGCGGCAGGTAACGGCGGCCGCCGCCTTCCCGGGAGGGCTGAGGGCGGGCGGGGTGTGGTGTTACCCCCGGGGGGGGGGGGCGAGCGGGCCCTGGGCTGGGGGAGAGACACGGCAGGGGCAGCCCCGTCCCTCACTGCTGAAGAAAAGCCCTTTATTTTCCTGTCAGCGGCAGCGCCAGGCTTTCTCTTCTCACTTCTCCCGTTTTGGTGTTTTTGTTTTTTTTTTTTTACCTTTTCCCCAAGATTTTTTCTACCGCAGCAAGCTGCAACCTGCCCTTTCCAGTTCCGAACAGCCTCGCTCCTCTCGGGTTCCCTGGAGCTGCCTCTCCGAAGCCATCTCCCCTTCAAGGCCGTGGGTGTCTGCCCCAGCCCCGCGTCTTCCTGGAACCACCAGCAGATCCGCACAAAAGCGCGTGGGAACGAGTATCAGCCGAACAACCGCAAGCGCAAACGGACCCACGGCTGGATCAAGCGCATCAGCACGCCGGCCGGCATTGAGGTTATCCTCCGGCGTATGCTGAAGGGCAGGAAGTCTCTGAGCCACTGAGGGCTCTGCCCGCGAGGTCGATTTGGTGTGGAACGAGCCAGAATCGAGCCCTAGAGCTGCCACAGCATTGGAGTGACCCGCTCCGTGCCGAGGGAGACCGCGACGAGCGGCACGTCCCTCTCATGTCGGGAGCGTGCGAGGAGTCGCGCTGACGTGAGGGTGGCCTCCGAGGGCTTTTTAAATTGTAAAATTATTGCCGCTTTGTGTACGTGATTCCGAGATGAACTTGTGAAAACACGAGCTGTAATTAAAGCCCAGCGACTCGCCTTGAACTTCCTGCACTAATTGTTAATGCGAAACTAATGGGGGGAGGAAAACTGGCTTGTTCACAGGGTCGCGGCTGCTAGGGAGTCTTCGGAAGGATGGCACGAGCACGGAATTGGGGCTGAGGGTGGAGGGAACTTTGTTTTTAGTTTAACAGCGGGCATGTCGGCAGCGCCTCTGCCTGCTCCACTCCTCCATCCCCCTGAGGTGCTTCAGGACCGGGATCCCGCTTCTGGGCTGCAGCCCTGGGCTGGGGACGGGGTGGAGGGGAGGAATTGCCTTCTCCTGGCCGCTGTTCTCCCAGCGCTGCTAATGAACTGCCTCGTTCCCGCCGCGTAATGAGCAGCGCCTTCATTAACGAGGGCCAAGGGGAATAGAGGCACGGACTACATCTCCCAGCGTGCCCCGCGGCCGGCGCTACATCCGGGTCCTGCCGCCCTGCACCACCCCCCCCACCCCCCCCCCGGGCCTTCCGAGCGGGCATTTCCTGCCTCAACCTAACCCCACGCTCCTCAGCGCCGCGATGAGTGACAGGCGCGGCACCCAGTAGGAGGAGAGAGTGGCGCAGCGCGGGCCAATAGGAGCGCGCGGGGCGGGCAGCGGAGGTAGTGGGTGGGTTGAGGCGCGGCGGCGGGGGAGGGGCGGCTCCTCACGGCTGGCGGCGGCGAAGATGGTAGGTGCCTCGCGCCCCCCGCCCGAAATGGCGGCGACCCCGGCCCGGTGCCGTGAGGGGACCGCGGCCCGTGGGGCCCCGCTGCTGCTGCCCCACCGGCCTCCCCCGCTGCCCCACCCAGCCCGGGGAGGGGGGAGGCCCGCGGCCGCCGCCTCCGGCCCTGCAGGGCCCGCACCCTCCGGCGTCCCCGCCCGGGGCCTCAGCGCAGGCGGGAGGGCGGTGGGGCTGCGGGGGCCCCGGCCGAGGGCTGGGCGCCCCGGGGGAGGGTGTGCCCCACCCTCTGGGACGGGGGGGTGCGGGGGGCCGGGGCGCCCCAGGCCGGGGGTGTTGCGCGTCCCTAGTGACGGGGGGGTGCGGGGGGTTGCTGCGCCCCGAGCCGGGGGTGTCCCACACCCCAAGGGGTGGAGGGCTGTAGCACCCCAAGATGGCGGGACTCCCCACCCCCGGAGGTGGGGGGCTAAGGAGGGTAGGGACAGCCTAAGCTGGGGACGTCCCCCCTCTCTTGGGATGGGGGGATGAGGGGGGGCTGGGAGACCCCAGGCTGGGGGTCTCCCTTCTAGTGTTTGGGGGGGGCTGTGGTACTTCAGGGTACGGGCTGTTCCCCACCGCAGCTGGCTCCCCAGGCTGTGGCGTTTCCCCCCCCTTTCAGGGATGGGGGGCTGGCAGCAGCTGGGGCACTGCCAGGGTGCGGGGTGTTTCCTCCACCCCCCAAGGCTGGGGGGCAGAAGGGGGAAATTGGGGCACCTCCAAGGTGTGGGGTGCTCCCCCATCCCTAGGGCTGGGAGGTGTGGAGGTTGTTCAATCCTTTCTGTGCCCCCTAAGCAGCACCAAGGACTTGGTCTGGTGCCTGAGTATTTGGTGGTGGCTGTCATAGCCAAGAGGCTTCCGTCTCCCTCCCTCCCTTTGTAGCGACGTAATAATTTTTAGAGAAAGGGGGTTTTCCTTCTGCCCCTCTGCAAGCTCCGTAACTAAGGGGAACAACAGTGGCGTCCCTGTGGTTTCCGTGTACAGGCATACCGTGCCTGAGAGCTCAGGTGGCCATTCCCGAGCCTGTGTTCGTGGTTTTCCTCTAGCCCGTGTCCACGTGTGCGTGCATCACGCTGGGACAGAGCCCTGCTTTCAGCACCTGTGTGCTGGGCCTCGTATTGCTGAGCGTTGTTACTGCGGTTCCTTTCAAAAGCTGAGAATGAGGCACATATATATATATATATTTTATTTTTTTTACCTTTCTGCTTTTAGATGAGGACTATCGTCTTCCTAGGAAGCTGAGCACCCTTCTTCACACAGGAAAAGTAGATGCATCTTATCTCTACCTCACTTCCCAAATCATAGAAGGAACAAGTATTGTCTTCTGAGGTTGCTTAATTGCACTTGTTTTGTGGTTTTTTTGAGTTTGCCTTTCCCCAAAGGAAATGAGGCGTCTGCTTGGTTCAGGTGCTGGTTTTTCACTTCCGTACAGGACGCTCCATCAGCTTCACTAGCTTGGCCGAGGTGTGTTTTCCTTGGTTAAAGAGTGGCAGAAGGCATGCAGGGGGAACGTTTCCTCATGTGACATTATACGGGAGGTATGACTCGGTGTGCCTTGTGCGATAGGTGCGTAAACATGGCAGTGACCTGCTGGGGCTTATTTATCTGGTGCCCTTGGAGCAGATAAGGATCATTGCACTTGGAGTATTGTCTAATTCTGAATATCCAGGAATACGACTCCAGGCAACTCCCCTCAGGGAGCCTTTTTGGTGATCTCTCAGATCATATCAGCAGATAGCCGCTGAAATGTGTGCGTATCCAGCAGGATTATGATTATCAGAGGGACAGTCTGTCACTGACAACCAGGCTTTTCAGTTGAACTGGCGATGAGTGCTTAACGTGCTGGCTGGAGCCTGGGTTGGAGAAATGTCCGTCTTGTGTGCTCAGTCGTTTTGGTGTCCCTGTTGTTCTGCTCTGGCTAAGTTCTGGCTGAGCAGTGGGCACTGCTGGCGGGGCTGGAGCTGGTCCACCCAAGTGACTGCTGGCCTGAGAAAAGGAAAGGTGGTGGCCGAGAGCCAGGGACTCTCGTGGCTGTTAGAGCCGAGGTCTCCAGGTGTTGTCCGAGTGTAGGAACCTTCCTGCTTGCGAGTCTGCACTTAGCTGGTTTATATCCTGCTTCAGTTGTTCATATTGTAGAGGGAGGGGGGGGAACCACATCCACCATTTAAATTGCATTTTGACTGATAATTTTAACAGTATTTTTGCAACTTATTGGACATAACTCACCCTGCTGTAGAAGTCCATTAAAAGACTGCGGAATCCCGGGTGAGAGCTGTGATCCCACTCGCCCAGCCTCTTTCCAGGGAAACGTGGGATCTGCTAGCCCAAATTCCTGGCTGGAAAGTAGGGATTCCTGGAAAGTAGAAAAGTAGAAAAAAGAAAAGAGAGAAAAAAAAAAAGAAAAGTAGAAAAAAGAAAAAAAGAAAAAAGAAAAGTAGAAAAAAGAAAAGAAAGTAGAAAATAGCTGGAAAGTAAAAAGAAAGTTGTGGGTTTTTTTTTCCCTAAGAAGCTGGAAAGTAGGAATCCCTGGCCGGAAAGCATGAGGAACTTGGGGTGAGCTGTAGCTTATTGAAGAGGTACTTGAAGTTGTGTGCTCCTAAATAAGAGCAGTTATTTTCCATTCTTCTAAGTGATAATAAAGCCAAGTAGTTGTCAGGCTTTTGCTGCAATACAAGAAATCAAGGACATGTCTGTCTCTCTCTGGATTAGGCTGGTGTAGCAGAACAGGTTACTTTGTCATAAAAAGCCTGCAAATTTAATGCAATGGGAAGGTGAGATGCTTTGAAATGTAACAGGATATTTTTAAAGATCCTCAATCCTTTTAAACTGAGTAATATAATCAGTAATTCTTAAATCTGGGCTATGTGGAGAAAACTGTGTCTGGCTGTGCCTTCAGAAGTCGTTAAAGGGTTCCTCATCCTCTTCAGCCTGGGAGTCCTCGGGTAGTGTATGGGTTCGTTAATCGGTGCCAGCTGTGGATGTCGGTGAGAACAGATGAACAGAGAAATCCATCAGGGCAGGAGTGGGAAGTGGTGAGCTGAGAGCACAGCGCGGTCCAAAACCAAGGGCTTCTGCTATAGCAGAGCCGGAAGATCCTGCCTTAATTCCTGAGCTCAGCTGCGGTACGGACGTTACGCAGACGAGCAAGCGATGGACTCTGTCCTGGAGAACTCACGACCGAAGGCAGTGAAGGCACAGGGAAATAATGGTGGTCCTGTGGGGGTTAAGATGAGCAAGAGAAATTTGAGATTTGCTGTTTGAACCCCAAGTCCAGTATTTTAACAAAAGTATTTCTAAAACCAGGCATATGGGAAGGGTTGAATGTGGAAGCTAGAATGTCAGTAGAGTTCTTTTTAAGAACAAAAGTATGAATAATATTTTCTGGTTTGGCTAATTATAGCTCTTTGTTTTGAATTAAAGATGCAGTGTTAATAAAAATAATGCCTTCTATTTAAATGAAAGCAATCTCTTCCAACCTAGGAGTTTTGTAGCAGCGGTGTCCATTTATTTGTTGCTTCTAACACTGAAAATAAATGACTTCTCATCTGCTGCTTTACTGTCCTTTTAACGTTGCTTATAAGCAAGGTGATGTATGACCCAGAGTAGAATCCTTTAGTGTTCAGTATAACAGGCTTTGAATCTTTAAGCGAGTATCATTACGATACAGGTAGCTGGTCTCAGGGCCTCTCTCTCCTCTGCTCATCGCACAGGTACATCTTATATTTATTACCCATTTTCTCTTTACTTTAAAGACATTGCTGGGCATCTTCCTTGTCTCTGCTGTGAGTAGAGAGACTCCAACACCCTTGTAAGCTCGGTTTTCTCCTGAGCCCATAATGTTCTCCTCCCGCCCTCCTTTTTCACTTTGGAGAGGGAAATTCCTGTTTCGTGCTGCTACAGCTTAATTAAACCGGGAGGGCTCTGCAGGGTTCCCGTGGCTGTTAGCAAATAGCTTTGCTGGCCTGTGCAATCAACGGTTTTGTTGTGAGTGGTGATCTAACCACTTCCATCAAAACTTGGGAATTTTTTTTTTTTTTAAATGTACCAATAGCCTTGACTCCTGTAGGGATGTGATCCTTCAAAAAAAAAGAAAAAGTTGGGCCAGGCTGATAAGCGTGCGATAAGGATTGGGCTTTTGAGGCCGGGTAGGCTTTTGTTGCCCTGTGGAACCAGCCTTGGTCCGTGACAAAGAATGTTAACTGGGAAAGTGAAAGAGCAACTAGTTTGATATGGTGTGATATTCAAGGACTTCAGACATCGGCGTAGCGGTGGCAGAGTTTCTCCTGCGATGTTGTGATTTGTGCTGGTAAAATACTGTGAATTCTGGTCTACATCAGCGGTGTTTGTATCTGTGTGATGCAAATCTTCCTTCTGTTAGAGCTCACCCAGTTGGACACGTGCCTCTTTTTAATCACCTATATGCCAAAAGGTATTTAATTAGCAGCTTTCTGACTGAATTACTGAACTTTGGGGATATAACGAGCCAAATGCAGAAGCTGGGAGTTGGCTTACTTTACAAAAACAGTTTTGGGTGGGGTTCAGCATCCGACAACCATCTTGCTAGCTGGGACCTGGCAGCATCCTTCAGTTCCTGCAGTTGTTTATCTGAAAGACCTGAGCGACTCCTTCAAGAATCAGCACAAAGCAAACAGCAACCAGAATATCGCTCTTTCATTCCTCAGCTGCTGCTTTGTTTGTATTCTGTGTCTTTTTAGGCAGATTTTTTGAAAGGATTACCGGTCTACAACAAAAGCAACTTCAGCAGATTCCATGCGGATTCTGTATGTAAAGCATCCGTAAGTATTGCCACATCCTGGTGCTTTGGGGGAAGGATTTCTTGCATGGCTCAAAGGATACTAGAGTGAAATAAACTTGAAAGGAGTATTTTTTTTCCTTAAAAAAAACCCCACATATGATCACAGCTGATAGTTCATGAGTTGAGATTGGCAAGACAAACTTCCTGCCTGCTTTGGTGAGGAATGTGTCATCACATCAGCCAAACCACATCTGTGATGCTTTCTTTATATATACGTTCTTTAGTAATAGTCTTATGCCCTGAAAAACACATGAAAAATGGACCTTCTTCTTTATATGTGTGTTTTAAAAAGCCGTAGCTGCACGGTGTCAGGTAACAGGGCAGAATATCACAATGCATTTGTAGCCTGCGTTAATGAGAGCCTTTTGGTTGGTTTAGCTGTGGTTGGGTTAAAAATCACCTTTTTGCTGTCTTTGTTCTGTAACTGTTCTAATTCTTCTACAGAATAGAAGACCATCGGTATATCTTCCCACAAGAGAATATCCATCTGAACAAAGTAAGTCTGCCCTGCTAAAGTTTGAGGTTTTTAATAACTTTATTCTGTTCTAATATTAAAAATCTGGCATACAGATAATCTCCCTTATTTTAAACTTCAGATCAGGTGATATTATTGAACTGTCACCACAGTGATTAGCAGTCTATGTCTAGTTGTTGGGTTTTGTGCTTTTCCTCTATCCTTATTAAGTGATCGGTGTCCTGCACGCTGTCCTTTTATTACAAAGGACCATGCTTAGTATGTGGAATAATGTGGTGATTGTTGCACTGTTTTAAAAGTCATCTTCAAAATGACCTCAGTATGTTTCTCTCTCTTTTTTTGGCAGTCATAGTAACAGAAAAGACAAATATACTTTTGCGTTATTTACATCAGCAGTGGGACAAAAAGGTATGGTTGTGTTTTCTTAATATTAACATTTTGTCTTGATTTACTGACTCGGGCTAATTGAGGTGAATATTGATCACAATCAAAATATTGAAGATTAATTAAAAGAAAGTGCGCACTGCTCTTCAGCAACAGATAGTGTAAGGAGGCTCTGTCTCTGCACAACACTTAAAAAAAAAAACCAAACCACAACTACTTCTTCCCTTTCAGTTTAAGGGACATTAACTCAGTGTTTAGTCTAGAACTTGGGAGACTGCAGTTTCGTCTCCCACTTACACAAGGTTTTCCCTTGTGACCTTGGCGAATTGGTCTCCCTGTGCCTCAGCGTCTACTTTACAGATAGGGTAAAGCTGCTCTCGCTTCCCAGGACTGTTAGGAGAAGACGGATGAGATTGTGCAGAATGTGAATGCGCTAATGAGGCTGTGTAAGTACCTTGGGTACAAAATTTGAGTTCTTGTAGGAGGAACACACCAATTAGTGTGCTCTAGCTAGTGTTTGAGACTAGGAGGCTGGCATACCTGGGTTGGGAGTACTGGGAACAAGGCGATGGCTTAGGAGTGGAGACGTCGAAGCAGTGAGTGTAATCATGGGCAGAGCAGAAGGTTGCGGAAGAACATAGAGAGAAGCAAAATTATAAGGAACCTTGAAGCTGGAAAGAAAGTATTTGTATGTGACAGAAGGCTTTGGGAGATTTTGATAAGTTCAGGGACTGACTCAGAGCAGTGGGAAAGAGGATCTTACTCATGTTTATGCAGTATTTGAGATCTATGAATAAAAGGTGCTGAGATCAATGATTGGAGTTTTAGTCCCACCCTCAAATTTGAAGAACAATCTAGAAGGAGCACCTTTCGGCTTTGGTCAAAATCCTCTTCAGTGTTTGTTCCAGCGTGTCAGTTAGGTCATCACAGCACTATATTCCATCCAAAAACTTCTACAAACAAGAATTTGTTCTACCGACACTAGCTCCCACCAGAATCTAAGGCTTTGGAGAGTTTCACTGTGGCTTTCTCTGTCCCAACAGAATGCAGCAAAGAAGAGAGATCAAGAGCAAGTGGAAATAGAAGGTGAGAATTCGGCGCCACCACGGAAAATCGCTCGGACAGACAGCCAGGATATGAATGAGGACACTTAAACTCTTGGCTTTCTCCTCTACTCCTTTGCAGGCGCTTCCTGTTTTGTCTCAAAGTGTGTAAATTTTGCCCCTTGCCCCCATCTCTCACCCCTCCACTATGCAGCCCAAACCACTTCTGACTTCATAGGAGCCAATGTATTTATTTTTTTTTTTTTCCCCTCTCCATTTTTTATTTATGCCGTAAAACTTACGGAGCAGTGGTGGAACAATTCAGTAAATGATATAGTATAACCTTAGTTCCTCCTTTCTAAAAATATACACTGTCACTTTCACAGGTTTTGTTGAATCTGTTACCTAATCAACCAGATCTAGCTATGGGAGCCTGGGTGGGAGACGTGGGTTATTCCAGAACCCTTCAGCGGTATAGGCTTTCCGATTCATGTACCCGTTGACATATTACAAGTGGTTAACTCTTCTTTGGATGTGCCCACTCCAGCCATAAGTGTGGGGCCTCACTATTTTTCACAAATATTCTGAAACTGGCACTGCACTAAAAAAAAAAAAAATCATGGGTGTCATTTAGGGTTATGTTGATCTTAGCAAACATTTTGTCAACTTGATATATCAGTTGTATTCTTTTGGCCTGTTCTGTAAGGGCCACGGTCATTTGGCAGCGTACATTGTCTCATGCATCAGTGGTCCTGGAGAATTCAAGTGAAAGGTGTGTTGCTTTTGTTGCTCTTAAATTCTAACCGTCTCTTGGTCTTGAACAGACTGATATGTGCAACTTCTCCGTTGGAATAAAAGGATACTCTTATCCTATTCTGAGTATTTGATCAACAGTGTATTTAAGCAAGAGCTGATGGAATGGAGTTGGGTAGGCACCCTGCAGGCAGCGCTTGGCCGGATAAGCCTGGGAGCACCTCGGCAACTAGATCTAGTTCTCTGTCTCAACTGCCGGCTCCGAGTAATGGTACGTTGTATTTTCCTGCGATATTGGCATGTCTGGAATGGAGTCCAGGACTTGGAGTTGATCAAAATGTGAGCTTCCATGGTCTCTGATGAAGACCAATCTCTTTTGGACTGTGACAGTTCAGTGCCTGTTGCCTGTAACCCTTCACTGACTCTTCAATAAGAGCCGAAATGGAGACCTGTAAGTCGTCTAGGTGGATTCGGAGGTTCAGAGACTAAAAGGAGATGAGCATCATCACCCGAAGGGGACAGGAAAGGTGTAGCTTAGTAATGATGTCTTGTCTGCTTTAACGTAAGAAGCTGACTTCACACTGTGTTAGTTTAAATTGTTGCATTTATAGCTGTGTTTTTTCCTTGTTCACAAATCCTAAACACCAATTCAAGAAATTGCACGAACATTTTTCTAGAGATCCTGGATAAGCTTCGTTCTGAGTGGCTGCGAGCTTTGAGGGTTTCTGCTGTCCCCTTCTCCACGGCATCCCTGTCCAACTGGGGGATGCCACATGTTCAGGTTTGGGGGCGAAGGGAACACGAAGGGAGATAAACTGTTGCTGACAACCGTATGTCGCAAGGCAGAACCTTAGGAAGAGCAGGGCACAGCTCGCGTTGCATTTTTAAATGTACGTTAGGCACCAAGTTTCGGATGCAGTGAGTGAATTTAACTTAACACTGAGTAGTTTAGAACTTTGTATCTGCCTCAAAAAACGTTACCTTTTTGCTATGGCAGTAACCTCCAAATTACTGGAATGTCGCTGAAAATGCCAACTGTGTTGGTGAAGATAAAATATACTTGGGTTGCCGTGTGATTTGCTGGCGATTGCAAGAGGACTTCTCCCAGAGTTACGCTGTCAAAAAGTGCTTTTGTGCAAAGTGCAAGACGTTGACTGAAGATGCCGTGTTCGCACCCGGCCTCGTAGGGATTATCTGAAGCTGAAACTGAAGAATCCTTTGAAGAGCTGTGAGAAACCAAAAGAGGAAACGAACATGCAGCTGGTTGGTAAAGTGTGACCAATTTGTGTGTTTAGCAAAGCTTGAGAGCTGCAACCTTGCAGTAATGTTTGTACAGTGCTTTAAAGTTGTAAAATGCTGTATAATTCTTGATTGATATGGCAAGGTTTGAGCTTTGCTGACTTCTCTGCTAGACAGAGTGATGTACTATTAAAGAGAGTTGGCAGTTCCTTCCTGTTGTAAACCCCCGTCTTTGTTCCCTCCGTGTCTCTTAAAAATGATCTTGTTGGTTATGGGAGCCTTTTAAATATTTCAGATATTTTTAGGAGGTGAAAGAAAGTTGCCTTTTTAAAGTAGTTCTGAAGTGATGGAGAAACAAGTCTTCAAAGGGACGTGACTTTGTGTCAAACTGGTTGTGGTTTTTTTTTTTGCATTGGTGGCTGTGTACAAGCCGTATGGATTTCCGATACCCGCAGTGGGTCTTTCTACATCCCATCCGATCTGAAACGAGAGCTCCCTTCCTCCCTCCTTCCTTCTCCAGCTCGCTTTCCATGCTGCTCCTGGCCCAAGAGTGCTGTCCTCAAGCTATTGCACTTTGATCCTATATTCGCGTCTGTTTAACACAAGGGTAAGTGTATCGGGTTTGAATGTTGCATGGAAGATCTTACTTGCCTAACTGTGACTTCCTGGTGCCTTAGTGCATTGAAAACGACAACAAAAATGTTTTAAAAAACAAAAAAAAACCCAAACCAAAACCAAACCCTGGGTTTTTGCTGACTGCACTGTTTGTATAATACCTAGCTCCTCTGACTTCCAACTCTCTTGTTACAAAGTGACTGAGACTTAGCGACCCTCAGGGGTTTTTGTATACGTCTGCATAGTGGTATTTTTATTGTTTCTGTTACCAATGTATACTAAAGGTTTGGGTTTTTTAATGAAAACTTGAGATACTTGTCAGAGATCAGAATTTTGGGGTTTTTTTAGTTGAATAGTGCATCTTTTCTCAAAAGTCCAAGTAGCAGAAACATGTTTCTTGACGTTAGGGGACGATGAGTCTGTCTAGAGGCAGCTCCTTGCAGCAGACTCCTGTTTGCAGGCGTCTGTCCTGTATTAAACGGCGCTGAAGCTTGTGCCCAATGCGAGCAATTAGATGTATGCCGGGTAAGTTTAGAACATTCTAAAGTTAGGCACTGCCTTTTTCTAACACAAAAATACACTAGTGACTAATGTGCAGGGAAATTAAGTTTTGTTTAGGTTAATTCTTGATAGCATATGATCACTTCTTTTTTTTAGAGAAGTAGTAACAAAAAATAGTCACGTAAGAGTTAGAGATGGGAAAATGTTGAAAGAAAGGATAGACTTTAACATGTTTTGTCCTCTGCTGTGAATTCACACATGACTGTGTGTCGGAGCAGCAAAGTCTGTGTTTATTTGCATCGATGGCTGACTCCTGGGGTTTGCTGGGTCAGTTTATTTTGTCAGAGTATGTTCGGTCAGATAACGTTGGCATGGTCAGCTCTCAAGGTGTTTCCTGTTTCTGTCCTTGGAAGTTTTTCGAGACCCTAACGAACGATGCCCTGAGCAACCCGCTCCGCGTTCAGTATTGCCCGCGCTTTGAGCAGGAGGCTGGAGGTGACCTCCCGGGGTCCCTTCCAACCGATAAACACCGGGAAGTGCAAAAACGCAGCCCAACCTGCGGCTGGGAGGTTTGTTTTTGTACAAAGCTGGCGAGCTGTGGAGGACCGTTAGCAGAGCTTACGGAGTTTGCAAGCACGTGCAAAAGTTTTTGACGAGCCCTGAAACCATGTTGTGCTATAAAGAACAGCGAGCGGCAGGATGGAGATCCAGACCGGGAGGGGAGGAAGGGAGCTGCTCAGCTCCCCATCTGCCTGAGGCTGCGACTCGGCTTGGACCGAGGCTGTTGTGGGTTTAAACTCTTTACCACAGGAGTATTTAACGTGGGCAGAAGTTTTTAGATGCATTTCACTATGAGGATGCATTTAAGATGCATTTCACTGTAAGAGGACAGGCTTTTAGAATCATTTAGATATGTTAGATGTGATTTAAAACAAAAAATTACTTGTTTTCTTAGCCTTGGCAAAACACGAAGCACCAGCAGCGTACTGGTTTGGATGCCTGGGATGCACGTCCCGATGACTGTTGGGAGCTGGTTGCTGAGCCGGGTTGTGATGAATCCAAAGGGCACGCTTAACCCGAACGCTGTTTTCTGTCATCCTGGTAAATGTGCCAAGCTGTTAGTAAACTCCACCTGCACGCAGTTGTTCGGGGTTGTACTGACAGCTCTGTGAGGCTGTGAAGTTGGCTTTGGAGTAGGATCGGCTGGAAAATGGCTTTCCTTCCCTCGCCGGTGCGTGCCTTATGCAGCAGTTCAGTTGTCGGTGTTTGGACTGTTTCCTGTAAGGCAAATTTTGAACATGCTGGACATTAATCTTAAAATTTTCACTCTACTAGGGAGTTATAACAGGTGTAACTTAAAAGCTTTATTTTTTGGTGAGCTCATTGACACTGGCCTTAAGGGCAAAGATGAAGCAGGAGTCGGATTTTTTCTAACACTGCAGCTATTGGCTATGTTACCATTTACCGTTTCCTGGCTTGTTTGTATACCACTAGCTTCATTTTTTGTTTTTAAGATTTTTTTTTTTTAAAAAAAGACCTGCATATCTATAATAGGAAAACTAATTTGTTTTCCTGGATTAATGACATCAGCCTGGCAGCAGAGGAATTGTGCGACACACTGACCGTGACCAGAGGGGTTCCAGCTGATCTCTCTCCGTGTCAGGTTTTGTCTTACTTTTTTTTTTTGATGTGTAACAGAGTGGGAAATCCTTTTCTTTAAAGAAGAGAGGGTTGCATTTACCTGGGAGCAGCTAAGGGTGTTTTTGGGAGCAGCACGGAGGATGTGCTGGCTGCTGTACCCAGAAGGGGCTCTTGCATCATGGCTTTGGTTAAGCCCAGACTGACCTTCATGCCGTGCTGACCGCGCTTTCGGGTTTCTCTGCTGCTGGTTCACAACGTCTGTGCCCTGACAGTGGAGAATGCAGCCCCGGGGTCTCGCCTAACAGCTGATCTGGGATGTTTGCTGCTAGTAATCACCCAAAAAGGCTGAGTCAGCAGCAGGCTATCCAGGTGGACTGGCTGTGCCAGCTGACAGCTTACTTATGGGTCTAATGGTTGCGTCCAGCCTACACTAAATGACTTACTGTCACAGCGGCGGCTTGCAGAGCTCGTCCTGAAATGCGTGCGCTGGCAGCTGAGTTGTATTTTATATGAAAGATGTGTGTCATCTGGAGAGTTTAATGTCAGGGAGGAGAGAGGACTTCTAGAACGTCATCTTTTTTTAACTGCTGGGGAAAAAAAACCCCATCTTCTAGATTTTGAAAAGGCTGAACCTGGCCTGCAGGGAAGAACATCTTTAACTGGAACAAGGGAATGAAATACCAGCTTTCTAATTCTCTTTAACACTGAGATTCTGTTTTTAAAGGCAAAACTTTCCTAGTGTGTCCCCAGATATGAAGGACTAAGGCTTCATATCACATGTGATTTTTATTTTTTTTTTTTTTTTTTTTTAGAATTGGGTTGTTCTAGGAATTTAAAAAAAAAAAGTCTTATTGGCAGTCTTAATGCTTTTTGAGGAGTCTGGGTGGCTTTACCCTTTGTGGTAGAGTTCCAAGTTTTGCTGATGTAAACCTGAAAGTCGGTATTCAGCTGGCGAGATCGAAGGGCAGCACCTCTTAGATTTGACCCTATTTCAAATCGGGATTTTTTTTTTTTCCTACGGGAGGTGGCTGGCTCAATCAGTTGGGTGTGACATAGGGTGAGCAGGCACGCCCGTGGACCTGCATTTGCTGCTGCGAATGCTGCGGTTGCGGACGAGGTTTTCCACAGGTCATCACCTGCTCTCGTGCTCCTTCCCCTAACCAACTCCTCGGCAGCATTCGGAGGCGAGAGACGGCCCCGCTCCTCGGCTCGCCAGCCCCATAGGAAAGCGAAGCTGCCCTACAGCTGCCTTGTGCACGATGAGGACGGTAATTTGTACTCTTCGTGCTATAACTCTGCTTTTAATTTCCTCGCCTCCGTGACCGAAGCAAACTTTATTTGGCTAGCGACTAGCAGTAACGTTTCACTTTGCCTCGTTGCTACCAGCTCCATAAACGACTCGTCCCTGTTTGCTCTTCGGTGAATCGCAGTGCTGTAATCCCTGGGACGTTGCTGTTAAACACACACAGTGCTTTTATTTTTTTTTTGAGACACACGATATTGGACCGTCTAACAGGTCAAATACTCTCCCCTGCTTTGATAAGCAGCACGTGTGTGCGAGTGTGAAAAGGGGTGAGGGGCTGGGGAGCATCGAGGCAGCGGAGAGAGCCGGTGGAGAGCAGGGTTAGCTGTTTTGTTCCTCAGCAATGGCTCTTGGGGATGCAGGGACATGGGATGACTAATCCCTTACTGTAAGAAATAGCATGAAATCGGAATGGATGGTCAGAGCTGAGTCACTGCATTGTCCGTGCGACAGTTGTGCTGATTTCCAAACGCATTCATATCTTATTAATCAGCTCCCAGCGTGCCGTTAACAGGCTTTCTTGGGTGTTTTTAGTTAAATCAACCCGACCTTGGCCGGTCGCACATCACAGCTGAGCGTCTGAGAGCGGCTCAAAGCTTTCTGTTGTCCGCAACTGCTTTTAACTACTCCGGTCCATCCAGCACACGCAGTCCCAGGGTGGTTTTTGCAATGCAGCGTCGAGCTCGTGAGTCTGTGTTACTTCCAACCTGTCTTTGCAACTTGAATTTTTCCTCTTTTGCAAAAATATTGTCTTGTGGGGCTGGGAGGAGGTGGTTTTTCCTGAAAGCTGCATGTTGGCAGAAGGGCTGCCCTCGTGGAGTGACTGTAAATACACTGTTAGTCGAATGTCATGGCCGTTGGATTTTTTTTTTTTGCATTTATTTTTAAACTATTCCATGTTTGATACTGTGTATAATAAATTTGCAGAATTTAGAGGATTATAACGTTCTTCATTCTTCCTCTACCTGACAATATGCGTGAGAGCCGTGGTGCGGCTGCCGGAGGGCGCTTGGCATCGAACCGCGCTGGTGGGGCTTGTCCTTGTGTCGCTGCCTCGGAGCTTTGCCCTGCGTTAGAGGACTGCGAAGGGTGACAGCGTCCCTAACGTCCCCTTCCACCTTCCCCAGGGACAGGAGACCCAAGACTTGTCCCCTGCTGAGCAGATGCACTGCGCAAGCCGCTGCGGGCAATAATTTAGCCCACGCCTCAGGCTTGTTGAAATATATTTTTATTGCATTTCTGCAGGTTTTACAAAAATATGACAAAATAAATTAAAAAGAAATAAATAACCCCCTTCATTTCTTTTAATTTCTAAAGAAATAAAACACAGCAAGGGGAAAAAAAAAAAAAACCCAACAAAAAAACCAGAACAAAACCAAAACAACTTAACTCTTCCCTCCTTTGTACGGTAACTGCCTGGAAGAGTGAGATACCAGACAGGCGGCTGCTTGTAGAAATACTTTGTATAGAGAAATGTTTAAAAATGCCCTGGACTTGCAGGGTCCTGGCAGCAGCGGGACCCTGCCCCCTCCTCCGGCAAGCGGTGCAGGAATAGATGGTACCAGGACTGTTACTCTCAGGAGGGAAATGGGATAAAAGAAATTTCCTTTAAGACCAGCGTATGTTCAACAGTGGCAGAGATGAGAGCTGGCCCCGACCAGCCAAACCCAAGCAGAGAAACAAAATGAAACGGAGAAAGGGGAGAGCGCTCCGTGCCTCTGCCCGCAGCCCTGCCCGCTCTCGGGGTGCGTGCAGGCAGGGCAGCCGGGCGCGGGGTGAGCCCCGAGGGCCGGGCAGCGGCGCGGCAGGGTGCTGAGCCGAGGCAGGCGTGGGGTGTTTTGGGTTACCCGGTACCCCAGGCAGGGCCGGGGTCTCTTCTCCTGCCGTCGTTTAACCGCGCTGCTGCTCCTGCTCCAGGGCACGGCTGCGGCGGTTGCTGGTCTCGGTGGGTTTCTGAGGGCCCGTGTGCCCCGGTTTCCCGGCGCTCCCTTTTTCCCTGGCCTCGCCCCAGAAATCTCTCCCGCGTCCTCCGCTCCTTGCGCCCGGGAGACGGGCACGGCTGGCGTGGGAGGGCGAGGGGGGACCAGCGGCCCCGTGTGCCCCGGGGAGGGCTCTGCCCGACCTCCGCGGGGAGCCAGCCCTGGCCCTGCCGTCCCGGCGATGGCAGAGCTCAGGGCTGTCCCCAGCCGACACGGGGGTCTTGTCCCCGCTGCAGCGCCCGGAGCCCACGGTGGTGGGCTCTGTGGACGGTGCCCTTGGCCCCGGAGAGCGTCTTGGCATGGGCAGATGCCTTGGCTCCTGCTCTGGCAGCAGCAGAGGTGAGCGGAGCAGCAGATAAAGCCTTTTTGCCCTCTCCTGCCCTTATTGCTGTATAAAATGGCTTGATTCAAAGACCAAAAAAAAAAAAAATTACGTGATGTGTGGAAAGAGACGGGGTGGGGGGACGGGACAAAAAAACAACCTGATGTTTTCTACAGCCCAGGCCTTGGGGAGAGAGGGGTGCGCAGACCCCGCCTGGGCCAGGCACAGTGATGGGGCAGCCCCCCGGGCGTCCCCCCGGCTCCTGGCAGCCCCCCACTTCTCCCCTCCTTGCTTTGGAAATGGTTGGTGGCTGGCAGGCAGAGCGCAGAGCTGGTGGCGAGGGGCAGGAGGGAGCGGGCAGGGCTGGATGTCCCCAGCCAGGTCACCCGTGGGCACCGCGTTGAGGTGCCACCACCCCGTCCTGTCCCTTAAAGCAAAGCAGCACCGAGCAGAGCCGCTGAAAAGCGAGGAGCAGCCGCGTCGCAGCCCCTTCCCCGCGCAGCCGGAGCGAGGATGGCGGCTGTTAAAGCACTAAGACTAGACCCAGCGACGGCAAAACCTTCGCCCCGGCAGAAGCGAAGCTGCTCCCACCCCCCCACCCCGCCCTTGCGGAGAGCTCGCATTTTCCACCCCCCCCGGCCCCGCTCCTTCTCCCGGGCTCCGGCGTGACCTCCGTGTGCGAGTGCCTTATTGCGAAATAATTCCACGAAATAAGAAAGCGGAGAGGGAAGGGACCGTCCCGGCTCGCATTGCAGTCGCTGGGGCCGCTGCCCGCGCCCGGCCAGGCTCTGCCGACCGTGGCACCGGTGCCAGCTCTCGCCTCCGCCGCCTCGAGCCGTCGACGAAGAAGGGGAGAGAGTCACTTGCGTTGGGTTTTGTTTCGGTTTTAGTGCAAGAAATGTTGCCCATGCATGGGAATCCGGGTGGCTGACGCTCGCTGCTCACCCCCCTCCCTCCCGGCCGTCCGGGCTGCGGGCAGGAAAATGTCCCGGCGCTGGGAAGGAATCCACACGGAGGCTGCTGGGAGCAGGGCACGGCCCCGGTGCCGGCGGGACCCCGGGCGATGGCTGTACGGCAGGGGCTGTAGGCACGGGTGAATTGGGCTCCTCTTGCCGCCATTCCCGCAAGCACCGCGGTCTCGTCCCTCCGCCATCAGAGACACGGTGCCGAGCGATGGGCTGGTCCTGGTGGATCTGGCAGCACCGAGCTCCTCTGCGTCTCCTGAGGCTGGACTGCGGCATCTCCCTGTGCCGACTCCTCGGGGCGGTGGGTGCCGGTGGCCGGGACCCCGGGCTCGTGGCGCAGTGCCGGACCGGGGCATCTCCCACCTGTGAGCGTGCGGAGGGGCACAGGAGGGAAACCCGTTGGGATGCTCCATCCGAAGCTGCGGCCAGACCCCGCTGCTGCTCACACCGACGGCGCTTGGCGCAGGTGTCCTCGGTGCAGGACGCGGCCAGACCCCGCTGGAGCCGGAGCCGGGGCGGCAGCGGGTCCCAGCGGAGGGGCTGGAGGGACGCGAGGGGACGCGGCAGAGGGGGACGGTGCAGAGCGAGGGGCCAGCGCTGGCAGCCGGCGGGCTCAGCCCGGCCCCGCGCTCCCTGCGGCAGGGGACGGCGAGGGGAGGCGAGAGGGTGACGATGTCCACGGCTGCCTGAAGAGGGGAGCGGGCAGCCCCGCTCGCTCCCGCTCCCCCAAAAGATCCGGTTAGAGTTTATAGCCCCCACTCTCCTCCTCCGCCCGGCTCTCTGGCTCCTCTCGGCCCCCTTCCTCCGGCACCCCATTGAGATGGGACTTGCTGGGGACCGGCCGCTCGCCCGTGTCCACCGAGGGGCCGGGCCGGGGCTGGGGGGAGGCACTGGCCGCGGCACCGTTGCCCCCGGCCCCTTCGGATTTGCCGAAGTTGAAGAGCTTGCTGGGATTGAATGGCTTGGTGGGTGACTGGACCTTCTCGGTCCCCGCGTCCCGCTTAGTCTCGGGGGATTTCAGGAACTTGAAGCTGAGGAAGCCGGGGAGTTTGTTCTCGCTGCCGGTGGGGGACTGGGGGGACCTGGCGGTGGCTGTGCTGCCGGCCCCGGCCCCCCCGGAGAGGAACTTGCCCTGCAGAGGGATGATCTGCTTCAGCTTCATCACGTTGTTGGTGGCCAGGAGGGAGCTGGGTCGCTTGGGCTTGTCGTGCGAGGAACCCCCGGAACCCTTCCCTTTGCTCTGGCTCTTCTCGTGGGCCGGGTCCTGCCCGGCGGCCTCGGGCTTGGCCTCGTCGCGGCTGGACTCGCGCTCCTTGCGGGCCTGGTACTCGGCGTGCCGCTGCCGCTCCTCCTCCTCCCGCTTGCGCCGCTGCTGCTGCTGGAAGTGGTGCTGCGCCTGCCGCTCGTGCTTCTGTCGACGGGGAGCACGTCAGCCCCGGGGACACCTCGGGGAGCCCACCGGCCCCGGGGATGGGGGGCTCCCAGCTCCATGCTCGGCCCCAAGGAGGGTCCCGTCCTGGCATCGCCTACCTTGAAGGCCTCGCGGCGCTGGTACTCCAGCTTGGCCATCTCCTCGGCCACCCAGGCGGGGATGTCGGGGATGGCCACTTGGATGATGTACTTCAGGAACAGGGCGAAGTGCTGCGGGGGGAGGAATGCGGGTCCGGCTGAGCATCCCCACCCCGGCCCCGCGGGCACCGCCATCCCCTCCCAAAATGCGCCCCGCAAGGGATGGGGGCCCAGAGAGACCCTAAAATAAGAGCCTGGGGGATTCTGGGCCCCGTTGCATTGCCTGGCAGCACCCGCTGGGGTTGCAGCAGGGGGTTTAGGGCTGGGACCCCCTCCCTGGAGGGGAAGGTCTGCGGGAGCCCTTGGCTGGCTGAGCCAAGACGCCGCCTTGTCTCGCACCGGCAGACCCTACAATAACCGATGGCCGTGGAGCGGGCGGTGGGTGCAAGCCCCCGGCGCAAGCACCGTACCTCCAGCACCACCACGGAGATGATGGCTCCCTCGGGGCTGAGCCAGGGGAAGAGGCGCTGGAGCTGCCCGCACTGGGCGATCAGGTAGCAGTTGACCACGATGGCCAGGACGCCCATGGCCTCCATCACCTTCTGCAAGAGCCACAGTGCTGGGGATGAGCCCCCGGCCAGCCGGGACCCCCGCCGGGACCCCCCACCACCCCCCAACCCACCTGCCACTGCCCGATGCTCTCAACCCGCTGGCCGAAGGGACGCTGGAGCCCCGTGCACAGCTTGAAGGCGTCGCTCCGGATCTCGATGATGTTGTTCACCAGGGCGCACATGGCGGCCAGGGGGAAGGCGGAGGAGAAGAGCACCACGTACCCGAACTGAATGAACATCTCCTGGTAGTCCTGGAAGGTGTCCTGGGGAGGAAGAGGAGGAGGAAGAGCACATTGCAAGGGGGCTGGGGGGGGGGGTACACCTCACCCCCCCGGCCCTGGGCCCCCCTTGGGGCCGCTCACCTCGTACTTCTTCATGCAGCTCTCCACCTCCGCCTGCGTCAGCTGCGTGGAGTAGTCCTCCTCCGGCGGGTCGATCCACGACGCCCGGTTGCGCCTCCGCCCCTCCTCCTCACCCTCCTCTTCCTCCCGGCTGTCAACCGCCCGTCTCCTCCGGCCGGCCCGCGGGACCACCGCCGGCTCTGCCGCCTTGATTGGGCTGCCGGGGGGACCTTCGGCCTCCTCCTCATCCTCGCAGAGCTCAAAGACGGACGCAGGGTCCATGCCCTTCTCCACCATGGTGGGGCTGCCCTCCTCGAGGAAGCTCTCGTCCTCGGGGCCGCCGGGCTCCCCGCCACGCCGCTCCGCCTTCTCGATGAAGCTCACCTTCTTCAGCTTCAACCCGCAATCCAGGGCGCTCTCCTCCTCCGAGTCTGACTCACGCCGCTCTTCCTCTTCCTCCTCTTCCTCCGGCACCCCGCAGCCCCCGTTTAGACACTTCTTCTCCCCCCGCGACCCCTCGGGGAGGACCGGGGGGTGGCGGCGGGGGGCAAGCAGGCGGAGGATGGTGTGGGCGAGCTGGCGGAGGCTGCGGAGGCTGAGGTCCCCCCGGCGCAGCCGGCGGTAGAGGTGGGGCTGCGACACCTCCCTGACGTTCTGCAGGAACTGGCGGGTGATGAGCAGCGTGGCCAGCATCTGCGCGGGGACACGGGGCGCACGCTGTCACCCGGGGACGGCGGGGACAGCACTCGGGGTGCGTGTGGGGGGGTATGCTTGTGTCCCTGCATCCCCGTCGCCTGCCCCCGCGGGGTCCCTGCTCCTTCCCACGCTGGCAGAGCGGGACACCCAAGCCCGGTGTCCCCCCACCTCCTGTGACCCCCCCATCGGTGACAATTAATGGCGTGGGACCTCAGCAGCGCTGGAGTCGCGTCTGCCACCGCCAGCTGGAGCAGAGCCGGGGCTGGGGCTGCCCGTGTCCCTCCCGGGGGCAGTGGGGGTCCCGGGGTGGGGTGCGAGGGGTGGGGTGCGGGGGGATGCCCGGCCCCCCCCGGTCCTACTTTGGATACTCCCAGTCTCCAGCAAAAGCCCAGGAGGCCCTTAAAGAAGATGAGAGAGAGGTGGAGGTGGAGGAGGATGAAGGGAAGGAGAGCCTCTTTGAGCTGACGCACGAGGCTTTGGGAGAGAGAGAAGATGAGCAGGAGCTGTGGAAGGGACAGAAGAACAGACAGACAGACAGACAGAGAGAGACCGTGAGCAGGAGCAGGAGCTGGGGACCCGGCGCAGCCTCCGGCCGGGAGCGCGGCAGCCAGGGACCGCGGCGGGGGCATGCGGGGACACCGGCCCCCCGGGAGGGCATGGGACATGGGTTGGGTGGGGGGGACACGGAACGATGGCAGGGGTGGGTCGAGGACATCCGTCTGTCCATCTGGGCGATGCCAGGGGGGCTCAGGCCAGCCCCACCGCCCCCGGGCACAGCCCCTTACCTCCTTCAGCCGCTCCATGTCTTTGAGGTAGAAACCGATGTAGAAAAGACTCAGGTATGAATTTACAAACTGAAACTGGGGGAGGGGGAGGGGGGTGAGCACGAGGTGGCTGCTGGGACCCCCCCGGTCCCCTCCGTCCCCCCCAGAGCCACCCGGTCCCCTCTCACCAGGACGATTTTGATGATGAGGTGTTTCTCGTAGGCACTCTGCAGGCGGTAGTTCTCTGCAAAGCAGAGGAGGGGGGCTCAGGATGGGGCTCGGGGGGGTCCCCAGCACCCAACCCTGCCAGGAGCACCCCCAGGTGCCGCCCCCACGCACCCATGTCGTTCAGCCAGTACGCGATCTTCTTGTAAACCTCGTCGCAGGTGGTGACGATGACGGCCAGGACGATTTTGGGGAGGAAACGGATGATCCGGGGCAGCTCCTGGATGCTCAGCACAAACTCCTGCCGGGACGGGGACGGGGATGGGCACGGGGACGGGCTCAGCGTGGAGGGGGCTGGCAGCCCAGCGAGGGCGGGATGAGGACCCACCTGGAGCTGGAAGCAGCCCAGCATGAGGAGGAAGACGAAGGAGAGGCAGGCGAGGCAGACGGGGAGGCTGACCAGGCACTGGAAGAGCAGGCGCTTCCACGGCGGGTAGTAAAACTCCTCCGCGCTGGTCACAGGGCTGATTCTCTTAATGCCCTAATGGGGGGGGGGAGGACGGCAGCGCATGACCCTCCCCGCAGCAGGCAGCCCCACGGGATCCCTCCGTGACCCCAGCGCTGGTGGGACCCAGTGCAGACCCGCTCGGGGTGCAGGGGTGGGTGGGTGTCACGAAGATGCCAGTTCTCTGCACCAAGCCCGGTGGCTCGTCGGGGTCGGGGGGGAACTCAGCCGGACCCCAGCTCCAGGGACCCCCCCCCTCCCAGGGCTCACCCTGAACTGGGGCCGGGGCTCCTCGATGGACTCCGCCGGGGTGTCCAGCGTCCCCCACTTGTAGGCGAACTCGGCCCCACGGCGCTTCCACTCCTCGAGGAAGAGGGTGGCCCAGATGACGTTGAAGATGGCGAAGACCACGCAGCAGATGTCCTGGCTGGTCTGCGGGACGGATGGCACCAACCGCACCGGGGTCGGTCCCCTCCCGCCCCCGACACCCCCCCGCAGCCCCGGGGAGCCACACGGTGCTGCCCCAGCCCCACCACCACGGGCTCGGGAGCCTCCCAGCTCCCAGCAATTACAGTATTACAGGGAAATTACAATTTTGTAATTTGTGATGCAATTACAGCATCACAGGGAAAGCCCGGAGCAAGGAGGGATGGAAACCCCCCGCCATGGCCCCAAACACGGGGATTTACCCCATTTCCCGACCCCTCTCACCTGGTCGCTCTCGGTGAAGGTGTAGAGGATGGAGCCGAAGACGGCGGGGTACACCATGGCCGAGGTGTAGAAGCCCAGCCAGGCGAAGTACATGGCGATTTTCACCCCAAAGTAGTCGCAGATCTCATCTGCGGGGGCCACCGGGGGGGAGTGAGCGGGGCTGGGACCCCCAGACCCCCTCCCCCCCCCCCCCACGCCACCCCCTCGACACCTCACCGAGTGGCTGGGCCTCACAGACCGCCTGCACCCAGGACTTCATGAGCCGCTTGAGGATCCTCTGCTCGTGCAGCGGGAAGACCTGCTGGATGACGCCGCGGGCCGCCAGCTCCGGGACTGCGCCGCGCGGCACAGGGTGAGGGACGGGCTGCGGCGACGCTGCCAGCCCGCCCCGGCCCCCCCACGCGTGTCCCCAGATGGCCCTGGCACGGTGGGGTTTGGGACAACAGGGAGGAGGGGTTTGGGGTGAGCGTGGCACGTCAGGGCTCTGTGCCCAACCCCGGCACTGCCCGGCCGCAGCACGGCACAGCTACCGCGCACCCACCCACCCCACCCGGCACACGGCCCCAGGGATGGGGACAGGGGGTGACAGGGGACCGTTGCTGGGCTTGTGTCCTCCAGGGTCCCCACGGCACGACTCGGGCGCAGGCTGGGCAGAAGGAGCGGGGCAGTGGGGTGGCAGTGCCGTGCCGTGCCGTGCCGTACTCACTGATGGGCTGTCCCTCGAGGAAGTGGATGTTGTGCAGCGACTCGCCCTGCTTGGCGCGCAGGTTCTCCAGCCAGTACCTGATGATGTTTTGCCGTTCCTGCAGCACCGCGGCCGGGTTGAGCCCCGGGCGATGGTCCCACGGGTCCCCACACCCGTGTCCCCAGCCCCTGCCCCTGTCCTGTCCCCTCTCCGGACCCGCCTTGTCCCCAGCTTGGGGGACGGCTGGCTTGGTCCCCAGCTGGGCTGGGGCTCCCTGATCCCCTTCTTCACCTGGGGAGGGGGAGAGGGCCTGCCTTCCCTGCCCCATGTCCCTGCATCCCTGCCCTGCATCCCCGCATCCCTGCCCCACATCCCTGCATCCCTGCCCCATGTCCCTCATCCCTCTGCGTCCCACCTGAGAGGTGAAGAAGTAAAGCTCATTCTCGATGTTCTCGTAGATGTAATCCTCCTCGCAGGAGAAGCTCCGCATGCCTCCACCGAATTCGGCTTTCACCGGCTTTCGCAGCCCGATCTCATCGGCCCCACGCAGCAAACTACAGGGAGAGGGGACGTGGCTGGAGACACAGTGGGGGACGCGGCAGGGGCTGGGGACACGGCCAGGACCCTACCTCTCGTAGGTGGCGGTGACAAAGAAGGCGTAGACACGGGTGTGCTTGTGGTGCCGGACCTGGACGATGAGCTCGGGGATGCCGAGGCGGATGTGGTTCAGGAGCCAGAGCAGCGTGTGGTCGTCGGTGGTGTCTGGACAGCACCGGTCAGCGCCGTGGCGGGGACCAGGGTGTCCACGTCTCCCAGCACAGCCCATCCCGGTCCCCATCCCTCCCCACGTCCCCCATCCCCGCTGCATCCATCTCCGCGCCGCCATCCCGGTGCTCCACGCCGGCACTGTCAGCCCCGGCCCCCGCCCCGGGTACCCCGGGCATTTCCCTACCCGGGAAGGTCATGAGCACGTCGCAGTTCTCCGTGGGCACCGTCTTCATCCAGGCTTTGTGGGACATGATGTAGCGTCCAGCCTGGAGCAGCCGCTTCCCGAAGAGCTTATCTGCCGGAGGGAGGGAGGGAGAGGGAGGGTGAGCAGCCGCGGGACCCCGCGGGGCACCCCCCCACCCGCAGCACTGGGAACCGGACCCCGAAGCACCAACGACTCAGCTGCCGGCGCATGGGATGGGTGCGGGCACGTCCCCGGCGGTGGCTGTCCCCAGCAGTGGCCATGGCAGCAGGTCATGGCCCCACTTGTGGTGACGCCGGCCCCGGCTCGGGTTTCTCCTCCAGCAGCTCAGGGTGCCCAAAAAGGCCCAGGCAGCTGCTGGGGAGGAGCCGGCAGCGTGTCCTGGCACCCCTGGGACGCCGGCTGCGGTGAGATGCCCCGGGGTCCCCCCCTGCAGCCCCCCCACCCCTCACCTCTGCCCGCAGCCCCTCGCTGGGGCCGGGATCCGGCAAGGCCGCGGCTCCGGGAGATGGGAAACGGCAGGAAAAATGGGGAGAGCGAAAAAGCAGCCGGTCTCCATGGAAACCCGGGGAGGCCCCGCGCCGCCGCGGCGAGGCGGGATGGGGACGGTCCCCAGGGTCCCCTCGTCACCCCCCAGCGGGGGCCAGCGCAGGGACACGGCCCCTGTCCCGCTGTGGGGTGCCCACGCCACGGGGACATGCCATCCCCGCGCCCAGCGTCACCATCACACCGCTCGGGGCGGACGGGGACCGGGTGCATCCCAAAACGCTGCCCGGAGCTGGCAGAGAGGGCAGGATGAGGCTCCCCAAAGGTGCTGGGGTGGGTCCCCCCGTGGGACCCCATTTCTCCCTGCCCCACACCGGCAGTGTGCCCAGCCACCTCCCTGCCTCAGTTTCCCCTCCTAAGCCAGGGTGGCAGAGCCAGGACGGGGCGGGTGGACCGAAGCCCGGGGGAAGTCACGGCCTCTCCGGCTGCCCCAGGGCTGGGAAGGTCCCGGGGCTCCGGAAACGCTGCTCACACTGGGACCTGCCAGCCCCGAAAAACAGGAAATGCCAAACCTGCTCGTCCCGGGGGATGCACCCCAGCTCCGGGCACCCCTGGACCCCCCTGGACTGGGGGAGCAGAGCAGACACCCCCACCCCCACCCCCCCCGCCGCCAGCCAAGCTGAGACCCGACAAACTCATCGCCTGAGCCGCCGTCGGGAAGGGGCCGCAGTGCCGGGCTCTGAAAGGCCGCCCTGTCCTGGCACCGTGGGCGAAAGCCAGGGCCGGCGCCAGGCTGCCAGCCAGCCGCCCCCGGCGCGGGGCCGATCCTGCACCCCGGGGCACGTCCCGCGTCCCGGGCCCAGCGCTGCCGGGGTGCCAGGGTGGGTGCGCGGTGCTGGTGGCGGTGGCTCGGCCGTGCTCGCCGGGCAGCTCGCCGATGCCGGCAGGGTGAGCTCACCCACCCTGAATTATTTACACCCTGCCGGGAGCGGTGAAAGCCAGCCGGCAGCGTGGGCAGCGGGGTGGGGGCACCGTGGGGGCCCGGCCGGCGGGCACGGCCGGGCAGCGGTGCAGGCAGCCGGCAAAAGCCTGCACACGCGTGTGCGCCGGCGTGCAAACCGGGGCGATGCCAGGGGGGTACACGGGGCGGGCGCCCACCCCGAGGCCTCGGCTCTGGGTGCAGGAGGGTTTTTCCTGCCCAAGGTCATGGGAAAAGACGTGGCCAAGCCACAGAGGGGTCCCCAGCGCCGCTCCTGCCCCCCCACCCTGGCTGGGCACGGGGGGGCCCGACCCTGCCTTCGCCCCGCTCCGGCCACGGGGTCCTTCTCGCCCCGCTGCCAGCGAGAGCGGCCCCCAGCCCCCTCCTGGCGCCCGCTGCCATCACCAAACCGGCACGAGGGGTCCGCCAGCGGAGCATGGGGATGGAGCCCCGCAGCATCCCAGCCCTGCGTCCCCTCTCATCCCCGCGGCCACCCGCTCCCCCAGCACGCCAGGGCCGTGCCGCTCACCTTGGCTTTCCGGGATAAGGTCACCGGAGCTGCAGCGTGCCGGGGACGGGCACGTCACTGCCCCACCGCCGAGCGGAGCCCGCGGCCACCGGGGAAGGAGGCATTTGGGGGAGCGGCAATGCCGCCTGCCACGGGCGGCCGCGTCCCGGGGGGACACAAAGTGGGTCACCCTCATGCAGGCAGGAGTCCCGCTCGGCTGCACGGCGGGCAGCAGGCCCTGCCTGCGCTGCCTTGCCCTGGGGACCCCAACTCGCCCCGGCCATGGCCGTGGGGACGTCACCTGCCACCAGGGCCACGCAGGGGGGACCCCAACCCCAGCCTGGGGACCCCAGCCCAAAGCCCCTGTCCTGCACCCGCTGCCCAGCTCTGCCCCAGTCCAGCCCCAGGGGACACAGAGCTGGTCTGGGGGAGCATGGGCCTGTCCTGGCAGGGGGGGGGCAAACGGACCCTCCCGGGGGGCTGCATGGCCCGGAGGTGACAGAGGGGGTGCGTGGCCACGATGCTGGGGAGGTCACTGGCACGTCCTCGGGGACACAGACCTGTGCGTGGACCCCATCCCGGGGGGGCACGGACCGGTCGCGGGCGGGGGGGGGGGGACGGGGGCGACGGACACACACGCACAGCCCCGATCCCCGGAGGACCACAGACCCCCCCCCGGGGCGCACAGGGACGGGACCCCCGGGGGGGGGCACGGGCCTGCCCTGGGGGGAGCACGGAGCCCTCCCGGGGGGGTGCTCAGAGCCCCACCGGGGGCACGGACCCCCCGACCCCCGTCGCCGGGGAGCCGCATCCCGGCCGAGCCCCGCCGACATCCGCATCGAGCCGCAGGGAGCGGTCCCCCCCCCACCCCACCCCCCCCCGCAGCCGCCGCCCGCAGCCCCGACCCGAGCCCGGCGGCGGGGGCCGCTCCCGCCCGGTCCCACCTTACCCAGGACGCCGGTCGGGACCGCCGGTTCCGCTCGCTCCTCGCCGGTCGGGGCCCGCCGGGGCCGGTCGCCGTCCTGCGTTGCCACCGGCGGCTCGGGCATGGTGCGGGGCTCCGCGGCGGCTCGGCGGCGGGGGCCGGTGCATGGGGGCCGCTGCCGCGGCTCCGGGCTCGGGGCCGGTGCCGCCGGTGCCGCCGGTGCCGCCGGGCGGGAGGAGGGACAAAGGCGGCGGAGCGGAGCGCCGCGCTCCCGGCCCCTTTAATTGTCTGGTTGGCCGCCGTCTCCCCAGCGCCGGTCGCACCGGCCACGCGTGTCCGGCCGCGCCCCGTGGGGTGGTTCTGCGGGGAACGGGGTGACGGCCCCCCCACCCCCCCACACCCCGCCGGGGAGGGGGGGCACGGAGCATCCCGGCTGCTGGACCTGCCCCGGCCCCGGCATCCCCCCCCCCGCCCCCCCGGGGCTGCCCCACGTCCCCGTCATCCCCCCCCCCCCCGGGCTGCCCTTTGCATCCCAACCCCCTCTTCCCTGGTCGCCCCGGGGCTGCCCCCATCCCCCCGCCCCCCGCCCCGTCACGGCACCCAGCCCCCGGGCACGCTGTTCCCTGGAGCCCCGGGGCGGGGGGGACAGGCCGGTAATCTGAGCGGGGCTGCACGCCGCCTCCCTGACCTTTCGGGAGCCCTCCTCTGCCCCCCCCCCCACACCCCCGCCCCCGGTCACTCGGGGGGGGACCCCCACCCAAGCCCCCCCCGCAGGGCTGGAGGGCCCTGGGGTGCAGCGCAGCCGGGTCGGGGCACCCCGCGAGCCCCCCGGCAGCACAGGCCTTGGGGCAGGGGGATCCCCTCTGCCAGGTCCCGCTTGCCCCCCCCCCCCCCCAGCTCCACGCATGCCCGTGGCTATTTTGGGGCAGGGGCTGGGTGCCAGCGCTGTTGAAGGGTGACACAAGGAGCCGTCCCCTCCTCTGGCATCCGTGTTACGGCAGCTGGAGGGGGGGGGACAGGCTGGCACCTCTCCCAGGCCAGGCCTGGCCACCGTCCCCGGCTTGGGCCGAGCCCAGCTGCCCGGCAGGGAGGGGAAAGCTGAGCTGCTCAGAGCTGGGGGGGCAAGGATGGGGGGGCACAAGGAAAAGCTTCTGCACCCCAGCGTGGGGAGGGGGTCTGGGCTGGCCTGGGCACCCGGGGTCTTGCAGGGGTGCGCAGGGCTGTGCGTGTGGGGTGCGTGCACCCGAGGACCCCGAAGCCCCCGGGGAGACCCCCCCCGCCCCAGCCCCAGAGGCGATGCTCTCTGCTCCAGCTCCTCCGACCCTCGTCCCTGGCCCACAGAGCATGGGAGGGGGGGGTCAGGGGGTTTGGGGGGGTCCGCAGGGATTTAGCCCAGGAGATGACATTGATGGGTCTCCAGCATCCCAGGGATTCCAGCACCCCTGCCTGCATCCCTGCCTGCATCCCTGCCTGCATCCCTGCCTGCATCCCGGCCATGCTGCTGCTCGCTCCTCCCTGCTCCAGCGCCTTTGTCTGCACGGCCACCCTCCCTGTCCCCCCCCGCCACCGCCGCGGCCCGCAGCCCTCCCCAGGCCCCCGCCGACCCAAAACTGCTGCAAACTGAGCGGAGATTTTGGGGACCGTGCAGGGAGACCCCCAGAGCAAGGGGGGGGAACCCCATCATGCTGGCTGCCCACACCCCAACCCCTGTGCACCGGCTGGTTGGGCCCCCCAAGCCTCGGGCCCTGAGCGGGAGGGGGTGGGATGGGGACAGGGTTGGGGTCCCCCAGCCCCGGGCAGGGGTGGGGAGCGGGATGGGGAGCGGGTACGGTGCCGTGACGCTGCTTGGGGAAAATTTCTATGGTTCACGGAACGTCGGGGCCGCGGGTGGGTGTGGGCCCCTCCCGGCGCACACGGCGAGGGCGGCTTGTGGGACCCCCCCACCCTGCAGCCCAGGGGTCAGCCCCGGTCCCCGCTGTGGGGGTGAGACCCCCGGGACATGGTGGGTGTTCCCTGGGGGAAGAGCAGCTCCAGCTCGGCTGGGTGCGGAGCCGGGGCTCAGCCGCCTCGGGGTCTGGGGGTGCCCAGCGCAGGGACCCCCCCCCCCCCCAGGGTGAGCAGGGGACCCCAAAAAGCCCAAGCGCTCCTGGACAGCCCGTGTTGGAGTGGGGGCAAGGGAACCCCCACCCCCGAAGGATGGGGACACGAGTGGGTGCAGAGGGGACGGTAGGACAGGGACTAAGCAGGGGTGGGCTCTGCCATGGGGGGACGTGGGTGCTGCCCCCCCTGCTCCGGGCACGGGGCCCCCCCCAGCTCAGGGTGCTGTGGTGCTGGGGGTTATTTTTAGGGTGCAGCCAGGGGTCGCGGGTGTCTGGCTCCCGCCCGGCCCCGCACCCGCAAGGTGGCCCCGCAATACCTGGGGGACCCCGGGGGGGGCCCCGCTGCAACCCCCGCACCCTGCACCCCGCGGGGGCAGCACCCGGGCGGGGCGAGCGGGCGTGCAGTGCCTCGGAAGGACCGTGGAGGGGGGGCGGCTGCAGCCCCGCCCGCCCGGCGGGGACCGGCAGGGAGCCGGGGGGGGGACGACAGGCAGGGACCCCCGCGGCCGCCCCGGGCAGGGCAACGCTGCGCCGGGCGGAAACGCTCGGCTCCTGCACGCCCTCAGGCGGCCCGGCATCATGGCTGCCCCGTTGGCCAATCAAAAACTGGGCCGCCGCATGAATCCCGCCCCCCGCTGGTGTACTGGCCAATCGACGCGCGCGGATGGGCGGGGCGAGGCCCTTGCGCTGAGGCCGCCGCGGGGTGTGGGCGGTGTGCGCCGGGGCCTCATGGCGCTGCGCAGGGCGCTGAGCGCGGCGGGGCGCAGGTGGGGGCACCCCGGGGTGGGGGTTCCCACGGGGTGGGGGCACCCTGGGGTGGTGGGACCCTGGGGAGGGGTGCACGGGCGGGGGTGGGCCTGGGGCTGGAGTTGCCCCGGTGCAGGGTGGCGGATGGGGAAGGGGTGCACCTGGGGTGAGGGGTGCATGGGGAGGGGGAGCACCTGGGGTGAGGGGTGCAGCTGGGGAGGGGTGCATGGGAAGGGGAGTACCTGGAGGTAGGGTTGCACGGGGAGGGTGTGCATGGGGGCGTGCACCTTTGGGTGGGGTGGGGATGCTCCCCAAAGCGGAGGGGTGCGCACGGGGGTGTGTGTGCACGGAGGGGGGGGCTGCACCTTCAGGAGGGGGAGCTGTGGGGGGAGAAGGGTGCACCCCTGCACCCTGCCTGCCTGCCCGCCCCGGGCCTGGCAGGGTGCGCGGGGGGGTGTGCAGAAGGAGGGGGTGCACCCCAACATCTTGGGGGGCAGAGGGGAGGGGGAGCCCCAGTGGGAGCCCCTTTGGGTCTGTGGGGTGCACGGGGAGGGGTCCCGGGGGGGCGAATGGGGGGTTGTGCATCCCTGCACCCTCTCTGCCCCATCTGGGGGGGGGTGGATAGGGGACCCCCCACCCCTGCACCCCCTCTCCGGGCTGCCTGCCCTGTCGCAGGTGGGCGCAGCGCCCGTGCTCCGCGGCATGGGGGGACACCATCTTCGCCCTCTCCTCGGGACACGGGCGATGCGGGGTGGCCGTCATCCGCACCAGCGGGCCGGGCAGCCGCGGGGCCCTGCAGAGCCTCACCGGGCACCCCGAGTTGCCCCCACCCCGTGTCCTGGCCCTGCGACGCATCCGTGACCCCGCCACCGCAGAGCCCCTGGACCGCGGCCTCGTCGTCTGGTTCCCAGGTGGGGTTGGCATCGGGTCTCGGTGCTTGGTGGGGGGGTCTCGGTGCTTGGTAGGTGTCTCGGTGCTTGGTGCGGGGGTCTCGGTGCTTGGTAGGGGTCTCGGTGCTTGGTGGGGGTCTCGGTGCCCGGCACAGGCAGGGCTCAAGCCAAGCCAAGCCCCTCTTGGCTTCCCCGGCACTGTGAACCGGCTAAGCGGGGATGGTCCCGGCTCAACGCTGGCCCCTTTGCACCGATCCTATATAGCTGCGGCACAGCTGCTAGCGGGGGGAGGGGGGGTCTCTCCTGAGCCCCCCAAAAGCCCCTTGCGGGGTCGAAGCACGCATGCTAACACGGGAGGGGAAGGGATGGGGTGTGCTGGATGCGGCCGGGGGCGAGGTCGCGGCAGTGGGCTCAGCCGGTGCCCGTCCAAGCTGTGCCCCGGCTCTGCAGGTCCCCAGAGCTTCACCGGGGAGGACTGCGCCGAGCTGCACGTGCACGGCGGGCCGGCGGTGGTGAGCGGGGTGCTGCGGGCGCTGGGTGAGGCTCCCCCCGTCCCTCCTCCTGCCCCCCCCTCGGGTCCTGCCCCCCGGGGTGCTGCCAGAGGGTGCCCCCAGCTCGGGGAGGGGGGCTAACCCCGGGGCTGGCAGGTTGCCTGCCCGGGCTGCGTCCCGCCGAGCCTGGGGAGTTCACGCGCCGAGCCTTCCGCCGCGGGAAGCTGGACCTGACGGCGGCCGAGGGGCTGGGGGACCTGATCCGGGCAGAGACGGAGGCCCAGCGGCGGCAGGCGCTGCGGCAGATGGAGGGCGAGCTGGGCCAGCTCTACCAGCGCTGGAGCGAGACCCTCACCCAGGTGAGGGTGGTGGGGCGCGGGCTTGGATCCGGCCACCCAGGTTCCTCTGCTGGCGCACGGTGGCTTGGGGACGTGGGGCCAGGTTGTCCCCGCTGACCCCCCCTGGTCCCCAGGCTCTCGCCCACCTTGAAGCCTATATCGACTTCAGTGAGGATGACAACGTGGAGGAAGAGGTCTTGTCCCAAGGTGAGGGATGGCAGGGTGGCATGGGGGCTGGGACACCCCCCTCCCCGCTGTTGTCGTCGTCGTCCCCCCGCCACGTCCCCCTGCTCTCTCCCCGCAGTGGATGCCACCGTGCGGGCGCTGGAGCAGGAGATCGGTGCCCACCTGCGTGACGGGCGCCGTGGGGAGCTGCTCCGCGGGGGGGTCCGTGCCGTCATCGCCGGCCCCCCCAACGTGGGCAAGAGCAGCCTGCTCAACCTGCTGTGTGAGTGGGACGTGGCGGGGGGGCTGCTCGCAGCCCGGACGAGGTTCCCCCTCCCCAGGGACAGCAGCCACTGTCCCCGACACCGCAAGGGCAGGGGGGTCCCCAGCATCGTCCGCTGTGTCGTGTCGTGTCCCCCCCCCACCCAGGCCAGCGTCCGGCAGCCATCGTGTCGCCGGTGGCGGGGACAACGCGGGACGTGGTGGAGGTGGCCCTGAACGTTGGCGGTTACCCCCTGGTGCTGAGCGACACGGCCGGGCTCCGCGATGCCACCGACCCCGTTGAGCAGGAGGGGGTCAGCCGCGCACGGGACCGGTGAGGCTGGGCGGGGGGTACCCCCCACCGCAGGGGCCGGGCTGGCTGGGGGGTGGCAGGATGCGGCCCCATGCCCCACCCTGCTGCCCCCCCGCACCCAGGCTGCGGCAAGCGGATCTGGTGCTGGCCGTGCTGGACGCCGCGGCGGTGCCTGCCGAGCCGGCCGGGCTGGGGGCCGCCCTGGGGTCCCTGCTGCCCCCCACCACCCCCCCCTGCATCCTGGTGCTCAACAAGGCCGACCTGCTGCGGGGGGACGGGGGACCCCTGCGTGACGCCTGCACCCGGGGGGACCCCTTGCCCCCCGCCGCCCTCCTCTCCTGCAAGACGGGCGAGGGGCTCGACCGCCTCCTGGAGCTGCTGGCACAGCAGCTGGCGCGGCTGTGAGTGGGGGGGACATGGGGTGACACACACCGGACACCCCCCGTCCCGGCTCGGGGAGGGGGGGTGCTCCAGGCTGGTTTCTCCCCCCCCCCCCCAGATGCGGAGACCCCCTGGCAGGCTCGCCCAGCCTGACGCAGAGCCGGCACGGCCTCCACCTGGGTGACTGCGTGGCAGCGCTGGCACGCTACGGCCGGGAGCGCCGGCGGGACCTGGGGCTGGCGGCCGAGCAGCTGCGGTTGGCGCGGCGGCATCTGGGCCGGATCACCGGCCACGTGGGCGCCGAGGACGTCCTCGACATCATCTTCAGGGACTTCTGCGTTGGCAAGTGAGGGGCACGGCGGGGGGGTCCCCCAGCCGCAGTGCCACCAGCATGAAGGACCGTGGGCGGGGGAGCTCTTGGCTCCGCGCTGGTATTAAACCGTGGTGCCTTCGGCGGCTCTGGCATCCTTCCCCCTCCCTGGTCCCTGGTGCCGTGGGGCTGCGTTGTTTTCCTGGCCGGGGGGGGGGAGCATGTCCCGAGCCCCAGACATGGGAAAAACCACTGGGAGAGGCCCCGTTTCCTGGCCAGGAGGACAAACGAGGAGCTGGAGCGGCTGGAAGGGAAAAGCCACTCTGGGCTTCCCCCCCCCGGGGCATCCCCCTGCGCCGTGGCATGGGGGACGCAGGGCTCGGCATCCCGATGGGCTCCATCCTGGCGCCCCAATTCCACCCCCAGCGCCGGGGACGCAGCGTGGGGATCTTGACACCCCCCACCCCCCCAGGGCACAGCCCCAGCCCGGGGAGCCATGGGATCCCCCCCAGCTTTCGCACCCACCTGGCAGCTTTCGGCTCTGCAACCCCGAAGGTGGGGGGCTCCACGGGGCCCCCTGCTCTCCCGCCTGCCGGCCGGGGCTCCCAGCCTCGGGAATTGCCTGGCGCTCCACGGTTACAGCGGAACTCCAGGAAATCCTCTGGCAGCGAGCGGGTCCCCCCAGTTCCCCAGCCGGGCTGGTCCCCGGGGGAGTCCCTCCGTCACCCCAATCCCACCCTGGCACCGTGCGCTTCCAGGGACAGGGGGACCCGGCGGCGTCCCCATCCTCGGGCAGCGGTGGGTGGCGGGAGCGTGTGGCGGGAGCGTGTGGCCGCACGTATTCCGGGAGGGACACGGCTCAGGGGACCCGAATGGGACCTGGGGGACCCGAATGGGACCTGGGGGTGCTGGCTGGGGATGGCGATGGGGATGGGTGCACTACGTGCGGCCGATGAGGTGCTGGCAGGGGATGGCGTGCGGGCAGAGCGGCAGGCAGGAAAGGCTCTTTCAACAGGAAGGAGTGGGAAGTGTGGCCATAAATCAGCGAGCGGCAGCTGGTGATTAATCACTGCGTTTGGCACGTCCTGTGCCCGTCGCTGTGCCCCGGCCCCACGCCCCGGCGTGCCGAGGGGGCTCCGTGGCAGGATGGGGCTGCCGGGGCTCGGTGGTCAAGGGCTTCCCGCTCGCTTGGCCTCGCGCGCTTCCCGCTAGCCAGCAGGGAAAGCCCGGGGCCAGGGTTTGCCGGGGCTGGGTTTCCTGGCGGGGGCGATTGCAGCCCCCCAAAGGGGCACGTGAAGCTGGGACAGGATGTTCCCGCTCCCCATCCCAGTCGTGGCCTCTGCACTCCCCCCGTAGGCATCCGAGCACACGTGTGGCGAGCTGTGTCAGTGCTCAGGGCCGGCTGTATTTACAGCTGCCAACCGCCCCGGCTCCAAGCGTATGGGTACATGCGCAGGGGAGGTGAGCGTGCGGGAGGGGAAGAGCACGGGGGCTCGGAGAAGGGGACAGGGGAGGGTGGTCCTGGCCCCCGCCGTGCTGGCGGCTCCCCCAGGACGGGGGGAGGACGGCAGCGGTGCCGGCCGCTCGCTCCCGGTCGGGGTTTGCTGTCCATGCTGCGGGAAGCACCTCCTGGGCTTGTCCTCGAGCCCCTCACCGCTGTTTTCCGTGTGCCGCTCGGCCGTTAGCCGCTGCGGAGATGGCAGGATCAGGCCCCCGGCACCCTCTGCCCCCCCCCGCCCCAGCCCGGTGGGCTCCCAAGCCGGCCCCCCTCACCTGGGGTTCTTCAGGATGGACGTGTACTGCTCCATGATCTTCTGCACCGACCGCTGGATCTCCTCTGTGTTGATTTTGCCTGGTGGGATGGAGCAGCGGGGCCTGAGCCGGCCTGGGTGCCGGCGGGGGGACACACGGTGGCCCCCAGCGTGCCGGGGGGCTGGTCCCACAGCACCCCCCCCCCCCCCAGGACTCACCCATATTCCCGAAGATGCCCTGGTTCCTCAGGACATCCGCGTAGGAGCCGGTGCTGGTGAAGGGTCCCAGCCGCCCGCCGGCCCCCGGCGACCGCGAGCCCGTGATGTCGAAGAAGGCGTCCATCTGCGGAGGAGAGCGGGCGGTGGCGGTCAGCGCTGGCACCGCTGCTTCACCTCTGGGTGAAGGGGGCCCGAGGGTGCTGCGGTGGCTTGTCCCTGCCTGGGGTGCACCCGCGGCCGTGCAGGAGCGCGTGTGCAGGAGTGTGTTTGCAAAAGAAAATGCACGTGCGAAAAAGGTGCGTTTGCGGAAGTGCATGTGCAAAAGGAAGGTGCACGTGCAAAATTGCGTGTGCAAAAGGAAGGTGTACGTGCAAAATTGCGTGTGCAAAAGCAAGATGCACGTGCCCGGCCTCGTGTGCTCCCGGCGTGGCCGCGGAGGGTGCTCGGGGAGCTCCCCATGCCCCAGCGGCTCCCTCACCTTGGAGCCCATGCAGATGTTGAGCTGGTCCTTGAAGTACCCAGCCTGCGCGGCAGCTTTGCTCTTCTCCTCCAGCTCCTTCCCGAGCTGCTCCTTCTCCGCCAGCAGCTTCTTCTTCTCCTCCTGGCCACCCTTGACCTGTTTCTCGACATCCTGCAGCCGCTTCTCCAACTCCTGCTTCTCCCCGGAGCAGTTGATGCGACACTGGAGCACGTTCATGTCGCAGACGCTTTTCCCCACGTATTTGGTCTCCCGTTCCTGCTGCCAGAGGAAAAGCGCTTCTGCCCGCTGCGTCAACCAGGCGAGCTGGTCGTGGACGTCGTTGCAGCTGTACGGTCGGAGCATGTCCTTGATGCGCTGGAAGGTGTAGCTCACGTCGGACTTCAAGGAGCTGCACTCGTGCTTCTGCAGGTCCAGGTTCATCTTGGTGGACTCGCAGACGGCTCTGGTGGTGAGCAGGTCCCGCTGGCAGCTCTCCTGCTCCTGGGTGGCTTTGGTCAGCGTGGCACCCGCTTTGCGGCAGTTTTCCTCCAGCTCCTTCTTGGTCAAGGCTGTCTGGTCCACTTGGCTCCGCAGCAACGCCTTCTCGGCTGCGGGGGGGGACGACGACATGGGGTTGGGGTGCATGGTTTTGCCCCCCAACTCCCACCCCACATCTTGGGGTCACAACCCCTGCCTGGTCCGGGGAGGGGGAGGACCCCCTGCACAGGCTGCAGCGGGTCCCCGAGGGTGCTGGGGGTCCCCAGGGGGCTGGGAGAGGGGGTCCGGGGAGGGGGGTGTCCCTTACCGCTGCAGCTGGCGTTGATGAGGCTGATGGTCATGTGGCACTCGTCCAGCTTCGTCTTCTGGTAGAAGATGATCTTCATCGTGTCCTGCAGCTGAGGTGCGGGGAGGAAGAGGAGGGGGGGTTCAGAGCGTCCCACAAGGACATCCCCCCCCCCCCCGGCATCGCCTCGCTCCCCCCGGGTGGTAGTAAGAGCGCTGGGGGCTGGCGGGGGGCTGGGGAGGATGAGGAGGGGGGGCTGCGAGATTGGAACCCCCTCGGCCAGCGGTTGCCTCTGGGATGCCAGGGCTGAGAGCCCCCCGGGGCTGGGGGGGCACGTCGGCATCACCAGCGGGATCTGCCCCCCCCAAACCCTCTCATCCATCCCTGCTGAAGCTTGCAGGGCTGAAGCGAGGTCCCGGCTCCTTGCATCCCCCAGCACCCATGGGTGGGTCGCTGCCCCCCATACCCAGGAGGGGCTTCGCCTTCCCTCCCCGGGGAGGGGGGGGCTCACCTTGGGGATGGAGTTGGGAGCCTGGGTGCTATTGCACTTATCCAGGTCCCGCTGCACCTTCTGGGCGAGGGCCTGCAGCCCTTGTTTCTCCTTGAGGGTGGCGTTGAGGGTACGCGTCAGGTTGATGTTCCTCCCGCTGAGGGTGATGATCTTGTTGTAGCGATCCTGTAGCTGCTCCTCCAGCAGCCGAAGATGCGTGTCGGTGCCTGCCTGCGCGTTGCCGTACACCATGAACAGCACCAGCCCCAGGATGATGAGGAATTGGATGAGGGAGGTGAAGAGGAAGATATACTTCACGTAAAAACCACAGTCCCGCTTGGGCATCGCCTCCTTGGCTTCCAGACCAAACTTGGCCATGGCGTAGCTGCTCTTCTCCATCCCGCTGATGCTCTGTGCACCCCACCCCGCGGCAGCCCCTTTCAACGGGGCCACGCCGGGGTGGAGCTCACTCCTGCCGCCGTGTTTATATTGCTCTATTTAATATTTCCTTCTGCTGGGCTCCTTCCTGCCTCTCCGGATGCCTCGGACCCGCCAGATTATCACAACGCGGCTTCTGTTTGCGGGGGAACTATTGTTCCCGGTTGCTAATGGATGAGGGCGAAGCCTGGGACCCTGCTCCCCCTCCCTGTGCCGGGGCCCGGCGCTCCCCCGGGACCAGCTCTCACCCCGAAATAGCCCCCGGCACGGCGGGCACGGGGGATGCCCGGGGAATGAGTCCCCGGGGGCAGGCAGGGTGGGCTGCGGCTGCCGGCGCTCGCTGGTGGGGTGACGGAGGAGGATCCCATCGCCTGCACTGGGGGCCCCGGGTTGGTCCTGGTGCCACGTCCTCATGGTGGGATGGTGGCACGCGACGGCACTGCCGGACCCCGCTGCTCGTCAGGTGGGTGACACGCAGGGACCGATGCTCCACGTCTGCTCTCCTGCACCTTGCAGGCGGCTCGCGGGCAGGGTAAGGATGTGGCCAGGCCCTGGCTTCCAGGTAGGGTGGCAGTGGGCTGGGGCGGGTGACGTGGGGCCATGGGATGAAGCCACTGGTGGGAACCTGCGGCTGCGGCACCCGTGGGTGCTGGCACTCCGCAGAGCCCCCATCCTGCCGTGGGGCCTGGGGAGCCGCTCCTAATCTCTGTCCCCCGCCGGGGACATCTCTGCTGGGCAGAGAGCAGCCGGTGGAGGGGAGCAAGGGGCAAATCCAGACCTCTGCCTGCCCGCCTGCGGGACCACCGGGTGCCCAGGCTACCGAGGAAGCCCCGGCCGAGCACGTGGAGCGCGGGTGGCCCTGGCCCTGTGCGAGGACGGCCACCCGTGCCAGTGCCGCTGCCACGGCAGCTCAGCCCAGCCACGCACGGATGGAAAGAGCTGTGGGTTTGCAGCCGTCTCCTCCGTCCCGCTCCAGGTTTGGGGTCCCCTGGGCCCTGTGCCAGGCTGAGGGGGGAGCCTGGGGGGTGAGGGCTGGCTTGGGGACATGGAAGGGGCTCCTCAGCGCAGGGAAAAGGGGTTGCATCGGGTGTGGGCAGCACCATGGCAGGGACTGGAGGGAAGGGGGATGCTGCCCGTCCAACCCTCGGCGCCGGCGACCACAGATGGGGCATCTGGGCTGAGCCGGACCACGGTCGGATCCTGGCCACGGCCATTGCCACCACGGCCGTTGCCACCACGGCCGTTGCCACCCCGTCCCCATCCCGCAGGAGCCCTGGGCTGCGGTGGAGGGGCCGGCTGCACTCGGGATGCCCCCAGCTCTGCAGGATGCCCAGCCCGGGATGGAGGGGGTGGGGGGCTGGCTGGGGGGGCCGAGGTGTGGGGCCACGCTGGGCGCTGACCCCGAGCCGCTTGCTGTTTCCTGCCTTCTGGCTGCGCCGCGGTCCCTGGGGACCAGGAAGTGTCTGCGATGGCCGGGATGGTGTCGGTCCCGAATCCATTCTCAGCTACTGCCGTTTCCTTCCTGAGCTGCAAATAACGGTGAGTCACCCCCCCGGCCCCCCTCGCCAGCCCCGCTGCGGGGACGCTGCCGGGGCTCTGCCAGACCCTTGACCCCGGGACCCTGGCGTGCCGGCGGCTTCGTTGGTCGGATGCTCCCTCTGGCAGCCCACCCCAAGGGCTCCCCGCAGCCTCCCGGGGTCACCAGGGACCCCGACGGGGCGTCCCCCCCCTGCCCCCGGCACTGCAGACCCTGCCTCCGTCCCATTTTCCAATTAACCTCCTGGCTATAATTAATCCTTCCCATGCCGAGGGCCGGCGCTGCGTTGAGGTCGGGCCATGGGAATGGCTCTGCCCGGTTCCCCTCCCTGTCCCAAGCTGCTACGGGGCTGGGGTCTCCGCTCTGGGACCACGGGGTTTGGGGTGTGGGAACAGGGTTGGTCCCGTGTCCCCCCCCCACGGGCTCCACAGCCTGGGGACCCCCGACTTTCACCTCGAAAGCCGCTTGCCAGCACCTTCCCCAGCCCCCCGAGCCGGGGGGTCCGGGGGGTGATCCCCCATGGGGCTCGCCGGCAGTGGGAGGCCGGATGCCTGTGCATGGCCTGCCTGCCCTCTGCACAGGATACCGCGGCGGCGGCGGCAGGAAAATCTGCAACTTTCCTGGAAACCTTCTTCAAAGTGGATCAAAGATGCTGGGAAGCGACTGCAAAAGAGCAGCAGCTGCTGATCCCCGTGTCCCGTCCCCCCCCCTGCTTCTCGGCCTCGGCCCAGCGTCCCTGGCTGGGTCCCCTCGGGGTGCCTGCGGGGTCCCTGGCAGAGCCGGGTCCTGCCGGGGCAGCCGCTGGGCACCGCGGTGGCAGCCCTGGTTAAAGCCCTGGGGATGGCTGGGCTCAGGGGGATGGCTGGGCTCGGGGGGATGGCTGGGCTCGGGGGGAGATGGCTGGGCTCGGTGAGGGACGGCTGGGCTCGGTGGGAGATGGCTGGGCTCGGTGGGGGACGCCTGGGCTTGGTGGGGGATGGCTGGGCTCGGGGGGAGATGGCTGCGCTCGGGGGGACGGCTGGGCTTGGTGGGGGACGGCTGGGCTCAGGGGGATGGTGGGCTTGGGGGGACAGCTGGGCTTGGTGGGGGGCTTGCTGGGCTCAGGGGAACAGGGGGACGGCCGGGCTGGTGGCACAGGGAGACATCCCGGTGAGCAGAGCAGCCTTTATTGCCCAAATGCCTTCCCAGTCTTCCCAGTTTCTGGAGCACGCTGGGAAGGTGGCACTGAAGCCCGGAGCTGATGAAAGAGCAGCTCCAAGCACTCGGTGGGGAAACCATCCCTTGGTCGAGCTAAAACTCTGCCCAAAAGTTGGACGACCGACCCCTCCGGTCCTGCCGTCCTGCTGCGGCGGTGGCATCAGGCCACCCAGCAGGATGGGGACACGTGGCAGCATCGCGATAGGTGGCAGGATGAGGACACGTGGTGGCATCAGGACACGGTGGCATCAGGACGCACGGCAGCGTCGCGACAGACGGCAGGATGGGGACACACGGTGGGATCAGGACAGCTGGTGACCACCAGCATCGTTCATCTGGATGCGCTTGGCTCCGCTCGGACACGGCCGGGGCTGAGCCGCTGCTGGGTCCCAGTGCTAAGGGGCGTGTGGGACTGGGAATAATGGGCTCAGCGGGGTGGGGGGGGCCCGGCCCCCAGCCCCCGGCAGGGAGGGGGTCGGGGAAGGGGAGGTTGCAGGGCTTCAGCCCTTCCTGCAAAAGAGGAGAGGGCAGGGAGTGAGTCCTGCTCCCCTGGGGACACCGGTGACGATGGCACGTGCTGGGAAGCGTGCCCGTGAGCACCCGGGCTGGCTGCGCCGGTGAAGCCCCCTCCCTGTCCCGATGCCATCTCCCCCCACCCCGCAGCCACGCAGGCAGGGAGCACCCACAGAAAGTACCGGGACGGGGGGCACCTGCGCCCGGTCGCTCGGTCCCTCGCCCGCCGCCGCAGCGCGTCGACCTCGGCCGCGTAGTCCCGCCTGCGGTGAGAGCGAAGCCGCGTCGGGGGGGGGGGGTCTCCCTGCCCCGGGATGGGGGACGGAGGGTCCCCATGGGGAGGGATGGGGATGGAGGGTTGGGATGAGGCTGGGTGTGGGGCTGGATGCTCTGGGGTGCCCAGCCCGTGGCGGGGGACAAGGACCTTACAGGGTGGCCTCGAGCTCTTTCTGCCGGGCCTCGCACTGCTCCCCCCGCGCCCGCAGCGCTCGCCGCTGCTCCACCGCCTCCTCCAGCCGCTGCCGCAGCCCCAGCACCTGCTCCTCGCCCCGCGCCAGCTCCTCTGCGGGACGAAGGGGACAGTGGGGTCACCCGCGCACCCCAAACCCCAGCACCCCAAACCCGAGCCTCCCCCACCACGCGTTGCCCCCCAAAGGGCGTGCGGCTGCGGGACCCCCCCCCCCCCGGGTGGGCTCCTTGCACAGGGTGGTGGAGGACCCGCGCTCCGTGCCGCTGCTCCCAGGGGACGGACGGAGGGATACGGCGTCCAGACAGACCTCACCTTGCAGAGCCGCCTTGCCGCCGGCCAGCTCAGCCCGCTCGCGCCGCAGGGCCAGCACCTCGTCCCCCAGCGCCGTCGCGTTGGCCTCCAGCGTGGCCTGGGGAGAGGGGACACGGCGGCGTGGGGACGGGGGGTGGGCAGTGTCCTCCTGTCTCTTCATCTGCTGCCGAAGGCCTCCTCACCACCTCCCCGTGTCCCCAAGCTGTCCCCATGCTCCTGGTGGCCTTAGGTTCCCCCGCCCCCCCGTCACGTTTCTCGAAGGGGTAGGGACACGGCTTTGGGGAAAAATCCCTCTTCCCTGGAGGGATGGCTCAGCCTGAGCTTGGTGAGGATGCTGGTGCACCGGGGATGTCACGGGAGTCCCACGCCACTCAAGCTCCCCGTGGGTGACATCCCCGGTGCCTGGGAGGGGACAGGGCTCCCCCCAGATGGGTCCCCAAGAGGCTGCATAGCCCAGCCCCGTTCCCGGCGCCAGCCCTGGGAAGCCAGAGCACTTTTCCAGCCTCTCCGGGCCATTGTTCAGCCGGATGAGCCCGGAGGGGCGGCGGGACCCGGCTCTTCCTCCGGACTGCGGCCGCGGCGCTGGGGCCAGGCCCTTTCCCAGCCGGGGCCACAGCTAAAAATACCTGGGAGGAGAGAAACGGCAGCTCCGCACCGGCTCCGGCCTCCGCTGCTGCTTTGGGACGGGGTAATTATATGTGTGCGGAGCAGCTCGGTCACGGCTAAGAATAGCTGGCCCTGGCTGGGCATGGGCACCCGGGCAGGGAGACAGCGGGACCGGGGCTGTGCCGAGGGACCGGGAGCAGCCGGGGCTCCCCTTTTGGGGCGTCCCATGCAGGACGGCGGCCGTGCACCCCCAGGGTGCTGCCAGTCCCCCCCTCTCCCGGGGCTGCCTCTCCCCCGCTTTCCGGCTCCTCTTTGCATCCCGGCCTTTGCTCTCCGGGGGTTGCCCGTCTGCAGCAACTTTCCCGTCAGCGCTGGGGCTTTCCACGAGCCTGGTCAAGATCCTCCCGGGGACAAAGCAGCACCCTGGGCTTGGCTACTGAGCTCCCGCGGAAACCCTCCTCTCCGCCCCAGCATCCCTCTCCCCTTGCATGCAGCTGGGTGGCCGAGGACCCCCCTGTCCCCATCCCTGCCAGCACCTAGGACCCCCCCCCCCCGTCCCCATCCCTGCTAGCACCTACCGCCCGCTCCCGGCAGGATGCCAGGCTGGCATTGAGCTTCTTGCCGTCACCACGGGCCTGGGTGATCTCCCGCCGCAGAGCATCCTCCGCCCGTGCGCCCGCTGCCGCTGCCCGCTGCAGCCGGGCTCGCTCCCGCTCCAGCTCGGCCAAGCGATTCCCCAGCTCCCGGCTCTCGTTGGCCGCCCATTCCCGGCAGCCCCGCAGTTTCCCCACCGCCTCTGAGCGCCACACCATCACCGCCACCGAGACCGTCACCGCCGCCACCAGCACCAGCAGCACTGCGCACAGTCCCAGCACCTTCAGGGTGGCCTTGGGCACGGCGGGGTCCATGCTGGAGGGGGACACAGGGCCGCTCGCCCGCTCCGGTGGCGGCTGCCCGGGATGTGCCGGTGTCCCCGGGGCAGGTCGCTCCCTGGGTTGCTGTAATTGCCGCGTGTGTTTTTTTTCTCACCAAACACCGCTTTGGGCTGCGGTTTCTCCCAGGTCACAGCCCAGAATAGATTTTGTTTGTGCTGGAGGTGGGAGGACGCTCTGCCCCCGCGCCCGGCCGTGGGTCACAACTGCGGGGATGAGCGGGGATGCGGTTGGGGTCCAGTGGGTGCTGGGGATGCCGAGGCTGCCATCTGCCCAAGGGGTTTCTGGAGCAGCCCCTTGTCCCCACCGTGCAGCAAAGTTGGGTCTCCAGGTCCCCAAGAACTGCTGGAGCAACAAAACACTGGATTTTCACAAGGTTTTATTGGGATTTGGTTATAAATCACCTAACCGTGGAATCCCTGCGGGCCCCTCAACTCGAGGCAGCCCTGCACAGTGCTACATGTCTGTCCCCTCATGCCCATGCCCTGTCCCCTCCCTCACCCTGGGCACAGCCCTTGGTGGCCGGAGGGAAATCGTCTCCCCAGGGACGTCTCCGGGAGTTTGGCAAGCAGAGTGTGCAGGGGGGTACAGGGAAGCGTAGGTGGTCCCGGGCTGAACAGGCACCAGGCTCCTGCAATGGGCACTGTGCCCGCTGCCACCCCCAGACCCCGCTGGGCTGGATGGGGACGGTCCCTCCTCGCCCCACGTCGGGGGACAGAGAATCAGGGGGTGCCCATGTTCCTGCTGCTTCAGGCTCGCAGGAGGAGCATCCCGGGGAGGAGGAGAGCCAGGAGGCTGAGGGACATGGCTGGGAGCCTGTTCCCACCCGAGAGCTGGCTCCTCATGTCCTGGAGCTGCTTCTCCAGGCGCCAGTTCTGCAGCTGGAGCTCGTCCCTGGGGGAGGACAGCGAGAGTCGGTGACCGAGCGTGGGGCTGGGGGTGGCGAGGGGGAGCGGGGGGCTCACCGGCTGCTCTGCAGGTCCTCCAGCTGCTCCTGCTGCTGGGCCACCTTTGCCTTGAGAGCCTTGTTCTCCTCTGCAGGGAGGTGACAGCAGGTGGGGATCAGGGTGTCCCAGGGGACAGGGACGAGGGTGACCCAGGGGACGGGGATCAGGGTGTCTCAGGGGATGGGGATCAAGATGTCTCAGGGGATGGGGGTCAGAGTGACCCAGGGGATGGGGATGAGGGTGGCTGAGGGGACAGGGATCAGAGTGTCCCAGGGGATGGGGATGAGGGTGTCTCAGGGGACAGGGATGAGGGTGGCCGAGGGGATGGGGATCAAGGTGTCTCAGGGGACAGGGATCAGGGTGTCCCAGGGGACAGGGAGGAGGGTGACCCAGGGGACAGGGAACAGGGTGTCCCAGGGGACAGGGGATCAAGATGTCCGAGGGGACAAGGATCAAGGTGTCTCAAGGGACGAGGATGAAGGTGTCAGGGGAAGGGGATCAGGGTGTCTCAGGGGATGGGGATGAGGGTGACCCAGCGGACGGGGATCAGGGTAGCCCAGGGGCCGTTGCCCGTGCCCACACCCCCTGCACGCCACACCCTGCCCAGGACTCACCTTGCAGCTGCGTTACCCTGCCGAGCTCCTGCTCCAGCTCCGAGACTTTGGCCTCCAGCGCACCCTGAGCACAGGCAGAGGGAAAGGGTGGGAGGCTCCGGCTCGGGCACTCCCTCGCGCCAGCCAAACCCAGCCAACTTGGGGCTGGGGGCTGCAGGTTTTCCCGTGGGGTCTTGGCCCCCCACCCGCCAGCAGCACCCTGGCACCCACCAGCTGCTTGCTGCAGCCGTCCCACTGCCCGCGGGCTTCGGCGAGGGACTGGTTGGTGATGGCCACCACCTCCTCCAGCTGTGCCAGCCTCGCCGAGCAGTTCCCCACCATCATGGAGCCCGTGGCCAGCTGGCAGAGCACGGCGGGGAGGGTTGCCACCAGCACCACGACGACCACCCCGAGGGCCATGGCCATGTATGTCTTCCAACACCGCTTGCGTGGGGGCAGCCGGCAGCCCTCCATCCCGCCTGTGCTGCCCTGTCTGGGCAAAAACACACGGGGCTGAGAGGGAGCTCGAGGTTTGCGCCAAAACCGAGCTGTTTCGTTTCTCCAACAGTGAGACTTCCCAGGAAATCACATGGTTCGTGAGCACGCAGCACCCGGGGGGTTGAACGGCCACTGGGCTGCCAGGGTCTTTCACGGGGCTGCGCCGTGCCCCTGCCTGCGCCGGGGCTGGTACAGGCAGGGCTGGGGCAGATGCCGCGGGGGACATGCCTTCTGCAGGGGGTGACCCCGGCCCCGTGTCCTGGGGAGTGGGGGACAGAGCCGAGGGGCTGTGGGTGCCACGGAGCTGGCAGTGGGGCCAGTGCCCACGGCGAGGGGGATGTGACAGAGGCGAGCATCCCCAGGGCAGGGGGTAACGGGGGTGTGGAGGGCCTGGGGGTGAAAATGGGGTACCCGGAGCATGGAGAGCTTGGGGTATGGGGGATTTAGGGGTGTGGGGTACTCGGGGTGTGGGGGATTTAGGGGTACGGGGAATTTGGGGTGTGGGGTACTCAGGGTATGGGGGATTTAGGGGTGTGGGGGATTTAGGGGTGTGGGGTACTCGGGGCATGGGGGATTTAGGGGTATGGGGGATTTAGGGGTGTGGGGTACTCGGGGTGTGGGGGATTTAGGGGTATGGGGGATTTAGGGGTGTGGGGTACTCAGGGTATGGGGGATTTAGGGGTGTGGGGGATTTAGGGGTGTGGGGTACTCAGGGTATGGGGGATTTAGGGGTATGGGGGATTTAGGGGTGTGGGGTACTCAGGGTATGGGGGATTTAGGGGTATGGGGGATTTAGGGGTGGGGTACTCGGGGTATGGGGGATTTAGGGGTGTGGGGGATTTAGGGGTGTGGGGTACTCGGGGTGTGGGGGATTTAGGGGTATGGGGGATTTAGGGGTGTGGGGTACTCGGGGTATGGGGGATTTAGGGGTATGGGGGATTTAGGGGTGTGGGGTACTCGGGGTGTGGGGGATTTAGGGGTATGGGGGATTTAGGGGTGTGGGGTACTCGGGGTGTGGGGGATTTAGGGGTATGGGGGATTTGGGGTGTGGGGTACTCGGGGTGTGGGGGATTTAGGGGTATGGGGGATTTGGGGTATGGGGTACTCAGGGTATGGGGGATTTGGGGTGTGGGGTACTCGCCGTGTGGCGCATTTAGGGGTATGGGGGATTTAGGGGTGTGGGGTACTCGGGGTGTGGGGGATTTAGGGGTATGGGGGATTTAGGGGTGTGGGGTACTCAGGGTATGGGGGATTTAGGGGTATGGGGGATTTAGGGGTGTGGGGTACTGGGGCATGGGGGATTTAGGGGTACGGGGAATTTGGGGTGTGGGGTACTCAGGGTATGGGGGATTTAGGGGTGTGGGGGATTTAGGGGTATGGGGATTTGGGGTGTGGGGTACTCGGGGTGTGGGGGATTTAGCGGTATGGGCGATTTAGGGGTGTGGGGTACTCAGGGTGTGGGGGATTTAGGGGTATGGGGGATTTGGGGTGTGGGGTACTCGGGGTGTGGGGGATTTAGGGGTATGGGGGATTTGGGGTACAGGTGTACCCAGGGTGTGGGGTACCTGGGTGTGGGGTTACTGGGGTAGGCGGTACCAGTCTGCAAACCCTTCTGCAGCACAGCCCCCCCCGCCCAGTTCTGCCCAGCACGGCTGCCCGGCTCCGGCTGGGCAAAGGGGCTCTGCTGGGGCCAGGCTCCAGCCCCGGCTTCTGGCAAGCGCTTGGCCCCGTGATGTCCTCTCCGGTCCAGGCTTTCACGGGATGTCCCCATCCAGAACACTCCTCGGCTGCCGTTTGGGAGGGTTTTTAGCGGGGGAAGAGCTGGCGAGGGGAGGAGGAAGGTTAAAGGGTGGGGAAGGGCTGCGAGCCCTCCGCTCCCGGCCTTGGGGAGCATCGCGGTCCAGCCACTGCACGGGCCGGTTTTCGGGAGGCCGGGAGCGGGGCTGAGCCAGCGCCCGCTCGGCTTCTGTTGGGGAGAAATTCGAAACGCTCTTTTTTTTCCAGGAGTTGTGCTAAAATCCTGGGGTTTTTAATGTTTTTCCTGCTGGTGGTTCTCGGCAGGGAAACGTCCCCCGAGCAAAGGCAACGTGGCCGATCCGTCGCTGCCCCAAGGGACCCCGAAACACTTGGGGGGACGGGGAGTGGGGCCTGCCCAGGTCCTGTCCCTGCCGCTGTGTGGGGCTGGGAGGAGGTGGGGGGAGCGGGATGTGGGGTATGGGATGTGGGATGTGCTATTTGGGTATGGGATCCATGATGTGGGGTGCAGGATGTGGATATGGGTGGCGGGCTATAGGATGTGAGGTATAGGATGCAGGATTTGGGATACGGGATGCTGGATATGGGATATAGGATGTGGGAATGTGGGATATAGGATATGGGATGCAGGATTTGGGATATGGGATGCAGGATTTGGGATATGGGATGCAGGAATATGGGATATGGAATATGGGAGATGGGATATGGGATATGGGATATAGGATGCAGGATGTGGGATGCAGGATATGGGATGCGGGATACGGGATGCAGGAATATGGGATATAGGATATGGGATATGGGATATGGGATGCAGGCCATGTGATATGGGATATGGGATATGGGATGCAGGATATGGGATGCAGGATGTGGGATGCTGGATGCAGGAATATGGGCTATGGAATATGGGAGACAGGATATGGGATGCTGGACGCAGAGTGTGGGATGCGGGGTAGGGGTGGCACTCTGCAGCTGGGGATGTCACTGCGCCTGACACCAGAGCTGATCACCCAAATAAATCCCAGTCTGCCCAGGGTGGTGCCTGCCGGGAGCAGCCCGGGCCAGGTCGGAGCCAGGGGGTCGGGGGGTCCTGCTGTCACAGTTTCCGCAGCCAGCGCCGTGCCAGTGCTACCGTCCCTGCCACCACGACTGTGCCGGGGAGCCGACACCCCCGGCACAGAGCCCTGGCACGGGCAACCCAGCCCCAGGGATGCTCCAGCTGCATCCTGGCATGCGGAGACAGCGGCCACCGCCTCACCTTTCCTCCTCCCAGCTCCAGAAATAGCTGTTCCACTTAGTATTTTTATGCTGCTGCTTCATGTGATATAAAAAGCAATGGCTGTGAAATTAAAAACACACAAAATATTTACCAAACTTCAAGTTTTTGAGTCAGATTTTTCAACATCTGGAGAATTAAAAGGCTCTGGCAGATTCGGTGAGCCGTCAGTGTAAAGGCTTTAAATATGTTGTTATTATTATTTATGGTCTGGAACCTGAAGAGGAACGAAGGCCAAAGGTTTCAAAAATAGCTTGCAAAACGGGAATGGATGTTTTTTCCAGAACCAGCTCACTTTGAACAGCAAGATATTGAGATGCAACTCAAAAAAATATAGCTAAAAAGCAACTGGGAGAGGAATGTGCATCGTCGAGGGCTGCCCTGAAGCCGCCCCGGCGCGGTGGAGCTCGGCCGTCCCCGTGGTGTCCTGGCTCGGGCTCGCTTCAGAACGCGTGTCAGTGCTCCCGGCAGCCCCCTCCCTCTTCCCACTGTTTTCCCCCAAATCCTGGCTTCCAATGGCCCCTTTCCCAGGGGGGACACACAGCGATAGCCCCCGGTGCCCCCGCTTTGGGAGGGGCCGGGGGTCTCTTGCCTCCCGCTTGTCCGTGTTCGAGGACCGTTTGTTTTCCTCCTCCGGCAGGTCGTCCGGAGGGAGCGCCGGGAGCGGAGCAGCGTCTCTTGGCCAGACGGCCTGGAATTCGGCAGCTGGATCCGACCCGGCCCTGCCATCACGGCAGAGACGGGAGAGCTGGCACCTCCTGTGTCCCCCCGCAGCCGGGCGCTCGGCGATGCTCCGGATGCCCAGGGATGCTCCAGTTTGGGGTCCCCAGGGATGCTGTGGTTTGGGGTCCCTGGGGATGCTCTGGATGCCTGAGGATGCTCTACTTTGGGGTCCCTGGGGATGCTCTGGTTTGGGGTCCCCAGGGATGCTCCAGTTTGGGGTCCCCAGGGGTGCTTGGTGCTCTGGATGCCTGAGGATGCTCTGGTTTGGGGTCCCTGGGGATGCTCCAGTTTGGGGTCCCCAGAGATGCTAGGGTTTGGGGTCCCTGGGGATGCTCCAGTTTGGGGTCCCTGGGGATGCTCTGGTTTGGGGTCCCTAGGGATGCTCCAGTTTGGGGTCCCCAGAGATGCTAGGGTTTGGGGTCCCTGGGGATGCTCCAGTTTGGGGTCCCTGGGGATGCTCTGGTTTGGGGTCCCTAGGGATGCTCCAGTTTGGGGTCCCCAGAGATGCTAGGGTTTGGGGTCCCTGGGGATGCTCCAGTTTGGGGTCCCTGGGGATGCTCTGGATGCCTGAGGATGCTCTGGTTTGGGGTCCCTGGGGATGCTCCAGTTTGGGCCCCCCAGGGATGCCTGGGTTTGGGGTCCCCAGGGATGCTCCAGTTCAGGGCAGGGGGCGGAGGAGATGCCTCTGCACCCCCTGGGGCTGGAGGCCTGGGCAGGATGCGGCCCCTGAAGCAGCAGTGCTGGGTGTGGTGCAAAGGAGCGAAGCCAGCGAGGAGGGGACACGTAGGGGGGGACATTTTTGGGCTGCCAGGGGCCGGGGCCGGCACGCGGGGGCAGCTCCTGCCGCAGTGGTGATGCTCCGTGCCCCGCTCAGCCCTCACCCCATGGCTTGGCCCCGGGGAGGTGTCGGGCAGCGTGGCCCCCCCAGCCCCTCGGGGGGGCTGAGAGGGGGGTCCCGGGCAGGCACAGCGCCTCTGCTTTTCCCTTTCATCCCTTGCCTGCGCCTGTTCCCTTTCAGCCTGAAACGTGGGTTTCTCTCCTATTTTGGTTTGGCTTTTCGGCTGGTTTCTTTTATTATTTTAATTTAGGCACTGTCATTATATTTTCCATTATTTAAAAAAAAGAAAGAAAGCGAGCAGCTTCCCAAGGCGCTTTCCAGCTCCCGGCTGCTGCTCAGAGCAGCTTTTGTTCCTGGCCAGCACCGGGACGTGCTCGTGGGGTGCAGCGTGGCGGCACCCCCTTCCTGCTGCCCGTGCCCCGGCTCCCCCCTCCCCATAGGGCCAGTGGGGATTTTGGGGGGACGCATCCCAATGTGGGGATGCTGTTGGGGGGGCTAAGCCAACGGCAGCCCCATCCTCGCCACGGGGGCCCCAACAGCACCGAAGGACGTGCCGATGTGCCGGCACACAGTCCTGCTCATTTACATTGGGCTCCGGCCATCCCTAATTGCTGGTGGGGTGGGACGGGAGCTGCCGGCTCCCCGGCTGCTTTTTCCCTTCCCCGCTTTGCTATTCCCTTTTGGCGGGGGTCCGGGGTAACAAGAAGCAGCTGAACCGGCCCTGCCGGCCGCTCATCACCACAGGGATATACATCCCGCACGGAGACGGGCTCTCACCGTGCCCACTCGCCTGCCAGGGAGCCATCCCGGGATGTTTCCATCCCTGTGTCTGCCTCCCGGGCACTGTCGGAGCTGGATGGACCCTCCAGCCTGGGTGCAAGCAGCGTTGCATCTGCACCGAGCCCACCCCGAAACCCGCAGCCAGCACCCAACGCACCCCATCACTTGCCCAAAGCCATGGGGGGGGACGGAGGGGATCCTTGCTCGGGCCCCAGCCTCCCACCTGCCAGTCGCGGAGCTGGGCCGGGAGCATCGCTCGTGCCAAGGGACTGAGAAGGCCAAAAAAAGGGCAGTTTCACCCCCAAAGTCATTGCGTTGCAGGAAACCCCTCTGTGCTCTCCATCCTGCAACCTGCAGGTCCAGCACCGGGGTCCCTGCGGGGGTCCCCACCCCAACCCCCTGGGAACCCCCCCTCCAGAGCCGCCGTGGGTTGCGCAGAGCCGCGTGCCGGTGGTTTCTGCTAACGATTACAAGAATTAGAGACAAAACCGGCCCAGCTGGCAGCCTTGGACGCTCAGCCGCGTAATCAGCCCGGGCTGGACTGCGAGGCTCAGCATCGCCTGGAAGCCGGGAGGGGCCGGGGGGTTATTTTGGTACCTGATGATGCTCCGCAGCACATGGCTGGGGTGCTGGTCTGGCCGGCCCTGGCCAGCATGGGGGGCATTCAGGGCTGGGGTTGGGACCAAGGGGCTCCTTGTCCCTGGGCCTGGAGGACGCGGGACCCTTGGGACGGGGTCTGTGGGTTCGGCTCCTGCGCGGAGGGTCCCACGCCCGGGGAGGAGCAGCAGGAGGATTTTGGCTGCAGCCCCCAGCCCAGCCCCTGACCTCAGGCAGGTTTCCAGCCCTCGGGAATGCGGGGCTGGGCTGGACACCCAGTACGGACCTCCCGCAAACCCGGCGCATCCCCGCGTGTGTGCCCCTGGCTCCTTCTCGGTGTCCCTGGGATCAGGGGGAGCCCCTGGCCACCCCCTTGGCTCTCCCCTGCACCCATCTCCCCCAGCCCCCAGAGCCCGGAGAACCCCATGGCACGACGCCGGAGGTCCCAGGATGGGATCCGGCGAGATGGAGCAAGGCGCAGCGAGTTGCACAAGGGGTTGCAAACAGGGGTGCCCGACTGGCTGCTATTTGTCTTTTTTTTTCGCCCCATTTTTTCTTCCTGACGCCATAAATAGCAGCAAAGCTGCAGGAGCTGCTTCCATCTGCCCTGCCCGCGCAGCTGCCTCCAACCAAGCCAACCAGATGGTGGAAAACAATCCTGCCCGCTGGCCATCCCCCCGGCCCTCCCGGTGCCGCCGCCAGCGCTGCCCGCAGGGGAGCATCCGCCGGCCTTCCCCCATGGCAGGGGACGTAGCTCCCGGTGGGGCAGCTCCCAGCACCCATGGACAGGCAGCACCCAGGAGCAGGCAGCACCCAGGGACAGGCAGCGCCCAGGAGCAGGCAGCACCCATGGACAGGCAGCACCCCGGGACAGGCAGCACCCAGGAGCAGGCAGCACCCATGGACAGGCAGCGCCCATGGACAGGCAGCACCCAGGGACAGGCAGCACCCAGGAGCAGGCAGCACCCAGGAGCAGGCAGCACCCAGGGACAGGCAGCGCCCAGGGACAGGCAGCGCCCAGGGACAGGCAGCACCCATGGACAGGCAGCGCCCATGGACAGGCAGCACCCAGGGACAGGCAGCGCCCAGGGACAGGCAGCGCCCATGGACAGGCAGCACCCATGGACAGGCAGTGCCCATGGACAGGCAGCGCCCATGGACAGGCAGCACCTAGGGACAGGCAGCGCCCAGGGACAGGCAGCGCCCATGGACAGGCAGCACCCATGGACAGGCAGCACCTAGGGACAGGCAGCGCCCAGGGACAGGTAGCGCCCATGGACAGGCAGCGCCCAGGAGCAGGCAGCACCCAGGGACAGGCAGCGCCCATGGACAGGCAGCACCCATGGACAGGCAGCGCCCATGGACAGGCAGCACCTAGGGACAGGCAGCACCCAGGGACAGGCAGCACCCATGGACAGGCAGCACCGAGGGACAGGCAGCACCCATGGACAGGCAGCGCCCAGGGACAGGCAGCACCCATGGACAGGCAGCACCCAGGGACAGGCAGCACCCATGGACAGGCAGCACCCAGGAGCAGGCAGCACCCAGGGACAGGCAGCGCCCAGGGACAGGCAGCACCTAGGGACAGGCAGCGCCCATGGACAGGCAGCACCCATGGACAGGCAGCGCCCATGGACAGGCAGCACCTAGGGACAGGCAGCGCCCATGGACAGGCAGCACCCATGGACAGGCAGCGCCCAGGGACAGGCAGCACCCATGGACAGGCAGCACCCAGGGACAGGCAGCACCCATGGACAGGCAGCACCCAGGAGCAGGCAGCACCCAGGGACAGGCAGCGCCCAGGGACAGGCAGCGCCCAAGGACAGTCAGCACCCAGGAGCAGGCAGCACCCAGGGACAGGCAGCACCCAGGGACAGGCAGCGCCCAGGGACAGGCAGCACCCATGGACAGGCAGCACCCCAGGACAGGCAGCACCCAGGGACAGGCAGCACCCAGGAGCAGGCAGCACCCAGGGACAGGCAGGACCCAGGAGCAGGCAGCACCCAGGAGCAGGCAGCACCCATGGACAGGCAGCGCCCAGGGACAGGCAGCGCCCATGGACAGGCAGCACCCATGGACAGGCAGCACCTAGGGACAGGCAGCGCCCAGGGACAGGTAGCGCCCATGGACAGGCAGCGCCCAGGAGCAGGCAGCACCCAGGGACAGGCAGCGCCCATGGACAGGCAGCACCCATGGACAGGCAGCGCCCATGGACAGGCAGCACCTAGGGACAGGCAGCACCCAGGGACAGGCAGCACCCATGGACAGGCAGCACCGAGGGACAGGCAGCACCCATGGACAGGCAGCGCCCAGGGACAGGCAGCACCCATGGACAGGCAGCACCCAGGGACAGGCAGCACCCATGGACAGGCAGCACCCAGGAGCAGGCAGCACCCAGGGACAGGCAGCGCCCAGGGACAGGCAGCGCCCAAGGACAGTCAGCACCCAGGAGCAGGCAGCACCCAGGGACAGGCAGCACCCAGGGACAGGCAGCGCCCAGGGACAGGCAGCACCCATGGACAGGCAGCACCCCAGGACAGGCAGCACCCAGGGACAGGCAGCACCCAGGAGCAGGCAGCACCCAGGGACAGGCAGGACCCAGGAGCAGGCAGCACCCAGGAGCAGGCAGCACCCATGGACAGGCAGCGCCCAGGGACAGGCAGCACCCAGGCTGTGGGGGGGTGGGACCCCACGATGGGCTCTGGCCGTCTCAGGTGCCTCCCCCCCCGCCGTGCCAGCGTCCGGCCGCAGCGGGTTCCGATCCGGGCGGGATGGGGAGAGGGGTGGGGTTTGGCCGCTGGTTTGGTGAAGACCCCCCCCCCCCCCCCCATCCCCCTGGGTTCCCCGGGTCCCCTTTGATCTCGCCAGCAGCCGTATAAGGGCGAAAAAATGCCGTGGCGTGGCCAAACCGTGCTGTCAAAGGGAAAGGCTGTCCCGGGAGCAGGGGGGTGGCCCCGTACACCCAGCCTGTTCCATTACAGCATCCGCCGGAGCCACGGGGGGCTGGGGGGGAGATGCCTGCAAAACCCACCCGGTACGGTGAGCCGGGCCAGACAGACGGACATCAGATGGACAGACGGACCCGCTGCCCTTCGCCCTGGCCGGGGTCACCCAGGGGGTGCCCAGCTCCTGCGCCAGGCGCATCCCCATGCCGGGGCGGGGTGGGGGGCCATGGGGCTGGATGGGCCCCCCCCGTCCCCCCCGGCTGCCACGTCCCCCGGCCGCGGGGAGCTGGCGTGGTTCCCCCCGTGCCGCAGCCAGCCGGCTGAACCGGGCCCAAGGCAAACAGCAGCCGCCGGGACGGTGCTACTGTGTGGGGCGGGAGGCAATGGAATTGGGGTGGGGGGACACGTCCCCATGTCCCCCCCACTCGGCTCTGGGCAGCCCCAGAGAAGCCCAGCAGCCAGGCGGGTGTACACACAACCGTATATTTCGTAATAAATAATGTACAAATCCACACGTGCCCTCGGTGCACGCCGGCACTGCTGCCGCGGGGCCGCATCCTGCCGTCGCCTCTCGCTCACCGCCCTGGCGCACCCCAGGACTTGAGGGGGGGGGTCCCTGTGCTGGGGAGGGAGTTTAAGAAATGCCTTTTTTTTTTTTTTTTTCTCACCTGGGAAAAAGGTAGTTGGGGCAAAATATTCCCCCGAGGGCAAAATAGCCAGGTCGGTGGCAGCAGGGTGGGCGCAGGATCAGGCCCGGCCGAGCTCTGCGCTGAGCTCGGCTGAAGGTCACGGGGACCGAGCCCGGTGTCCCCGCACGCCGTGTGCCGCCAAACCCCCGCGCCGCGGCCGGAGAGCTGGCACTGCGCCCTGCCAGGGCAGAGAGCGCAGGGAGGGCTCTTTATCCACATCCTCGGGGTTTTTCCCCCAAAGAGACCCCACGTTTCCTTCTGGGGTGCAGGGCAGGGTGCAGCGGGTGCTCCCGGCACCCTTGGCGAGCGCCAGTCCCAGTGCGGGCACACGGGAGCCCCGCTGCTGGGCACAGGGCGAAGCACCGGGCAGGGGACCCCTTCCCATCCCAGCCCCTTCCCCTATTCGCTTCCACCCCCTCTTTTATTCTGTTTTATTTAAATAACCCCCGTGGGGCCGTGGCCCCGCTGCCGGCACCACCGGCACCACGGTCCCCGGGGCTGAGCACCAAGAGCTGCCCCGCGCGGGGCTGGGGGCGAGGGCAGGGGCAGCACCGGGGGGGGCTGACGAGGCTGGCGGGGGCTGCCCACTGTCACCAGCCCCCTCCCCACGTCCTGGTGGCCCCCTGCCCTGCTGTCCCCCGGGGTCACGGGGTGAGGGTCCCACTCCACGTGTCCCCGTGTCTGTCTCGTCTCCCCCCCCCCCCCCCCCTTGGTCGTTATAAATGAGCGTGGGTAAAAGCGACGGGGAAAGGGAGGGCAGAGCTTAGCCGGGGAGGGGGCACGGGGGTGGGCCGTGATGGTCACGGCTGCCCCCGGATCTGGCCCATCCTCCGCTGGCTGCTGGGGGTCCGGCGAGTGGCCGTGGGGCCCGGGGCTCGGGCACCGGAGGCGAAGTCCATCACCTCAGGGGGAGCCCGGCGCATCTCACTGGCCCCCATCTCCCGCCGGATCTCGGCCAGCGCCTCGGCCGGGGCTGTCAGCAGGCGCTGGAAGAAGCTCTCCCTCCCCGGCGGCCGCTCCTGGCAGGTGAAGGTGACGGCCGTGCCAGTGTCCGCCTTCATCTCCCGCGAGAAGCCGTCGGAGGTGCCATCGAAACAGCGGCCGATGGCGATCTCCTTGGCCAACCGCGGGTTCTGGTCCGTCACCGTGTAGATGCCGTAGTTGTGACCCAATGGGTCGACCGGTGCCAGCATGGTGAAGGCGGCCGTGTGGTTGTTCTCCGCCACGGGCGGGTGACGGCTCAGGTACTCCCGGAGGAGGCTGTTGATGGCCGTGCGGTGGCAGCTGCCTTGGGGGATGATGGAGACCAAGGTGCGATCCACCAGGCTCTGGTCGAAGAGCATCCCGCTGCACTTGAACTCCACGCAGGCGCCCGAGGTGTTCTCCAGCAGCATGTCCTGCACGCTACGGCTGTCACGCAGCCCGTAGAGCTGCCCCCGGGTGCGGGGGTGGCTGCCCCCCACGTTACGGGACCTCACCATGTACTCCTGCGGCCCCTCGATCCGCACCTTGATGAAACAAGCCCTGAACTCCTGCGGGTTGGGCCACCATGAGAGGTAGTCACCGGTCCAGGAGGTCAGGTCGCTCTCCTTGAAGGGCACCACATTGTACTCGTACTTGTCCACCTCCACGCGGTAGAAGCGGAGGTGGTTGGCGCTGACCGGCGCCTTCTCGCACTCCTCGAGGCTGCGGTAAGGGTAGATGGGACCGTTGGTCTCATCAACGTTGTTGGGGTCGGGCTTGGCCACGTTGATTTGGAAAGCTGTCTTCTTCAAGTTGGGGTCATCGTGGTCCGACCGGCGGTAGCCCAGCTTGCCCAGGTAGGGCTGGGACACCCCGACAGCATTGGGGTTGAGCTTGGGGCTGGAGGCCACGGCTTCCAGCTCCTCCCCGCCCAACGTGGCAGTGACATATGCCGAATAGGCGTCGGGCCGCTGGCCATCGCAGAAAGCGGGCAGGCAGGCGCCGTTGGGACCTGTCACCACGCTGTCGAAGCGACCCCACGCCCGGGGGTTGGCGGGATAGCCAGGCTGGGGCTCCAGGTTGATGAGGCTGATGACCACCCCTTCCAGTTGCTCGTAGGGGTTGAACTTCTCGTTGCTGTAAGCCCTGACCTTGACGAAGCACCGGCGGTCCTCCGGCACGTCCAGGTTGAAGAGCCGCCGCTCCCGGATCTCCAGGTTCCCCACCAGGAAGGTCCTCTCCTCCCTCTTCCCCCGGCTACCCCCAGCCGGCCGGAGGACCCCCTCCTCCTCCCACAAGCCAGTCTCGGGGTTTAAGGACCACAACTTCATCTTCTGCAGGTGCTCTGGCATCTGGACCTGCCCCGCATCCATCCGCACCTCCACCGGCCCCGTCTGCAGCGCTGCGCCGGTCTCCCCTTCCCGAAAATCCACGGCAAACATGCCATAGGTCCGCAGGGGAACGATCTCCCCCTCGGCGTCGGCGAAGCTGAGGTCGCTGGAGGCAGCGCTGGCTGTCGCCATGTCCCTGGGGTCCAGGAAGGTGACACTGGCTTTGACCGTGCCCCTGAAGACCTCCCCGGAGGGACGGAGGAAGGCACCGGCGGGAAGGACAAGCTCCCCCATGGGCTCCCGGTCGCTTGCCTCCCCCAGCGGGATGGCGTTGCTCCGGCTGCCGTCCAGGTCCACCGGCTCCTTCTTCCGCAGCATCTTGACCTCCTGGTAGACGGCACCGCCACGGCGGTTGAAGGGCAGGACCTTGACGGCATCCACGAACCTCTGCTGCCGGTCCACGAAGCGAGCCACCAAGCGCTGTGTGTCCGGCGGCACCTCGATGGTGAAGGAGCCCTTGTAGCCAGTGAAGCCGACCTTCCTCCCGCCGAGGAAGATCTGCCCGAAGCGCAGGGGCTCGCCGGTGTCGGCCGCCGTCACCCGTCCCTGCACCAGGACGCGGGGCTGGGCGCAGGGTCCGCAGCCGCACTCGGCCACCACCTTGACGGGCAGCAGGGAGCCGGCGCAGGGGATCTCCCGCATCTCCATCCTCCGCACCCCGCAGCAGCGCCCCGCGTCCGCCCCGCACCCCGACTGGTTGGCCAGGCTGCTGGCACACGGGGCAGGCGGGCAGCGACCCACGTTGTAGTAGCGGGAGCCGGTGGCGTCCTGCGGGCACTCGCTGGGCAGCTCCACGAGGCTCGGCTCAGGCTCCGGCTTGCAGCTCTGCTGGCCCTGGGCTGGGGGGGACGGGGGGAGGACACGGAGGGTTAGGGTGACCCTCCCCACCGCACGCCCCATCCTGGGATGATGCTGCCGCTAACGAAGCCCATCCCATTCTCACCCAGCACGGTCAGCTGTGCCGGCGCCGATTTGATGGCGCCCGCCTCGGTGCTGGCTTTGCAGTGGTAGATGCCAGCCTGCTCCGGCGTCAGCCCCCGCAGCACCAGGCGGCTGCCGTACCGGTGCACCTTCCTCTCCAGCAGCGTCCCGTTGTGGTACCTGTGGGGACGGGGACGGGCTCAGCGGGGACGCGGCCGGGGCTGCCTTTCCCCACCATCCCCAGTCCCGGCTTTCCGCCGCTCACCAGTAGTATTTCTTGGGCACGGGGGTGCCTGAGGCTTTGCAGCAGAAGGTCACCTCCTGCCCGGCCACCCGCACCTTCTCCTTGGGGTGCAGCACCATGTAGGGCTTCTCTGCAGGGGAGGAAGGTGGCAGAGGGTGCAACGAGCCGCGGCCGCCCCCCCCGAATCACTCCCCCGCACCGTGCATCCTTCAGGGAGGTCCCTCGAGGGGTGCACGGCTGGGTGCCCACCCCGCACCCCGATGCTCACCCAGCCTCTGCAGCGTCGCGTGTGCCACCGCCACGCCGGAGCCGTTGGAGACGATGGGTGCCAGTCCCGGGGCGAAGCCCTCGCGGTGGACGCTGACGTTGGTGGCGGTGCCCTCGCACAGCCCCGCCGCGGCGAAGCGCCCGTGGGCGTCGCTGCGGGCCAGCAGCACCGGCGGGCGGCCCTCCAGGTAGATGCGGGCGTCCGGCAGTGCCGCGCCGGTGGCGGAGACAACGGTGCCCTGCAGTGTGTGCTCGGGGCAGGCTGCGGGGCGGCATGGCGCTCAGACCCCATGGCCGTGGCTGGCGGCGGGGCCACGTGGGTGGGGGGCACCGGGGAGGGGGTCCCCGCTTCCCCAGGGGCAGGTACCTGGGCAGGGCGAGGGGGGACATTTCTGCACCTCGGTGGGGCGGCCGGCGCACGGCACCTTCTTGGCTTTCTTGCAGCTCCGGCGCCGCACGCGCGTGCCGGCACTGCCGCAGCTGCGGGAACAGGGGCCCCAGGCACCCCACTCCATCCACGCTGGCTCTGCGGGGGAGATGCCGGGCGGACATGGGGCACTGCGCTCCCCCCCAGCGCCCAGCCCGGGGTGGCCCTTCACCACAGGGACACGGGGGGGTCCCCAACCGCGGAGGCTCCATCCAGCCGCCCGTGCCCGGCCGGCCCTGGCTCACCCTCGCGCGCCCCTGCCAAGCTATTTTTACCAGCGCGGCCTCTGTTATTGCAATTAAGCTGACGATGTGCGGGCGGTGGCGGCTTTGCCCGGGGAGCTGCCGCGTCGGCGCGGGGGCAGAGGCCTCGTGCCAATGGCCCCACGGGACCCCTCGTGCCACCAGCAGCAGGTGGCCGGGAGAGGAGCCGGAGGTGGCCGGCATCAGGGGTGCCGGGGTCCCTACCTGGGCAGGGGCCGGCGCTGCACGGCCGGCGCTCCACGGCTTTGCCCTTGCACTTGAGCTCCTTGAGCGCGGCCACCAGCCGGGCGTTGACGCAACGGCGGGTGCGGGTCTGGGTGCCGCTGCTGCCGCAGGCGCTGCGCGAGCAGGGGCTCCAGGAGGACCAGTGTGACCAGTAGATGTGCTCTGGGGGGGCAGAGGCGTTAAGTGGGGACCCACCACCCGCACCCAGCTCCGTGGGGGGCACGTTGCCCCCAGGATGGTGATTGCTGGCAGGGCGGGGGGGGGGGGCTCTGGTGCAGCTGCAGCTCCGGCAGCACCCGGTGGGATGCAGCAGCAGGGGGGTGACGAGCAAGGGGTGAGCACAGCAATGGGTATGGACCCCCCCCACAAAGTGCCAGCGGAGTCCGGGGGGGGTGGGACGCGGCGGGGACGAGCACTCACCCAGCGGGCAGAGGAAGCGGATGTGGTAGTTGGAGCAGGTCTTGCCCTGCGGCTGCTCCTTGTTGACGCAGCGAAAACCCTTCTTGGGGCTGACGTGCACCACCTCGCCCACCTCCTCGGGCAGCTCCCACTCGGTGGTGCGGGCCTGGATGGCCACCGGCCGCTCGCAGACGCGGCCACGGTAGTAGAAGCGAATGGCCTCCAGGCTCTCGTAGTCCCCGTCCCCCCCGGGGTGGTCGATGTTGAACCAGGACGTCCACTCGGCTCCTCCGCCTGGGATGGAGCGAGCCCTGAGCACGCGGATGGGGAGCAGCCCCCCCACCCCCGGTCCCTAAGCACCCCGGGGTGCCGCTGCGGCTGGGCACAGCTCAGGGACATCAAGGGCTGCGTGGGCAAAGGACGAGCAGATGAAGCACGTGGGGATGGAGGGCACCGGGAGCCTCGGCGGACACCACGTCCCTGCTGCGAGGGTCCCACGGGGACATGACCGTGGCGTGGGGAGATGTCACCTCCCGGGCTGGCGTGGTGGGCATTGCCCCATGCAGCCCCTTTGGGGTGTCCCGGCCGCGGGTCCCCGGTGGGACGGTGTCCGGCGGGGGTCTGGGGACAGCCGTACCTGCTGTGTCCAGGTCGAGGTCTGCCAGGCTGGGGGCTGCTTTCCAGGGCTTCCCCCCAGCGCCGCTCTTGCCCGGCTCCGAGTCGTTCTCCAGGGGCTCTGGGGGAAGCACAGGGTGAGAGCACCCGGTGCTGGGGCACCCTCTCCCCAGGGCACCCAACGGTGCCGGTCCCTCGCCGAGCCACGGGCACCAACATCGCGTGGCAAAGCTCGGCCAGCGCCGGGACGGACCGACGTCCCAGCAGGGATGGGGACCCCCTCCCACCCTGAGCCCCCCGGCCCCGTATCATCAGCCGGGCAAGGGGCTCAGGGCAGGATTTACCGGCTCCAGGGGGCCAGGCTGGTGGTGTCATCGTCTGAGGTGGCCACGGATGGGCTGCAGCCTCCCAGCCAGCCGAGGATGGATCGAGGGGCAGCCGAGGCTGGTGCCGCGTGGCAAGCATGGCCGTGCCGGGGCCCACGCCATGCCCACGGGCTGTATGCCGGGGAAATGCTGCCTGCGAGCTCCTGGCTGCCCCGGGGCGAGCTTGGCCCCAGGAGTGATGTGGGATGAGGAGACGAGCCAGGGTGCCCACGCACGCACCCACCATGCTGAAGCCACGGCACAAAGCCAGCGTCACACAGCCCCGCCATCCAAACCGGGAGGCAGCGGGAAATTGGGCTGTAAAACCACAGCCGGCAAGCGGAGAGGCCAGCATGGCAGCGGCCGGCTCGGGGGGCTCCCTGTGCATCCCGGGTGGAGGGTGTCCCCCCCCAGCTCCCACCGAGCCTGGCCAGCCACGTCCCACGGGAGTGAACCCCAGGGAGCCAGGGTCTCCAAGGGCAGCCCTGCCCGCCTGCCCCTCGTGCCGGTGATCCCGGGTGCTGAGACGGGGGGTTCGTGTTGGAGGGGACGGATGCGGGGAGCAGGTCCCTGGAGAGAAACCTGTCACCCACGGGCACGGGGCAGGATGCAGCCCGACACTCAAGACACCCCTGTGCAGCCTGGACCACCGTGAGCACCCCACGGGCACCCCACGGGCACCCCACGGGCACCAGCCCTCCACCAGCAGCGATCCCACGGCAGGGGGGACTCGACCCTGCCACCTCCTGTCCCCCCCCCAGGTGGCAGGGAGCTGGGGGACAGCAGGACGCATCGCAGCCCGTTCTGCAGGTGGATGGATTTTGTCCCCGGACCAGGGACGCTCCCGGCTCAGTCTCACATGGACGCTGCCCTTGGCACCTTGCAGAGACCCCCGCGGGGCTGGGGGGCCTTGGCATCGGGGGGCAAAAGCCCCATGGAGCAGCTGGGGTGGCTGAGCCAGCCGGGGCTTCCCGCGGGTGCTCAGCCATCCGGCGCCGGAGCAGGCAGCGCTGGTGGGGACACGGCACGGGGCACGTCCCCGTCCCTCCGGTGACATGGCCCCGGGGAGGGCAAAACTGCCCTGAGCCTCGCCAACGTGTCCTCCCACCGGCAGATGCCAGAGTGACCGTCCCCGGCCGTGACCACGACCCTGCGCACCTCTGCCCCCGGCACACATCTGGCCCCGGCACACATCTGGCCCCGGCACACATCTGGCGAGCACTCAGCCCCATCCCCATCCTACCCCGCATCGCTGCCGCCAGCCCCCGGGAGGGCAGGGATGCCCCCGGCCGGCAGCACGGATGGGTCCCCGTGCCGTGGTTAGACGGCAGACCCGGCCTTACCTGCTGCCCCAGCACCGTGCAAGGCGGCGAGAGCCAGGAGGGCCAGCGCCAGCTCCGCCATGGCTGCCTGCACGGCGGCAGGTCGGCCGGCGACTGCGAGCGCAGCGGCACCGTGGGTCTATATATGAGGTCTTTCCCCCTCGCGCCGGCAGACAGCAGCAATCGGCTCCTGGCACTCGGGGCCGTCAGCTCTGCCGGGGCTGGATCGGTGTCAAGAGGGAAGCGGGAAGGAGCCCTCCTTGGCGAGCCGGCTGCACGCTGCCGCTCACCGCTCCAGCCCGGGAAACTTGAGGGTTTGTTTTTGCAAAGCTGCTAAAATTGGATGCACTTGGGAATGTGGAGGGGAGGGAAGGGAAAAAAGCCGAGCGAGCTCGGCCTCGGTGCTCCTGCGGTTGGGCTGGGGGTGCCAGCACTCCCCTGGCACCCACTGCCTTGGGGCACGGCGGGCTGGCGGGGCCGGTGGGCGCCCGCGCCGTGACCTGGCCGGCGTGGGTGTGCCGGAGCCGCCCGTGTCCTGATGCTGAGGTGGAGCTGAGGCCACGCAGAGCTCGGTGCGCCCGTGGCCCCGACTGCTCCCCGGGGCTGCAGGGTGCAAGGCACCCAGCTGCCAGCTGTGTGATGGTGGGGGGGGGGGTGATGGGGTGGGGACCCCCCCAGGATCACCCCCAAACCACAGCTGCCCACGGCTGGGGACTGCAGCCCCCTCCTGCGGCCCAGCCAGCGGAAATCCCGGTGCATTCCCTGCATTCCCCAAAACTCCGGCTGCACCGAGCTCTCTGGGGGGGGAAGCAGCTCCCAGCGCCGTTGTGGGGTGACGAACACCCTCTCCCCTGGGACGGCGGGGACGGTCCCTGGCGGTGGCTCATCCCCGTTAATTAAACACCCCACGGCGAGGGCGCTGCTCCCGCAACCCTTCCCTGGTGCGTTCAAGGGTTTCAGGCGATGGGGGGACGCGGCAGCACCGGGGACCCCGAAGCCACCCAAGGGACCCCAGCGGCTGCCCACGTCCCCATGGGACAGGCGATAGAGGAGGTCACACCGGGTCTGTCCCCAAAAGCAGGTTGGCGACAGGTCCCAGGGGACACGGCATGGGGGGCTGAGCTGCGCACAGGGCCGAGTCCCCCGCTGGGGCCAGGGCATGGAACCCAGTCCTGGCACAAGCCCCCAGCCCAAACCCTGCCGGGAGGTCACCGTCCCCTCGCCCCACGTCCCCAGGCAGACTCCGACCCCGGGGAAGAGCCACCAAGCGCTTTATTCCCGGGGGGCTCGCAGGGCCACCACGCACTCGGTGCCGGGGTACTCGGGCGGGTTGAGCTCAAACTTCTTCTGCACATCATAGGGGAGGAATCGACCGGCCACGAAGTGCTGGCGGCCCAGGAAGCGGCGGGCGCACTGCTTGGGCGCCGACAGTGACACCAGGACGTCGGGGCTGATCCCACCGCTGCTCCCGGCCTCCACGTCCCACCCTGCGACGGCAAAAAAGACACGGGGAGGGGGGGGGTCAGGGGGTGGCCCCAGGGGACGCGGTGCTGCCGGCAGCTCCAGCTCCGAGGCGGTGTGCCGAGAGAGGATGCTCTGGGGTGGTGGAGATGGGGAGGGCACAGGGAGGATGGGGCGCCTGTCCCCCCGTCCGTCCCCAGCATCGCCACCCTGCGTGGCTCCGGCCGCATCCTGGCACCACGCGGGGTTTTTCTTGGTGGGGATTCACCGGCGGCCGTGCCGAGGGCTCCTGTTTGCTCCTGCGGCGGGAGTGGACGCGGCGGGGGGGGGATTCGTGATGGCAATTCCAGGCCTGGCCACCAGACACCCGGGTGTTTTCAAATTACATCATGTCTCAGTTCAGGGAGTTTGTTATTTATCGTGGATGCCCTGAATGCATCCATGGGGAGCGGCCGCCGGCCCCGGCTCCCGGCGGGGATGCTGCCAGGCTGCGGGGGGGGGGGAGAGCAGGGGGTCCCCAGGGCTGTCCCCACCCTGGGAGGGCGTCACAGGGGCTCCCCGGCTGCCCAGGCACCAAGCCCAGGGCGATGCCGCGGTGGGCAGGGTGACGAGCCCGGGGCGTGGGGCGCAGCGCTCCGGGCTGGGTCCTATCCTGCGCGGAGGGCCGAGCGCGGTGCCGGACCTGAGGGCACGTCCAGGCTGACGATGGGGATGCGGACATGCTTCAGGGTGGCCAGGATAGCGGCACAGGGCTCCCTCCCCTCGCCCGCCTCCGCCTCGGCTCCCAGCACGGCGTCCACCACGGCGTTGTAGGCGTCATTGATCAGCTGCACCTGGGGGGGGGACACACACGGGGGGCAGCGGGCGGGGGGTCCCCCGGCCACCCCACCACGGGACAGGCACCGAGCCCTACGCCACGATCCCGTCTTCTTGCTTAAACGGACTCACCCAGCGGCTCCTGCCAAAAAAATCCCCCCCCCGCGAGGCGAGGGGGGGAGGAGGGGGACGAGGGGCGCGGTGGCGGAGCAGAGCCCGGCACGCCGAGACGCATGGCCCCGGCCAGGGCAGCACTTTCGGGTCACATTCCTCCCGTCGAGCCCGGCGCTTCCAACAACAACAGAGCCGGTGGCTGGCGGGGCCGCGGCAGCCGCCGCTGGATTTCATGGCATCCCCGGGCTCCCAGCAGAGCCGGGGGCGGGCGTGGAAGGAATAAAAAAGAATAATAAACTCAACCACGTCAGCCGGTGAGCGCGGCAGCTCCGGGGGGGCTCACCTCGGTGGGGAGGTAGGAGAGGAAGGGGATGTCCATCTTCTCGCACTGCGTCGTGAAATCCCGGTACAGGGGGTCCGGGGAGCGTTTGGGGTAGAAGATGGTGGGCTCGTAGTCCTGCGCGGTGGAGAGCGGGGATGCAGCGTTGGAGCCCTGCACCGCTCAGGGATGAAGAGGAGGAGGAGGAGGAGAAGGGGAGGAAGATACCTACAAAGATCCGCAGGTGCCGGGCGCACACCAGCCCGATGGCCCCGTTCTGCGCCGGGCCGCACACCACCAGCACCGTGGGCTGCTTCCGCGGCAGGGAGGGCAGCGGGAAGGCCTGCCGAGAGGAGACGGGGACATCACGGATGGCACCCAGCGCCGGGGACGTGGCAGGGACAGGGGGACCAGGGCTTGAGGGGTAGAGGGACCCGTGGTGGGGATGTGCTGCTGGGTGGGCAGCACGGTGCATGGTGGGATGGGGATGATGTCCAAGGCGGGATGGGGACGGCACCCACGGCAGGATGGGGACGGCACCCATGGCAAGACGGGGCACGTGACGGGATGGGGACGATGCCCACGGTGGGATGGGGACGGCATCCACAGCGGGACTTGGATGGCACCCAGGGCAGGATGGGGCCTGCAGTGGGATGAGGATGATGCCCGTGGTGGGATGCCGACGGTGCCCACAGCGGGATGGGGGATGATGCCGAGGTGGGAAGAGGACGGTGCCCAGGACAGGGACAGTGCCCAGGACAGGGACGATGCCCGTGGCAGGACGGGGCTCCCCGCCAGCCTGCAGGGAGGCGGCCGCACGCTCCACATACCAGCAGCCTTGCAAAGGAAGGCTCTGTTTATCCATTGACGGATTTTTTTCCTGCTCACGGAGCCTGGCTCCTGGTCCCATCCAACCGCCAGAGACCCGAGCAGCACGGCCTGCTCGCAGCCGCCGGACAAAGCTGCGCTTGCCTGGCCCTGGCCCTGCCCCAGCACCGGCCACGCTGCCAGCTGCCTTGTGGCTCCTGGGGACGTGCCGGGAGGGGACGATGCTGGGGACCCTGGCTGGGTGCGGGGACGCCCAAGCTGAGGGTCCATGGATGCTCTCCCCGGTTCAGCCCCACGAGGAAGAGGAGGATGCTCTGCCCCGTGAGGAGGATGCTCAGCCCTGCTCTCCCCAGCTGGGGCTGGCGGTGGAGCTGGGGATGCTGCGATACGGGGGTCCCTGGTCCCACCCCATGGGACCAGGACCAGCCCCGAGGCAGCGCCGGGATCCAGAGAGGCTCCAACACCCAAATATTTCCCCTCCTCAGGCAACTCCTCTGCCCTTAGAGAAGGGGAGGACAGAAAATGGTCCAGACACCTCCAACGGAAAATCTGAGCCAGGCGAGCGCGGAGCTCGCCGGCTTCCGAGGCACAAAGCTGCCCTTGATGCTCACCTCCACTCACCCACGCTGCCCAGAGCCCGGCGGCTGCCTCCTCCTCCTCCTCCTCGCATCCAGCCCGAGCACTCGGGGCTCCCAGCCCCAGGAGAGCAGCACCAGGGCATGGGGAGCCCTGGGGAGGCCCCCAGCACCCTCCTCCCCGCAGGCAGCAAGGGCAGCCGGTGCCTGGCAGTGCCGACACCCCAGGGAAGGGCTCGAGCATCCCCCTCCCGTGGAGGGTGTAACCCACGGCCCCGGGGTGAGCCCAGTTCACCCCAGGGGAAATAATGAAGGGTGGCTGAGGAATGCAAAAAAAAAAAACCCACCCAGGGAGGGGCTGCAGCCCTGGCATGGCCAGAGCATCGCTTCCCGCGGGGCTCTGCACGAGGCCTGGCTGTCCCCTGTCCCCACACCTTGGTCTGGGGCAGGAGGGTGACCACGGCCGGCGGTGGGAAAAACCACGCAGGGTGGGAGAGCTGCTGGCAGCAAAGCCCCCGGCCCCGGCAGGGTGTCCCTGGCCCCGCTGGCCACCTCACCTTGGTCACGGCCATGGCACAGGCATGTCCCCAGATCTCGATCAGCTGCTGCCGCCCAAACCGGTAATCCTCCAGCAGCTCCTTCTCGATGGCCTCGGCCTCCGCCTTGCTGCGGGGGGAGCAGACGGCAGTGAGGACGGGGACATCCCCGTCACCCCTGGCTCCGAGCCCCTTGGGACCCCGCTCCATCCCCAGGGTGCGGGGCAGGGATGCTCGGGGGTGCCGGGTGAGCGGGCTGGGGGCTCGCAGGGCTCAGGGTGGGCACAGCCAGCGGCTCGGGGCTCGGGGCGTGCACGGCCGGCAGATTCGGGGGCCTGGCACCGCAGGATGGGGGCTGCGTTTCGTGCAAGGCACGGCCCTGGCAGCGGCCCCGGGCTCACGGGGATCGGGCTGTTATATAAAGGCGAACAATGCTGTGGTTGTTCTTTTGCTGCCGAGCCCAAAAGTTGGCAGGGCCGGGGAGCCTCCAAATTGGACAATAATTGCTCACATCTGTTGGCTCACCTGCGCCGCGGATGGGAACAGCGTGTGCCGGATCCAGCGTGCCGCCGCCGCGCTTGTTATGGAAGGGACGGTGAAATCCGGCCCCCAGGAGAGGCTGGAGTCGGGATCCCGGCGGCCCAGGGGTGAAAACCCGCAGCCCCGTGGGGGAGCTGGGGTGCCCTGGGCCCGGCCATGCTCCTGTTTTGGGGGTGCACACTCCCACCTCGCTCGGTCCCAGCTGCGGGGAGGGGACCCACTGGCCCCCCGCCATGTGCAGGAATGGTGTGGTGCTACCGGCCCTGGGAGCCAGAGGGGTCGTGGGGCCGGGTCCCTGGCTGCGGGGTGGCCCCACACCGTCCAGGCTGACTAGCCACGTCCCCTGGGTGTCCTGGCAGCCCCCAGAGCCCCCATGTCCCAGCAGACCCTGTACCACGCTGTCCCCGGGGTGCCCTGGCAGATCCCAGAGACCATTTAGATCCGACATCCCCTGGTCATTCTGGCAGACCCCGCAGAGCCCCCTGTTCCCTGGCCACCCAGGCTGAGCCCACCCCATCCCCTGGGCGTCCTGACAAACCCATAGACCCCTACAGACCCGGTCACTCTGGCAGATCCCATAGACCCTGCAGACCCCAACCCCTGGCCGTGCTGACAGATCCCATTGACCCCACGTCCTCTGTCTGTCCCCGTAGACCCCCCTCTACCCCCCGCGTGTCCTGGCAGACCCCACAGCCCCCCAGTGCCCTGGCCATCCTGGCTGACCCCCAGAAAAACCTCATCCTGCCCCATCCCATCCTTTCCCACCCCATCCCGTCCCATCCCTGTCCCCAATCCTGTGGTGCCCTCTAGTGAGGCCCAGCCCCACAGTGGGGTGCTGTGGGCAAATAGGGGGGGGGAAAGGGGCCACATCCAGTCCCCGGTCCCCCCTCCCGTGCCAGGGCTGGCGGAGCGGGGTGGGTCCCAGCGCAGCTGTGTTGTCGGTCACCCAACAAAAGGCACGTTTCGGCTCTGACAAAATTCCCCACGTCTGTTCCAGGGGAGAACATTGCCCGTAATCGCTGCTGGCCGGGAAACCTGGGCCCCCGCCCGGGCTGGCTCCCGCTGCCCTGGCATCGTCCCCAGGAAGGGGGGGGACACGTCACAGGGCTCCCTGGGTCCTGGCTCACTGCTCACCCAGGGAGCAGCGTCCCCCCCAAATGTTCTGGGGTGCACGTTCGCTACCAGCCCTCCCCGCTCACCCAGGGCTTTGCGGCTTGGCTTTGCTATAGGGCCTGGGGACGCGGTGGGGGGGGAAATGCTGCTCCCGTCCCCTGCGCGGGGGTAGATACCCCTCAGAGCCCAGCGGAGACCCAGCACAGCCCAGTCCAACCCAGTTCAACCCAGTTACTGGTGCCTCTCAGAGGGGACGGTGGAAGGCTGCTGCGCCGACGGGGCAGAGACCTTACGGGGAGCAGGAGGGAGAGGAGCCGATGGACGAGGGGCTCGAGAGCCTCCCTCCCGTGTCCCCTCCCGTACCCTGGCCCCAGGAGCGGGGCACCCCAGGCTCTGCACCCCAGTTCTGCATCCCGGCTCCGCATCCCAGCTCTGTGCCCGCCCTCTGCATCCCAACTCCGCATCCCAACTCCGCATCCCTGCTCCGTGCCCGCTGCTCGTCCCTCCCCGGCACAGCTCGGCTCCGGGACCCCCCCGCCGGCGTGCAAGCGTGGGGACCCCGGAGGCACCAGCCCTGCCCGGGACCGGGGTCCCCCCGCTCCGCTCCCCGCGCTGGGGACGCGTCTGCCGGAGACATCCCTGCCGCAGCCATGGAGACCCGGGATGCAGTTGCTCTGGCAACCGAGGCTATTTGGGTACCAGCCCCCCCCCCGCCCCCCCGCCCCCGCCGCTCGGGGGTGCGAGAAGCCGGGGTGGGATTGCCCCGGGGGACCGACAGTCCCGGGGGACACGCGTGGGGACAGCGCGGAGGCCGGGGACGCCGCGTCCCTGCCCGGAGGAGCCCCGGAGCACCAGAGGGGGCAGGAGCCGAGCCCAGGGGGGTCCCGGGGCAGCGGAGGGGCCCGCCCCACCGCCGGGACCGCGGCACCCTCCCGGGCTCCCCACCACGTCCCGGCACCGGCCACGTCCCTGCGGGCAGCGGGGACCAGCTCAGGGTGCGGGGGGGGGGACACACACGACGACGACACCGGCTTGGGGGGGGGTCCCGGCTGTGCTGGGGGCGAACCCCCGCAGCCCCGGTGCGGGCGGACGGTGAGGGGCGCGGGCACGGCGGGACCCCGGTAGCCCCATCCCCGTGTCCCCACCGGGCGGTGCGGGGGGGGGGCGGGGTGCGTGTCCCCGGGCTCACCTGAGGTACCGGGGCGGCTGCCGGCCGGGGCCGGGCGCGGAGCTCATGCCGGGCAGCGGGACGGGGCAGCGGCGGAGCCCTGCGGGAGCGGCGGCGGAGCGGCCCCCCCGGCGCTTCGCGGTGCCGCCCGGGGGAGGCGGCTCCGGCTGCCCCCGCCCCGCCCGGCCCCCCCCGCCCCGGCCCCGCCGCGAGCATCGCACCGGCCCCCGCCCGCGGGCGGTGCTGCCGCCGGGGCCGGGCACCCGAGGAGCGGTGCTCGGGGCGGGGAGGGCAGAAATCGCGGCTGTGACACCCCCCCCCCCACGCCCACAGGCAGAGGGGGGGGGCAGCTGCCTGCACCCCGCAGCGAGCACGGGAAGCAACGGGAACACGTCAAAGCCTCAAAATCGGTGGTTTTCGCCCCGGTGGGAGCCGCCTCCGTGGCGTCAGAGACCACAGGGCGAGCTCAGGGCTGCTCCCCGCCGCGCCCCGACCCCAACCCCGACCCGGGTCGAGGCCCCGCTGCAGGGGACAGGCAGGGCCAGGAGCGCAGGCACCCGGCCCCTCTCGGGCGCTTTCGGCAGCCGGAGCAGAGCCCAGCTCAGCCGGGCAGCGCCCAGCCGCCTCCCGCGGCCCAGCCCACGCTCCCACCCCAGCCCAGGGCTCCGGAAGCGAGAGCCGGGACCCCCGGACACGCACAAGAGGGGAAGAGGAGCAAGCGCCCCGGGAACGGCAAAATTTCCCGCTGGGGGATAGGGAGCTGTACAGGAACACGCGTGACACCGTGTCCGACACCGCGGATCCGTGTGGTTTTAATAACAGCCGCTGGAACAGGCGGCACCCGGCAGCCACCGCCCCCTGGCACGGCACCGGGGGAAGCCGGCAGGCCGGGAAGCGGCGTGCCGTGCCGTGCCTCAGACGTAGTACTGCAGCCCGAACTTCTCGTTGTCCATCTCGCTGGCGGGGCGCAGGTAGTAGAGCTCGTCCACCGTCGGGGGGACCCAGCGGTCGGTGTGGAACAGGGACTCGCCGACCTGGGTGGGGAGAGAGGCCTGGAGGGGGGGGCGGGCGCAGCCGCCTCGCGGTGATCAGCGTGTGTCCCCCCCCCCGGCTCCGAGCCCTGACCGGGGCGGGAAATGAGCGTTACCGCTCAGCGTAGCCCCCCGCGCCGCCGGTTCCTGGCGGGGGGGGGCGTTTCTTCAGGCCCAGGCAATGCAAGTTTTCCAAGAGATCGACGCGGACCCAAACCCACCGGGACGGCTGGTTCCCGCCCCGGCGCGAGCCGCTGCCTCGGGGATCACCGAGGGGCAGCCCCCGGCACGGCCCCCCCACCCCCGGGCATCTGGGAGTCCCAAACCTTCCAGCCAGGAACGTCCTTCATGATTTTGGCCTCCTCGTCCAGGTTCTGCCGCAGCAGGCGGAGCGTTCTGCAAGAGAGGGGAAGGCTGAGCCCGGAGCGCCGGGACGCAGCGCCCGGCGGGGCCCCCCCGAGCCCCCGGTACCTGCGGTCCGACTCCGCCTGCAGCAGCGGCATCAGGGCGATCCGCGCCTCCAGGTCCTCGATGAGCAGCCGCCTGCGTGGGGACAAGGCGGGGGGGGGAGCAGAGCTCAGCGGGGCACCGGGAGAGCACCGGGGAGGGGATGCGGGGGCAGCAGATCCCGGGCAGGGGGTTAGAGGGAGACGGGGCAAAGGCGAGGAGACCCGGGCAGAGCCGGGGGAACCGGAGCACAGTCGCGGGAAGGGCAGAACAAGGTGCCACAACCGGTGAGCCCCCGGGCAGAAGCGCAGGGGGACCCGAGGAGCCCCGGGCAGGGGACGCGGGGGCCGGGCGGAGCGTCCCGGGGAGGGACCGGGAGGAGCCCCGGGAGCGGGGGGGGCGGCACCTGCGCTCCCGGTTCCACTTGATGAGGGTGTAGTAGCCCAGGAGGAGGCTGCCGATGCCGAGCGCGAAGAGGCTGTAACCTGCGGGGGGGGGGGGGGAGCGGGTGAGGGGCGGCACCGGAGGGACCGCGGCACCGGAGGGGCCGGGCCGGGCCGGACCGGGCCGGGCCTCCCCCGTGGGGCCTCCCGGGCCCGGCCCGGCCCCGCTCCCCGGCCGCCGCCCACCTGAGAGGCCGCGGCGCGGGAGGTGCCGCTTGTAGTCGACGGGCCCGTACCCGCCCGGCGGGGCCATGTCCTGCTTCACCTTCGGCGCCGCCATCCCGGCGGCCGCACCGACGTCACTTCCGCCGCCCTGCCCGGAAACGCTCTGTGGGGAACACGTCACGTGACAGCGCCTCCCGCAGAGCGCCGCCGGCCGCGTCTTAAAGGGGCAACGCAGGCGGCGGGAAGCGGTGGGTCCCACCCCCGCCGGTGCCGGTGGAGGCTGGGGGGAGCCCGGCGGACGGACGGACGGACAGACAGACAGACAGACAGACAGACAGACAGACGGCTGCGGCCGTGAGGTGTCGCCGAGCACTCGGGCAGGGAGTGGGAACGGGGACACCCGCTGCGCTGCGTGCACGGTTCCTGCACCCGGGGTTACTCAGCCCCTGCGTGCACGCCCGGTACCGGGGCAGGGCTCCTGCACACAGAGCCCCTGCACGCCCGCATCGGTGCACGCACCCCCCCTGTGCACGCCAGGTCCCGGTGCACGCTCCACACCCTCCCCCGTGCACACCCCGTCCCGGTGCACGCACACCCCCCCCCTCATCCCGGGGGGACCGAACCCCCGGCGGGGCGCGGCCGGGCGGGGCGGCTGCGGGTGCTGGAGCCACGGGGGGGGGGGGGGGGGACGAAGAGTGGGGTGCACCCGCTGGCAGGCAGCCCCCAGCCGTGTGCACCCACCAGCAAGCGTGCACCGAAAAGCATGCACCCACCAGCAAGCGTGCGGCAGCAAGCGTGCACCCACTTGCAATCACGCACCAAAAAAGCATGCACCCACAGGCAAGTATGCACCAAGAGTGCAGCCATGGTTAAGCACACACCAGCAAGCATGCACCAAGAGTGCAGCCACGCGCTGACAAGCGTGCACTAAAAAGCGCGCACCCACCGGCAAGCGTGCACCAAAAAAACGTGCAAGCGTGCACTGGCAAGCGTGCACCAAAGCGTGTGCTCACGCCGGAGCGTACACCCACCAGCGAACACGCACCCCAACCCATGGCTGTCCCCAACCCGAAGGCCCCCCAGCTCCAGGTGGCACGGCTGCCAGCACCCACCATTTTATCTGTGCAAACCCCCCCTGGCCGCGGGGGTCCTGGGCCAGGAGCAGGGTGAGGAGCCCCCCAGCACCCTGCGGCCCCCAGGATGGTTTTCCCTGCACCCCCCCCCTGCTCTGTAAGCCCTCGGCTGTTTCAAGATCAAGGTCACTCTTGTCTTAAGCTCTAATCAGCGGCCATAATCCCTCGGCTGCCGCTGGGACTTAATAAATTTGCAGATGGTGTGGCCGAGGCCGCTGGGCAGGAGCTCACTGAGATGCTGGGGGCAGCCCCGGGTGGGGGGAGAGGGCACCCCGGGGATGGGGGGGACACTTGGGCCGAGGCCCACGAGCAGCAGCTCCCTGCTTTCTCCAGCACCGCTTTGCTCGCAGATGCGGGTGGGAGCCGTGGGACCAGGGGGGGGAATCGCTGCCTCCTGGCCCAAATCCTGCCCGTGGAGCCTTGGCCCCGCTGCAGCCGGGATCACTGGGTGGGGGGGGGGGGCACAGAGGGGGACACAGGGGGGCTGCGGTGCTGGGGAGCGGGGGCTGGCCTCCCGGCAGGGCGAGGGGGACGGGGAGGACACGGGGAAGGACGAGCCCAGGGATGCCCGTGGTCCTCGCGGGATGCACCGGCAGATGCGGGAAGGCTCCTGCTCCTTGCCCCATCCTGAGCCACCCCATGGGCTCGTTAGCGCCGGCACCCAGAGCCAGGGTCTTCCTCCGCATCTGCTACGGCTTGTTCAGCCTCTATAGAATATCAACTCGCTCGGCTTCCCCGGTACTGAATCATTTCATTGCAACTGAATTTGCAGGAGAACCGAACCGAGCCGAGGCATGGGCAAAGACCCTCGCAGGGGAAGGAGCAGCCACCCCGTGAGCTGCTCGCTGGCTCTGGGCCTCGTCCTCCTGCCCCTGCTTTTGGCAGAGATGGGACTTAAACCCGACGGCGACCCGTGATTCTCACTGATGGCCCCCGGGGAAACGCGTCTGGAGGGGAAAACACGGGCGTTAGCTCCGTGTCCAAGTGTTTTCCCGGTGGGTGCCCCTGGAATAAGCTGCACCTTCGGGCACAACTACAAATCCAGATCTCCAGCAGCTGCTTGGCCCGTTGAGAAAACAAAATATCCCCTCGTTCCCTTGCTGTTAGCTGTGCTCGCGCTTGGAGCACCGAACCCATCCAGAGTCGAGTCAAACCTCAGCCCCTTTCGCCGCCACGGTTTGAGCTGCAGCTTCCCCGGGGGGTTCCCGCTCCCCGGCCGCGTTCCCACGCCGGGAGCCGTCGCCCCACCTCCCGTGTGGTCCCTTCACCACCTCTGCGGGCCCCGTGTGCTCTGGGGTCGGGTGCTGAGCTCCCGCTCCCCCTGGACTCTGAGGTTTTCCCTTTGAGGATGCTCCAGAGAAGAGGCTGCACCCCCGGGGGGGCCACCCCTGCGGCGGCTGCTGCTCCCCGCTGTGCCTGGGCTGATGGAAACCTCCTGCTGCCTTTGTTTCCCCAGCTCTGAGAAGACAGAAAGCCATCGCTGGCTCACGATTAAGCTCACTGAGCTAACGAGCCGGGGAAATGAAGGTGTGGAGGGGATGGGGAGGCGGCACGGAGGGGTTTTTTGCGGGAGAGGACATGATGTAAGTGGGAAAGCACCAAGGGCACGGCTTGGACCGGCTCTGGGCTCTGCGGATGCTCCAGCCCCACGGCGCACACCAGGGAAAGGCTGGAGAAAACCCCCAAAGCCACGGCTGGGGGACGAGGGGAAGGGGAAGAGGAAGAAATTCATCCTCGTTTCTCAGCAGATAGGGTTTTGTTTCTGGCTTCGGAGTGTTTAACACTTACCTGGGGATTTTTCTGCTGGCAAATTATCCTAACGAAGCCGGCGTGAGTTTGGCAGGACACCTACACGCGTTCCCTGATCCAGCCTGGCTGCGCGCGGCGAGGGGGAGGGAGAAGAAAAGCAGGAGAGATCAGTCAGCTCATTTACAGAGAGAAACCCCCGTCCCTGAGCAGCCCAGAGCCCCCAGCTCCCTTCCACCTCGGAAGCCGAATTTTAACTTTGACCAGGTCCGGTGGCTTTGCAGGACCCCGAGACCCCCCCGGGTTGGGGGCTCCTGGGCTGGAGTGGGGGAGCTCCAGGCTGAGGGAGATTCCATCCACAGGGAAAACCGAGGCCAGAGCTCTGCCCGGCCGCTACCTCCCTGCAGACATCCCAGAACGTTTCATGCCGCTTCTTAATTGCCAGAAGATGCAAAACCCATCGGGTTTTGTTCTGCTGCCTCCCCTGCAGCGGGGAGAAGGGGGACGGGCTGGAGCAACACCCCGGCATTGCAAACCTGGTGCACCGACCAAAAAAAACCAAAACCCCCATGGTGACATCTCCCTCCCTGCAAGGTGCATCACCGCAGAGCGCTCGGAAAGCCGTGTGTCTGGTCCAGGCAGCACAGGCAGGAGCAGCACCACAATACAGGAGCTGCTGGGAATAATGTTCCTTGATATAAGAAGAGCTGCCCAGCGAAGAGGGGCTGTCTCGGCTTGGGGTCTTACATCCATGGGGGGTCATAATCCCCCCCGAAGCCCGAGTTCCCCTGAGATGAGAGCCTGGGGTGACGCGGGCACCACGCAGCATCCGCTTCGGGAGGAGCTGGCTTATGCCGAGGACAGTACATGAGCAGGGTTGGGGTCTCTGGGGCAGACAGAGCAGCGGGCCGAGTCCCCGGGGCCCCCCCGGGCTCGGGTGATGGGCACAGTGCTGAACGCCGGGACTGGGGGTTGCATAAATGGGGTTATTTCTGCATCGTAGGGGGAAGGAACACATTTGACGAGGTTTCCACGTACCGCCTGAACCCAGAAACCTTGATTTCCCCTTTTCTAGGGCTGTCAACTCAAAAGCTCACAAATCCCATCAAACGGCTCCATCCGGCCGCTCCGAAACACGGGAGAAGCCGGTTTCGTAGCACGCCGCCCACTGACCTCGCAGACCTGCCATTAGCAGAGCAGGAGGCTCAGACCTGGCGCTAATTTCAGCAGCAGACTTCAAGGAGTCGGTCCTTTCCCTGCAGGACGACGGCCACCGGGAAGAGCACGCGAGGGCTGAGGTACTGAGCGCTGCCCTGCTTTTAAGCCTGACTTAAAAGCGAGGCTTTGTTACTGCAATAAATGGAACAAAGAAAAGTTGTTTTGTTTTTCGGAAGTTATTTAACACAGCTCGAGTTGTCTGACAAATTCCTTTTTAATAAATTACCTTTATCCTTCGGAATGGAATTCCTTATGCAAATAATCCTTATTAAGGCAGCTATTAGGGCTTTTCCTAAGCAGTATCTCGATATTCCCATCTGGAATACCACTTGGCTGGTTCCAGCATCCCCTCGCCCACCCGATCCCTGCCCTGAACCGTCCCATTTGTTCCAGCCTGGGATGCCCTAAAACGCATCAACCGCCTCATTTCCCCATCAACGCCAAAGTCCAGAGAAGGGAGTGAGGGACTGACATGAAAATCAGCTTTTTAATATTTCACTTGTATTTAAAAGGGTTTTTATAGGTCTCTCCCTGGTACGCCTTAAACCTACTGCGGCTGTAATAACGAAGAGGGGCTCCCTTGTTCATCATTTATATTTATAATTTATCTTCAACAGCAAAGAAGGTATCTAAAGAGCCAAGCTTTCCCTTCTTTGATTGTATTGATCGCAGCCTAAGCTTTTCTTCTCTCCCCGGCCGAGGAGAGCACGTCAAGGTGTGGGACACGAGGGAGCAGCTCCCGCCGTCTCAAGCAAGGCGAGACCCCGCAGCCGGCTCCGAAGAGGGGAGCGCAGAGGAGCTGATGCAATCCCGCCCCGCTGTTACACGGCAGCCGCATCACGCTACCACTTTTGGGACCGGGCCAAGGATTTGTAAGATCGAAACGAACCTTGAAGCTCCTTTGCTCCTGAGGGGATCCCCTTGGCGGGGGAGCAGAGCTGGGGGTTCAGAGGGGGTCAAGCCACGGGGGCAGCCCCGACAAGCGGAGGGAAGGCTTTTTTGTAGCTGAGGAGGAATGGGAATAAAATAGGTTGTGGACAGTATTGCAAGGGTTATCGGGAGTGACTGAAATCCTCCCAGCTCTGGAGGTGATGTGCTTCGCTGATGCCCAAAGGGCCTCATCTTCCTCCTCCTCCTCTTCCCAAAGGGCTCAGCCCCTGCCCAGGCTGCTGGGGACAGCAGACCCCTAATTTCCAGTGGCTGCATTTCCTAACACAGCCCCTGAACTGGGAGTTTTTCAGGGTGGAGTGTAGTGGACTTATCCCTTCAGATGCCAGCAATATCTAAATTAGCACACACAATTAGCATGATAGAATTACCTCTGTGACTTTTGAGATGCTAACCCATAACCTACAACGTTATCTGGTTCAGCTGCCCCCCAGAGCCTGCTGGGTTCAGATATTGCCATCTTCTACCGCTTTAATCCACAGTAGCTTGATGTTTTTGGTACCAAAATAGCCTAGCGTTAATAGCTTGCACTTCAGCAGTTTTGCATAAAAAGACTTCCTCGGCAAGAGCCTTCACCAGCGCAGCAATTAAACAGCTTTGAAGAAAATGAAATAGCTTGAATTAAACTGGTCCCTGAACTTGCAGATTCAGAACTTTAGACATTTTCCAATTCTAGAAGGTCAAAAGAACAAAAAAAAATCCCCCCACCCCTGACGAGGGTCAAATGTTCCAACCATCTGTGAACACAGGGGAGGGTTCGGGTCAGTGAGATCTGAGATCGGGTCACCGAGATCCGACCCAGTCGCGTCCAGCGGAGCCAGGAGAGGTGGCCTGCGGGGGACCCAGCTCTGCCCACGCTACTCTCGGTGCAGATCTGCTCGTAAAACAAGGCTTCCCTTGCAGGGAAGGGGCTTTGCCCCGTGCTGTAACCTCCTCCTCGCCGCTCTGCTGCCCGCATGCCGTCAGCAGGACCTGCAGGACACTCCTCCCGTTGCATCAGCTCTTGCAGTTCCAAAACCGGGTTTTACGACGCCAAAACGAGTTATTCCTGCTCTCACCCAGGACAAACCGCTTTGCATCGTCGGCAAATTCAGGCGTTTCCATCCGGAAGGCTCGCCAGAGCACAGCCAGAGAGCAACCATCGCTTCTTCCTTGAAACAGCATCTTCCTGCTTCCCCCAGGGCAGAGGACTACGGCTGGAAAGGGCGATCAGAGTATTTCTGGCAGGATGAGGCTGGGATGCTCGATGAGGATGGGGGGGTTTCCAGCTGTGTCAGACAGACAGACAGACAAAGAGCCAGGGCTCGATCCAGCACATGCATGAATCCCAAGTTACCGTTGTGGTCTTGCCCGTGGCAATACAAATGCACACGGTGCATATGGAAACCCGAGCTGAAGGAAAAAGGTATTTTTTCCCCTCCCTTCAAGCTGAGATTTGTTCTAGAGAGGGAACCGTGCCCCTTCTTCCCTCTCTCCCTCTGAACAAGTGACTCCAGAGCACGCGCGGCTGTCAGCAAAGCTGTTTCTTCGCCTTACTGCAGATCACTGGGAGCCGAAAGACACCGGGAGCGGCTTTGGGGAACTGCCAGCACCAGGAGAGACCCAGGTGCGATGGGACTCGCTACCCACCTTGTCTGCGGCACTTCCCAGGTCGCTGAGCGATGCTCCAACAGCTTTGTTTTTATCCAGAATCGAGGCGAAAAATATTTTGGCAATGTTCTTTTTCAAGTTTGCGATCTAAATCTCCCCTTTCTCCTCCCAGAGGTTAGCAATCCACCAGCTTCTTGAGTTATCCTGGAGTACCGAAGTAAACTTAGTAATGCATTGAAGTATTTCAGGAGGAACTCGGGGTTAAATTTCTAGTTTTGGAATGGCAGAGTGACCACAACTGCAGCTCTCCAGCTCCCAGCCCGCTGCGTGGCACGCAGGCAGAGCGCAGGCAGCTTGTTTCATCTTCTCCAGCTTGCTTACTTGGGAAGTCAAGTTTTGAACGACAGGACACGTACAACAGATAAAAACCACGGGGTAACGGAGCGGCAGAGCGCAGCAATTCCAGGGTGAGAAGGGCTGAAGAGGCGTTTGTGCCTCATTTCTGCCTGGAGAGCGTGCGTGCCCGTCTGCATCCAGAGATGGCATCTGCGAGGACGCCGAATCCGTTTGTGGCTTTTAATTTCAATCCATAAAATTCCAGAGAGACATCGCCTCCTCCTTCCTTGTCCATTCTCCTCCCATCACCTGTTTTGGGGGAAGAAACTGTGCCCTCCCCAGAGGAAAGGAGCGGACCACAACCTCATCTCCAGCATCCTCAGCGACACGCGAGTGGTGCGAACCCAGATGCATCTCAAAACCCAGACTCGAAATAAGAGGCAGACCCAGCAGTTTGTCCATTTGTTTATTGTCGTTCAAATACTAAAAATCCCTCACAATACAATATACAGTTATTGATTTCAGATTCTTCTGCCATGGAAACTGTCTATCAGGTTTTAGTGGGAACTTTATTTTTTTTTTAAATTTTTGTTTTATTATCAAAGATTTAGAGTCACAATAAATACGAGTGACAAAAACATACCCTGCGCTGGCGTAACGTTACTCTGTTACACTCCTTTGTTAGATGATTATAAAGTCTTTTTTTTTTTTTCTTGTTTTAAAAAAAGCACAATGCAAGTTATTTCGCTAAATGCAATATACAGCATAACTCTGCCTTAAGCAGACAAACACTACTGCGGTTCCTTGAGGTCTTTTTGCATTATATATATATATTTATATATTTATATATTTATTATTTTTAAAAAATGCCTTCTGTGCCCCCTCCTTCCAAAAGGAGAAAGTGACAAATGAGCCAAATAGGGTTTCTGATGAGACCTGCCTGCGCCTGCTCCGCTCTACTCACTTCTGCAGCCCAAGTCCCCCATTTTCCATTCTGAACTGTACTTTGGTAAATTCTTTTTTTCCTTAGTAAGCAAAAAAATGTGACAACTAGGTCTGAGAACTCAGAGGTAAATGAACGGTTCCCTAAAACAATGATAAGTGTCTATAGAAAAAAAACCCCAACCCCAAACTATCTCGAATTTAAGATTAACCAAGAGTCTTCCTCACTATTACAGCTGGAATGCCATTTACAGGATTCCCTAGAATACAAAAATTAGCAAAGTCACCCTTTACACGAACTGGAAAAGCCGTCCAAGTTGACTGCGCTATAAAAATAAAGGTTCAACCAGGCCACTTGTCGCGTTTCTGAGCAAAAGGACTGCAATCTCGCCAACGCTCAGAAATCAAACAGATAATAAATTAGGTTATAAAAAAATAAAATTAAAAAAACAACAACAAAACAAAAAACCACACAGCTCCCAAATTGCAACACGGGTTTCAAATGAAAATCCGGGGTTTATTTCACAAGTTGCTAAAATCTAAGTACAATAGTCATTTTCATTATTACTGTATTATAAAATCTTGTAGTCGCAACGTCTCAAAGAAAGGTTATATGGCTTGCAAGAACCAACGCTGCTCTAACCCTCTCCCCAGGAGAGGGGGGAAGCAAGCAGCATCTGAGCAATGTCAAACCAGCTCATGCAGCAGTTTGCAGCGAAGCAGTGGAGGGTCGGGGAAACAGGACACGATGCCGGATACTCCACCTGAATGATACCGACTTACAGGTTAGACTGTCGAGCAGCACGTTCAGTCTCTTGTTCTGAGGGAGCTTTAAGTAAAATGGTCTTTTTCCAGGAGAGGGCCGATGAGGTGACTTTCGGACAGCTCTACAGCAGAACTAATAGCCCTTACGGAGGCAGGAATCCCAAACATGACAGCAGTAGAAATAAACCAAAGATTTGTTCTTAAAAGCGTGTCTAATCCCCCCTCCTTCGCAATTCCCAAACGATTTAACCTTTAGGGCATAACACCATTACGTGAATATTCCATCTAATTGAGCTTTTCTGTTTGTTTGTTGGTTTTTCTTTTTCTTTTTTTTTCCTTTTTCTTTTTTTTTTTTTCCCCTTCTTTTTCTCTGCGAGAAGGGGAACATACAGATGGGGAGGAGGAGATTTGGAAAGACCGTAGCAAGTGTTTTAACAACTCTCTCAGCCTAGCCTGGTACCTTAACTAGCCCAGTTCAACATCACTCAATGAATATGCAGTTTTTACTACAAAGGAAGAAGCAATTCTTCTGGCATTTAACACGTGTATAACCACTTAAGTCTTTTCCTGGTGCATTTATCTAAAACTTTGCAGAAACACATATGCAATAAATATATCCTCCACGTTACCTGCAACACTCCAAGAACCACAGATTAAAAACGATGTCAAAACTGGTTTGAATCCCGACAGCCTAATATCCATGTAGTATTTTCTGTTCGCTTACAAAGCCTTCAAAATAATTCTACCCCAATATGTAAGATATTATTTGTAGGGTTTTATTCTACGTTAAATGAAAACAGACTGCAGTCCAGCATTGCTGAGGGAGCAACATTTGTAAGACAGTATGTGCAGACTCATTTTTTATTTTCAGTTCCAAATCTTACAATAAGTCTTCTCAATTATTTTAAAGCTTATTTTAAGTCTCCCCTATCTATTGTGCTGAAATTAAAATTTACAAGCTGCTGTACTGAACTGGCAGTATCCAAACAGGTTTTGACATAGCTTTTAAAACAGGCAAGTTTAATATGTCTGCCCCTCTTTCCATTCCCTTTTTTTCCAGCATCAGCTGAAGCTAAAGCCTACCCCAACACTGGAAAGAAACTGCGAAGTTGTCCAGGCTTCCCAAAAAGGTATTTGAATTTTAGTTAGAGAAGTTTTGCTTGTTCTTTTTAAACAAATGCACTCTTCCCAAGTGATTTAACAGCGCTAGACATTTGCATCAATGATGAGATAATGCAGGCATTTGTCAGAAGAGAGAAAAAAAAAAACCCAAAAAACCTGCACACAGGTAAGGAACTGAAACTTTTTCATAATATTTCAAAGTGCAAAAATAAAATGCACTCAATTTCTCTCTCCACATCTCCCAATCCAAAATATCTTGGAATGAAAAGAAAAATTAAAAACTCAAACCAATTCCTCTCATCCCCATTTAGCTCTTAATATACATTTGTAAAACAAACAAAAAACAAAGTCAAATTGAAATTCTAGGGCTTTATACAGCAACAAATACCATTTTGCAAAACTAGGTTTTCTATGCTACTGAACAGTTTTCAAAGTATCTAAATACCGATATTCACACAACAGAAGAGGGGCTAAAATGAACGAGTTTTCTTTTTCACTATGCAATAGTTAGATCTGAAGGGGGACAACCCTCTACAGTTATTGGTTTAAAGTTAGATCTAACAGCAACTGCTAAGAAAATAGATTCAGCATAGACTGAATAGTAACCCCTCCCCCCTTTTCTTTTATATATAGATATATAGATATATATATATAATTTTGCAAATAATTCTTATCAGCACTACTTCTAGTACTGATATGCAACATAAGTAGTAAGGCATGTATTTCTGCCACTTGAATTCAACTTTAATTTGGGAGAAGCACAGGGAAGAAGGAGGGAAGATGATGAGAAGGGGAAAAAACAAAACAAAACAAAAAAACCTGGACCTGATGGATTTGGGTTTAACCTGTGGAATTCCCAAAATATATTAAAACCACGTAGAAACCTGTCCTTAAAGCAGGGTTACCTAAAGCTCTATCAAAAATGAAATACTGAAGTGATGGACAGAGGAGCATGCTTGGTATGCCTGGAAGAACGGAGCTCTAGAGGGATCAAGGTAGGCAGTCCTGCCCCCAATGTGCCCAACGCGTGCTGGCACAGTCACCGGGCCACCGCAGCACGAACCAGGAACGGCCGCTTCTCGGCAGGTATCGGCAGAGGAAGGAGCCTGCGACCTGACGGCAGCCTCCTAGTCCTCTGCTCCCTCCACTCGCCCTTTCTGATTGCGTGCAGCTTCTGGAATTCCTTTTTTTTTTTTTTTTTTTTTTTTTTTTGAGTAAAATTGCTCAAAACAACAACAACAACAACAAAAAACCCTCCAAAAAGAAAATAATCAAAAAACAGTTTCACTTTCAAGTCTCTGGGAAAATATGAAAGGCCCAACTGCTCTTCGCTGAATTAGAAAGACTGAACAAAGGTGTTTGTCTATTCAGTAAAGTAGATTTTAGACTAGCAACAGTTCGAAGTCTATTCAAAACAGAATCCAACAAAAGTGAGAGACTCCTGCACTGGTTCCCACCTACCAGACGAGTTTTGGTGGCAGCCAGTCCCTTAGGAAAAAAAAAAACCCATACTCAACTGGAATTTGAGTTTGCACTTATTTATCATTAGCTCATCATCAGAAGATTTGGAAACATTATAATCTGTCAACTGCCTTCCTGGCTGGAGGAGGGGCAGGGAAGAAAAGCAAACATGAACTCGGCTCACTAAATGCATCTGCAAGATCAGGTTGAAATTCCTCTCTCCTTGAACTGACATCCACGCTCGATCGCGAACAAACACCATGTTCCTGGTGAATGGGTAGTTATTAATAAAGAAACCGAAGGCAGAGAGTCATTTAGTCCTCCTTTTGTGCTGGTGACAAAAAAAATTTCCAAACTAAATACATAAAGCCCAAAAAAAAAAAAAAAAAGAATTCTTCCCCTTCCCTGACAGCCTTCATCATCAGTCAATCACAAGAATCTGATAACCAAATGAGCTTAAGTCTTTCCCACCCACGTGGTGTCATTTTCTCATAGCAGGGACAGCAGCACTCGATGGGATGAGGAGTGGTCTTCTTGCATCCTATAAAGCCTGGGGCATATCCAGCTGGGATTAAAGCAGATTCCACTGTAATGTGGTATAAAAAGGATGGCAGAAACAGGAAAAGTCTTCCTCTCAGGCATTTCTCTGCATTATTTCCACGTGGCAGACTGTGGGATGGACCGTGGGGGAATCATATCCAGGAGATATTCACGCTGGCGGTCTACTGCTGAAGACGACTTGTGCACAGCTAAACTAGGATTAACAAAAGGTAAAGCCCCACCTGACGAGATATAAAAGAGAAGAGAGAACAAGTGTCACAGTATGATAAAAACATGAGACAAAACAGTGGCAAAAACACACTACTCATTTCACCCACATGAAAACGGATCATCTAAGCAAGCACAGGGCACTATTGGCCACGAAGGTCAGACACCTTCAGAAGATGAAAGCTTCCAAAATCATCCGAACACATAGGAGCAAGATTTTGTACCAGAAATGAAGATCTGAGCAGGCTAGAGCTCTCTGCAATGAAATCATGTTTTAAATGATAAATTAAGCTGTCAGGAATGAAAAAAATCAAAAGAAATCCATTCAATACTGGGCAAGAAAGTAGATCTCAAAAGAGCTAGTCGCTAGAGTGTTTCCTTCCTGGAGATCCTAATTATCACTTAAGAACACAAAGGACTCTTCAAGTCAGATTCTTATATATAAAAAAAGACTGGATTAGAATTTATAATTTCCATTTGTTCGAAGCAACAGCTTTAGTTATTTCAAATCCTGAGGAACGCTGGGAGTGTGCACTGTAGCCTTACCTAGAGCAAACACATCTATTTACTGTATGTTGCTTTCAGCAAACAGAAAACACCAGTCAAAATTAAACGACTGAGTTAAACTCCCAGAACAGAATGACAAATTCCTGCGGCGCAGTACAGACTCAACGATGACGTTACATCTGTTTAGTCTCTTTATAAATGTGTAAAGCAGTAGTTTTTATTTGGTACCACCACCCGATTGCCCCTTTTGATGAGCATAAACCACACCAAAAGCAAGTGCCAACACCACCACTAAGAGCAAAGCCTCGGTACCATCGGGCTTTCATGCAGGAAGTGTCAAAGAGAAAGCATCCTTACCCAAAGAACTATGATTGTTGGACAGAGTGCAGCTAGTAAGTACAAAGAAAAGAAACTTTAGAGAAAAATCTACCTGTATTGATGGGAGTCTTCTTCCAGGCGGCAGCGCTGCCCTTGCTGACAGGTCTCTCAGCATGCTTACCTGGCCTACTCCCAAGTGCTGCTGCAGACGATGCATTCTGCAACTTGGGTGACTGGCTAAATGCATGCAACACTCCTCGCGGAGCTCCAGGAGGACCTCGAGACATCTGGCTAGAAGTCTGGTGAGAGAGCAAACGGTAAGACAGGCATAGCAGTTCTCTGTCTCTCAAGTACAACAGCCTTGACGAATCTTTACTGCCCCTCTCTCCTTTCTTGGCTTCTTCTGCCAAGTCTGGAATGCATTCCTATAGTTTCAGGGCTGAAAACTTCCAAGACATCTCTACAACAAAATAAGAATCAGCTTTCTACCTCTGAAAGCACCTGTAAGGATGAGGAATTATAATCAACTGCAAAGCAGCAAAAAAATGTGCTGTGTAAGCACCTCCACACACAGGCAGCACTCCACTTCGCTGTCCTAAATAACCAGTACCTTGATAATTCCAACTCAAAGCAGCACTTAAGCAGCTCCTGTCTTCCTCCCATTGAAAGGTGGTTCTACAAGGTGTGCAAGATCCTGTCCCTATCATGGACGGTTGCTACCATCACCTTAAAACTTCACAAGCAACATTATGTGTTCCTGGCTCAAGCCAATTTTTTTTTTTTCTATCTTGGGTCAATTTACTCTTGTGTATTTGGCACCAGAGCACCTTTTTCCATTTGGTACATCCTAAAAAAATTCAGGAACAGACTTTGCAGGATATGAGTTAAACACCCTGGATAATTACAGTGACTTTACAGAAAAGCACCACTCTCTTCTGCTCTTCCGAAGATAATTAGAGTATCAGGTCCCCACCTAACAAAAAACCACTTTAACCAGCCCGGTTTTAAGCTTACATTCAAACACACACACCGTGGAGCTTAAATAAAGCGAGTTCATGCACCAATTTCATGGCTGCATACCAAACACTTGTGCTTGGAGCCATGGGACCCTTGTCCCATCGTCACCAAGATCTGGCTTCTGGTGGACGGAGCCTTACCTGCTTGAGCGAGTGGTGCTGCACTATAGGGTCTGACTTGGTCTGTACAGGAGACGCAGTCTGTTGCAGTATCCTCTGCTCAATCTCCTGCTCTTGCTGCAGTGCTTTTACGAAGGCAGCCTTCAGTCGGTTAGTGTGCTCAGCTTTCAAGGCCTTTTTCTGATTTGATGTCATGCAGGTTTCACACATAATGGTTCCGTTCTTCTCCTCCCTCCAACGGCAGGTGAAGTCAGTCTTACACTGAGCACACATATAGGGCTCGCGAGATGATACAGCAACCGAAACTTTACCTGGAGAACACAACCAACTTATCTCAGCTCCATCTGTGGCTTCTATGAATGAATAATACTTGAGAAACCTCAAGAATATTCCAGCATAAAAAAAACCCCAAAGCAATCCCTCCACCTTTAACTCCCCTCTGTCTGAAGCCTTTCACATTACTAAATCTTTAAACTCTTTTACTTCCATGAGTGTGTGCATAGGTATCCAGCAGATACTTCTTTAGATACTGGTTAGAGAATTTAGTGGTGATGGACAAACAAGTGGCTGATAGGAAGTCAACAGCTCTGGGGAGAACTGGATGCATTTTAGAGAAATCTTTACAATCAGTGTCTAGCCTGTGAGAAATCCTAACTTTCTTTTCTTAGATTTTTTTTTTTTAGAGTTTTTTTTAGATTAAAAAAAATATTAATAAAACACTTGAAAAATTATTAAAGGAAGTGAATCCTAGATTCGACGAGAGTACGACAATTTAATCCTGCAAAGCCTGAAACTCCTTACTGCCTGCTATTGAGATAAAAATCCAGATGGGAAAGTTCCTCAAAGGTGAGAAGAGAACCATTTTTAACGCTACCTCACCTTGAGTTTCCAGCAAATTCTGCACAACTTCTTCCAACCCGACTAAGTAAATGAATTCGTTATTAGCTGCACTTGGCAGGAAGTTCATCTCTGGTGCAGGCGGCTTAGGAGGAGGGATCTCCAACAGCGTCTTCTCCAGCTGCTTCCGCAAGGCGAGCTTGGCGGCGGCTTGCCGGCTGGCCGGCGAGTCGTTGGAGTTGACGATGGAAGCGGCGCTGGTCGTAGTAGCATTAGCCTGAGCGGATGTCACGGTTGTACCTTTGATTGAAGTTGGTGAAGCCTGGGAGGAAACACGACACAGCTTAGTGACAAGTGCCAGATGGTTCGGTGCTTTCGAGACACGCGCTCGTCTCCATCGAGAGGGAGGGAACCAGCCTTGGCTCTGACACTGCGCGGGGCTGTTTGTGTGCGGTGAAGGCTGGCTGCTTGGGACTAGAGCAAACCGCCTGCCTCTAAATCTTATTTTTGTAGGTGACCAAACAGACCACAATACATACGTTCATTGCAACACTGTACCTGTCATCTAACGCTCTAAAGAACTTTATTGTTCTTTACTGATCATTTTTATAAGGCAGTTTTAGAAATTCTGAAGAAAAAAAACCAAAAAGGAGTCCTTTTCCTTATGATTTTGTCAAAGCACTGACTTTAAATTGTTTTCTTTATCTACAGCACTTGTATGCCAGTATCAGTGGTCGATGTTAAGTTGCTGCTTCAGTATCTCTCGGTGTGTCAAACAGGAGCACTAACCCATTTTGAGCTCTGTTTACCAGAACACTCATTTACGCTTCTTAAGGGGGGGGGTGGGGGTGGGGGGGGAGAAAATTCTAATCGACAGCTTCATATTGAAATACCAAATCTGAAATGAGGCACAAAATTCAGTTCACTGAAATATGTATTTCTTCCCAATACTCTGTACTGTTTTTCTTCATTCCTGTGCACAGGAGGTGAATGTGAACAGAGAAAGGGACTGCATGGGAAGAACAAGGAGCAGGACAGTTGTAGTGATAAGCAACCACATCAGTTAGATGACGGCAGGCCACACCAATTAGACACAGTAATCAGACAATCAGTAATTAAAACTATTTATCTGTTCCTCTGAGATGAACGTTACGTTTGGCAGAAAGTATCTTATGGAACTCACCTGCGGGATATTGACAAGCAGGCTGGTGTTGGGGACGTTGGCGACGCGGATCAGACCCTGCTGGATAATTCGCTGTCCCTGAATTTGTACGCTGGGGACCGATGCCCGCGGTGCCAGCAGCAGCGGAGGCGGCCCCGTGCTGGAGTGCTGTCGGATGTTGTGGATTTGCTGGGAAGACACAGAAATGGGCTGATGCAATGGTGCCATGAACGATGGGGAGGATTAGATAGCGGGGAAGTAAGTGGTGGAAGTCAAATGGGATGACATGAGACAGTGGAAATGAGGCAAGGCAGGGAACGCAAAGAAAGCGTGATAATTAACATCCATGTCCAAATGTGATGTTTTTCCCTTTCCCTCTGTCAAAATGAAACAAGTAGAATGTAACGTGAAAAACGTATGTGAGGCCATCACATTACGGCCAAAACTGTAATGTGCCAAATAATAATAATAATAAAAAACAAAACAAAACAAAAAAACCTCCCTAAGTTTCCAAGTCAAATTTCTTTCAAAATGTATAGTTGTTGAGCTCGTTTCATTTTAAAGGCATTAGGAAAGCTATTTCTCAGAATGAGTTTTTCCTCCATAATCAGAAGACAAAAAACGAAATACCAAATCTCTACCTTCCTCCTCAATGCTGGCTATGCAACAGATAAAAGCAGACCTTTCACTGCAAAATAAATCCTCATTTAACAAGGAAATTTTTTTTTTTCCTGGTATCCCACGGAAGTCATAATTTTACAAGACCGTATCAAATTGAACATTGCTTTCCTACTCCTTTAGTGACACCACTATTTTCTATTAGAGGTGATAAAGACCCTGCAAAGCAGCACTTTCAGACTTCCAGTCGACTATCTCATTTCAGCAGCTCTTACTCAATCGCAAGACAGACACAATGAGGGAAAAAAAAAAAGTGAGTTTTAGCATTTGAAAAGGTGAAATTGATATGACAGAAATAATAATGAGGGGGAAAAATGGAAGAACGAGGGATTGCATTTCATTTCCTCTGCTGCCGCTCTCCTAAAAAGCGGGTGAAGCTGGAAGCCTGTAAATTAACTTTCATAAGAAAGGCAAACAAACTGCTTTGGCACAGCTAAGGGAAGCAGCTGTGCAGGTAAGACAGTATCCTGCATCACCACAGGATTGTCTCATGCTTCACTGGAAGTGTTATGGGATAGCACAATACGCAAAACTGGAACACGATCCAGGATCTTTCAGTAGCAATACATCTAGCCACAATAAGAAATCCCAGCAAGAACTTCATACGTTCCTTCCAGACAAGCAGAAAGATGACTAAGAAAATAGTTAAGATGCATTAAGGAAAAACAGAGCGGATCTACCACAAGGTAAATACTTACCTGTGCTCCTCTGACAAGAGGTGGCATTACTATCTGTGTGTTTTGCTGAGTTCCCAATTTTGAAGAAGTCTGCTGCCCTCCACGGACCAAGGGAGGAGGAATAACAGTGCCTGGTATACGTGTAGAAGAGGTCTGCAAAACAAAAAATAGTTTACTCGCATTGTTTTGTTCTGGTCTATTTATACGCATGCTCTCTTCTGCTGCTTAGCGTGCCGATAAAGCAGTATCTGAAATCTTACGCAGCAATACAGACACAGGTAAGGACGCGATGGCAGTCTGGCTACACGCTCAGGGATTGTTTTCTCTCATCCTGCACAGGATTTAAAAGGTAAAGAGCAGTCCTGAACAACATTTTCATCTGCCCTCCCACCGCTGACATTCAATAACTCAAGAACTGCTGTACTGAGACACATCAAAGAGGCACGCCACAACCCGAGTACGAGAACAGGGGCTACACGAGAGCAGCTCTCCTCTCTGGCTGATGTGATGGATGCAGTATCTGTCTTGAGCCAATGGAAATACTGAAGGACAAGAGATGGCCAGGCTGGCTTCAGTGAAGTTAGTGTCCAAAAAAAAAAAAAAAAAAGAAAGAAAAAAAGTGTATTTTGGGGGGAGTAAGAACACAGGGAAACACAAACTGCTGTCTTCAAGGAGAAGCATAGGGCAGGCAGAAGTTGGAGATGCAGGAACCCAGGGAGGTGAGCAGACTGGGCACATGCATGTATGTGGGAAGGAAAAAAAAGAGACAGGAAAAGGGGAAAGCTTTAGAAAAAATGAAAAAGAAAAGGAGTCAGGCTAAAGAAATTTGAAAAATTGCTGCCCATGCTTTTTGGGCTGCAGACTGCATTACATCCTCAAAGTTCCTCATGCCGGTATAAAAGGTGATATGGTTTCATGCATCACTTACATGCCTGCAGACCACTAACACTACGCAATCGAGCTGGAGAAGCACTCACTGCTCAAGAACAACAAACCTCTCCATCCCACTCGTGTGGCCTTACACATCTTGCCACTTCCCTCACTCAAGCCCCAAACTGACCATCATCTGTGAATGAAGACTTCTAAAAACACTGAAGCTCCCACTTTCATGAGTTACCATGTGTACACAACACGTACATATTTAGGCAGGTGGGAAGTTTTAAACACTTCTGTTATGCCTTTCAACTGAAGACCAAATGTTAACTCAACTCCTACACACAGGAATTAGTAGTTTTTACAGTCAAGCAAAAGCAGATGGAGGTTAGGTTAATTTGCCCAAACACTGCAAGTTAGACAGAGTAACTTCAATTCTGGATTCTTAGCTCCCAGCTCTCTGCTCTGTCCAACCAAAGTTTCGCTGTCTGATCGCTGAAGATTTAACTTGTGGTCCAGTTCCTCTGAAAGTGCTGTCTTCAGTGAAGGCAACTTGCCTCAAGGAAGAGATTACTCCAACTGACAGATTGCTTTAGGTTTTGTGAATGTTTCCTAAATGGATAGCAAATTTACCCCTTCCCCTCGAGTATAGCATTCTAGGGGATTTTGAAATGAAGAGTTGCCATTTTCCAAGTGAAAGCATTTTGTGCTGAAGCAGTTTTGAAACTTGTTTTGAATTAGCCCAAGGTAAATAACCAGAAGTGTTTTAAATTTAAAAAATGTTTTAAAGTGAAACAAGATACTAGACACTCAAAAGGAAGATTAGGTTGACAGATGTCAATTGCCTCTGCTTTTTTTTTTCTTCCCCAAGGCTTTCCAACATTTCATTTAATTTAGTCTGACCAAGATCTTTCCTACCATCATGTGCCATTCAGCCACCAAGCCAAAAGAGAAAATCAGATGATTCACTCAGCTCTTACAGTTAATCATACTGAGGGCACAATTAAGTCTCTTGAGGGTACGGCAACAGGCTGCCACAGTATTTCTATGACATAACTCCATGGCATTCTCTTTTGCCAAAGGTCGTTAGTACCAGTATGGATGATGTATTTATCAGCAGAGTGGATCAGGATGATCAGCCACTGAAAAATAAGTTTATGAGAGTTATCCCTGTGTGACATCCTCCTTTTATCTCCCACCCCAGTCGTTCTTAAAAAGCTTATAGTGGGGTTTCGGGAGTTAAAAAAAAAAATTCCACCTGGCTCCAAGCCATTAATGTGATGGGACTGTCCTTCCTGTACTGTGCACCTTCTTCTCTGCTCCATGCCCTAAACCTGGCAGCCTGGCCCACCCCACTGACCTGGAGGGACGGCTTGCCAGCAGGAACGCTCTGCGGTCCCCGCACCAAGGGCGGAGGGGTGGCCACAGCACTCCCAGAGGAACCAGCAGGCTGGAAGAGGAAAAACCAGAAAGAAAGCAGACGAGTGTAAGGCTGTAAGCAGAATTACAGAAGCTAAGGGAATAAAAGCGTTTACCTCCTTGCGCCTCAGTAAGAGAATCTTCAAAGACTGTGGTTTTCCCCCTCCCCCATCCCTTTCTTCCTCCAAGCATCTCAACATGCATATTTAAATGAAGAAATTATTAAGTAAGTATAGATAAGATTATACCAGGAAAATAAAAGAGTCTATACACCAAAAGCAGAGCAACGTGGAAATCTATTCTAGCAGTCTCAGCTTAGAGCCCACTTCAGTCTTACCCACCATTACTACTAGTCTCAACTAACTAGGTTCAAGCATAATGCAAAGTGAAAAAAAGTTTAGGAAAAAGACTTCTGATATTAAGAAGTTTAGGATATGCCATTCCACCCTAGTTTAGTTCAAACATCCAGAGCTCATTGCTCAGCATTCAGCAGCAAGTTGAGCGATGCAGGTACTTGCATTAGTTTTAATCCCATCTACTGAAGCACTCAAAAGTCCAGGAGAAAGACACCAATAAAACAACCAAAACCAGCCAGGAGAGCTGTATTAACATCCATCTGCACCGTCAAGTGCACTTAAATCTACACATCGCCCCCATCACAAAATCCATCAAGTCAGCATCACACGCTGTAAGATAAAATCGTTTAGTTGCCATTGTTGCAGATACTTGAAATTTAGCCTGTGCCTTGATAGCAGCGCGTGGGGTGTTCGCACGCCCCCTCGCCCCCCAGCCTCCTCTGCTCTTCTCCCTCCACCCTCCACCTCTACCCTTCAGTGCCAGCATGAACGGCACATGTAGCGAGCAGACCGGGCAACCGCTCTGACAAAAAGGTAGACTTTTTCTCTGGGTTAAGTTTCTGATGAAAACAGTTCTCCTCCCAGCACTCTGGAAATTGCACGTGGTTGTGTGAGATGAGGGGTGGGGAGAAAAGAGGAGGAAGGGAAGGCAGTTCAGGGTGGGAGGGCTGAACCGTTCCTTCCAGGGGCCGCCTGGATTTTTGGATGATGAAAGCGTGCAGCTAACCGCAGACTTACTTCACCTGGTAAGACCTGGAATCCAGACCTGGGCTTCTGCCACGCAGCACAAAACGCAGCCCTCGGCCGCCAGCTCCCAGAGCCTGGGGTTCAAACGCTTTAACTCCCCCTGTCAGCACATTCGTCATGTGCAAGAACCTCCTCCAAATGTATTTCAGCAATCTCTACGCGGCATTAAGGAGTGGATGGAGTGTTTAATAATTGAAAGTATATTACATTCATAAATGCATCTGAGTTTTAACAAAAATGTCTTCGGCTTTTGAATACGGTTGATAGGATAAACTGTCTTGTTGTTTGGTCTTGGCAAGACAAAAAACCGAATTCCACAAAAAGGAACTGTTAACAGGATAAACCACTATAACCTTTCATTAAAATTTTATGAAAAGTGAGATATGCTTTATTTGAAAGCTACCTTATGTTCCATAGGTTATGGCAACCGCCACAGTTATTTAAATTTTTTCAAAAGACAAGATGGTAAGTATCTGTAGGAAAATAAATACCTTCTGAGTAGTGGTCTCCTTCTGGATTTGACTTTGCCGTAACTTTTTCAATAAAACAAGCTTTGCTTCTTCTAACCGTAACTCTTCTTTTAGTTGTTTAATCATTCTCTCACGCTCCTCTGGACTGCTTTTCTGCAGGGCCAGGTAAGGCAATAGAAGATGGGAAAACAGGGAGGGGAGAGAGGGAAAGAGATAGACACTGTACAAGTTACAACAAGAACTTACAGCATTATAATTGTCATGTATGTCTTAATATCACCAACATGCCTGCAATATATGGACACAAAGTGTGCACGGAGAAAGAACTCAAAGGCAAAAAAAAAGTTTTTAAGATATTTTTCACTAGCAAAACAAGGAAACAAAGTCAAATGAAGAGTCAGACAACACATCTGTGTTATGCCATGCTGAATAAGGGACATTGTGTCCACTAAAAAGCCAATTCTGAAAAAAGTGCACTTTCAAAGCATATAAAAGTCAAGGAGGTAAGGGCTTGAAAAAAAAAAAAACAAAAACAAACCGAACCAAACACCAAAACCCTGACATCAGCTTTTAACAGCTTCAAGATTCCCCGCTTGCAAATCCATCTTCATAAAACCACGTATCCACCTGACCCCATGACGGCAGGTGCCTCTGTGGGAACAAGTGGTGTGTTTTCTTCTTTCTAGATGGCACAACTTAAAAGTGTGTCAAGACAAGACGACTCACCATGAGTGCCTCCGTGTTGGTCTCTTTTAATGCTATTTTTGTTAAACCATTCATTCTAGGGCTAGAAGGTTCATTGTCAGATAACACTATAACATCTGGTGAGGGGACTCTCTTTTCTCTCTTTATTTCACTGCAAATCAGAAGAAAAATACAGAGAATGAGTTAATAAAAACAAGCAAACAACTATTTCCTGCTGCAAAGTAACATTATTTACAACCTCCTGCTAGGTTAATCCTGACTTTCTCAATTCTGAATAAACATGGATGAGTTCAATCAATTTCTATTCTCCTTGTGGTTATTAAGCTTCCCAGTACAAAAGTGCGCCACGAGGCAAGATGCAGCCACCACACGTAGGAATGGTGACTTCCTTCAAATCTGAAGGCTTTTTCCATCAGCCACTTTTTCCAAAAAGCCACAGTGGCTTTTTCCATCAGCCACTTCACCCCCCTTGGAAGACACAGAGGCTCTCCAGGGCTCTGCTTGTACCAGGGGAAGACCACATCCCACCCCAATCCAGGGACAAACAGGTCACTTGCTGCTGAAAGGCAAAACCATACCCCCCTCTTCTTTTTCCTTTCCTAATACAAATATTTCTAAGTTGTGACTTTTCCCCACCCAAGTTACTGAATCTGAAGGAAACCCAACACAAACAATTCACACCAATTCACTTACTTAAGTTTCAGTACTTTATGGCATTATTTTCTTTCTACACCAACACTACTAAATTCTTTTCCGCTACTAACAGTGGAAACCTGTAACAGCCTCAACACAGACACATCCACGCAATTTCATCGAAAACCACTGAAACACGGCCAGACTTATATTGATTTTAACTCTTTAGTTGGCTTTAATGCACAGCATCTTGAGTGATGGCTGCACCTTCCACCTGAATTCCTGACAATAAGTCACCTCTCAGCTCCATCGCCTACAATTATCATACGAGAACAGAATCTTAAACTACGTGAACCAAAAGGGACAGAGATGACGTGATGTGACAACAGACGCCAGTGCCTCTCCTCTGCTGCACAAGCTGGTAACTGTCAGATCACCTTTGGTACCAGATTTGGGATTTCAAACTACAAAGCACAAGTATTTCAAAGCAAGGTTTGTGGCATGTGATTGCTGAGAGGTTTAGCAGAAGCTTCGCAGGAACGGGACAGCAAAGTCTTCTGCACGGCCCAGGAAACAATGACAGTGCTTGAGAAAGGGCTGACAGCAAGAATTTTAGGAGAACATAACACAAGTAACAGTTTTGTTTTTCTTGTAACCCAAAGCCAGAAGCAATAAAGTTTACAGTGAGAACCTTCTGGTTTACAGTTATGCATTAGACAAAATGCATAAAGAATTTGTATCAAGCAAGATGAAGCAAATATGTAAGTGTGGCTTGTACTATCTACAAACAAGAGATGTGGCATATGAGCTTTGTACTTTTAAGTATCAGGCAACTACTTCTTAGACTAAACAAAAATTTCTAGACTTAACTGACAGGCCACATTTATTAAGCATTCAATGATTAACAGAAATTAATCCTTATTATCTTATTTAGTGATGCAAAGGATATTCACACTGAATAACAGCACTGAAAAGCTGTGTACCCCGGTAAGCTTTACGAAACACACACCTTCAGTAAACACTCGGGGCAGGTCAAACGGTATTTTGGATACTGCAAAAAACAGCTTTTAAAATACAATTTCCACGTTAGTGGAAAAAATAAAGAAAAAAGTGGAGTGTCCTCTAGAGGGCACAGCAAGCCAGTAAACTGGAGTCATTTAAACTCTGAGGTTATTTCAAAATTAACAGTGGCACAGGTGAAGTATTTCCAGCTTTTTCCTGTATCTGAATGCACCAAACTGGCTCAGGTCGCTCTTAGCGGGGAAGTAACTGGGTCGGGCCAAGCTCTAACTGGCTCGGGAAACTTCTCCCAACAGCGGTGAATGGCAGGCGTGCAGGGAACGCACCGACATGTTGAGCTCGTCACTGCTGAGCCCTTTTCAGGTGAGAGCTGGAGCAGCTCCGCACGAAGGACTGAGACTCAACGGGAGCCAAGCGCTGGCCGCTCCTCCTCAAAGTTTGAGGTTAAATCCCTCATGAAAAGCATGGACAGTTAAGTTACCTAAAAAGCCGAGAATGACATAAATGTGGGAATTTGAGCAGCCAGCGTTGGGAACCTGAACCAGCCCACTCCTGAAACACAGGGGCTCTTCTCCCAGCTCCACCCTTGAACCAGCCCGCACATCTGCGGGGCGGGAAGCTGCAAAGAGCTACGGGGTCAACACGTTACAACCCGAACGCATCCACAAATACGAGGTGATGTGAAGGATTTTATTTGGCTACAGCCGATCACTCTACCATCGCCGACGCTTCGCCCTCTCTCCAAGCAGCGGTGAGAGCAGCCCGGCTGCCGTCGGGTTGTCCTCCGCAGGGAGGTTGGCGGAACCCGGGAGCTGCCAACGGGGCCATGCCGGAGCTGCCACCGCCGTGCTCCAGCCAGCTTTTGTCCGGCCGAGGCGGCAGCGTCTGAACCCGCTTCAGATGGCGGCACCGGGGCTCTCCCCTCCTGCACCGAGCGGGGCCACTGCCAGGTCACATGACACGACGGGCACGTGACCTGCCACGGCGAAAACCATGGCAACAGCCGGTCCCAGCCGGTGCTGCCCGGCCTTCATTTTGTGAGGTGAGGTCGGGCTCAGGTGCCAGCAGAGAAAATGGAGCGGCCGTGCCCGGGGGTCCCTGCCACCCCCCGGGGTCTCCACCGCCCACCACGGGCACCCGTGCCAAGGGGCGCTTGGTGTTTTCCAAGGAACAAAAAAAGGGAGAAACGGCAAAAAAAAGCCCCAAGAGAGTCACCGGACTGCGTCATGGAGTCCTCCTAGTTTTATTTTCAGGCTGGACGAGGAAGGCCAGGCCGAAAGATGACGCCTGCCCGCACCTGGGCTTTCCCAGGATAGCACGAGGAGGAAAATCTTCATCCTGAACTAGTTCAGCGACATGTGCTGATAACAGAATGACAAGGTATGTGCAGCAAAGTGCCATCAACAGAAGTTTGCGTTCATCAGCAATCTGAATACTCCATCTTTGAAAAAAACACACCAAAATTTAGGAGGAGGGGGAGCACACCTCGCAGCCCGCTGGCCAAGCCTGGGATTGCTCGGCCGGGAGCGGGGCAGCATGGAGGGAGAGCGGCCGTTCACATTCTCGATGCACAACTGAGCACCGGCAGCTGCTGCAAACGCTTCTCGTCGGCCTGCAGACCATGTCCAGGGCACCAGGAGCCGGGACGGACCTCGGTCTGCCCGGCCAAGGCAGACAGAGGCTGCTTGGCCAAGCCGTTATACCACACGCACCGTCCCCCAAAGCCCTTCCCCGAGACGGACCAACAGCACCTCTGCTAAGGAGCTACCGCAGCCTGCATCGGGGATCCCCCTGATGCGGGGGGTACCCCCAGTAATCTCTTTGCACTTGGAAGAGAGCAACATCAAAACAAAAGTGTCTATGCAAGATACCACTGCTTTGCACAAAAAAAAAAAAAGCTGCCTAAGCCATTTTGTAGGACCACAATATGAAATCTGTAACTAGGAAATAAAACCTTGCCCCTAACAGCTCTGCAATAAACCCATCCTTTACTCAGGCTGTGAAGCAGGAGACAAGACCAGGACTGCCTGTCACCAGCCTAACGGTACTTCATCTACGGCTTCCCTGAACCCGTGTGATTTCTCTGTTTTGCAAGACACATTACGATATTCCTGCCAGCTACATTATAAGACACTGATCTAATAAATGCTGCATTAGAAACCACTACATTCAGAGTTTTAATGTATTTCCACAGAAGCATTCAATAGTCCTATCTATCTAGGAGCATCTACCTACACCAACGTGGAGTCTGTTGACGTGTGACCTCCCAGAGGAAAAACTCTTCTTGAAGGGGGGAGATACTATATGTATTTTTTTAAGGCAACTCATATTGACCACGGCAACCAAGTCGACCCATATTCAGTATTACAGGATTTATATCCTCCGCAGCGCGACCAACTGCATAGGGGATGAGGTGGCTCAAGACTGAGCTCCAGAAACGTAGACCAGAATTCTGCAAAACAATCTTCCTTCAAAAAGGAGTTTGCTTTACTCTTTTGTTAGCCTGTGTGTAAAGCAAAAAATTCAAACCAGATGTTTCAAAATAAGACAGACAATGGAAATATCACCACTTTCAGAAAAATACTGCCACCAGCAGTTAATAATTTGGGATAACTGCCCTGATACCATGACCTTTATCCTCTGAAGCCATCAGGCATATCCTTTAGCTAAATAAAGACATAGTTCTATTATCCTCCCTTCAGCTTTCATAAGTGTTGCTGTCTCAATCATTTGGACTCTACGCTAGAAGATGAAAGCAGGGTTGCTGCCCAGTTACGTACACCCATTTAAGCATTCACAGCAATAAAACACAATTTAACAGAGACCTTGCAGAAAGTTTGTGTAAGGAATCAAACGCAGACCTCCTAAGTCACTAAGTACCCGAAGAAAAAGGCCGTGCTTCCTCCAATATCCTCTTTTAAAACCTCAAAGCACAAGGACAGACGCATCATGCCACTAAAGAGTTTTCCTTAGTGTCTTGGAGCATCCTGTAGCAATTCAGAGCACACCAACTACTCCAGAAAAAAACCGAAATCAAACAAAAAAGCCACTTTCCCATGGGGAAACCGTGCATTTATTTGTTGATTTGAAGGAAAGAAGAGGGTCAGGTGGCCAAATCCAGCCTTGGAGGTCTGCTTCCACTTAGCTGGGCCAGAGGAAGATTAATTAAGTTTTTGTTCTGAAGATGATACATCTGAGGTCTAAGGTATCTTGAGGTGGACTCAACTTTTTTAACAGATCCACCTTCCTGCAAGACAGAAGTTTCAGTAAAGTACGACCAAGGAAGACAAAGTTTAACTTAACACTAGTAAGAGAAAAAGAGACACCCAGGAACTACTGGCTCTGGTAGAGGGTTTAATTTCAGATGACTCGTGCTGCAGCTTACAGAGCGCTTCACGATGTTAACCAAAGAGCTCCTGTATTGCGACAAGCAGTCTTTGCATTTGTTCATACTGATCCAGAAGCATTACACAACAAATAAGCTGCCTTTTACAGACCAGATCTTACCCATGCTCCAAAATGCCCTTTCGATCACTCTTTAAAAAAAAAAAAAAAAAAATCAATGCGATGCTCACTTGGTTAAAGTTACAGAACTACTGACCCGAAACATGAAATCCCCCGCCGCAGAGCAAGAGCCCTATACAGCCCCATCCTGCAGTATCCCAACGTATTCTGTCCATCTGCAGGCAACCAAAGGAAGCATCACAACTGTTATTCAGACTACAGCTTAATCTGCATTAGCAAATATGCAACAGTTTTGCCTCAGTCCATTCAACAATCTCTTGTATACTCTCATCCAAAAATATCTGGCAAGGAAGGAAGACAAACAAGGAAAGAAAAAGCAAGGCAGAGGGGATTTTTTTTTTCCTGGAGTTGTATCTACATGAATCAAAGAAGTTGCAATGGATCTGGTGACTGCTGCGAAACTGAAGCAAAACAAACTTCATCCCTTCCTCTGAACATAAAGGAAGGGCACTTTAATCAAACTATGTCTGCGTTTAAAATAAAACATTAAAATTCCCCAAGAAACTCTGGCATCAATTTTGTCACAATACCCTTTAGTACAACACATGCCAGGAGGCACAGTTACCATGTACATAAGCTGAAAAGGAGACCTAAAGTACGGGTCTGTGCCACATTTCCAGGCTCACTAATGGGAAGAGAGGAGCCTGTTGCTCTTCACCAGCACTGCCGTGAACGCTGATCCCAGTAAACTGCAGTAAAGTGGAGAGTTTGGTCAGCCAACACAGGCTGCATCCTGATGTGCTCAAGAACATGTCAGAATTTCAGAGTCAAATCCATTCATTTAGCCAGTTTTAAATGTGATTTGGCCAGATTAAAAAACAAAACAAAACAACCCCAAATCCTTCAAAGCACCAAGATGTAGCATCCAAACCCTAACATGAAAATTCAGAGCACAGCCACTAGGCGAGCTTTCACACGATTTCAAAACAATTTCTATTAGACATTATTTGTAATTATCCCGTGTAACAAAAAGAGAACATGATTACTCTGAGGTTCCAGAGCAGTACAACATTTGTCAAGCACACAAATCGTAACCAGCAAGACCTAAAATTAAAGGAACTAAAGAGTTCGGAGAGATTATTTGCCGAGAGCACTAATTCTAGGGATGCCTACAAACTCTTCAGTCTCATCTTTCCTGGCAGTTTTTATTTAAGCAAACAAGCAGTGGCTTAAGTCAGGCCAGCGCACATGTAATTTCACGAAGCAAGGGCTTAAAGGTGTGGGTATATTTGATATTTGAGCGTACCACACATCAGGAGACAATAGATGGGTGCAAGCAATTTTTGTGGAAAATAAACCAAAGGTATGAAATGCAGACTTTTGGGCTTATCCAGACGTGTATTTCAATTGGAAGGAAAATCCAGGCTCTGTAGCTTAATGAGAGAGACAACACAATATGTATAGTGGGTTTGGAATGTGGATTTTTTTTGCTTGTTTGTTGGGTTTTTAAAAATAAAACCCCAACTGACACAAAATCTGTAGGTATAATTTCTGTTTATCAGCCAGCCTTAAACTGTTTTTGATCAAGCCACAATTAATACAGATAAGATAGTTAATATGCTAATTTACCACTCTTGACAAGTAGAGAAAATACAGGAAAAATAGAAAGATGTTCAACTGCCTAAAAAGTTTTCCAGTTTGCTTTACAGAGGACACGTTCACCCCAAGGTTGCTAACAAGACAAAGCAAGAACCGGGGATAGACAGATCGAAGCCAACTCTTCTATTTGTGTTTTATTAACAGTATCACCCTCACCATTGCCATCACGCTTGTGTGCTGGGACAAAACCATTTTCTCGCTCTCTCTCCTGGTATGACTGAGAAGCCTCGCTTTTAAGAATTCTGAAGTAAAACACATTTTGAGGTTATCTATTTGGAGAGTTACTATAATTTTGAGGATTTAAGATAGCACAGTGCAACGACCAAGCACAACACAGCTGCTCACAGGATCAAGTTGTATCCTTGCCTGTAAGCACCCCACACCTATTTATAAGCAAGGTTTTCCTACAATTGGGATAACTGTATGCTGCTCCTGAAGGATCCTGATGCTTTTGCTCCAGAAGAGAGGACAATTTGTCCTTGTAGACCTGAGAACAGCAGCTCCCATCCAGATAGCCACAGTTACAGGACTGTGCCCAGACAGATCACTTGTGGTCTCTGCCAAACCCTACTGTGAGTACACCAGAAATCATGAGCTTAACCAGTACTGCGTATGCAACTGGTTCATTTTGTATGGTTCAGGAAGTAGTACTAGAAAAAAAACCTTGGAAAATGGTCAGAACGTGTACTGTAGATGAAGGGAGCTGAATCTGGAGTACAATAAATGCAATGTGATGCAGCAGGCAGTATGATCCAGGCTCCAGGAGAAAGCCCCAGCTGGAAGCAACTGATGCTCAACGCAGGGCAAATGTGGTCAGAAACTCATGTATTTATGGGGAAGGAAAGACCAGAGGAGAGATGAAGAACAGACGAAAGGGAAAGCAGAGCTTGAAAGCATGCGAAGATGTCAGGATTCAACCAGGTTTGACAAATGTTCTTTCCCTCCAGCACCCATATTGATGTAAATCAGTGTATTCACAAGCAAAGTGATTTACATTGTGCTATTTTACCATCCCGCTGCAAACGAGACATGCCTTATCAAGGGGGGAGGACTCTCCTTCCTCCCATTCCTTCTCTGCAGTAGGTCTAGGATAATTACACGCCAGCGCAGCTAGCTCCCAGTGCTGCAAAAGCGCCAGGCAGAGGAGCAAGATTTTGGTTTGGCCTTGTGTGACCTCTCAAAGACTTCTACCACTACAGACTTTCTTCTGTTTCTTCTGGCATCAGAAAATGTGCTCAAACCAGATCCTATTTTTAAATTTAACTTCAAGGTTTAGGAAAAAAAAAAATTAAAAGAAATATATTTAACGCAGAGATATTGCCAGGTTTGTATTTCAAATCTTGAAAATCAACTGATTTCAGAAAGGTAATCCAATCAGCTTTACGTCAGCTAAAAGGTGATTATTGCTGGGCCACCTTTTCCAAGGAAAATATTATGTTTTCAGTTCTAAAAGCATTAAGGAAGTTTACAAGCCAAAACACCATACATCACTAAGCATGAATTTTACCCAAGAAGTTTGTAGCAGTTCAGTCATTTTAAGCAACAGCTCTTTTTTCATCTCCTCAGAAAATCAGCTCAACTGCTTTAAAGACACAGGTCTTATGAAAGCTGCAAGCTAAATTCCTCTGGAGATCAAAGGTCTGGAAAGGTAAGTCCCACACTTTAAAAAAAAAAAAATCTGTATGAAACTAAGACCCACCTTCCCTACAAATGCCAATTGTATTCTTATATATGCAAGGGATCAGACTCATCCAGAGACAAGCTTCCTCTCTGTCGCAGGCACCTCCAGACTCATATTGCATTCGCTTGGAGATATTTGCATCCGGAGGCTGGTCAGCTGCTCAGCGCCATGTTCACGCTCCGGGAGCGGAGCTGCGCATGGACCAAGGACACCACCACGACGCAGGAGCGGAGCCCCGGAGCCTGGGAAGCTGCTGCCTTACTTCCAGAAGTTTGCAGAATCATTCAGGCTCACTTTTTTTGTCATTTGAGATGACCTAGGGTTTAATTCCTCTCTATTAAGAATTGTATATAAATATGCATTATGAAAGGTGTTCCAACGTACAAACAGTATCCAAAGTGCTTATCCAAAGTCTCATGAAATTCTTAATTATATTTAACTTCAGAGGAATTGGGATCAGACTGCCTCCTTATGCAAGCGTATTTTTTGTATGGGGAAGCCTCTTCTCCCTTCTCGCAGAAACTGAATACAACAATATCCTATTACCACCTGAAATAAGAACGCTGTATGGAGAGAGGATGTTCTCTCATCTCATCTAAAGAGGTGTTATTGTTCCAGATGCTCTCTGGGAAGTAAAGTGTACAGCCCCTTGTTCATCATCCTGTTTGCGCGTCTTGCAACAGAGACCGACACCAACAGAGCAGAAACACTGGCACACATTTCAAAAATATTATAAATTCACAAAGAGCATATGCATGTGGGGGCAAGTACTGCAACAGAAGAGTTAGAATACCTGATTCTAATTTATTCGATTTTTGGTACGAGCAATCTTTTTAGATATTCTTCAAAAAGAGTGTGCATACCTGTGTTAATTAATAGGTAGCGATTACGCCAAGAGACACCTTCAGAGATTTACTCCTAGTCAGCACAATACAACTGCTTGACATGGAAGTCATCCATTACCCCAATTAACTGCTTCTGTGCAAGACATAAGCACCTCCTAAATATCAAATTGAGCAGCTTGTATAATTGTCCCTTTGGCAGAAGTTTTATGGAGAAAGCTGACAACTATCACCTTCCCTCAATCACGCTGATGGAAGAGGTCCTGTTTTACATATAGCAAAGCAGTACTGGGATAAAGTAATCAGGCTCTTGCAGTCTAAGTTATTTCTCTTAGCAAAGCATCAAAAGTTGGGAGAAGTTCACAGATGAATTACCATTAAACATCAAAGATACCAATTTTCTCAGTAGCACTCATAAGTGCTCCTCCTCCCAATAATTCCTGCACAGTTGATAAGGATCTTGTGTTTTCAGTTTCACACCTCAAATCTGCACTGCTGTAATACCTGACATCCAAGCAAACACAGATTTCTTATTCCAAGAATTGTTTAAGCCATTTTGCACAGACAGGCAGGTCTCAGTTCTTATGTGTTACCGCTCCAACATCAGCTGGTATCAGAACCAGGAATAAACGAAGCTTCTAGACTTCCTGCTCAATATATTGGATCTTACTGCACTATAAAGAAAAAAGCAAGGCTCTGAAGGGCCAACAGCAGGGCCACAGAATTTTTGACAGAATTTTTAGCCTGGTACAGGCAGAATCTGGCTTAGAAGTATGGCAGAAGATTTGGAATCTGGCTTTCAAGTGATGCCCGTAAATCTGTATGTCAGAAGCACCCAATTCACATGTCTATCTCATATACAAGTCAAAGGAAAAGCTTCCCGTTTTTGTAATAATAAAATTCTCCAAAGTGATAAGGAACTTTGAATTCATGCTTTCAGATGTCAAAACTCAGACGTCTTAAGGAGGCTGGACTTTCAAAAAAGTATTAAGAACTTGTCCTACAGAGAATTGCTGCAGACGGGTGCTGTCTTCGTAACACTTCTAGTGTCAAAATCCACAAGTTACTTCAAAAAGAAAGTCAGACTTATCCATACGGACTGCTCTGTCAGGAAGAATCAAGTTGCAATTAAAACTCCTCTGTTTAGACAATTATAATCTATTATTTTTCTATATCACAGCTCAATTAAAAAAACCCAAACCACTCTTCCTCACATAAATCTCAATCAGTAGCTCAAAGCGCACCCTCTTTATAACTTGTACGTTTCTCTATTCAAGACCGTATTTCTTTACTCAGCTGTTCATCACAGCTGCCACTGCTGTCAAAGCTTGTGGAAGAAAAACCAGTAAGGAAGTTATACAGAAGTAGCTGTTGAATCTCACGTGAAGAGCCAGAGCTGCAACATGCACGTACAATTTTAATTCTCTTTACCTTTAAGACGCAGAGAACTTCTTCCTAGTGCCATCTGACCACATTTTACTGTGCCAGTATCCCACACGTTACAGTGCAACTGCAGCACGTCGGTCATAACTCACCTTTTTGAGGTACTCATGTCCACAGGCTCATCTCCCGTCTGAACCTCCACTTTAATGGTTGCTTTCACCTCTCCACTTTTTAATAATCCTTGCACTTTTCCAGCTCCAGGATCTGTTTTTATTTTCATGTCGCCTTCAGCATTTATATCGGTTCCTAATAGTCCTTTCTCCATTTTTATTTTTTTACTGTCCACATCATTATGCGTTATCTCACGTTCTAACGCTCGTTTCTGACTTCGTGTCCTGCATGCTTCCTCTGTCATTGTGAGGCTCTGGGGAGAGAGGAGAAGCAAATGAGTTAAGTACACTGGAAAAAAAAACAAAGTAAGTTGGACAAAACACCTTAATTTCAAAACAGGGCAAAGTACAGCGGTTACTGCAAAAGAAGTTCAGAAAGAGCAATAAAAGTTTTGCCAGTATGCTCACTTACCCTATCTTCAAAATACATCTCAGACTGAAGCTATTAAGCACCCGGCATCACTGTACTTAGACTTTTTATGTTAAGCAAAAACAAACAAACAAACAAAAGGCAAAACAAGAACACACACACAAACCCCACTAAGCATAAACTAGAATCACCAAGGAGAGGAAAAAAAAGCCTGCATTAGAGTACAGGAGAACATACAGACCGACCCCCCCCCCCCCCCCGACAAAAAAAAAGTTTGGCTCTTTACCAAAAGGCAGGAAGAATGTATGTATTTGCCTCACACGCAAACGAATGCAATTACAAAATTCTAGATTAGGATCTCCCTGGGACTGCTGCCATGTCTTTCTGAGGACCTAAGCCTGATTGCAAGTTTCGGGAATCAGACACTATGGGGAAAAGGACCACCACACCCTGCGTGAAGAGAGGCTTCCATATTTCTTGACAGCCTGCCGCCAGGCGCTAAGGCACTGCCATTGTAATACTCAAGTTGAGACTTTCTCCCCTCCTGGTGAAGGAGCCAGGCTTTTCCAAGCGCAGAGGAAGCGCTGGGCTCAGGGGAACCAGGCTTAACTCCTCGCCTGCCGGAGGCGTGGGAAGTTTTGCTCCTGGTGGGCTCTGACATCTCAGCCCGCACTTTGGTACCTGCGGACACCCATCCATCGGACGCGGAGCTGAGTCAGGCTTTGATCCCATGACATCACTGGGCTCCACATGACCCTTCCCAGGATGCAGCCTGCGAGACAAAGCACTTTCCAGAAACCAGTCTGAGCTGGCGGCAGGCAACCCGCAGCGGGGCTAACCCTGCCGCCGGCCGGCACCCCGGAGCATCCCTCCTCTTCCTCCTCAGGCATCCCTCCGGGCGCTTGGGGACACCAGGCACCAAGGGGGTGGGGGGACAGGGAGAGAAATCCCCCCCCTTTCCCCCCCCAGTTTTTAATTAATTAATCCATTTATTTATTTATTTTAATTGTTCCTCCCATCCCAGATTTTTCCTCCTCCTCCTTTTAAAATGGATTTCAAGAGTAAGGCCAACACACAATAGTTGGACAAAGTCTTTGCAATGTTTTTAGCAGCGAGAGATTAACATAATTACGCAACATAATTAACCTCTGCTCACCCCCACCACCCCGTTATTCAACGATGTCACATAAGCATTATGTGAAATTGCCATTTTGATAGTGTAAGCCCCATGCAAGTGACCACAAGTTTCTCTGCAACGTGTTGGATGACATACACATTTTTTTAGGGAGGGGAGACACGACATTAAAATCATAGTCCATACACAACGTGCCTCCCCATAGCTGATCTGCATTTACAGTGTGACCATGCTTGAACTTACTATAATGGAAGAAAGGTGTGTTTTACAGAAAGGCTAAGTTAATTTTGGTTTTTATGAAAGTGAGTAAACAGCACACAGCCCAGGCAGGCAGCCAGCAGCACGGAGATTTTCGGCATGGCTCAGTGTACCCCAGCTGACAGGCAGCAGCCTTTTCCAAACCTCGCTCCGGCTCAGACAGCCCTCTGAAAGCACAGCTTTTAACGATAATAGTACCTTGGTTTAAGTATCTCTGCTGACAATACAGCAGCATGACAACTGCTTCTCCCCCTGAACGAGCGATCAGACAGCCTGACGGGGAATCGCAAATCTTATTCCTATTAACTCAGTGCAAACGCAGCTGAACCCAGGGCTAAAACAAAGGACTGGCCAGCTATCACCCAGCTTACATATACTGAGATGTGCTATTAATCACAGTGACTTTCTTGAAGCAAGACTGCTTAGTCAGTAGGAAACCTCCTGAAAAAAAAAAGAGCCTGATCTGGGTTCATTTTCAGTATCTTCATATTCTCCAACCTCGGACGGATGAGAAGCAGCAACTCCAGCAGCCTGTGCCGATCCGAGAGCGGCACTTCAGGTACTCAGGCTCCAAACTTTAAGAACATTTTCACAACACTGTACTACTTTGTTTTCCCCAGTTTTGATTGGGATGGGGAAAGGCAGTATCCTGAGCTGTACCGGGACATTTCATAGTGTATCCCATGCAGAGCTGCCAGGCAGAACTCTGCACACTGGCAGAGGAATCTCGCTTACCTGCCTTAACATCACAAGCAATGGAAATTATCTAAATCTCCTATCAGCACTAAGTTTTATTTAAAAAATGAATGCAGTCAAAATCCTAATGTAAAGACAGGTAATGCATACTCAACACTCCACTAAGCACCCGTTTTCCAGCTAACCAAGACAGCTCATCTCAGAGTGATGGAGAGGCAGGCACTGAGCACCCCGCTCAGAGCATTTCCAGGGGCAAACCCTTTGTACGCAAACTCCTTGCAAGGGTCAGACCGAATAGATTAACACCTTGATGAAAATGCACAATGTGCCTTTCCAACACAACCCTCTCCTATTGCGTATTCTCGACAACATCACATCTTGCACTCTGCAATTCCTTCACGAACTAGCAGCAGCCATTTCTCCTTGTAACCATTGCCCTTATCAGACACTGACAAACTTTACTTGGAAACAGCCTCAGCTTCCCTGTGCGTTCCCTGCTCACACAGTCAAAAAGCGACACCTCCGTTTTTCCTTCGAGGAACGGTGCTGCTTCGAGGAACTTTTTCTGCAAACCAAAATTCAGTCAAAGTTTTTGTTAAAAATTCACATCGTCTTGTCGCAATGACGTAGGCTGGAAAGCAGCAACTGGGGACAGCGACTGCTAGAGAGAAGAGGAATATCTGTAGCACAACCAAAACAGTGTGTTGTGAAGATCTACGTTACTGGAAAGACCTTGGGATGAGATTGCACTACGACTTTTACAGCTAAATCTGAAGATTGCAAGTGCAGGCTCCTCAAGGTTTATATACACTGTAATAGAGAGATCTGGTTGCACAGTTCCGCTACCACAACAGTGACTAAGTCATATTTATTTTAGATGAGCCCTAAACCCAAGCTCCCTAAAATAATTTTAAGCCTTTCAAGAAATAGTATCAGAAAACAATTAGCTAACATGGATATACATGCAGAGATACCTAAAGGAAAATTAACGTGGCACTGAGAGAAGGGGAGGAGAAAAGAGATAAAATAATCAGATGGATTTCTTTAAAAAGGCTATTCTGCCTCTCTTTTCAGGAAAAGAGATGAAAACTGGTAATGTCAGAGACTTTTATGGGAATCACCTGGATTGATGGGTCCCATCTCCTGCAAGTCAGAGGGCACGGAGAAGCAGGTGTACAGTTTAAGTGAGTCCCTGGCAGGATCTATTTCACAAAGCAGACTACAAAACTCTTCCCAAAACAGCCTAAACTCAAGGTCTCTAGGAAAAGGTTAAAACCAGACAGGTGTCCTGGAAGAGAGGAGGAGGAAGAGCGCACCTACAGAAACCTGTGCCAGCAGGGACAGTGTCCTCGTTGATGAAGAGGACACGGCTCCTTGCAGGACAGGAGGAGGTAAGAGAAACCCAAACCCACCTGGGAAGAAAACACCCTCCCGATGGCAAATCTGGCAATTTGCTTAATCCCCAGCACCCGAGGACGGCATGCCAGTCATCACATGAGACTTTACCACCACTATTAACCAGCACCTTACCAGTATACTCTGTGACCAGCCCTTAAGTTTGCTAGATTTATTGAAATCGCACCTCCACCAATTGATTCCACTAGATGAGAATAAATCAGCTGGATGTTTCAAAACATCCAGGCTGTTTCAAGGATAACATATCACTTCTGCAGCTATTCCCAAAATCCCCACTTCTGCTTCTCCACCATTAACAGGAACCGATCAACATGAACAGCAAACAGCTTCAGTTCAATTCGACTATACCTTTTATTTGAAAGAAGGAAGAGGAAGTAAGGATTACACAGTAAATTTTAAGTGTTATGGAAGGTTCTGTTTTTTATTACAAGGAATGGCATAGCTTGGGGCGGAGCGCCCGGGATTTAAGCAGCAAATACTCAATTGTAAGTGCTATTGCTGTAACAGATTAACTACTACGATCAATTCCAAAGGCAGTTTAGTATACCATATAAAACACAGTAAACTCCTCGGACTGCAGGCCATTACATTGGTCACCCTGAAGTCTTGTCAAAAATTCCCCCATGCAGCTCCACTGCCCTCTGAGCACACTGACAACAGGAAAAAACCCAAAACCTCCTGAGTTCACAACCTATTTACGCTAGCCTGGTAAACATCGTGTACGCTTGTGATACCACCTGTGTGCTTTCCATGGGGAAAAGGGTCAAAAAAGCTCTCTTGCCATCTTCTAAACCCTTCCTCCCTCCAAAGAGGAGAGCAGCAAGACCAAGATGACAAACCTGGTTTAACTCAGCCAGTGTCCTTTCCAGCAGGGACATGTAGGACACCGTCACATACAGGCCATCCCCTTGCAAAGGGCTGGGGATGCTGCAGCAATCACCTGCTTGCTTGCTTTTGCCGCTGCAGGGAAAAGTTACAGAAGAGGAAAAAAAAAACTCACAAAGTTCCAGTTTAAGACTTGGGAAATGAATTACTTTATGCTGATTTTTCCAGATGTGCGGTCCAGCCCGGAATAAACCTGAGCAGCTGCAGAAGCCATGCCCGACTCACCAGGGCATGAACAGGCAACCGGGGCGGCAGCCAAAACAGGTTCGATGCACAAGCACACAGAGAACACCGACACGGTACATGAAGACAAAACCACAATTAAAAAAAAAAAGCACACTTTGCTTGCTGTTTGTAATGTACACTTCCACTTTTCCCCACATCACATTCAGAGTTATCCGTATCACCTCCTCTCCCGTTCATGATTTATAACTTCCTCATACAAACTCCAAGTAATTCCTTAACAGAGAAGTAGTTCTGCTTACTTTTTGCTGTTTAGCACAACTCGGTGGTTTGAAGTTAAAAGACCTGAAGTTAAAATCACATCCCAACGTTTTGCTAGAATAATCAGCAGTACTGGTGAGCACCGGCAGCAGATACGGGTTCGGCACAGACCATCTGCAGACGGGCTCAAATCCCACTGCAGCCGCACACTAACCCATCCAGCCATGCGATACTCGCTCTTTTTGGTAGCCAAAAACAAAGATCAACAACCCTCTTCCCCAGCATGATCTGGAAACTTTTACAGTAAGGAGGGGGGGGGGGGGGGAAGGACAAGGTTACAGAGGAGGAAACAGGGAGGTTAAGACACATTCGATGCCCCTCAGTGAAAAGCTAGTTGATCAAAGACTGACTCTGAACAGTCACTCGCAACCAGCACAGACCCGAGGCACACACCAGCCAGGCCTCCGGCAAGTGCAGCCCATGCAGTCACCTTGGATCATCCACACCCCCCCTCCCCACGATGCCTAGAAATTAATTTCTCACAGCAGGATGTAAAAAGTTTCAATGAGAAGTCACTGTTTCAACTGAGCTGATTTTCTTGTTATGCTGTAAGCGGGGGGTTTTCCTACATACTCATTGATCATGAAGCCAGAAGAGAGATGTCCTGGAAAAAGTCATTACAATTTACATATATATGTGTGTGTGTCTGTGCACTACTGTGTGCATGTGTATAAAAGTGCATACACACGCACACACAGCGAAGTTCATGACCTTATCACATAGATATTTAGACAGATAAACTTTAGAAAGCTAAAGTAAGAACTAGATTTTTTTAAAGACTAAATTAATGCAACAGCAGTAGGACAAGAACACTGGTTATTTTGCAGGTTGAAAAAAAAAAATCATCCCGCACCTGAATTCAACCGGGCAACCAAAAATCCATCCTTTCCCTGATGAAGGCAACAAAAAGCGGGAGAGCAGCCAGAGGTGGGTTGATCATTTTGCTATCTCAGCCATTATTTCCATACCAAGAGACCTAAAAAGAAGAAGAACTACAAGTGCTGAAGCCCCCCTTCAGCAGAGGGGACAAGAGGAGGGTCCCTGCTCCGCAGCCCACTTGCTGCTCCCAGCGGGAAGAGGCTCCCAGCCCCTGGCTGGCTGAGCACTGCAGCCCACCAAGGGTTAAGCCCTGCCATTTTGGTGCCATTCACTGATATGTCCATTAAGGGTGTTACATAACAAAATGGCAGCCCTTAACCCTTCCCTCGCCAGGCTCCCACGCTGCTCAGCTGCATGTGCTCACGCCAGCCGGCCACCACAGCACCTCCCGGCTGCTCAGTCCTGCCTCCCTTTTTTACTAGTAGTATTATTATTATTTCCCCCTTCTTTAAGCATTCAGGGAAAAATAAATGAGCTTGCTTAGGACTGTTAAGTACTTGCAATTAAAAGGAGACGGAGCCCACAGAAGTTTCCTCTGTGCCACGGGTGTCGGGCATCTGGAGGCAGCAGAGGAAAGTTCTCCGCTGGCCAGGGGACAGCAGCGGAGGGGTCCACCAGCAGGAAAGCATCATTTCAGGGAGACCAGCCCAATGAACTGCTGAAGGAAAACAGCCAAAATGTGGGGTACCAGAATCCTACACTGTCCTGAAAACAGCCAGGACATCCCCCCAGCTGCTCCTGGCACCCGGCTTCAGAGGGGAGCACCTGCAGCAGCTCCTTCTGCACCTCGAGCCTTGCAGAAGCTGCTTTTATTTCCATCCGAGTGACCGGGCACTAAGATGCACACCGTGCCCACGTCACAACTGCTCGCAGTCATTATAGTGCAGTAGGAAGCAATTCAGCCTGGCTTTCACTAAATATTTACTACCATGAACAGATAAACATTCATAGAAAGGCTCTGAAGTTGAACTCTGAGCACCACAAACATGAAGTTCTCTATTTGGCCAGAAACAGGCCTTTGGTAGCTGAAGTCCCACTGCACTAGGAGTCACCCTTCTGCTTTCCGTGCTATTTGTATCAACCCAACTTAATACAAAACAAAAACAAACAAAATCACTATTATGGCTGAGTTTGGCTCCATTTATTAAAGAAGCGTGGAGTCTAACCACTATCTAAGTGCTCTGTATAACAAAGGGGGAAGCATTCATGATCCTTAACAGAGAGCTCCATGTGCCACATAGATTATATTAAACACGTAGCTGTGTCAATGGAAAAATAGCTGTTGCCTGTAGAAATCAATCTAGTAATCTGCTAAAATTTTCCAAGAACTTCAGAGAAGCCTTCACTATCAAGGTGATCTTAGATAAAACAATTATAATAAAGCAATTAAGAAAAAATGCATAAACCCCCACATTTTTCTCCTAAATACCTTTTACTAGTGTTGCTATTCTTTACTCGGAGTATTCAGCCTAAAAAAAAAACCCCTTGCTTCTCAGTCCTGCCACAATGACACAGATTCCCTGGTTCGCTCTGCAAAGCAGTGCCAGTTTTTCGCATGCTCTGTGATTGTGATTCATAGCTGTAGTTTTCAGGAATGAACTGCATGGTTCAGTATGGAGTTGGTTCGTTGTCACCCCTGAGCTTGCCGGGAGAATTCAACCATCCTCACACAAGGCAACCGTAGAAGAAGGAAATCAAAGTGATTTTGTTAAAAGACGCCAGCTATTATCAGAAGCGTGTGGTCTGACCCCACCTCGGTGAGACAGACTCTGCCTTTCTTCAAGGTATGGATTCTCTAGGCACATCGATCCTCACGGATATTAACTAATCATTAAAAACTGTTTATCCAGTGTTTATTTTGACTCAAAAATAAAACCTTCCACTTAAAGGACTACAACTTGATTTAAACTTTTATTTGATGGGAACAGATTTAAATATTAAGTAACGGCACTGTAGATTGCAATCAGATCCTCTCCCCTTCTTCCACCCCCCCTCCCCATTTAATGTATGCTTCTTATTAGAGGAGGGATCTAGGTTGGTTCATTTATTTTAATGCAAGAGCAGCAAAATTAGCATCTTTAAATACTCAGTCACAACAACAATCAGCTTTTCCAGCACCACATGCTGTGCATATTATAATACAGGCAATTCCTTGGTTTTTCTGCATTTTAAAAACTTAAGAGCAGGGAGGCTCTCTGTGCACACAGACCATCCACACTGGCTTCAGCATCACTCCTCTCCAAGAAGTGCCGCACCGTGGATTCACGTTCAACCCAATATAAATTATTTAATACAGCCTCAGTACGATCATGGAGGGAATTGGTGTAAGTTGGATACAAAGGACAAGGCACCAAGATCTAAACAACTAAGGAATTTTCTTATTTACCAACCAATATTCTAAGTCTTCTAAAGAGAACTTTAAAATTCTATTAATTCTAAGGCCCACTGCTTTGGGTTTAAAGAGGTGTTTTTAGAGGATACTACTAACAGCCACTACATGAAGGATTTGTTTGACCTGAATTCTCCCCCAAGTTTTATGGATCTATTTTTGTCTAGAAACTACTGGGCAGGAAGTCTGCTAATGACTATGTCTGGGCTTTGTATTACCAAAAAAAATCAGAGAGATTCCTCCTTGCAGGACAGCTGTTAAATACCAGTTTCGATTATGGTTCAAAATGCAGTATTTGGGTAACAAGTTGAATTGGCAAAATAAGATAGTATTTACACACATTGCTCTACAACGGCACAGAGCTATGGTGGTAACTCACTGAACAAGAGAGCAGATTAAGAAATTTCCATGACTACGGTCAAGACATCTAAGTGTGATACTCTCTGCTACTCTCACTGTTACTCCTACTCCTTCACCTCTGACTGATGTTATTAAGAAAGGTGTTTTTATGATTTCATTTAGCCTGTTGGTCTCATGAAAGATGGCACTACTTTGCAAGATTTGGGAACTCAAGTAATAAATAGCCAAAAAATAATCACTGGTGCTCATGGCTTGCACAATGTTAGTTCTGAAGCTGACTCTGGTAAAACATAGTAAATCAAATGAGTAAATCGATGAGCAGAGACATCAACACCAAGACCAGGAAAAATGAGATTGGAAGAAAAGCAAAGACCAGAAATGCTTAACATTGATCACCAGAGCCTCGGCAATATATGTTTTGGAAAGAAAAAAAAACAAAACCAAAAACCACAACAACCCATAAAACAAAAAAACCCACCACCAACAAAAAAACAACAAAACACAACACTATTTTATAAATAACTATTTAAGGATTTATCCAATTGACAATACAGTGGGACAGGTGAGCACCACCACACACAGGACAGCTGATCAAGAGAGCTTTACTTTAGCTACGCCACTGAGCATTGCCAGAGCTACAAGGTATCTGCAGAAATTTCACTTCCATTCACAATTTTTCTTCTGGGAATTGCACAAACGATCAAAACATACAGAAAGTCTCAAGGGAGGAATTTCTTTGTGCTTGCTTTTGCTTCTCCTCTTGTTCAAGATGGACAATATTGTGCAGCTGTTGTGAATGCCCAGTTAAAAGGAAGTGAAACTTCTTTCTCCCTTAGTAAACTAGGGAGATTTACCTACTTCAGAGTGTGGAGTAAAGTGCTAAGTGAAAGGCCACTTTTAGTTGGAACCGAATTCTGATCCGAGTTTAATCTCAGAGCTCCTCTACAGCTCTTCCTTGTCCTCCTGGACAAGGCAGAAGCTGAGGTGCAAAAGAGCAGAAGACAATTCCACCCTCCCAGCCCACCTCCCCATTTTCAGTACTGAACAGGGAGAGAGGGGGTATTTGTCCAAGACTAGAGACTTGTCCTCCATCTTATTCGCAACTCCTACCTGTCAGTGAAGTTCATGGGTTCCAGGTGGGATCCTGACCAGGCCGAGTGGCTGAAAGTGACTGCAGCAAGGATCCTGAGGGAAGAGACAAGCCAGTTAGCATACCTGGTGACATGCCTACCACCTTCACCCAAAACATGCTCGCTGATGAGACAGTCGTCCTTAAACATTGGTACCCGTGTGAAAGATGAGAAGACTGCATTCTATTATTTTAAGGAAAGGAACTGCAAGTCAGGCTTGTGTTCAAATGCTTTCAGATTAAAAACAAAAGCACACGCAAAAATATTTTCAAGTTACTGCTTTTCTTACTCCATATTTCTTTAGTCTTTGCTTCTTAGGTTAACACTCTAGAAGGAAACCAACTGGCTCTTGATATCCCTGGTTTGACCCAAACACCTGCTGGAACCAGCATTCCCATTGCTAACTGATAGTTTCCCTCAAGGAGGAAGAGACCTGCAAGACCTGCACTTGTCCTGATGGCCGGTACCACAGGAGCTTGCTCCAGGCAAGTCTTAAAGCAGTTGCTGTGCCACCTCCCTGTTTTACTTTGTGGACAAAAGCAGCACGGGTCCACATGTGCATGCAGGAGAACACCACTTGAAGACACATCTTCAGAAAGAAACTTGTCATTTTTAATTTGTCCTACAAGCCAGCAGGCCCCCAGACGAGCATTTTAATCGCTAGTAAGGCAATATTTGTCCAATGCTACCTACATGAAGGTAATACTACTTAATACTTAAGTGGCAGGAACATTGAGAGATGCAAACAGAGTCATCTTTGGATGTGACACCACGGTCACACATGTGCTCACACGTGGGCTCAGTTCAGCAATTTAGTGAGAATCTGGTATTTTCACTTAAGGGACATCAGAGCAAGTTTTAATGCCAAGCTGGACGCCCTGGCTCAATACAGTCAGAGGTTTTGGTGGGGTACCACCACCACCCACAACCCATAACACGGATGAAGTCAGTTGTCCTGCTGTTCCTGGTCATACTGGGGACCACATCACCGTTCCCTGCAGAAGCTTCCATGAAGTTGCATGTAAAGCAGAGAAAGGAGGGGAAAACGACTTCTCTAAGAAGTTTTTGTCCTGTAGGACAGCCTATAAAAATAATTCTAAACGAACATGCTCATGTGTTTATCTGCTTCTTACTCCAGAAAAAGTTCTGCTGGCCCATACTCACTTATGCTTTACAAAAATCTTTTTATGAGCCTGTACATACAGCGTATGATATCCAAACCTTCCCTCTCTATGAAAACACTGAGGGAAGAAACCCACAGCCAGTGTACACTGGTCAGTTAGAAAAATCAACGGGTTTTGCTATACTACTGGATCGGCAGTTACCTGTGCCAGCAGCACAAGCCGAGCCAAACACCCCTTATCACAGCCTGCTTTTACCCAGCACAAAGCAAATAATCAGTCAACAGCCACAATTTTAGCAGCGGGTCTTGCACAGCACTGTGCATGCTGACACGACGCCGGTGTCAGCTCTCGGGGCAGACGGCAGCAGCGCTGGGTTGTAGGTGGAGCACAGTAATTGATGCACAGTGGCTGCCAAGACGACTCCTTGGAAGCTCGGCCTCTTATTTCTGCTAAGCCACCAAGAACTGAGTCATTTCCCTCCTCAAAAAGTTGCAGAGCTATTTTCTTTTGTCCAGAAGGCAGGACAACAGCTCACCGACTTCTAGTCCTCCTCTCTGGATAGGAGAAATGGGCTGTGAAGGGTCACCCCTCTGACACCCACCCGAGGGTCAAACTGTTCCCCCTTGACTGAACCCCAGCAAGCTCAGAGGTCACCTTGTCCCAAAAGCTGGGAGATTGTGCCCAGTACATCTTCTCTGGTTTACTATTTTAAGCACCCCAAAAGGTTCCAATAGGTTAAAAAAATTACTCCAGAAGTGCAGATATAGAAACTTAATGAATGGATATGCAACTGTATTCCGGTCCCTGATTAGCTATCTAGAGGGCAGGTCTTGCTAATTATAGCTCATCCTATTAGTTCAATGCTTTTCTAATTAGAAGCCCATTGAAAACCATTGCAATAGCTACTTCAGGGCCTTCAACAGTGCTATAAAACCCAACAGATACGGTAGTACTCCCATGCTGCTCCTTGTGCACCTGGCTCGGACACGAACAAACACTTCTTCATCACCGAAGACAACAAAAAGCAATACACACAACACACACGGCATACCGGGTCGTGACAAGCGCTACGGCACAGCCACGGTAATTGGTAGTTACGACACTGTTGCAGCGAGCAGGAAGCCACAAGTTGTAACACTGGGGGGGGGGGGGGGGAGGGAGGAGGAATTATTCTGCTTGGTAGAGATAAAGATAATCGCTGAACGGGACTGGTAAAGGTCGCAGCGGGAGGGGAGGATTCTCCAGGCATCAGCTCTGCATCGGCTCCATCCGAAGTCAGCTCAGCTCTGCCAGGAGGACGGCACACCAGGCACCTCCAGCGCAGAGGGAGCCTGCGCCGTGCAAAAAGTTTTCCCTGACAAAGAGGAATACGGTTACACGAATGAGCTCGGCAGCAACCTCGCGTCAGAGTGCTCCCCGTGTTTTGGAGGAGTTCAGCAGAGATCGTTCCTTCCAACGTGCTCTGGATGTGGGAAGCCTAAGCTACCGAATCGTATTTCTGAGGCTCTGGCCAGCCTCCATTTTTAATGAACTGTAGCATTAAACTCCCATAGTGCTCGTGTCATGGGACTAAAATAGTTTTCATCTTGCAAGGACACCAGAAGAGCAGTTTAACCGCTTCACTGCCACAGGATGCTGGCAGCGCGGGACCAGGGCCACCTCTCGCGCTGACCCACATTCAGCGCGTGGAAGTTTCCACTGAAACCCAACAGACCGCTGGCAACAAGCTGCCCGGGGAGGCAGCAGGCACCATGGCCCCAGATCCCTCTCTGGCTCCCACGCTCCGTCCCTCTGCAGCCGGCTCCATCTGTGGCTTAGCCTTCTCCTGCATCTCCAAGATGGAAAGTTTGCTTTCGCAGTGCACGCCGCTAAGGAAAAAAGGCTAACATGCTTATAAAGATGTTTCAAAGGATTCACTTTTAAAGCATCTGTTCAGGGAACCTTGTAGAAAGCAGGCAATTAAACAGTTAATGCTCGGAAGCGAAACTCTGTCCAGGCAGCAGCTCTAAGTTTTGACAGCACTTCCATCAGAAGAAGTCACTGCAGAAGAAGAGGAGTGCACGGCTGGACACCCGAGCCACAGGTACGGAGTCCTTTGGTGCAATGCTGCTGTCGTCCAAGGGTAGCGGCGTGGGCTCTGCCACCAGCCGGGGACACCGCACACTGCCTGTCTCGTAGGTCCTGCATCGGCTCCTTCACCATTCAAGAAAACCAAGTCTTTAGTATCCTATCACTCTGCAGTTCTTTCAAAGGTTTGATGTTTCATTTAAAGAGAATTGTGCCTCTCATTCCAATATAGCAACTTTAAAAAACCATAAGTGAAATGTTCATGAAATTAAGCAGGCACTGGACTGAAGAGTACCTCTTGCTAACTTGCCAGAAGAGAAATCAGATCTATTTGCTCAGAGCCTACTTTGTCACTCATGAAGGTTTTTTCCTCTATGAAATGATGATGAAAGGTGTAGCTCAGAATACTAGGGACAGCATTTTTTGCAACGTTACTGAATCCCGTCAACCACTGTCTAGAAAAATTATGATCCAGTAAAATTCAAGAGAGATTTAGCCCGCAAAACAGGGTTTTAAAACCATTACATTTTCAGAATAAGACAGCCTACGGATTCTCTAAGAAGATTAAGGCATGGAAACTATGACACAGGTACCACAGTTTAGCATTACTGCTGTACATACCTCCTCAAACAACGGAGATAAGAAAACTTCTGTACTTTTTGGAAGGCCGAGTGAACTGGTCAACAGAAAAAAGGAGTCACATTTCAATTTAAATATTGACAGACAAGGGGCTAGCTTCTGTCTCACATGTTCAGGCTTTACTTCCATAAACATTTTTGAATACAAGAGTAAGGTCTTCAAAGACTATACTTGTCTAGAAGGAGAACTCAAATCAGGTTTTTTAAGCACCTAAGTATCAGTCAAAAGCATTTCTGTACGCTCCAAAAACACAGATTCCTCCCTGCACACATCTCAACAAGAATTCTAGGAAGAGCAATCGGATAGAAATAAGAGTCATGGTGCATGTTTCCATACAGCGTAAGCAACCATCATGGAGTGGAAAAGCACTTCTCCAGCTTTTTACGAATGTGCCGATCCATTCTGTACCTGGCATATGCTGGTATTTCTCCAAACATTCAAGCATTGCTTTTTAACTTCCGTGTGCCTAAAGATTCAGGTGAAAGCTCCTAAACACCCTGCATACCCACTCTTTAGTTTTAGCCTCTCTACAGTGAAGTGCCACCTTGTAGGAAGATAAAAAGCTCCTTTCAGATGCTCATTAATCCCACTGCTACCCGTTTATTGTGTACAAGTCAGATTGCAAATAAAACCTGTTACAAATTAAGAGTCTCTCCCACTCACTCCTGAATTCCTGCGCCAGAGATAAAACATACAACTCCCCTCCCGGGCCATCAATAGCATTTATAATTACACCCTTCAGATCAATGCCTGCGTTCACAGGGCAGGGAAACCAGGGGCTGCGGTAACCCTTTAGTTAAACCGGTCCATAGACGGGGATCACACGCTGCGCCAGCCGGCGAGGGCATCGTTTGAGACAGCAGCAGAAAGTCAGATATAGAAAAACTACTTACTGGCAACAGCTGTTTTTTAAGCATGTCACCCCAGCACATCCTTCCTTTGGAGAACACTTATTTTCCAGCATTTGTTCTCTACTGGATACCAAGTGGCTACCAAGGGCTGCCAAATCATATGGAAGTGCGTGCAGACTTTCAAGGAGAAACCCTGCCTTTACTTCTGGCTCTGGCAGAGTATGATCTACTAATCACGCTAGCTGCACCGCACTCCATACAGATCTTGACACTAATTCAGCAGAACTAGAGTTCAGCTTTACTCTGCCCTCTCAAATCCTGCCACTCACATACACCAGCGTGCAGGGAAACAGGAGATCTCAGAGTAAATTTTCTGCAGAAAATCCAGGCTGAACCTTTTGAAACACACTGGTACAATCTAATCTCTTGCAATCAAAAGTTACTGTTTTGAGACCAAAGTGCAAGTGCGTTTTGACTTCTCTCATTCCTTAGTCTGGAATATCTCAGCGGTAATTACATTACCAAGCTCCTTCCTTCCTCCCCTCACCAATCTACCCATGCTTTTACTGAGATTAGCCAGAATTCAGTCAAGTGTGGATACCTGGAAGATGCAAAGATAAAGAGGTTCCAATAACACAGTTCAGAAAGAAAAATCAACACTAACTGCAATTTTTTTTTTTTCCTTCCAGGAAGCCTTGCTATTCAAGACCTTGGAAATCTGGCTTTCTGTAACCAGAGCCTGGAGTACCCAGTTACTGCTCTCCTGGTCAGCAGTTCACAACACCGAAGTGCCCACAGCAAATGCAACAGAGTTTACAGATGCTACGTGGAAAACGCAACACTGGCTAGCCCTGCGCCGAGTCCCAAGTCAGCACAAAATGGAGTGCATTTCTCTGCAGGTTGATTCAGAAGATCAGGCAGGCTCAAAATACCCAGATCACGATTTGGTTGGCTACTCATGAATAGAAACACCCATGATTGTCTAGGGTTGCACCACTACGGACTCTAGCAGACACAAGCATGCAGCTTGCTTTTCACTCATAATACAATTTATGTCTTCAAATGGGGGCGGAGGGGGGGCAGGCTCCCCAGCAAATCTCTGAAAAACCAGTTATTCCTCAAAAGTCCACAGGAAACCGCTCCAAGACACTTCCGTTTCATAAAAGAGCAATATGTTGTAAAATGAGCTACAAAAGCTGATTATTTCTAGATAAAGTTAATCTTAGAGCAACCCTTCGGGTAGACCAGTTTTGTTTTGCTTTGGTTTTGAGCGCTGTATTCCCCTGTACAGAAGCATCTAAGCAACGTCATGTTCTCACTCAAAGGAACAAAGAGGCATGATAAGGAATTAGGAAAGTCCATGAGTGAAACAGAAAGAAAATATTATTTTTGCCATTAGTTTTACAATTATTAGTTTAAACTGTGAAATGGGAGTTAAGTCAGAGAAAGGATGAAACCACTGATTAAGAGGTTGCATTGGAGCCAGGTCCAAACAGTTTTATACATCTGTTTCACATCTATCCAAGTTAATCTTTGTAATTACTGTATGGGTAGACCTGACTCATTAAATCAAAATCTTTGCAAGAGGCTGACTTGCAGGAACAACAAAAAACACCCTGCATGTCAGAGACAGCAGCCAAGCAGCAGACATGAACAAAGCAGCGCCCGTTTCAAGAAGAGGAACTATAACGTCTACTGTTAAGCAAAAGGAGAGAACACCAAGAGCAGCTAAAAATAGATTAAAGGGGTTCGGTTTGGGGGTTCTTTGTTTTAGACATAGCACAGTTTGAACTATTTTTCAGTTACTCTGTATTTATGGCCAATTATGTTGATTCTTACCCAGGGCCAAGATCTACCGGATTCACAGGGTGAGCACGAAGGGCTCCTACCACTGAAATATTCATCATCCAGATTGAGAACGCCGGCTCTGTGACTGACGCTGCCGGACAGACACACTCTACGTTTCCTTCAAGACGACTGAGCCTGTCCAGCTATCCTCCATCCACACCGAGTAGTTGCAATGAACTGGTTTTAATCAAAGTGCAATCTAATCGCCTAATGGTGCCGGTCTCTGTGGATTGTTGTATAAACACGTTTTTCAAGAACTGGAATTACTATCTTCTGTTTTCAGATGTAGCATATATTTTTGACGGAGGAAGGGGGTGTCTCTTTTCTATGCAAAGAGGCAGCATTATGAAATGCAATTGCAGAACTGTTTGGCAGAATATTAAACAGGGGAAGAGGGATGTGTGCATGAATTTATCACCTCTTTCACCGAGTGCCCAACAACCCCAAGGAAGAAGACTGGAAAGCTCTGCATCTCTCATTAGGAGAGATGGAGACTAAAATGAGTGGCAACGTTCAATTTTAAAAACAAAAAAAAAGGCAGGTGGCAAATTGTTATTTCTAGCTCTGGTGAAAAAATCTGTTCTACTTTCATAATCGAGTAAGATATGCTTTTTGTATGCATCATGTTTGCTCTGGAATGCCATATTTGGGGGCTCGCTTTCATCTGCTTTGCTGATGCTCACCACTGCAATGAGGCTTTGCTGTGCTCTGCGGGCAGTTTGTGCTCACCAAGAGCCAAAGACTTTAACTGGGCAACCTGGCATCACTAAAACGTGACAACTTGATTCCTCCTGAATAATTTGGTTTGTGCCTACCTGGCTTCAGCATCAGCTACTGGAAACACAGCAGTAACCTTTTTTTATTTTAAGATTTTTTGGGGAGAGCTCAAGATACCATCCTCCACTAATGACACGTTCTGAATCTCAGTTGTAGGAGTACATTAATAACCCATAAGCTAATAATTTTGTAGCAGCAATTTTAGTTTCCCCAACTATATTATTTAAAAACCTAACCGAGGGTGTGTGTAGAGAATGACACCGTTCAGAAATCCAAATAAGGGAATGAAATGGCAGCTTGGCAAGGACCCAGGGGCCACACCTATTTACAGGGGAAGCCGAGCACAGCCACCATCATTAATTAATTCAGAAGCCTCGGCATACAAAACTTGATCTGGATGCACACTGCATCCCCCACCTGAGATCAAAAGGGAGCACTGCACGCCGAACATCACAAGCCAGGCTTGCACACAGCCATGTCTGTATTAAAAACAAGGCAGGCTGTGGGGCTGACGTTTAGCCCCTGGTCCTGCAGTGAGAAGGCAAAAGGAAACAAAAGTTGTCGTTATCACCCATGGGATCGAGGGGGATTTTTCATCTTGAGCAAGCCTAACCGCTGGTAACAAACCTGTAAGGGTCCCTTGACCCAGAAGGAGAAGAAAGCAAACGGATACTGAACATGAGCAAGACGAAGTTTAAGCTCTCAGTTACTTCAGTGGCTTTATGTAAAACAACATCTAACTTCCACAGAAACACGAGGGCACTTTGGGTAGAAAACAACCAGAGGTTTTACAATTACACTGAGCAACATTTTGCAAAGGAGATCATCTTATCAAGTTTGCGTATCTAAATGTCCTAAGGGATCAATAACATGCGCAATATTAAAATGACTCTTATTTAATTACTTCTATAGTCTTCATCATCATAATTCTCAGGCACTTCACAGAAATAAGTTACCCATCAGGCCTTAACTGACAGGATTCACGTGCTTTTGTTCCCCAAGCCACTTGTATCACTTAAAGAGTCCTGGCTACTTGTTAAACCATCATCTTGAGGTTTAAAAACAGGTTTTGGTCCAACAAAAGGAAGCAATACATTCCTCCTTGGACACCTTTGCTAAAGGAAGGAGAAAAAGCAGAAGAAGCTTTAATACCTTCAACAGAAACTAATGGAATAAAGATGGCAGGTAACAAGCTTGGAGGTGTACTCTGCCTCCCACATCCCAGCTTGCCCACAGTGCAGAGAAGTGCACGATCGCAACCGCAAAGCTTGTGATACTTATTTTAAAATGTCAAGCAAAAAGTTTACTTTCTTCAGAATGTAAGAGAATTTTAGAGCTTTTCCAGCCACAGAATACCTCACATACATGCTATATACCAGACCACCCCCAAAAACACTATGCTTTCCACCTCGCATTCTCTGTTCCTAATTAGTATTGCTTCCTTCTTGACTATTCATAAACTTTCCCACAAACAGTATTTGCAAAATATATTAAGACCTATTGATATAATAATCAAGCGGTTTCTCTTGGTGATGTTCCTGTTCGATCCTGCCATCGTAGCCCACGGAGCAGTAACAGTCCCTACATATTAGCAGTCTCATGAATTGCAAGACATTAATTTAATGCTAGCCTTAACTGTAAGGCCTACCTACTATCCTGGAGCATAACTTTAATGAAAATAAGAATTATTATGCCTAGCCAACCCAGATTAGCCTCGAGCTGAGCTTCTGAAAGTTAGGCAAGGATTACTTTTCAAGTTTTATGGAGAATGCCCCAAATGTCCCATTTATGGAGAAGGATTCCATCTCCTCGCTGGGATCTTTCCTCTCAAAAAAAGCTACACCATGAGGCACAGTCTTCTTGCGGTATCATCTGCTTTCAGGAACAGGTATAGAAAAGCTGTTACAAATGTAATCTTCCTTTTCCTCCCAACTACAAAAGTGAATTTGAATTCAAAAAAGGCCTAAGACATCAAACTCCTGTCACATTTACAGAGTTAATCAAGGCATTAAAGGCACACTTCTCCCTAGTGCATGCATGGCCCAGAAAGGAAGGATACTGCCCACAGCGCATCCTCAGCTCTTCGTGAGCACAACCCAAACACAGATGGAGCAAAGCTTCACTGGATACCCTCCACAGATACCAAACAAAAGCAAGAAGACTTACTCTGAGGTAAGGGTTCTTCCACTACCGAAACAACTAGGCACTTGCTTTCAAAGATGACATCTCATAAGCCTTAAAAACAAACAAGGAAGCCAGCAGAAAGCAAAATCCACAGCCCACACTCCACAGCATCCTACTGAGCATAACACCAGCACTGCGCCTGTAATCGGCACACGTGTAATTTCACTATTTTACAACGAAACCCAGAAAATTTTAGATTTCTATTGTGCATGAATCTCACTAGGTGGTTCAGTGTGTTTGTACATACTGCAACACTAGGGACACGTGCACAACGGCAGTACCTAATTCTGTTGGAGACAGGATTTTCTAAGATCCTATTAAATATGAATGCCTTCAGTTTACTTCCTCTAATTCTTGCAAGCATTTCAAAGCTCGTGATCCCATGGCTACTTCAGCAAATGAACGTACTGGGCATAGCTAACAGAACATGGCAAGGAAGTTGCTCCTAAGTACAGCAATAGGTAAATCAGCATTAGCATGAAATCTAATGATTCAACTTGCTGACTAATTTCCGTATCTGGAAAGCCTTCAGCATCTGTAGCATAAACCAAACTAAGAGAAAAGCCACTACTGGCCATCTTCAGCAATATTTCCCCTCTGAAAGAGTCACAAAAGTGACTTTGCTGCTGTGATGAGGCTTGCCCTGTTTCAACGGCATCCCATGCCGGTGCCGGGCTCCGTTCCTTCCAGCCACGCTCTGGGCATTTACAAAACTGTTTCAAGAAAACCTGCTGCTAATGACTGTCTCAGCCATGGGGTAATTGTCTGGTGCGCAGGAGACGTGGTTTCAGCAGCCAATATTGACAAGAGTCTCTCCACCTAGATCGAGTTAGGAAACAAGAAGCCAAGTTAACCAGCATCACTCAATTGGAAGTGTTCTACTGAATTTAAAAAAACCCAAAACAAACAAAACAACAAAGCTTTCTTGAGTGCCAACTCCTATAGTCTTATAGGTAGTAAAATTGGGTATTTGTACCCCAAAGGGAATGACACAGGTCACGTCAAAATCAATTTCAAGACTAACTGAAAACTCAATCAAGGCTGCATTCTTTTTTCCATTGAAAAGCTACAAAATAAGCCTTTATTCCTTCAGCTCCAGCAATCTGGCACTTCAATGCCAAAACCCCACCATAAACTCCTACTTATTTTTGATATTTAACTGAGAAGGGAAGGGGGGGGGGGGGGGGGGAAAGACTGCCTTGCAATCAGCTCACTCTTACTTACATACCTATCACTGTGTTCATCTGGTCTGCCATCAAATATGATTGAAAAAAATAACCACCCTTTTGAGGTGCCATCTAACATGCTTAGAAGTGGTTGTTACCCACTTTTGTCAGAACTTTGAGTAACAACATTTACTGATACAGAATCAGTAATTATGATAAAAAGAGTTAGTGGAACTTCTTCCCAGCAGGTGAGGCAGAATATCTATTTCCATACTCTCTGCTGGAACTACCCACATTACTTACACAGTTGAACAGCGACGAGTTATTTTCACTTGATGGGGTGCAAAAAGAAGAAAATATCATACAGCCTCACTTGCTACTAGGTGTTTTAGAAAAGTCTTCAGGTACTTGACTTTTTAAATATCCGTTTATATTCAGCTGAAGATACTGGAAGTGGGGGGAGAGGGGGAGGAATGGTGTTTACTTCATGTCAGGGCTTATCTCCTGTCTTGTGGGAGTGCTCTTTTATAGGCTTCATTTTTTGTTCCCATCCCTCCAGCTCCCATTCACACTGCTGGAGCAAGGGCAACAAAAAGCACATATTGTTACGGACGGCTGGAAGCACGGTGGACTGCTTCCCAACTCTCGATCCACACGGCTTGGGCTATCGGGTCCAGCGAGACTTGGGTATAACTTTTTAATTTAGTTTGATTCATGTTTATACAGGAATAAGCCCAAGTCAGAAGGTGACGCATAAGACACCAAAACCAGAAGACGAAGCGCTCACACACTGATCCCTTTCATGCTGCAGCAGAGTTCACTACAGGGCACTGCAAATTAGCAGGGAAACGGCATTCAAGTTATTAGTCACCTCATAATTGTTAAAGGAATTGGAGACCAACTCTTCTTCCAAACATGGCAGGAGTAAAGCCTTTCTGGCAGAGCTTTAACTTCATGCCAGATCATCTGGAATGCCAAACTGCCTCACCTGGAGGGTCATCCAAAAACAGTCACGAAAACTCCTTTACTCTTGCAAAATACTGATTGTTTTGGTTTGTTGTTCTTTTGGGAGAGAAAAAGGGGGGCGGGAGGCGAAAAAGAAGGGAAGGAAACAAAGAAGTAGGACAACGAATAGAGGCTGAAATGCTTAACTCACGGTAAAAAAAAAAAAGGTAAAAACCAGAATTTAATAAGAATGAGTACAAACAGAACAGATTGATATAAACTCAGACATGTGCGTGTTAAATAGCCCTTCGACACCTGAAAGAGACTTGAACTCCTGGAGTGCTGTACAACTCCAATCATTTTCACAATACAGACTGTTTGATATATTCTGCTTAATGTGAGCAGCACCTGATCAAGCCGTGGAAGACTTCTAAATGGGAAAGGACCCTCCCCCCAAGGTCTGGGTCAGCGGATCGGTTTGTTTTGTGCACAAACCAGAAGTCGGAGGGAGGACCCAGGGAGTCTAGTCGATGCCCAAGGGCTCACCAGGAAGGACAATGGCAGGAGAAGAAACAGCCTCCTGAAACTGAGCCTTCTTAAAAATAAAAGACAAAATAAACACACTTGATCATCAGCTTCCGCATGTCTTGGTTAAAGGCGCCCAGACTCGACCCTGCCGCTGGGACAGACCCGCCAGTTATAACAGATATAGAGAAAGAAATTCTGCAGAGCTTGAAAACTCACCCAACTTGTGCACGACCTACAAAGACATGAAGTCCTGAATTAACGAATGTGAGAGTCAGGGGTGAACTCCCTGCTTCCCCCAGTGTAGGGGTTTGCCAACTCCCCATTAGACATGTGACACTCCTTCCTGTATTTGTCTGGCCTTCAGTGTCTGTGGCTGGCTGTTAAATTTTACTCTCCTAGATCTTTCAAATGTTTGCATTTCCTAATACAACAAACCGGCATTGCAGATGGTGAGGTAAACCTGATGACTTTTTCTTCCCCTCTTCTCAAGTCCTACCAGCAATTCTCATTTGAAAAACAAGATGACACGGGGTTAAATAATTTCAGATATAAAAGCCAAAGAAGATGAAGATTAAAATAAAAGGAACAGTTGTTATAAGCCACATTGTGCATGCTTCCTTTGTAACATACGCTTATACCCATTTTGCAGATGGGACAGCCAAGGCATGGAGAGGTTTCAGTGACTTACCCAAGGCAATATAAAACTCCTCCTCCAGGGAGGACAGGGAAGCAAACGTAAAGGTGAGAACGAGTCACCACAGCACACAGGCCATCGGCTGGTGCTGAGCAGTGTGAGTGTGCAAGATGCAGTAACAGGGACAAACACCTGGCACCTGCCTACCACACCACCGAGCTGCACTGGATCCAACCGACCCGCTGTCGACCAGCGCTGTGCCGTGCTCAAGCTGCAATGCTGAACTGTGTCAAACCCTACTGATGATAAAGACGAGGAGGAGAGAAAAGGGCATTGCTACAGCTGCACGTAGCAAAGGTTTTCCACTTTCTGCCTTATTTCAGTGTGTTGAAACAGCAACACAGCCAAACACTTTTTCTTAAGAGTCAACACATCAAAAGCAGGCAAAACTTTCTTGCTAAACCTTGACTTTGTCCCATACAGCCCAAATGGCCTAATCAGATTATTTTTTTTCCTCCAAATGCCCTCTTCACTCAAAGAGAATGAGCTGTGCTCATGGAGTGAGAGTCACGACGCTGCTTTCCAGCCTCACTTGCACTAGAAAGAGAGGAGCATAGCGGACAACAGGTTAAAAAGCCCCAGCGCAATGAAGAGGCGTTCTGTAATTAAGAGGTAGGAAAGCTGTACGGGAGAATTCCTCCCTGCCCCGTGGTAGCCACGGTCTCCTGAGGTGATGCCGAACAGGTCACACAGACACACACATACAAATGCTCGCAGGTAAACACGAGCTGTGTACTGGTGCCCTGCTGGAGAGTTCTGAGACCTGACACACCAAGAAGTCAAATACCAAAGCACACAATTAAAGGCAATGAAAGCTGGAAATGCCAGTACCTTCAGCAGTTGGGGAAGGAAGAGGAGAAGTGCTGAAGAGCAAAAAGCCACCATAGGAAACTGCGTATTAATAAACCTTAACCTTTGCTCTGTCCTTGTCCTGTAATGCTTGCTTTGGGCAATTCACTCTCCTTTTCCCCACCTGAAAATGGACATATGATTCACCCGACAATGAGGTTCACTGATGGAAGGGCATTCACACAGGGCATTCAGACTGAGTGGTGCTAAGCAGACAGAAAATATCACAAAGAAATGAACAACCTCAGAAATTCCAGGTGGTGCCTAAGAAATAAAGCGGGAACCACTAACTGCATGAGGGTCAACATCTTTAACAGATGTCCAGCTCCCCAGGTGAAGGGATGCCACAGAAATGCAGAGACAAAGGGAGGGGGAAAAAGGCTAGAAAAGCCTGGGGGGGGGGAAGGATCCCACGCAAGTCTTTACGCCAATTAATCATAGTATGACCGCATAAATAAGCGGAATGTCTATACAGACGTGCCAAACTCTAGCTTGTAAGTTTTAAGGGCACAAATCTAAAACAAGCAGCATGGATAGCGCAGGGAGAACAGGGATAGCCTGATGAAACTATCAAGAACAGACTTTCAAAGAAGAATACAATTGAAAGGCTGTCCTGGATTTCCTACTCCATCAGTGGCATGTTCTTCTCTTAACATTTATCTTGTCTAATACCAGGAAAAGAGGAAAAAAAAGAGAGCTCATGTACCATTCCCCCCCCCCAATCAACAAAATATGCAAACTACATTGCACTTCACATACTGGTCTACAGACCGTCTGCTGTGATACCTCAAACATGAATAGCATTACACAAAAGCAAACGTTACTTCCCCAAGTCTAAAAATAAGTCTGCCGTATCTCCAGATACCACAGTCTCCAGGAACATCTGGAGGGGGAAAAAAAACCAAAACCACACCATCATATAGTTCTACGTTACTTAAATTATTATTGAAAGAGATATAAATTGGAAGTCAAGAAGTGCCTGGGACAGGGCTATAATGGTGGTCATTCTAAGAGGAGGAATAAAAAAACCTCCACATCGCAGTTCATTTTTCCTTTTATTTTATAATGAGAACTCAGGACGTGTATTTTAATTCAAAAGGGGAATGCACACACTGCAAGTTTTCTTCCCAACTTTTTTGTTGCGACCTATCTGAGCAGTACCTATACGCAGGATAAAAGCCTGTACCTGCACAGGTACATTATCACACACGTGAACTCTGTACAGAGCATGCAACTTTCTACCTCACAAGACACATAAAAGGGAAACACAGTGCTTTGTGAAACAGGAGCCAAATAAGCACACAACTACTCCCCTCAGAGTATAGCAGTTAAGGAACCAAAGGATTAAAGCCTGGGGAAGAGCTCACGGTTCATATGTGCATAAGTACTATTAAAAAAGTAAGTTCTGATGCCCAAAGATTTGAATTTTTAAACACGTAAGTACACTTAATACCTACTATCAGCAAGTAACATCTAGCTACTGCGTGTAGAAGTTTGTGGCACAATGAAAACATTCTAAATTTAGTCAGCAAAACAGCATTTTCCACTCAGAAGTTACACATAGAGCAAGTGCTCCATCAAAGCAGAAAACCTGAGCTTTGCTGACCACTACAGCACCTCGTCAGTTCTGTCCTTCCCGATTTCTTGTACTAGATACCGTGACTTTCGGTCAGTTGGCCACTGGCCAGGGACTTCACAGCATGGACACCATTTCAAGAGGTACCACTGAAAGCGTTAAGACAATCTCCAATGTGGCCTCATCACATCTGAGCAAATTTGAGACTTAATTTTTAAAATACTGCCAGCACTATCCGAAAGTTGTCAGAAGTTGACTTCCCTTATCCCAAGCATCATTTCTTCTTCTCCCCCCCCCCCCCCAAAGCAGCACAGCAGGCGTGATTCAGTAAGAAAGTAAGAATGCTTATAGCCCTTACGGATGGGTAGGGCTAACGAAGAGCACACCCAGAAATAGAAGTGTAAGACCATAAGACAGTAAGCCCGGAGTTCCTTCCACACTTATAGTTCCTTTGACAGCCAAGGGATAACTCCAGTTCAAACCTGAGGCCGTGCAGAGAGGTCCCTAAAAGTTGTACCTACGTACGTGTGCTGCTGTCTGGCTGAAAGAGCAACCTGAATCCTTCATCTTGCCTTGCATAAGCCTCACAAACATCACACAACACACCAGCACTGTCTGAATTGGAACCAATGATTTTAAAACAGCTCCACGTATGACTACCGGCCTGTAATTACTACAAAAAAGTCGTAACGCAGCTATATTAAGTTACAGTATTAGCATACTGACACTGCATCATATGCCAACAGTGTTGCATCACCCCTCATTGATGTAACCTCATGACTATGTAATGCTGTTAGGGATGGTATTAGCTACTCCTCTGCGCTTCCACCTCTGAGGAAAGAGAAATGTATTTGGCTACCTCCGCCCCACTCCACTGCTGGATACCGAGTGACCACAGAGATACGACACGTTCTCTTCCAGTGAAACTCAGCAAGGTGGCTTTTACTTCAAGCACAGAACTCCGTCCTTTTCACACTCACACAAAGTGCAACCGCAACATGCTAACTGGTAATATATTTGCTCTTTTTCCAAGTAAAAGCTAGAATAGCATCAGCCTGTTGCTTACTCACAGACAACACATAAAGGGGTGAGCTTTTACAGCCTCAACCTCACATGCCAAGCTGTGCAGCCCTCCCCATTTTCAAAACCAGATAGTTGGGGGGGGAGAAAAAAAACCAAACTAAACAGTTCCCAGCCCTGAAACCGGCATATTTTGTGATCCTATCCGAGATACTTAACCACAGAGCCTCGCTGCCTCCAGGATATCACACCCCCTTTTTTGTCCAGAGCTTGACAATCCAGATGCACCAAAGGCTACGCCAGCAGCGAGTAATGGAGCGTGATGTACCAGAATATGCCGTTCTGTACGTTTCACAATCCCGAGTGGCTGCGAGGCGGCACATGGGGGTAACGTGTCCCCCCCGACAGCCGGCTCTCCCCCCTCCATGTACAGCACGGTCCCCACTTATAGTGCTCGGGGGGGCTATCGGCCTCCCCATGGCCCGAATGCCAGCAGGCATCAATGGGATGTCACCGCCACATCCTGGCAGGTACCGTCCCAAGATTTGGCGGGACTGACGGTCTGTCGCCAGAGCCAGGCCCGCAGAGTGCATGTGCATAGCAGCACAACGCCCAGGAGACCACCACACAGTTCACTTACACAAAAAGCTTTCCATGTGCTACGCGTCCCTTTATTTCTTACTTTCTTCTACCATCTCCTGCCTCTGGTCCCCTACCACCTTGTCCTCTGCCCTAACAGCACCTCTCTCACGCTCCTGCTTCTTCCTCCCCACGTCTCCTTCCACTTGAGACGCTGGTCAATAGTTTGTCTGGAAGAAAGCAGGGTTTCGTTCTCTTCTCCCGCTGATATATGGCAGCTTCCAGCCTGCTGGCATGTCTCTTATTCCCAAAGGCCCCTCTTCGTTTCACTTCCTGTGTAACCGTCTCTACAAGCAGCTCTGCTACCTCTGCTTCCAGCTGCATTCACAAGCGGGCAAGCAAGGGAGAAACATGAAAGTCAAACACCTGCAAAAGAAGCTGGAAACAAGCACAAGGGCCATGCCTGCAAATTAGTGCTCCCTGACAGTCCCTGCCGTACCCATCAGCTTAGGAACCTCCGTCTGGGGGAAAGGGGTTTACTGCACAAGGTACAAAAATAGAAGAGAATGGGGCAGCCAGAAAAAAAAAAAAGACAAGTGAAAGTAAAACCGAAGATATATAGAGAGTGTAAAATTAAAAAAAAAAAAAGTAAGCAGATGCTCTAGAGAAGTAAGTATGTGCACCCTGACTTACGGGCTTCCCCAGCTTTGTCGTTCAAAAGCAGTAAGCGATGCCAGGCAGTTTTCATTCTCCACAAACGAGAGCAGCAATTCCTGGACTCTCGGGAGCTCGACGCTTGCGTGCGCTTGGGCAGCGCCTCTTCCAGAGGACTATCCCGACCGGGGCCAAATCCTGCCCGGCCCCTCCCGCGGGCGCCGGGATCGTGCAGTAATGGAGAAGCCGGGGCACCGGGGCAGGGCGCCCGGCGAGACCTTCACCCGCAGCCCCGGCCGATAACCCCGTTACCGACGCGGCACCGGGGCAGGCGGCGGCTGCGCACCCCTTCGCTGCGTGGCAGGGGGTCGTGGGGCGGGCGGGGGGCGCAGCCCGGTGCACCTGGAGCGGCAGGAAGGGCGGGCGGGCGGGGACTCTTATTGTGACACGGGCCGCAGCCTGGCCGCCAGCCGGGCCAGTGCCACGGCGGGGGCTGCCCGGGGCGGGGGCTGCCCGGGGTGGCCGCTCGCCCCCCGCCGCGGGCCCCGCGGGGCCGGTCCCGCCGCCTCCTCCGCTCGGCGGCACCGCTGGGCGCGGTGGGCAGCGGGGGCCGGGGCGCTCCCAGCCCCGCGCCGGCCCGGGAGGCGAGGGAGGAGGAGGAGGAGGAGGAGGAAGAGGAAGCAGGCACGGCGGAAAGCCCGTAACAACTTTCCGAAACAAACGCCTCGCAGGCTGCCGTCCCGGCGCCGAACAAAAGCCGGCGGCGACCCGGGGCGCTCGGCCCCGGGCTCGGGGGGCGCGCCGCGCCGCCGAACTTTTCGTTTACCGGCGAGGATGCACCCCGGGAGCCCCGCTCCGCCCCGCCCCTCTCCTGCCCGCCGCAGGCAGGGGCACGGACTCCCTCCCCGGCAGGCGTTAATCAATCAGTCCGCCCGACGGCTGGAGCCCGGCGGCCGGAGAGCAGGACTTTGCACTTTTCCCGGGTGAGCGAGGGCTGCCCGCGGTCCCCGCACGGCCGGCCTCTCCCGGAACTTCCCCGGGAGCGCACACGCATCCCCAGCGGCTGCCTTTCACCAGTAACTCTGCCGCCGCCTCTCCCTCCCTCCCCCAAGACAATAAACCCAACGAGAACTTTTCATCTGGGAACTCACACGTCGCGGCACCTCCCCGCCGGTCCCCGCGCATCCGAGCGCCGCCGGTCCCGCTCTCCGGCTGCCGGTTCGCTTCCCCCGCACCTCGCCGCCCCCTTTTCCGCACGGCCAGGGATCCCCGGCTAATCCTCTCCGCCGCGGCTCCCCTTGCCAAATAATGCGCTTCTCACACATGGAGTCGCGGCGTCACTCGGCGGAGCATGCGCGCGGCGGCCCCCGAAACACAGGGCGGCCCGTCCTGCGCCGCAGCGGCGGCGGGGCCGGCGCGGCACCGCGGGGACAGCGGCGGCGGCGGCAGCAGCAGCAGCAGAGGCAGCAGCGGCCGCACCGCGCCGCGCGGGGGCCCGGCGCCGCTTCCGGGCAATGGTGGAGCAGGTCTGTGACCCGGGGCACCATTGGCCGGAGGGGTCGCGGCACATGGCAGGCGGGCGGGGATTGGCTGCGGCGCGGGCGGGGGGCGCCGCCGCGGGGTGCGCGGGCCCCGCTGCGGCGCCCGGGGCCACGTGGAGCGGCGGCGGCGGCGGCGGCAGCAGCGGCGGCCCCGCCGCGGCCTCCGCGCCCCGGGCCGGGCGGGCATTGTTCTCGTCGCGCCGCCGCCTCCCGGGCCGGCCGGAGGGGAGCTGTCGGAGGCGCTGCGGTCCGGTCCGACGGCAGGACCTCCGCTGACACGGATTGTTCTCGGGGCCGCTTATCTTTTTCCTTCCTGAGCGTCTGCAGGCGCTGATGAAGGAAACGGATAGCAGCGCGCTGCTCCCGCGGCTGCCCGGGCTCGGCCGCTCCAGCCTGCTGAAGGATACCGGGCAAGAGTAGTACCGCAGCTGCGGAAGCGAGCCCGGGGCAGATGGCGTGTTCCGGACAGTAGTACCGACGCTCGGAGGCCTTGCTACCGAGTGCGGACGGGCGGCGGGGAGGCACGGACGCGGCTCGTCTCTGAAATCCGTCTTGAAGACGGTGAAGTCTGATAGAGACGATCTGAGCTCCGCAGATTTAGGAGAGAGACACTCGAAGCAGCCAACACTAGAAATAGCTATTTTCTTACACCCAAGAGCCGCAGGGTAGCTTATACTACAGCTGCCGCCAGCTCGCAGTGGGTCAGCAAGTAGCAGAAAGCAGCCTGAAAATATCTGTAAATACTCAGAAACCCAACTCTTAGCTGTGGCATGCACGAGGCGCACGAGGTACGAGACGCGGAGCAAACCCGAGGGCACGAGGCAGCGCAGCGATCCCAGCCGCTTCCCTGGCACCGACGGCAGAGCTACCGGTGCTGCTCCGGGACGGGACGGGACAGGACAGGACAGGACAGGACAGGACAGGAGCGTTTGTAGAGTAGCCCTGCTCACCTCCCGTCCGTCGTCTTGTAGGAAACTCTAGAAGGGCTCTCTGAAGCCGTGTTTACCAGATCTTAAGTCCAGCAGGTGAATTATTTTAGACCCAATTAATAGCAGAAGAAATTCTGAGGGGTTTTTTATTACTGATCCCTTTAATACAACACACTTGCAGGTCGCTGGTGAGGTTTTCCAGCTAACTACCGTTTTTCTCCTGTCCTTCGGCAGCGGCAGCTCACTGAACGCTGTTCTCTCCCTCCCATTTCTTTGGTCTCGCCGGGCTGTAACCCCTGTGCAGGTCTGCCCAAGGCAGGGGATATGAAAAACCTTTGCAAGTGACCAAAAGATCCAAATTCTTCTAGATTTTCTGTAGCGGACTGACGCCAGTGAGCCTTAAGATGGCCAGTTTTCCACATTTCTCGTTATTTTTCGGATGTGGTCTGTTGGCTCCTAAGTCACCAGCCTGACTACATCATCCCGGGAAGTCAGCCTCACGTTAATAATTCTCAGTAGGGCTATACCCCGTACTTCAGGGTTCTTCTTCCCCTCTTAAAGGATGAAGCTTCTGGCTCCGCAGTCGTATTTCTGACATGTTTTCTAAAACCTAGTTGAAGCATGAAGTTAAAAACGGGAGGGATGTCACAAGGACTTGGGGAAGAAAGTTACCCCAAAAGCGAGATCCTGCGCCAGAGCTGGTGTGTGCAACACATTTCCAAATGTGGTACTTATTGAAAGAGATTTAGAAGCAAAATAATTAGTGACATTTGGGGCTTTTTTTTTTTCAGATTTTGATGACTTATTCTGAGGCTAGAAGTTAATTCAGAGGTCCTGTGAAAAGGCGGGGACCCTCTTCTGCCTCTCTGTGGTTACATCCCCTCATTATGCCCCGTATTCAAGCACAAAGGATTTCCGACAGTGGCAGCTCACTCGTCTGGCACCCTTACTTTGCCTCCCGGTCACCACATCATCCAGAGCCTCGCCGATTATTTTTTTACATTAAAAATGACAGACAACCCTTGTCAAAAGGCTGTAGGTGCCCTCTCAAAGAAATGCAGAAGGCGAGCCGGCATGGGAAGGGAAGGCCACGTCACTGCAATAGCCAGCTTGCTCTCTGCCTTCCCACCAGAACCCAGCGCGGGACCAAGCGGCAAACCTCCCTCCAGTCCCCTCTCACAACGAGACTACCAGGGAAAGTTCAGGCGTAGCTGTTACAGGTCAGGTCACCGTCAGCCTAGAAAACCAAACCACCCATCTACAGTCCTCCGCACACGATGCGCAGCGATGCTACCACAGACTGAGGAGAATGCTTTTTCATGTTTTTCTTTCACCAGCTTACATAAAACATCAAAGCAAGCAATTATTTATAAATACTTTAGAATTGTGTGGTTTAAGACCAGCTACTCATTTTTTGTGGGGTTTTTTAATTATTATTTTTTAATAAAGACTGGCTTCTCTTTGGGGGCAAAGTTTGAATTTTAGCAACGAGATGTTGCAGGGGGACAGTCCAGGCGTAGCTGCAAGTGGGACTGTTAATAACGCAGTCACCTGGAAGGTGCATCAGCGTTGTAATTGCCTAATGGAGACACAAGCTGATGTCAAGGGTGGCAAGTCAGTGGCTTTATCAGCAAGAGAAACACTGATACCACAGACTTGTGTGTTCCTAGAAATACATATGTACCGTGAAGTAACTTGTTTGCAGCATGTTTAAGTAAACTGCAGAAGTAAAATTAGTCCTAAGCTGCTTTCAGGAGGAAAGTTCTGTGAAACTCCAACAAATTAAGGAAAAACGCTACTTAAATGAATCTACCTGCATCTGTCAGACTTTGAAAGAGTTGGGATTTGGGGAGGAATTCTGTAGGTTATATTAATCTTGTGTTGAGAAAAAAATAAAGCTGACACTACTTAGGTCCAAACAAGGCAAACCAGACATCGGAGACAGTAACTAATAAATGGTATCTTATCCCTATTTTCATATATAAACATCTTTGCCAGGTAGCAAGAATTTGCCAGTAAGAAAGTATTGCTAAAACATGATTAAAGCAGTCCCCTCTCCTATTTAAAATAGCACCTAAAATCTTCACAGCCAAGTGTCAGTGCACTTTTAATCTGAATACACTCCATTTTGGGACTCTCTACCTTCTAACCAAACACTTGGGCGCTATGCATCACCACAGTACACCTTTATTAAAACAGGCAACATTACATTATTAGCATTATTGGATTTTAATTTAAATTAAATACTACATTTAAATTAAAATCCAATAGTTCAGAATTAGAAAGGCCATTTATGTAAGCAAACAGCTATACTTCTGCAAATCTTTTCCTTGTTATGAATCAGACGGTGCATGGTAAAGCAATACCAGAACAGTGTTACCTCACCATTTCTCACCTGGGCCTTGATTAAAGCTACTCAATTAAGCGCAGAGCAGAGCACCGCGCGTGTGCGGTCAGATGGGAGAAGGAAAGCTGGAATCCAGCTGGCTGTCTCCACTGCAGCTGGCATGTCTTGGGTGTGTCACTAAGGTGACACTGTTCCGAGGAGGGCATCAGCTGCATGGCGCTAATGACACTCCCTGGTGCCTGGGTGCCGGGACTGGCTATGCGTGGGTGGCTCCAGAGGGAAGCCGTCCTGTCAGCCCTTCCAGCCGGGCCAGTGGCACGCAGCAGTCACGCACATTCCAGATGCAAAGTCCAGAGATAATATGGATCAAACACTTCATCCTTCCCGTATATTTTAATACTACGCTATCTACAGGCTTCATAAAAATACCACCCCACGTAGCGTACGCGAGGACATTAATTTGGTTGCGACAACAGCAGAATTTGGTATTGGGACACGAGGAAAAAAAAACCAACAATTTGGGCAAAATTCACAAGTGTCCATAACGGAAAAATGAAAACTGAGATTAAGCCTTTTCCCAATGCACGTCAGAATGTAGGTCACAAGAACAAGCAGTAAACCTCAAGCCACATCTCTTAGACTTGGTCATCTTCCTACAACCACCAGCAGATATAAGACGCACGGGAACACGCTAATATTGGCATACCGAACAGGCTAAACAAGTTCTTAAGCTCAATGGCTGATACGTGTCTTTGTGAAGGTAGAGAACACAACTCCGATGTCGTTTGATGGTCTAGAGGACCAAGACATCAGGAGCACAGAGACTTCGAAAGCTGCTTCAGACCAGCATCTGTATGTTACGTTCACCTGATTTCCACCGTTCAGAAGATAAACTAAGGGCTACTGCTGAGTGTGTATTGAGCTGGAGTCTGACACTGGGACAAGACAGGCTGCAATCCTTTAATTTTTCTTTAAAAAGCACCTTGTAAAGGATGGGTTAGGCTTTTTTATCTTTTCTATTGCTGGCTAGAAGTTTGAAATTAACAGACTACATCCTGAAATAGTTAAAGGAAAAAAAAGGATAAAACTCTAAGCATGCTGCAACACTGCTCAAAATCTTCAGAATACAATTTTAAGATGGCTTATGCTAAGAATGAAAGGAATTCCATAGACTTGAGACCAAGAGATGGTCCTTCACTTACTTTCTGGTGAAACTGTTCTCATGCAAGTGCAAGCTGCAGCTCCCACCAGCTGCTCGAGACTGAATTTCTGGGAAGTAGTTCAGGAATAGGATGAGCTGGTAAACTGGTGCTTTTTGACCAGAAGAATCTGAGACACTTCAGGGTCACTATATAATCTGTTCCGCCGGGTCTGTTTGCCTGGGAGTAATGCTTAAATATGAAACGTCTTCTGCAGCAAAGCAGGACGCGAGATTGGAAACAGTCAAAATTCCATGATCTAAGCAGTGAGGTGAATGACCCTAAATAGAAATGAAAATTAATCTTTCTGGAAAGTAAAGAATTAAAGATCAGTAAGTTATTGGGGAAATGGGGAAAGCAGCGGACATATGCAAATACTGCTTGGCCTGAGATGGTGCCTTCAGTGCGGTATTTATCTGACCCTGCCTCCAAGAAGCACTTTCATGGTTGGAAGAGGATATATGAGGAGCTTTGCTCCAATTCAACAAGCGCTTCATGGACTATCGATTTTGCTCGGAAGTGGGAGAGAACAAAGTTCACCCAGCATTGCTGTTATTTAAAGATCTGCCAAAGAACATCTCAACCTCCTGAAAACTGGTCCACCACAGACTGTCTCAGATCAGTTCGTCTTGTGATCTGCAACTTCGGACACAAATGTTTTGCTGGCAAACAGTGAGTCAGAGCCACAGAGCCATTACTGGAGGGAATGGCTGTGAACAAGCACCCCTTGCTTGTTTACTGATCATTGTCACGTGGTTTATCAGTACTTGACCCTGATTAAAAGAAGAATTAACCAGTTGCAGAAAACTCTACAGAGTTCCTGTATAATTTGACTTTCTGCAAGTTTTAACTGCCACAAACAGTCCTGTGAGAAGCAGGAACTCAAATCGGTGGGTGCACGCCGACAAAGAGATCTCGGCCTCCCTTCCTGCTGATTGTATCAATCGCTGAATATTCCTGAGAATCTCTTTCATCTGGACCTGCCAGCCTATTTTTAACTGTCTCATCTGCAGCCTGTAAGTGTGGCGCACCAAAGAAGACCAGGAGCCCTCAAGAACCTCACTGTTTTTCTCTTTTTGTGCAAGAGAGAAAGCTCGGTCCATGAGTCTCTTCTCTAGCATGGAATCCTTTTCCAGAACAGACTATGGGATACTCGGCACCGGGAGAATCTGCTTACAAGAAGTCTGCCAACCGGCAGCGGCTTGTTCTGCATCAGCTGGACTGCTGATCACTTCACACCGTCCTTTTTAAATGAAAACAGGGTTGTGCCGCAGTCCACATATGCAATCAGATGATTCTATTATTATCTGCTAATTTCCTCTCATCTTACACACAGGCACTGCATTTGGCCTCCTCTAACTGGTAAGCTCTTCAGGGTGTGGGCACTCTTGGAGTGCTCCAGGACCGCTGTGCTATTAAACTGTGTAATTTTAAGAATGAATGGCTTCCCGAGTGCAATAATGAACACTTCCAGTTGTGTATAATTTTTTTGTTGACTCCTGATTAAAAAATATTTAAATTACTAATTCACACCAGTATCCGTGTCCATATACTCTGAAACCCTGAACGGTGAAGGCAGGAGAAAAGAGCTGATGCACCATCGTTATTAGGAAGTATTCTTAGAATTAAAACGTGTATGACATTTCCTCCCATCTGGGGAGCGTTTTGGTCTTTACTGCCCTCCAAATTAGAGGTAATGGGGGAAACATGACCTCAATAACTGATAGTTTTTACCAAATGTGGAACAGAACGGACCAAAAGCTCTATTTGTAGTTACCCCATTTTCTAGAAAACCAGCTTTTATCCTTGAGGGGACCAGTTAGGCTGCCTGGTATACTTTGGGCTGAAATGATTCCTTTCTCAAGATTAAACAGCAGATCTGAAAGTCATACAGTATTGGAGATGTCATGATTAAAACTTTGCTCTCTCCCTCTGACACATACAAGGTGTCCCTGCACGAGGCTGTGGTGCTGGTTGCAGGAACCGTACCAAAGATTTTGATTTTGAAAGCCAGATTGTGCTGCTCAGCCGAGTTGTGAATTTTCAGGTTATCAAACTTAAAACTGAAAGGGTTTGAGAGTATTTTCAAGTAGGAGTTGTGTTTATCCACCAAAGTGTATGGGGAATTGCAGGAGGTGGTTGTTCCTGACTCCAGGTTGTCATTGTTAATAATACATCATTATTAATCAGATTTGAACAAACCCCCAGTCAGTGTTTACCAGCTGGCAAACTGGACACAGAAAAGCCTGATTCAGGAAGGATTTGTTTTTACAGTTCAGACCCTGCAAACGAAGGGTTTCAGAGCGTGTAGGGAATGTCTTTCACAAGGTAAACGGGTTTGTAGTTGCAGCCTGAAGAACTCCACCTAAATTCCACAGATGTATTTGAGCAATTCCCAGTAGCTTATTCTCTCAATCCAGCATCAGACTAGATTCCTAACGGAGATTAATGCCCGCACAATCAGATATCTGTCTGTACGGATGCCGTGACATCGACAGTTCTCTGTGGTTTAACAGACGAGTGCTGGCTAAAGATCCTTAAGGATGGGGCAACTGAGAAATAAAGAGCTGATGGAACATATTCTGTATTAATTATAAGTTCTGCCTATGCAAGACCTTCTTTTTCCAGTGATACAGTTTTGATGAAAATAGACACAAGATCCTCCAGAACATTGTCAGGTTACTCTTACTTTAGATTTCTTTAAATATGCAAACAGGCAAATGATTCATGCTCTCCCTGTCGCTAAAACCCATACTGCGTTCAACCACCGAGGCTGGTTGTGTGTAAAATCATCTTTTAACTGAATTAGCTTCAGTCTTAGCTTCTTTTTTTTACTGAAAGTAAAGCCCTTCTTACCCCAAAGAGTGGGACTGCTGCTTGGCTACAGACAAAAGCACCGAGTGAGGTGGTCATCGTGAGCGGTTAAATTTCAGACTGTGATTAACCGTAGCACAGCGATAATCTCCAGGACCAAAAGGAAGGTAGCCTTGGAGCAAGCCAGGCAGAGAACTGAAATCAGCCGTAGAAATCTTGCAACAGAGAATCTTGCAACTAATGAACTTAGTACAGTCCTGGTTTAAAAGTGACTGCAATAAAAGGTAGATAAAGATCAAAAAGCAGGAACTTTGAGCAAAACACATGCAGAATACTGTCCCTTCACTAAAATGGAGCATTTTCCTTAGAGTTGTGAAAGGGAGTACCCAGTTGTTCCTGGTTTCTCAAGGCATCCACCCAGGGATCAGCACTGCATTGAAACTTGCATTGCATCCAAAGACAACTGCGCCATTTCGCTACAAAATCATCTCCTTGATTGTAATTAAATTTATTAAAGTTTTTATCATGTCAAGCCCAAGCAAGTTATCAGCACCTCTCAAACAACTTTCCTTTAAACTTTCATAGGTGAATAAAAGTTTGACAGTTCAACATGGCCTCAGTTTGCTGTAAATCATGTTGTCATTTTTAAAAGTTGAATACTCCGAGTCCTTTGTTACCTGTAATTCTCAAGGACTTGACTGTGTATTTGTAAGACGCCAACAGAGCCTTACCATAAAGTTATGTTACCAGCAATCCCGGGCACACTGATGTAAAGCCAAAGGTCTGCGAAAGCACAGCCAGGTTTTACTGATCTAAATAAAGTCGACTAGACAGATCATTATTGGGGTGCGCTGCATTTTGAAAACCTCTGTATTTTCACGAAGATTATGAGAGCCTTATACCATGTTTACTACAAGCATTTATTAACATTGTTCCTCCTGGTAATAAGATGTTTATTATCAGCACATTAAAAATGCCAGTCTTTTCCCCTGACCCCCTGCTAATTCCAACTTCAGTTTGATGAAGTCGCCTCTCTTCCCCCAACAGCACTATACTAGGTCAGTTCCATAACCTGCTTTCCTGCTGAAAAGCAAGGCTTATAAATTAGATTCATTTCTAAATTTAGGATTTATGGGATCAGTCATTACTGGTCTTATTTTTTCAGGCAGATTTCAAGGGAAAAGTATTCATAAAGCAACTACCGCTTCTTGCTTAGAGTTTACTGAAGTCCTAAACTATACATCTCTGCGTGCTTGTTTGCATTAGTTGCTGCAAACACCTTCACAGAATTAACACAGACCTTTTATTGGAAGACCAAGGTTAGGGGTTTTCTTCTTCCAAAATAATCTTGTATTTTAATAGTACTTCACAAATTGCATATGGAGTTTCCCCTAGTCTTTACGTTAGAAAATACGGGTTGTTCAGTAGGAACAAGAATCAGGTGAGGAAGAAGAGAAGAACACTTCATTGTGGCAACAGGCAGACTTTGGTAAGCTGTTTTCCAATCTGAAATTCGTCCTGGACAACGAAGCCAAATCCCTCTACTGAGAAAAGGCAGCGAGGGAGATCCCTCGCAGCCATCGGATACTGCTACTGGTTACGTGCCGCTCCCAGCGCACTGCCAAGAGATGGCTCTCGGGGAAAGAATCACATCTATGTCACCAAAAGCTGAAGCACCCTTTGTTTTCCTGTGAAGAGGCGGCTGGTCCTCCATCACCACTTCCCGAGCCTTGCTCTGGGTCTGCAGGGTGCAGAGGCACATGCAATCGAGAGGGAGGAGAGAGAGTGCCACAGAACCGCGTGCCAGGGTTCCAGTGCTCTGAGGAATAATCAGGTACTTGTTTAATAACTGCAAAAAAGGGCAGCCCAATTCTTATCATCAGGCTCTCTGGAGATTTGACATCCTTGGCATTGTATCCAAAGAGGAAGGAAATTTCTCACTTCCCTAGCTATTTCAGTTATATAAATCAATTGTTGAAGGATAGTTTAACGGGTCTGCGCATAGGAACCAAGGCAACTGTATGTGGGCTCAGATGGTCTTTGGAGATACTTATCTATAAATTAAAAATATAATGCTTTGTAATTTATCCGTAATTATATTGCACATACATTGAAAAAATGGTGAAATCTAATAGCTAGAAAAAAACCCACTTGATTTTATAGTGGCAGTCACGATGCCAAGTCTGTTATATACTGGTAACAACAGGCTAAACCAAGAAAATGTTCCTCAGCTGTGAAGTTATTTGATCAGGGTCCTTTGGACCCAAAGCCCAGGTGTTGCCACCAAATACTGACCATCCTCCTCTCATTTTCCCCAGCCTCCTTGGAACTTCCATGTCTTATCAGCTGGGCAAGTGGGTTCAGTTGCATAAACTTAAAGAACTTGTGAGAGACTATTAGTAAGGGTGGTGGATTAGAAGATGGAGTTCTCTAGCAGAGAAAGCTGCTAGGGGCTGCAAACACAACAATAAAACAGATGGAAAAATCCTGAAAATACCTCTGGTAGCTCTGTGAGTGTAAGGCCGCTGGTTTACTACACCAGGCAACCAAAAAGCAAACACTGCAGGTATCGTTCCAATATTCCAGCTTGTCACTAACACCCTGATTATTCACTTGCAGCGAGGAAAGGATCTGTCCTAAGCCACGGGAGCTAAAGGGTGAACAGATGTCATGGCTGACATAAGGAACCTCGTGTAAAATGAAACTATGATAAAGACACAACTACTCATACAGGTCCACGTACCTGTTTCTAGGGAAACTGTGTTTTCCACAGAGTATCCTTCACAACTAGCATTAATTTGCTTATTTTGCAAATCTAGAAACCTATTTGATTAAAAGTAACGACTCGAGTGAAAAGGCAGGGAAGATTGAGTCATACAAGAGTAACTCTTGTCCTCCTCTCCATGCTGACTTTTAACCTTTCTCCTCTAACTGCTGAAGACCCAAAGAGTAGTATTTTCTCCTGTGATTAAGATGGGTCAATGGATTTGGTTGATGCAATTTATTTTACTTGGGTAAAAATATTTATTATCCTATTCTGAAAGTAACTTACGGCATCTCTATATGTAACCAGCCAGAGAGGTAAGACCGCTGGCCTCTGGAGATACTCCCAGATGCTCTTCAGCAGCCAGCCTACCTGTATGTACATGGTACAACAGCTCACATGCCTTCAGTTTTCATACCTGGGCTGGTAACCGCACTGGTAAGGATTCCAAAAATGTACACACCACCTTGCTCCAAAGAAAAGGGAATTAGTCAGCAAAGGGGTATTCTTATACTGTGTCTTCTCTCTTTGTTCTTCGGCTGCAACAATCATTGATATTTGTGGTTGCACACCAAAATTGTGAAACTAGATACTCTGAGTCAGCCCAGAAATGTAGATGAGATCGAGCCCCAGCATTCTGCAAGGAACAGAGGACACGACCAGCAAGCCAGAATAGGCAAATACTTTTCACACATCTTCCTGAAGAGTTTTTTTTTGAAGCAAGAATGCTATAGAGATATTTCAGACTCTGGTAATGGCCCATTGATGCTGCTCAGTTCCTCAAGCAGAAACGCATATGTCAAGGGATGCAAGTGGTCCAAAAGTTTTAAACCCTGTAATTTGTAATTCACTGTTCCAGTTCATTCTGGCCTTAGCAGTAAAAAAAGCTCCGAGTCCTCATTCCACAGCATCACGCTACGACTAGGAGACATTTTAGGGTTGTCTCTCCTCTTCCCTCGGGAGTGCTGCTAAAAACGCGGCTGCGACCCATTGAATACATCTCCACTATTACTTTTAAATTCCCTACCTGCCCGTGGGAAACTGTGACAACACGCAAGCCAGTTTCTCCAGAGACTCAGTGGACTCCCTAAATTCAAGCTAAAGATACCAGGGTGGAAAACAGTTGATCTCCCTTTGGCCCAAACAGCTGAACTCTTATCGAGATAAGAGACGTTCAGTTATACTTAAATCTAGCAACGGCCTTTTATTTTTTGCTGCAGTAAGGAGGTTAACGTTCAGCAGTTCTGCCTCTTACACACAATCCTTGAAGCACTCAGCCCGTCATGATGGAAACTGGATAATTAACTTTGGATGAAAGCTAATTCACATTCTTCGAGTAGCTTTCAAAAGCAAAGCTAGTGTGTTTGTGTACTTTTTTAAACAAGATTTTGTGATTTGTAGTCCCCAACTCGTTGCTTATAGACAAGTTTCTTCCTGCAAGACCCTCTGAAATTACTCATGGGAACAGGAAATTAAGATGTTTAAAATGAAGCCAACTGGGAGACATGAAACAGCCTGCAGCATTTTGCTTCCTTCAGATACTAGGCCATTGGACAGCAGGATTTAGGGACCACTGGTACACAGCCGTAATTTCAGCTATATTTGTGTGGTAACATCATCTGTTTTACTCTCTGGAAGATTTAGTCACTGTTTGAACAGTATGCATGCTCAGGTTCATGTAAGACGTGTCATTAAACTCTTGAGAAAGTCTGAAAAAAAGAAGTCATCTGTACCAGTGAGAGCGAGATTAGAAGCTCAGCTCAATCTAAAGCTTAAAAGAAGACTGCCCACTAAAAATACATGTTTTCTTTCTTAAAACTTTGTGCATGGTACAGTTGTGAAAAATACTGAAGTATTTCACACAATTTTCTTTGCATTTCATAGTGCTTTGTATTCAGCTAGTTCAAATAAATAGTTGTACCACCAATTCCTAAGTTGTTTAGGAGTTATGTTTAAGAGTCCTTCTCAAGTTAAAGCAAAAATAAAAGCTTTTTCTCCCCTTACACTTTTTTTATTTGGAATTTGCTGCTAAAATGCTGTGAAGAGTCAAAATTTGTAAAGTTAGTTACTTCTAAATACTTAAACTGACAATATTCTTTTACCTATAGCAACTGCCCGAGCGTACACAGCTCGTACATATACTCCCTTATACTCTCTCTAGCTTTTCACCGCTCTTATCACAAAGACGGCGAAAAAAAAGCAGAAGATAGATAGAAAATTAATAATGAATTAGATTTTTAAGAAGCCCTCTAGATACGTTCTGTGAAACATGGCAGATAGCTGGGGGTGAGGAGAAGGTGGTAGACCACAGACAGGATATAACTTTATTTTGAATAGAGCTTGTCTTGCGTACAAACTAAATCCCCCCCCAAAGTAGTACAGAGATAAAACGCTGCCAGAAAAAAGAAAGTGATCGAGGCAAACGCAATAGTGGTGTTTTCAAATTCGTGAAAATGAGCCTCCTTCTCAATCTTTGCGCACATAACCTCCGCACATCTAGACACAGGGGTATAAGGACTCCTCTTTGGCATCAGCCCCACAAAACACCTCCATCTTAAGTCCTGTCGTGAATTCAACCCATCTGGCACTCTCCAGCAAGCAACCAGTTTTTTTTTGTTCCTGCTTAGCAGGTCCCCTCCGTAAGTGGCCTCACCCTGCCTGCATTCACCCTTTCTTCCCAGGGACGCCTCATCCACGGCAGACCCTCGATTTTTGCTGCCCCGTGACAGAACTTTGTCCATTTCTGGAGCACCACTTTCTCTTGCAGTGGACGTCTTGTTCCCCCCGGAGCACGCGCCACTGAGGCTTCTCTCAGGAGTCCTGGTACCTTCATTACCAAAAAAGCTGCCCTGTTTCTAGCAGCACCCTTCCCTCTCCAGCCGCCGGCCTCTCCCCCGCCATGCCCCCTTCCCCGCCTGCTCCGGAGCCGGCTACACCCAGCCCGGCCCGGTGGCCCCAAGTTCTTTCCCGGATGCCCCATCTTTAGCATCGGTAGTTCCCTCCCCTCCCCCACTTCCCCTCCCCCGCCTTCCCAAGTCTCTGGGACTAATAATCTGGCTTTGCTGACATGCTCTGGTAGCTGTGCCTATCGGGCAACTCCCAGGATGCACTCTTCGCTCCTCCCTGGCACCCCCTCAGCCTTGCCCACCCTCCGCTGGTACTTCCCCAGCCCCCTTTCCCTCCCCTTCTCCCCCCCCCCCCCGTTTTGTGAGCGCCCCTCCCAGGCCCGGTCTTCCTCAGGCCAATTCCCCAGCGTCCCTTCGGGCCTTCCCCTCCCCGCCGTGCCCGGGCCCTGCCGCCCCGGCCCCGCCGCCCGCGGGGCGCCCACACCCGTGCCCCCGGGAGAGCGGCCGTGCCTCACAGCCACCCCCACACCCCACCCCGCCGGTCCGCGACCCCCACCCGCGCAGCGACCCCGTCCTCTTCCCCGGCCCCTCTCCCCTCGCTCTCCCCGGCTTCTCCCCTCCGCCCTCCCTCGCCTCCTCACTCGCCCCTTCCCCTCAGCCCCGCTGCCCCCTTACCCTCGCCCCTTCGGGGTGTGTGTGTCCCCCTCCCCGAACGCCTCCCCCCACCCCCGGTCCCCAGGGGCTGCGGGGGGTGGGGATGTCACTCACTCTCCTCAGCCCCCTCAGAGCCGCCTCCTCCTCCTCAGCGGGGCCCGGGCCGGACTGGGGCCGTGGGGGGAGGGGAGGCGGCTCCCTCAGGTGGCCACTGACAGGAGGAGGGAGGGAGGGAGGGAGGGAGGAGGGGGCTGCGCGCGCAGGGAGCCCCGCCTCGCGCCGGGCTCCCTCCCTCCCTCCCTCCCTCTCCCCGTGCCGCCCCGCGCGCCGCCGGCGGCGCGGGACTCCCGGGGTGGCGCGCGCGCCACCAACCGTCACCTCCTCGGGACGCCTTTCCCGCCCACCCCGGTTGCTAGGCAGATTTGGACAAACTTGCGCCTCCGCGCGCCTCGCCCCGCCTCCTGCTCAGGCCTTTGGGGGGGGGCTGGGGGGTGGTGGGTTTGTTTCTTTTTTTTTTTTTTTTTTTTTTGAAACGAGGTACGGACGGCTGCGACCCCCAATGAAAAGCTGGGGTTGCCCAGTCCGCTAGCCAATCGTAGCCAGAGCCCGCCTTCGGCCCGCCCACATACTAAGCGGTGAGGAAAAGAGGCGGGGCGGCCTCCTGATTGACGGGCAGCCTGGCCAGTAAACTCCACGTGGCGCTCGGTGGGTGGGGGATCGGAAGCCAATGCGCGGCGCGGCGCTCGGGGAGGGGGCGTGGCCCGCGGCCGGGCCGGGCTGTGAGGTGCGGGGCTCGGCCGCCCCCCCTCCCCCCCCGCGACCCGGGCACCGCGGCAGGGCCGGGGGTGGGGGGGGCAGCCCCCGCCCGGCACCGCGCCGAGGCCGACCGAGGTGATGCCGCTGCCCGCGGGGAGGGGCCGGAGCCGCCGGCCGCGCTGAGAGGCCCCGCCGGCGGCCCTTATCCGCCCGCGCAGGCCGGCCTGGGGCCTCAGATAGGGGCCGGCGGCGGGGTCGCTCGCTCCGTGAGGCGGGGGGGGGGGAGGAGGGGGGGGGCGGAAGGGGAAGGCAGGCCGCGCCTCGCCGGGGGCTCCGCAGCCCGAGGCCTCCGCCGGGAAAGGACCCTCGCCGTCCCCGAGCCCCGCCGTAGCGTCGCGAACCCGTCCCGGCGGGGCGGGAAGGGGGTGAAACGGGGGCAGGACCCGGGGCCCGCGGCAGCGGCGCGGCAAGCCCCGACAAGCCGTCCGGGGGCCGGGCAGCCCGCGGGAATCCGCGGCTGTGGTGACTCATCCCCGCTTCCTCCGCGGATCTGGGTCAGGGGTGCGCAGACGTTTTCATGCCATCGGCCGCACCTCTGACAGGGCCCCGATACGATCGTTCCCGCGGGAGCTGGCGAAGGGATGTTTAACCCTTCCGCTGCGGGCCCTCGGGCGAGCCGTCCCCCTCTGCAGGGTCTACCCGGTGCTCGGCATCGCCGCGGGTGGGAGGAACCGAATCCACCTGGTCAAGCCAACGCGTAGAAACGGGAACAAAGGAATTAATCAATTAACTTTCCCCCTGAACGACTGTATTCATACAAAAAATGTCTTCTGAGCTGCCAGCTTGCAACCTACCTTCGCTGCCTCTGACATAAGCCTCAGGACTTCTTATTCAGCGTTTTTAGACACCTGCAAGCTTGTTTTTAGAAGGAAAAAAATATCTTGGGTGAAGCAAGTTTATAATCGAGGGTAAGTTTGAGTGACAGGAACTGCACTTTATTTATAATGCTAGTACCAATCTCTCATCAATTATTTTCCACATACAGCTTATTATAGGATTAGATGCAGCTTCATATTCAGGTGATTTGGGTACTTGTTTCAAAAGAGTAAAAGATAATATTTTTATTCGTAATCTTTAATAAGCATAAATCGGTACGCTTCCCATGTTACTAGGGTAGGGAAGGCAGAAGGCACATCATCAAGGCTTTTGCAAGAAAAGAGCAGTAGAACCAACGCTAGAACCCGGGCCTCATCCCTCCCTCTCCGGCATGCCCGCTCCTGGAGCGTATTCAGCCTTTGGTCAGGAAAGTTCCAACACACTCAACTTTTCACAGCTGTTTTCCACTCCAGATTAAAGATTCACTGCTTCTGTTAACAACTTTGGGTTCAATACCCTTTAGGTAAGACTGAACACAAGTTTTCTTCTTATAAAGTACCTTCCTCCACCCTTCGCACAAGACAATTTTAGCTACAAGTAACTAAGGGTTAACAGCGCAGCTCACAACCACTTGTGACTCTGGTTAAGGACTTCTCCCGAAGCCCAAAAGCCACTGGCTTCACCTCAGGCCCTTCAAACCTTCCTGGTTAACTACTAAGGGCTCAATCCTTCTGGAGTGATGCTTTAATCCACACAGGACCTCAACTTACTTCACTTTCTGTGTCACCAAACAGGTCTAGCACAAGATGCATTTTATTACCTAGAAGCTAGGTAAAGTTATTCCCAGAAATCTCTTTGATAACTTTTTTTCTTGTCCTGGTTGGCCAGAATTTTACTGAGGCGATAGCAAGCTTTGCCACCTGCAGAGGCAGTATCCAGTAGTCCTAGCAAACATTGGAAGATCTGTTTTCTCCTTTAGGTTTTGACCATGCTAAGGGGTTATGTGGAATCAGCTAAATAAAAGCAAAAATACTTGACAAAAGAAAACTTACAGTCGCTTGTTGTGCAGCAGGCTGGTATCTTAATTTTGCTTTGTCAGCTCATGACAAGCCTCTACACAGTAAAATACAAAGAGGATCTACTCTGGATGCGTCTCCGCGTCCATCAGGCAAGTACCAAACTTTCATACTTCTTGCTAATGTATTTTAGATGTGTTTCACGTGGAGTTTTGCCACTAGGCACATCCTCTGCGAGGAGCTGCTTCCGAGGAGAGTCCAGAGTCAGCCCCGATCAAGGCAGAACAAAGAGAAGGTGACGATAGCTCAGTTTATGCCAGATGCATTTTTTTTCCCCGAGGAAGGAACTGCAGATAACCAGCGTAAGGAGACTGGAGAGTCAGCATAGCTGAGTCTTATTTTTGACAGAAAGGAAGCTGCCATTTGGGTTAAAATTTTCATATAGTGAGTAACTTGTTGGAACAAAACCTACTCAGCTTCTATGATGAAATGCAAGGGACTAGCTTAGCAGCTCAGATGACGTTTTGGAAAGGGATGGTCGGCAGTAAGCTTTAAAATTTTTAGTTTCTTCAAAATGTCATTTCCAGACAAATTAATTCAGTAGTTTTCTTCTTCCTTTTAAATTTAAGCTCAAAATGTAAAAATACCTGCCAGAAAATTTCGGGATAAAAGACGCAAAAAGCAATCTCCATTAAACCAGATCCCATTTATGAAGATCAAATAGAGTCAGCATCCTTCTCGACTGCACGACTGCAGTGAAAAATACTTCTGTCCTAGACCAAATAAGAAAAATTCCAGGTGTTTGACCAATCCACGCCAGTCTTGTTTTAACCCAGACACCTGCCGGGGTTCCAGCCACCCCCAGAGCAGGTTCACAGCCACCCTCGGCCATCTCCAGCGTGCTAAGGTGAGCAGTCAGGTGGACATTTTCCAGCAGGAAATTCTGGTTCTCATTCCAGGCAGGAGCGCTCAGCCCAACTGCAGGCACAGCGGCAATCTACCCCTGCGCCCCCCGTGTCCCACAGCCAGGACAGGGCTTAAACAACTTCTAGCTGGGCCAAGGGGTAAGTCACTGTTGCCGCATAAAACGCGTCCTTTGTAGGCAGGGTTGCCTGCAGATCAACTAAAGGAATTAGTATTCTGCAAACTGCTAGAAGAAGTAAAATTAAACTTTATTTAAAAATTCTTCTAATATAGAAAACGAGAGGAAACAAAGGCAACAAAAGTAATTCCCCCGGTTCCGTCTCATTACATGAGTTACTGTATTTACAGCTTCAGGAAGGAGCACTGGCAGAAGGTACACGTCCTGCTACTTATGGAGAACTACAAACACTTAACAATACATTGTACAAACCTGACGTGACATTTAAAGGTTCACTGCAGGAAACAATTAAATACACTTGCTAAGACAGACAGTAGAAGAGCACAGACGGGTGTTATTTCATCCTGATTTCTCCAAGTGTTCTGTTCAGCCTAAACTACCAACACGATTTCCTTCTCACTCGCTCCTCGCCACTGCGGCAAGAACTGCCGTACATTACGGAAACGGGATCACCCAGCATGATTTGGAGAGGTCAGTCATCTCTAAAGGAAAATGGGACATTACTGAACTCCTATCATAATTTTACTTTCGGGACAATTTGGAAAAGCTGAATAAAATTAAAGCAGTGAAGTCACATGGAATACATTGTGCTGACCTCCATGCATCCACTGGCAGCATAGCAACTTAAGGCCCTAACATTTTATCAATGTCAATTTTTGCTCATGGTGTCACAGCGAGTGCACGTATGGGATGACAGGGGATGAAGTTCATGATTTGTTTCTTTTTTTTTTTTTAAATTCCCCAGCCGCCAGATTGATCTAGATTTCCTGTGTACATGGGCCTTGCTGATGTTCATACTGTAGGAAATGAAATACAACAGGCAAACACTTCTTCAGACTGCATTCTCTATACATACGTAAGTTTTTACACTATCTACAAAACAGTGATTAGATGCTTCTGTGTAAGTTCTTGCTACTCATTTAAAAATAGAGAAAAAAACTGTACAGGTCTCTAAATTACATCTTTAGAAGAATAATTTTTTTAGAAGTTCATAAAAGACTTCGTGTTTGTTTCTATAGAGAATTAAATGATCGGACAAGAAAGATTAGAAATACGTTGTTCAAATCAAGTTAGACAGACCAAGCACTTAACAGAACATTATCTGTAAACTGTAAACTTCTAGTTTTCTGTTCAACTTTACATACGCATTTGAAAATTAGGAATAACTTCAGTTATGAGGTCCTTGTTTTAATCTCTGCTACATACAAAAGATACTGAAAAGCAAAAACTATTAAATAATTTAATATACAAGTGTAGTTAAAAAGCACTGTACATTGTAACAAATGTACATTGAATTTCAGAGATAGAAAATCACCGAGTTATTTTCAAATTTACATGATTTTTGAAATTCTGTGATGGGAAGAGGACTCTGGTAACGGAGCAGAGTTCTGAACGCCACAGGGCTGTGGGTGAGTGCGGCCGAGCGCTGTTCTGCACAAAAGAAAAGTCCAGGTGAAGCTGGCTTGTCGCAGACAGGGAAATCCCAGGTTGTTCCTCCTGACATTACAAGTTCAGCTACCACATTTAGCAAATGGTTCCTGTTAAAACCTGAGCACGCTTACATCAGAAGCAAGCAGGCAGCCTTTCCCTCAAGTACTTCCTTCCCTCCCGAGAACAGACCGGCAAGGGATTTGAACTACAAAGCAGCCTGGTTCGCACACAAGTACCAACAATGAGAAGCCAGAAAATTGCCACCGCAAATCGCTCTCCCGTAACACAATCTTCAGCTCTGCAGGTCCCTGAGCAGCAAGATAAGGTCAGGAGATGCAGCTACCTGAACGGGCGCTGCTGGACATCTCGCTTGCTGCAAAATGCTTTTCTCAAACTCAGCCCAAACCACAGCTCTCTAGAGTTGGGATTTTTTACTATTGCCTTACAGAAGCAGCACTTTTTTGGCCAACATTTAAAGCAATTTATTATCGTTGCGATGGGCATGTAATCAGTTAAACAACAGCCTCAGATTGGATGAGAAAAGACAAAAAAAGAGAATGCTTGGATTACCTGAATGGGACTCTAGCAAATTTTAAAGTACATCTTTTTCATGTACTAGTCATTCCTCAGCTGCCGAGAGCACTGCCAAGAAAACGGCCATCGCACTTAGGTGCTTAAAAACAGGTACCGAGTTCCTGCAACGCAGTGACTTATGGAGGGAACAACCAAAGAGAGATACTGCTTCCCATACGCAAAAAAAAAAACCCAAAAAAGGGGGAAAGACTTAAAAATAGTCCATGGGGTATCAACATTCCCAAGATAGGATTTACCTGATCAAAATCTAAGCACGTGACAGCTGCTGAGCTTATGAAGTTGTTGTAACAGATGCCTGCGGCACAGCCTGGCTGTCCCAGAACAAGTGGAGGGAGCGTAAACCCACCTCCTCTCGCCTGGAACCAGGGCCACATGGGCAGCGCCCGCCACCGAGGTGCTGGCATGGAGACGGGCTCCTGCCCCTGGTGCTGCGAGCCTGGCAGCTTCTGTAGGAATGCCACAGCAGGCCGGCTGTCAGGTCTGCGATTCAAAGCCTTCGAGGGGACAGGAGATCACGAGAGCCGGGCGGCAGACACAGAACATGATCTCAATGAGCAAGCGATGCAGAACAGGGTCCATCTGCATGGATTCTCCCTGTATTTGGTACCTCCAAATACCCTGTACGCTAACTCACAAATTTCTTTCCTATTTTTTTGAGTTCTAAGGGAGATTTTAAACAGCACTCTTTTTTCTTGCAAACCCAGTAATAAGACTCTCTCCCTACACCGATGTTGAGGCCATGTTTTCCCCGTTGAAGATTTAACAAGGCCTAGAACATACATGGCTTCTGCAAGAGTAAATGTCTGAGAACAGGATCTCAATCAGCATCGTGTGTCCAGTAGAGGAAACAAAAATCCCATTTTGGTAATTGGACAAACACTTGTGCTCTTAATATCATTTAGTGGTAAAAACTGAGAGGTCTGAAGTACCAAAAGCAAGCGTCTCTGAGCTGTTGCTAGACAGGGCACAAGACTTTGGAAAAGAATGACCATTGGAGTTGGACTAGATGATCTTCAAGGTCCCTTCAAACCCAAACCATTCCATGACTCTGATTAAAGACAGATTTCACAGTATTCCTTCTACAATACAAGTTCTAAAGGTTTGAGGGGGGTCAAATATTTCCTCTAAAATATTCTCCTCCTCCCTCAGAAAAAGAAGCAATCACAGAAAGCCCTACACAAGTAATTTTTCTAGCAGATTCCTTTTCCCTCCCCCTTTTAAGTTGGGAGATAAATATGCAGAGCTACCAAGAGAGAAAAACACCTTTATTCAACCCCATGAACCTTGCAAGCTTTACATGGCACTACGACAGACTGGCACAGATCTTTGCTATAAAGCTGCTGATGCTTCATGGAATTAACAACTCTCATACTGTTTTCTGCAGAACAAACTTGGGCCTTGTCTTTCCTGTTTTGAGACAGCTGCAGAGGCACAGGCAAACGCAGTGAGAATTCACAGCTGAAGAGTTCAAAAAACTGAGATAGAATAGGAAAGCTAACACAGAAAAGTTCGGAAACGTGAAGTTTTTGCCAAGGGCAAGACTATAGTTTAGTTTTTATCATAAGCCTCTGGCTTATATTGGATCTGGGTTTTAACTGCCTAGTTTAACTCTGACTTCAATCACCTGTAAAAGGCATTAAGGCACAGATGCTGCCTTCCCTTGGTGAGGCTGCAGTAAAGATGCAAAATGCTGTTTTCCAGTTGCTCAGCCACGGAGGGAGTAGACAGGAGGACAAGAACTTTCCTCCTTCCCTACAGATCACGACAAAGTCGCGGAGATGGAGAGTGCTGTGGTTCTGCCTTACCCTGTGCGGGACCGGCCATCAGTGCAGGGAGATAGAAGGAAGACCCTCATAGGGACGAAGTGGTGGCACATTGTCACACGCTCCTGAATCCGGGCGGTGGCATCTGCTCCTCTGACAACAGCGCAAGTCTGCTCTGCTCAGCCTGGGGGCCACTCCGAGGACGCTGCCGCACCCCCCGGCTGCAAACACCCTGCCCGTCAGAACTCGGATCTCGCCGATCTCATCCTTACCTTCGCTGCAAGGCTACAAACGGCACTGGCAACAACTTGCAGACAACGAGAGGGAAAGAATATTACCTCAGAAACTAGATTTAGAACTTTAGGGCACCCTGCAATCAATCATGATTTAATCCAATTATTCCCAGGAGTGGAAGGGCGCAGAAAACATTAAAACTGGCGTGCATCGTACTCCAAGGAAGGTTTGAGTATTTAGCATACCATTGGTATTCAAAACTGTGCGAGTCCTCTTCATTTTCTGTGACAATTTTTAAAAAGTAGGTACTAACAATTTAAGGAACAAGCGTCCTTTGGACTAAACCTTAATTCTCAGTAAGAGGAAAGCAGATTAAAACCAGTAGGTATATACACACTAGCTGTATATTCACACACATTATGTAAAAGCAGCTTAAAATGCCCTTCTCACTTTGCAAGTCTATGAAATGTATGTTGTCTTTATGCAATCTGTTTCCTACAAGGCCCTCACTAGAAGAGGAATTTGCTGCCTTTTCTTTGAAGAAAAGATTTTGCATGAATTTTTTCTCCTTTTTTGGATTTTTTTCTTTTTAAACACACTGTCCTGATAGTTATTCTCTTTCACAGGAGACTGGCCAGGCTGGTGGTGGGTCCGTTCTGTGCCTGGAACTGTACAGGAGGTGGTCCATCTGTCCACTGAAAGATAACAAACAGCATGAAAATCCTACAGCCACTGCCTGGAGAGGGGAGGAATGGCAGCGAGGCCAGAGGAAGGAGCTCGCCATACAGACGTTCGCTACCTTGAGATAATTAAAGACTTCATCACGAGAAGTTGCATATCAGGTTTGACTTTGTTTTACATGCGTGGAGCTCCTATCCCTTGAACAGTATTTCTTTCGAAGCTGCTCCACGTGCCCGTCATTCCAAACCTAGCTGACTCCCCTGCTGAATCCAGGGTCAAGGGCAATCAAGTGAAAGCACTTCCTGCTCTTGCAGGTAAATGTCTGACCGTCCAAACACAGGAAAGCGCGACTTGCACAAATGAGGGACCTAACTTTAGATGTGTCTGCTTGAGCCCATTATATGCTGCAGCTATAGTGTTTCAAGACCAAGTAAAGCCTCTGGTTCTCACCCATTTCTTTACTAAAATATTTTCCTCTCACATTGGTCAGAATCTAAAATGGACAGATTTAATATTTGTTTCTTAATCCTCTTCCCCCTCCAGATTTTTAATCCAGCATAGATTATGCAAAAGCCAGCAACGGCAAGCAAAGATGGGAGGCCGGAGCATTGGCTCACATCTCTGTGCCTGGCCCACGGATGGAGGCAGGCGCCTGGCCAGGGGGGTCTCTCAACACAGGCTGCATCGCAAACACTTTCATTCCCGGGATCCCTCTGTGAGCAAAACCAGCAAATAGCATCTTCCTTTTTTCCTCCTTTCTTCTCCCCAAAAGGGAATGTTGGGAAAAAGATGTCGAGTTCACTGCATCTCATATTCCCATTCTGGACATTATTTCAGTCCAGAACAGTAGATTATCTTATGCCCTTGCTCAGCTGCAGCTTAAGAAACAATTCTGTATTTTTAGAACAGTCTTAAAAATGTTTCTGACAGGAAGGACATCAGTATTTGAAGTCCAAAGAAAGTTGCACCTTAAGGCAATGGCTATACAGGCATCAAATGGTATATTAACGGGCAATTCAGATTTCTAGATAAATGGAAAAAAACCCTTAGGAATGCTAAAGTATCAACAGAAACTGTACTTTTAGCAGTGTACAACGAAGCATTCCCCAGAACAAGGCAGACCAGATGACCTCAACATTAATATTAAAACCTGGGAACAAGGTAAGTTTCTTTCAAAAGTAATAGTTGTCACCAAAATGAAGTGGCTCTCTGCCTACAAAAGCCATTTAACGCACCGCAGTTCTGGTGTGCCAAGAAAATGCTTCTAAGAAACAAAAACCTTACCCACCAAGTAACCCTTATAAAAGTGAATTAATTAAATTGAGTCACACTTCCTTTTCCTGTTATCAGTCCAGTTTAAATACTAGGAGGTAGACTGAATTTTGTCAACTTACTGAGAAGTGTGCTCAGCAGAAGAAAGGAACAGTAAAGGAAAGCAAACCACATTGTTTTGCCTCAAAAACGCTCCTAACTGCAAGATGAAGATGGCTTACCGTGATTAGATTGTGTTCTGGAAGACTGCATGCTTCAATGTGGTCCTGGAGGAGCTGTTGTGAGAAGTTTTGATGCATCTGTGCTGCCTCGTGCGCATCCATGGCGTTTCCACAGGCTTTGTTCAGGTCTGAAAGACAAGAGCATCGTGTGCTCACCGAGAAACACTGTGTCGAAGCCTTCCCTTTTCCAATAGTATTGGCAGTGCACACTGCAGGATTTGGTGTCATTTTAGTTTCCAACTATTAAAAAAATAACATTACAGTAGCTGTAAAAGGAGGAAGCAAACTCCTCACGCCAATAAAAGCCCCTGTGCAGTTTGTGTTTTGTCTTTTTAGTTTCCAGCACCATCTAGTGGGAACAGGAAAGACTCGCCGGTTTCTCTCTGCAGCTCCACGATTCAACACCACAGGTTTCAGAGGTCAAGCAACACTTACTCTTTGGCGAATCCTTGCTTTTGGGGGGGCTACAGAAGCCTGCTGCTTTGCATACGGCGACAACCGATCCTAGTGTCTTGTTTTCTGTGAGGATTACTCACAGGTACTAGCTCGACCAGATTTAAGACTGGTAACCTACTAAGAATCACACAATTTCAGCTAAAAATGACAAGTAGCACAGCGTGGCAGGGGCTGGGACGCTGCAGCTCCCATCGACGAACGTGCAGTTGTGTTTTGTTATTCCTCATCAAGCACCTTTTCTTCAAGAAATTACTCTTGTAGAGTAATTTTCTACTCTGAAGAAAAGGAAGCTCTTCACCAGTTTCTGTTCTGCTTTCATTTTTCCTTTCGCTGTTCCCAGGCTAGTGGATACGACCGGAGGCAACAGCAGCTGAACACGGGGTGGCGTTTCATCTCCAGCGGATTCATCATTGTACTATCGGCATGTTTTGTACGTGAACTACCACTTGGAAACGAATAAGAAAAATATTGCAATTGCTACGAAACCACTTCCAGGCAAAGGCAACAGCAAAGCAGAAAATAAGCCTGGCCCACAGTGCTCAACGCAGAGCACCATGCTTATAGTAAACATGACAATTTAATATAAATTGAAGCTGCGGGGTAAGTTCTTGGAAAAAGGATAGTTACTGCTTTATTTTCTAGTGAGAGCAAATCAATTGCAGCACTGATGTTGATGGTCTGCCAAGAAGCTAGTCAATATTTGAACAAAGCATCCTGGGGCCTGTGTAAGTCAGATTAAACAATATTTATGTATGAAGTGATATAATAGTCTCTTATATGTATTAAAGCCCAATACACAGAAGCAAAGCCTAAGTGAAACTTAATCAAATGTTTACTACAATTGGAACTGCAGTCAAAGAAAAGCAGAGCAGCAGCAGAGTAGACGCTACACGGGTGCGAACTGGAGCCCTTTCCAAAGGGTTTCCAGTTCAGGTGTTTGTATCGTAAACCGCCATCAGCACCAGCAGGAGAAACCCAACTGCTGCCTCGCACCAGTTACACAGAGATGCTGGAGCTCTACAGGCCCTTCTCACCCCAGGCGTCTTACAGCCGCCCCCAAAATCCAACTGGAGTACCTGACAGCAGTGCCAGAGCTGCAGACCAGTAACCGGGAGAATCATCTTGCACTTCTAGCGGTATTTTGTAAACCCAGGCACTCTCTCAGGGAGTGCTGGCATTGGCATATGTCCCCATGCTCAATCCCCAGTTAGCAGCAATGGGCTCTCTGCTGCTTTTTTTAAGTACAAACCCTTTTCCTAACTTACCTCTCAACAGAGCTGAAGACCACAGCTGCACAGACATATCTGGTATCTTGCTTGCAAGCTGCATGGCTGGTACTACCATATTATTACTTTCCTGGTGAAGAGCAGATATCAAAATAAAATGGATATTTTTTTTCCCCCCCCTTGTGAATACACATTACATAGAGATGTTAAATTTGTGACAAAAAATTTGTCTACTTTAATTGCTGCCATGTTCTAGCTAAGAAGTGGAAGTGCTTAATGGGACAATAACCCAAAAACATCATCTAAAGCTGTCTAGAATTTTGCTGTCTATGCTGTGCAAGATAACAGAAATATTTCATGCATTCTGGCATACGGTGAGAATTAAGGAGCTTGTACCCACAATTCCTTCCAAAACAATCCAGTTGAATGATGTTATTTGTCGTTCATTCAGCTCCTTTTTTTCAAGTTATTTCAGGCATTATAGAAACACACTTTCTAGAACAGCCTTCAAATACTACTACTTTGTTAAAGTGTTATCAAACATGCCAATTACAGCTACACAATTACGTAAGTCAATAAGCTGCTAACTTTTAGTGGGATACCAATAAACAAGCATTCTTAAACTAAGATTAATTTCACACAATGTCCCGATTTTCTTTGGCAAATGACAAGTCAAACATTTACACGGTAATACCGGAGGCAGTGAGGGCTTACCCTGTGATTCCCTAACACATAGAATATATGACCCAGGAGGACGAGAGAACAGGCTGTTAATCGATTCAAGTCTTCTGCATTTGACATTTTCAGTGTCTCTCGCAAAAATCGTCTACCGAAACAGAGCAAAAATAAAGTGTTTTAAAAAGTCTACTCTCCCTCCAGTATGTAAGAAACATCATTAAGCAATTAATTAATCCAACTGGCAAATATCAGCACTCGGGAATAAAAGCGTGCTGCAGGTGACCTTAAACAAAGCACGGAATTCCCAAACCTCACCTTTCATTTAGCAAAAATGATTATAATAGAGGTCCTCCTTTGAAAAGCTTTTGTTTCAGATGTGCCACCGCAGAACGCTGCACAAGTATTAGTATTAGCACTCAGCACTAAAGAGATCTAAACTGAACGGTTTCATGGTATTTCCCCCGAAGTAAAACAGAAGGTTGACTAAATCCGCAGGGAAGAAGAGCTAGCAGGTTTGAAAGCAAGGCCTCAGGGTTTTCATTTTTATCTTAAAAAGCTTGATTTAGTTTCTCCCCCCCCCCACCTTCCAAGTGCACCAATTTATACTCACTTTGCCTCATTGTATCTTCCTTGAAAGAAGGAGAACAGACCTCGGATATAGAAAGCCGCTGCTCGAAGGCAGTGAGAGCTACGGACAAAGCAACGCATTGAAATCGAGGCATTGTGCAGTGATTAAATGCATTACAAACAGATTTCTAGGAATTTGCCTAATAATCAAATCTCCAAACAAAACATTATATTTAATGCATGGTCAGAACTTCTGCCTTGAAAAGAAGTTGATTATTTTGTTTTCTTTTAAAAAAAGCCTGCTACAAATCCAGTATTACCATCACCAATGCAACATCAGCATGTATATAGTTTCTGGAATTCTCACCTCACAGGAAAATTATGGTCTGGATTTATCCTTTCCAATAAGCTGTAAAGCTACAAAGTGGGAGGGGAAAAAGAAAGATAATCAGCGTTTCTCACATATACAGGCTTACAGTACCGACGGCAAGTGGTTTTATAGGAAGCGCACATCAAATCAAAGTGGTGCAAGTCACCGCAAACACACTCAAGTTTACTTGTACTGCTTAGATCGCAGCACAAACATTCCAACATCAGGAGCTGTCATGCCCGTTTTGATCCTAAACTCCAGTTTTATACAAAATATGCTTTCTCAGACTTTATCGAACTTTCTGTACAATGTTATTTCCTCAGAAAGCTTTTAGCTGTCATATCTGAGCTGTTCAAGACCCAAATGAATGCTGTATCGGATTCGCTATTTAATTAAAACCAGAAATCAACTAAGCAAAAAAAAAAAAAGGTCAACTTTTTAAATTATCATTTTTGCTTTCTAAGCTTTTTAAACAAAGTATTGCGTGCTTGATGAAAAAGTTCATTTACAGCCTCTTCACAAGAAACCTGCAAGCATGTCTCTGAAAAGTTACTACCGAGGGATCAGACGCGTCACTGAGTGCACACAGCTGAATTTTTGTATTAATATGGCTTCAGGCACACCGCCGAAGCAAAATGAACACACACGTGCACATGGCTATTTCTGAATGTTGAGTTAAATCCTTCCAGGTTTTATGCAATCTAATAAACCCCCTCCACAGATGGAAACTGAAGCAAACAGGTTGAATGAGTCAAGATGACAGAGTTAACCACACACGTCACACTGGGAAGCTTGCCCTCCCAGTGCTGTGGAGAATTCTGCGTACAATCCAGAATACTCTGCTTCAGTGGTTTGCAGCTAGGCCAGCCGATACCACTGGTTCCTTACTGTTAATTGACACTACCCTGATTAAGGAGTTGCCTGGCTGCCAGACAAGGCACTGCTTTGCAAAAATGCTCAGAAAAAAAAAAAATAGTAGTCCAAGCACAGTAGCAGTTTTCTCTCCGAGAAAGTTCTGACTTTTAGAATGAGAGTTGGAAACCACTTACCTCTTGATGCCGGTTGCCTTCCCTGATGTACACGCTGGCTAAGTTCGTCACAATAAATGCCCACAGTTCTTGATGTGTAGTGAGCTAAAATAAACAAGATACCAACAGCACAGTCAAATACTTTCAGCATCTAACCCAGAATTTGCTCACCCCATATAAATCACAGATTTGCTGTCCAATATTTTGCTATTAATAAATCCTCCTGACCCGAATTGTGATAAGCATAGAAAAAAAAAATGAACTAGTGCAACTAATATAGATGGTCTCCAGATTTCCCTTCCAACCTCAGCTGTTTGGTGACCCACACAACAACTCCAACAAGCCCATTTCCACATTGAACATCCATAGTAAATAGTTTGGGAAGAAAATCTTACCCTCAGTGCTGTAGTAAATTGTGCTTCTGCATTGTCCATGCAATTAACAGAAATGCAGTAGAGCCCCTGTAGAAGACATGATATTTCTAAGGTAACACATAATACAATTACAGCAAGCTGAGAATGCAGAGAGGAAAAGGCATGCACAAAACCACAGAAATCTCAGGATATTAGCCAGAAAAAAGGTAACCAACAAGCCTTAGTTTTGCTTGGCTCTGGGAAAAATTATATTTTGAATTTCTGAAGTGAGCAACTTCTACACGAAGTCCTTCAAAATAGTACGTTCCTGTAAAAAACACCCTATTTATCTAAGAAAACCCTCTTAATTTCTTATAATACTCAAACAGCAGTGCTACAGAAATTCTTCCCCTTACACAGTTCCCACAACATACCGTCTCAAACGTGCACAGTATAAATCTCGTGTATTTACTTTGCATACTAACTATCATGTGACACATCACTTATTTTTAAAAGGGATTTAAGCCTTTGACAGGCTTAAATAACACTGGGTGTGAGCCCCCACAGCAGCACTGGTGATCGCTAACGCAGACCCCATTACTCAGCAGGACATCTTGCTGTCTGCCTCACTACGTTCTCATTAGTTACTGGTGATGAGTATGAGTCTTGGGTATGGTCTTCCAAAGAGTCAAAAGTTTACTGCTAATCATAGGCACTTACTAATAGAGTGTGCAGCTGGGCAGCGTGATTAGAAAACAGTCTGGGAGACTGCTGGCAGAGCTGACAGACTTGTGAAATCTGTTCGAAAAAAGAAAAATATTTTAAGGTGCTTTTTCTCCATTTCATTTTATGCTCTAAATCCATCTACTTGCATCATACATGTCATTCAGTATGTTTCAGTGATTGGTTCAAGAACCCTAATCACGCTCCTAGGTAAAAGCGGAGGCTAGACTTGCCTCGAGCCAAGGTACACGCACTGCTCCATACACACTCCTCCCACACAGACGCACACTCAAACTGCTTTCGGATTATTTGCTTTGCAGCAGCTCCACCATATGGTGGCACCACCTGCAAACCAAGTCACAGATCTCTTCTGACACGCTCAGAATTTCGAGTTGGCACGCAACAGAAAAAATGGAATCAAAATCTTCCACAGGGTATGTGCTTGGGATGAGTTTTATGAGCCAGAACCGATGACTATTCTTTTAGCAGGCTAAATTTCCCCCCACCCCGCGAGTACATTCATGAGAAGGCTGACAGCAGAGGTTGAGATGATACAGCAGTATGTCCTATAAATAAGGGATGGATGAACAAGAATTAAAAATTACTGTAAGAATGGGAAAAAAGCACTGTTCTTTCTTGCATTAGAGAAGACTGTTGCCCTCTTCCTTCCCCCCAGACTATGTAAGAGGAAGAAAGGACAGAAAGGCAGGGAACCTCAAAAACTGAGAAATACTTGGACAAGACTGGAACACTCAGTCATGAATCTGAGGGAAAGGGAAGAGACACCAGAATCAGACTGCAAAGTATGATCAGGAAGGTGTCAGTTGTGGCCACTGATCAATTACCATTGACTCCATGAGCACCTCCAAAATGTTCTTGAATAAAATATTTAAGAAGAGGCTAATTCCACGGCTTCCGAGTTGTGTTATCCTGAGCACCGTTAGGCCTGACTATATCTGTTAGTAGTTTAGCACTGCTGGAATACCCAACTGAGCCCAAGTATCTTCCTCAAAACTGAAATTCCCATATTTTAAAAGCTGTCACTGCATACATCCACAACTAGGGAAGTGATGAAACCCCATTTTTACCTCCTGCAATGCTGTGGCTTTGTGTCCCGTGACAAGCCGACACATGATAATGTGTTCCAACAAAATAACTTGGAAAGACGACAAGATAGGACTGCAGTCCAACACTGAAGAGGGAAAAGTAATGCAGTTAGCAAAGTCAAGACCATACTAACATCCTAACCACGCAGCCTTCCCAGCACCCAGCCAGCTTCCTCAACTGCAGGTGGTTCAGCAAGACTTCGATATATAGACTCCTTTGTGGAAATCTAGAGAGTGATGTCTTTGGCTGGCCCACCTGGTGTCAGAAGAGCCAGCATACTGCCCAGCTCCTCTTCCATATGCCCCGGGAAGGATGGCACAGGTTTAAAAAACAAACAGAAAATCCCCAAAAACCCACATTACACCCCCAAAAACCACAATGCCCCGAACTGTCAGGACGGGGAATCTGAGCTCCAGTTAAGGAAATACTTCTTGGGAACACACCCTCGTTTTAGAGAATCAAGAACTTGAATAACCAAATACATGGACAATCAGAAAGGCAGCAAAAAAAAAAGCATGTATTTGCAGCCCAATTTATTGGGTTACAATAATAAAACCCCCAAAAACTCGATTTCTGTATTCAAAGTAACTATCCAGTTTTAAAACAGAACAAAGTTCTTAGATGCAGCAGAAACAGACTGACAGCAGGCTAAATAAGGTTGCTGCGGTTTTGTTTTGGTTTGTTTTAATTTAAATTAGCAACAAGTAATGGAATCTTGCTGCATCAGCTAAATTATAATCTTTATCCTTACTTTTTAGCTTCTCTAGCTGCATGAGTGCTTTGTCTGTGTACTTCTGAGCCTTCTCCAGGTACCCTGCTTGCATGGAATGCATCACTGTCACCTGCCGGAAAACACAGGAAAAATTACAAAAAATTATCTTTGCAAAGAGGAAAGGTCTGGGAGTTCACACAACTCCTCAGTTACCAGCTTTTTAAACTAAATTTTGACATCATTCAGGAGTACAATCATATTTAAGAAGTGGGACAACTAGTTTCAGGAATTTGAAGTCAAGATTGTCACTCTGTTGGTAAAAATAAGCCAACACAGCTCAACTTCGTATGAGTTAATTTGATTCTATTTGGCTTGGATATTAAAAAAGTTACATTCCAGTTTCCAGACTCCTTGCACAGTCTCTTCAAACACTGACATCACTGAAAGCAACAGTCTCACAGATGCTGTGGCAGAATTAAACTGTCAGTGTAACGTAAAGCAGCATATGGTCTGCAGAATCCGTCACTGCTGGCTCCAAGCAATTTTTAACCAATTCCTCCTTAATTAGCAATATACATTAAGTGAAAAAAAGAGCTTCTCACCAAGTAGACAAGCACACACATGTGTTCCTTGGGCAGCCAGTGAAAGAGATCAGCGGGGTTGCTGGGCAGAATTTCATCATCGTGCAGCGTGGAGATGGTCTGGATGCACTGCTGAAGCTGTTTCAGGCATGGCTTCACACTTTTCACCTGCAAAAGATGATTCATATCAGACATAGCTGCTGCAGCCCAAATGCTTGAACATTTACTTAGTTGGGAAAACTTACCAGGCAATAAATAATCTCCACATTCAGGAAATTAGTTCATGCATAAATCACAACACCAGCATGACAGAACAGTGACTACTTTAGGCTTGTTCCAGGATTAACAACAATCAGCCCTTCATATTTGCATATATGACCAACAACCACTCAAAATATTTTTCAAAATTATACACAAAACCTGTTATCTCCAACAACATTATACGGAACCAACAGTGGCTGCCACAGTTATAAGCGTACCACAGTAAACCCCTCCTCTGGGAAGAAGAAATGAAGGTAATTTCTTCAATCCTAATTTCATTTGTGATTAAAATCTACAGAAATTAAGTTTCATCAACAAAAAGCACAGCGCAGCAAAAAAAAAATCCCAAATCACCTCAGTGTAATAATTAGCTACTTTTGAGGCAGTACTCTTTCTCCCCAGTTCTCACGTGGGAACTATAGAAGCACAACTCGCACGTACCTGCCCAGCATCCAGGTAATGCGTGACCTGCAGGACTAAGAAGAATACGCGTAACGACTCTTTCTGGATGGGGTTTCCTTGCCAGTTTTCAACTATCTGCCCGCAAAGGGTAAGGAGAGGGTGCACCTCCTGCAGCTTTCGTTCCATTAGAAGGAGCTACAATTTTAAATAAAAATTCGTTATTTTTATGCTAAACAGTTTAAACACTCAGAGAACCACAGCAGAGCCCCAGGTACGTTAATCTATTATTTAAAACAAAACCAGACTCAAAGACATCTTACTGAAGAGCACCAGCCTTTTCACACCACTAGATTTTTCACCCCTAATTACAAGGGCTCCGGTGACAATTTGCAGTCATCCTTTTTCCTTCCAGAAAATTATTTGTCATCATTAATAAAGGAGAAAAAAAGACAAACCTATTCACAAGAATCCTGCAGACTCAAGGCTCATCCCAGGTATATTTTAACACTGCTCACTCACGTGAGTAAAACAATATATAAAGCACAGATAAGCATGTAAGATACCTTAAAACAAATAACCTATGTTCAGGCAGGTTATACTCTATTGCTCTGTAACTTGCATTATACTAGTTAAACAAGGAAATAGTTTAGTTAAAAAGTACATCCAACTTACCATCCCCTTGCTTAGCAGAAACAGTGCTCTGAAATGAAACAAAATGGATGTCATACTCAAAGAAGTTACCCAAACCACAACCGTATATAAAAACCCTGAAAAAAAAATCTGCCAGTCTCCCCCCCCAAAAAAAAAAACCCAATAGACAAAACAGTATTAAGGAACCTGCCACAGAAAGCACATTTAAAAGCTAAATGGAACAGTCCGATCATAGCACCAGGAATCAAAATCCCAGTCTCTCAGGTTCGTATCTAAGCTTTGGACAGTTCCAGTTACAATAGTTTGTAAGGCCAAAACAGGCTACTGGGAAAACTTGCTGATAAAGACAATAAACAAAATTCATTTTGAAAAAAGACTCTCCAGAGTCTTACTGGACATTACTGCTTTTAACAGAAAAAGGAAAGAAACTCTCAGATCTAAGAGAACACTCAGAAATATTGGTTTGCCTGCAAAACCCACATAGCAATCACATCTCTAAATAAAACGTACAGGAAACCAAAATATTTTCTGTGGAAAGGGAAAAAGGTTGAGGGAACTCACCTGGTATACTCTGATCCTACTACCCGAGCATATTCTGCTCCAACTCCGAGAAGGTCACATGCAGATACTAAGTCTTTTTCAAGTGTATGTAGTTGCTGAAACAAAAAAAAAGCCACAAGAGATCAGCATTTTATTTGTGAACCTAATTAGCAATTTTTAAAAATGTAATTACTCCTGTGCTTTACACATGACAAGTGCTAAACTGGTACTTGTTAAATGTATCATCTAATTTTAGATTCATTTTCCAGAAACACCTGGCATTCTCCAAAAAAAGGTCTGTAACATTTCAAAGAAAATTTCTCAGCCCAGTTTCCTACCACACAAAGCTGTTATAATTCATTAAGATCATGTGCAGATCAGATCCCAACAGCTCCAGTATAACCGTGGACCGTTACATTGGAGTAACTGGAACAACAGAGCGTGTTTTCCAGCAAGAAGAGCAGAGGAAGTCTGCAAGGTATGTTTCAGGTGACGGGGAGAGGATGATGCAGCCACCAGAGCACCTCTCACTCCCTCCCGCCTTCTGACTTTTGTACCTTCTGCAAACTCAGGTAGAAAGCCACACAGCTGCAGAACTATGGCACCAAGGCAATGACACACACAGGCCTCTGTGGTCAAGCAAAAGCCAGAAAGGAAATACCACACAGAAGAGAAATCAGCAAAGAATGTCAAGCTTGGAGGAAGGATCCTATTCAGAGGGAGGCACTGAGAAAAAAGCTTAAGCTTTTTGTGAGTACTCAGGCATTAAGTCATTGCAAAGTAAACATTTGTCCTTTAATCGATAGGATAGTAAGGCCCTCCACATTTCACTGTTCCTAAACTACACAAAGGAGCTTGGCAATTCCTTTTTAACAAGCTGGTCTGCTTGTTTAAGCTCATCGGGATGGGGAAAAGACAAGTACAGGTGACTATTGAGACAGTCTTCAAAGATAAAATTGCTTCCTAACTAGCTCTCTGCTGCAGAGTACCTGTAAAGAGCAATTAACTCCCTCAACTCCCACGTTAAACACCTCGAGGCTCTTTAGGAGCAGAGAAGAGGCATAACCTGGAAAAATAGATGCTGCTCTTCAGCAATCATCTGCTCTTCCCACTGATCAGTTAACTTTCTGGATATGCTCCTTACCTAATGCATTGGATCACTCAGGAAAATCAGCACTTTAAGAGTAGTTACACAGCTGAAGACTGTAACAAGCCTTAAACGCTGCAAATTCCAACATGCACCAGTTTATTCCTAGAAGGGAAGACGGTCTGACCTGTGCAGCTGAAGCCACACTTAGAGCATATTACAGAAGAGGAAGAGTAACATTGCTTGGAGGCCTTCGCACCAGCTGCTTTTCCCATCCCAGTTCTGCTCTGTGTGCTAATTAGGTTGAAAATAATCAAACACACACTTCAGGTTGGCAAGCTCCAATTGCAGCAGGCTTTAAGAGAACATTTGCCCTTACTGCAAGCCATAAGGTGGATTTTATTTTCCTCCACCTCTAACGTTGTGTGTTACTAGTGCCCACAGGATGATCCTTGCTGCTTTCTTCCCCATCTGCCTTCAGGAAGTAAAAAGTGGGCCTTGATCCAATCCGTAATCTACCAATGTATCATTACTTGATAGCATGCACTTTTCTTCTTTTGTCTCTCCATTAACAGCAATAATTAGGGGGAGGGGAGGCATCCAAGCTCTTTTTAAGAAGAATACAGATATTTTCTAGGCATTTTTTCCAGTCACAGTGCTAGAGCAACATGGCTATCAATATAAACCACTTACTGCAAGTTGAAAAAGCAATCTACAGTGCCAGTATGGAGTCTGCTGTGAAATCTGAATGGCTTTGCGTAACAGAGGTTTTGCTGTATCCACTGAATTCTGAAACAGAAACATGCACCCTAGTCAACAAAAAAAAAACAGGCTACTGGGAACTTCATCACTAACAATAACAACTTTTAAAGTACTAGTCGCTACCTTGTCGTTGTCAGGAACCTTAAAACATGAAAAGGAACAAAGCCAAGTATTTAACACACAGGCCCACACACCTACACTTGACTCAAAGTCTGTTCAAAAGTATTAGCTATTGAACTCCTTTGGCCACTATTCTAATATGCACTTTTTTCCTGCATGTGAGAGAAAAGGTAAACATTTACTTTAGTGAAAGTAAAGACTAGTTAAGGCTTTTCTGGAGAAAAAGAATAAAAATAGCCTAGGAACACAACAAAAGCTTGAGGAAAACTGCCTCCTTCCCCCCAAATCAGCCTGTCTTTGTCTAAGCGAGGGCTAAAGAAATACTTTGGCCAAGTAAACTTCCTTTGCTGTGGAAGACCTGCATTACAATTCCAGCAGCAACTTTCACAATAAGAAAGACCAAAAGTCTTTCAGGCTTACACTTTAGTACTCTATATTTACATTGAAGCTGACCTCTAAAAACTCCATAGATCCTATTATTAATAGCAATATACTACTCCAAGACCAAAGCCACTCAAATTAAATGCAGCCCTGCAGCCCCCAGACAAGCAACAATTTCTGAAGTAGTCTCAGTGCACTCACCTCCTGACAATACAGCTCGGACAGAAGGCTGGCTGCCTCAAACTTAACATCTTCAAACTGAGGAATCTAGCAGCATCAGAGTTAAGTAAATATTAAACACTCTCTGGCACACAGCAACACTCCAACATCCCCAAAAAACTTTACAGAACGTATACGTTAGGAAAGCGGCCCACAACCACGGAAGTAGATTAAAAATACCAGCTAAATCCCCATCCCCAGGGCCAGGCTCTCTCTGGAGGGTGTTTTGTTATCAGAGCCCTCGCTGCAGGAGCGAGGTGGCCGGGCAGCGACGCTCCTCGTCCAGGCAGCCAGGAAAAGGATACTTGCTGGGATATCAACCACTGCAAGAGAAGACAGGGGGTTAGTCTGCAACCACCACAGGCCGGCCCCGCTGACAGGGCCACCCCCCAGCAGCCGCCCCCCCGGGGCTCACCGCCTTCTCCAGGTGCCCGCGGGCCTGGTCGCCGTTGCGGGTGTGGTGGTAGAGGACGGAGCCGAGCTGGAGGTGGGTGCGGGCCTCCATGCGGGCCGGGGGCTTGCGGGGCAGCACGGCCTGCAGGCAGTGCACGCAGAGCCGCACCTTGGGCGGGCTCGACGTGCGGAAGTGCTCGGCCAGGCCCAGCAGCGCCAGGTACCACGACTCGCCCCCGGCCGCGCCGCCGCCCGACCCCGACCCCGGTGCGGGCCCAGCACCACTGCCGCCGCCGCCACCGCTGCTGCTGCTGCCGCCGCCGCCGCCACCACCACCGCCGCCGCCGCCGCCTCCTCCTCCGCCGCCGCCACCACCACCACCACCACCTCCTCCTCCTCCGCCACCGCCGCCAGCCCCCCCACCGCCTCCGCCACCCGCCTCCCCGGAGCCCGCCGCCCCACCCGCCGCCGGCTGCGACTGCTGCTGAGCCGGCGGTTGCTGCTGAGGGGCCGCGCCAGCCGCCGAGCCCGACGCGCCCGCCGCCACCGCCGCCATCTCAGGGCCGCCGCGACAACACGGGCGGGAGGGGAGGGGCGGGGGCGAGGAGAGGCGCGCGGGGGCCGACGGGATATGGAGTCCGCCCGCGCGGGCCGCTGGGAGGTGTTTGCACCCCTGAGGCGCTGATGGGAAATGGCGGGCCGCGCGCGGCCTCATGGGAGTTGTAGTCCGAGCGGCCGCCGTCGCCGGGCTGTGGCGGGGGGCCTAGGGAAGGAGCGTGGCGGCGGCACCCCCCCCTCAGAGAGCCGGTTCAGCCCCTCTGAACGGCCTCGCTGCCGCGGGAGGCGCGGGGAGGGAGGCTGAGGCCTCCGCGGGACTACATCTCCCAGAGGCCTTCGCGGCAGAGCCGTCTGGCACCGCCCGCCCCGCCAACCGCGGTGCATCGTGGGACGGGAGCTCCAAAATGGACAACCCCAGGGATGCGCCAGGTACGGCCGGTCCCGCCGAGCCCCCGGCCCCTGCCCCATCGCCCCCGGCCCGCCGCCCCCCCCTCCCCAGCCCGTCCCCGGCCCTGCGGTGTGGCAGCCGGCTGCAGCGCGGGGGTGGTGGCGGCGGCGCGCCGGGCTCGGCGGCCTTCCCGCTGCTGCGTGGGGAGAGACCCGCCCGCGGAGACGGCGGTGGGAGCCGGGGCGATGTAGGCCCGGGGCAGGGCCGTGGCATCATCCCCCCGGTCGGCGCGGTGGCTCGGGGAGGCCCCGAACGCCGCAGCGTTAATTTTCATCCCCCGCTTTTGCCGTAGGGAAAGCGAGCCGGTGGTTCGGGGTCGCGCAGTCTAAATCGGCCAAGACGAACGTGAATATTCTTCACCAAGAGGAGTTGATAGCGCAGAAAAAGAGAGAAATTGAGGCCAGACTGGAGCAGCAAGCGAGACAGAATTACCTGAGCATACAACAGCTGCCTCTGTTTGGAGAGTATGTCTGAATTACGGTGCTTTTAGACGGGAGCTTTGCTGACAGAAAACGGGCATGCTTGTCAAATGAAACCGAAGAGACAAGCTTTACAAAGCTCTTGCACTTGGAGGCAAATACTGAGAAAGTTGAAATTGATAATTGAGTAATTAAAGGTTGGAACAGGATAGTTGCACTTTAATTGACCTAGTCAGATTTTTCAGGTACTAGTGTGAATAGATATGTGCTAAGAGCAATCATCTATTTTTAAGAGTATTATTACACTTCCCTTCTGCTTCCTATTTCTTACCTTTCTTACAGTCGTGACTCCTAAGAGTTAGCACAGTTCTCCAGTTAAATGCTTGCCTGGGGTTCTTGGAAGCAGGGTAACGTAACAGAGCAAGTCGAAATCCTGTTTCAATGGAGTGGTAAACAAGCCAGGTAGAGAGCTTGGGTAAATGCTGTAAGCAGCAAGCTGAACGTCCTTGTGCTTTTGAAAAGCTATGTGTGTTTTCAACGTTAGATGAGAGAGATTAGTAGTCATTAGCGTTTGTCTTGTTTTCTGTTCAAAATAAATGTGAAGGGGGCTGGGGAGGAGGATGAGTAGCGTCACCTACTTTTCTTTTTCTATTCAGAGATGACGGTACTGACAATGAAGCCTGTGTTTCCAACAAGTTTGTTAATGATGGCAGTTTCCTCCAGCAGTTTCTCAAGCTGCAGAAGGAAAAGTCAAGTACTGGTAGGTCGACTTCTGAGCAACAGGAGGACTTCCTTCTCCTGATGATACCAGCTTTGTGTGAGCTGCCTCCATGTATGTTCACTTTAGAAACCCTGCTATGAGCTGTTACCAGTACGAGTAAGTTCTAAAGCAATGACGACTCCTTTAAATTTGGATTAAAGTCTTTCTTCGAGATGCGATAGGTACCTCTTTCCCTCTATAGGTACTGTAAAGACAAGCGTCTCTCTTCTAGCTTCAATCTCACTTTGTAAAAATCACCGCAGCTTTCCCTTCATTATGCAGCTTTTACCAGTCAGTGTCTTTAACTTACTCTGAAAATAACAGCCTATTGCAGCTGTGTTACTGCCTGAGTTGTTATTTGTAACCTTCTGAGATTAAAACAGTAAGGATGCACAGGAATTATTTTCCCCTCATTCTTTTCTAAGAACCTCCCCCAAGTTCTACTAATAACTCGGCAAACACTTCTGCATCAAATGTTGGGAAGAAACCTATGCTGTTTGGGAAGCGCCCCGGTCAGGTCCTGAGCAGCATGCTGCACCAAGCGAAGAACTACTCCCATTCCAAACAGACCCCAGTCGTTAACCGCCTCAGTGTGTTTCAGTCGCCAGATGAAGATGAGGAGGAAGATTATGAGCAGTGGTTGGAAATTAAAGGTAAATGACACCTTGTACTACGTTGTTTGTTTTGGGGTGCAGGTCCACTTACCCTACTGATAGGAGGATCTTCTTCCCAGTAGAGGGCTGGGTTTTTTTTCCTTATGCTGTGAATGGGCACAGTTCCTGGGTGCAGAATTCTGCATCGTGAAATGTAAATGACACCAGTTAATGCTGGTGGACTCCTCCGAAGCCAGCAGAAAAGCCGGGCACTGAATGCTGTTAGATATTACTTACCCAGCCTGAACTTGGTGTGGGAGATGGGTCACTCTCCATAGTTAGATCAGCTCTGTTTTGTGCCTAGGAGATTTATTTTCTCTGAGTTATCAAGGCAAGTGCTTGACCAGTCTATAAGTCTCTGTGAAAAATAATGTGTAGAAAATAAATTTGTTCTACTCTTAATGGAGCCTGATTGTTTGCTAATCATAATAATTCTGCTTTTGTAGAATTGAAATCTGTTATGGCTAGTGCTGACTTCTCTAGAACATATATAGATATAATGCTTGTATTTGAAATGGAATTTTAGGGTTTTTAAATGATAGAAAATGAAAAGTCCTCAGTTTGGATGTGGCTGCGTAGGGGGAAAAAATTGTACGTTAATAAATAAGATTACATGTAAGGCAGGGAACTATGACCAGGTAAAATCAAAGTTCCTGCCTCTTTTCAAAGTTTCATTAGAAAATCTCATCTCTACGTCCTGACTGCTTTAAGTAGCATAGAAAACCAATGAAGAATATTGCAGCACTTAAATGACCAAGTTTCTCTGCATAACCTAGGCTAGGAGGCCAGAAGGCAGATTTGCTTAATAATCTGAATTTCATGCGTGCGTATTAATCAAGTATAAAATGAGATTGGAGTTGCTAAATAAGTCACACTAAGCTTTGTGTCATAACGTATTTCATTACATGTCTACAAAACCATGTCTAGCTATTTCTGGTGGGATTTATAAAAGCATAATCTTAGCAAGTCTGAACTTTAAGCGTGAAATGCACTGCAGGAATGTGAGAAATAGCCACTGGCTGCAGAGAGCAAAGACGGAATATGGACCCTTAATTTAAAGACCGTGGGTTCGAATCTAGTCTAGATCAGCGTGGACAGCTCTGCTCCTGTGTGCTCTTTGTTCAGCGCCCTACCCAAAATATTGTTGTCTAGACAAATGTCTGTGTTTAGTTCCCATTTAATGTCCCCTGCATCAGCTCTGCAATCGCTGTCAGTGTTAGTGGGTTCCTTTCTTGGCACAGAAGCCAAAATACAGTTTCTTGGAGACTAAGCTCTCCTCTTAAGCTCTGGTGGGATTCCCTCCAAGCGAGGGTTGAGATATGGGCATATGCCAGTAGGAAGAACTATGTGCTCCAGCTACACAATCTGTCTCTGCTGTCTGGGTACAGAGCGATGTCTTGGGAACTGGAATCTGTAATCTTTAGTGAGTAATGTTGTGGCTAAAACCAAATTCCTGTTCTTCCCCATTGTGTTTTGTATGGAGTAGAATTGTCAGAAGCAAATGATGGTGCAGTTGAAGTTGCACCCTAAACTGTGGTGATCCAAATCTTAGGCTTTTCCTTGTAGGAAAAATCTAGACAAAATATTAACTTCCTACTAGGGGAGTTCAGGGGCTGACAGTAACCTAGGGATTGTAATTTGTACAGCTGTGTAAGACTGGATCCCCCATTTCATCCTTTTTCTTCCCATTCCCGTTCTACTTTTGTCTGCCGCCATGGTTCTTAGAAGTAATGTACCTGTTGCCTGTTTGGTGTGTGAGTTGAACCCCAGTACTGACAGCCTGCTTAAAGTTTTACCCCCAGAGGATGCGGAGACCCGACAAGTGGTGGAAAAGCTGGCTAGGTTCGTGGCTGAAGGGGGACCAGAATTAGAGAAGGTCGCTGTGGAAGACTACAAGGATAATCCAGCTTTTTCGTAAGTGTGGTGATAACTCTTGTCTTCCAAAGCAGAACGCTGTCTCTTTGTAGGAGAAAAACATCAGCCTTGTGTATATAGTTCTCATGGATGTGTTTGGTTTAATTATCGTTTGGTGGATATGAGCTTTGTTGCGAGTAATTGTTTTATAGCGGGGGAAACTGAGGCAGAAAGTGATGCTGTGATGGTGCTGAGGAGGCAGATCAACTAGAGATAGGAATACAGCCTGGGAGGTCTGGCTGCCTTACAACATCTAGCATGTGGGGATACTGGACTCGATCTCAGGGCTGCTCCTGTCTCCTCTGCCATTGATGCGCTGTGTGGCTGTGGACAAAGGATTCCCTCCTGTGTCAGAGGACGCTGTTATTTATTTCCCTTCAAGTGACACAAAAAATTTGGATGCAAGTCCTTAGATTAAAGCTATGCGTATTTATACATGCTGAAGACACTGTAATCCACATTTGAAGTGCATTCCGAGTAATTTATCTAGTTTGTATTTTTTGGTTTTGAGCTATTTATATCCCCAAGTATCAATGTTTGTGTATAGTTGTTGCTGATGCATATTTTTTGCCCTTTTTTCCTCCATCTCCCCCCTAGGTTTTTGCATGATAAGAACAGCAGAGAATTCCTTTACTACAGAAAGAAAGTGGCAGAGATAAGAAAAGAGAATCAAAGTTCTCAGGCATCCTCTTCTCAGAAAGGTAATTAAGACTGGGAGCTGGAAAATAATTAATTGCATAAGTTAAATTTTACTACTGTCTCTGTAACTGCTTGTTAGGTCTGTTCTGGAGACAGTTGGAGTGGATATTTGGCTGTCAATCTCCTGCCTGTAAATAAAATTTCAACATGGAAGGAGATGGTGATGAAACACCACCATGATGGCATCAAACTCTTGTGCCCAAATGGTTGTTTCCTGAGCCCACAGCATGCTATAGCATGCTCTATGTAAAGGGCTCTTGAAAGAGATTTTCCTTGTGTTTCTCCAAAATCCTTAACAAAATGAACTAAAATGATTCTCCGTCCTGTGTGTTCTGGCAAGTGTTTCAGCCCTGAAAATGCATTTAGGAAAAGTATTTTTTCGCAGATGTTCTTATTTGGTTTGTTATCAATGAAAATGGTTGGCTGGTTTGTTGAACATAATCCTCATTTCTGCTGCCATTTCCTAAAAGCTTTTATTTTCTGCTTGGGACATAAATCCTTGCAAGTAAGGGACTGTGTCTTCAGGTGGGAAAACAGCAGAAGTGGGTGATCTGCCAACAGACAGGTGGTGTGAGCAGTGGAATCTGGTTAACTGTGTTAAGAGACAGAAATTATTTAGTGGGTGAAGTGTGGTCTGTGGGCCAGGTATTTATCGCTTCTGGTCCAGCCTCTTTCAGGCCTGCACATGGCCCTGACGAATCACTCGACCTCTCTGTGTCAGCTTCCTTTGCTGTGGAAAGGAGTGTTAATGCAATTTAGCTGTCATGCTGATGAGTTAACAGCTCAAACAAATCATGGTTTAATAGACTGTAGGCTGAAAGAGCTTGTTACCAATATCAACTAACTGATACAACAGTTTGGAAGCTAAGCAGTATTATCCATACTTTACAGGTGTGGAATATTGAAGCAAGGAAAGGTTATGACTTGTCCATGGCTTATAATCATGTCTTCTGCCTCCTGGTCCTGTGCCAGCACACTGGAGTACTGGCACTGGTACTGTGCAGGTAGCAAATGTCATATAAGGCTGTCGTGGCTAAATAACGTATTTGCCTGGCTCCTTATAAACGTCAAATATGCTTGAAATATTAATGATCAGAGCCTTCTCTGTGCCTTTGGACTAAGGCTGCAGTAGCCACCTCTTCCAGGTGAGGATGGGGACTGTTCTGTGGAGAATTTCCTCTGTCCTACAACCCTCCCCTAAAATGGCCAGCAGATGTGTAGTGACAGTAGGTACAAGTGGGATTATGGTGCGGTATTAGTTGGCCACTTTTTCTAAGGCCTTCCCCTTGCTCCTGGGGGCGTCAGTGGCAAAGTCCTTAGAGATAAGTGCGAGTGCTGAGGTGTAACCCTATGGAAAAGTGCCTGAGACAAGGAAGAAACAGACTTCCTCTGCAGTAGAGAGAAACAAGTGTCCATCTTTGAAGGCAAAAGCTGGTTTATCTGTTAATCTGCTCTCATCTAGCTCCTGGCACAGAGGAAGCTGATGTGTGAATGGGCACTCCTCTGGTTACAAAGTTGTTGTACAACCTTATGCAATATCATGTTTTTGTGATATAAACTCTGTTTATGTGTAATATTTCTAAAAATTAAACTCGACCTTTTGCCCTTATTCTGCTCTTGGGGTTCTTAGAACAGATAGGCTTTGACTGTTGCTTGTGTGAGTTGGGCCCAGTACTGACAGCCTGCTTAAAGTTTCACCCCCAGACGACGAAGAGACAAAGAACTCTGCTGAGAAACTGGCCAGGTTCATAGCAGACGGGGGTCCCGAGGTGGAAGCTATTGCCTTGCAGAACAACCGAGAGAACCATGCTTTCAGGTAAAGGAAGAAGCCTGCTGCTGAGTGTAATGTGGGGGGGCTTGGATGGGTCATTTTGGTTTTTTAAGGGGAAATAATAGACAAGCCTGTGAGAAGTCTGAAGTTACAAGGACAGTGCACTTATATAGCACCGAGACTTTTACATTCTCAAGCTTCACAGTTTAAAGCAAGGCACAGAGGGAGAGAAATCGACTTGCTTTCCCCAAAATTAATTTACGACTTCCACCCCTCCTTGCCTGCTTTCTGTTGCAATGTATGAGTATAATTCTAACTCTTACACTTTTCCCTCTAGCTGTGTTTTGGTGTGGGCCCCCATCCACCACTCATACCACTGCTATCCAATTAATTTCTTGGGTTGCTCTTTACACAGCATCTTCACTAACGTACGGGTAGCATTCCTTCACCATTAGGTCCTCCTTTGGAATATCTTTTTCAGCCTTTCAGATGTGAATTGTTCTCTTCAGTGCTCACTGACAGCTGTTTAATGCCTCCCTTTGGTCTCATCCATGTTTCATTTTTCTGCTCTTACAAACAATTTGGTGTGTTCTCTGGAAGTGAAGTGGGGCTCGGCAAGCCTTATTTTGTTGCTGATATTTTGGCATTTTATTGGCTGCCTTCTGGCCCTCTGGGGTACTCCTCTTGTGTTGTGAATTACATTAGACAGATGTGCTAATACCTGAGCTGTTTCATTATTTACTTTAAAACACTGCTGTGATCCCACCTGAGCACAGTCAAGTTAAACACCATCTCCTCTGTTAGGATTTCATCAGGTTCGCCATAGGAGGGCCCCATCCTGCCCTCTGCTTGGTCCTGAAGCAATCCTTAGTGCTCTTATTCAAATGGAGGGATGCAGGACCACATTTAGTGAACTTTAAAATATGTCAGAGAGCTGTTTGTGTTTGCCTGTGTGTGTTGGGCAGTGGTAGATAGGAAAGGCCTGTCATCTCCTATGTTTTCTTGTGGGAGTAGACACTATCCTGAGGAGAGGTTATATCAAGTATTAAACTGGTCATCTAAAAAGGGAAGATTATAGAGGAGTTAGGAATAGACAGGTTTTCTGTGTGAACTATTTAAACTGGAGTGAGCCCAAAAAGATAATGTGTTTGTAACAAACATGACTGTTTTGTTTTGTTTTGGTTTTTTTTGCATAGCTGCTAGGTTGAGGATTGTTCATGTTCTTCCCACAAAGACTAAGGAGTTTTATTTTACCCAAAAGGTCAGAGATGCCTATTTCTGGAAGGGGTAGCAAACAAAGCAATGGTTTTTTGTGTATGAGGGAACAGAAGGAGGAGGAGTATTGGTGTAGTTAAGCAGACTGGCAATGTCAACGCTTCTAGCTTGAATAGAGACTCGGGAGCAGTTTCTTTAGGCAGTGGTGTGGCATTCCCATTGGTAAGACCTGAATGTTTGTTTCGTTCTGTGAACTGAAACCTGACATGTTGTGGAGCCCTTGCAGTTTTTCCAAACGTGTTCTGGAAGGCAGGTGAATTCTGGGGGAGGACCTTGCATTTCCACAAACATAAGATGGTCCTTTTTAGTACGGTGTGTTTATTTGACACCGAAAATAGCTGTGGTTTGGTCATGAATGGGAAATACGCTTCCTGATCCCAAAGGCTTGCAGCCTACCTTGCAAGAGCATGCGGAGCCTTGCATTGCCTGCACACGCACACAGGATGGTGCTGGAGAGCAAGGAAGTGTGCAGGAAGGCTAGTTGTGCAAGAGCATTGCAGGAAAGAAAAGCCCTGACCAAACTGCTATATCCAACCCCTGCATATGACTCTTACATCTAAACTTTCTTTTTTTTTTTCTTTATAGGTTTTTATATGAGCCAAACAGCAAAGGCTACAAGTATTACCGGCAGAAACTGGAGGAGTTCCGTAAGGCCAAAACCAGCACTGTGTGTGCCCCCTTACCTGTAGAGTCCAGTCTGAAAAGGAAGACCAGTCCCGAGGCATCACCATCACCTTTGTGCTTACCGTCTCTGCCTCTGCCCTTGCCCTCGCCTCTGCCCTTGCCCTTACCTTTGCCCTTGCCCTCACCTTTGCCTTTGCCCCTGCCCTTGCCCGTTCCCTCGCCTTTGCCCTTGCCCATTCCCTCGCCTCTGCCCTTGCCCTCACCTTCACCATCATCCTCTACAACTCCACCTGATCAGACAGCTACAACTACTGCAACAACAACCACCACAGCTACTGCTACCGGCACTACGAAAAAGAAGCGGAAGAGCAGGTGGGGGCCGGAGGAGGACAAGGTCGAATTGCCCCTCCCACAGCTTGTCCAACAGCTGGATTCTCCCTCTCCTCTTTCAGGTTAGTGGGTCTGTATATTGTGTTGAATAACTGTTTTTCCTGGGGAGTGCATTCTGCCTTAGCACAGCTGGCTTTGTAAACAGAAAACCCAGCGAGTTGTATCTCTTGTTGTAATCTCCTTGGTTGCCAGCCCCCTATCTCTCAGCTAGGTCTAGCAGCTAACCCTCCCCTGTGTGGAAACCCAGATAAACCACTTTATCTCGCAGACACCAGGGACTGGATCTTATCGTTCTTCAGCTATCTCTAAAACCCTGCTGTGCTATAGCTCATTACAGCCTCAGCCTCTACACTATTTAGGGCTATTTCACTTCAGGAAGAGAGTCTGTCAGAAAACAAATATCAAAGGCTGAACTGTGCTTATTCCCCATGGTAGGATAAAATCCCTGGGCAGCACTTCCATCTCACTCCAACTGATCAGAAGGCTAAATGGGAATAGCTGTTCCCCAAGTGCTGGCGGACGCAAGTATAACTTCCAGTTCCAATTTACACCCATTTCAGTTCATTTGATTACAGACGGGGTTCACAGTCCTCATCCAGCGTTGAGGCTCATGCTCCTGTTACTTCACCTGCCAAGTTCACCCAGGGGGTGCAGCTCTTTTCGAGTGTTGGAAGATAATTCTTCCAGTCGAGGCACTTCTAGTGAGCTCTCAGAGGTTGTTCATCTGTGCTTGTGCAGATAGGTAATTAGGCAGGCAGTTAGAGATGCATACCAAAATGGAGTCACTCAAGGACAACAGGTGAATGCAGACATTTAAGATGGCATCTTCTGAATCCTTTGCCCAATTAGTGTGGTATGGGGAAAGGATGTGAAAAGGAGAAAGAGAAGACACAAGATAAGGCAGTCACTGTTGGCAAACTGAGAGAATTAATAGTATGAGGCTAAAGGCCCAGGAAAAGTAATAAGTACCTGTCTCAATAAGGACCTTTTTCAAAAAGCAATAGCAGAACAGATGAAGTGGGACGAGTAACAGAAAACAAGCTATAATTTTCTGAGCTGCAGGGTGAGACCACAGATAATTCTCAACGCATGGTCATCCTGTACAATTCATTGCTGCAGCAAGTCAGTGGGTCTTGTGCTTTGTCTGGGTTTCAGAGGAGATAATTGCTCAGCCGTTAATAGCTTTGATTGTTAGGCTTGGGTAAGATGTAGGGTTGGCTGTATGTGCTGTGGTGTCTGTTGATTCTGCAGAGGTCAGGAAGGAAGGACTCTCTCTCCTAATCCAGCACTTCAAATGTAGATGAAGAGAAGTTCCTCTGTAATTCTGTCTTCTGATCACAGCCCTATACAGAAGTCTTGGCTATACATCTCATATGTACAGGACAAGATACCAACCTGGATGGCTTATTCATTTGACCTGGAATTGCTGCTCATAGTAAGGCAGAAATCAGATGCAAAAGTCTTTCCTGATTTTGTACCTCTAGAGTAATTTTTGTTTTCTTGCAGACAGTAATGAAGCTTCGATGATGAAGCTGGGCAGGCGCTATCAAAACAAGCATCAGATTCCATCTTAATACCTCCTGCTGCAGTCGGGGGGGCTGCAAGGGTATCCATGTGCTCATTCCAGCATGCTTCCTGCTGAAATGTCCCCTGGCTCTTTTAGCCTCCCCTTAATTAGACAGGGACATGCTCGTTGTGTTCATGCTCACTTTCTGCAGGGCTTTGTGTCAAGTAGAAGAAAAGGACAGCAAACAATTTGCCAGGCATAACAAATCAACCGTTAATGTGCTGTTAATGCTCTGCAGGGGGAAGGATTTTTTTTTATCGGTTCAGATGGACTAATCCCTTTTTAGAATTAACATCTTCAACCTGACAGGTGAAGAGAATTCCAAATTATACCCCTGGTCCTGTGGAAGGCTAGAGTTGCACAGTATGCTTTGGTACCTAAATATCTATGTCTTAGTCCTTTATCCTTAGCAATTGTTTTGGATTTAGTGGCGGACTGTTCTGATTCTTTTCCTGTCTACTCTTAGTAATAGATTGGTATCACGGAGAGGAGAAAGTGTAGCCCTTTTGGACAGAAACAAGGCTCTTCTTAAATATATTGATATAGAAACACTTAACAGCATACATACTGCAGGGACTAATACATGTGAAAAGCTGAACAGAGCAGAGATACTGTGATCGGTGAACTCTGTGGACTAATGGGAAATTGCAGGCCGTCATTAGAATTTTCTGAAACCTAATATTGGATTGGTTTGGGTCCGATTAGTTTTAATTGAGTAAGATCTTCAGACTATGAAGCAAAAAATCAGGCACTTCTGTATTGGGATTTCTCCTGCTGTCCTTAGAGGACGTTCACTTCTCTTGTAACCAGCTCCTCTTCAGGCATGTGGGAAAGGGATAAACCTTTAGGTAGTCTTCTGCCAATGCTGCAGATAGACTGCACCATTAACCCTGTAGGCAAAGCTGATGTCATTCAAGGAAAAAAATGTATTTTTCCCAGGCCTGCTGAACATGAGACTGAGAAGCAACCCCTTATCTTTTGCTTAGTGTTTGCCTGGTGCTAGACCAGTGCAAGGAACTTAGAAATCTTATCTATTTTTATGCAAATACACTGACTGATCTTATTTATGAATAGACTTTTCTATCTTCAGATGTGGACTTGGGGTGGAGCTTTGCTTTTTTCTGTCAACTTTGCCTGTATTGTGATACTTTGGGCCAAGTCTACAAAAATATCCCCCAGAGCTAAATTTCTGCAGTGACTCTTTCAGCATCTCTCAGCAGAAAGTCTGCAGGGTACCAGAGCAGTCAGACAAACCAGATGTAGTTTCAGCACAGGAAGGAGCCGTGGCATATGCTTTCTGGGAAGTAAAAGAAGATGCTACAGTCTCACCTTTCTCCTTTAAGGTGGTTATATATGCTGGCAAGCCACCAGCTCGCGAGGCCTCTAGAGCCATGCCTGGCTCTTAGCCTGAGTGTTTATGCAATTCAGAACTAAGCCAAAGAGCTGCTGACCTCTGTGAAGGGCAGAGAGTCTTCCTTGGTGCATTCAGAGAAAGCTTTCCCATGCCCTGAGACAGGAGGTGAATCTTTGACTAGGGCTGATGCTGAAGTGCCCCAGTCTCACATAACATTTGGGGCCAGATTCTTCTTTACGTGGAATAGGCCTAGTGTGTTCATTAAAACTGTTTCCAAATCTCAGTGCCTTCAGAGACAGAAATCGGGCTGTTTATCAATAATAGATAGGTTTATTTTTCTATTTGTTCTTATTTCTTGGGAGCTGAAAGCGCCTATCCTAGCACCAAGCCTAGCGTAACGCGGCTTCTTGCTTCCCTGCTCTTGGAAAACCTCTTGCAGTGTTTTACATAACTCTTCCTGCAGAGTTGACTCCTGGCGCTGGTGCGAATGTGCAGAGGCTGTAGCTGTGCGAGGGAGGGTGGATGCGCTGTTTTATGTTCTCCTTGGGAGGCTGGAGTTAAGGAAGCCACTTTCCAATCGTGGAGAGCTCATCCAAAAGCATGCGGGAAAGGAGAAGAGATAAGAGTGCTCAGATCAATTGCCCTGAGTGCGAATAAGAGGAAGGGAGAAGATGACCCCTGGGGCCTAATTAGCATGCTGTGTAGACATTTGGTGTCATGAACAATGATCCTATTATTATCGGGCTTCATAATTAATAGATAATGAATAATTAATGAAGCATCATTTAACTGTAGTCTGGACTTACATTCAGACGGAGGTTTTTGCAGTCATTAGGAAGAAATCCTTTTCCTTGTATTGAAAAATGCAACGCGCTTTCAAGTGCGGTTGTGTGTCTTCTTTTTAATCCCTTAAATATTTAACTGTTGGGATCTTAGCCCTGAGGTGCTTTAGAGGGGAGCTGCCAGTCCTGCTAGATATATATGAAACAAGTTTGTAAGGCAATCTCCATTGTAAATCTCTTTTTTGCAGCCCCAGCAGTGTTTCTGTTACTTTCTTTCATGGTGCAGCAATTACAAATAGGCTTCCTTTCCCCCCCCTCTCTCTTTCCTTTAACTAGTCCTTTGAACTCAGAGTGCTATATGGTAATTTTAAATCAGTAGGTGCCCTGCCCAGATAATGTTAGTATCTAATTTCAGGGCTTACCCGATACAACAGCAAAAATTATTCCAAAGGAAGAGCTTCCAAAAGGGAATGCTGCAGAAAAAGGAGGATGGATACATCAATGGGATTGTCAAGCAGAGACTTAAAATGCCCCCTCTTTGAAAGCAGGGGCACCATCCCTGGCAATGCTGCTCTTGAGCCTGTAGATTAGAAACTAAAATCTCCTTGGGGAACAGCAACTTCCAAAAGCAGCATAATGCTCATGTCTTTATTCTAATGTGGTCATTTGCTTTTCATTTTGAATGAAGTTGCTGTTTACATAGTAATCAGCAGACACTTACGTGCACAGATTGGACAATATGCTGACAGGCTCAGATCTGCTCGTGACTCAATTTGGAATAATTAAGTATCACTCTTTGCAGTGGCTGGGGTTCATGAGGAAGCCTTATGAGGGGAATTAATCTTAAGGGGGACTGATTTTTAAAGCATGGTGTAGCAGATTGCCATGCAGTGTGACCTCTGAGGATGCGAGACACAGTTTGTGAGTCTGCTAACGCGATATGGGCAGAGCCTTGGGCCAGGGTGAGGGAATACTCTGAGCTGGCTGTCAAAGGAGGTGCGACCCAGTGGCTTTCCTGCTCCTGTGGTTCCTAAGTCCTACCAGGCGGTTGTTCTTCAGTTAAGTGTCTCAATGCTGGAACCATGAAATGAGTGTAAAACTTCATGCGGGGATCTTGAGATACGGTTTTGCTGGTCTCAACAGCTGTCTCAGATTTTTTAAAGTCTTTTAACGTGTGCTTATTACAGTTCAGGACCTCAAGGGTCTTGGTTACGAAAAAGGGAAACCGGTTGGTTTGGTGGGTGTGACGGAGCTCTCCGAAGCCCAGAAGAAACAACTGAAAGAGCAGCAGGAGGTAATGCCCTGAAATTATTTCCAAATTAGTTTGTGTACCAGCGTATTGCGTTGCAGCATGGCTGGGTGAGATGGGAAAACGGAGATGGAGATAGCAAAGGAACTTTCCCAGTGGCCCACAAATAAATCTCTAGGATTTGTGCTGAATGCCTAAGAATCATGTGATGCTGCAGTCAGCAGAAATATTAGAGGACTTTGGGGAATATGAATTAAGCCAGCCAATTGCTGTCCTACCAAACTAAACCCCAAAATCTATAAGGTCTGTTGTGTCACATCTGCAGCTGGTTACGTATTGCTTCAGCAGTGGGGAGAAGGTGAGTGGATTCTTGCAAGCTTTGGGGGAATGAGAGCAGAATCGGCTTTTGCCAGAACATGAGGGTGATGTTTAAACTGTGTGAGGATGATGAGATGGCAGCAGTCCTCACTGTTAATATCAAGGCACTTCTGTTGGAGGAACCAACGCGTAATGCTCCTGTTTGATCTGAGAAGCGAGCGGATCAGATCAAGCAACAGCACTGCCTGTTGGGATTTGTAGTTGTCGTAACCCGTGGTCTGTATGGCAGCTGGGGCGGGTGCGGGCTCTGCTGCACAACTCGCATGCCTCTGTGGCAGACTCTGCTGCCTGTGAACTGGTTGCCTTACTGAGTGCGCTGTTGCGTCTCTTCCCCTAGATGCAGCAGATGTATGATATGATCATGAAACACAAGCGAGCCATGCAGGAGATGCAGATGATGTGGGAAAAGGCAATTCAGCAGCACCAACATGGCTATGACAGCGATGAAGAGGTGGACAGTGAGCTGGGAACGTGGGAGCACCAGCTTCGACGCATGGAGATGGACAAGACGCGAGGTGTTGTGCTGGTTTTGGCTGGGAGAGTGTTAATTTTCTTCACAGTAGCTAGTATGGGGCTATGTTTTGGATTTGTGCTGGAAACAGTGTTGATAATACAGGGATGTCTTGGTTATTGCTGAGCAGTGCTGACACAGGGTCAAGGCCTTTTCTGCTCCTCACCCCACCCCACCAGCGAGGGGGCTGGGGGGCACAAGAGGCTGGGAGGGGACACAGCCGGGACAGCTGACCCCAACTGCCCAAAGGGACATTCCACACCGTATGACATCAAGCTCAGCATATAAAGCTGGGGGAAGAAGGAAGGGGCAGGGGGGCATTCGGAGCGATGGTGTTTGCCTTCCCAAGTCACCATTACGCGTGACGGAGCCCTGCTTTCCTGGAGATGGCTGAACACCTGCCTGCCCACGGGAAGTAGTGAATGAATTCTTTGGTTTGCCCTGCTTGCGTGCGTGGCTTTTGCTTTACTTATTAAACTGTCTTTATCTCAACCCACGAGTTTTCTCACTTTTACTCTTCTGATTCTCTCCCCCATCCCACCGGGGGGGAGCGAGGGAGCGGCTGGGTTTAAACCACGACAGGTGTGTAGGGAGCTGCCATGCAAACGTCTCGCTCTGTGGTTGTACAAAGGCCTCCAGAGGGAGATGTCTGAGATCACCTCGTTGGCGTGGGAGTTGCAGGGTCACTTTTCACTGGTCTGTTCTGCGGCTTCCCTGCCTGTTGGCTGGAGATAATAAACGTCTGTTGCTGTGAGGCTTTATGCTTCACAAACCCTCTGAAATTCCAAGTCAAAGAACGCTGCGTTATTACTGTTTTCTCTCCTCTGTGTCTTGGGCAGAATGGGCCGAGCAGCTGACCCAGATGGGCAGAGGGAAACATTTCATCGGAGACTTTCTTCCACCTGACGAGCTGGAGAAATTCATGGAGACATTCAAGGCACTGAAGGTGAAATAGCAGAGACTTCACAGGGCGGTGGCAATGCTTCAGACTTGTCCCATAGCAGTGAGGGAAAGATCTCAAGCTTGCTTAGCCCTTTTTCACAGCAGTTAGCTACCTTGCAGCCTTGAGGTACTTCTGCCCTTCCACTGGGAGCTCTGTTACTGCTGGAGGAAACAAGGGGTTAGTTTTTTTGCTCTTTGCAGAGAAACAGCTGTAGCAAATTAGAGAACAGACTGTTGGGACGGTATTTGGGGGTTAGGTGAAATTATAGACAAGCCTCTCAGACTACCCACCATTTGTCTGCTGTTCCTGTTTCGGATAAGCGGTTGCTGATGCCAAGCAAGGAAAATTTGAATTTTTATCCAGACGATTGCAGTAAAGTGAAAATATAAAGCCTACAAAAAGCTTATGCAAAGCAATTCAATACCTGCCAATTCTTCCTAAACTGTAGAACTTCTTGATGCTGGTGCATCCCTCATAATGTTTTCATGTAACCAGCATGGGGTCTGACGTTCCCTGGAGACCCTGGCTTAAATAAGAACTGAAGTATCTGAAGCTCGATCCAGTGAGCAACTTTAAATTCAGGAGCTAAATATTTCTCAGCTTAATCTCACAGTAGCATTCCCTGCTTCTTGCAGAGTATGTTATAGGGCTGTGCAGCGCTCTATCATTTACCTATTTTCTTCTCTGTGGTGGTGCAGAACTGGAATCCCAAGAAATCGTGCTAGTTATTAACTGTTTGCCAGAACCATCCTAACTTTGAGTGGCTGAAGCTGGTTTTCCCCTCCTCTGAACCGCAAAGATAGGTGCATATAAAAAATAACCAACGCTACCTTTTGTGTCTCTGCAGGAAGGACGTGAGCCAGATTATTCTGAATACAAAGAGTTCAAACTGACTGTGGAAAACATAGGTTATCAAATGCTAATGAAGATGGGCTGGAAGGAAGGCGAGGGACTTGGCTCGGATGGACAGGGGATTAAAAACCCAGTCAGCAAGTAAGCAGAGTTCTTCTACTATTGATTTAGTCCTTTCCTCTTGGGCTGATAATTGATGCTCCTACCCTAGCCTACTGGAAGCAGCTGCAATGAATGTGACTGTAATTCATCACTTGAACAGAATATGGAATACTTGCAGCAAAGGAGAAAAATGGTTTCTGATTTCTTTGGGGTTCCCTCCCCCCAAGGCCTGGCTTTGTTACTTTATCTCAGGCAGGAGGTATGATCTGAGCCAAGAGTTTCTAATCTCAGTTGGCATAGTGTGTTCTTCTGAGAGGTGCCTTCTCCCCAGTTTCCCCATCTATAAAATGAAGGTAATACTTCTCTGTACCTCGCCTCTCCCAGGGCATGTGAGGATTAAGTCATGTCTCTAAAGTCATAAATTTCTTTAAGTATTAAAGAACATGCCTTTTGCATCTGAAGCGCCGTTGGTGCCTGCTAGCTGGTCCCTGATGTACTGTGGGTGAAAGGCAATTACCAATATTTGCTACTGCTAGACCTGTGTTTGAAAGATGTTTCAGTCCAGATCAGAGAGCTTTGTGTGTGATCATGCAGCTGTCTTGACTTCACTCTTTTGCGCAGAGGTTTTCTGATTTGATCACACTTTGTATATAATAAAGCTTTATGGGACTTCTATCCAAAAATAGATGAGCATCTCTCTTTAGGTGGATCATCTGTTGGTAACAGATGCTGAACTTCAAAACCAAATATTGGGGATAGGAAATACTCTGAATTGGTTTTTAGCATTAGATCCTTTTAGAAACAACAGTTGTCTGTTTACTGCACAATAGAAAAGTATCTCTACAAAGCACTTCTCCTCTTTCGCAAGATCATCTCTCTGGCAACATGCTTATTGGTTCAAAGAAGTCCTGTGATAAAAGATCGCTGTAATCAAAACAGGAAGGCGTGCAAACAAGAGAAGGAAGGCAGTTTCTGTCCATCACAGGGTTGAACAAGGGTTGTGATTTGCTTGGGCTCTACCATCTCTGATGTTCTTAGAATGGATAAGAAGGTGCTACTGCAGCTGGAAAGGAGTTGCGTCCGCTTTTGGACTGTTCCGGAGTGAAGGAATGGGAGGCAGGCGCGTTGTTTACCAGTTCTGTGTACCTCCAGTCAGTGAGGGACAAATCAACGCATTGGGTTGCCAAAGGTTAGTCTGCCAGTCGGAGCACCGTGCAGTAGGGAGGCATCCAAAGCCCAGACAGTATTTCTGTTCCAGCTGTAAAAGGTTAAGCAAATACACGTTGACACTACTGCTTCCATCTAACAATGGCAAGCATCATTGATTTGGAGGGGCAACGTAGAAAAGTGGCAAATGCAATAAGCTGTGCGGTATTAGCTGTCTGTCTCGATGCAGTGCGCTCTGTGTGATGATGCCCAGTGCTCCCTGATGCTTGTTCTCTGAGCTCTGACGACAAGAGGCAGCAGGTATTTCTGGTGAAGAGGAAGGTGATCTGTCACATCTGCTTACCTCGGAGACTTTGTGCCCTCTTTCCAAACAGGGGAACTACTGCTGTGGATGGAGCTGGTTTTGGCATTGATCGCCCCGCCGAGCTAACCAAGGAGGATGATGAGTACGAGGCATTCCGTAAACGAATGATGCTCGCCTACCGCTTCCGACCAAACCCCTTGGTAAGGTAGTCCCAAAACCAGAGCAGACATAGAGACAAATCCATCGAGGCTCCTGTGCGTATCTCGTAAGGGTGGGAGTGCTTCTAGTGCGTAGCCAAGAGAGCGCATGCTGTCAGAGTTTCTCTTTGATTCTGTTCTTGTGTTGAATCAAATTATTGCTACCAAAACATCCATGGCTGCGTGGTTTTCCTTGCTATGTTTTTTTAATACAGAAGCCCCTGGTTTTAATTTTATCTGGTACATACAAAGTATAAACTGTGCACACAAAGGAAGCAGATGGATTGTCCATGAATCCATGGTTTATTTTGAATAATCGTTTTCCTGGTTGCAAAAGGCTTGTAAGTTTGCATTTGCCTCTTACATTCAGCATGCCAGCACACCTGGAAAGCTACATTTGTAATTTTTGGTGGGAAACCTCAGGTTTCACTGTCAGAAATGTCATGTTTCAGTGGCTTTTTCAGATAGTTAAGCTCAGATGCTCATTGTTCTGCAAAGACAGCAATTTTGATTAATTTTCTCTTGTTATTCCCCACAGAACAATCCACGACGACCTTACTACTGAGAATGTTTTTGGGACAATGTATTTTCAAAACAATTGTAATTTTACTGTGAAATGTTATGAAACTGCATTATCATTCTCTTATTTGCTAATATTGTAAAACTTATCAAAGTCACAATACCATCTTTCACCCAGAAGAAAGGCCTGCAAGCCCACTCACTGCACACTCGAGTGTCATGACAACTGTGTCGTAACAAGGCCTGGGTGATATTCGGAGAGGAGAACAGAGCAGGTGAGGACGGAGGTCTACACACGGTGCCCTGCTGACAGCGGAAGGGTAGCACCAAAGATACCAGTAAGAATAGTTCAGGGACTCTGTTTGTGTTTAGCTCAGTGCCATGTTACAAGGAATGCATTTTTTGTGTAACAGCAGATCCTCTGTTGTTCGGATACGCAGCTTGTGCTGCTCGGGGGGGAGTTGTTTGTTTGTTTTTTAATTGCAAATACAACAAGGGACTGTCTCCGACCCAGCTTTTGGGGCTATTGTCCAGTCAGGCTATTGTTCCCTGAAGAACTGGGTTCTGGTGCTGTCGTGAAGCCTGAAGTTATAGTCTGACCTTCAACTGACATGGCAAAACCAGTGCCTAGTTGTTTTACCTCTGCCCTGTGGAAGACGAGGCATGGATCGGTGTGGAGCATGGCTGCAAGGGTTGAGGGGCGCAGGGTGAGTTCATTCAACTTCAGAGGCGACAGCTTCTTGGCTTCTTGAACACTAAGTTCACCCCCCGGCTTCCTAGCAAAACAAGAGACTTGCTAACACTTTCTATGGATTGGGGTGATGAAGAGCCAAACCTTCACACACAGTTTCTCAAAGGCCATTTGGATTTTGTTGTCATAAGAACCCCCTCTCCAAATACAAATTTTCTTCATTCAGTCTGTAAATAAAATAAAAGTCATTTGTTCCTTAGATTTAATCACTGAATTTTTTGAAAGAGTGGTCTTACTGTGAGGTTTTTGTAGGCCGAGAGACTGCGCTGGGTCTTTTTCCTTCCAAGCATCTTAGAGAAAACGAAGTGAGGTTGGTGGGTTTGGTTTCTTTTGCATTTGTTTTCCCTCAGTCCGAATACTTGGCGTGCAATTCTCTTCTGTTAACTTTTCTTAACAACATAGAGTCAAGGACTTAGCTTTCAATAAAAACATTTGAAATGGTAAATTCAGTAGGGGTTCATTCTGAGAAAAATCCAAATGCGTGAGCACCTTGCAGGAGCACGGAGCTGGGCTTGTTCTGGGGGAGCGTGTGGTGTGCCAGCACATCGCATACGCTCGCCACAGCTCGGACACGGGGATGTTGCGCTTAGGATGGCTAATCAGCATGGGCGGGACTCGTGGAAGATTGGGAAATAAAGATAAGAAATCTGGCAGGTCTTCAGTAGGGCCAAACTTCTCCTCAAATGATTAAGGTCACTGTGACAACGGCGTTTTCCTGGTAAGTTAGGACACCCATCCATTTGGTGTCTCTCTGTCGTGGCAGTGCCGCTCGGTCTCGGTTCCTGCCTGGCACAAGCCAGAGCTGCTGAGCTGGTTGTCCTGGATTAACAGAGACTGGAGCACCGCAGGGCTGAAGCTGGGCTGCCCGTTTCACTGCTGCCTTTTCTGTAGAAGTAGGGGCTTGCTGGGGGAGCGGAGGCATTTTCAGTCTTTTTTTTTTTATTCCAAGTGTATGTACACGACATCCTTTTCGGCAGCAACAGTGCCCTGGTCACAGCGTGGCCTTAAAGGCAGGGTGAGTGGGCAGGCTTGCTGCCATTGCTGATCAGGTCTTTAAAGCTAATCTGATACTACAGCGATCCCCGTGTACTTCGTCGCGGTCGTGTTGGCAAAAGTTGTTTTAGTCTTTTATTTCAACACGGTGGCCTTGGTCTTCCTAAGCCCCTTCTCTTGATAACTGTGTTCATCAATAGGTGCTTTGCTCTGCTCTGGTTTTTTCTTATGTCATTGTGAGTCACACGCTGTCCCCCGTGCCCTGCCGCTGGGAGCAGCAAGCAGGGGTCAGTTCTGCAGAAACCTGGCTGAGCCACTTGGCGCAGTCCTCCTCCTCGCCGTCGTGAGCTACAAAGCGGGGATTTAGTCTTCAGAAACCAAATCAAACAGGCGGCTGCTGCGGCATGCCCAGAAGGTCACCAAAGTTGGACTCTTTTAGATCAAAGAGTAAATTCCTGGTGCCTGCCACGCAAAGGCCGTGCCAGATGCCCGGCCGGTGTGAACACGTGTGTGACAGCATGAGTGCCCGTGGTGAGCGTGGCATGGGGTGGCCACCGTGAAATCACCCGGCCAGGGAGAGGCAAAGGGCTCGGGGCTTGTTTGCCCCGAGCGGCTGTTGCAAGAGCTGGGAGACTGAAGCGACGCTTGTAGAGGGTTTGGTATTTGGGAAGATCTGACAGTTATTGCTCCAAGTCACCCCAGATCACCTGCTTTCACCCCTCTTTCTTTTGTTTTAACAGGGTATCGTGCTGCTTTCAGGCGGGGCTGGTGGTGGTTTCTCAGCCAAGTCTCATTCCTGAGCCCTGGAGACTGAACCCCCCTTGCTCTCGGGTGCGCTCCCTTTGCCGTAGGCTGAACGAGCACTGCCTAACGAGCTTTTCCTCACCGCTGATGAGCTTGCTCACGACTTCCATGCTGACGAGGCACACGGGGTGCGTTCGAGTTCCTCCCGCCCGGAGGAACGACGAACGAGCCCAGGGCAAAGTGCAGGGCGGCCAATTCAGCCCCTGGACTCTGAAGCAAGAGGGCAAAAGAGTGACCCGACGCAGTGGCACGTTGGGGAAGGCTTCGAGGGGAAGGGAAAAGGTTGAGTGGCCGTGTTGGGGGTCTGCTAAGCACCGTGGAAGTTTCTAAGCGTGTGCCCGGTTGTGGACTGCTGAGCCAGGTCTCTCCCCGGGCTGGTGGGGAGGTAAACACTCATGTTTTGAGCAGAGAGCATGAGAGGAGGAGGTCAGGAACACCGGGCTCCCAGCTGGAGGCAGAGACCTTGAAACTCCTGCTCTCTGCTCAATTCAATTCATTATTAAAGGCAGGGATGAAGTGTTGGCTTTCACATGCTCCACTTCTCTCTTCCTCTTACAGATCTGAAGAGGTGTGTCTTCTTGGCTCTTTTAAGTACTTAAGGTTTCCATAATGAATTGGGAAAAAAAAACAACAAAAAACCAAAACAGTCCCTGAGCTTTCACAGCCTCTTCTGGAGTGGTTTTATCCTTCCCCCGCAGCCCTTAGTGCTGTTTCTCACGGCAGCCCTCGAGCGCAGAGACCCCCACGGACCCACGTATGGACACAGGCGTGTTCGGCTGCTGCCTTCCTCCCCCCGGGACCCCCTGGCCTTCCTCCCCCCGGGGAGCCCGGGCGGCTCTGGCGCTTTAAGGGCGCTGCCTGCTCGCCAGCATTGGGGCCGAAGTCCATGGGCTCTGGCAGCGGCAGCCGGGCCGGGGATGCAGCTCCCCGCCACACCGGGTGTGCTCACCCCTTCCCTGCTCGCCATCCCCGTGGCCTTCGGCATCAATGGCGCGACCGCCCTGGCAGAGTGAGTGCGGGCTGGGGACAAAGCTCTGGGGTTGGGGTGCTGCGGTCCGGCTCGGGGCGGGGTGCTGGGTCCTCTCCTCCACTGGTCCTGGTTGCTGGGTCCAGTCTGGGACTGGGCAGGAGCATCTGGACTGACCCAGGACAAGGCTCTGTCCGAGGATGGTGGGAGCCATCCCACGCGGGATGGGGCACTGGGTCCCATCCGGACCCAGAGAGGGGGGAGCAGTGTCCAGGGCAGGGTGCTGGGTCCCTCCTGGGGCGGGGGAAGAAGCGGCGAGGTCCAGCCCGGGGCAGGGGGCTCGGTCCAGGTGCTCCTGCCCCGGCTGAGCCCACGGCAAGCCTGCTGCGGGCTGGGGCTTTGCCGGCGTGGTTCATGGCTGCCTTTATGACTTTTAAATCCTGTTTTCAGTGAACAGACGCGCAGCAGGGTTGCTCGGGCTCATTGCACAACATGGAGCGAACGGGGCTCGCCGACAGCCCAAATCCCCCAGGGATTAGGGTGCTCAGCATCTCCCTGATTTATGAGCATCCTCTCCACCCACCTGGCCCCAGCGCAGCCCTCCGGGCCAGAGGGACAGGACCCCCGACACTGGGTGTCCCCTCCATACGCAGCCGTGCCTCCCGGGGTGCTGGGGACCCCTCCAAGCCCCATCTCCCCCTCCCAGAGTAACCCCCCTGGCAACTCGGCCGCTGGCAGGTCCCAGCGTGGCTGATGCCACCCCTCCGCGCCGGCCTCGTCATCGCCACCGTCACGCTGCCTGATAACAGCCCCGGTTTCAGTTTTGGTGCTGTGACACCCCCGTGACGCCCCAACCCAGCCGCGTTCTGGCTGCTCAGCACATCCCTGGCCGGCCGGCGCCCTCGCGGCGGGGGATTTGGTACCAGCCACCAGCCAGGGCCAGCTCCCTGGTGAGCTGGCCAGAGCCCCACCGCTTCCTGGCGTGCTTTATTTCTCTGCTATATAAAACCACGCTCTGGCTGGTTACTTTTCTCTTATTTCCAGTCCCACGCCCCAGGACCTGCCAGCTATGGGTTTTCCCCTTGTGTTCTTCCATCGCTTTACTGCACCTTCTATCCTTTCATTCCTGCCAGGCCCCCTTCACCCTCCTTTTCCCATTCGTTATACATTTATTTTTATAGCTAATTTCTGCTTTTGCTTTACCAGCAGGAAAGGCTTTGAGCCCAACTTCTCTTAATCGCAGAGCCGGGGCTTTCCTGGCCACCCGATAAACTTTACTTAACGATCTCCCGATTTTCATTCCCATCTTTTCGGTCTCCTCCTTCCCTTCCATCCCACGTGGCACCGCACTGCTACAGCCCGGATCTCCGGGATCCATCGCTATGAAATCCGCAGCTCTTCTGCACGATGCGGCATCAGGTGAAAACCATCTGTAGCTGTGGGGAGCACTGGCCCCTCCAGCCTGCCCCCCCAAACTGAAGCCCGTAACAATATTATTCTCCTGCCCAGGCGTTGCGGGGGGATGTGGAGGGGCTACGTCCCCCCCTTCCTTAATTAGTCCCTGCTGCGGGATGAGCGACGGTGGCCTCAAAGCCCCTCAGCCTGGCAGGGCGAGCCGGGTGCCCTGGGCGCGGCACCCCGAGGTGCTGGTACGTCTGTGGGGTGGCCCCGGTGCCGGCACGCGTTGGTGTGTCTCGAGCCCCATCGCACGCACGGTCACGTCTTACGGTGATCGGAGGAGCCCGGTGTTGTGCTACTCCACCGCGGCATCCATATTTTAATTTTGAATTAATCATTCTGCGGGAGTAATTAGTTGTGTAGTAATTAATTATACACTAGTAATAATGCACTTAGGCGGTGACACTTCAATTATTCGATTGTTTTGAGGGTTTTTTTCAAAAGTGTTGGGTTTGGATGCTTAGTGCACACGGTGAGGACAAGCTCAGCCTCACTCAGCGCTGCTGACGCCCGTCCTGTCCCTGGGCGCGGGGTCCTGCGTGCCCCGGCCCCTGTCCCTGTCCCCATCCTTGTCCCTGGAAGAGCAATTCCGCCTGCACAAGGCAAACACGAGCTGGGTGTTGCCGCAGCCTCCTATAAATGAGACCTGAGCTGTTCTCAGCCGGGTGACCCTGGGGCAGGGGGACGGCTGGCCTTTCGTCCCCGGTCGGCACGTCTGCCGTGCTGCGCCGGGGAGCGCTCGGGCTGGTAATTGGGTGTTTCTCCAGGATAAGCTATTAGCACCGGTGTCTGCAGACAGTCAGCCACGACTTTGTCTTTTCTTTTTCTTTGGTAACAGGGTTAAAGGCTTGAGGGAAAAATACCGTGATGTTTTCCGTGTTTCCTGGCAGAAGCATTGGCTAGACCAGAGCTGTAGCGCTTCCAGCTAATGCAAGCGCTTCTGGGAGGGGATGCAGCAAGCTCGGGATAGATGTCCCTACAACTTCTTCACTCTCTTAGGACACCTTTTCAGTATCTGTCTCCTCGTTACCAATTTGCTTTATAATCGGTGTGGTGGGTTGACCATGGCTGGGTGCCGGGTGCCCACCAAAGCCGCTCTACCACTGCCCTCCTCAGCTGGACAGGGGAGAGAAAATACAATTAAAAGCTTGTGGGTGGAGATAAGGGCAGGGAGAGATCACTCAGCAATTGCCTTCACGGGCAAAACCAGACTCGACTTGGGGAAATTAGTTTAATTTATTACCAATCAAATTGGAGTAGGATAATGAGAAATAAAAACGAATCTTAAAACACCTTCCCCTCACCCCTCCCTCCTTCCCCGGCTCAACTTCACTCCCAAATTCTCCACGTCCTCCCCCCCAGCGGCGCAGGGGGACGGGGAATGGGGGCTGCGGTCGGTTCATCACACGTTGTCTCTGCCGCTCCTTCCTCCTCTGGGGAGGACTCCTCACCCTCTTCCCCTGCTCCAGCGTGCGTCCCTCCCACGGGAGACAGTCCTCCACGAACTTCTCCAACGTGAGTCCTTCCCACGGGCTACGGTTCTTCACGAACTGCTGCAGCGTGGGTCCCCCCATCGTCGCCGATGGGCTCAGCCTTGCCCAGCGGCGGGTCCGTCTTGCAGCCGGCTGGCATCGGCTTTGTCAGACATAGGAGAAGCTTCTAGCAGCTTCTTGCAGGAGCCACCCCTGTAGCCCCCCCGCTGCCAAAACCTTGCCACGCAAACCCAATCCAATCGGTTTCCCCGGTCTCTTATACCACTGGCCACAGCCTGGAGAGGGAGAGGGTTGGCCGCGCTGCGGCTTCTCTCCGGCTGTGGCACAGGAGCCTTGGCGAGGCAGCCCCTTCCCCATCCGTGCCCGGGTGTCGGACCCGGCCTTCCCCGGGGCTTTGCCTCCCCAGGGTTATTTCAGACCCTGAAGGAGCCATTTCCCACCGCCCCGAGGACAGGCAGCACCCTGTGCCACCGTGGGACCGCTCCTGTGCCAGGGGTGCGGGGGCTGATCCTGCCGTTCCCCCTGCTTTGGTGGAGAGCTGTTAAAATCGGCAGGGGCCAAGGTTGTTTCACCTGGACCGGGGGAAACGGGGCTTCACCCCCCAGCTGTGACCAGGGTGCTTGAACCCATCCCCCTGTTCTGCAGCAGCCCGCTGCCGCTGATGCTGACGGGGGTGCTGGTGCTCGCCGGCCTCATCTCCATCATCTTCATAAGCGGAGGGAGCCACTTCCAGGACCCCCTTTTCTGCGGTGAGTCCCCTCCGGGGTGTGGGGACTGATCCCGTGCCGGGGCAGGGAGTGGAGATCTGGGATCCGGGGAGATCCGCGGGACCCGCTCAGAGCTGGCTCGCTCTCCCGCAGTGTTTGTGGTGTACTCCTTCACCTCCGTCGTCGACTTGATCATCTCGCTGGAGGAGGATGGCTACATTTCTGGCTTCATGGAGGTCTACGTCAGAGAGGTACCACCTCGCCCCGCCTCGGGCTCTCGCGCACGAGCAGCCCCGTGCACCCGGGGCAAGCACGGATGCTGCTCCTGCTCCCAAAGCTGCTCGTGCTGCGGGGGGAGCGTGCACGGAGCAGCCCCGGCTCCCGCGGGGTTCCCCGGGGGGGGGGTGTGGGAAGGCGCCGGCCCGTACCCCATATGATCCGCTGTCTTCCGAATGGGCAGGGCGAGCCCTACCTGCGCACGGCGCACGGCATCATGATCTGTTACTGGGACGGCATCATCCACTACGGGCTCTACCTCGCCATGATCGCGGCCATCGGCCAGAGGTGAGCGGGGACGGCAGCGGGGAGGAGGGCTTGGAGGGGCTCATGGGGGTGGGAGGGCCCCGAATTTTGTGGAGAAGGGAGCTCGGAGCCTGGCAGGGGTGTCTGATGCTGATGTCTCTGCAGAAAGAGCTACAGGAACCTGGGTCTCTTCTGGCTGGGCTCTCTGATGATGAGCACCATCGTCTTCCTGCTTGGGAGCCTGATAGGTATGGGGGTGCAGAGGGGGGCTCAGCTCTGCCAGCTGCTGGGGGACAGTGGGGACATCCAGCCCTTGCTGATCCCTCCTCTGTCCCCCCTCTGTCCTGCGGGTTTGCTCCCAGGCACTTGCCCCGTGGGCAGAGGAGGAAGGCGCTGACCTGGGGGCAAGCAGTGGGTACCGGTCCTGGGTGCTGAGCGCTCCGCTGCGCCTACCACGTGCTCTCCTTCCCCAGGGAAATACAGCTCCGACCTCAGCCCTGCCTTCCTGCTCAACCTGCCCTACGTCCTCATCCCCATCTGGGCTGGGGTGAGGCTCTTCCAGCAGCCCAAGGCCCTGCCGCGCTTCAGCCCCGAGAAGGTGAGCTGGGAGCCGGAGCCGGGGCAGGGGCTCTGCGGGGAGCTGCACCGGGAGCCGTCAGCCTTATCCCCCTCCCGGGGCTGGACCAGAGGGTGCGGAGCCGAAAATACGGCGTTTTCCCTCTCCCAGGTTGCAGAGGAGCAATGCAAGCGCCTGTACCAGCGGCCCCAGGACATGGGCCTGATCCTGGTCCTGCTCCTCACCGCTGCGTTCACCTTCTTCAGGGGGATGGTGAGTGCCGGGTCCCCGCACGGGTGTCCTGGAGGGGATGTGGGGGTCCCAGGGTGGGTGCGTCTGCCCTGCGCCCACCCCCCCCTCTCTCCGCATCCCCAGGTGGTTTTGGACTGTCCCGCCGATTCGTGCTTCGAGTACATCTACCAGCACGAGCCATACTTGCGTGACCCCGTTGCCTACCCCAAAGTGCAGGTAAGTGGCGTTGAGGCGGGGCTGGAGCCTCCCCCCGTGCCACCGGGGACGGGGTGACCCTCTCCGTGTCCCCCCCAGATGCTGATCTACATGTTCTACGTCCTCCCCTTCTTCTGCCTCTGCATCTACGGGCTGGTGCTGCCCGGCTGCTCCTGGCTGCCCGACTGGAGCCTGGTGTTTGCCGGCGCGGTCGCGCAGGTGAGGGCTGCCCCATCGTCCTTCCCCCGGCTGGGGGGGATGGGGCAGTGGGACCCCCGGGCTGGGTTTTGGTCCCAGCCAGGAGAGAGCAAGTGGGGAGCCGGGGCTGAGCCTGGGGGGACGGATCCGTACCCGCAGCTGCATGTGGAGCAGTTCCCACCGCCGCTGCCTGATAATTGCTTTGGCCTCGGTGGATCTTAATGGAGCCAGGGATTAGTTTGACAGAAATAGGCTGGAGCGAGCCCGCAGGTCTATAGATAGGATGCGCTGGGTGTGCTCCTGCAAAACACCCTTTGGTGCCGGGCGGGCTGCACCGGGCCAGCCCGTCGCTGCTGGACGCCCCCCCGTGCCACCCCCTGCCCTGTGTCCCCAGGCTCAGTTCTCCCACCTGGGCTCCTCGCTGCACGCCCGCACGCCCTTCCCCTACCAGACCCCTGAAGATGTCTGGTGGAGCTTCCTCCTCACCAACGTCCTCTACGCGCTGGGCCCCCAGCTCCTGGCCTACCGCTGCCTGCGCTGCCCTGCCTTCTTCCTGCCTGCCACTCCTGCCAGCCTGCACGGGGGCAAGAAGCGCCAGTGACCTGTCCTGCCCACCCCGGGGGGCTGCTGCCTGTCCCCCCTCTCCCCGCTGCAAGAGCAGCCGGAGCAGCCTGCAGTGGGACCTGGCTGGCAGAGATGTCCCCAGGGATGCTCCGGTCCCCCCCCCCCCGTGTCCCCTAACGCTGTGGGGTGCGCTGGGGGGACCCTGGGGTGCTCTGCAGGGGCATCGCTGCAGCCACGGCCCTGCCCTTGCCCAGGCTCGGAGGGTCTCGACTGCGGGAGCCGGGCTCCCCTCCCGGCAGGTCCCCGGGGGCCGTGGGGGCCCTGTCCCACCCCGGTGCTCACCAGAAGGACGCAGGAGCGGGGACCGTGCCAGGAAAACACTGTTTACAAAATAAAGGAGCGAGGGTACGGCTTCCGAACCCACGTCTGTGCTCTGGCCGGGGACGTCACCCCACGCCAGCGGCCGAAGCGCCGCGCCAGCCCCCCACGTCACCCACCGGGACCCTGCCGGTGCCCACCCTCTGCCCGCTGCCAGGGCCGGGAGGAGCTGCCCGGCTTCGCCCCCTCCTGCCTTTGGGGTGCAGGGGCTGGGGGGGCTCCTGCTGCCTGCGCTGCCCTTGCCTGCCCTTGCTGCAGCTCAGCCTCGGGCTGGGCCGGGGGAGCCGAGGGAAGGGGAGCCCCCGCGTGTGGCAGGGATGCCCGCGGGTGGGCAGGGGTGTGCGAGTGGGTGGGGGTGTGCACGGGTGGGAGTGAGCACACGGGTGGGTGGGTGCACAGGAGTGGGTGTGCCCACGCGTTGGGTGGTGCACAGGGGTGGGTGCGCACACGGGTGGGTGCGCACACGGGTGGGTGTGCGCAGGGGTGGGTGGGTGTGCGCAGGGGTGGGTGGGTGCCCACGTGGGTGGGTGCACGGGTGGGTGTGTACACACGGGTGGGGGTGCTGGCGGTGGCTCGGGGCTGCCCTTCAGGGGCTGGCGGGGGGATTTACCCGGCAAAACTCCTCTTCCCCCGCGGGTTCCCCGCCCGCAGCCCGGGCCGGGGGTACCGGCAGTACCGGGGGTACCGGGGGGCCGGGGCCGGGGCCGGGCGGGCCGGTGACCTTGGCGAGCCGGCGGCCCTGCGCAGCGCCGGGAGCCGGGGCAGGGCCGGGCCGAGCTCCCGGTGCCGCCCCCTCCGCGGAGCCGCACCGGCACCGGCAGCACCGGCGGCACCGGCGGCACCGGAGCGCTCCTGCGGCCGGGCCCCTCCCGCGGGCCGGCACCGGCGCCCGCGGAGACACGGTGAGTGCGGGGGGCGGCGGCGGCGGCGGCTCCGCTCGCTGCGGTGCGGCCGCGGGGAGCCGGGACGGGACCCCCGGTACCGGTGGCCCGGGCGGGGGCTGCTCCCGGCGGGGCGGGGGCGCGGCGGCGGCCGGGCCGGTTTCCCCTGCGCTGCGCTGCCCGCTCCCGGGCACCGGCGTCCCGCAGCCCCGGGGCCGCCGCCGCAGTGTCCCGCACTGCAACACCGCACCGGCCCCGGGGCGGCCGGCGGGGGAGAGCCGGGGCCGCCCCGCTCCCCGGGCCCCCGACCGGGCCCCGGGAACGGCAGCAGGGCAGCCCCGGTCCCCTCGCCCCCCGACCGGGCACCGGCACCCCCGGGGGGGGCTGCCCCGGTCCTCCTGCCCCACAGCCAAGCCCCGGCTCCCCTTCCCCGGCCCCACGGGGGGGGTCTCATTCCCACGGGGGGGGGGACCCACCCAGGCTGCCTGGGCTGGGGTCTGGGACATCTCTGAGGACACGGGGCTCAGGGGGGGATCGCAGCCCCCGGGTAGCAGGGGGGCTCCGGCACACGGCTCCCCCCGCGGTCCCCAGGGAAGGGGGGACGGGGCAAGGTGGCCGGGGGGACTCCGGGGGGCTCCGGTAGCCACAGCCCACTCCCGCACCATCAGTTCAGTTTCCAGATGTGCCAGGGCTGACATAAATAACTCAAGAGATCCGGCCCGGCGCGTCTGCCATGAAATATTCATCCCGGCTGTAACTGAGCGGGTGAACCGGAGTTCAGCGCCGGCACAGGCCGCGGGGCGTGGGGGTCCCTGGGGTGCTCGGTGGGGGGGAGGCAATGAGAGACCCAGCGCTGCCGGTCACCCCCGTCCGCTTGGGGTGTGTGAGGTGGGAGATGAGGGGTGTCTGCGGGCGACGGCATCTCCTTCCCCTGGCCGGCACAGCCCCCACGGAGTGCGGATTGGGGACCAGCATCGCTGCCGGGGGGCTGCCGAAGCCGGGGGTCGGGCAGAGCGTGGGTTTGCTCACAGACCTCCACTGCTCTCCTCCCTGGGGGGGCCGGTGGGTGCTAAGGGGCTCTGCTCTCCCCCCAGATGCGTCCCCGAGGCCCCTGGGCTGCCGGCCCGGCAGCTCTGCTGCTCCTCGCCAGCGTCCTCGCCTCCGACACGCTGCTGGGCACCCGGGGACGGAAGAAGGTGGTCCATGTCATGGGTGAGTGGGGACCAGGGTCTGCAGCGGGGAGCTGGGCTGGACCCCCAGGACGGGACGGGGGGAGCTGTCCTGCAGCCGTTGGGCTGTTGGGTTTAATATCCATTAAAGCATGATCAGGGGCTCTGGGGCATCCATTGTGTCCCCCCTGCCCTGGCCAGGAGCTGCCCAACCCTCCTTGAGGTTTGCAAAGCCCCCAAAAGAGGGAAATGCCCCCCAAAGGTGGTCCCCCTGCCTGCCCCACACCCCCAGCCTGCCTTGTCCCCGCCGTGGGTCCTGCCCGTGGGCCGGCGCTGCTCAGGGGGGAGGCAGGGGCAGGCTTGGGGACAGGGACTCCTCAGAGCTCGGTGTCCCTTGCAGAGGGTGACAGCGGGGCTGTGGTCGTGCAAACGGCCCCGGGGAAGGTAGTGACGCACCGGGGCGGCACCATCATCCTCCCCTGCCGGTACCACTACGACGTGTCCGCCCACGACCCGGCCGAGATCCGCCTCAAGTGGACCAAGGTGACGGAGCCGATGGCCTTCGTGGACGTCTTCGTGGCGCTGGGGAAGGCGCGGCGGGCGTTCGGCAGCTACCGCGGCCGCACAGCTCTGCAGGAGGATGGCTTCGGCGACGCCTCACTCATCATCCGCAACGTCACCCTGCAAGACTATGGCCGCTACGAGTGCGAGGTCACCAACGAGCTCGAAGACGACACCGGCATGGTCAAGCTGGACCTTGAAGGTAGTGGCATGGCTACGGCGGAGAGGAGGGATGGGGACAGGGAGGACCCCGGGTGTCCCCGTGTCCCATGCAGGATGGGCAGAACATGGTTCCCGGTGCCGCGTCCCCGAGCTGGGCTCGGTCCTGCTTTACGGCCGGTTGTTTTTCCTAGCGTGTGCCATGGTTTATGGCCTCTGTTACTGGCTTTTATTGTTGCTCCAGGTTTACTCGCTGGCAGCTAATAAACGCCGGAGATAGATAGCGGCACGGCCTCGTAAAGCACCGGGGAGGACCGGGACGTGGCAGCAGCGTTGGTTCCGTGCACGGCTCCAAGCCTGCCGGGACGGGGTGCTGCGTCTGGGGATGCCGGGAAAGGGGGAAAACCCTTTTTTTGGGGGCTCAGGAGGTACAGCCCCGTGGCTCGGGCCGGTACGGGCTCGCTCTGGGGACACTGGGGCTCGGCTGAGACCCCACACGGGTACCACCAATGTGTCCAGGTCCCCCCGGAGCCCGGGGCCGCTGCGAGGGTCCCTGCGGTCACAAGGTGAGGGAGCTTTGGGGTTACTGAGCAAAGCCTGGAGCACCCGAGCTCCCCGAGCAGAGACGACGGCAGCTCGTCTGCGCTGGGCTTTGCAGCGAGTCTCCCACCCCGCAGCTGCCCCCGTTCCCCACCAGCTCCCGGTGCCTTGCGCTGATGACCCCGTTCGTTGGGTGCAGGTGCAAAATAAGAGGGTGAGACCCCCCCCCACCCCAGCCCCTCCTCTCCGTCCCCCCAGGCGTGATCTTCCCCTACCACCCACGCCTGGGTCGCTACACCCTGAACTTCCGCGAGGCGCAGCAGGCATGCCTGGAGCAGGATGGCATCCTGGCCTCGCACGACCAGCTGCACCAGGCCTGGCTGGAGGGCATGGACTGGTGCAACGCCGGCTGGCTGGAGGACGGCTCGGTGCAGTACCCCATCTCCCGGCCGCGGGAGGAGTGCGGCCGCAAGGACACGCCGGTGGGGGTACGCAACTACGGCTATAGGCACAAGGAGAGCGAGCACTACGACGCCTTCTGCTTCACCTCCAACCTCAACGGTAATGGCGGGGGGGAAACTGAGGCACAGAGCACCCAGCTCCCTGTTTTGGCTGCGCGGGGTGCGGGGAGTTTCCCGTGATGGTCTGGGAAGGTGTTCAGCCCTGGGCGAGAGAAGGATGTGGCTGCACGTGCCTTCTCTGCGCTCCCCGGCACATCAAGAGGGGGTTCGGTGCTGGGACGCCCAGCAAGGACCAGAATCCGGCCCCATCACCTTTGGGGCTGGGGCACCCGCTCTCAGCGAGACCCGTCTTCCCCGGGCGGGAGCAGGGGACGAGGTAATTGCAGCAGCAAACAGCCCGGGTGATGGATGAAGCCGGGGCCACGCAAGACAGATGGGAGCCGGGAGGGCTCCCGGGCTGTGTAAATTCCTCCCGGCTGGCAGGGCCGCGCAGGGGGGGCTCTGCCGATGTTTATTTAATGGTGGCAGGCAGGATAAATAGCGGGTGTAATCGCCACGAGGAGCCATCACCGACCGCTGCCATGCAACCCCCATAAATCTGCCCACACCACAGCGGTGGCTCCCCAGAGCCCCCCCGGCCGGTCGCCTCCTCCAGCCCCCTCCAAAATGTGTTGGGGAAGGGGTCCACGGGGCTCGCACCGCTCAGCCCCATCCTTGCCCCATCCCACTCTGCCGGGTGCCGGTGCCGCGGCGGGTGCAGGACGCTCCAGCCGGGTCCCCATCCCCGACAGCCCCCACTTTGTGTGTGTCCCCCCCCCCCACTCCAGGCAAAGTCTACTTCTTGAAGACGTACCGCAAGCTGAGCTACACCGAGGCGGTGCAGGCCTGCAAGAACAACGGGGCGGCCGTGGCCAAGGTGGGCCAGCTCTACGCCGCCTGGAAGATCCAGCTGCTGGACCGCTGCGAGGCCGGCTGGCTGGAGGACGGCAGCATCCGCTACCCCATCGTCAACCCCCGGGCACGCTGCGGGGGCCGGGAGCCCGGCGTGCGCAACCTGGGCTTCCCGGACAAGAAGTACAAGCTTTTCGGGGTTTATTGCTTCAAGAAAGCTGACGAGGCTGCCCCGGAGAAGGCGCTGGGTGGGGGGCACCCCAATCGTGTGTGAGGCTCACCCTCACTGGGAGCACCCCCAGACTTGGCCAGGGACCCCCCCCCCGCCATGCGCTGGGCTCCCCGGCATCGCTGCCTCCTGGGACGCGGCAGCGCGGGGAGCTGCAGGCAGCCCCTGCGTTGGACTGGGAGAGGTGACCCTGCGATGCCGGTGCGGCTGTGGACGAAGCCCGGTGACGCTTGGGGAAACTGAGGCAGCGGGGGGGGGGGGGGCGACTTCAGTAGCCCAGCCAGAGGCCTGTGCTCAGCTCCAGGGCCGGCTCCCCAGCTCATTGCAGTTATTGCTTATCAATCAGCGTATTGCATGTGCTAAAGGCCCATCCCGAGCAAAGCAGGCTTGAGCCCCCGATGTCCTCGTCCTCATGCCCAGGGTCCCCAGCTCCGCGCTGTCCCCAGGGCTGTGCAGCACTGAACCCCCCCCAGGAGAGGCTACGGACAACCGGCATCACGGGACTCTGCGGGGGGGGGCTGACCTGCCACGGGGCCCCCCTGTCCCCAAAAATCCCACCTCGGCTCAGGGCAAGGACTGGGGGCACGGGGCTTGGCTTCGTGCAACATGGGCAGCCGCAGGGGACACCGCAGCCCCTCCAGCACCCGCATGCAGTCGCTCGCTGCTGGCCACCCCCCACGGCCACTGCTGGGCCAGCCAAGTGCCACACGCCGCGAGCCCCGGGGCCGGGGCAGCTCCTTAGCGCTTGGCTTCGTGCGGAAGCGGCCGATGCCGGGAGCGGGGAGGTGCTGGGTGGGCACCGACCCCTGCACCCGCGCGGCCAAGCACCGGCTCAGAGGCTTTCTGCAGCCGTGGTGCTCGCGAGCTGGACGTAGATGAAATAAAAGCTTCGGCCGCTTTTGAGAGCTGAGCCGGGCTCTCGTGTCTCCTTCGGTGGTGCCACCCTCGAGGGGTATCTCGGGTGCAAAGGGACCCCCCCCGAGATATTCGCTCCCTACTCAGAGCCCCGACGTCCCTGGCCCTGCTGCGCCCTCCCTCGCAGCCGGAGCTGGGCACGTTCGGAGCATCCCAGCTGCAGCATCCCGGGAGCATCCCCTTGGATTTATTGGGACCAGATCCAAGGGATCGGGGTCAGCATCAGCAGAGCCGCCTCGGGGCACGTCGGTGCTGGCAGCAACCGGGAGCCACCGCAGGGACGGCAGGGCATGGGTGGGGACGCCGGGGTCCCCCATTCCCGAGGGGGCTTGGGGCTTCCTCTGTGCCCGGCGCAGCTGAGCACGGTCCATCCATCACCTTACTGACTTCCAGCGCCGATGAAAAGAAAGAGCTGCTGGGAGCTGACACCCCCCGGCCACTGCAACCCCCAGGAGGGGAGCGTGGGGACCGCACAGTGCCGGGGGCCACCGGAGCCCCAAGTGGTGGCTGTCACAGGCTGATGGATGGCAGCCGGGGTGGGGGCCGCGGCCCCCGCGCTCATGGCTAACACAGGCAGCACCCTGATAAATTCATCAGCACCTCTGCGGCTTATTGGGGCCGGCAAGGGAAAGCCACGGCCGCGCTGCTCGCTGCCGGCAACGCACGTGGCAGCCACCGCCGGCATGATTCATGAGCTCTCGGCTCGTGCCGCGAGCAGGCGGTGGGGCTCGCACAACGAGCCTTGGGAGAAGCATTAGGTTTGCTTAAAATTAATTTAGTGGCGGCGAAAGGAGGCAGATGGAGAGCACGGGCGAGGCAGTCCCCAGCCAAGGCAAGGCAAGGGCTGTGGGGGGACTGTCCCCAGGGTCCCCACACCCACCCTGCCCCCAGGAAAGAGCAGGGTTGGGGCCACTCAACTGTTAAAAAAATTTATTAAAATGTCCAGCAGTACAGAAAGGCAGAATCAGAAATGGCACGGGGGGGGGGGGAGGGGGCTCGGGACACGGCAGTCACGTCAAACAGCAGAGATCAGAAAGCGCCGTACACACACACACGCCAACTCCAACGGGGACCCGACGACGAACGGAAAGGGAAAATAAAAATCAACCCCCAAACCAGGCGGCAGAGCGGGATGCCAGCCCCGGTGGCATTGTCCCCCCCCCGGCACCGGGCAGGGTCCCTGTGCTGGCCGCAGGGATGCCCCACGGGCAGGACTGGGGGGCTGGGGTGGGAAGATGGGGAGGGGGCTGCTAAAAAACCGGAGCCACCCTGGGCCAGTGAGACACAATGGCCGAGGTGGGAGGTGGGGGGGCTGGCGGATTAATCCCCCCTCCTTTGGGGAGGGGGCCAGAGCCCAGCCGGGGAACAGCCCCCGCGCGGGGATGGGGGGGTCCCCGTGTGGGGCTGGGGGCTCGACCCCGGGTCGGGGGGGCTGAGCGTGGGGCATGCAGGGAGGGCTGGGGACGCACACGCAGCTGCCCCCTCCGGATCCTATTCCCTACGGGGCCGGGCATCCTAGGAGCTAAAGCCAAGGGGGGTTATAAAAGAGGGAGGGTGGGAGGGGGGCGGGAAATGTCACCACATCCTGTCGGGGACCCGGCTGGTCCCGGGGAGGGGGCCCTTGTGCTTCCTCGTCCCCCGGCTCTAGAAGTAGTGGCCCTCCTCCATCCAGTCCAGCCGGAGGTGCTTGCGGTGTTTTCGCCGCTCCTTGCGGGGTTTGTGGTGGTGGTGCTGGTGATGGGGGTGGCTGTGACGGTGGCGGTGGTGACGCCGCGCTCGGTGTGACCGCCTGGCTAACGGGGGCAAGGCAGGGGACCCAGGGGGGTCAGGGAGGGAGCCGGTGCCTCGACACACACCCCGACCCCCCCAGGACGCCCGTCCCCACTAACGTTTTGTGCAGAGGATTTTGGGCCGGTCCCACTTGCCGGTGCTGTGGCACTTGATGGTGGGCACGTGGCGCTGGGTGAAGCCGTCCTCGCACTGGTAGCGCACGCTGGAGTGGATGCTGTACTTCTCCTTCTTCTTCCCCACGGTGAAGGCATTCGCCACCTCCGGCGGGGGCCCGCACAGCACTGGGGGGGGACGGACACGACAGACCCCCGTCACCTTGTCCCCGGGAGGGGACAAGGGGACACTCTGCCGATGCCACCGGTTCTCTCCGCAAGCCGGATGGCTTTACGAGGGGCTCCTCCAACAGGTTGGCAGGGAGGTGTTCCCCAGGATTTACTTCGTTAATTAATGGCCTTATCAGGGCGAGCGCATCATGAACACGCGGCCGGCAGGAGAAGGCGGCGTGCTCCTCTGGCTCGCAACGAGCAGCTGGAGGTTAATATAACTTTCAAGATAAGGAATGAGAACTTAATAGTTTTAATGGTGGCAAATTAAAGGAATTGAAGTGGAGAGGGAAGAATTGACTGTGGGGAAAAAACGGAAAAATGGAGATTAAGGGGAACTGCTGGGGTTTTCCTGGACGAAGGGCTGGGAGGGGTTTCCTGAGGATGAGGAGGTGCCCGGGGGCTGCGGGATGGGGACGGGGATGCCGGGGGCTGCGGGATGGGGATGCCGGGGGCTGCGGGATGGGGATGCCGGGGTGGGGACGCCGGGGCAGGCAGTACCTGTGCCTTTCTTGCAGATGTAGGGCAGGTTGTAGTTGCAGGGCACGTCGTTCCACTTGCCGATCTCATGGGACACCAGCACCACGCAGTCCTCGCCGCCCGCAAAGAAGTTGTCGGGTTGGTTCTCCCGCCAGTTCTCGTATTGCTGGTGGGGCACGAGAGAGGGTGAGAGCCCCCGTGTCCCCCACGCCCTGCACCCCGACCCCCCCACCCTGCACCCCAGGAGGAGCCACCTCCAAGGGTCTCACCAAGCCAGTGTTGTCGGTCCACTGGAAGTCCTGCTCCACGATCCTGTCATTGAGCCCGATCCAGGTGTTCTCATGCCCGAAGCCTACGGAGAGAGAGGCACCCACGTCTCGCACGGTGAAGGTGAAGAGCACCCAGGGGTGCTGACGCTTGGCGAGCAGCGGGATGGGGTGTTATCCCTGCACCGTTGATGAAGCCATGCTCCTCCCGCGAGTGGATGCTGGTGAGGTGGCCGGCACGGCGGCGGCAGTCCCGCTCCGCATCCTCCCAGGAGCGCCGGCGGGCGAAGTAGCGGTAACAATGACCCTGGAACTTGTGCCAGTTGTGGTCACAGCCCTCCGTGTCTGCAGGGAGACGGGGACGGTGGGGACGGCGAGGGGGACCGGCCACCCCCAGCACCCCAGGCAGGGATGCAGTGAGCAGCTCCCCATCGGGGGGGGGGACAGGACTCCTGCGTCCCCTTCCCAGCTCCCCACGCCTGTCCCCAAAGGGACAGGGGCTGGGCAGCGTCCCCAGGGAGGTCTCGCCCACCCCATGGCGGCACACCCAGAGGGGGACATCGGCTGCGCCCCGGCCCTCACCGCCGCTGTGCTCCCCACCTTTCTCGCAGCGGCTGCCGCCGTAGCTGGGCAGGCAGAGGCAGACGAAGGAGTTGACCTCGTCGATGCAGGTGCCGCCGTTCTGGCAGGGGCTGGACAGGCAGTCGTCGATGTCTGCGGGGACACGCTGGGAGCTGCGGGCATGCGGAGACCCCCCACCACCACCCAGCCCAGCCCAACCCACCGTCCCCTCCACCAGCACCGGTGCCAGCAGTGACGGAGGATTTGGGGGATCGAGCAGGACTTAGAGCCACAGCTCCATTCCCCTCCCCGCTTCCAAGCGTGGCCGCTGCTCCGTGCCAGGGAGGCACGTGCTGGATCCTGCCCCGGCATGGCGGGATGCTCCGGCCGCTCACCGATCTCGCAGTTCTCCCCGGTGAAGCCTGGGGCGCAGCTGCAGCCGCAGACGGTGCCGTTGGCATGGCAGGTCCCGCCGTGCAGGCAGGGGTTGTTCTGGCAGGGGTCGGCCGGAGCTGCGGGGTGGGAGCCGGTGCCTTGAGCCGAGGTGGGGGGGGAACACCGTGGCACCCACCCCCTTCCCCACCGGGACCCGGGGCCTGGACCTGCCCCGGCGCTGCCGGCTGCCACATATTAACCGCGGTGTCTTTTCCGCCTGGTCGTGGCTCTACTCTTTAAATATATCTGTTGCCTTTGTGCCAGCCACAGCTGGGCTGCGTGTGTCGCGTATCCCCTGCCAGCAGCCGCCTCTCCAGCTATTATTATTAGCAACTGCAAATATTAAATATTTAAGAGGACGCTTTCCCACCTCACGTTAATAGCTCGGCTTCCTTTGAAAAGCCCAGGACCCATTCCCAGCGCACCACACTCGCCAGAAACTCCACGGTGAGTAAATCGGTTTGGGTAAAAGCAGAGACGTCCCCAAACCTCTGCCCTAACCCCGTGGGTCAGCACCGTGCTGTGCCTGCCGGGGGGGGATCAACCCCGAGATCCTCCTGCCACCCAGCCCGTTTCTCCCCGTGCCCACCAGCTCTGGGTGCCCCCAGCACCCCAACCCTTCAGCACCCTGCTCACCGTGCTGGCTGGCGTTGCCGGCACCCGCCCAGGCCAGCAGCTCCCGCTCCTCCAGCCCCGGCTCCTCGCCGCTCCCGCTGTCGGCATCCAGCAGCGGGGACCCCGCCAGCCCCCCCGGCAAAGCCGCTGTGGAGGGCTCAAAGAGCGGCCCCGCACTCGGGGACTCGGACGCCTCCGGCACCCATGGGTGGGGGGCAGTGGGTGATGGCCAGGGGCTGCGGGTGGCCGAGCCGGAGGGCGTGGGGGGCTCTTCCCTCTTCACCTCCCCGGACGCATCCTCATCGCCGGGGGCCGTTGGTGCACCCTCGTGGCTGGGGACACCCGGGGGTCCGGGGCTGGCGGGGGGCTGCCGAGGGGCCAGGGGGGGCAGGAGGAGATGCTCCGCTCCCCCCAGCTCCGGTGCGGCATGGCTGGTGGGCCGTGGGGCCACGGGGACGAAGCCCGTAGACCCCTCCTCGGCTGCTGGCTCCAGCACCTCCACCGGCTGCTCAGTGCCGGCCCGTGGGGTCACCTCACCAGCCACGGGGGGAGGCGAAGGCGAGGGGACGTCCCACACCGGGGGGGACACGGCTGCTTCACCGCTTGGCTCAGCCAAGCCCTCCCCGGCATCCCTGTACCCGGCCGGCTGCTCGCGGCTGGGCTCAGCCGGCAGCTTGGCTGGCCCATGGGGAGCCGTGGGGCTCAGCTCCCCGTGGGGCCGGGGAGCAGCCGCCTCTGTGGGGCCAGGGGTGGTGGGGTGCCCCACAGAGGGCCTGGCCGGGTGGAAGAAGGTCACCGCTTTCCTCTGCCTCTCCAGTGAGCCATCGCCCGGGGCCCCGCTGCCGTCACCGCCGTCACCGTGGGGCTGTGGGGCCATCTCAGGGCCCTCGGCCGGCAGCGGGGCCGGGGGCAACGGGGGCTGCGGTGGGACGGAGCCGCCGTCCTCCTGGGAGAGGGCGTCCCCGGAGAAGTCCTCGGTGGCATCCGCAGGTGGCTGGGGAGAGTCCCCGCGGGCGCTGGGGACGCGGGGCTGAGCCCCGACCGTGGTGATGTCCCGGTGGCCGAGAGCACCATGGGGAACCACGGAGGCAGGCAGGGAAGGGGACGGCGGAGGCGGGGTCCGTGCAGACCCCCCGGCATTGTGGGCGCCCGTGCGGGGGCTCCACCACGGTGAATCCCTCGGGGCAGGCGCCTGTGGTGAGGGGGACGCCGGGGCAGTGGCCGGTGCCATCAGCTCTGCAAGAGACAGCGCAACCATGGGGTCCCCGAGCCCGTGCAGCCCCCGCCAGGACCCCCCAGCCGCTTTCAGCCATCACTCACCGGGGCCGATCTCCTCCACCGCGTTGGAGGGCGAGTAGGTGCCCTCCCACCGGAGGCTCTCGGTGCTGGCACGGGGGATGCTCCGCGTCTCCACTGCGTTGGCTGCAGCCCCCTTCACCTCCTGGGCCAGGACGGGGACCGGGGTGACCATCCCCACTGGGTCCCCGGCCACCGTGGAGTCCCCAGCCACCACCGCGGGGTCCCGGCTCTGCCGCTGCAGCTGGAAGTAGCGACCGTTCAGGCCAGCGTAGCCGCTCCGCCTCGGGGCATGGGAGCTGGGCAGTGGGGTGCTGGGGGTCTCTGCTGCCGTGCCGGGGACCGTCCCCAGCCCAGGCGGTGCCGGCAGCGAGCCGGTGACGTGCTCCCGGGCTGGGCTTTGGGACTGCGGCAGGAGGGCGGCCGGGGGCTCCTGGGGGCCAGGGGCTTCTTGCACTGGCGGTGCTGGGCCGGTGCTGGCCGGATCCTGCCAAGAGCTCACCGACGCCTGGTCCACCGCGTTGAGAGCTTCATCCTCGTGGGGCCACGCCGGCGAGGAGGCCACGGTGGGGGGCAGGGACGTGCCATCGCCCAGCCCGCGAGCCACCAGCGCCTGCGACAGCGCGGCCCCGGGGAGGTCACCGCGCTGTGCCGCTGGGCTGCTGCTCGCTGGCCGCAACTGCTCATCCTCATCCTCACCCAGCCCCACGGGCCCTGGCTGCGGCAGGAGGCCGTAACGGTCACGTGGGGTGTCCCGGGCGTCCCCCGACGTGCCCAGGTCCTCGCCGTGCTCCACCAGCACGTTGTCACTGCCTGGTGGGTCGGGCACAGGTGGCACCGGCTCCCTCTGCCCCGCAGCCGCATGCGCTGCGGTGAGACCACGAGCGTCAGCCGTGCCGGCGGCAAGACCGAGGGGCAGGACAGGCATCCGGGACACGAGTGCGGACCCGCATCCCTCCCCGCCAGGACTCGGTACCAGGCACTGCATCCCCCAGCCTTGCACCGTGCCAGGGTGATGCACGGAGCTGGGCTCCCTCCCAGCGCAGCTCTCCTCATTTATCTCATTAATTCCCCAATTAAATATTCATCCGCAGCAATTTTCCCAGCCATGCCCACCGATTCCCAAGGGAAGAAGGGCCAGGGCTGGCGGGGGGCCTGGGGGGGAGCGCAGTGCCGGCATTACGGCCAGTCCCCCTTACCTTTATAGCAGTAGGCGTCGAATTTGGAGGCAGCGGGGGGGAAGCCGGTGCGGTTGGGGAACTGGTAGAGGGTCCTGACGCCCGAGGCCTCGCCACCACATTTCCTGCGTGGGAGCCTGATGGGGTAGCGGACGCTGCCGTCGGCCAGCCAGCCTGGGTCACACCGGTCCAGGCCCTCGCGCCACGCCAGGTAGAGCTGCCCCGTGGTGGCTAACGAAGCCCCCTGGCTCTGGCAGTGCCTCCGGGCCCCCTGCCAGGTGAACCGCCCCGGCACCGTGGCATAAAACACCGTCCCTGCAAGAGAGCAGAACCCGTTGGGGATGCGGGGACGGAAAGCCGTGACGGTCCTGACGGCTCAGAGCCGAGCGGTGTTTTTGGGAAGCTCACGACTTGAGCACGACAGCCACCCCGCACCACTCCAGCCCCAAGGGTGACACCGAGCGCTGGCAAGGCACCGGCACCCATCCCCGCAGCAGGCAAGAGATGCATGGAGATGCCCACGCTCCCAGCCACAGCCATCTCCCCGAAGGGACGTCCCCAGGCACCCACCCACCCAGCTCGGCGCGCACCCAGCCACCGCAGCACCGCTTGCCTCGCAGCTCCCGGGCGTAGCAGTAGACATCGTACTCTTCGCCAGGTTCTCTCCGGCCGTAGCTGCGGACGCCGGGGAGGCTGTTGCGGTCTCCGTAGCAGCCGGGCCGGGAGAGCGTGATGGGGTAACTGCCGGAGAGGGGGCACGGTGGGCGCTCGGCTCCACGGCCACCCGTGGCGAGGTGTGCCCGGCCAGCAGCCGGTGCCGCACGCTTACCGCACGGTCTGGTCGGCCAGCCAGCCTGCGTCGCAGTTGTCGTAGCCGTCCTCAAAGGCGGCCTGGAGGTGCTGGGGCGAGGCGATGACGGCCGAGTTGTCCAGGCAGGCGCGGCGGGCGGCGGCGAAGGTCAGCGCATAGCGCTCGCCCGCGGGGCGGTAGTGGAAGACGACGCCTGGAAAGGCAGCGGATGGCACAGCTGGCACGGGGTGCGGAGCTGGCACGGCTTGTACAGGGTGCAGGGGGTGCATGGAGTGCGCGGCTTGTACGAGGTGCAGGGCTTGCACGGGGTGCACGGCTTGCACGGGGTGCAGGGCTTGCACGGCTTGTACAGGGTGCACAAGGGTAGACGGGGTGCACAGCTTGCATGAAGTACATGGGGTGCACAGCTTGTACAGGGTGCACGTTTCGCATGGGGTGCAGAGCTTGTACAGGGTGCACAGGGGACACGGGGTGCACGGCTTGCACAGGGTGCATGGGGTGCACGGCTTGTACAAGCTGTGCACTTGCACGAGGTACACGGGGTGCACAGCGTGCACAGGGTGCATGGCTTGCACAGCTTGTATAGAGTGCACGGAGTGCATGACCCACACAGGCACCCACGCCACCCCGCCACGGTACCCGCAATGCCCCCGCAGCTCTCCCGGCAATGCCGCCGCGCAGCGCGGTGCCCGGCTCACCCGTCACCTCCAGGGGCAGCAGGTCCTGCTCATCGTCGATGCCGGCCACCACCTCGCAGCGGTACAGCCCCGCATCGCTGGCGCGGGCGGCGCGCAGCAGCAGCGTGGCGTTGTAGCGGTCGCGGGGGTAGCCAGGCAGGGACACCCGGCCCTCGTAGGCTTTCACCACCTTCACCGCGTTGTCCTTGGCCACCAGGATGGGGACGTCCTCCCTCTGGCCGGTGGCCGAGCGCACCTTGCTCCATTTGACGCGGGGAGGGTCGGGGGGCTCGTTGGGCCCCAGCGAGGCGGAGGGCTGGAGCAGGAAGAGGCAGGGCAGGGCCACGGGCTCCCCCAGCCCCACACGCACGGCCTGGTGCTGTACCCTGTTGATATGGATCACCTTCCCATCGTCCTGGGAGCCTGCGGGGAGAGGCGCCCAGATACCACAGGGATGGGTGGTGGGAGCTCCTGCGGGGCTCTCGTTCAGGGAGGGATTGCGGGGTGGGATTAAGGGATCAACGGGATTAAGGACTTAAGGTCTCGCCTGCGGGGATCCCAGCCTGGGGGGGGGGCGTCCACGGTCGCCTGGGGGGCTTCTCCCTCGCTAATCGCCCGCAGCCCAGGGCAGGGAGGCGTGGGGGGCTGGGGGGCCGCAGCCCGAGCCCTCCCCTGGTTATTATTCACCCTCACTATTTATTATGTCTGATAGTTCATTATTGGCTGCTGTTTACCCTTGTCAGCTAATTAGCCCCGGCTACCGAGCGCTGGCGGCACTTACCCAGGACGGCGATGGGGAGGAGGGAGAGCCCGAGCAGGAACCAGCAGCCGGCATCCCCCATCACATGGACCATCCTTGACCTGCAACGAGAGCGGGGCGGTGGGAGGCCGCTGCTCGCCTGCTCCCTGCTCGTTCAGCGATGCCGTCGGGCCATAAATCACCGCCGGGCCGCACTGACACCAATCCCCGGGAGCCGCAGGGCGAGCAGGATTAGCCCCACTTAGCAAGATGCCATTAGCCTGGAAAGAGTTTGATTTCACTCTCGGCGTGAAGCCGGTGTGGGGTCGGGATGGACGATGGGGTGCCACCCGTCGAGCCCCCAGCCGCCCCGCCGGGGCATCCCTCCGTGTCCCCTGCCACCAGGGCCACCCACGGTGACATGCCTGCGCCCACCCGGTGCACTGCTGGAGGTGGGACCCACATCTCCGTGGTGGGGGCAGCAGGCAAGCCCGGGGGTCCCGCAGCCCCCCAGCCCAGCCGTGGCAGAGCCGGCGGCGCTGGAGCCAGCCCTCGCTCTGCCCCTAGCATTAACATGCAGCGGACGCCTCCGGCTGCCGGAGCCGGCGTGCGGAGCACAAAGCCGGCACCGCCACTCACCGAAAATCTCCCATCCATCTGTTTGACTGCAGCAACGATTAGTATTTTCTAAATCATTTGGTCTCCGGGCTTGGAGGGAAGTCGGACAGATCGCTCGCCCGGCACGGACACAACCATCACCCGGCTCCCACCACAACCATCACCCGGCTTGGGCTTTGTTTCGGATTTTAACCAGGCTCCAGCACCCCTCCGCTGCCGAACCAGCCAAGCAGAGGCAGCGGGGATGCAACCAGCACCCCCAAACCCCAAACGGGGCCACGCTGGAGCTCGGCACCACGTGGCCACGAGCTCAAACCAGACCCCGTGCACCGGCAGATCTGGCGTGGGGTTTGCTGGTCCCCACACGGGTCCCCCGGCTCTGACGCTGACCCCCAGCCAGGGCAGTGAGCTGGGGAGCACCCGGCTCTGGGGGGACACCAGGACCCCCCCATCCCTCTCCCAGCTGCCTGGAGCCGAGGCTTCGGCTCAGCCCACAGGTTCCCTCATCCCTGATGCTCCATTTTCCAGCCCTTGATTTCTCATTCTGTCCCTTCTGCTTTTTTATGGGACAAAAATAGAAAGAAAGAGCAAAATGGTGAGAAAAAAAGAGACCCCCCGTGTTCAGCGCTGGCAAAGAGCCTTTTGGGGGGTGCAAAATTGGGTTTTATCTTATCTCTTCTAAAGAAGAAAGTGTTTGCAGCCCCTTCCCTCCCGCAGCAGCTCCACGGGGCTTTCTGCCTCCAAACCCAGCTGCTGAGAAAAGATGAGGAGGTGACCTGACCCCGGCTCCGGCCACGGAGGGAAATTCCCGGAGTGCGGAGCGGGGACTGGGCTGCGACTCGCTGCGCCTTTGCCCAGCCACATCCCCTGGGAGCCGAAAAATCCCAGAGCAGCCCCGGGGCTGCTCCACGGCACCGACAGCACAACGACGGCTCCTTCTTCCCCGCTCAGAGATGCTGCAGGAAGGAAATCCCCCGGGCTCGCAGCCTCGGCAGCACCAAACTTTTCCCTGTCTTCCCACTACGGGGGAAAAAATGAATTGCTTGGCAAGGTCGCACTCGGGAGGTTCCAGCTCCTCCCCATCGAAATGCTAATTTTGACTTTCTGGGGTATCAGCAGCTCTCCCAGCACAAAGCATCAGCGCCGGGACATGGGAGGGGGTGGCTCCGGGGTGGCCCCTGCTCACCCTCCCAGCCCGTGGCCTTCGCCGAGCCGTGGCCCCAGGACGCACTGGGCGAGGGTGGGACGGCGGGTGCGGGATGGGGACATCCAAGACACTCAGTACCAGGGGAGAAGGGTGCCCTGGGTGCCATGCCCGCACACGTCCCAGGGCTTCGAATCACCCACGGTCCCTTTTTTTTTTTGGTCTTTTTACCCATTTTCTTTTTCACATCCCTTGACGCTCCCCCCTGCAGCATCCAGACGACTTTCTTCATCGAAGGGCAAACGAGACAAATTTCCCACGTGGGCCAACAGTGATCAAGTCTCTCTCCCCGACACCTCTCCATAGCATCCCTGAGACCTTCCCTTTCTCTATCCTCCTCCTCCTCCCCGGCCCGTGGCCACCCCAGCTCCCAGCAGGGCAGCCCCCATTCCCAGCCACAACCCGGGGCCACTAGCCCCAAACCACGGGGTCCTGGCCCTGTGGCCCAGGGCCACATCAGGGTGGTGGGATGGAGCAGGAGCCAAAAGGACCCGAGAGACCCCGAAGAGCCACGTTAACGTGCCAGCATATAAATACTCATCTAAGCTCTCGGCTGTTTACCCAAAGCCGCTGTTCTGGAGACGGGTCCTCGCTGAGCAAACGCCGGGCAGCGCCGCTGGGTAAACAGCCCGGGGTTTATTTCAATTTTAAACAGAGAAGTTGCTCTTTGGATTTGCAACCACTACCCCAGCCGGCGGAGCCGGGCGCATGCCGGGCCAGGGCTGGACGGATGGGACGGTGGTCCCCGACCCCGCCGGCGGCACCCCAGGCTGGCAGCACCAGGGGAGCGGGTGCTGCCAGCAGCGAGGGGCTGGGGGGCGAGGGGCTGGGGGGGGGCCACAGGGCTGCGCGGCTCCGGCTGCACCATCGCCTTCCCTGACATCAGCATTTCTGCAGGTTTTGCTTTCGCAGCAGGGAAGGTGCCGCGGTGGGAAGGGCCGGCCCCACTGGCAGCACCCGCTGCCTCCTTGGGGAGCCCGGACCACGGGTAGGGGGGTCCCGGGCTCCCCCCCCCACCCCAGGGAGAGGACACACAGCCCCAGCCTGCCAGTCCCTCGGGGCCAGGCGGCGGGCACCCCTGCCCTCGAAGCACGCGGGGACCACGTTCCCAGTGGCACCACGGCTCCGCTCCGAGCCACGGAGACAAAGGAAGGTCCCCGCCGCGCTCCGTTCCCCCCAGCCCCTCACCGGACCCCCGGCTGCCGCCTCTGCCGAGCCTGGCCCTGCGCCGAGCCAGCGAAAAGTTTATCCCAAGGTCAGGGCAAGCGGCACGGCAGCCTCCATCCCTGCCGGTGCTGGAGCCGCCACACACGCGCCGGGACCCCCACGCCACGCCGGGGGGCTGCCGAAGCCACAGCCAGGCAGCGTGCACCCAGCCTCGGCGCCTCGTTAATTATTGAGACTGTCTCCCTCCCGCCTCCTCTTGATCCACTAACCCACAATCCAGCTCCGGCAGCGCCGGCGAGGCAGCCCGGGGCTGGGACGACTGAGTCCGGACCCGGTGGCACCACCGGGATCAGCCCCGGCCGGATCCTGGCTCCCCACCACAGGCAGGGGAATGCTGCTGCCGGCACGGCTCAGCGCCACCGGCCTCTGTGCCAACGGGGGGAAGCAGCACCAGTCCCATCCCGCTGGGACAGAATCCGGCCAGGGTCCCCGTGGAAGGGGCCACAGGCTCAGCCACGTCGGGCATCACCACGCCGTCCCCAACGGTGACAGCAAGGTGAGGAGGGTGGCACGGAGAGCCAGCGCCAGCCACGCCGCCGTGAGCCCGAGGGGCTGCATTTCACGGGGCGGGGGTCTTTCTCCGCAGTCAGGGCGATGCCACGGGCCCAGCGATGTCCCCGGTGCCACGCGGCTGGGCCCCCTCGGGGACAAGGAGCGTGTCCCTGTCCCCCGAGCGGCCCAGCCCCAGCCAGGGGAACGGCAGACGAGAGAAATTTAAAATAACACCGGTGCAAAGCTGCCCCCCCAAACCGGGCGAACATTTTCACAGCTGTCACTAGCTGTCATCTCATGAATAATTCATCTGCCTCATGAATATGCAAAGCCGGGGCTGGTGATTAGCTTCAGCTGAAACATAGCTTAATTCCTCACAGGCCATTGGGCGCTGGGACAACCCGGCCAGTTTTGGGGTCTCCTCTCGCCCCAACCTGCCCCTCGCCATGGGCTGGGATGAGGGCGGCTGCGGACCCCGGGATCCCCGTGGAGCAGAGGGGACATTTGGGACAGCGGGGGAACATGGGCTTGGGATGGGTGGGAGGGGGGTACTGCCCACCCACCCAGGCCGCCTGGATGCAGTGGGACAGGGGTGCCCCCACCCTGCGGATGCCCCAGCCCTGGGGGGTGCCCCCGGCTGCCCCTCCAGCCAGGACGCAGACCCTGTGACCTCTGCTGTCCCCACGGGTCACTCCCGTCCCCAACGCCACCAGAACGCGCAGCCTTTCAGTGCCCACCCACCCAGCGTGTCCCCCCCAACGCGGGGCTGATCCTGCACCCCCCGCGCCCAACCCCACCGCAGCCACCGGCCCCCCGCAGCACCCACCTCCCTCCCAACGCCACGATGCCCCCGCCGCCCCAACAAAGAGGGGGAGTCCACCAAGGGCCCCCCCGGGGCTGCACGGCCGCGACAGGAGCCCGGCAGCGGGGCCGGCTCCGCGTCCCCTCCTCTCTGCCCACAACAAAGGAATTCTGCAAACCTCGCTGCCGTCACATCTCACAGGCAACGTGATGCTTCCCGCTCCCCCCCAGCCTGCGAGAATAAATTAGCACCTCGGAAAACTGTGATCCCGTCCTATATGGGCCCTTTGCTGGGTGCGATTTTTATTAGGCAGACAGTCTGCAGCCTTTATTTTAGAATTTGTTCTTTTTTTTTTTATTTTATTCCCCCCCCCCCACACACTTTCTGTCTCTCCCCAGGAAGCCGAAAGCGCTGCGGGAGCCCCAAAGCCAGCGCAGCATCGCAGCGAGCCCCCGAGCCCCATCCCTGCGGATGGCTCGGCTGCACACCAGCGAGCGGCTCCGAAAGCAGCGTGGGTGCCCGGCACCGAAAGCGGGGAGGAGAACACTGGGCCGGTGGGCCTGGCACAGAACCGGGCCTCCGGCACCAACCTCCCCACCGACGCTGGGTTTGCCGAGCCCCCGGGCCGGTTGCGTGGGAGCGAGGAGCCCCCAAGCAACCGCAAACCCCTCACCCCTACCCGCACCCACATCCGTCCACCCCAGCAGCCCTCCGTCCATCCAGCCCGGCCTCGCCACGTCCCCATGCCGGGGCATGCAGGGTGGGCCCCATTCTGCCCGTGGTGCTGAGCCCCCTCTGCGCTGCCAGCCCTGCCTGCTCCCTGGCAGCCGGGGGCACCCCGGGGATGCGAAACTTCCCGGGTCCCTCCCTGCCGGGGAACCACCGGCAGCACCAACGGGGCCCCGGGCGGCTGAGGCAGGGGAGGGGGCCGGGGCGCACCCAGCTCTGGCACCCCAGGGGGACAACTCCCCGGTGGGCACCCATCCGCCAGCACCCGCTGCTCTCCTGCCATCCCTCGCCCCGTCCCTGCGGGCTGGGCAGGGGGTCAGGGCACAGCACCGTGCTGCCTGCCCTGCCAGCGTCCCCCAGCCCTGCCTGTCCCGCTGGCCCCAGTGCCAGTGTCCCCCCAGCCTGTCGCCGTGCCAGAGTCGCCCAGCCCCTCTCAGCCCCGGTCCCAGCGTCCCCAGCCCTGAGAGCACTGGTCCCCCCTCTGTCCCTCTATTCTGGTGTCTCCCTGTCCTGCTGTCCCCACAACCCCAGAGGCCCCAGCCCCACTGTCCACCTGCCCCGGTGTCCCCAGCCCCACACCCGATTCCCCCCCAGCCCCGACCCCAGCGTCCCCATCCCCGACAGCCCCGGTGTCCCCAACCCTCAGTCACAGCATGTCCCCAACCCCAGCATCCCTCATCCTTGCCCACCCTGGTACCCACAGCGTCCCCATCCCAGTGCCCCCCCCAGCCCTGACAGCCCCGGTGTCCCCACCGCGTCCCCCAGCCCGGATCCGTCCCGCTCCTGCCGTAGCGGTGCCACCGCCACCGTCCCCGTCCCCCACCCCCGCGCGTTCCCACCGCCCGGTCCGGCCCCGCCGGCACCGGGCACCGCAGCGGGGGCGCGGCGCGGGCGGTGCCGGTGCCGGTGCCGCACGTACCTGGGGCCGTGCTCACGGCGCGCAGGGGGTCATCGCCGCCGGTGGAGCCGAGCACCCCACCGGCATCGGGGGCTTAAAAGCGGGGCGCGGAGGGGGGCAGCGGGCCGGGCCCCCCGGAGGGGGCCGAGCCGGGCCGGGCCGGGCCAATCGCGGCTGGCGGCAGGCACGGCCCTCCCGCCGGTGCCGCCGGTGCCGCCCGCCCGCACCTGCCCGCAGCCGCGGCGAACCCGCGCCCGCTCCGCGCCCCGCCGCGCTGCCCGGCGCAGGGCGAGGGGCGGCCGCGCATGCGCCGCCCCCCCCAAACCGGGGCCGCCCCCCGGCGGGGCCGCCCCCCTCCCCGAGCACCGCAGCCCCCCGCAGCCGGGGTTGGGGGGGGTTCCTGTCATGGGGGGGGTCCCTAAGAGGGGAGGGGGAGGGTCCCTGTAATGGGGGTGGGGTCCCTGAGAGGGGAGGGGAGGTCCCTGTCATGGGGGGGTCCCTAAGAGGGGAGGGGGTCCCTGTCATGGGGGTGGGGTCCCTGAGAGGGAAGGAGGGGGTCCCTATAATGAGGGTGGGGTCCCTGAGCGGGGAGGGGGTCCCTGTAATGGGGGGGACCCTAAGAGGGGAGGGGGTCCCTGTAATGGGGGTGGGGTCCCTTAGAGGGAAGGGGGTTCCCTGTAATGGGGGGACCCTAAGAGGGGAGGGGGTCCCTGTAATGGGGGTGGGGTCCCTGAGAGGGGAGGAAGGGTCCCTGTCATGGGGGGGTCCCTAAGAGGGAAGGAGGGGGTCCCTATAATGACGGTGGGGTCCCTAAGAGGGGAGGGGGGGTCCCTTGCAGCCCCTCTGCAGCCCCCCCGGGCCGGTGGGGGGCTCGCTGTGCACCGCACCCCCCCGCATCCCTGTGCCGGGAGCCGCCTGCATCCAAGCAGGATTTTAGGGGGTCTCCAAAAAGAGGGGGCACCCTCCAGCCCCTCTGCCGCCCCCCAAGTCACTGCGGGCCCCCCCTCTATCCCTGCCCTGGCACCCAGCAGGATTTTAGGGGGTGTCCAAAAATGGGGAGCATCTTCCAGCCCCTCCGCACCCCAAAATCCCTTCCAAGCCATACGGGGTGCAACCAGCAGCATCTTCCAGCCCCTCCGCACCCCAAAATCCCTTCCAAGCCATACGGGGTGCAACCAGCAGCATCTTCCAGCCCCTCCGCACCCCCAAATCCCTTCCAAGCCATACGGGGTGCAACCAGCAGCATCTTCCAGCCCCTCCGCACCCCAAAATCCCTTCCAAGCCATACGGGGTGCAACCAGCAGCATCTTCCAGCCCCTCCGCACCCCAAAATCCCTTCCAAGCCATACGGGGTGCAACCAGCAGCATCTTCCAGCCCTCCGCACCCCGTGCCCCCGTACGGGGCCGTACGGGGGTGCGGAGGGGCTGGAAGATGCTGAGGATGGATGAAGGCTTAAAAAAACCCCAATAAAACAGGTGAGACACTCCAGGGAGCTGCAATACCCGAAACGAACCCCAACATCGGTTGAAAACCATCGTTGAGTTCTCAGGGAGAGGGTTTGGGGGGACGTGGGGGGGGGTCACCTTCCCACCGGTGAATGGAGAATGCCACCCTGTCTCCCACGACTTGGCAACAACCGGTGAAAAAAGATTTCCCCCCCCTCTCCCCGCCTCATTTTCCCCATAGGATGGATCCGTGGAAACCCGAGAGCAAAGTTCTCATTTCCGACTCCATTGTGCCAGACTTTTCGTGGCGTTTCCTGCCTTTTGTGAACCCCCCCCCCCCCCCGGCACAACCCCGGCATTGCCGGCGCACAGAGCTCTTCTGTTCCCCTTCTTTATGTGGCTGCAGCTGGCGTCCCCGTCCCCACGTAGGTGCCCGAGCGTGGGGGACAGCGACAGGGGTTAATGCCCCCACGGTGTTTGCCAAGCAGGATTGAGGAGAGGGTCTCAGGGGATTTGCCGGCACGCTGATGTCCTGGCTACTTCCCACTCCGAGCGGATCCAGGTGGCTGGATCTCCAACCACTGTAATGGGTTTCCAACCCACTGTCCTGCTTCGGAAAGAGCACCCATGGGTGCTGGTTGGGGTTTGTTGGAAGGAGGCTGCTGCACTGTCTCCATGTACCCAGAGAGGATGGTCCAGCACGGATAAACGCGGCTCCCGGTGGAGGCAGGACTGCTGCCCGTGCACGGCGGGATGGAGCCGGCTCCGAAACGCTCACCCCACTCGTGCAAGGGCCTGGGCACCCTTTGGGGTGAAGCTGCTCCCGCTGCCCCCCCCCGCCCCCCGCAGCTGGGTCCTGCACCCACAGCAAGACCTGCATCCCACCCGCCTGCGGCCTCCACGCTGCCCGTGGGGCTGCCCACGGCCCTGCTGCCCAAACCCTTCCTCCTGCTCTTCGTCTTCCTAAGCTTCATCCGGAAAGCCGGCGGTGCCGGCAGCGTCTGATCCACACGACGCATCGTGCATGGGTCGAGGATTAGATGGGCTCACCCGGGAGCCCGGCTCCTTCCCGCACATGGAGGTGGGAGGGGGCTCCCCCTGGCACCCACCTCCCGTGGGCCACCCTTCGCTAACGAGCACCGGGCACGGTGATGAAGCTGCACCCAGCCCTGACCCTGACCTGCGATGGGTCCGCGGAGCAAAGAGGTTATGGGGAGAGCGGAGTCGGAGCCGCCTGGGGACTCGAACCTCCCCGTGGGCTCGGAGCAGCGAGGGGCAGGTGAAGGGGGAGCGGAGGGACCTCGGGCACCCACCCGTCTACCTCCCGGGGGGGGGAAACAGGGCCCCGGCTGGGCCCCGGCAGAGGCAGCGTGGCTGATCTGCCCCCAGCTGTTTGTCTTGCTGAGGAAGGTGCCGGCAGTGAGTTATCGGAGCTCTCCTCTCGAGTGGAGATAAATGTCATAACAGACACCAGCCAGCGCGGCTTATGGATGGGGATTTAATAGACACCTCTCCCCCCGCCCGCCTCCCCGCACCGGCAGCTGCTCCGCACCCGGGGACCGCAGCCCGTGGCGTGGTGGCCGTGGGGACCAGCTCCTCTGCCGGCACCAGTTTGGAGCCCCAGTGTCCCCCCGGCTGGTCCCTCCAGCCGGGAGGTGACTTCACGGGGTCCTCCCACCTCCTGGGCGTCCACCAGCCTGGAGCCCTGACATCCCGCCGTGCCCATCTCCGGGTGGGAGAGCCAGCTCCGCCTGGCACAGAGGGATGTCCCCATGTCCCCATCCTTGCCCGGCTCGGGGTCCCTTCCGCACCCCCAGCCCCACGTCCAGCCCATCCTCGCGGCATCGCCCTGAGAGCACCGACAGCTCCGTCCCGAGCTGCTCCCACGAGGCACCACCTGCCCTCGCCAGGTCCCCGCTGTGCCCCGTGTCCCCAGCCCCACTGGGGACGGGCCAGGCCCCCAAGGGCAGCAGCGGTTGGGGTGACTCCATCCCTCGGTCCCGCTCACTCGGCCCCAGCCCCGTTGGGTTTTGCTCCGGTGTCTGCCAGGGTGAGCAGGGACCCGAGCATCTTTTTGAGCCTGAACGCTGGGTTTCTGGTGAAATCCTGCAGCAGTGTTGCCGTGACGACCCTCCTGCAGTTTCCATCCAGAGATGTTTTCCTTTGTTGTGACAGGGACGCTGGGAGGTGGCCGTCGGCGGTCGGGGTGAGCAGCGGCAATGACGAGGGGCTCCCACCACGAAGGGCCGGGACCTGCCGCTGCCCTCGGGGAGGCCCGGCGGGGCTCCGGCTCCGCCGTGGGGCTGGGAGGGGGTCCCCATGGCTCCAGCACGGCCCTGGCTTGGCCCCAGCCACCCAGGGGACAGTGGAGGGGCCAGCAGCCACGTGACATGAGTTTGATCGGTCTCAGCCAGGTCTCGCTCCCATCAAGAGCCACAACAGAGAGGTGACGTGGACAACGTGCAGCATGGGGACAGGTGTGGGGACACCGCGGGGTCGACGGGGACCCGAAGGGGATGGAGGGGTTGGCCCCATGAGAGCAGGAAGCGAAGCACCCTTGTCACCCCGATGGCAGAGCCAGTTTGGGGGGCAGCGAGGCCAGGAGCCTCCCCAGCTCCGGTGCTGCCCGGTTTGGCAGCCGGGGCCGCGGCGCCGTGACCGGGGTGCTGAGCAGCACCGCCGCTGCCATCCCGCGGGCACTGAGCACCCAGGGACCGGGGTGCCAGGGACCCTCCCGGCGCAGCGAGGGGCCCCCCACCTCCCCGTGACTGGAGCATGGCCACGTGCCCCGGTCCCCGCATCGCCGGGGGTGCACGGGGGGACCCCATCCCGCGCCCCACGGAGCCGCTTGTTATTCCGCTCAGGTCCGCTGGCGGCTAATGAAGCCCGTTCCAGGAGAGCTGCCACATTCATCAGGAGAGCAGCTTATTAATGAGGCCTCTGCCACCGCAGCTGGGGCCAGCGCTCAGGGCACTGGCACGGGGACAAGCAGCGGGAGGGTGGACGGACGGACGGACGGCTCCGTGGCAGGGCGAGCCAGCAGCCGGTGCCTGTCCTGGCTGAGATGCTGCTCCGAAGCCGGGGCTGGAGCAGAGCAGGACGCCCTGACCGGGGGTCCGCTCGGAGGGGACAGGTTGAGACCCGGTGCCGTGGACCCGCTTCCGCAGTGTCCCCGACCCCTCGCCCGCTGCTCCTCGCCCCCGGCTGCGGCTTGTTTCTGCTTTTGGCCATGGCCAAACCTGCCCCGTGGCACAACCTGGGCATGGTGGCGAGGGCACGGAGGGGTCCGGGCTGGGGGCTGCAGTGTCCCCCCAGGGATGCGGGGACCCTGCCCCGGCCAGGCCCAACTTCCCTCCAAACCCGGCGGCGGGATGCATTGATTTTATTTTCTGTTTCCATGGCAACTGCCTCCTTCCCTTCCCCCTTCCGGCAGCCGGACCCGCTCCTTCGCCCTCCTGCAGCATCCAGCCCCGGCCAGCACCCACCCTCCACTGGGGACACAGGGGACACAAGCTGTGACCCAGCACGGTCCCCTCCTCCAGGGACTCTCCTGGGCGGCAATGCCACCAGCTCAGCATCCGCGGGCAGAGCCCAACCCCGCACGCTGGTGCCCACCGCAGCGCCGGTGGGCGATTTTGGGGGAGCAGCCGGCAGGGCTGGCACGGGACTATGACCGGGCGTGGGGGACACCACAACCCCGGTCAGCCCCTCTCTGACACCAGCAATAATTAGCAGCGGGGCTGGCAGGACGCCGCGCTGGTTCGTTAGCTGGGGCGGTAATTGCCCCCCCAGCACTGCCCGCGCGGGGAGGCCTAGCAGCATCTCCCGTTAGCAGAGCCAAGCTCATTAACGGCACGTCTTACCCCGACACCTGCTCACGGCTGATGTGTCGTGTCTCCAGCACCCCCCGCGCAGCAGCACCGGCGGGGAGGACACCGGCACTGCAGCAGCCAGGCCACGAGCCCGGTGCCCTTACCCCTTTGGGAGGAAACGCTGGTTTGTGGCTTAAAAGCAGGGTTATAATAAGATAATTATAATGATATCCTTTTATCCATCCCCTTCCAGAGGGACGCACCCGTCGCCACCCTGCACGGCTCCTTCCCAGCGCGGAGATGCCACCACATTGTTATTTAGCATTAATTATCGGCTGTGCCAAATCCTGCCCTTCCCGGCCCCCCCAGGACTCCCGGCCCCTCTGTGCAGGCAGGGCGAATAAAGGCAGAGGCGCATCCCGGAGAACAGGCAGGGCCCTGTGCCGGGCGGAGAGGCCGCGGCGTTGAATAACGCCTGTGCCGCGTTCACCGGTAATCTCCAGTGTTTACACGGAAGTGGAAATCAATTGCCACAAGTAATTAACGGCGAAGGGCACAACACCCGCTTCTTCTTCGGAAGCAGCTCCCGGCGCCAGCGGGGTTGCTCAGCAAAACCCACACGCCGGCACCCGCCGCACAAAAGGCACCAGCACCCGTTTCCTGCACCGCCGGCACGAGGTGGCCGTGCCGGCACGGGGCCAGCATCCCAGTGGCTCACGGGTGGGAGCTCACGCCCGGTGAGAGCGGGGGGTCTGGATCCGTGCCGGCGCCTGGTTTGGCACCAGCCTTTCTATTAGCTCTTGGATAAAATGCAAAGGCCCCCCCGGCGGGCGGCTGAGTGCCGGCCTGGATGGCAGCCGGGAGCCAACGCCGCCAAGCTGCTCCCGGCACAGCCCGGCGCGAAACAGCTGCATTTACCGCCCGCCTCGTTCCTCGAGAGCGAGGAGGGTGAGGAAGATGCTGAGGCCGAAGAGCCCCCGGGGCCAGAGCGCTGCCCTCCACTTCCCCCCAAGCCGGCAGGGCTGGAGGGGCCGGGGGTCACCGGGGCGAGCGGGGATGGTGGCGGCAGGCGCAGGCAGGAGGTGACGCAGGCAGCGGTGGCACAAATGGCAGACCCGTCCCCAACAAGCGATGAGCCGAGGGGCAATTAATGCTCCTGTGGTTTTTGACCCAATTTCTCAGGCGAAACTCGGGGGCGGGGGGGGGAGTAAGGGAGGAAGGAGGAGGAAGACGGAACGCGTCACGCGTGTGCTGCTGTGTGTCACCGCATGTGTGCGCACGCCCGGGCACATACGTGTGTGCTCATTGACATGCATGTGCAGGCGTGTGCGCAGCCCCAGCCGGGGGCCGAGGCGGGTGGCCAGAGCCCCCAGAGCCACGCTGCGAGGGGGAGGCGACAGCTTTGCAGCACTCGGCTGGGTTTATTTTTGCTTGTGGCTGAGCGCAGGCAGCCTCGGTGCGGCCGCCGTGACTCACGCAGGCAGCCCAGCACCCGGGGAGGTTTGGGGGGGCCACAGAGCGCCGCTGTGCCGTTGCCTTGCATTGCTTCCCCCAGCAAGGTGGCCACGGGAGCCGGCTGGGGACGTGGGACCACCGCAGGGTCAAGGCTCGGCAACCTCGCTGGGCACATCCACGAAGGCCCGGGGCCACGGGCAAGCGCAGAGGCACCATATGCCTGCGAAGGAGAATTTTAAGCAGCTGCCGTGTTATATGGGGGAGGGGAGGGGGGCGATTTCTCCCTGCCCGGCTGCTCCGGGCTCCCCGCAGCTCCCTCGCAGGCTTGGGGGGGATCTCAGCCCTGCCTGGCCGGGGTGCCCGCGGGAGAGCCAGCCCTGCCGCGCTGGCCGAGAGGCAGCAGTGGTGGGGAAGCCGGGAGGGCTTGGATTTCCCGGTGTTTTGGGCTGGTGACTGGCATGGAGGGGGATGCTGGGGTGTGCAGGGATGCTCCAGCGTGTGGGGATGCTGGAGCATGCGGGGACGATGGAGCATGCTGGGGGGTGCGGGATGCTGGAGCACGCAGGGATGCCGGGGTGTGCAGGATGATGTTGGAGCATGCCGGGATGCTGGCCTGTGCGGGATGTTGGGGTGCACAGGGATGCCGGGGTGCACAGGATGTTGGGGTGCACAGGGATGTTGGGGTGCACAGGATGTTGGGGTGCACAGGGATGCCAGGGTGCACAGGGATGCCGGGGTGCACAGGGATTTGGAGCACGCAGGGATGCCGGGGTGCACAGGATGTTGGGGTGCACAGGGATGTTGGGGTGCACAGGATGCTGGGGTGCACAGGATGTTGGGGTGCACAGGGATTTGGAGCACACAGGGATGCCGGGGTGCACAGGATGTTGGGGTGCACAGGGATGTTGGGGTGCACAGGATGCTGGGGTGCACAGGATGTTGGGGTGCACAGGGATTTGGAGCACGCAGGGATACCGGGGTGCACAGGATGTTGGGGTGCACAGAATGTTGGGGTGCACAGGGATTTGGAGCACGCAGGGATGCCAGGGTGCGCAGGATGTTGGGGTGCACAGGGATTTGGAGCACGCAGGGATGCCGGGGTGCGGGGCTCCTGCACACCCCGCACTCGGGCTCTCCCTGCGGTCTCTCGCCGCTGCCGCGTTCAGCTGCGCTCCGCCAGTGCCACCTACAGAGCTGGCCCAGGAGGGCACCCAGTCGCCCCCAGCCCGGGGCCCGGCGCGGTCCCCCCCTGGAGCCGCCTCGGGGTGGGGGTGGGGGGGTACCCCCGACCCCAGGGCCGTGCAGGGGCCGGGGGGAGCGGCTGGGGGGACGGGACGGGACGGGACGAGGCCTTTGCGGGGGGGGTGAGGCTCGGGGGACAGCACCCCACGGCGGTGCTGGGCCGGGGATGCTGCCCGGGGTGCCCGGGGTGCTGCACGGCCCCCGCGGGGAGGGGTGCTGGGGAGGGCAGGGCGGTCCCGCTCGCCGGTGTCCCCGGGGCGGGGAGGGGCGGAGCGGTGCGGGGTGGGGGGGGAGGGCGGTCCCGGCCGCCCGGGTCCCGGGAAGCAGTTCCGCCGCTTCCTGCGCCGGGCGGGCGGTGAGTGCGCGGCGGCCCGAGGGGACGGGGATGGGCGCGGGGCGCGGCGGGGGTGGGACCCGGCGGTGGCCGGTGCTGCGCGGGTGTCCCCAGTGCTGCTCGGGGGTCCCCAGTGCTGCCTGGATGCCTCTAATACTGTCCGGGGGTCCCCAGTGCTGCTCGGGGGTCCCCAATGCTGCTGGGCGTCCCCAGTGCTGCCTGGATGCCTGTAATACTGTCCGGGGGTCCCCAGTGCTGCTCGGGGGGTCCCCAATGCTCCTCAAGGGTCCCCAGTGCTGTTCGGGGGTCCCCAATGCTGCTCGGGGTGTCCCCAATGCTGTTGGGTGTCCCCATTGCTGCCTGGATGCCTCCAATGCTGTCCGGGGGTCCCCAATGCTGCTAGAGTGTCCCCATCGCTACCCGGCTGTCCCCAATGCTGCTCGGGGGGTCCCCAATGCTGCTGGGTGTCCCCATTGCTGCCCAGAGGTCCCCATTGCTGTCTGGAGCCCTCTAATGCTGTCTGGGGGTCCCCAGTGCTGCTCAGGGGGTCCCCAATGCTGCCCGGATGACCCCAGTGCTGCCTGAGGGTCCCCAGTGCTGCCGGAGTGCCCCCAGTACTGCCAGGGTGCCCCCAGTGCTGTCCGAGGGTCCCCATTGCTGCTCGGGTGGTCCCCAATGCTGCTGGAGTGTCCCCAGTGCTGCCCAGGCGTCCCCGTTGCTGCTGGGTGTCCCCATTTTTGCCCCTCGCTGACCCCGTCTCTCTGCAGGCAGCGCGGCCGCAGGCAGCGATGCCCCTGGAGCCCCTGATCTGCGCCGACACGGCCACGCGGTGAGTCCCGGCCCCCCGAGGGGACAGCAGGCAGCGGGGTGCTGCGGCCAGCACCCCCAGGTGGGTCCCTCCTGAGTGCCACGCGCTGTCCCCTGGCCCTGCAGGGGACTCGCGTCCCATCGCTGATGCTGTCCCCGTCGTGTCCCCGGGACGGTGGCACGTGTACCTGCAGGGTGAGCTCCGTGCTTAACCGGGACGTGAAGCAGTTTGGGAAGAAGCACATGTTCGATGCGAGCGAGGAGACGTGCTGGAACTCAGACCAGGTGGGGGGACGAGGACAGGGGATGCCGGAGGGGTGGGACGGGAGCCGTGCATGGGACAAGAGCCGCGTACGGGGGACGGGAGCCGCGCACACGGTGAACACCCCGCTCTCCCCGCTGTGACGGAGCCCTGGTGTCGTTCCTGCCTTCAGGGCACGTGCCAGTGGGTCACCCTGGATTTCCCCCGCACCGTCAAGGTCTCGCAGCTCCACATCCAGTTCCAGGGGGGATTCTCCAGCCGGCTGTGCACGCTGGAAGGTGAGGAGCTGGTTTGGGGGTGTGGGGGTCCCTCTGCCTCTGTTTACCCACATCTGGATCCCGCAGCTGTTTCTTGCAAGGCCCAGAGGTGTTTGTTAGCCATTCCCCAAACCCCAGAGGGGCTGAGGACGTGGGCTGGAGCGGAGAGGGGTGCATAGCGAGGATCTGGGGTTCTCTGGGATGCTTTGGGTGTAGGTGGGGAACCCGGTCCATTAGACGGACCACTGCTCCCAGCCCTGCAGCAGAGAGGACGGAGCGGCCGAGGCCGCGGCAACCATTGGAGGCTCCCCCGGCACCTGAGCCTCCGCACGGCTGCCTCCACCTTCGCCCTCCGCAGGCTGCAGAGCAGGCGAAGAACCAGTAAAAATATCCGACCTGTACCCCGAGGACATCAACGCCATGCAGATATCCTTTGCCACATTACGGGCTGGGTCGAACGGCTTGGTGGGTTTATTCAGAGCCACCCGCGGCTGTGGAGGGACAGGGGGGCGATGGCAGAGCTGCGATTTAAACGACAGACCTGCAGGTGCCTGTTGGCACGTTGCTACCGCTAAAGCAACTCAGCGGAGCTGGAGCAAATCCGGACATCGCCGGCTGTGGTACACCAGGGTGCGAGCCCCACGTGGGGCCGCTCGGAGCAGGTCTCCCGCGTGTCGTGGCATCTCCCTGCCTATTTTTCTCCTTTACGGGCCCCGCACAGATTCCAGGTGGAGGAGACGGTGCTGGATAAGCTGAAGATCACCTTCGAGAACAGCACTGACTTCTTCGGGAGGATCGTGGTGTACCACCTCGGGGTGCTGGGGGAGAGGCTCTAGGGCAGCGGCGAGGGACAGCGTGGGGGGGCTGCTCCCCCATCGCCTGCGTTCCCCCACAAGGGCTCTGCTGCGCGGGGGGAAAGGGGACAGCAAACCCTGCCAGCGGGGACGCGCTGCCTCCAATTGCACCCCAAGGCGCTGAGAGAGAACCCCTGCCCCACGGGATGGCAGTGACAGAGGGACGCTAGTGCAGAGATCCACGTGCTGGACTTCCGAGCCTTTGGTGGGACGCAGCCTGTGTAACCGGCCGAATAAATGGTGTCCCCGCTCCTTCCCGGCTGCTCCTTGGGCAAGCGGCACCCCAGGACCGAGCCCTCCGGGGTTTGCCATGGCCGTGCCAGCGCGTGGCTTGAGCAGGAGAGAGGAGAAGTGCCACCTCCATGTGCTGTGGGCTCTGGCTGCCTCTCGCCTTTGCTTAACCACCCCTGAACTTCTTGGAGCGGCTGTTTGCGGCCTCGCGGGGCTCCGGCTCGGGATCGCAGTGTGCCGGCTGTCGGCCGGGGCCGTGCCGTGTCCCTGGCTGGCAGGGTGATGCTTCTTGCAGGGTTTTGCTCCCGCTCTACGGATCTTTCCCTGGCTGGTTATAGCACTGCATGCAGGGTGGGCTTGGCAAGTTTATGGGCGTAAGAGGGAGCTTATCTCTTCAAAGAGACAGCTCTGGAGAGGAATACAAGGCACTGGGAGGGTGAAGGCCTTGAAGAGGTTGGTTGGCCCGGTTCCCCTCACGGTTCCCCCAGTAGCTGGTGCTGGGATCGGGGACGGGCAGCTGTGACAGGCTGAGGCAATGGACAGGGCTCCACACGGCTGCTTTAGAGTTTACTTCCAATAATGCAATACCTGAATGCACACACGCACGAAGCAGCCGAGCCCGGACAGGGCAGAAATGCAGCTGCCCTGAGGAATGAGTGTCCCCGAGCGTGAGGCACTGTGGCTGTGCCACCCTCCGGGAGAGGCATAGATCCAGCGAGGGCAGGCAGTTCCTGGCTTGCTCCACGTGCTCCTTGCTTGAAGCATCGCGCCGCTGCCCGTTTCGGGACGGCTGGGTGAGGCCGTGTTGGTCCCAGGTGAGAGCCCTGCGTCGGCCGGGGGAAGTGCTGGTGCTGCAGCAGTGCAGCGTGAGCCGCCGCGTCAGTCCAGCTCCTTTTTCTGAAATAGCTTGAGGATGTGATTTTCAATAACCTGTTGGACTAACGGAGGGGAGAGAAGTAAAACCCAGGGAAGCCAAGCCTCTGAGAAGCCGGTACCGCTGTGGGCAGGACCTGGTCACCATTTTGCTCCTGTTTTCCAGTGGGAGGCTGGAAAACCCCTTTCTCCAGGGGCCTGTCCCTAAGTCCCCTGTCCCAGCCCTATCTCCAGCACAGCTCTGCTTTCGAGGGGCAGCAAGGGGAACAGGACCCATCTTGATTTCTCTGGTGCGGTTTCTCTGCGTGGCAGAGCGGGAAGCTGTGGTGGAAGGTCAAAAAAAACCCCGAGCAAGGCTGGAAGCTGGGAATTGCCTGGAGGCTTTTTGGGGAGGGAAGGCAGGGCTCCCTGCCAGGCACGGAGGGGACACTTGCCTTTCTTGTGTCCCAGGGCCACGGCCAGATCCATCGGGGTGTAGCCAGAATCTGCCTCTGTCGTCAGGTCGGCGCCGCGAGCTGCAAGCAGGCAGTGGAGATCAGGGCACGGAGCTCCTCTACCAACGCGGCATCCCCTCCAGGTCAGGCACAGGGCGAGGGGACCCCCAAAAGGTGCCCATCCTGGCTGGGCACCCCCCCGCGACACCCCCAGGCTGCTCAGTTTCTCCCCCCAGGCGTGTCAGGCTCTCTCCCCAAGGCGGTTACCACCGAGCAGCGATTCGAGGCCAAGGACTAAGTGCAGATCTTCCCCGTTACCTAGTAGGGCCTCGACACACTTGACGTGATTGCCGCGCACGGCGTAGAGCAGAGGAGTGCCGCCGTTCTGCAGGGAAAGGGAAGGGGCTGTGTCATTGCCGGCCTCGCGCGGGGCCGTGCTCACACAGCTCCTGCTTCTCCCGGAGGTCCCCGACCCGCTGGGATCCCCTTTCCGCCCTCTCCCAGCTCCGGGCTGGGTGTTTTCTCGCAGAGCGGCTCTGCGCAGGTTTTATTCTCTATATGCAATACAACAACTTTTAAATTGTGTAATTTTAAAAACAACCTTAAGTTCTGAGCGCCGTTTCCTTGTGGCTGGTAACATCACCAGTGTGAACAACTGAGGAAACCATTTAAAATTATTATCCAGATTAATTTCTCGAAACAACTGCATGAGCAGGCAAACGAGCGCTGTGAGCCTGGGAAGCATCTAGGAGGAAAGCATTGCTGCTAACTCGGCCCAGAACAATGTGAACTCGCTGCTGCTTTTTAAAATGAGCTTTGTGGAGCCCCGTCCGCGGCTTGGTGTCGCTCCCAGCGCTGGCGCGGTTCCTGCCGCAGCCTGAGCCTGGCGGCACTCACCCAGTCGTAGATGTTGATGTCCACGTTCCTCTCCAGCAGCATGATGACGATGTCCGTGTAGCCACCCATGCTGGCCAGGGACAGGGCGCTCTCCCGCTCCTTCGCCAGCGCGTGGGGGTCAGCGCCCTGGGGACGGCACAGGCGTTAGCCCCGACAGGCGAAGGAGCCCCGCTGAGACTTGGGGTGCTCAGCACAGCCTTGCTGGGTACCCCAGGGGGGCTCATCATGGAGCCAGGTTCCCACAGCCTGATGGGGCAGAGACAGCTCACGCCTTTCCAGTGACCTCTCCTTACCAAAGTTCTTACCGGGCATATTTTAATCATCATCAAACATCTCGGGTGAGGATTTAAATGCCCTTCTCCAGTGTCAGTAAACTAAGCCCGATGGTTCCTGTTACTCAGCCCTCTTCCCCATCACTAGTAACAGTGTCACCGGCCCTGTCTAGGTGCCTGTACAGTATCCACCGTCTCTTTTGTTACTGATTTACCTAGAAAACCTCTGTGTCCTCCAAGCCCTGCCAGCCGGGGACCTCTCCTGAACTTCATTATAGCCTCTACCAGTGTATCACCTCATTTATTTTGGGCTCTGTTTGTCTCTCTGATAATGCATTGCAATTTTGCTGCTAATACAGTAACAGACCCAGAGTTCGGCCAGTGCTCGTGTGGCGTGAGCGCTCGCTGATCATTGGACACACGTGGACGTGGGACTGAGCTTTGGGGAGCAGCTTGATCCAGAGCGCAAGAGGATCTGGTTTCCGCTCACCCCCAGACACTCCTCGACTGCAAGCCCGGCACTCAAGGACGATGCAGCAATGAGTTCATTAACTGCAACGATACCTCGGTGAGCACATTTGCTGGCAGATTACAGGGCCCAAGTGATAAGCCTGATCTCAAATTACCAATAAGCAGATATTTAATTACAAACAGTTATTGCTAGCTGTGAGATAAGGCTCTTCGTGCTCCTGACTTAGCTCACAGCCCAATGGGGAGTAGCATCCGACAGCGTCTGAGCCGTTAGCTCTGCAAACGTGTCCTCTTTGGTGCCGTGGGAAAGATTGGCTGAGATGGTACCAGGACGGTGCCGGACAATTTGGCAGCCACCGGGACTGGAGATGGGAAGTCTCCTGTTAACGAGGTGCTGCGTGAGCGTGGCCTTACCCATTTCAGCAGGTGACGGACCGTTTCGATCTCTCCGAAGGCTGCAGCCCAAATCAGCGGCGTGAAACCTCTCTCATCGGGTTTATTTACCAAGTTCTCGCCTGCACAAACATGGATGAGACATTGTAAATGGGAAGGGTAAAGCCCCCTCTGCTCCCTGTCCCCCCAGTAAACCCAACGAAGGCTGTAAAACTAAGCCAAGGGTTTATCAGAAGGCATGCTATGACCTGGCAGGACTCTGCATGATCTGGGGTAAGAACCCAAAGGAAGAGACGTGTACCTTTCTGAAGGTGCTCTTTCAGCTGGCTGAGCTCTCCTTGGGCAGCAAGCTGGTGGATGGACAACGCTGGGGGATAGAAAGAAATCACCCATCAGGACAAACTTGCCCCAGCTCAGCACCCACCGTCTGTAGGGGGGTCCCTGCAAGTCTGGGGCGGTGGTGACTGGACAGCCCCCGTCTGAGCCCCAAAAAACCCGACGGGTATCTAACACCCTTCTGCCGTACAGCGGCGGGGACAGCCAGACACGGCGAGTGCTGAGAGCAACAGCACTGCAGGGAGAAGCCTGAGAGACCGCCCCTGAGAGACGGAGGGAGGCTCCAGCCCCGCTATCCCTCTGCTCCCTCTACACCCTGTAGGCATCCACGGTGTGGGATGCACAGCCCGCTTTGCCCGGCAGTACTCACTGTCCAGCGTGGCCGGGAGGGCTGAGACCTCGTTGCCTCGCTGCCTGTTCGTCAGCGTGTTCGAGTGCTTCAGGGGGAAGCCTGTTCCAGGGAGAGGAAAGAGTCAGGGCGCATCTCCTCCGTGCACAGGGAGGAACTACGCTTACTTGAGGCCGAGAACCTCATGAAAGCTCAGGTCTCGTGCACTTTGAAGCTGTTCCCTCCTGTCCCTGGCAAAAACTGAGTCCTGCAAAAAAAGAACTATTCCCTTGCAAGTAAAGAGCCTGGAGACTGAGGTTTGACCAGCGTGCAGGGACCAACAGCTGAGCAGGGAAGATAAAACAGCCTCAACAGCTGCCCAAGGAGGGGCAGGGTCCATCTGGGGCACTGCGGGAGGCCGAGATCTGGCATTAATGGCATAATTGCAAACGATATACTGCAGAGGACAGCCTGGGGGATGCACTCAAGTTCATCCTCGTATTTCCTACCCTTGAAGAGCTCCACTTGGAAATCTCAATGTGTTTTCAACAAGCGATTTGTAGTTTAATTAGGGAAGTCTATGGAAAGAGTTTGCCATCTCTGATTCCACTGCACGGAGCCGCAGCGACCTCTCACTGCTGGCACGAGTCATCAGCAAGGTCTGGGTTTGGATTTGGCTTTGTCACGTTATGGGAGGGACCAGCAGCAGTAAAAGACTTTTTTTCTAGCTGCGACTGTGGGATGAGAGATCCAGATGACCTCTCCCATGCCTGTCTCCCACTGGGGCTGCACCTGAGCATCTGTGAGCACCAGGCTCTGCCACACTCACTGTCAAGGGCTGAGAGCTTGGTGCTCCTCTGCGCGTCCATCGAGGCAGTCAAGGGCTTCGGCAGAGGGTCTGCTCCACCTACAAAACAAGGGCGGCCGTTAGGGACCTCGGTTCCGCTTGTCGGGGAGCAGGCTGGGCTCCACACGCGGCACAACGAGACCCAACCGGCACGGCAAGCACCCCGCGTGCACCCCGACCCCAGGGCGGAGGGCACGTTGATCCCCGTTTACAGGGGGACGGATGCTGCAGGGTCCCGGGTCCGTGCATGCCCCGTCTCGGCTCCCACCCCCCCATCACTCACCGTCCCCGTGGTCCAAGCGTGGCATGTCCTGGTCCGGCCGCAGATGCCCCGGGAGGGCACGGCTGTCCCCCATGTCCCTGGTCACAGCCGGCTCCTCTGTGGCTGCTGCTCCCTCGGCTCCGTTTTCACCCTCTTTCAGGAGCTCCTGGGCGTGCCGGTCGTTCAGGGGGGTCTCCACAAGCCGGGCGACCGCTTCTTCACCTTCCATGGGGCAGCTGCCACACAACAACGCGTGAGGAAGGGGGAAAAAGTGGGGACATCTCCCGGGACGGAGAGAGCAGAGTCCCCAGGCACCAAGTGCTTGCGGCCACCGAACTCCTCCGTGCTAGCAGCGCAGTTTGGGGGTCCCGCTTGCCCTCTCCGGCCACATTCCTCACACTGCTGGTGGACAAAAGCTCCCGTCACGTCGCGAAGCTGCACCGGGACCGTCTCCGAACCGCTCGTCCGAGCGCGGCCGCCTTCCCGCTCGCAACGGGGCCGAGCCAGGGCGGGTCGGAGGGGAACCCCCCCCCCTTTCTCCCCAGCCACCCCACTGCCATCTCCGGCCATCCCTGCCCACCTCGCCGTCCCCGGGCTGGCCGGTGGGGCCTGTCCCAGCTCAGGCCAAGCCGCCGTTCTCCGGCGAGGAGTCTGGGCTCACCCCCGGCATCCTCTGGCGCAGGGGCCCCCCCGTTCCCGCGTCCTGCCCCAGCACTTCCCCTTCCTCCGGCCTCAGCCGGGCCGGCCTGGCAAGGCAGGGCCGGGCCGGGCCGGGCCGGGCTGGGAGGCCGCCCGAGGGGAGCGGGGGACACAGTGGGGGCCCCAGTCCGGCTCCACCTGCCCGCTGACGGCATGGAGGCCGGGCGAGGCGGAAAGCCTGGCGTTAAAGCGACAGTCCCTTTCGTGGGATGGGGACGGGGTGGCGGTGGCCATGGGGCAGCAGGTCCCCGCTGACTTGGGGGGGGACACCCCCCCCCATGTGTCCTTCATCCCGGACAGGGCCCCACGTCCCGCTCCCGCCTGAGGAGAGCGGCTCCAGCCCCCCAGGCCCTGGGCGGGGGGGGGGCACTGATGAGAAAAGGCGCGATCGTGGTGTTTTAACACACTCCCCCGGGGCCGGGCTGGCTCGGGGCAGCAGGGACACAGTGGTCCGACCCGGGGAAGGACGCCCCGGGGCACTCCCGGCGCCCATCCGCGGTATGGGCCCGGGCCCGGGGACAGCCCGGGGGGAGCACCCGGCCGCGGATGGAGGGGAGGGGGGGCAGAACGGTAGCGCTGGGGCGATGTTTCCAGCCGGGGCTGTTTGTGGGGCAGGGGCGCCGCGGCGGTTTCCGGCAGGGGCGGTTTTGGCGGGCGCCGGCGGAAGCGGAAGTGGCGGCGGGGCGGGATGGAGGAGCCCGAGATGCAGCTGAAGGTGAAGAAAGGTGGGAGCGGGCCGGGGCCGGGGCCGGGGCCGGGGCGGCCGGGGAGCGGTGGCTCAGTGGGGCCCGGCAGCCGCGGGGCCGGTCGCGGCATGGCCCTGCGGGTCTGAGTTGGCCGGTCGCGCCAGGACCCCGCGGGTTGTGACAGGGCGCGGGCACGACAGGGGTCTGCAGCGACAGCAGAAGTCACGACAGGGCCCTGCGGGTCGTGAGAGAGAAAGAGTACGACGGGACAGGGCAAGTTGCGAGAGGGCGGAGGGTGACGGGGTGTCGCAGGGCCCAAAAAGGCACCGTGGGGTTAGTCACGATGGGGCACTGGAGGTCGTGACAGGGCAGGGGACGACATGCCCCGACAGGACCCCGCAGCTCGGGGCAGGCAGAGCTGGCGGGACCCCTGAGGGCCCCCCCCGGCCCCTCGGGGCCTGGCCCTGCCGGGAGCTGCCTGTGTCCTCCCCTCCCGCCTCGTCCCCTCTTTACCCGCTGCGTGGTTCTGTTGAATAGCTCGTGTCAGGAGGGGAGACAGACAGACAGACAGACAGCAGCCGTGTCTGCCCCGGGTGGGTATAATTATTCCTGTACAATTTTGCATTTATTCCCATTTGCATTCAGAAGGCTCGGCGTGTCTGCCGGCGTTACAGAACTGCGGGATCCGAGCAGTTGTCACTGAAACAAAAGCTGAAGGGAGGAGCAGAGAATCCTTTTCCTTAAAATAGAAAATTATGCAGAAGCTGAAAGGTGTTCTGCTTCAGCCTGGTGATTCTGCTTCAGCTCCCTGATTCACCCCCACGCACACCTAGTACGAACCGTGAACCGATCTCTCATTTTTCTGTGTCTTAATTATTCGGAGCTGTCAGCGTTCTCCTTGCAAATCTGCAGGGAAAGAGAGGTCGGAGCTGTAACGTAGCTGCGCAAACCACCAGCTGAAAAGGTGTTCCTGGGTGGAGGGTGGCTCCGGGCAGAGGTCGGGCCAGGAGAAGAGGGGTGGAGGGAGGGGAAACGCTTCAGCAGGCAGCTCGAAACGGCACCGGAGCTTCCCGAGCCCTGGTCTGCGGTCACTGCGTCTCCTCCGTGGACGTTTTTAGGATGTCACCTGGGGGAGGTGTCTGGAGGGGAGCAACAGAAGGACCCCGCGGCGGGGAGTGGCTGCAACACAGGAGAGCTCGAGGCCCTGAGCAGAGATGAATCCGAACGGCCGGTAACAAGACAGGGAGCGTCCAGAGCGGGAGATGCCGGCACTCCCAGCCGGACGGGGCAGCTGTGGAGCACAGGAATGGGAGCCAGGCCGCTGCCAGGCTCTGCTCATCTCCTGCCCCCCTGTGAATTGGTCAGAAAGGGCCCGGTGACGGGCATGGTCCCTGAACCCAGAACAGCCAGAGCTCGTAGGGGACCGTGGAGGCAGTGACATCCCAGGCTGGTCTGTCTGCGGCTGGAGCCCAGCTCATCGCTGGCTGCAGATGCCATTATGGGGAGAGTGGAAACGGAACTGCCTGTTAGCAGGATTTTGCTTTCATGTCCTTGTTAACAGACTAGTTATAAAAAATACGTGGCGTTTTGCTCTGATCTCTCCATTGTTGTGTTGGGGACAGGACCAGCGCTCCAGGGCACCCTTTCCGACCCCACCTTCCCCCTGTTCCTCCCCGTTTTCCATAACTCTTGTTGTTTTTCTTGTTGCAGTTACGGACAAATTCACGGAGAGCATGTACGTCCTAGCCAACGAGCCCTCCGTGGCACTGTACCGGCTGCAGGAGCACGTGCGGAGATCCCTTCCAGAGCTCGCACAGCACAAGGTGAGTCATGCTTCGCTTTGGACTCCAGAGCTGCCACACAGTCGGGCACAAGCCGTTTTCCTGACTTGGCACATCGTCCCTATTTCACCTCCCTTAGCGGGTGGGAAGGAGGGAGGAAATTGGATATCGGGGTGCAAGGTGCTGCGGAACCCCGGCTCAGTCTGAACTGGAGGGCGTGAGGGGACAAATTTACCTGCAGGAAAAAAAACTTGAGAGCCCAACCGCGAAAGCATGCTCACACAGCTGGACTTGTGTGTGGAGACAAAGAAAAATGAGTAGTCTGTCTTGTATGGGGAGAAGGGAGATGTTAAATCTTATTACCCCTGCCTATGCCGTGAGGTTTTTATTTCCTACATAAAATAAGGGGGAGGGTGAGAGGAGGGAAGGGGGAGAAACAAGTGAGAAGAGCCCACGTGAGGCAAAGCAGGATAATGAATCGCATCTCACAGCTGTGTTCCTCCTTTCCTCCAGAGCACAGAGCACAGACACTTTAATGCCAGCCTTGTTGTCCTTCTCCCTCTTCTGCCAGTCATGATTCATTAGGAGTGATGTCTCATGAATAGATTACTGCTTCATGTCTATGCTAATGCACTGTCAGGCCCCATTTTTCACCTTTGCTTTACAGCCCTGGTTTCCAAATTAACCTGGATTGTGACACTTTATTATTCAATTATTTATTAACGTTTTCTATACGTGTCTGTGTGCAATGGTAGGTATATAGAGATGTATATGTATGTATAGCGCGTGCTGATGCGGTTGCATCACTGGCATGCGGGAGACAGGTTTGTAATATTATTCCTGAGCTGTCACTTGCTTTCATTTAATCAAGATAGTCCCAATTTCAGGGAATGTGTCCTGAACAAAAGGAAATTGAGCAAATTGTATGACAAGTCATGCAGAGGGAAGAGATCAGTTTCCATCGCTGAACGGTGCGTAACGGGGACGAGGGCGAGGGGCAGCGCAGAAGCGCTAATGGAAGCGACAGCCGAGCGAAGGCGCCGGACGCAGAGCGTGTTGTTAGGCAGCGGGGTTTATGCTGGGCAAGATCTCTGAAAACCTTTGATTCTCTCATTTTCCCTGCTCGGCATGCTCATCGCAGTTATCCACAGTGTTCTGTGACCTCTTTGGCTCATCTCAGTTCATTTCCTAGCTGCAGCCATCCCAGAGAATTCTCTTTTGTAGCCAAAATTGCTGCTGTTTTCCACTTTCTTCCTGTGAGAAAGGAGGTCGTGCTGTCCTGTGGATGCCAGCGGCAAATACAAGGATCCTGCGTCCCCCCCCGTGTGACTGCAGCCGTCACAAGCATCAGATACCTTTGGTCTTCGATGCCTTCATGTTCAGCCTTGCAGCCTCCCTCCTGCCCTGGCCGCTAGCCCCAGCTGGGGCAGCGGTGGCCTTTGTACGTGAGGAAGAGCTTGCCGTGCTCCCCGCAGTAACGGCACACGTCAGGACAAAGGTGCACCAACCGCGCGGTGCCCTCTGCCTCGAGGCACTGCGGGGCACTGCCCCGGTGCCACCCCAGTACCCGTTTGCCTCTCTAGCGTTAGAAAACATTTCCTGATGCTTGCTTGGAGGTGCTGCTGTTTACATCCATTTCTTTTTGCCCACTGCATGGGCATTTCCAGCTTCTTAACTGCTTTCCTGGTTCCTGGCTGCGTTTCATGGTGCACTGATGTGGCAAGAGATGGGAGAAAAATGGAAAGAAAATTATTTGTTGCAGCTGGAACAACAGCAGATCCAGAGCTGCTGCTAGTGACTTCTCTTCCAGCCTCATCAGCTCCTGAGTTCAGTTATTCCAAGGCTGCAGCATCGTGTTTGGAAGCATGCTCTCCTCCCTGCTGGTAACCAGTCCCTGGTAGGAACTGGGAAGGTTAAACAGAACTCAGTTAGGCCAGTGTCCTGACTGTGCTGCCAGGCTGCTGGTAACGGGCTTGTGGCCAGGTTCTCTCTGTTGTCCTTGATCCCACTCTCCTTTTATCCCAGTTTCAGGCATTGCTGTTTGCAGCAAACAGGCTGGGCCTGTCAAGCCCTTGAGCCCAGGCAGCCAAACCCCAGGAGAGAGGGATGCGCTCAGGGCCCTGACAGGGCCATCGTCACAGCGGAGCGTTCAATTAGATGGGGATGGATATTTTGGGTTGCTCTGCCAGAGCCCATTGCCTTTATGGCTAGACGCTGGAACAGGAGGGTGTCAGCGGGGCTGTGCACCGTGAAAACGCTGTCAGGTTTTATCTAAATCAGAGCAAAGGCATTAAAGTGAGGTGGTTTTAATTCTTCAGAACAGAAAAGAAGAAAAAGAAATGTTCCGTGTGGATCCATTCTCAGGTAATTTAGTCGCCAGATGCAGGTAATGTATAAAGGAAACAGGATTTATTGGTGGTTTCCAGCTTTCCTTCAGCCGTGCAGCAATTCCATCTCTGGCTGGCTGAGTTCTTCTGAAACGCAGCCTTTGAAATTCCCAGGGGGATTAAACCTAGGAAAAATTGGGATGGAGGGGGCTGGGAGAAAAGTTTCTGCGAGGAGAAGGTCACCTCCGTGCCTTTTACAACAAGCAACTTTCTACGATTTGGTAAAACAATAATCTTAATACCTTCCTCACCATCTCAAACTCTCCAAGCAGATTTACCACCTCCCTGATAAGATAGAGCGTGATGCGAGGCCCTCACTGCCTCCACGCGTCGTAGCTGCGCTGCTAAGCCCCGCTCGGCACAGAGCAGCCTTTCTGGATTTCGCCTGGTCTTTTGAGAACTTACATCTCCTCGTTAATTTACTTCCAAGCAACAGTAATACATCATTAGTGCTATTGTATATTAATAGCTGGCTTTAGTTCTTAAACTGCATCCAAGGGCACGTCCTGGGAATTTGAAGAAAGGACATCAAGAAAAGATTAAGAAGTGAGGAGCTCTAGGGAAAGACTCTTGTTCCTAATTAAGGACATGAAAATCCCAGGAAGTGGTGGGAATGCTGGGAACAGATATCACTTGCTCCGATACTGGGAAATGATTAAAATCTACTGGTGCTCAGAGACAGCAGGACCACAGGCAAGCAGCTCTGACACGTACAACTGAACCAGTGCGATGTCGGGGTCTAAATAGTAGTTAAAGATCATCTGGCACCTCTTGGAGAGAGCAGGGTGAGGAACTGCAGGCAAGTTTCTGTGTCTTTTGCAGCTGCCTCTGCAGGCAAAGCGTGTTCCCAGCAACAGATACAGTCATGGAAAACGCGATTGGACTCTGGGACGAGCGCAGTCTCTGTGGGGTTGTGAGTCCTGGGTCGAAGGCCCCTCTCCTGCAGAGAACTGCCTAGAGCGTTGCATGTAGAGGCTTGTTTCTTTTGTAGTTTAAAGCTATGTGGTCAAGCGTCCTGATGTAGGACAGGCTTTGAACAGCAGAAGTGATTTTGGATGCAGTCCAAGCTCCTACCCGACCCCCTTCACTCACTGAAAGAGGCCCTTGGATTTCTTCTGGCTCGTAACTAGACCCAGCAGAATAGACTGGAGAATTAGCTCCCATGAGAACATATTTTAAAGAGTGCCCGAACTACTTAAGGCCTTTTGAAATAGTTATCTATTGAGCTACACCTCTGAATTCAGCTGCGCTTTCATTGTGACTTGTGTATTTGTTTGGTTTTCCCTTTCCTTGGAGCTACAGCGTACAACTACGTCCCGTGCCAGAAGTGGCTGCGTGCAGTGCTGCTTGAGTTTGTGTGAAGTTTACGGGGCTCCTTCCAAGCTCGTGAAAGGAAGGGCACAGTGCTGACTGCTGCTTGGGATCAGATGCCAGAGTTTCAGAGCAGACTGGAGGACAGGGACGCTTGCGGCTGTGAAAACGTTTATGAATGGCAGGCCTAATGAAATGAGAACTTTCAGTGCTGTGAAATAAATTTTACCTGGTTTTGCATGAAGGACTAAGGACCTGACTCTGCAGGAGCTGTGTTAGTTCAGATCCTGGCTGCCTGCTGGGCCAGACACACCGGGAGATCCGAGTACTCTGAAACATCCAGCTGGTCCATTGCACTCAGCGCAGTTGCTGGTTGCTCGCAGCCTGACTAACCGTGGCTCTTGGCTGGCTCGTGGGCTAAAACATCTAAAAACAAGGGGAATTTTGCCAGAGCATCCAAAGTGTTGGCCTGAATTAGCAGCCTTTCCAGAAATACACACAATAAATGTTTCTTTTAAATGCTAGTGCGTGGCGCCCAGAGCGTGTCACAGGCTGTCAAGCGGGAGACAGAATCCAAACGCAATTTCCAGTGAAAAGCAGCCAGAGCCCCTCTGTTTGGGCAGGGCTGGCAGAGCGTACCGCTGTGGGCTGCGCCGCTGCGTCTGTCCAGTGCGCACCTAACGATGCCGCCTTTTCTTCTCTTCCAGTCCGACATGCAGAGCTGGGAGGAGCAAAGCCAAGGAGCCATCTACACAGTGGAGTACGCCTGCAGGTACGAGAGACTCCTCCAAGCAGGAGGGTTGTGTTCGCAGGCGGAGGTGTTGTGGTAGAAACAAAGCAGAAGCTGCCTGCGCTTCCCTGACACCTCCCTGGTGTAAGCCAGGGAGAAAGCATAGTTGGGGTGGGGGTGTGAGGGTGCGAGGCAGTGCTCTCTGAACCGTTACCGTGAATCTCAGGGGCTTCGCTTTGATGAGCGTGCCAGCTCTTCCCCAGTTCTGTGTGCGGTTGCAGACCTGCCGATCTCCTGCAGTAAATCCACCCACCAGCTAGCTCGTGTGTGAAGATGCAATGCGCCATATAAAGTTGAGGTTTCTTATTTACGGTCCTCTCTGTCAGGGGCTGCGTGCTCTAAAACCATGATGCCTTTGGAAATACTAACCCGTCCTCCATCTCCCTCCACCCCCCTCTTTTCTTTTTTTCAGTGCTATAAAGAACATGACTGACAGCAGCGTGTACTTCAAGAGCATCGACAGTCTGCTCAAACATGCCATAGCCATGAAGGACCAGCTGAACGCTGCTCAGGGCCGCAGGTAGCAAGGGGATGTGACACTGCCTGTTGATCTGAGTGACCGTTCTGGCTGGCAGAGGCTTTGGTGACGTAATGCAGCCCAGTGCAAATATGCCAAGCAGTTATCTCAGTAATATAATTCTAAACTATTATTTGAAAGGGCACGCTGCTTGCCTTCCAGTGATCTTCTGGCTTTTTTTACTGGGAAGCAAATAATCTTGTTTACAAAAGGGTAACTGGAAAGTAATGTATTTCCTTATTTTAAAAGGGATGTTTGGTTGTGTAATACATTAAATCTTTGTTGTGTCAAAGGCATTTGGAGTGAGATGATGCTACCGAGATGGAGTAGGTGAGAGGCTGCGTTTGGTGCTGTTCTCTGTGACGTATGTGGCTCTTTTTGGGCAGAGGCCCATAGAGATGAGTGGTAGCAGAACGATGATGCATTTTTGTATGTTTGCAGTTGAACTACAGCTACTAAAATATCTTCCAGCAGATCGTCTGAGTCTAGTGTATTTGTCTCTCCTGAGAACAGTGCTGGTATTGGAGTCTGACTGGGTAGGAGTGAGAAAATTCCCAAATGCCCATCCCTGATAAAACCACCACAGTGAACAGAGAGCCTCGGTCTCTGCCGAATGGCTCTGCCTTAGACACTTCTGGTTCAGGTTCCGTATTTTCCCAGTTGCGCGCATGGCAGGGTCACACTCTGTGCAGCCCAAAGCATTTTTAGTGGTTTTCGTGGCGATGTGACTGCAAAGACTGCCGTCTCGACACCCGTGGCGGCTGGTGTGTGCTGCTCCGTAGTCTGCACAGCACACTGAAAGGTGTGCTTGTCTAAGCTGCTCTCCTGCTGCGAGCAGTGAGGTTTTATTTGAAGGAGCCCCTGGTTCTTCACATTCTTATGGCTGCTGGTGTCCTGCCTGCCTGCTGGACGTGACTGTCTCTTTCTTTTTACAGCACGCAAGCCCCACAAGCCAAGAATCCTCCAGCCACTTCCTGATTTCAGACAAGACTGGCCATCCTCTGCCGCCTTCTCCAGCCCAGCTGTATGTTCTCCAACCACGGGGAGGAGTGAGAAACCACCTGCTCAATCTGTGAAGCTGCACAGAGGCCTCTGCCTGCCTCTCTGTTCCCAGTAACAAGGTGCTGCACCTGCGCAGGCAAATCCTGCCACTGGGGTCAGGACTGCCTTTGGGGGGATGCTTTGGGGAGCAGTTGTGTCCCTTTCCACAGCACTTTGCAAAAGGGAAACGGGGTGGATCTGCATTTGTACTTTCCGGTTCTTTTCGATGGCAGACTGCTATGAGGCGTTTTTCTCTCTACCTCTTGGCCACAGAAATATCTCAGAAAAACTAGGTCTTGCTTTCAGTATTTTGTAGATGGCTGTGTAAAGACATAATGTAGGCACACTTCAGCTTTGTTCAGGAGGCATTCTGCAAGGAGAGTTTTTCATGTGTGTGCCAGGGAGTTGCTGAATTTGGTTTTAGTGAGAACAATAATAAAAAGAAAAAACAAGAAAGTTCTGTCTAAAACCTTCCCCTGTTGCTCGCCTCGGGCTGGGGGGTCTTGGAGCCTGCTGGCTCTGTGTGTTTCAAAGGGCACGGAGCAAAACAAAGGCATGCAGAGTTGGAGCCTTTCAAGTGAAAAAAGAAACTGTCCTGTTCTTCAGAAAAAAAAAAAAACCAAAACCAAAAACAACAAAAAAGGACTTTCTTCATCCCAGGTCAAGCAGCGGGAAGCAGAGCTGTACGCGCAGCTTTGGAGGTCACTTTAAAAAGGATGCAACTTCAATGTTAATCTCTCCTGGAACCAACAGTTCTGTTCTGCTGAAGAATTTGCCAAGGATGCAGGGATCAAAGCAGTGCTAAACTCAGTTTCCAAAGAAATTGTATTGTGCTCAGGATAACAGGTGTCTTTCAGGATAATAGCACGGGAGGCGAGAGGGAATCTGTTTGAATCATCTGTTTGAATCGGTGGCCTCCCTTCACTCCCTGCAGCGCTTTACTGATTGCTGAATGATAAGGAATTGGGGAAGAACCAAGCGTGCTGCTGCTCTGGGTCTGGGCAGGGCTGGCAGAGCGTGGGGCTGCGAGTAACCAGCAAGGTGTTCATCAGCGCAGGGACAGAGCGAGCTAAACCTGCTTGTGTTTCACGGAAACAGCTTCTGCCTCTAGTACTTCTGCTTTCTGCCCTGCGCACAGCAGAGGACTGGCAATGCCAATGGAAACCCCTTCCCGGACCTCGGCCTCGACGATCAGCGCTGTTCTCCTGGTGGCACCCAGGTAATCCCCAGAGAGGTCCCTCCACCACAGAGCAAAGCCAGGGCAGTGGGGCTGCCCCATCCCAGCCCCTTTCCCTGCTAAGAGCTCTTAAGTGACCCTGCTTAGCGAGCTACGTCCTGCTCAGAGGGTGGATGTGCTGGTGACCGAGCAGCAGGCTCTCTGCCACCCCAAACCCACCCTCTGCAGCTTGCAGACTGCTCTGGCTCCATCGCGCTCGTTGCTCCTCCATCACCTCCCTCGGTTTCTTACACCTGCCTGGCTGCATGCTGGGGGGAAGCCCTGCTGGGTCAGTTGTATGAACTGTTTCGGTGTAGTGCTGGCTCCTGGGGATGGAGGAGGAAGGAAGGAGGCAGGGGAAGGGCAGGGATGTACAGCCAGCCGGAGAAATCAGCTGGGATCTGCTGGAGAAGGAGGGTAGGTCTGTTTGTGGAACAAGGTCCACTTGCTTCTTCTCACCCACATGTTCTACTTCCTTCGCTGCGGCTGGGACAGCCACGGGGGTCCTGTATTGGCCGCTGCCAGCTGCTGCCCTGCCAACGCGGTCCTTGTTTGCGGCGTGGCAAGCGCCAGCGGCAACGCGGGTGGCAGGAGGGGCTGAGGGCAGGCGGCCGAGGGCTTTTGGCTTTGAGCGGATGTGGCGTCTTCTCAGTAAAAGAAGCAAAGAGCATCAGGCGGTGGCTGCGCAGACCCCCAGGCAGGAGGGTGGAAGAGCAGCCATCCCTCTGCTCTGGTGAGACATGACCTATATTAAGCTCTAAACAGAGATGCAAATCTCAGCCCTGGTGCCTGCAGCTCCCCTGGGACAAGATGGGGCGAAAAGGTCCCGCTTCCACTCACACCAGAGTCGAGTCCTTGCCCAAGGCTCCAGGTTTGCGTGACAGCACGTTCCTCATCTCCTGGGTGACGCCGTTCCAGGGCTTGCCCTGTGCCTGCAGCAGGCCTGACTCTGCCGACAGCGTCCTGTGCGTTCGGGGCAGGTTGTAGCTCTCCTTCTCGGAGCGAAGCCCAGGGCTGCCTGAGGAGGTGAGGTTGCTGCTGGCTGGAGAGCCCAGCTGGGATTTGCGCTCCAGGAAAGGAGGGAAGGAAAACTCCCGGTGGATCTCGGGCCGGGGCCGGGGTGCAGCCACGTTCTTGTTGTTCATATTGCTGATGGAGGATTCGCCGTGCTGGGCAGAGTCGTTCTCGTACAGGGTGTGAGAGACCTCGGAGCGGCTGCGGCGTGAAACCTGGGAAGCCCGTACCAGGGCGTGCGTCACTGTGATCAGCAGGACGATGATGCCGGAGGAGAGAATACAGGCGCTGGCAATGCCGGTCTCCAGTTCAAACAGCAGCAGCATGTAGATGGCGAGAGCTGGAAGGAAAGGAGAGCGCGGAACATCTTGAGGAACCAGAAGGACTAAAGCGATGCAGCTGACCTGCAAACTTCAGGCCCTGTGAGGGCTGGTCACCAAGAACAGAAAGTTTGCACTATGGGAATGAGCTGGCGAAGCCATTTGCAAAACAAACCCAATGCTGAAGTAGAAACTCAGCAGCTCGCAAGCACTCAGCAACCAGTGCAGGATGTATGGGCTGGGCTGAAAATGCATGGTCCCTGCTGGGCTGTGCTGGTGGGAAATGAGCACTTGCCTGTTAGGTAGACTGAGACCCCGCAGCAGAACAAGCCGATGGCAGCGTGGCGGACCATCCGGCTGTCCAGAAGGAACCAGTCTGCCCTGCAAAACAAGTGAGAAAAACACAGGTCTGTGTAGTCTCCTGGCCCTGGTCTCAGCACAGGAAAAACGCTGATGCTCTGGCCCCTGCTGAGAAACTGAAACACTGGTTTTGCATAGAGAAGAGGTTCAGAGCCAGGTCACAAGCCCAAGGACCTCTGCTGAATTGGGGTTTCCCCCAGGCTGCTGGGTTGCACAGCTCTGGGCTGTGTTGTTCCCACTCTGGAACAGAAGATTTTGAGATCACTTGAAATGTCAAACTTTTCCTGCCTGGTTCGAGCTGTGCTTCAGCAACCAGATGGGGACTGGGGCTCAGGAGAGAGAGAGGCAAATGGCTGGAGGCTTTTTGCAGGTGATTTTCCCCTGTTCAGCAAACCCTGAAGAGCAAGAAAGGAACAAAACTGAGGCCTGTCAAGCCCATCTCCCCCTTAAAGAAAGAATGACAAGTAAAGTGCTGGCGCATTGAATTAAGCAAGGCCAGGTTCTCTCTTCACCCTTGGGATTGGATTTCTGTGCTCAGCTCAGATTGCAAGCCTTTTGTCTGGAGGGGGCTTGGTACTTGAATTGTGCTTAAAACACATGAAAAGACCAGCTCCTTTCCAGCAGGGCCTTTGTTTCCCACCCAGCACTGACCCCTGCGCCTGCTGCCTGCGCCGGCACGCTCTCCGCTGAGCCGGCTCACGGCCCCGGCACCGACAGCTCTGCTTTGGGCATCTTCGGAGGCAGATGGTGAAGGGTCTGGAGCACAAGTCTTAGGAGGAGCGGCTGAGGGAACTGGGGTTGTTCAGCCTGGAGAAAAGGAGGCTGAGGGGAAACCTCATCGCTCTCTACAACTGCCTGAAAGGAGGGTGTGGAGAGGTGGGGTTGGTCTCTTCTGCCAGGTAACAAGTGATGGGACGAGAGGAAATGGCCTCAAGTTGCGCCCGGGGAGGTTTAGACTGGATATTAGGAAATTTTACTTCACTGAAAGAGTTATCAAGCATTGGACCAGGCTGCCCAGGGCAGTGGTGGAGTCCCCATCCCTGGAGGTATTTAAAAGCCGTTTGGCTGAGGTGCTTAGGGCCATGGTGTAGTGATGGGCTTGGCAGTGTTAGGTTTACGGTTGGACTCGATGATCTTAAAGGTCTTTTCCAACCTGTACGATTCTGTGATTCTGTGATTCAGATTGACCTGGCAAACCTCAGTCCTCGCTGGGCTTTGGAGGCTGCTGTCACCAGAGGATGCCTCTGCTAATTGGGAGAGCGGGATGTGGTCGTTAGGGGATGCAGCGTAGTGTGGCAGATGGGTGCCAAGCGACTCGGGGCATTGGAAACGTGAGTGCTCGGAGAGATGCTGGCAAGACCGGATGCTGGGAAACCGCAAATAGTCCCTCGAAACAACTGGGGGTGCACAGGGCATCGCTGGTCCCACTGGCCACCTTCAAAAGTCCCCAGGAGCCGGCTGGAAACATGCCCTGCCTTCGAAGGACCAGCTGAAGGGGCAGCAGCCCAACCATCCTCCCGGCAGGACCAGCCCTCGTGTTGCTCCTCTGCCACGCCAGCTCCTTCCACCCTGCGGGGTGAATTCAGCAGCCAAGGATGCTGTGTCCTGGCCCAGTCTGCCCCCAGCATGGCCTGGCCCCCTCCCCTCCTCCTGGGCTTGTTGTAGCCCCTTGGCCGTTGCCCCCCATGTGGGGAGCCTGCAGCCGGGAGCCGTTAATAGACGCTGGACCCGCTCCCGCTCCTCGCTGCCGGCGGGGAAGAGCAGCCGCTTTGTTTTATTAATTACCTGAGTCGGGGGGGAGGGATTAGCAGGGAGGAGAAGGACTTTGTTTGGAGCTGGCTTAGACTATTGAGCGCAGCGCTGAGAAGCAGAGCGGTAATTCAGTGTGACAGGGACTTGTGGGAAAGGTCCCTGGGACGTGAGCGGGTCCCCTAATGAAACCAGCGCCCAGTGGGGCCAGGCCAGCTCAGCCACGAGGAGACGGCAACTAACAGCGTCCCATGTCGCGGGGCAGAGGGGCTGCGTCGTGCCGGCACCTCCTGCCTGGGCAGCCTGCAGACCAGCATCCCTGTGTCCCGAGAACCTGCCCTTTTCCTCCCAAAGATGAGTGTAACCTTCAGGTCACAGCTGGGGAAACTGAGGCAGGGCCAGACTAAGTGATCTGCTTGAGATCCCAGGCAGAGAGACACCAACCCAGGGCTCCCAACCCTACCAACGCTTCCTACTGCCTGCAGCAAAGCCTAAAGCAGCCTCTCGCTTTGCCGGGCCTCTGGAGCAGAGCACAGAAATATTATTTAAAATCAAATTGTTTGGGAGCAGCGTCCCTGCTCGGTGAGACGTGCCAGCGGGGTCCGCAGCCGTGCGGCGACGGTTGCTCTGTCCTTGAACAAGTCGCTGCTGTTGGAGTACGGGCTGTCCCGTGCCTGCACGCTTCGTCTTTCTACCTGTGACTTTGCATCTGGCTGCCTGATTAGTGCTGCTCCTGTTTCACACTCGGGATTTTCAAAGTTGAACCTCACAACGCCGAAACTGAGCGTTTTACAGCCCAAATCAATACCAGATCTCAGACAAATTTACAGCTGATGGGGAATTTTCTGCTGTGACAGTTTTCCAGCAGAAACTCGGCTCCCACAGAAAGCAAAGTTTGCTATGGGAACTTTGTGTTTTGCAGAAATATTTTGCTCTCCTTCGTTAATGAGCGCACAAAGCGTCGGCTTCGCTTGGAAGATGCTGAGAGGAGACGCTGCCGCTTGCTGGAGTGCCTCCAGCCGTCGTGCTCCGTGCAGAGCATGAGGCATTGACGGGTTTGTCTAATTAGGGACAAAACTAACTGTTGAAACATTATCATTTCCTTTAAATGAGTTTTGACTTGCTTAAGTTGGAGCAGTCCCAAAATGGTCCCGTGGGGACCATCGCATGAGCTACATGGAGGGACCTCCACCTACAGACCAGTTTAAAATGGTCTTTTAAATCTGATTATTCGCGCGTTGCTCTTTTCTTTTAACCCAGGAGCGGAGCTGGGGCTGGCTGGGCCAGCGCAGGCAGAGGAGCCACGGACCCAGCCCAGGTCTTGGCGGAGGAAGGAGAGGGGAATTGCTTTGGAAACGGTTTTGCAAGCGTAAATGTGCTGGTAACGATTAAGTCAACACGTGTCTGTGGTTAATGATCCCAGGCCTGCGGTCATTTTGGTGCTGCGCGAGCGGCCTGTGCAATCACCCCGGCAGCGACCCGAAGAGCCCAGCTCTCCCGCTGCAAAGGGACAAATCTCGGGTGCTCCTGGGCGGCGCGGCCAAGCCCAGCGTGTCTTGGCTTTGGCCTTGGCCCCAGAGCCGAACTGGGCTGGCAGGCTGGTGTGACCCTGCACGCTTCTACGAGCCCGGAGAGGGACCCTAAAACTGGGTTTACACAGGGATGTTATGAGGGAAATTAAATAGCGTGTATGAGTGCAGCCAGGTGGCCGGGCTGCTATGAACGTGCTCCTAGTCAATCGATAAGCACAGCTACACCCCAAATTAAGAGGCACATTTACAGTGGGATTCATCGGCCAGAGATAACCCTGCGCCTCGGCGCTGCAGAGATTACTTTTGTGATACCCAAGTGCTCGGCGAGGGCCAGCAGCACCGTTTGCTCCCTTTCGCAGGGGCAGTGACTAAGGGGGCCCGGCAAAGGCCGGATCTTGGGGTGCAGGAGGCGGCGGCAGGGCTGCGTGTGAGCCCACGCCGAGGGGACGGGCGGCCTGTGACAGGTCGCGGGGCAGCGGTGCTACCCTGCGCCCCTCACCCTCCTTGCACCCCCTGAGCCCTCCTCGCACCCCTCGTTCCCCCAGTCCCTTCTGCACCCCTCCAGCACCCTCTCTCCTCTGCAGCCCTCCTTCCTCTCCCCAGCCCCCTGCTGCCCCCCAGCCTCCCCCTGCCCGAGACCCCTCTGAGCCTCCCCTGCACCCCCGCAGCATCCCCGGGGCTCCAGAGCACCCGGTGCCCCCCGAGCCCCGGTGCCCCCCGCGCCCCCGCGGCTCTCACCGGTCGGGCCCGGGCTGCCCCCGGCACAGCTCGGTGCTGAAGTAGCCGTGGAGGAGGCAGAGCAGGAGGCAGCTCACGTTGAGCACCAGGCAGAGAGCGGCCAGCACGGCCGACACCGGCAGCAGCACGGCGGCCGCCGGCTCCGGCAGAGCCCCTCGACCGGCACCGGCACCGGCACCGGCACCGGTGCCGACCCGCCCCGACGGCAGCTGGAAGATGAGGCTGGAGGCGAGCAGGGCCATGGCGGCGGCCAGCGTGCCGAAGAGCAGCAGCACCGTCAGGGCCCGCTGCGGGTAGGCGGCGGGCATGGCGGGGCCGGTACCGGCAACCGGGGACGGGGACGGGGACGCTGGGAACCGGGGGGGGGGACACCGGGCCGGCAGACCCGCTCCGCGCCCCCAAAGCTGCGTGCTCTCCGTCCCCGCCGCGCCCGGGCCGGGGAACCGGGAAACCGGCACCGGGAGCAGGAACCGGCACCGGGCCGGGAGCGCTGCTCCGAGCTGCGGCCCCGCCGGGCGTGCGCCTGCCTCCCCGCGCCGCTGCCCGGCCGGGGCGGGCCGGGGCGGGCCGGTCCTGCCTCCCGGCACGGCCCCTCGCCGCGGGGCTGCGGCCGGCCGGTCCCCCCGGGCCGGGACCCCCCCCGGGCAGCGCGGGGCGGCTCCGCCCAGCACCCTCCCCCCGAGGGGCCCCGGGAGCCTCTGGGGGCCGGTGGGTGCTGGGGGGGGCGGAGGGAACAGGACCGGGGGGCTCCGAGGAGCCCGTCTGGGCTCGGGTGGAGGGACAGAGGGACGGGCGGGTGGACAGAGGGACGGGGGGGTGGATGGACGGAGGGACGGGTGGATGGATGGACAGAGGGACGGGCGGGTGGATGGACGGAGGGACGGGCGTGTGGATGGACGGAGGGACGGGCGGGTGGAGGGACAGAGGGACGGGCGGGTGGAGGGACAGGGGGAGGGGGGGGTGGAGGGACAGAGGGACGGGCGGATGGATGGACGGAGGGACGGGCGGGTGGAGGGACAGAGGGACGGGCGGGTGGACAGAGGGACGGGCGGGTGGATGGACGGAGGGACGGACGGGTGGATGGACAGAGGGACGGGCGGGTGGATGGACGGAGGGACGGGCGGGTGGAGGGACGGAGGGACGGGCGGGTGGAGGGACGGAGGGACAGGCGGGTGGAGGGACGGAGGGACGGGTGGATGGACAGAGGGACGGGCGGGTGGATGGACGGAGGGACGGGCGGGTGCAGGGACAGAGGGACGGGTGGATGGATGGACGGAGGGACGGACGGGTGGAGGGACAGAGGGACGGACGGGTGGATGGACGGAGGGACGGGCGGGTGGAGGGACAGAGGGAGGGGCGGGTGGATGGACGGAGGGACGGGCGGGTGGAGGGACGGAAGGATGGGCGGGTGGATGGACGGAGGGACGGGCGGGTGGAGGGACGGAGGGACGGGTGGATGGATGGACAGAGGGACGGGCGGGTGGAGGGACAGAGGGACGGGCGGGTGGAGGGACGGAGGGACGGGTGGATGGATGGACAGAGGGACGGGCGGGTGGATGGACGCAGGGACGGGCGAGTGGATGGACGGAGGGACGGGCGGGTGGAGGGACAGAGGGACGGGCGGGTGGAGGGACAGAGGGACGGGCGGATGGATGGACGGAGGGACGGGCGGGTGGATGGACGGAGGGACGGGCGGGTGGAGGGACGGAGGGACGGGTGGGTGGAGGGACAGAGGGACGGGCGGATGGATGGACGGAGGGACGGGCGGGTGGAGGGACAGAGGGACGGGCGGGTGGACAGAGGGACGGGCGGGTGGATGGACGGAGGGACGGACGGGTGGAGGGACAGAGGGACGGGCGGGTGGATGGACGGAGGGACGGGCGGGTGGAGGGACAGAGGGACGGGCGGGTGGAGGGACGGAGGGACGGGCGGGTGGAGGGACAGAGGGACGGGTGGATGGACAGAGGGACGGGCGGGTGGATGGACAGAGGGATGGGTGGGTGCAGGGACAGAGGGACGGGTTGGTGGATGGACGGAGGGACGGACGGGTGGAGGGACAGAGGGACGGACGGGTGGATGGACAGAGGGACGGGCGGGTGGAGGGACAGAGGGACGGGCGGGTGGATGGACAGAGGGACGGGCGGGTGGATGGACGGAAGGATGGGCGGGTGGAGGGACAGAGGGACGGGCGGGTGGAGGGACGGAGGGACGGGGGATGGATGGACAGAGGGATGGGTGGGTGCAGGGACAGAGGGACGGGCGGGTGGATGGACGGAGGGACGGGCGGGTGGAGGGACAGAGGGACGGGCGGATGGATGGACAGAGGGACGGGCGGGTGCAGGGACGGAGGGACGGGCGGGTGGACAGAGGGACGGGCGGGTGGAGGGACAGAGGGACGGGCGGGTGGATGGACGGAGGGACGGGCGGGTGGAGGGACAGAGGGACGGGCGGGTGGAGGGACGGAGGGACGGGCGGGTGGAGGGACGGAGGGACAGGCGGGTGGAGGGACGGAGGGACGGGTGGATGGATGGACAGAGGGATGGGTGGGTGCAGGGACAGAGGGACGGGTTGGTGGATGGACGGAGGGACGGACGGGTGGAGGGACAGAGGGACGGGCGGGTGGAGGCACAGAGGGACGGGCGGGTGGATGGACAGAGGGACGGGCGGGTGGATGGACGGAGGGACGGGCGGGTGGAGGGACGGAGGGATGGGTGGATGGATGGACGGAGGGACGGAGGGACGGGCGGGTGGAGGGACAGAGGGATGGGCGGGTGGACAGAGGGACGGGCGGGTGGAGGGACAGAGGGACGGGCGGGTGGATGGACGGAGGGACGGGCGGGTGGAGGGACAGAGGGACGGACGGGTGGATGGACAGAGGGACGGGCGGGTGGAGGGACAGAGGGACGGGCGGATGGATGGACAGAGGGACGGGCGGGTGCTGCGGCAGCTCCCAGCGGTGCATCCCGCCGCTCCCCCCCGCTCTCCCGGTTCCCAGGACCACCCCAACTTAACCCTGGGATCAGCCCCGCCAGCGTAACCGCGGCCTCGGCGTGGAGCGAGCAGGGATGAGGGCGGTGAGAAGGGGACACGGCGGTGGCCTGATCCTGCTTCCCCCCGGGAAGAGGCGCGTTTGGCCTCCACCTGCTGCGGAAGCACCCTGGCCGGGTCGGGAGTCAGCACCCAAAATGTTCCCAGTCCCGCAAGGCTGAGAAAGGACCCGCGAGGCGCTGCCCTGCCGTCAGCCGCCGGCCCCTGGGGCCAGCACCAGTTTCCCGTGTCTTATAAATATCCTGGGAAGCAGAAGCGCCTTTTCCCCCGGGATCCACCCCGCCAGCGGGTCTCCCCTGGGAATCGGGGAGGATTCGAGGAAGATTAATTCAGGAAAATTCACTCTATGGGTCGCCTGGTACCTTGGGAAAGACCTTGGGAAAGACCTTGGGAGCACTGGGGAAACTGAGGCGGAATTAAACCCTCAGCCCCCAGAGCAGCAATTTCCCCCGCGCACGAGACAAGGGGACATCAGGGTCGGGCACGTCCCGGGCACCCCGCCAGCGCCAGGCCAGGGGACCGGGTGCGACGCTGACTCCTCCAGCCTGGTGTCATCAGCGCCTGGCCCGTGCCCAAGCCCGGCTGTGGGATCTGGATGGGGTGACCTTTCCGTCTGGCAGAGGAACGCTGCCCGCCGCGGTGCTGCCGGCCTTCCCGTCCCGCGTGGGTGGTTCCCGCTGGCACCCTCCGCTCCAGCCGGAGCTGCGCGGGACACGGGCTATTTTGAAAGCTGGTGTGTTGGCCTTGGCAGGCAGCACGGGTTTGGCTCCCGGCTCGTTTCCAGCCCCGCTCGCATTTTTGGCTGAGGGGGGATGTCAGTCCCCGGGACTGTGTCGCTGGCACTTGGCCCAAAGTCCCCAAACCAGCTCCTGGTGACGGTGTCTCTGTCCCTTCCCTATGGCCAGGAGAGTGACGGGGCTCAGCCGTGTCCTACAGGCTGTGTCACTTGGGGTGCAAAGCACTGCAGGTCTCAGCCCGGGGCACCCAGCAGCTCGGGCTCCCCAAAACCCCAGGATTTTGGGGCAGGAAGGGCCTCAAGAGGGAGCTCAAAGCTTTCAAGCTGCCGAACTGCAGCTTGCAGGGAGCAGCCAGCCAGAGCCCAGCCTGGGCACCCCCTGATCTGGGGGGTCCAGGCAGCCCCTGCGCCCAAAGAGCGGGTTCGGCTGCTGCGGCTGGGAGCAGGTTTTAGCCAGGCCAAGCCCCGGGGCAGCCCGAGGCGAAGGCGAAGGGACAGGGCAGGGAGGTCCCACGCCCCGGGCAGGCAAAGGGCCACCCTGCGTGTCCCCAAACCCCGTCCCGGGGCAGGATGCGGCATGTGGATGTGTTAGCCCAGACTCTGCGGCTGCCGGGACGCCGCTCTGCGATGCTCTCGCACTTCTGTTCTCCCTCCCACCTCCTCTTCAGGATCAATTAAGATTATGAGCAGGGCTAATTAACAGTCTGCTAATTGCACTCTGAAGCCCTCTATAAATCATGAGCTTTAAAAGCAGATCTAAGAAAGATGTCGTGTCCTTTCTGCCAGCACAGCCTGCACCAAAAGCCTCGTCCAGAGACTCCCCATCTCTCCAGTCCCTCTTCCCAAACCCCCTGGGGCTGGGACCGGACCCCCGGCATGGCCGGGGTGGAAGGACACGTCCCCGCCGTGGGGCTGGTGTGGGAGCTGATTTCCAGCCAGCCCTATAACCCCCTTCCCACCTGCTGCCCGGGCAGCTCCGCTCATGTAACGGGAGCTTGGGAATTGCATCAGTTCCCCCTTGTTGCTGTAAACACGGGTGCTCCCCACGGGAGCCCCACACCGAGCAGCTCCTGGACAGCCCCTTCACCTCCCCGCCGGAGGGAGCGGGACCCCCAAGCACGGCCACCCACCCCACGGAACACAGCACCCACCCAGGGGATGCCCGGCAGATCGTGGGCTCGGGGAAGCCAGGGCAGAGCGTGGTGGTCACGGCCATCCCTGCGGCTGCACCGTGGCTTTGGCCCCGCTGAGGCAGAGGTCACACAAGGACAGGAGACGAGCAGGGGTGTGAATTGGGCAGTGCCTTCTCCAGGGCTGATTTTGGGGCCAGGTTTGGACCCGGACACAGAGCCAGGGCACATCAGCATCCCTCGAGCTTGGCTTCTGCTCCCCCCTGGGGAAAAGCACCTTCTCAGCCCGGCTCCTCTGCGCCCTCCAGCCGAAATGCTGACTCCCAGCTCCGCTGTGCCCGTCAGAGCCAGGCTGTCCGTGGGTCTGTCACCGTGTGACGGAGCAGCATCTGCCTCCCTTCGCTCTGCAAAGTCCGCTCCGAGTCATCTTCATGGGCTTCAAGCCACAGGATCCACAACCACCTGCATCCTCTGGTCCCCGCTCGAGATGCTCCGGTCCGGAGCAGGTTTCTGCCACCTTCCCCAGGCTGTGAGTGGGGACGGTGCCAGGAAATCACAGCGCCGAATTGTTCCAGGTGTCACCGGCGCCTGTCCCCACGCTCCATGCCGGGTGGGGGGACACAGCAGAGTTGGGGTTTGCAGCAAGCAGGCATTGGGTTGCTTTTTGGTGAAGCAAGTCGCCAGCAGCACGCGAGCTGCGTGCGGAGGTTTCGCTCGGCGTCCCCAGCACTTCCTCGCACCCTCCTTCGGGTTATGTCACTGTGGTTCAGCGGCCTCCGCGCAGGGTTCCAGGGCCACTCGCTGCAGGGTGGCCTCGCTCGCAGCACGGGGACAGGCTGGGGACAGGAGCACGGGGCAGCCCCCCCAGGGCAGGTCACTTAATTTATAAAAATAACAGATAAAACCGAGTGGGAGCGCGTTGGATGTTTCCTTTTAGAGCTGCGAACGAGTGGTGGGGGTTCGAGCTGATGAGGGGGATTTTTTCGCTGTGGTTTCGCTGAGCCTTCGGTGACCTTGGGGACCAGGGGACCGGCACCCCTTAACCCTGTGGCTGAGGGGGCCAGCAGTGCCGGGGGGGGGTGTCCCTGAAACCAGGGGATCTGGTGTGGGCCAAACCCAGAGCTTGGCCCTAAAGCTGCGCCCAGGACCCCTCCAACTCAGCCCGAGCCTGAACCCCCCGGCGAGGGCACAGCACCCCCCAGGACCCCCCAACCATCACCCCCATCCCAGCCCCCAAATTCCCACAAACTCCCCCACGTCCTCCCTTGCCCAATCCCCCGTGCCAGCCCCCCAAGTTCCCCCAAACTCCCCCCAGCCCCCGGGTCCCCCAACCTCTCCCCCAGCTCCCGCCCCCGCTCTCCCCCCCCCCCTCCACCTCCACCCCGCCCCGTTTCCCGGCAGAGGCGGGGCTATGCAAACCAGTGCTGCGGCATCCGCCAATGGAGAGCCAGCCCGGCAGCGCTATGCAAATCCCTCGGCGGGGAGGGCGGGGCTATGCAAATGTTGCCGGCGCGGCTCGGGCAGGCGGCGGGCAGCGCGCTGCTCCGGGGACACGCACCGGCACCGGATCGGGACCGGCACCGGATCGGGACCGGCACCGCACCGGGACCGGACGGCGGCGGGGCCGCACCGGGGCCGGGCCGGCTCCGCTGCAGCGCTGGGCACCCGCGGCCGAGCCGGCGGGGAGCTGCCGAGGAGGAAGAGCCGGCGTCCAGGTGCGTGTCCCGGGGTGGGGAGGGGGGTCCCGGGCGCAACCGGGGCGCGGCCCCGCTCCGGTGTCGCCGGTACCGGGGAGGGGGGGCAGCGGAAGCCGCGCTCCCCCAGGCCCGTCCCTCTGTCCCGACGGGGCTCCCCTTCGCGGCGGGCGGCCCCACGCGATCCAGCCGGCCGCCCCGTCGGGGCGCACGGGCTGGGGGAGCGGGGCCGGCCCGGGGAGGTGCCGGTGCGGCCGGGCCGGCGCCCCGCGGGCTGCCCTGGCCACGGCGGAGCCCCGTCCCCCGCCCCGCCGTCTAGGGATGGCGGGCTATAAAAAGCCTGTGGTTTGCGCCGCGCTCGGGGCGGTTATTTTTACTCGTCTCTGTGCAGGGAGGAACGCCCGGGTTTAACCCAAAAGTGCAGCCTGGATGGCAGCCGCCCTGCCCCGGCCCCGCCGGCCGCCTCCCCGCCACCCCCGGGCCCGCCGAGGCCTTCGGGCGCTGGGGCTGAGCCCGCTGCACGGAGGGGAAACTGAGGCACGGCACCGCGGGGCTGTTGGCTTGACGTGGAGTAAGTTGTAACACTGCCCGGTGACGCAGCGCCGGGACACCCCGATGCAGGGCCAGGGCCTGATGTCACCGTAGCTTCGCCGGGGTGTCGTACCGGTCTGGCGGTTCATAGTACGTGCTGAATCGCAGCCCGGTTCCTTACCGCTCCCGGGTGGGGATGTGACCCGTCCGTGGCTCTTGCCAGCGTGTGGCATCTCCAGCATGTCCCAGCGCACGTGAGTCTCCCTCCGTCACCCGTCCCCACGGGGAGAGCGAGGTGGATCCTCTGCCGAATCCTCCTGCCCGCTGCAGCCGATTGCCAGCGAGTCCCCGTCCCCGGGGCTTTACTCTTTTAATGAGAGAAAGTTTCGCAGAGCCGCTGGCTCTGGAGATGGGGTTTCACAGGTAATGAATTAACGTGGCAGCTGGCGGGTGAGCTGGAAGGCAGGGACCTGCGCCGGAGAGACGATGGGCTGTGCCCCCTCGGTCCACGCACATCCCTTGGGGCATCGGGTACCGGTTTGGGAAGGGAGCGTGGGCGACCGGGCCGGGGAGCCGGATCCTGGGCCTTTTCCATGTCGCTGGCCGCCAGCTGGACACGTCACAGGCGGGTGACGTGTGGGGGAGACCTGTGTAGCTTGGCAAGGGGGGGGGATTTGGGATGTAGATTCAGGCCCCAGGTTTGGTTTAGGATGGCAAACGTTCCCGCTCACCTCCGAGCCCGGGGCACTGATGACAGCCCGGTGCTGAGAGCCGGCCGGCACAGCAGCGGGGCAGGAAAACAGGTTTGGGAAACTTTGCGTGGTGCAAGGGGAGAGGGATTCCTGCCGACACCCGGGAGAAGCATCCCAGCAGCAAGAGGGCTGGAGAGGCTGGCACGCCACGCTGCCGTGGGGGCGTCCAGAAGGAACGGGGGGAATTAGTGTATTTAAGACCCTTGGATTTCCCTCCTCTTCACAAGAATTACAGCAGGATTGTCAGGAGCAAACCAGGTTTGTAAGCCAGGCAGCCCTAACGCCATGGGGATGGGCTCAAGCCAGCCGTCAGCAACTTCTGGCTGCCCCCAGCAAACCATCAAGCAGCAACGAGCATCATTTCCCGTATTAATGCCCAGCTGCAGCTTGGGGCGGCCCAACCCCGTGGGAACAGCACGTTTCTTCCCTCGGCTGCTGCCAGCGGCATTGCCAACACTGAGCAAAAAAGGTGGTCTGAGCCCCGGAGGGGGTCCATGTGTCCGTCTGTCTTTCCAAGGGAAAGAGCTGCCTCATTTTTGGGGGACGTTTCAGCCCTTCCTCCTTCCACACAGTCATTTTGGAACCGAAAAGCCTCCGCCCATCGCCGCGCTTCGCCCGGCGGCACCGGGCCGCGGCAGTGCTGGGTGCTGGCGGGACTTTCGGTCTGTGTCACCCCGAGCAGGGCTGGAGCTGGCGCGGGGCCAGGGCTGGATGGTGGCCGGGTCCCCCTGAGCCCAGCCCAAGCCTGGATTTGGCTCTGGAGAGGCGTAGGGCGATGCCATGGCTGGGCCCCGGGCTGCGATGGGGGTAGATAGATGAATTATAATTGCACCCAGGGACTTTGCTGGGTGGTGGGCTGATGCTTGGGAGATGGGGGAAGGTGGTGAGCGGAGGCAAACCCCTCGTCCTCAATGCCCTGATGTGCCCTCGGTGCCCCGGCAGTCCCCAAGGCCCCGCAGCACCCCATCCCCTCCGGACTCTCCTTTCCCCTGCTTCCCAGCAGGCTCCTCCTGCCTTCCCCACTCCCCTTCCCGTGCTGCTGGCCCCACTCTGGTTTATACTGGTTAGTTGTTTAAACAACCTATAAAAAGCAGAAGGGCCTGTCAAGCCCCGGCAGAAACCCTGGTAAACTTTGACTTTTCCCTGCGTCGGGTTCAGGATGCTGCTCACACTGCAAGGCCCCAGCGCTGCCGTTCCCCGGGGACCGGGGAGAGCCGGGGCCACGTCCCTAGCTGGGAGCAGGGCAGCACCGGCCAGGGATGGATGTGGCCCACGGTGGTCCCAGCGCCACGTGTCCATCCATGACGGGTGGTCCTTAAAGCCCCGTTTCCAGCCCATTGCCCTCCCAGCCCCGGCGAGGCAGCATCTGGCCTGGCCCCCCCCCAGGATTTCGCTGCTCCTGGCTCAGATTTTCCCCTCCTGGCCAAGCTCGCTTCTTCTCCCCGTGAAAGATGGGCTGGAAACTCTTTCTCCCACTTTAATCAATATTTTTCTCCAACAAAACACTTTTTGGAAGCTGCCAAATGCCGACAGCGGGTACTCGCTGGCTGCTTTCTTCCCCCTCCATTTCTACCCAGCCACCCCCAGCTTTCTGATTTGCGACAAAATCCCCATAATTTGGTGAAAAAGGCCTTTTCCCCCAGTTTCTACGTCGATGCTGCTTTGTCCCATGGGGATGGGAGAGGTGGGAGGATGAAACGCTGGGGAGCTCAGAGACCCTGACCTGGGGTTATTAGGGAAGCGCTCGGACCCCAAATAACCCACCCGCTTTGATTTTAGGATAAACTTGGTGGATTTAACATTTCTGGAATCATTCAGGGATGAAGAAGGTTGTAAAGGTGGTGGCAGTGCTGGGAGCCCCCGGTACCGTGCTGAGCATCCCGCACCGCACCAGGGCTGCGGCACACGGAAAAACACATCGCTCTCAAGGGGTTCGCTTCGTCTCGGCGCGCTAATTAGGAGCTGTGATAGGAAGTTTACACGCTCTGGCCTGATGCAAATGACCCCTAAAGATGTAGAGGATCCGGGGAGTTAATTATAAACCTCGTTGCAGCCCAGGGGTCGGGGTGACACCTCGCTGTGGGTGCTGGCAAAGGGACAGTGGGGACGAGGGGCTGTGCCTGGGCGTGGAAGCAAGCTCGGTGCGTGCGAGCGAGCAGAGAGCCCGGGCTAAAGATAAGCGCGCGTGGGAGGGAGCGGAGGCCGGCGGGATGCCAGGCAGCGCGGGAGCCTCTGCCCGGCGCAGGCAGGGAAAAGCGTCTCCTCTCTGAAAGCGTCTGAAAGGTTTTGAGGGCTCGAGAGCTTTGCTTGCGCTGGGTTTTGTTGGCCTCGTTTGTAATGACGATGCTGAAAGATGCTTCATCGCTGCAGCCGGACCATGTCATGGGTCCCCATCATGGCCACGCTAATGAGGAGCCGTTTGTGCGAGGTGGGGCCCGGTGGAGACTAGTGCAATGAGAGGCTGCGGGGTTTCTCCAGGGGTGGCACCCCAACCCCACTCCCTCCTGCTCGGGGTCCCCAGCCATGAGCCCTCGCTGGACGCCGGCTCCTGATGGGAGCCAGGTTGCCCCCTCGGTGCTGTCCCTGGCCATGGGGTCAAGGCTGGAGGATGCCACCTTGCTGGACCGTGGGATGGAGGTGGCAATGCTGGGCAGAGCCGCCCTGTCGTGCCCGTCACCACCGGCTGCGATAATCGCCTGCAGCCGTAATGCTGCTTATCACCTTATCACCCGGCACAGCAATTAAAATCCAGAGTGAAAGTCCCCTCTCCCCTCCCAGCCCTTACTGCCTGCCCGGGGGGAACCGCGCGCCCGTGCCCTGCTGCACTGCGGCAGCCGAGGCACCGAACCCCGAGGAAGCAGCGAGCCAAAACGCCTCGTACCCCGCTCCTGGAGAGCATCTCTCCCCTGCCCTGCAGCCGGGCCAAACCTTGCGCCCGTCCTGCAAGACCTTAGCACGTGGCGCGGTGCTGGTGGCAGCGGTGGCCCGGCCGGGGCTGCGCATGTCCCTGCGGGTCCCACATGGCCACGGTGGCCGGGCAGCCGAGGCGATGCCCCAGGAGGAGCGGAGCCGTAATGAGCTGCGCGGGGAGGTGGCTGATGAAACCGCCCCGCGTGTTGCACGAGGCCTCAGACGGTTTCCACAGCGAGGGCATGAGCAGCCCCGTGCCCAGCCTACAGCGAGTCCGGCCGTGGTGGGTGCCCGGCTGCCCTGGCCCGACAGTGCTGCGGCTGCCACTTCCTCTTGCCTCCCACCCCTGCCCGGGCTGGGGACCCTGCGGCATCTCTCCATGGGTGCTGATACCCCCCCAGGACCCCTGCAGCATTGCCCCATGGGTGCTGATACCCCCCTGGGGTCCCCGCAGCATTGCCCCATGGGTGCTGATACCCCCTCAGGACCCCCGCAGCATCGCCCCATGGGTGCTGATACCCCCCCAGGACCCCCGCAGCATTGCCCCATGGGTGCTGATACCCCCTCAGGACCCCTGCAGCATTGCCCCATGGGTGCTGGTACCCCCCCAGGACCCCCACAGCATCGCCCCATGGGTGCTGATTACCGCCCCAGGACCCCTGCAGCATTGCCCCATGGGTGCTGATACCCCCCTGGGGTCCCCGCAGCATTGCCCCATGGGTGCTGATAACCCCCTGGGGTACCCGCAGCATCACCCCATGGGTGCTGGTACCCCCCTGGGGTCCCCGCAGCATTGCCCCATGGCTGCTGATACCCCCTCAGGGCCCCTGCAGCATTGCCCCATGGCTGCTGATACCCCCTCAGGACCCCTGCAGCATTGCCCCATGGGTGCTGATACTCCCCTGGGGTCCCCGCAGCATCACCTAGTGGGTGCCAGTACCCCCGGGCCCCGCTGCCGGAGCACCCTGCCTGGATGGAGGGGCAGATGCGGCTCCCCTGGGGCTCAGAGCCGTGCTGGTACGCCGGGGGGGGGCTGCTGTCCCCTGCCATGGAGCAGCACAGAGCGGGGGCCATGGCCAGGCATTGGGGCAGGCTGGGGCCAGGTAGGGGCTTGCAGGATCGGTCCCAGTGTAGGGACCATCTGCCTCTGTGCTTCCCACGCGGCTAGAAACTGGGGTGCTGGAGCAGGGCATCGGGGTGCTGCAGCAGCTGAGGAGCTGGGGGTGGTGGCCCCAGCCGAGGGGGCCCTTGGCAGCATTTCATGTCCTTGCTGCGGACAGGGGGACACGTCCTTCTGTCCCCAGCACCCTGGAGCCTTTAAAAATCCCCCCGGGGTGCGGCTGTGCGGGGACTCGCAGCCAGACAAGCATCCCCTGACCCAAACGGGCCAAACCCAGCTGCGAGCCAGAGCCCCCCCCCCCGGGGAACAGCTCCTGTTTCTGCACCCCAAATTAAAGCTTGTGGGATGGGGGTGGGCAGGCAGAGCTGACCCCTCCGGGCAGCCCCAGCCGTATACCTGGGAGTGCCGGGGCCCGATGCCGTGCCGCAGGTGTCGGCACCGGGAGGGCAGGAGCAGCCTTGGCCCCGTGTGGGCAGCAGAAATCATTGGGAAAACCTCTGCCTTTTCACCAGGGAATCGTTGGCTTTTTCCGGGGGGGGGGGGGGGGGGGCGGGGTGGTCTCGGCACCCCCCCGTACCTTGGTGTCGTGCGTGGGCCCCGGGACACAGGGTGGCAGCGGGGCCGTGGGAACGGCAGCGCAATTTCCTTCCATAAATTAAAATTAGTTTTGATCAGCTAAATATAGCAGCTGAGCAAGATGGTAAATGGCAACGTGCTTGAGCGGGGGAAGCGGGACAAGCTGGGGCATTGGGGGAGCGAAGGGATGGCCGGTCCCCAACCTGCACCCCCGGGATGCATCCCTGCGATGGGGGGGCTGCTGGCCGGGCTCGGGGGGGCTGCCGGGGTGCCTGCCGTCCCCGGGGAGCCACAGCACAGAGCTCCCAGCCCCGCCGGCGGGGACTGAGCTGGGCCAGGTCTGCACCCAAATTGAGGTGGAGAGGCCGGGTGCGAGGGTCCCATTGGGAGCGTCTTGATGCCACCCATGGCTCTGCACCGGGCTGCAGTGGCACCTGGACATCCCAGAGGGGTTTTGGGGTGAGCGGTGCTGGGGGATAACAAGAGGAGCAAGAACTGGGTCCCTGCGGCATCAGGGGGATGTCACGGGGGGGTGTCACAGCCCCATGCCAGGCTGCGATGGGTGCTGGCACCCTGCAACTGCAGTGGGATGCGGGGTCCCCCGACCCCTCGCCCTTCCCACCGCTGGCTCACGTGGCCCGAAGAGGTGGGTGGTTTCGCTTTGCTGTCTCCTCGTACAGCCGCTTCCTGACCTGTGAATGGCGGAGGTCAAATTTAGTCTGTTCACGTTAGAAAAAAAAATTAAAAAAATTAAAAAAAAAAAACCCTTGAACCTAAAAACAGCCCTTTTGTTTTACGGACCCTCCCCGCAGCCAGCCCGGCCTCCCTTATAACCGCCCTCCCCATCCGACGGACCTGCCGGTGAACAGCTTCGGTGCATGGGGCAGGGTCGGACCAGCCCCCACGGCTTTCGGTGGGCGCTTGGGAATGCAAAGACTGATCCCGTGCTCCCGGTGAGGGACCTGGCATAACGGCACCACGGCTTTCCGGCCGGCACGTGCAGGTGCTCTGGTCCCCGGGGCCGGTGTGGGGTGGGGGTGATGGAGCCGGGGCGGTGGAGCCAGCTGGGCAGAGCTAAGGGGATTTTTCCCCCCCCGCCCCAGCAGAATTTCCCAATTTTTTTTTTTTTTTTCATTTTTCAGTTTGCCACCGTCTTTGCTGAAAAAAAAAAAAGCCAAAACTTCCTCTGAAAATTTTTTTTTCAGCGAAACTTATTTTTGGCAGCCGGAGGGGCGAGGAGGCGCGTGCAGTGCTGGGGCGGATGCTCGCTCAGGCCAGCCCTGGGCTGCGGGGGCTCAGGGGCTTCTTGCTCTCTTCCAGCCCCCCATCGAGTGTAGGAGGAGAAAATGGGCCGGAAAAAAATACAGATCAGCCGAATACTGGATCAGCGGAACCGGCAGGTAGGAGCCGCTCGGGGACGAGGTGGGGACGAGGGGGATGGGGAGCCACGAGGCCACGAAGGGAGGCAAAGCCGCTCTGCTCCCACCTTCCCCATGGGTGTCGGATCCTCCAGAGCCGGAGGGGGTTTGAGGACCCAGGAGGAGGGTTTGGGGCCGTACCCAGGGGTCCTGGGTGCAGCATCCCATTCCCTTCCCTGCTCTGCAGGTGACCTTCACCAAGCGGAAATTCGGGCTGATGAAGAAGGCGTACGAGCTGAGCGTCCTGTGCGACTGCGAGATCGCCCTCATCATCTTCAACAGCACCAACCGCCTCTTCCAGTACGCCAGCACCGACATGGACAAGGTGCTGCTCAAGTACACGGAGTACAGTGAGCCCCACGAGAGCCGCACCAACTCCGACATCCTCGAGGTAGCAGCGGGGGGCGGCCGGGGGGGCCCGGGGGGGCCGCGGGACCCCGCTCACCGCCCCGTTTCCCGCAGACGCTGAAGCGCAAGGGGCTGGGGCTGGAGAGCCACGAGCTGGAGCTGGACGAGGGGCCGGATCCTGGGGAGAAGGCACAAAGGCTGAGCGAGGGCATGGACCTGTCGGTGGCACGGTCCAGGTTTTATGTGAGTCGCTGCCGCCCTGCGGCGCGGGGGGCGAGGGTCCCCGAGGGTCCCCGAGGGTCCCCGTCCCCTCCTCGTCCCTCACCTCCGCTTCGCCCTGCAGAGCCCGGTGCCGCTGCCCGAGGCAGCCTACGGCAGCTCCCCGCCGGCCGCTGACGGATCCCTGGGCAGCGCCAGCGGCTCCCCGCAGGGCCAGGGCCGCCCTCCCGCCTTCAAGCCGGCAGCACCGAAGCCACCGGGACGCTCACCGGGGCCGCTGCCCCCAGGTAGGCTCGTCCCCAAGGTCCAGGGATGCTGCAGGGAGCCGGCTGCGGGGGAGAAGGTCCCCACGATGGGCACCCCATCCCCGCCAGCCCCGCGGGGATTTTCCCGGCCAAGCGCCACATGCAAAGCTCCTCTCGCAGCATCTCCCGGGGACTTACCGGGAGCAGGGCTGGGGCGGTTGCGTGGGCAGGTAGCACCGCCGCAGCTGTGGAAACACTGTCCCCTGCCTCCCTCCACCTGCTTCCTGCACCTTGCCGGCACCCGGCACCCGGCTGGCCCCGGCACCCCGGGCACCCCACGCCCACAGCTGCCTCCCGTGCGGCACAGCTCGGAGCTGGACACGAGGGACACCGGCCCGGGGTGGTGACATGGACGCGGGTGCCTCCAGGGCCACGCAGCAGAAAAGCGGGTGGAAAAAATTATGCTGGGGCTTGACCAGCGGAAACCCCCCGGGTGGGTGGGAGGTGGCATGGGAGCGGCTGGGCAATATTCCCGGCGCAGGATGCAGGCGTGCGGCATCCCTGTCTCCATGGAAGGGGACGGCGTGGTGGCCCCAGGCACGCTGGACGTCCCCACAGGAGGTCTCAGCCGCTCTGTGGGGAGCTGGGGCGAGGGTGCTCCCCACGGCAGGGCCCGGCCGGGGAGGTTTGCAGCCTGCTGGCCCCAGGGCTGGATCCAGCCACCGCCTTCGCGCGCCGTTTCCGCTCGCAGCGTGCAGCCGCAGCGGTCCGGGGGCGGCCACTGCAGCCCCAGGTGCGCCACCGGCCTCGTGCAGGAAGTGGGTTTGCCGGAGCACGGCACCGTGCACGCACGCAGAGCCGCCCGCGGCGACAAGGGCACCAGGGCCACTGGCCACAGCCATGGGGCCCCCCCTGAGGACCGGAGCCCCTGGGACCCCGCATCCCTTGGGACCACCCTGTGCATCCTTCTGTCCCTCTGTCTGTCCAGGTATTGGCTACCCCCTCTTTCCTGCCGGCAGCCTGAACCGAGCCCTGGCCACCAAGACACCCCCGCCGCTGTACCTGGGGGCGGAGGGCCGGCGTGGCGAAGCCCACGGCAGTTTGGCGAGTGGCCGGAGTGGCGGCAGTGCGGCGGTGAGTGCTGTGGGGGGGACACTGGCTCTGCGGCTGGCATGGGGGGACAGCGCTCCCGGGACGGGGGCCCAGCCCCAGCGTGGCCCCATCGCTGGGACGTGTCCCCTGTGTGCGAGACAAAGCCCCCCCAAATCTGTAGCCCCCCGGGGTGGGCTGGCTCTGGGTCCCTGGGGTGCCTCTAATGCCCAGGGAGGGGGTCAGGACCCCCTGGCCATGGGGTTCTCCTGGGAGTTGGTGCCAGCAGGATGCTCGGTGGCCTTGGGCACCCCCTCCCCAGCAGTGACACCACAGGAGGGGGCAGCAGGGCAGGCGGTGAGGGGACCCCCCAGCCTCGCTGCAGCCAGGCATTTCCCAGCAAGTCACCGTGCCCGGTGTCCCCAGGGCCACACGGATGTCCCCTCCCCAAATTCAGCGAGGAGCTTCTCTGATCCGCTCCCACCTCCTCTTCCTCTGCCCGACACCAAGGCTTTGCTGGGGGGCACGGGAAGGGGCTTGGGGGGGGGGTCCCCCAAGGGGTCAGCAGCACGAAGCCTAACGGGGGGCACCCCGCTTTCCCACAGCGGCCGCTGTACCCCGCTCTGCAGACCCTGAGCCCTGTGCTCGCCCCGGGCAGCGCCGGCGTCCCGAGCCACAGCCTCGCCGGCTTCCCCTTCCTCACCCCGGCCCAAGCGGGTAAGTCCTGGCCCCTCAGCCCCGGCACAACGCGGACCTCCCCCGGCCACAGACACCCCCCCACCTCCTGCTCACTCTTGCTCTCCTGCTCGGCAGAGTTCGGGGCTGGTGAGGCCCCGCCGCCCCCCGGCTTCCTGCAGCCCGGCCCCACGGCGTGGCAGCACCCACGGGACATGGCAACGCTGGGGTAAGGATGGGGGACGGCGGTGGGGTGGGGGACAGAGGGAGCGCGGGTTGGGGATGAGCCTGTTCGTGAGCAGCTGCTGCGCCCATGGGTGCCACCCGCCATGCTGGGGTCTGTCCAGCTTCACCCCAAAACCAGGGTGCACGGGGTTGCCCCCCTCCACCCGCTGCTGTCGGCAGAGCCTATTTTGAACCGGATTTCCCCAGGGGACCTGGTCCCCATGTCCCCCCTCCGTCACGCACCAGGTTCCAGCAGCCGTGCCAGGTGCGTGGGTGGGTGGCTGGCCGGTGCCCGGCTGGGTCGGAGCTGGTACGTGAGGTGAGTTTGGGGGGTCTCAGCACCGCTAGGGAGGAGGGGGGGGTGAGCTTGGCCTCTCCCCACCCCATGCGCCTCAGCAGGGGATGCAGGAGGACCCGGCCTCACTCTTCCTCCCCTCTTACCCAGGGTCAGCAGCCGGATCGTCCCCACCGAAGAGCCGGCCCCAGCCCCCGGCGCCTCCCCGCAGCACCAAGCCATCAGCATCAAGTCGGAGAGGGTCTCCCCGGGGCTGGGCTGCCCCTCGGGCTCCCCCCAGCCCCCCCTGGCCAGCCTGGCCTCCCTGAGCGAAGCCTCCCGAGGCCCCGGAGACCTCCAGCCACGGGATGACTACGCCAAGGGGTACCCCTACCCCCTGGGCCCCCCCCGGCCGCTGGCAGAGGAGCAGCGGGCCCCTGTCCCTGCACGGCGGGCGCAGGCCATGGACGCTTGGCAGAGATAGCGAGGCTGACGGGGTGCAGGGGGGGGGCCGAGCCTGGGGGAGCAGCCCCCCACTTCGCCCCCGTTCTCGGACCCCCGGGAAGCCCCCCATGCCCTTTGCAATGCTGCCAGGGGGGTCAGCGGTGCCGCAGGGCTTCCCGCGGGGTGCTGGTCCCCCACCCTGGGGCTGCAGCTCTCAGCAAACCCCCTCCCCACCCCGGTGTCCCGCCCCCACGCCTCCGGCCCCCCATTCCCTGCAGCTCTGACCCCCAGCCCCCTGCGAGGCCAGGACCCCACGGGTGAGGAGCTCTACCCTGGTCCCCTGTCCGGTGCCGGACACTGTACATCCCCGTCCGTCCGTCCATCCGTCCCTGCGCCAGCGTGTCCCCAGCGAGCGGGAATGCCTGGGAATGCCACGGGGTGGCAGCAGGACTGAGAGCACCAGCAGTGGGTCCAACCCTGCGCACCCCTGGCCCAATCCTGCCCTCGGCCGGCGGGGGGGGCTGCCGGGGTCCCGCAGCGAGGCAGGAGGGAGGGATGGAGGGAGGCAGCCGGGGGTGGTGGGTGCTGCTCCCCCGGCCCAGGGGCTCTTTTCTATTTATTATTTTCTCACCAATAAAGAGCTGGGGGTGTCGGGGTGTCTCGTGTGAGCTTCTTGGGGTCAGGCAGCATGACTTGGGGTGGCTAACGAGGTGGAAGGTCATTAATGTCCCCTGAGGAAGAAGTGGCCCATGCCCTGACCCCCTTCAGCTCAGCGTTGCTATCCCCTATGTCCCCCAGGCTCAGAGCTGCCTGTCCAGGGTCACCGACCAGCAAGGTGGGTGACAGCCGGGTCACCCCCAGCTCTGACCAGGTCCCTGGGACCCAGCCGTGCTGATCCCACTCCTCGGCTCCCTGGGAGACCCCAAAAAGCTGTTCATAAGGTCTCGGTGCCACAGCCTGGCGCTGGGAGGAGGAAAAACCCCTTCTGTGCCCTTAAGATCGGCGTCGGTGGGGGGGTTAAGTAAGTGGGGGGGTTAAGTGGGAGGGTGAGACTGGCCCAGCTCAGCTGAGCTGCATCTCTTATAGCTCAGGGCTGGGCTGGGGTTTCTGCTGCTCCCTGGGGTGGGGGAGCATCCCCTGGGGCCTGTGGGGTGCTGGGTACGGCCACGGCCACGCTGCTGAGAGGTGAGCAAGGAGGGGGGCACCAGGGTTGGCAGTGCCCATCGTCCTCTGGTCTTGGGGAGGGGGGATGTGGAGTCCCCCCAGCACTGCCTGGGCACCCACAGGTTGGGATCAGGCAGGGATGGGGGTCCCTCCGCAGCGGCCGCTCACCAGCGCTGAACTTGGCCCCTTCCCGTGGGGGGGGGATTACTGGTGGCTGAGTCCCGAGATTAAAACATGGGCGGGAGATTAATCCTAGGAAGAGTTTGCCCCGTTTAATAGAGCCCAGCAAGCGACATAAATACCAGCTGGGATTAGGGACCGTACGGAGCCCCAACAGCCCAGGGCTGGATCCGGCCACGGCCCAGGTCCCCCCCCGGCTGGCGGGTCCCCTCCCGGGCCACCCTTGGGACTGGGAAGGGGCTTCTGCGAGCAAGGAGGAGGCGAGACACCCGGGGAAAGTGTGGGGGCTGGGGTAAGAGACCCTGATTGAATAGCAATGACTGCATGATTTATGGTTTGCATTATTGCATGGCTCATTTGAATATATGCTAATAAGGCTTTTCTCCTCGTTTTGTTTGTAAGATTTAGATTTGCTATGGCAACCCGCTGGCATGGAAGGAGCACCAGGAAATGTCAGGGCGAGGTGAGCCCCGGGGAGGGGCTGGGGCTGCCGGGGAGCCTCGCCGCATCCCACCGCGGGGACACGGGAGCGGCCGGTGGGACCCGGAGGGCAGCGGCGGGAGACCCGGGAGCTGACCGGAGCTGTGCATCCCCCCGGCTGCCTGCAGGTCCAGTAACACCCCGTTGTTGTGACAGGTCCTAAACTGGGGTGGGGGGGTGCCCTGGGGTGCCCCCAGACCCGCTTTGGTCTTGCAGGGAGGCCCCTCTCGCCCTCTGCCCCCCGCCTGATGCCCCTTCCTACCTGCCGAGCGTGCCCCCAGCGTGGCGGAGACGGTGGGATGCCCCATTGCACTGGACCCAAAGGTGGCACCCAGGGACCCCCAGCTTTGTTGGGGTGGGGGGACAGTGCTCGGGATGACAGTGGGAAGAGACAGAGCATCTGCGTTTGCTCTGTGTCCCCCACCCAGCCATCCTACGGGGTCCTGGTCCACAGTGGAGGCGTCTGGGCCATCTCCCCACCTCTGTGGCTCTGTGTCCCCTTCCCAGCTGGCCAGGGAACTGCCCCAGTAAAGCCCAGTTACCTGCAGGCCCAGCATGGCAGGGGCTGCGCTGCTCCGGGAGGGCGCTGGGCTCCGGTGCTCCCGGCTGCGGAGCTGGTGGGGCTTTGTCTCCCGGTCGGTGCCGGTACCTCTCCCTTTGCTGGGGGGGGATATGCTGTCGGGGTCCTGTGCCCCGATTTTGGGGCTGTGGACCTCGCCGTCAGGGTGCTCCCTTGCTGGGGAAAAGGCGGACGGGTTGGTTTTGGGGGGACTGTCCCCTCCCCAGCCCCGTGTCGTCAGATCCCAGCCCGGGGGGGGGGGGGGGGTGTGGGCTGGTGGTCCATGTCCCTCGGGGTCGTGGGGACATCCCGGCTGGGGATGGGGTCCCCCTGCTGCCCCCACCCAGGCGGCTCTGCCCCCGCCGGGAGAGCACCGGCCCTGCCCTGGGCTGCGGGAGCCGGGGGAGGTGCGGCCCCTCGGAGCCCCACGGCCACGCGTGACCGCGGAGCAGCCCCGGGAGGGCGGGCAGGGCCGGGGCGGCTGCGGGCTGTCGCGATGGCCCCGGGGCTCAGCCGGGGCTGGGCGCTGCGTGTCCCTGCAGCCACCCGACGGGACGGGCCGCCCGCTCCAACCGGGGGTCGGTGTCCGGTCCCGGGTTACCCGGAGCCGTTTCACGCCTTATAACGGGGCGGGGAACGAGCCCCGGGCTGGGGGCGAGGGAGCGCGGCCCCGGCCCCGAGGGGACGGGGGTGCCCGGCCCCTCCGCGCCGCAGCAAACCGGGGCCGAGCCGGGCACCGGGGGCTGCCGCCCCCCGCCTCCCCCCCGGTGTATCCTCCCCCAAACACCCACTTTGTTGTTTTGCAAAAGCCCTGAAATATTCATGGCGCTGCGCCGAGCGCCTCGTAATGAATTTTTGATCAAAACGTTATCAAGGAGCCAAAATACGCCGCCCCCCCCCCCAACCCCCATCATCGGGGGAGGGGGGGCACCGGGCCCGCCGGTACCGGGGGGGCTGGAGGAGCCGGGCCCGGCCCGAGGGCCTTTGGCTGGGGGAGGCCCCGGCGGCGGGGCCGGGCAGCCCGGGGGTCTCACCGCCACCGGGGGCGGGGGTCGCACCCCGCCGCCGGGCATGGTTATTCCGGGGCCGGTGGCAGGATTTGGGGTGTCCGACGTGCAGGCCCGGCCTTCTGCTACCCCCTGGCCGGGAGGGGGGGGGCGGGAGGGACCGGCCGGCCTCCCGTGAAGCCCCGGTTGGACGGGACGGGCGGTGGGCGGCCGGGGCAACGCGTCCCGGCGGTCCCCAGCCCCGCCGGGAGAAATATTCGTTGAGGGGGAAATGCATAAGCGGAGCTCATTAGGGGAGAGCACGGAGTCGGCGGCCTCCCCGGCAGCACCGGGCCGGGGGCTGCTCGCACCCGGGGCGGGAAGGGCTCGGGGCGGGGGGGGGCACCCGGCACCGGCCCGGTCCCGGCCCGGCAGCTCGGTGTCGGCGGGGGTTTGTTCCCACCCCCCCTCCCCTCCCCAGGGCCGGATTTGGGGCGCAAACCCCGCCGGGCGCTGCGCGAAGCCGCTTTTGCAGCCACCGATTTTTCAACGCGCACGGCAAATCCCGGTGCACCGGAGTGGGGGGGGGCGAGGGGGGTGTCCGTTCCCAACCACTTCGGAGCTTGGAGGTGTTAACACCCGGGGCGGGGCGGGGGATTTTTGGTTTAATTAAAAAATAACCGATTTCTGCTTCATTTCCACGGAATAATCCTGCACCGGCCGGGGAGCGGAGCGGGGTGACTCTACCCACCCTAGCCCCGGGAGGGGGGGTAAAGGCAGGAGGACCCCCCCACCACCACCACCACCTTCCCCTCCGCTCCGGATCCGGCCCCGCTCCGTCCGTGCCCCGTGGGGTGCGCCGGTACCCGGGCCCGGGGGGGGATCCGGATCCGGCCCTGCCTCCCGCTGCCCGTGCGGGGCCGCACCCGCGGGGTCACCGGGATGATGATGATGATTATTATTATTGGGGTTTTTTTTTTTAATAATAAAATCTCCGTTATTTTTAGGTTCTGCTGCCAGAGCCGCCCCCCCCCAGCCCGGTGCATTCCCCCCAGCGCAGGGCTAACCTATCCTGCTCCCGACGTGAGGACGTCATGCCTTACGTAGTAAAATATGGAGAAAGCAGGGGGAAAAAAAAAAAAGGCAAAAAAAAAAAAAAAGCGCATTTTTCCCTCCTCTCTCCCATCTCCATTTCCAAAAGGGACAAAATGGATGTTTGGGCGGAATCCGCCCCCCCCCACCCCGGGGGCCCGGCGGCGGCGGGTCGGGGCTGCCCGGGCCCGGTCGGGGGGCTCCCGGCGTTAAAGCCCCGGGCAGACGTTATCTGTTTAACCCCACGTAAAGGCAACGTGATCGCGGGGGGCTCCGCTTCCCACAGCCCTGCTGCTCCTTGCAGTCCTCTCCGGGAACCGCAGCCCGGCTCCGCATCGCCTGGATGTCTCCGGGCTCCGCGTCCTGCCCGTTGCCGGTGCCGCGTCCCCCCCCAGCCCCCGCCCCGGAGGCTGCCGGTGCCCCGGAGGCTGCCGGTGTCCCGGCGGCTCTCGGCTCACGCTGTCGCTAAGTCATTAATGGATGCAGATGTGCGGAGGGAGGTAAATAATCCCCCCCCCTCCCCTTTTTTCATCGCTGTTTTCTCCGTCTCCCTGCCCCGCACTGAACTCCCCGGGCCGGGGCAGCGGGCAGCTGCCGGTGCTGCCCGCCGGAGGGGCAGGGCTGTGCGGGCACCGGCAGCCGCCCCGCTCCCCCTCCCGCTTCTCCCAACTTGGAGGAACTCTGCGAGGGGGGACCCCGCGCCTCCCCCACCCGGGTCCTTTTTTTTGGGGGGGGAGGGTGGGGGTTTTTTGCTTCCCCCCCCCACCCCGGATTAGGGGCTGCGGGTCCCGCAGCCCGCGGTGAGTGTCGGGGTGGGGGCGAGGTGGGGGGGGACGGACGAGGCGTGGAAAGCTGCCCTCCCTCCGGCTCCCGCAGCGCCGGGAACAATGGCCACGGGCTCCGTGGGGACAATGCCCGGCGGAGCCGAGCTGCTTGGGTTGCAGGACACGTCCACCACCGCCTCGGCCACCCCGGGCCCCGGCCCCCCGCTCCCCCGGGGCAGGCACCCCCCGCTCCCCCGGGACAGGCACCCCCCGTTCCGCCGGGGCTGTGGGAAATGGGGGCGCGGCGGCGGGGGGGGCGCGACCAAACTTAGGGAAAAGTGTCCCCTCTCCCCCCCCCGCCGCCGGCTCCGTCCCCTCCCGGCTTTGGGGACCCCCCCGCTCCGCCGAGGCCGGCCGTTCCCTCTTGCCCATCCCGCCTCTTGCCGCAAACTCCACCGGCTCCTCCCGACCGGGGATCAACAGGTCGGTACCGGACAGTCCCCAGGTGCGCGCTCCTCCGTTTCAACCCCCTTCCCCATTTCCCATCCCTCCATCACTCCCCCAACACCCCCCTTTCCCTAACCCCCCCTCATTATTCCTGTTATCCCAAGGCAGTCTCCGTGCCCAAACGCCGGCATGTGCGAGGCAAACAGAGCGCGATTGTTCCCAGCCTGGGAACGCGGGGAGGGGGCGCGGGGGCCGCCGCCCGCCGCCCCCGCCCGGCCCCCGCTCAGACACGATTGTGATGGAAATAAGGCCTTTTTCCCCCGCATGCTGTTGAACTTGATGTTGACTCCTTTTCTTTGGGGTTTCACATCTTTTCGCCTCCTTGTTTTGTGGGAAAATTTTCGCCCGAGCTGCGGTGTGAAATTAATTAATCAGGGCCTCTAGATGGCAATGGGACACAAAAGGGGACAGCCCGGGGAAACTCCGGCAAACTCACAAAAGCCACCCCCGGGGTTTATAGCCCCCGGGCCGGTCGGACCGACTTGCCCTGCCCTGCCCGGTGCCCGAGGTAAGGGGCTGCCGGAGCGAAGTTTCGGTGTCTGGAGCTATTTTTTTGAGGGGAGGTTTGGGGGGGGGAGGGGAAGGGGGAACAAGGAGCAGGAGGGTTTGGGGGTGCTGTGCCGGGGCGGTGTGTTGTGTGGGGATCCCCTCCCGTCCCCTCCCAGCCCTGCCTTGGTGCGAGGCTGTATCCCAGCCGCAAAAAAACAGGGGGGAAAAAAAAAAAAATAAAAAATTCCCCCACGCTAAGCGCCGGGGCTGAATTCGGCACTTCTGGAGAAAGGAGAAAAAAAAAAAAAAAAAAAAAAAGAAGAAAAAGAATGATCTTGTTTTATTATTATTATTTCCCCCCTAAAAAAGTAACTGGGGTTGTTCCTGTGCTGAAGCGCCTGGCTCTGCCCGAGCGGGCACGGCGGGGATTTCCACGCCGTTGATTTCCCGAGCGGGAAAATCTCTGCCGTGCGCGGGGGGAAAGCGTTTGCCCCCAGTTTGGACTGGGGAGGTGGTGGTTTGATTTCCAGTTCCCCTCCTCGCTATTAGTTTCGGCGGGTGCGTGCGTCCTCCGACGGGTTTAGCAGCGACCGTGGGGGGATAAATATAAAATCAGATTTTTCTTTTGAAGCACTTTCCAGGGCAGGATACGATTGTTTTTTTGGAGAGATCAATCTTTGCAAAGCGTTCGGGGCTTTGGGGGAATATTTCTGGACGGGAACAGGCCAAAAATACGAGCGTCAAATCCCCTCCCGCTCTTTGTTGCTACAACACCTTTGGGTGACAGCGGCTGCAGAAAGAAAATCATTAAAATCTGTGAAATCTTTAGTTTTCGCCCACATCGATATTTCCAGCAGGGCAGGAATTCGGGTGGATTTGGCCGGGGGTTTGAGGACCCCTTTTCCTCAGGGTCGGTCCCCCCCCGCCCCGGTGCTGGTTGAATTGGGCTGCGAAGGGATGTGCAGGGGAACGAGTCGTTGTATTTTAAATGCAAATAATTCCCAGCGACAGCGCTGGAATCAAACGGCAAAAAAAAAAAAAAAAAAATGGGGCGGGAAAAGGAAAAGAAAAAGGGGGAAAAAAAATCTCGGTGGGAGGAAAAGGGGGAAAAGGAAAAAAAAAACCAGCTGAAAAATCCGCTTTCGAGGGGCGCCGGGCCGGGCGGGCGAGCGGCTCCGCTGCCCGGGGAGCGGCGGCGGCTGCCCGGTGCGATGCTCCGGTGCCCGGGGAGGCTCCGGTGCCCACGGCGCGGGGCAGCTGGGCCGCCCCCCGCCCGGTAAAGCCGGCCAGCCGGCCAGCCAGCGGCTGTGGGGCTGCCCCTCCGCCACGGTCTCCTGTACGTCCCCGGCAGCAGAGGCCGTGTCCCGGCTTGGCCCCTTGGGCAGGGCCGGGGCTCCGGGTGGGTGTCCCCACTCCGCGGGTGGAAGGGACCGGCTTGGGGGCATCCCACGCCCTGCCCGTCGGCGGGCCCGGCCCCGGCCGGCCGGGCAGGGGCTCCAGCGCCGCCCACCCCCCCGCCCCCGCCGGGAAAGTTGCTCCAAGTTGGAGCGATGGCGGCGGCGGCTCCTCCTGACGCCTCTTCTCTCTCTTTCCCTCCCCAGGTGGGCTCGGCCGAGCGGCGCCGCGGGGGACCGGCACACCGGGCGAGGCGGAGGTAACGGCGGGTGTCCCCCCCCTCCTCTTTTCCAAAGGCAGCCCCGGGATGCGGCCGGTTCTACCGGAGGGATGCAGGTGCGGGACCCGCAGTTAGTGGCGTTACCGGTAACGGTGGGAAGTTGCCGGGCTGGCGGGGAGCGGCAACACCGCCGCATCCCTCGGTGCGATGGGAGAGGGGGACCGGCGGCTTGCCGGGCTGCCCGGGCTCCGGTTCTCCGGTGGGAGCCGGGGCCCCCGCGCCGCTCCGAGCCGAGCCCAGCCGCGCTGCCTCCCGCCGAGGCGGCCGGCGGTTCCTGCGGCGAGCGCCGTGCTCGCACCGGAGCCCAACATGGCTGCTGTAGTGAAGGTATTTGATTCACACGAGGGTGTCGGCGAGGGGAAGAAGGGGGGACGAGAGGCGCCGGGGCCGGAGCCAGCGCCCGGAGCCGCCGGGGCGAGGGGTACAGGCGGGCGACGACTCGGTAAGTGCCGGGGAGGAACGGGGCCGGGCGGTCCCCGTAGACCCCCCGCCGCGGACACGCGTGGAGCGGCCGCCCTTGCCGTGTCGGCGCTACCAAGCCTCCCCCGCGACCCCTCCGGGGCAGGGAGCCGTGGGGAGCGGGGACCGGCAACCGGCGGGGGAGAACCGGGCCGCTGCGGCCCGCCCGGGCCCTGCGCGGCGGCTCCCGGGCCCGCGGGCGGCGGAGGAGCGGGGCCGGCGCGGATGCTGAGCCCCGGGCCCCGCCGGTGCCCGAAGCGGCCCTTCCCCAAGCCGGGCCCGGGCCCGAGGGTGCTCCCGGGGCGGCGGAGCCGTTCCGCCGGTCCCGTTCGTTCCCTCGGCGGAGCTTTGGGGCCGCGGTCGTTGTCGGGGTTTTACCCTTTGGGGAAGGACCGCGGCCGGGCCCGCCCGGGGAAGGAGCCGTTCGGTGGCGGAACCCGCCGGGGCGGCGGAGCAGGGCCGGGACCGGCGGTGCCCCGGGCGGTGTGGACGGCAGCGGGGCCGAGCCCGCCGGGGCCGCCGCCCGGGGCCGGGCAGCGAGAGGCATCTCGGAGCCCGGCTGCGGAGGTAACGGCACCGGCTCGGCCCACGCGCGGTGCGGGCCCACGGGGAGGCAGCTACCGGGGGTGTGCGGGGGGACGAGCCGTTAATTTCGGCAACCGTTGCCTCGCTGGCACCATCTTCCCGCTCGGAACGGTTGGCCGTGCCGCGGTGCACCGGAGCGACGGGAACGGCAGGGATGATAACGATAATAATTAATAGCAATTATAAGAATTAATTCGTGGCGGCTTGGAAAGAGAAGGACGGAGGAGGCACGACCCCGCACGGCCCCGGGGCGCGGCGGCGGCGGTTCAGCACCACGGAGAGCGGCGGGGCCGGGGCCGGGGCCGGTGCCCGGTGCCCGGTGCCCGGTGCCGGCGGGAGCATCCTCCGCCCGCAGCCCGAGGACGGGGCTCCTGCCAAGGGGTCCCCCGTCCTGGAGGTCCCCGGTGCGGGGCACAAAGCCCCGCTGCTCCCGGGGAGCCCTCGGTGCTTTTGCGGGTTGGCATCTCCGCAAGCGCCGCCGAGCATCGCTCGCAGCCCCTTCGAGCCCCGATATTCGTATATTTATCTATCTTATAGATATAGGTGTATGTATGGAATAGGGCGGGTGGGGACGGCGGGGGCCGGGACGGACCCGTGCCTGCTCCCCGAAACCCGGAGCGCTGTGAGCGGGAGCCGGGCCCCGCCGCCCGCCTCGACCCGCCGCTCCCGGTCCCCGCGGGAAGCGGAGCCCGCCCGGGGCTGCCCACAGCCGGGACACCGGCACGGCGTTGTGCCCGTGCCGGGGCCGGTGCTGTGCCCGGGCTGCCTGTTGGTTTCGTTTTCCGCCGGTTCACCGGAGCGAGGTGCGACGAGGCGGCCCCGGGAGGGCTGCGGAGCCCGCCGGGCCGGGGCAAGGCTTGGGGGGCCGGCGGCGTGGAGGAGGCTGGGGAGAGCCAGGGTGTCCTGCGTGGGTGTGGGTGTGCACGGGTGCGTGTGCGGGGCCGTGCGGACATCAGGACGAGTGTGACCATCGGTGTGCGCGCACCGGGGCGTGTGCGTGCATCGGGGTGAGCGCTGCTGGGTGTCCACGGGGTGGGGGGGGCACCTGCGTGTGCTCCCGGGTGTGTGCACCGGTGCCCGGGCACCCCTGGGTGGGTCTGTGCACACGGGGGTCACGGCTGTGCCCGCCGGTGCGCTCCCGGTGTGAGGCGGCTGGGGGGGAGGGCCGGGGAAAGGCCGCTGCCCCCCTCCGTCCCTGCCCGGGGCTGCCCCGCCGTTACCGGGAGAGCAGAGCCGGGTCCCCTGCACCGGGCAGAGCCGGCCGGGACCGGCCCCGGGTGGCCGCACGGGGGGGACGTGGAGCCGGACCTCGGCACCGCGCCCCGGGCTCTGCCCCGCCGCCCCTCCGAGCCGCGGCCCCGCTTTGTCCCGGGCCGGGGGGGGGGTCCCTCCCCGGCCGAGGAGCAGAGCCGAGGCCGGTGCGATCGAGGGACCCTGTTGCCACCCAGGACGGAACGGGACGGGGCGTCGAGCCCGGTTTTACTCCCGAGTAGCCGCAAATTTTCCCCTTTGCAAGCGGGGCCCGGGAGCGCAGCCTCGACGGGAGGGTGCGGCCCCCCCCCGCCGCTTCCCCTCCCCGGGCACGTCGGGTTTAGCCCCAGCCTTTGCCGGGGGGAGAGGGGCGGCTCCGCCACAGCCCTGCCCGAGCGGGGTTACCCCCGGGGCACCGCCGCCTCCCCGACGGGGCGGGCCGGCTGCTGGGGGAGGCTGGGTCCCGGGGGGCCCCGGGGCGAGCAGACGGGCCGGCCCCCGGGGACAGCGGCGGCCGTGGCGAATGGCGCTGCCCCCCCGGGGGGGGTGACCCCTGCCCCGGCCCCACGCCCGGGCTGTCCCAGCCCCGCCGCTCGGGCTTTGTCCCCGCCGGCCGCCCCGTCCCTCCTCCCGCCCTCCCCCGCCCTCCAGCCATCCCTCCGCCGCCAGCTCTGCCTCAACTTTAGAGGCAGGTCCCGGAGGCGCCGGGGAGCGGGACCCGCACCGGCACCGGCACCGGGCGGGGGCATCCAACCTCCGTCCCGGGCCGAGCCTCCTCCCGTCCCTGCCAGCCTGGGAAGGATGCGGCGACCCGGAGCCGACGGCGACCGCGGGCAGCACCGGCCGCAGCGAGGCGAGCAGGTACCCCTTCGCCGGGACCCTTCCCCGGGACCCTTCCCCGGGTCCCCTCCCCGGGGTCCCCCCTCTTCTCCCGGTCCCTGCCCGGGGAGCCTTGCCCCGCTGCGGGCCGGGGGCAGCCGCTCCGCCGAGTTTCCCTCCGAGCAGCCGCACGGCCGGAGCCCCCCGGCTCCCCGGGAGCATCCCCCGCCGCCGCCCGGCCGGTGCCCGGAGCCTCCCGGCCGGGGCGCGGGGTCCGTGCGGGCAAGGGAGGGGCGAGGACGGGGCCGCCCCGGGGAGGGCAGGGTGTCCCCCCCCGGGAGATTCACGGCCCGGACCCCCAGGCTATGCGGGGTCCCTCCCGGGGTTGCAGGGCCCGGCTGCGGGGAGCGGGTGCAGGAGGAAGGGGAGAAGAGGAGGGCAGAGTGGGGGCGCGGTGGAAACCCCCGGGGGGGCCCTTTCGGCTGGGCCCGTCCCTTCCCCAGCCGCTCTCATGACTCAGCAGTTCCGTGTCAGTAATTACAGTAATTATAAAGTGGGAGTGGGCTCTGGGGTGGGTCTGGGGGCGAATTTGGGGCTGGGAAGGAGGCAGGTCCCTGGGCCGCAGGCAGCGGGGATGGATTCTGGGGGAGCATCCTGCCCTGCGATGGCTCCCAGGCCATGGGGGGCTGTGTGGGGCTGAGCCCGCTTTAGGGTGCGGGTCCCCTTTGGGGTGCGGACGTCAGGTCTGGGCGCTCGGGTGGGCTTTGGGGAGCGCCGGCGTTGTGTGTTGCATCCCAAGGCGCCAAGGCAGATTCCTGCTTTCCCACCGAAACCGTTGGGGTTTCTTCATTACCGGCGGCAAGGGGACGCAGATCGCGGCCGCCCCGGGGGGCTCCGGCACCGGAGCAAAACACCCCCGGGCGCACGGCACGGCCGAGGCCCGTTTTGTAAAGACCTGGGTTGGTTTTTCTCTTTGGTTATCTAGCTGTATGAGTGTATGTGATATCATAAAGCTAGAGAACCGAATGTAAAAACCCGCTCGCTATTCTCCGGGAGAAGAGCCCTGCCCTCCCGGCAGGAGAGGGGCTCGGCGGCCACCAGCCTCCCCTCCACACTGGCCCCGGTGCCTTTGCAAGGGGGAGAGCGGCTGGAAGCCAAACACGGCTGTGGAGTGGAAATTTCAGTGGGGTTTTGTCTTTAATCATTTTTATTGAGGCCCAGAGCTAGCGCCTATGCCTGGGTGATGATTTCGATTCCAACCCGGGGTTCCTCAGGCTACATACAAACCCAGCACCTTTATTTTATTAATTTTTTATTTTTTTCCGCTGTGGTTTTAATTTCCACATCGACAATTAAGCTCGCTTGCGCCGGGTGTGCCGGAGATAAATGAAACAGGGCCAGCTCAGAAATAACCCCCAGAGAAACCCTGTTTATAACGAAGTAGAAGGAAAGTTGCTTAAATATATTACTGCATGCAAATTGTAATTTAGCGCAAACCCGTTTCCGAGGCCGGTTTATCTAGTGGGGAAGAGAAATAAATCATCGTCGCTCGTCGGTTATTCTGCATCTGCAGAGAGATTGCAGCTTTGTTCTTCAGAGAGGGGGATTTGGGAGCATCGCTCCGAGGGTGCTCCGGTCTCAGCCTCCCCCCGGTCCCTCCTGGACCCCCCCCGTGCTCTTGCTTTTGCTGCCCGTGGGTCAGGGTGTTGCGTGCAGCCAGGTCCCTCCTTCCCTCCTGCTTCCTCCGGCTCCTCTCAATCCTCGCAGCTCCCGGGGAGACTCGCCGGTGCGAGGGATGCGGGGCTGAGCCCGGGCTGCCCAGGGGCTGCAGGGGCCGTGCAGGCAGAGGAGCGCTGGATCTGGCCCCGATGGCTGATGCTGGAAGAGGGGAAAGGCTGTAAGTTGTGAGCCCGAAGGCTGAGCGGTCCCCGGTTATTCCTGGGAAGCCCAGGGAAGGGGGGAGCGGTGTATTCAGGTGTGTGTTTTGGGGTACAGCTTGGAGCGGGCAGCGAGGGAGGCACCTCCACGGCCGCAGAGTCCGGCCCCGCGCTCTCGGGCGTTTGGCAGCGGTCAGCGGGGAGGCTCCGCAGATGGACCCATGTGCTTAAACCATTGCAGGATCAGGCCCTGGCCATGCCGGACCATCCGCCGCTCTCCCGCGGGAGGCAGGCACGGCGCGAGGGCCGCAGCAGCCCGAGCAGGGCGGTGGCACTGGGGCACATCCACACTCCCTCGCTGCTCGGTTCTTCGGCGCATCAATTCCCTGGCTGGGTTGGTGCCGAGAAATGAGAAGGGGAAGAGCATCAGCTCCAAACGTTAAAAAGCTCAGCACCCCGATCCCTCGCCCCATCAAGCCTCTCCGTGCCCTGCACATCCTGGCCAGGGTTTCACTTCTACATTGGGGTTGCGCCTCCTCTTTCACCTGACGTTGCTGGAGTCTGCAGCAGAGGAGGAATTTGGGGTGCGAGAGGCAGGGGTGCACCTTCCAGTTCAGGCAGGAGAGGGGCAGATTCCTTGTCCCGCATCTCTGTGATCCCTGGCGCTGGTCCTGCACCCCCAGCCTGCTCGGGCACGCTGTGTTCACCCAGTTTGGGCCTTTTTCAGGCCAGGGAGGATGTGGACCCTATATATAGTGTGAGATAAAGCAGGGATGGCCCCCATACGCCCCAAAATATGGTGTGGGAAAAAGAGGACACAGTCACTCGTACACCCCATGCCCCTCGGAGCCGCTCTGCCTGCGGCTTGGGGACGGGGACGGAAGCGTGGGTGCTTTAGCCGTGGCAGCACCGAGCCGGCTGAGAGCCTTTGCTGCAGCACGACGCGGGGCTGCTGCGGCGTCCGGAGGCACCGGGTTGTTTCCTTGGTGGAGAACGCAGGTCCCCGGGAGGGATGTGCCCCATCCGATGGCTGATGCCACCCTGTGTTCTGCTTGCGGGGCCGGATGGATGGGGCACTGTGCCGGGAGGAAAACCTTCCCTGGCTCCTCGCTTATTTGCCCTGAGCTCCTCCAAGGGACGGCAGGTTTCTGTCGGAGCAGGCTTTCCATGCCAGACCCGCTTACATCCCTTCGATCACCTCAGGCTCTCCAAGAACTGGACCAGCCGTGAATCCTGTAGCTTCGTGTGTGGGTTTGGGCAGGGTTTGGGCAGAGGCTGCCTGCACCGACCTGCCCACGTTTCCGCAGCGTCGGCGGAGGAAGCCGCTGGCTGGCGGGAGAAGCGTTTCAGCAGCAGCGAGGCCGCGTGGGGACAGCCGGGAGGACGCAAAGCGTCCGCCGTGCAGCAGCAGGAGGGATGCACGGTGCACAGCACAGGGGCCTGATGCCGTCCATCAATCCTGCCCTGGCTGCTTGGGGTCCCAGGCTGAAGTGTACCCCAAAACACACCACCATGCACCCCAACATCCCGGCTGGGAGCAGAGGGGGAACCGGCGCAGGCTCTGCTGTGCTCAGGAAACCTTCTCCTCCCTCCTGACTACTTGTAAACCATTCAGCAAGAATTTCTTAAAATAGGTTCCACTTTAAGGACTTATCTGCTGAATGCCATTAATTTTCTGGGGTTCGTTAAAAGCAAACTTGGTATCATAGCAACTGAATCTATTCCAGGGAAGCAGCCAATTGCGCCGCGCAGTGTGTGCAACCGAAGGCGAGAGAAAGGAGCCTTTCAGGTTTATTCTCGGGCTTGTGCCTTTGCAAGTGAAGTTTTAATTTTCAATGTTTTATTCCTTGCAGAATATTTTATAATTTCTCCCGGTGAATCTGCAGGGAGAGGAAAATCACTGCGCTGGCAAATATTTGCAAAATCGCCTTCGTTTCGTGCCGTCCGTGTGCAGGCAGAGGCGGTGGCAGTGGGATGTGGCGGGTGCTCGGGCTGGATCCGGTGCCGGCAATTCGGCCTTGTGCTCGGGACAGCCGGACTCGTCCCTCCGAGCTCGATGCCGCCAGCCCCGATGTTGCTGTCGGGAGCGATGCCGAGCGTGGGCGTCTCTGGCCGCCCCGGATGGATCCGGGACCGCCCAGCGGGATTGGGGGCTGCTGGTAAAGAGGACACTAATCCCCGTCTCATTTCCCCAGCCTCACTAAAGAAATAGTCATTATTTTCCTTTTAATCCCATCTCTCTCCTCTTTTCCATTAGGCCCTAAGCTGCAATCTTGTTCCCGGGGGATGTTACGCTGAGGATAATCCCGGGCGCTGCCGGGGTGCTCAGCCTGGCTACTTTGGGGCAGGGGGGTGGTTTGCAGCCCCGGGCTGCTGCTGGCGGGTCAGGGCTGAGCCCGGCTGGCCCCGGGGGTCTCCGGTCCCGGTCCCCGGCACCGGGAGAGGGAGCCAGGCTGAGCATCCCGGTGGCGGCACAGCAGAGCGAGTCAGGGGCAATGGGGTGCTCCCCCAAACCCTGGCCCAGCCGTGGAGATGGGAGTAGAGAGCTCACGGCTGGCTTGGCTGTCAGGATGCCGGGCTGGCGCTGCTGCCCCGTGTCAGCCGTCCTGGTTAGGGTGGGCAGGATCCGGCCCCGGGCTGGGCGGCGAGACAGAAGGATCCCTTTGTGCCATGGCTGGTGCAAGGGATGGAGGGAGCTGGTTTTGCCCCAAGCCAGGGGTGATGCCAGGGTTTGGGGTGCCAAGAGGAGCTGGGAGGCAGCTTCACCTCCTCCCCACGGCTGCCAAGCTCAGCCGGGAAACACAAACTGGCGGGGCCAGCACCTTGCCTGCTGGAGCCCTAAAAATAACGCTGCCCAAGATTGCCTCCCGCCGCCAGCAGCACGATGTTCAGACTTTAATTGGGGACGGGTGGCAGGAGCCGTGTTCTCAGCCATCCTGGCCACCGGCATCGCGTGCATGTGTGCCCGAAGGTTGCAGCTCCCGGCCTCGGCCGTTAAACCCAAACCGGTCCCTGTCCCTGGGCGAGCGGGTCCCCGTGCCGCCCTCCCAACCCCGGTGCCGCTCCCTCCTCCCACCGCAAGCTGATGATTTTCCAACTTGATAACAGGGAGGGGGAAAAAAAGTCATTTATGATAAAAAGTATCACTTAAATAGACAGAAAGGGTAAAAGCCCCAGACAAAAACATATCCCCAAGCAGGAGAAAATGAAAAACACTGATGTGTTTAACTTTAGGCCATTTAAAAATAACTATTGAACAGGCAACAGTAAATAACAATTCCTTCCCATCAGGTATGTGTCACTGTGGCGGCGAAGCTCCCGTTTATTTACCCAAAGCTGGCGGAGGATGGCCTGGCCGGCTCTTCAGCTGCTAATTTTTATAGATGTCAGGCTGAAGTCTCCAACCTGGATAAATCAGGTGCCGGCGGTGGAGGTAGCGGTGCGAGAGCACTCAGCCCTCCTTCGGTGCTGGAGGGATGCGGTGCTCCCCGTCAGGGGTGCGTGTGGGACCCCCACCCACGGGACCCAGCCTTGGGGGGGTGAGATGAGACCCCACATGCGGGGCCAGGTGCCCAGGACGTCGGGGTCTGTTCCCAGCCCACCAGCCCCATGCAACGTGCTGGAGCCTTTCTTTCTCCTTTTTTTTTTTTTATGGAGAAATTATTATTTACAGTTTAATATCTTCATGTTTCTATGGAAACTCCATGGCTGCGCTGGGTGGAGAAGTCAAAACCAGCTGGGGAAATGGCAATATTTGAAAGCGAGAGGAGCGGGGCGGGTTCTTGCCGGCGCCGGGGTGCAGGGACCGGAGTAGTGGGCAGACGCAGGATGCAGGGGGACCCGCCGTGTGTCGGTGATGCTCAGGGTGCCGAGGATGTGGCCTTGGTGGCTGCGCTTTGTCACTCCTGCCAAAGCCAAACCCTTCGCCCGAGCTCCTCGGCAAGCGATTTTTCAGGATGCTCCAACCGAGCAGCGTTTGCTGAAGCCTTTCCCCTTCCCCACGCCAGGAATCCTCCCGGCGCAGGGAAAGCCCCTTGGGGATTGACGATGCTTCGGCGGGCGAGGGTTGGCCGAGCCCCTTCGCTGCGGGCACGCGTGGGCATTGCACACCCGGCGAAAGCGCTACAGCCCCGAATGTAGGTCACGCACATATGTGCATCATCATATACATATGTTGACTTCAAAGAGCTGGGGCTCATCCTCGCCGATAACGAACCCGCGTGTGGCTGTTAAACAGATTTGCATTTATAAACGGTGAACGCGGGGCACGTGCGTTACGTACCGGGGGGCCGGGGGGACCCCCCTGCCTGGCACCGGCACTGGTGCTCATGCGGAAAGAGCAGGGCGGCAGCGGAGACCTTCTTCCCTTAATAGCCGGTGACAGGGACTTGCTAGTGGCGATGTCCCTGCGTCGGGTGCGGAGCAAGGACGGAAGGTGTGCGATGTCCCCGCTTTTGTCAGAAAGTATCTATCAGAGCAGCGGGGAAAGGTCAGCGGGAAAAGCACGTGGGGAGGCACGAGCGGGCCCCGAGGATGCTGTCCCTGTGTCCATCTGTCCTGCTCTTAATACCAGGCAGTGATGCCCCCCACCCAGGATAGGAGGAGATTAGCTTAAAAAATCCCAGCTGCTTCAAAAAATAATAACTGTGGGTTTTGCCGCCTTTGCCTCCTGGTTTTCGAGCCTTTGGGGATGGCGTTTTCATGCCTTCCTCCGCCGCCACCAGAAATGTATTTATTTATTTTTAATGAAAAGCGCGATCCCGGTGCTATTCTGGGGCTGGGCTCTGGCAAACAAGGGAAGATGGTGGGGCTGGGGCTGGGGCTGGCGGGGGGGGGCTGTGCCTGTGCCGGTGCCACCGGCTTCGAGGAGCAGCTCCCCCCTCCATGGCGGCTGCGCGGCGAGTGGGAGCCCCGGTTCTGCCATCCCTGTAGCTCCTTGGGAGACTTTCTCTGCCCTACTTCCCCGGGAAGCCAGGCGAGGGCTGATCCTTGTGCGGCTGTTTATTGTTTTCTATGAATCTTGGATTTCTGCAGAGCTTGGAGAGGATTTTTTGGGAAAGCCACGGGCTCGATGTTAGGGGAAATCAAGGTGCGATGTGCCCGAAACCGCCCCATCCCAGGGAATCCCATCACTTCGTGTGTCAGGCAGGGATTTAACGCGGAGTATTTGCTCCCAGAGCGTCAAACGCTGGTTGTGAAGCCCAGGCACGGCCGGGGCTGTGGAGGAGCTCGGGCTGGTGCTGGGGTGTTTGGGGTCCCCGGCGCTCCCCACAGCTGGGTCGCGGATGGGGGTACGGCCACCGGCCACGTGTCCCCTCTGCTCGGTGAGCCTCTGGATTTGCAAATCACAGATGGGCGCTGGTACCTTTTGGCTCATTTCTTATATCAAAATCGAAGCATCCGGATAAAAGGGAGAGACGGGAGGGGTCCGGGCTGGGGGCATTAACACGGCTCGGCTGCCCGGGGCGTGGAAAGCCCCCTTGGCTCCACGTTTGTCCCCCCCACCTCCAGTCACCCGTTTCAGAGCGAGCTTTGGGGATGAACCCCCACACCAGCTGCAATGCATCAACCTAGAGACGGGCACACGCATGCTCCCACGCATGCCCGGGCTTGCACACGCGTGTGCACGCGCAGCCGAGCCGGAGTTGGGGCCGGCTGCTCCGGGAGACCGGGTGCGAGTGGCATTTCAATGCAATCCAGGCGGGAACAATGAGGTGTGTTTTTAAGGGACTGTGAAAAGGGGGTTTTTGCTGGAGGACTGAAAAGGCGGCAGGGGGAGGAGGGAGCCGGGCAGCCCCTCCATTAGCTCAGTGCAGCAGCGAGAACAGCTGTGAAAAGAGCCCAGGCCTTTTTCCCACGCCCAGAGGAGCGGAGCGAGGGAAGGAGCCCTCCCAGCGAGGTCAGATCCCATCACTAATATATACACAGGCTGTGCCCTCATTCACGTCACCCCGGCGCAGGTTTGTTTAAGGCACACACACACTGACACTAATTTCTTCTCGCTCTCGCTCCCCCAGCCGGCCCCATTATGGTCCCCGCTGCATTAAACCCTCCCCGTGCCCCGGCGACGGCTGGCGGCACCAAGGGGTTTGGGTTTTTGTTTTTTTGGGGGTTTTTTTGTGGGTTTTTTTTCTGTTATTATTCCCCCCCACCTGACCAGCAAGGTCAAGACGAGCTGCCCGCGCCGTGGCGGCAGCGATCGGCTCTGTCCGGCAGCTGCTGTGCCGGGGCCGGCTCGCAGGAATGCGCCGCGGCGGCCGGGTCCCGCAGATGGGACCTGGCGGGGGTTTGACACCCGGACTCAGCTGGTGGAGGCGGATGGGGGATGCTGAGCTTAAGGGAGGGGCAGGGATAAAATGCCCCCCCCCGCCATTCTGGCTCTGTGCATTCATGGGAGCGTGGCTGATTGATGCTGGCAGAGGTCTGGCCTCGTGGCTGCTTGTCGGGAGGATGAAGTTGTGGGTCTTTGCTGAAGCCAAGGGGTTCAAACCCCCCAGCCTGCAGTTTCCAGAGCCTGACCGGGGAGTGATCCCGCTGGCTCCGGTGCTGCCAGTGGGGTCTCACTGGTCCCGGTGCGATGCCCCGGCAGCCACCGGCACAGGCCACGGGCAATGGCAGGAGCAAGCCCTCCCGCCTGTCCTGGTGCCTGCCGGACTCTGCTGTCCTGCGGGGTGGCGAGCCTGGGTCTGGGCACCCTCACTGCCACCGTCCCCATCCCGTGCACCCCGGCACCGGCGGGCTCTGGGGGATGTTACACGGGGGTGCAGGATGCGTGCGGGGCTGCTCTGCAGCCCTCACAGGGGGATGTGCAGGGGGTGAGGGGGATGCTCCCCTTCTCTCTTCCCATGCCAGGATCCGGCCGCCGCGGTTCCCCGTCCCCCCTTGCCCTGCGGTGCTGCTGGCCCGGCCAGGCATCTGCTGGGAGACGGGCAGCAAATAAATCAGGTCTTGTTTATTCTCGTGCTTGGGCTTGGTGTGTGAGTTCATTTTAAAACGTTCTGCCTTAAATTACAGCCTAATAAATCAATACCCACTTAGCGATGCAAGCGAGCGGCAGCAGTTTGCGCAAAGAATTAAAGTTGCCTCCGCGCCTCTTGGGCTTCACGAAGGGCAAGGGAGCGAGTCCCGCCAGGACCCTGTCCTGGGACACGCGTGTGCACGGCTGGGACACGCGTGTGCATGGCTGTGCATGGCTAGGACGTGTGTATACATGGCTGTGCATGGCTGGGACACACATGTGCATGGCTGTGCATGGCTAGGACATATGTGTGCATGGCTGTGCATGGCTAGGACATGCATGTACATGGCTGTGCATGGCCAGGACACGTGTGTGAATGGCTGTGCATGGCTAGGACATGCGTGTGCATGGCTGTGCATGGCCGGGACACATGTGTGAATGGCTGTGCATGGCCAGGACATACGTGTGCATGGCTGTGCATGGCCCAGACGTGTGTACATGGCTTTGCATGGCTGGGACACATGTGTCATGGCTGTGCATGGCCCAGACATGCATGTACATGGCTGTGCATGGCCAGAACACACGCGTGCATGGCAGGACACACGTTAGGGCAGGCGTGTGCCGTCAGCCACCCCGTGCAGGGGCTTGGGGCAGCCTCAGAGTTAATCCCACCCCCCTCTGACAAGGGGTCTCTCTGGATCCCCCCCCAAAAAGGTGACAACACGGTTCCCCTCCTCCAGCTCCCACCTGCTTTTGACTCTCTGCCCCCTCCTCGCTTGGGGCGCTTCGTTATGCCCCCGTTAACGGCTTTCCCTGAGCATCCTCCTCCCCTTCGCCCCTCCGCTCGCACCTTTCACTTGTCTAATCCTCTTGTATTTGTCTGGGCCGCCTTCCAGGGCCACCCACCTCTTTATAGGGCCACTGCTAAGTAAACGCTGCCTTTGCTCTGCTAAATGGGGACTCCTCCTCAGCACAGTCGGGGTTAGCGGGACCAGACTTTTCATGTGCCGCTTGCCTTTCTCGGGGACTGCCCTTCGCCTCCTGGCATGGCACCCTCCATCCTCATCCTCCTCTTTCCCAGGGATTCGGGGTACACCGGGCTCTCGGTGCCCAGCACCGGGGCAGTCGCAGCCCTCGGTGCCATCGCTGCCTGCTCCCAGCAAAGCCGCCCTTGGCGATGCCCAAGGATCCTCGTCCTCGTCCTCGTCTCCCCCCTCGCTTGTGTCGAGGCCGGTTTTATCCCTCCCCCCTCGTCTCCCTTGCCAAGCCCTGACACTTGATGGCAGCCCATTCAAAATGCATGGGCTCCCCTTTCCAAGCGCCCCGGTCCTTTTGAACTAAAAGGATTTTCTCAGGGGCTAAGTTCAAATGTGTGGCCGTTATTTATTTATCACCCCGCTATGTATTATTCATTTATTTAAAAATGTATGGCAGCTGGGAGCCCCGTGTTTAATCACCCCGCGGATGGCGAGGGCCAGGTGGAGCCGGCCCCTTGCTCCGCCGGTAACCTGGCGCGGTGGCTGCCGCCGGCCCGCCAGCCTCACGCCTGATTTACCACGAACCCAGCCAAAACTAACCCCAGCCCCACGCCAGCCAGAGCAGGGCTGCTGTGCTGGGTGGGCGCGGGGCTGGAGACGGCATTTCAGGGGGATGCCAAGGACCTGCGGTGCCCCGATGCTGCGTCTCGCTGGGTGTCAGCGCACGGGGTCATCATCCCCCATCCCCGGCACTGTTTTTTGGGGTTGGGGACGGGGATGTGCTCTGCTCGCCTGGCTGGCCCCTCCGGTGGCCCTGGCCACCGTCCCCAATTGCTGCCCGTCCCCAGTACAAGGACAAAGTGGCTGACACGCCGCTGATATGCAGGGAGGCTGGAAGGGGCTGGCATTGGGCTGTCAAAAAGCAAAAAAAAGGCAGAAAAAGGAGAAACTGTCTATGTTTTGCTTTCCCCGGCATCTTTCACCCCGGCACCTCCTTGTCCCTGCAGGGCTTAACGTCGGGATAAAGGACTGAGTCCCCTCGCGGGAGGAGCACCAAGGGTTAAGGATGCTTTCCTTCCCCGCTAAACTCCCCACGTCCCCCCATGAGCCCCCACCACCCTCTTCCTCACTGGGACACTCGCTAATTGAGACAGCTTCAGCCCCTGCCTCCCTCCTCTCCCCCTGGGGCTGAGCTGCCTGTTCCCAGGGGGAGCACATTGTCTGCTCCAGCCGGGTTGATGTAATCCCTAAACCCGAACAATACTTCCCCACCCCGCTCCCGCTGAAAGGGTATTAGTTGCCCAATGAGATAATTACTCCACAGGCCACCCTAATCATCCCGCCGGCCCAGCCGCTTTCCCCGGCAGGCGATGAGCTGCCCGCCTCAGCCCCACAGCACCCGGGATGCGGGTTTGGGGTTCCCCAGGGTGATGCTGCTGGAGATGCTCACCCTATGTGGGCACCTGGACCCCCAAACACCAGCAGCAAAATACACTGGGGAAGGGGGACATGCTGCTGAGATGCCATCTCCAGCCCCATGGCTGTCGGCACCCCCAAAATGCCACCCATGCGTGGGGTGCGGGGCGGGAGTCCTGGGCTGCCGAGCCCGGGCTGGCAATGCCACTGCCGCTGTGCTGATGAAGCATGGGTGGGATGAACCCGCTCCCGCTGCCATGGGGCTTGGGTTTTTCCTGAAGTCACGTCCCCACCTTGGCCCCCTGGGGAAGGGTCTGGGCTGGCAGATGTCCCCCGAGCACCCGGCAGCGAGCACAGACCCCATCAGCACACCGAGAAACCAATTATCAGGCTAAAATTTTGGGAGACAACATTCTACATTTTTCATGAAATACCAGCATTTGCACAGACCTGATTTCAAAACCCAGAATTTCAGCAATTAAAAAAACCCTGCTCCAATCTGCAGGATAAATGTAACCGGTTTCCTGAATTGGTTTAACAGGAAATAATCCCGGTTTTCAGCCCCGCTTTGCATAGGGTTTGCTGCCAGAGGGGCTCTGCCCTTGCTCCCGTGGAGCGTGCGGGGCCGTGTGGCACATGTGTGGAGTTAGCGTGGACCCATGGGCACATGCGTGTACCTGCACACGCAGCGCTGGCTGCTTGGCTGAGCTGAAATCCAGCAGTTTTCCCAGCTGGAAGGTGCCAGGCTTGGCTTTCCCCTCCCAGAGCAGCTAGGACGTGGCCGTTGGCCGCAGAGCTCCCCTGTCCCTTAATTGTCCGACGTGCTGGAATTGGGGATGCTGCAGGAAAAGGGACCCTGTTCAGGGCTGCCGAAATTAAAGCCTAGTTCTTATTAATCCTGCTCTTTGCGGCTCTGGCTACGCTGAAGTCGGGGATTATCCCGTCCGCCTTCCTGCACGCTGGTACAGCAAGAGCGAGGCGGCCGGAGAATTAATCTCCTGTAGGTTTTGCTGATCCCATCCCCAGGAACGGTGGCCAGGGGGGGAACCGGGGGGGCTGGAGCCGGGCAGGGGCACACGGACCCTCTGCCACCGCAGATTTGTGTTGGGCTCGGGGAGGGGAGCCGGCGTTCGGTGGGATGCTCGCTGGGATGCTCAGCGGGATGCTCACCGGGACCGGGGATGGGGTTTGAGCAATGGGTCCGGCAGCACCGCGGTCACCGGGCTGCACCTCCCCGAATTCCCAGCAAGGACTTTTCCCCCCTTGGCACCACCGGGAATATTGCCGGCAGCGCGGGGGCCGTGCAAGGCCAATGCTGCAGCGAGGGACGCTGCCCCGCTCCAGCCACCGCTCCTCCCCGTCCCTTTCTTGGCCGGTCTCTTCTGACAGACAAACACCGGTTCTTTCTCCGCCACAAAGTCCTTGTCCAGCCAAGCACACAAAGCGGATCCATTATCCGATGGGGGACAGAAAGGAGGGGCCGGGGGGGGGGGGCTGCCACCGCACAATGCGCACAAGTGGCGCGCGGGGCCGCCCCTATTGTGTCTGGGCAGGAAGGGCCAGGACCCACGGCGCGGCCCCCTCAATGGCAGCATTGTGTCTGAGCCCCCCTGTCCCCTTGGGCGTCCCCTTGGCGTGTCCCCCCTCCCCAGCGCCTGCCACCCGTCTGGGGCAGCGCCGTCAACCCGCCCTGTCTCCGGTCTTTTTGGGGGTCTTCTCTTCCCATCGGACCCCCTCGGGAGTGCTGAGGGGTGTTGGAGGGGCTGAGTTTTTGGGAGCAAAGTGAACGGGCTGATGGGTGCCCCCCCCCAGGCGGGGTTGTACGGGGTGAACATGGGTGCTGGGGCCAGCGAGGGCTGAAGTCCTCACCTCCGCACCCCGTGTTTTTGGGTGATAAAAAGGCTGATCTGGGGTAGACCAAGGCAACCCCTTGCCGGCAGTGGGTGCCGGGGGACGGGGGAGATGCCCAAGGGCACATCTGGAGGGGGTTTGCCCCCGTTACCTGACACAGAGGGGTTTCCCTCCCCACCGGCTCCCGGGAAGGTTTGCCTCCTCTCCCTGCTGATGCCATCCTGTCTGTAAAATGGGGTGTCAGATGCAGTCTGGGGTGCGATCCACGGGGTGATGGAGCCTCTCGACCCTCTCTCTAGACCCCGATGGAGAGGTCAAACAGAAACCCGTCCCCAAGCAGGGACCCGTGCGGGTACCCAGAGCGGGGTTCGTACATAGAGAGGGGTGCGGAGACCTCGAGGCTCCGGTGGTGCCAGGAGAAACCTTTGTGATCCCCTTAAAGCATCGTCTTGGCCACGTGGGCCTGCCCAGCGCGGCGGCTGGGCTGATTAAGATGGCTCAGTGATGAGCAGAGCGAGATCGGTGTGGTTCTGGAGACGATCGGTGTGGTTTTGGAGGTGATCGGTGTGGTTTTAGACATGACAGCATTGATCATTTTATTTTTTGCAGAGGAGAAATCCCCACCTTGCTTTGATCAACGCAGTCCAGCAGCATCCGGCGCCGGGGACGGGGATGGGGCGAAGCGGCCAGAGCGAAGGGGAGCAGCCAGGCCAGCGTGGGCAGAGCCCCCGGGAGACCCCCAACCCCACAGCACCCTCGCCCTGGAATTCAAAGGCTGGAGGAGCCCCGTGGGGTGCCGTGGACTGGGCTTTCCTGCCCGTGGGAGCCGCCGGGCCGGGAGGAGGCTGCTCCAAGCACGGGTTTGCAGCGGCAAAGTTGTACGTGGCTGTCGGGGACGGGCTGGTTTGGTCGCATCCCTCCACGGCAAGGGCAGCGCCTGCAGAGCCAGGCAAGGGAAGTTAGCTTCGCTCCCCCAAGGATGCTCGAGACCCCCTCGCCTCTCCCGGACCGGGTAAGTTTGGGCTTTTCTTGCTTTCCTCTCCCTTCTTGCAAGCCCAGCCAGCCAGAACTGGGTTTTCCCCACAAAACTTCCCTCCGGGCTCTCTCCAGCCGGGGATTTGGGGGGACCAGGGAGCAGAGGGGGGCACCCACGATGGCGGCTTCCCCTCGCCGTCGAGTCCGGGCAGGCGGCTGCGATTGCCAGGCTGGGAGGTGCCGCACTGATTTTTTTCTCATTGTTTCGGGCGAAAAAACCCAGCTTTTGTCCCCATTTTATTTATATTCCTCTTTGAAAACATTTAGATTTCCCCCCAAAGCTAGTGGAAGACTGGGCTATTGGTAGCAGCTTTTGGTTGCTGACTTTCTCCCCCTATTTTCTTTTTAATGTACATCTAAAAATCTTTCCTCTATGACTCAAAAACATCCTTTTCGCTGACTGAACAGTGTAAGGGTGAATCTTCCTCCCTCACCTCTTGCTTTGCCCCCAGCTGGGAGTGCAGCCTCCCCCACCATCCCTCCACAGCTCCTCCTGCTCTGCCCCATCCAAACCCCCCAAACCCCATTTTTCCTGCTGACAGACATTAGATTTAGCACACAAGTGACTTCCAGCTCTGTCTGGGAGCCTGTTTTGGGGTAACATTTTCATCCCAGCCCCCAGCAGCGCTGGCAAGGGGGGAGGAGCGCAGCCCCACAGCAGCAGCAGCAGCAGCATCGCATCCTTGGGAGTCAGTCAAGGGAGAAAAACCACATCCCCTGCGGTCCTTGCTCCTCCGAGTTTTTCACGTGACAGCGAAGCTGTCCGAAACATTAGAAAAATAACTTTCACCTTTCCCAGGGTGAGCCTGGCAGCCGGCGTGGGTGCTGCCGTGGTGCCCGTTGGCAGCCCACGCTCTCGGGGCTGATTTTCCGACAGGGATTTGGTTCACCTCCAGATGCACGTTGGGGAGATGAGGAATATTATCCCCCATTTTCCCCAAAAACAATGCCTGTGCAGGAGGGGGTTTGGGTATCTGCTGGTTGAGGCTGGATTTTCCTGGCTTTTCCTGCCGGCCAGCACCCCAAGGGGGACGCGGGGTGCATCCCCATGGGATCACCCTCCGGAGATGGGTCTGGGATGCTCCCATGGCACGGGGCCGTGTCGGTGCTGCTTTTTAGGGGAGCGAGGCACGGTGGCGGTCCCGGGGAGATATACGTCTCCGTGCCTTGCTCCCCATCGCCCGCCCCCTCCAGCAAATACCTCCAGGGACGCTAATCCCTGCATCAGCAGTCAATCTTCATCCGCGCGGAGTCCGGCGCCGTCCCATCTGGAGACCCCGGGATGCAAGGATGGAGTGGGGAGCCCCAACCAAGGGCGAGGGACACACTAATACGCCCAAATTATGATGCCCCATCGCTTTAAATCCCCATCCCCATCCATTTTTACTTCCTTCCTTCTCCCCCCTGCTTTTGAATAGCCTCTTCTTCCTCAAAGCAATATTAATGATGGTTGATGGGGCTTGTTGGTGCCGGCACCCGGCAAAGCCCCGTGCCCGATGGGTGCCCCAAGCAGATGCTCGGCGCCGCGGGCGAAGCCGTCCTCCTCCTCCTCCTCGCTCTAAGATGGCCGGCGGCCCCAAAATGGTGTTGAGCATGAGACGCCATCTGCAAGGCTGGTCCCACGCCCGCCCGTGGCCTTTTTATGCAAAGGGGAATTAATTAGATTTGAATATGGTAATTAAGCCATCAAGCCCCGCCGGGTGCTGTGAGGTCCCTTCTTTTCTTCGGGCTTTCTTCTCACCCCTCTCTCCCGCCGCCCCTTAACCCTTCCCCCTCCGCTTTTTGCACCCAAAGTACCGCTCCTGCATCTTAATTAAATGCCGCGTCTAGGCAATGCCATCGCCACCCCCTTTCCCGCACCAAATTCTGTCCGTCCTGGGGATGCCATCCGTCTGTCTTGGTCAACGGCCGTGTCATACCCCATGTGTGCCCGTTTATCCCCCCGCCAAAAAAGCCAGGTGCTCGCAGAGGGGTGAGGGAGGCTACCCAAAAGGAGAAGCCGGATTTTGGCAGGTGATAGCCGCAGCAAGGAATCGGTCCAAAATTAATTCCCCCAAAGCCGGGTCGTATTTTAAGCCTCCCTGATCCTCACGTTCCCAATATTGCCTTTTTTTTCTGACGGCTTTGGGCCGTGGGGGTCCTGGTGTCACCCGGGTGCTGCCCTTGGCTGATGCACGGGGATGGGCGAAGCTGCTTTTGGGATTTCTCCCGGGGTATTTTGTGACGGGAAGGAAACAAATCAAGAGTTGAAGGTGCTTTCAACATCTGTGCCCAGAAAAGGTTTTTTTTTTTAACTGGGAATTAAAGCTTTTGCCATTCCCACCTTTCCTAATAGCGTCCATCCAGTCACCCTGACCCGTAACTGCTGGGTCTTTATCCACCTGAGCTAGATGATGGTGCAGAGACCGGAAAACTGGAAAGTAGGATCCGCGCCGAGAAAAAAAAAAATCCCTGGAATATTTTTTATACATATATCTATATTTATAAGGAAAATATTTCTCTTTTTTTCTCACGTACCTCGTAAAGCAAATGAAGGAAATTGGGAATACCTGCGGGAGCTCGTCAGAAAAGCCCCCAGGCACTTTCTCAGCAAGTTGCTGAGAACTCGAATCGGCTTCTTTAAAAACTGGAATATTTGCAACAGGGTCATTTCTGATAAAACTTTTAATTGCATCGGCAAGCTGCTTCCATCTGAAATAAGAAAAAGGCTGAGATTATACATATATATTACAAATACACACAGATACGGGGGGCGTGTGTGTGTGTGTGTGTATATATATGGTGATATGGGGGGTATATATATATATATATGGTGCTGGTAAGAGGCTCCCAGGGGTTTAATCGTAGCCGGCAGCTCGGCGGTGGGTGGGAGCGACCCCGGGGCCGGGGCCCCCACGCTCCCTCGCAGCGCCGGCTCTGACCTACATCGCGGGTGCTGGATCCGGCCACCCCCGCAACCACCGCAGACACCCACCTGCTCCCCGGCTGGTGCGCCGGCGATGCCAGGCACGGAGCGGCTGGGGCCCTTCCCCGTCCCCAACCTCCCCCTTGGCCTCAGTTGGGGTGAAATAAGGGAGAAACGGCGTTTTTCTCCTCCGGCTCCTGCGGCGGGGCAGGCACAGGGAGCTTGGCAGTGATGCTCTGGGTACCTTTGGGGACCAATTCCCGGGCTCTCCTCATCCCGGACCAGGCTCTGGCTCTCTCCTGAGGTGCAGGAGATGCTGATGGTGTCTCCTGGGCCGTATTTCGCAGCTCAGCCTGAATTAGGACCACGAGACCCGCCTGTGCTGGCAGCCCAGGGACCCAGCTTCATGGGGACACCTGCCCCAGGGTGCTCGTCCCCACTGCCACGGTCCTGCCGACCCCTTCTGGGATGGCAGAGGGGAGAGAAAATAGACTGGAGAGAGGGAAAAGGAGCAGGAGAAGAGAGAGGGTGAGGAAGAGGAGGGAAATCTATAGAGCAGGGGAGGAAAGAAACCAGTGAGAGAAAGAACTATAGGAAAAATAATAAAAAACATGGAGGGGAAAAGGGGCAGAGTGGACGAGAGAGCAGATAACGGAGGGGCTGATGAGCTGAGAGACAAACGAGGGCGAGGTGATAAAGCGGGAGATGAGCGGATAAGATAAAGGGGACCCCAGGCAGAGTGTGGCAGCCATGGAGCTGGCACCCACGGGAGGATGCTCGAGGCTCCGGCTCGCACCAAGGCTCAGCCCCTCCAAGGGTGGGACAGGGGGGTGGCAATGGTGGCAGTGTGGTCCCTGCCAAGCTGGAAAGACCCAAAGGTCTACAACCACATGAGCGTCTCCGTATCCCCATACCTCATTAACCAGGGGTCCCGGCTAACGAACCCGGCCCCGCGGAGCAGGTGAGCAGCACCCATCGCAGGCAGGTGGCTGCGAAGCACAGGGCTATAAATCTCCCCCGCGGTGCGGGTGCTGTCGAAAGCTTTCCAGCAGGATTTATCTCCCCTTCCCACTTTCCCCGCCTTCCCGCAACTGCCACGTGGATTCCCCACGGCAAGGGAAAACAAGCGAAGATGCTTTCTTTTGTCTCCGCTGCCTGCTTGGCCACCGCTCTCCGGCTCTAATCCACCTCGGCCTCCTCCCCTCCATTCACAATTTTCTTCCCATCCCTGTGGTGGAAGAAAAGGGACAAACCTTTTATTTTCTTTTTTTTTTTTTTTAATTGAAAAATAAATCGGTGTCGGGGAGGTGGCGGCAGCGCTGGGGAAGGAGGGATGGAGACGCCCCAACAACCGAGCCCGGGTCTGGCCGGTCCCAGGGTAACCCCAGGGGTTTCACCTCCCCGAGCCCCGGCACGACACCCACCTCAGCTCGCTGCTCCTCGTTATTCCTTAGAGCCCTTACAAACCATTTATGCTACTTCTGTGCAAAAAAAAAAAAAAAGTGATGGATGCACTGGTGAGAGCTCTGCACTGGGGGAGACGGGGGGAAAAGGGGGGAGGATGGAGAGAGCTTAAAAATTACAGTGGGAATTAGCAGGAGTCTAAGCTGTTGTTTGCGCTGCCCATTAGCATCCGCCTATTTATCTGTCACCAGATCCTCGTGGCACCTATCCATCCATCTGGATCCTTGTCAGTCTGTCTGCCTATCTAATTATCCATTAGCATGGCAAAGCCCCCCTGACAGGGGTCCCGGTGAGGCAGACGTGAGACCACCTCAGCTGCCCTTCACCGTCGCGTGGATGCTTTTATGAGCGTTACCGACATGCGAGCAAAACCCCGCTCATACGTTTCACAAAACAATACGTTACGGTGGGCAGGGAGGGTTCTGCAAGGCTGCGGGATGCGGATGCGTCCAACGGCGATGTGGGAAAGCCAGGCTGGAGCAGGTCAACGCCGGGGGTTGCGTGGCAGGGCTTGTCCGTAGGGTGTTGATTGCGTAGGGGTGTGCATGTGCATGCCACGATATATGTGCACGCCACGGTATACGTGCACGCCACGGTATACGTGCACGCCATGCCACGCGCTTTCACTGCTCATAGATGCTCCATCTCGCCCATGGGAAACAAACCCAGAGGCCTCGCCGAGCGCGGGCACCGCCGTGCCGTGCCGTGGGCAGCTCCAGTGCCGGCGGCTCTTTGTGCCCGCGCCGCTGCGTGGGGTTTCTTTGTTCGCGGTGCTGGGCAGGTTCCCCCTCCCCGCCTGCCCACGGGCCCCGGCTCAGAGCAGCCGCCGAGGAGCAAATCAGCGGCGTTTGCATATTCAGAGCAGGTGGGGGCCCATATGCCTAAGATGCACCAGACAAAATTAGCCACCATAATCATAATCAAGTGTGCCGTTGTGCTGGGGGAAGGGAGAGGCTGGCAGACAAGCCTGATAATTATGAAGCTCAGCATGTGCGCAGCGGTTTTGCAACAATTATGCCTAGCTCAGCAAGCCGGCGATGATGCTTGTTACAACCACCCTCCATCACCCACCCGCCCGCCGGTAGCTCGCTCCCAGGAGGGCTGCGCCAGCCTCGGCCCTCCCCACGCCGCCGTTGGGAAGGGAGCACGAGGCCGGCACGGGGCTGCGGGCAGACCCCGTCGCGGTGGGTCCAGCCCTTTGCAAGCCGGTTTGTGGCTTGGTGGCATCCTCCGCTGAGCTGTCCCCTGCTGTCCCTGTGCCCCAGCCACCTTCCCGCACCCTCCTCTTGCAGCAAAAGCCCCGTTTCCCACCTGGACTAAACCCATGGTGTCGGAGGCATCTCCAGAAACCATCCTCCCCCAGCCCTGACAGCACCCGGCTGCTCTTGCCCTGCACGGAGAGCAACACAAACCCTTTGCATAAAGGAGCTCTGGCGCTCCAGCTTCACTAAAATCAGTTTATATTTGCCTCCCAGGACTTTCTCTTTCCCGTCCTCCTCTGCTTACCCAGCTCTTTGCAGGGGCGTGTTATCTCCCACGCATCCGCTCCGCAGGCTGGGGAACGAGGGCGGTGGCAGGAGGTGACACTCCAGATTCATCTCCGGCTGCCAGCGCTCGAGGGCTGGTGTCACACAGCATTTCCCTGAACGAGCCCTGGGGAAGGGGAATGGGAAGAAGCCGCGTGCACGCGAGGCCGACGGGAGATGCTCTGCAGCACGGCGAGGATCGGCCCCTGCGCCGTGGCCTTGGGAAGCGGCGGCTCCGGGCTGCGCAGACACGGCTCGGCATCGAGCGTCGGCAGGATGCTCCACGGTGCCTTCCAACCCGCATCCAGTGGAGGAGGAGGAAAATAAATTGGTTTCCTCGTTTAAATAGGCTGGAAGCTGCCCCGGCTCAAGCTGGGTCAGGGGGTGGTGCTGGGGGATGCTCGTGTTTCCCCGGAGTGCCCCGGTGCAATGGGGACAGAGGGACCGAGGTTGTAGCTGTTCCCCTGATGGATCGGCTATAAAGGAGCTCAGCATGCATGGAAATCACGGCTCTGCTTTCCCCAGCATCCCTCCTCCTCCTCCTCCTCTCTCCCGTGCAGTGTGTGGGGGTCAGGACGGGCCATCCCCCCCCAGCCCCAGGGAGAACCCTGCTTGAAGCACAGCGGTACCTGCAGCTCTGGGGTTAAACAGCCCAAAAGGAGGATTTTCCATGCAGGGAGGTTTGTGGACATACCCGGCATCCCGGCACCTTTCTGCCCGTTACGTCCCAGCTCAATTAATAGAAGGAAGCACCAAACCAGCACAGAAACGCCCGTCGGCACTGGAGGATTGCTCTGCTCGGCACCGGCATCAGCCGGGGGCTGGTTTGCTCCGAACTGGAGGATTTATCGGTAGATGACAGCAAATCTGGGAAAGGACCAGCTTTATCCCATGGCCAGCACAGAATTACTCCTGGAACATCTCCCAAAGTCCAGTGAAACAGCCTCAAAATCCAGTTTCTGCGGGACGGGGCAGCACATGCCTTTGGGGATGGCACATGGCAGCAGCTCGACGTCGCGGGGGGTATTTAGGGTCCCCGAAGATCCGGCCCGGCTGTTGGAAGAGCTGTCGGTGTCAGTCCCCGGGTGTCCGGCGAGCCATTTGGGGGATTTGCTGGATCCTTTCTGGGCTCTGTTTTTCCCCAAGAAGCGGGGAAGGACGTGAGCCTTGGCAATTCCTCATCACTCAGCATCTGATCCGCGCTGAGAGGCCCTCGCTCTTACCCATGTGGGAACAGCGGCGGTAGCATCCGACTCAACTGACGAATTTCTGTGCAGCTGGAGCATCTGGGAACAACCGAAACAGCTCACCTTGGCCCAATTTCCCACCCGCAGAGATCCACTGCTCCAGCCCTGTTTTCGGTAGCGTTTGAAATAACTCTGCAGGAATTTGGATTCACGCCCGGTCCCTTCTTGCCCCAAATCACCCATCAGGGAGAAGTTACCTTTTATCAGGATTTTCCAGATCCCAGCAAACCAGGGTCATCACTGGGCCCTGCGCCTTCACCGATCCTCCTTTTTCTTCCCCAAATGTTAAGGTTTCCCTGGTTGATCCCTTCCTGACCAAGCACCTTTGCTTAAATCATCTGCTTTGGAGCCCGGGATGTCGAGGGAGCTTCCTGGGGACTTCGATGGGTCAGGGCAGACCCAAATCCCCCCACACCCGGGGATACCAGGGCTGCACCCATCCACAGCATCTCCAGCAGAAGGATCTTAAAATATTCTTTGCTGGAGCTTTGGAAAGGAGCTTTCGATTGTTTTAATTGATGGAGGAATCGGGCGGTGAGCAGAAACACAGTAAAAGAAATCAGCAGCGCGTTTTCATCGCTTTTTCCACTCCCCAAAGCTGGTCTGGGAGCAGAGCGGCTTTGCAAGACTTGGGAAAAGCGAGAAAATTCCCCCACCTGTTTGCTTTTAAACAGGCGTCTTTTAAGGAAAAAAACCAACCTCGAGGGCTGTGAACAGTACCCGAAACCAAGCTGGGGCGCGTTATTCATGCACACGAGCTACCCGAGGGGCAGGATCCGCCACTCCACACCCCACGGGGCTACAGAGCAGCAACTCTCTGGACTATAAATCCCCAGATTCCCTGGATCTCACCAGCCCGGCTGTTATTGAGATGCAGGGAGCAGGGGAGAAGGTGACCGCCGACTCCATAAATATTATTGGGGGCGACGGGGCTGCGCGGGGCCGGCGGGCGCAGACAAAGCGCCCATTGAGCTGTCGGCGGAGGCGCGACGGCCCAGCTGCCGCGGGGAGCCGGGATGGGGGTCAAGGTCAGAGGTGGCCCCTGCCCGTATTATTCCCCCCCCCCAGCCCCTTTCCTCATGCCCATAAAATTAATAAAGTTAACTGGCTATCGCCGGCTCGGCGTGCCCAGAGAGGATGCCGGGAAAAGCGGGTGCTGATGGCAGCAGCCACCTTGGTCATGCAGGAGGGGAAACTGAGGCACCGTGCAAGAGCCCAGCATTGCACCCGCTCCAAGGGGGCAGCGCTGGTGTCTTTATCCCTTGGGGACCCTTTTGTGAGTCTGTTTAATAACGTATATGCTTGTTTTAAAGGGTGGCAGACCTGACATCCCCGGCTGTGTGCTGGAGCACCCCCAGGACCATGCCAACACTGCTGGGGAGCCCATGCCCACCCCAAATCCCCCAGCACCCTGCGCCCAGTTCTCCCCGTGCCAGGGGTTTCTCCGTATGGATGGAGAACTGGAGCTTTCAGCTGCACATGGGAGCTGCTGCGAGGGCAGCCCCCGACAGCCCCATCCACCCCCCAGGACCGGAGGGTTCAATCCTGCTGCCACATAAACTTAGATTTTTAGAATATTTTACTCCCTATTAAGCAATCCCTTAGCAACGCTTGTTTCCATGGCAAAGAGCAGAGAACCTCCATGCTGATGCTGAGCTTTTCCTTAAACTATAATTCAGCTCATTTTACTTAGCTGCTGTCCCATAGGCCAGGTCCCCAGCACCCACAGAGGCTGCGCACCCTGGGATGGACCATGGGTTCCTGTTCTGGGCTCCGGGCCAGGCTGGGGACGCAAAGCAAGGCTGGGAACAGGAGATGTGCAGCATGCAGAGCCTCTTCTTGCAAAAAAACGGGGGCTTGGGGCACACTGTGCACCCCGAAAAAGCTGATCTCCATCCCCTACAAGCTCAGCTCTGGAGCTCCTGGGGTTTCAAGGCAGAGCCGTGCCCAGCTGCAGGGCAGCCCAGGCTTCCGAAATTGCTCTAATGAGCCCAGCCGCCAGCGGGGCTGCGGGCTTTCCTTCCATCCCTGCTTTCTTGCGTCTCCAAATCTTAACAAACTCAAGCAAACGAGGCACAGGACACTGGGACAGTGCTGGGTGCCAGCGGGTGCTGCAGCACCAAACCGAATCGGGGGCGGGTGCTTTAGAGCCCGAGTTGGTGGGGGCTGGCACTGCACGGCGAGAACTGCCCTTCCAGCAGCCTCCCTTTTCCAAAGGGACATGTGAGTCACTTAAAAATTGCGATTCCTGCAAAAAATCCAAACGGAAAGGGTATTTTTTCGTTTTCAAAAAATCCCAGCAACATTCTGTGCTCCGCTTGGCATTTTCAAAGAAATGGCTTTCATTCTGATCTATCCATCCTCAATGGAAAAAAGCTCCACTTGGGAGCGATGGCAGGTTCCTGGGACGGACCCTCCATGGCGACATTCCCTCCAGGAATCACCCAGGGTCCCCGTTTTCCACCCCAGAGCCCAAAATCAGTATTTCTGTGGGTGCAAGACCCCTGGCAGACCTGGCATTGCTGGGTTTGCCCATCTCCATCTCCCCGGGAGGAGAAAGGAAACTCTCCTTCCTCGCCGCGCTTTTATTTTGCTGCAGCGCTAACGAATTCTTGCCGCGGTTCGTGCCCTGAAGGAGCCTTAAAACCTCCCAAATTTGACAGCCAAAAATAGCTATCGCTCTGCTTGTTTCCAAGTGTTCACTAGCCCTGATTTATTTACCCCGGTTATTTGAATCCGGCGCACGCTTTGAATCCCAAATCCGACGCAGAATGGAAAAAAACCTGCATCTGTCATTTAGATGCTCTCGCACTCGTTTAACGGGGGGGAATATAATTTCTTCTCGCCCAAAGGGTGTCCCCTGCGCTGGGGGTCCTGGGGAGGGCTGGAAAAGCTGAAAAACATCATGGCATTATCGGCTCCTGGGATTTCCAAGCACCCGGACCGTGCGGCCACTCCAGGAGTATTTTTCCCAGCCCTCGATATCCCCGTTGGCGGTGGGGGAGGCTGCCGGTGCTGCGGGTGAGCAGAGCTCGGGGGGACCCGTGGGCTGAATTACTCAGCGGCACAGGAACGCCGAGCAGCGAGAAGTGCTGGTGGCATCCCCGTGCACCCCCTCCGCCCTGCGCCCGTGCTCCCCCATGCCGGAGCCCATTGGTGCGGATGGAGAAGCCCCTGCCACGTCCCTCCTTGTCCCGGCCCCGCTGTGGTTTTGTGTCCGGGGTGCCGGGGTGCTGCTCGGGGAGCACCGAAAAGCAAAATGCAGATTTTTGGTGCAGAAGGACCCAGGTCGGGCATCTGCAAGGCAAACGGCACGCCGGGATGAAGCCAGGACAAGGCTCCTGGTAGAGGGGGCATCCGAGGGCTTTCGATCATGGCAAATCCCGTGGATTTTCTTCCCACCAGCTTGCACAGCCCAAATCTCTCTCCCTGATGGTATTTCGAGCCACCCGATGCCGACTCTCGGCTCGCTGTAGCTCTGTTTGGAAAGTTTTGAAATTTTTGGGCACTGGATGATTTGCACTGGATGATCCCCCCTGCTTGAGACCAGCATCTCTGGCACTGAGCACCCGCTGGGCTGGGCTCGCGCATGGGCAAGGACGGGCTCAAAACCTTCCCGAAGCTGGAAATGAAGGGATGAAGGGCAGCGAGGGTGGATGGGGCTGCGGGGAGAGGATGGTGCCCCCCAACCTCCCCGTCTCCCCAGCTCCCCCGAAACAGGCTCAGTTTTTCTCATGCACACACACACACGCTCGCCTCCGCCACACCGCTGAAGGGGTGAAATTAATCCCTATGGAAATTTATTTAAATGAATTCCTTGCCTGGACACTCAAGCTGTTCCCAGCCTGGCAAGGGCAGGGCAGCCGGGGGAGGAGGGAGTGCGGACCCCCCGGGCACCCCAATTCCCGCATTACAGCCACATCTCACAGGGTTATTCCCCCCCAGACAGTTGCCGCAGCGGTGCTGAGCCGTGCCACAAACCCAGATTTGGAGCAACAAATTGCCCCCGGGGCTCCAGGGGGGGTCACTTGTGTCTTGCCCCCAGGGTCGGAGCAGGGAGAAGATGCCGGTGGCTCTCGCTGCGCCTCGGCGAAGGTCAGGGGGAAACATCCGAACAGGTTGCTTTGTGCTCCGTAAGCAGCTGGGCTTGGTCAATTCATTAGGGGATCGAGAAATTAGCTGAGCATTTCAATAAATAAGAAATATTGGTTGTCCTGCCCCAAACACACCTCCGTTAATTCATTCATTTCATACTGTCTGCAGCAGCGAGACAGAGCCCTTCGCGTTCCCATCGCACTGGATGAGCTGCTGAGATCCCCGTCCCGGCCCCGGCCATCCCTGCGCCAGGCGCTGCACAGATGCTCGGCTCCAGTGGTCTCACCCCACGCGATAGGGGAGGTGGGGGGCAGACGGGGACCCCCTTGGCTACGGGGAGGCAGAGCAAGCGCTACTGTGAACCCCAAGGTCCTGGGAAGCAACGCAGCCACCCCCGGAGAGGGGGATCCAGGGCATCTGCATCCCCCAGACAAGGCTCTTTGGAGATGGGGCGCAGATGTGGTGTTGTCAGTGCAGGCAAGGGCCGAGGGAGATCTGGGAAGAGGCGTTTGACGTGGGATTGTGGTGGGAGAGGTTGGATTTGCAGGGATCCCGGCTTTGCAGGGGACCCCTCCGGCAGCGAGCGTCCTCCCTGCACCCCGGCGGCTTTGCAGCGTCCCGGAGAGAGAGCGCAGCCGGGCTCTGGCAAAGCCCGAGCATAAAAGCACTGAGAAGGAGCTTTTTCCAAGCGCAATATTCATGCTGAAGCGTCGGGCGATCTCAGCATGCGCAAACGCCCTCACGCCTTCCCTAGCCCTGCGTGGGCATCCGTGCGCACGGGAGGGGACTCACGGCCCCGCGTGCATCCCTGGGGGCACCGGCGTGCACGGGATCAGAGGGGCTCGGGGGAAGGAGCCCCTCCGATCAGCCTGCGCTGATTCCCCACCCCACACAGACCACGGAGGGAGATGGACCCGAACCCCAAAGCTGGCAGAGCCCTCGTGGGGGATCAGAGCTGGGTGAGCCGGCACGAACAGGCACTTCTCGGGGATTTATGCCATGCAGCACTTGTCAGCGCAGCTTTAGCACCCCATAAAGCAACGCCGAAGGCTGAACGTGAAGGGAGAGCACAAGGATGCCCCGACGAGTCGGCCAATTAATGAGCGAATTCGGGCTCAGGCCCTGCAAAGCTGCATAAGGGAAAGGCTGGGGGGGGACACGGGCGTGGGGAGGAGGGGGAAAATGGAGGAGGAAGCTGGGATTAGGGGAGGCGTGCGTGCACTGCGACATGGCGTGGCAGCCCCGGTGCAGGCAGCAGCTAACGCCATGTATGTTCATCTGCAGGCAGCTGCCCAGCAGCGCACCGGGGGCTTTGCTGACTGCACCCCACAGTCAGGGCACTGGGACCCCCCGCAAGCCACCAGCAGCAACAAGGCCATGAGTAAAGAGGTGCCACCGCATGCCCCGGGGACGGCGTGAGGGTCAGCCTGTTCGCAAGAGACCTGGCACAAAGCACGGCTCTCGGTGAGGATTTTTTGGAGCAGCCCGTGGGAAAGGGGTGGGAGGTGGGGACCCCGTGAACCCCACAGCAGTGCCCAGGTCCCCCCAGAGCTCTCGCTGCTTTGGGAGCATCACCTTAAAGATCTTGCATGAGTTTTGCAGGACACAGCCCCCTCTCCTGCCTGGGTGGGAGTTCTTCTCCCCATTAGACACCGGCAACGACATGGTTTTTCCTGCTCCTGCTGTCACCTGCCCTCTTTCAAGATGTCCCAGGGGGTCACCGGCCACTTAAATACACGCTGACCCCAAACTCCTGCCTGTCCCCACTGCCAGACCCCATTAGAAATGTCCCCAAGTGCATGGCAGGATGGGGACTGCGGTTGTAGGGACAGCAGAAATGATCCGGGCAGGGAGTTGGCATGGTGGTGACACGGTCACCTCCCGGCCGTCCCGCAAGGGCTCAGCCCCAGCTCTCACCGGGCTGGGACTGGGCTTACACCAGTTTCTCCCATTAACAGTTGACATGAGCGGACACCGTGGGGTCCAGGTGACCAAGAAAGGCTGGAGGAAAGCCAAGGCTCGGTTTGAAGCATGGGCAGGATCCGTGCAGATGCCCTTCCCGTCCCCAGGGTAAGGGCTTGCTCCCTTCCTTCCTGCATGAGCAGCCCCACGGCTGAAGCCAGACGTGCCTGGGGGGTCCCACCCGGGGTCCCCCCCCACACCTCGGTGCCAGATGGGGTGTACGGACAGCGAGATGACATCCCGGGAAGCTAGAGGGACACAGAGCCGCTGCCACCGAGCCCGAAGAGTCGGGAGGACGAGGTCTGCAGCTTGACGAGGCGAAAGGGAAAAACAAATCCCGTGCGTGCATTAAAGGTGTTCAAAGCCCCCAGCCGTGTCGCAGCCTGGTCTCCCTCGTGCCACTGGTGTTTGAGCAAGATTTTGCCCCTTTTTCTTGCAGGACACCCCAAATCCCTGCGAAACCTGGTGTCCAGGGTGTGTTTTCTTCCCGGCAGGTCGAGCTTTTATCTCACCAGCCCTCTCCTTCCCCGCGGTGGGAGGTGAGGGGTGCCCCGAGAGGGTCCCAGCCCTGGAGCGGACGATGTCCCCTCCCTTTTGGGCTGGGGGGAGGCAGGAGCAGCCCGGCTTTGGGCTTGGCCGGGATGGGGACGGGCACGTCTCACGTCACCCTCGCTCCCTCTCCTTCTCCTCGTTTCCACCCCAGACCTGGGAACAGGGTCTGGCCCCGCTTTGCCAGTCCACAGGGCTCCCCGGGGGTGGCCCTGACGGGGGATGGGACAGGTTGTGCAAACAGGGACCCGCGAGGGACAAACACCCAGCCACCACCGCCGGCTCCCAGTGCACTGACTGGTTGCTCCAGCCCCAGCTGGTGCCGCTGGTCCTGAGTCTCACTCCAGCCCTGCAGCCCCCATTTTTCTGTCTTTAAGTCAAATTTCAAAGCCAAAAAAGAGCCTGCAGCTCCAGGAGCAGGCAGGGGACGATGCACAGTGTCACCGCAGAGTCACCGATGACTCCAGTTGCTCACTTGGCATCGGGGTGCTGGAGCCGTGGAGCCGGTGCTGGAGCCGGGGAGCCGGTTCCGGGTCCAGCCGGGGCTGCCGGGGCTCAGTGCCCTCCCCAGGGGTCCCACCGGTGTTTCTGGTGACCAGTTAAGCACAGCGTGGGTGACGCGGGGACGGGCTGGCTCCCCTACAGATGCGTCGGAAGGCCATCCTCGCCGAAACCCCCAGCACGCGCTCGCCCACCCGCCGCCGCCAGCGACCCAGACGCCCAAATATTGAGCTATACATTAAATTACCCGGGGGAAAGGGCCGGGAGGGAGCCGGAGCACGTCAGAGGGAGCGTGGCAGTTTGTTATGCTAACCGAGGGGGGCTCCGCTCAGGGGACATGTCGGAGAGGTCTGAAGAGCAAGGAGTTCACAGGCCCTCTCCTTTTGTCATGCTAAAAGTGCAACACAGAAAATATATACAGGCAGCTGCTCAATGGAGCGTGAAATACAAGTGATTTCTCCGGGAGCCCTGGGTAATGCGATGCAGCCCGGACAATGCCCACCACCGCCCGCCGCCCTCTTTGTGCAAAATGGGAAACTTCTGCTGGGGGGGAACGGGCACAGACCGGCTCCCGGCCCGCCAGCTGCCCCAGCATCGTCCGGAGGTGGAAAGTCCCCGAGTCGGTCCCAGGCCACGGTGCCCATGGGGTCCCCCAGCTGCGGGACCAGCGGGAGCTCGGTTGTCCGGGGATCGGCTCCGGCGCGGTGGGCGCGGTGTGGCTGCCGAGCCCCAGCCCTTCGAGGAAACGTGTCCCCCCCCCCGGTGCGTATGGGGACCATGCTGGGCCTGGCACCCCCTCACTGGGTGCAGGGCCGGGGTGGCCCGTTAATTCAATGACTTTACGGCGGCACAGACAACGCCCGTTGCGTTGCGGCAGCTCCCTTTGCTGATGCTAATTCGGGCATCTCTGCAGGAGCGGTGTAAAATCAGTCCTCAAAGGGGCTTTTGTGTCCTGGGGGAGGGCGGCCGGGCTGGGGGTGCTCTGAGCATCCATCTTCCACCTTTCCCTCCTTTTTTTGTGTCTCGGCGGAGCTGAAAGCCGACGCCGTGGGGGCTGCGAGGATCCTGGGGCCCTGCGTTCATTCCAGAGATGCGGAGCCACCGGTTTGTGCAGACCCTGCGGCCGGTGCTGCGCCCCGGTGCAAGGGCTGGGGGTCTGGGGTCCTGGGGGCACCTGGGGGTTCTGGGGGGGCCAGGACACGGGCTGCGCCCAGCCAGCAAAGGTGAGGGAGCAGGCTGCTTCCCCTGGCCCTGGCTCGGCTCGCAGCCGGGGGCACTTGGCAGCCAGGATCGGGCCGCTTGGGGCAGGCTGGGGAGGGGGGGGCTTTGGCATCACAGCCCCGCGTCGGTGCAGGGGCTGCTCAGGTCCCGGCCATGCTGGCACAGGGGGCACGCTGGGGGCTGCACGGCCAGGCCACCCTGGGGGTGGCACCCCCCAAAAGCCTGGGTACCCCAACCCGCGGGGGATGCTCGGGGCACGGGCGGAAGCGACATCTAGTGGGAAGCGCATCCCTTCGCCTGGGCGATCGATATCCATGGCAACCCCTTGGGGCCCCCAGCACCCTGCCTGGACCAGGGGCACCCACCAGCACCCGCAGAGCCCCCCGTCAGTGTGAGCGGGTGCTTCTTGCAGGGCAGGGCTGTCACAGCCCTAAATGACCCCGAGCTCAGCTGAAATGCCTGCAGAGCCCCGCCGTGACGCAGGTGCCGGCATCGTGGTGGGCCCTGAAGCCCCTTACCCACCGTCAGCCTGGACGAGCTGCACCCAGCGGGCTCTGCCCTGGCCTCGTCCACCTTCAGCTCCTCCAGCGCTCGCAGGGAGACACAGCCAGCAGCAACGGGGGGATAAATGCAGGAGAGGAGCCCGTTTATCTTGCAAGGAAGACGTGGGCAAAAGGACACGGCAGGCGAGATGGTTACAGCCCGCCCCGTGGCATCATCGCTCCACGGAGGGCACTGGGAAGGGGAACGTCCCAGTTCAGCCAGCTCCGGGCTCAGGGTGGAGGAGGACGGGGAGGCCACGGGGATGGAGCCGCCGCTGCCCAAACCCCTGTGCCCTCCTTTGCCCCTGAAATACACTGCCCGGGGGCTGCATGCAGGGACGGGCATCGCAGAGCCTCAGCCCGAAGGGGCCCTTCAGGTGCAAATACACACCCACATGTGTGCACATATATAAATAGGGGGTGCAGGCATATACATGTGTATGATTTAATTTACATACGGACATGCAGCCGCTGCTGGGGCTGTGCCGCTGTCCCGCACAGCGCAGCCGGGGCTCGAACCCGCGACCCCGGGGCCGCGCGGGGACCACAGCTCCCAGGAGGCAGCGCCCGCGGAACCGGGCGCCGCGGAGGGCCCGCCCCCGCCCAGTACCGCCTCTCCATTGGTCGAGAAGCTGTCAATCAACGGCAGGGCGGCGGTGGCGGCGGGCGGGCTTCCTGCGGCCGCCTTTGCACTGACCCCGGCATGGTGAGCGCCGGCCGGGGTGTCTGCCCAGGGGGGCCTGGCCCCGGGGGTGTCTGCCCGGGGGGGGCCATAGCCAGGCTGTTCGGGAGGGTGCGTGCCTGGGGGTGCACGCCCGGGGGGGTTGCATGCCCAGGGGTGCATGCACGGAGGGTGCGTGCCCGGGCCGTGCATGCCTGGGAGGGTGCAGGAAAAAGTGTGCGTGCCCGGGGTGTCCCAGGGGTGTGCACACCCCGAGGGTGCACGCCCGGGGTGTCCTGGGGGGGTTGCACGCCCGGGGGGTCCCTTCCCGGGGTGTGGGGTGCCTGCCCGGGGTGTGGGGTGCATGGCCGGGGTGCCCCATAGCAGGGAGAGGGGCTGGGGGAAGCAGACAGCCCCGGCACTGCAGGCTGGTGGGGGGCTCCCCAGCTCCCCCCAGCTCTGGGAGCCCAAGTGCCGGGGTGGACCCCTGAGGGTGTCCCCGGCGCAGGCGGTGATGGGGGTGCAGGTGGTGGTGAGCCTGCTGGCAGCCAGCGTCATGCAGAAGATGGCCCCGCACTGCTCCTTCGCTCGCTGGCTGCTCTGCAATGGCAGGTACGTGGCCCGTCCCTCCCTGCTCGTCCCTGTGGGGCCTTGGGGACACCCGGCACCGCTGACACCCGACTGCTCCCTTCCAGCTTGCACCGCTACAAGCACCCCTCGGACGAGGAGCTCTGCGCCCTGGCAGGCAAGCAGCGCCCCAAGGCCAAGCGGGACAGGTCAGCTCAGGTCGCGACCGTGGCTCCGGTGGGCCGGAGGGACTAAAAACAATAAATATTTTGGTTTGGTGCTAATGGAAGTCATGCCGGCGTGCTGTGGGACTCCCCTGGGGAGGTGCGGTACCGACAGCCCCGGCCGCAGACGGGCTCGCGGTGGGTGCTGGTGATGAGGAGCCCCAAGCCGGGGACCTGCCGCCACACGAGGGGTTTTCGGCACCGTCCCACGGTGTCCTGCACAAGGGACGAGCCAGCTCTTTGTCTGCCGTCCCGAGCCTGGGTTTCCCTTGCAGGAGGATGAACGGCGTGACGGATGACAAGCCCCTCTCCGTGCCCCGGGACATCGACCTCCGCCTGGACACCAGCCCCATCACCGCTGTGGATGCTCTTGGTAACCCCCACAGCCTCAGCTCCAGCACCCTGCCCGTGCACCCACTGCTCCCTCTACACACAGGACCCAGGCCTCGCCCTGGACCCAGGACCCTCGGCCATGCCTGGGACCCCCCGCGGGTCCCCGCAGGGTGGTGATGTGTCCCTGTGTCACGCCAGTGCTGCGTTATTTCCTGGAGTACCAGTGGTTCGTGGATTTTGCTGTCTACTCCACTGCTGTGTACGTCTTCACCGAGGGCTACTACTGCCTGGCGGACCCCCAGAAGGAGACGAACATCGGGGTGCTCTGGTGCCTGCTGACGGTCGTCTTCTCCGTGTATCCTTCTGCCGGCTTTTGGGGTGCGACTGCTGCCACCCACCGGGTCCAGGCTGCCGACGGGTGGGAGGGGGAACCCACCATCCTTGGTTTTTCCCCATTAAAAGCCAGTTGAGGTGGAAAATTTAAATTTATGGATTTATAAACCACTCACTGATGAGCTCTAAAGGTGCCTAATGAGAGCCTTCCCCGGGGAGAAGGTGGCGGTGGCCTAATGACGTGGGTGGTTTACGACGTGCTAATGAGCAGGGGGGGTCCTGCTGGCATTGGGGGGGTTCCTGAAGCCCCCGGTTTCCTTGACGGCCTCCCCTCGCCCGCAGCAAGGTCTTCTTCATGGTGATGCGCCATTACTTCCGCTCAGAGGAGGGAGGCGAGCGCTCCGTCTGCCTCACCTTCGCCTTCTTCTTCCTCCTCCTCGCCATGGTGGCCCTGGTCATCCGTGAGGACTACCTGGAGTTCGGCCTCGAGCCCGGTGGGTGAGGGGGGACTGGGAGAGGTGGGTGGGCAGGGGGCCCTGGGGCTGTGGACACCCCACTCACAGGGGGTCCCTCCCCACAGGGCTGGCCGGAGTCAGCAGCAACCTGGAGAGCATCCTGAAGCAGCGGGGCTGGGAGTGGACGTGAGTTGGTGGTAGGGCGGGAAAGGAAACGGGATTTTGGGGAGGTTTTTTGGAAGTCTGGGGTGGGAACCCCTCCGGGGCTCACCGGGGATGGGGCCGACCCGTTTCCCCCACACTGCCGTCTCTCTCCGCAGGCTGCCGCTCGCCAAGCTGGCCTTCAAGCTGGGGCTGGTGGCCCTGTGCTCCTTCCTGGGCGCCTGCCTGACCTTCCCGGGGCTGCGCCTGGCCCAGACACACCTCGACGCTCTCCGGATGGCGGCCGACAAGCCCCTGACCCAGTTGGGTGAAATCTGCGGGTGGGGAAGGAGGCGAAGGGGTCGGTGCCAGCGTCTCGGGGGCCGGGACACCCTTCCCGGCTCTGCGGCTGCAGGGCGGCAAGGAGGTTTGGTGGTGGGAGAGGGTGGAGGGGGTGCGGGTGAGGATCGATCCCTGCCCGCGGAGGGATGGAGGGGGGGAGCAGGGGGCACCAGGCTGCACGGGGGTCTCTGATGGCTCTGCCGCAGGGTCCTGCTCCACGTGAGTTTCCTGGCGCCTGTCCTCGTGGTGGTGATGTGGATCAAGCCCATCTCGCGGGATTTCCTGCTCCACGCGCCCATGGGCAAGCAGACGGTGCAGATGTAAGTGGGGGACCGGCAGCGGGTCTGACTCTGTGCCCCGGCCTCCTTGCTCCGAGGGGAAACTGAGGCACGGGTGCACCAGTCTACCTCCTCCAACACCAGTAGCACTCCCCATCCTCACCACCACCACCACCACCACCTCTCCCATCAGACCCCCTCTCTGGGGCACGGGGGGGGTTTCTGGACCCTGAGATCTCCCTGACAGCCCCCTCCTCTTGCCCCAGCATGTCGGACTCTGCCTACAACACCGCACGCCTCTGGACCATCGTCGGCCTCTGCTTGTTGCGCCTGGCTGTCACCCGCCACCACCTCCAGGCGTACCTGGGCCTGGCCGAGCGCTGGGTGGAGCAGATGAGGAAGGAAGCCGGGCGCATCGCCGTCCTGGAGATCCAGCGCAAGGTCTGGACGCGGGAGCTGGGGTGGGAGTGGGGGTCCAGGCACGGCCACCGGCCTCCTGCTGATCCCCACTGCCCGTAGATTACGAGGATTTACTGCTACGTCTCCGTGGTCAGCCTGCAGTACCTGGGGCCCGTCATCCTCACCCTCCACTGCACGCTGCTCCTCAAGACGCTGGGTAAGGAGGCGGCGGGGGGATGTGGGGGACACGGGGGCTCCGGAGGGGCAGGATGAGACCTGCAAGTCATCGTCAAGCTGTCAGCATCCAAGGCGTCCCCAGGCTCTCAAGATGTGCTTGGCAGTTGGCATGAACCTAGTACATGCAGCGAGCGTGCTGGGACTCAGCCACCAGCACGTCTGTAGCACGGGGATGGGGCTGCAGTGCAGGGACTGACCCCCACGGACCTGGCCCCTCTGTCACGCAGGGCACCATTCGTGGGGGCTGTACCCGGAGCCCCCTCCCCTCGCTCCGGCAGCGACCACAGCACCGCCGCGTCCCGGCGGCGAGGACGGAGAGGATGTGCGTGCCGCGGTGGAACAGATCACAGGCGTCTTGGGTGGCATCTTCACCCCCCTCTTCTTCCGCGGACTCTTTGCCTTCCTCACCTGGTGGGTGGCCGCCTGCCAGGTCGTCACCAGCCTCTTCGGCCTCTACTTCCACCAGTACCTGGCAGCCTCCTGACTGGGGGGAGCTGGGACCCGCCTTGGGGTGCAGTCGGTGCCCGGCTGCTGGTCCCCTTGCTCCTGCCTCGGGTGGTTTCCCCCTTTGCACGTGCCCATGGCACACGTGGACATGCATGTGGGGACATTTCTGCCACCAGCTCTCATCATGACGGGTTTTATGCATCCAGGCCAGCATGGGCATCGCCTGCTCCTGCCGCCGATCACCACCGTGCCTGCTCTCGCCCTGCCACTGCTCCGGGCTGAGTCCCTCCGGTCCCTCTTCCCCTTCCCAGCCCCGCACAGTGATGGAGGAGCTGAAGCCCCGCAGTGGGGTTTGCTGCTGCCTGCTCCGACCCGTCGCGGCTGCCCAAGGCTCTGCTGCTGTGTTTTTCTCGAGGGCAGCAGCTCCTGGCCGGTACCTGCCGGGCAGAGGACTCGGCGGGGATCGCCCTTGTGTGGTAGAGACCTCACAGCCAGGCTGGAGCAACAGCTTGGCTTGCCAGCACGGACTTTGGGGTTTGCTCTGCCTAGACTTTGCCTCCCCTGGCTGAGGGCGAGTGTATTTTTGTAGGGTTGCTGCTCTGGCCAGCTGGGTTGAAGCTCCTTGGGGTCATCCCTCTGCTTCGTGTGAAATCCTCAGGCCCAGCAGCCTCGGCTGTTGGCTGTTTGAGAAATAAATAAGTAACCCAGAGTCTTTGCCACACTGAAAGCTGCTGCTTTGTTTGCGCTTTGTGGCCCTGAAGCCCCACGAGCAGGGCAGGGGGTCCCACGGTGTGAGGGCAGCTGCCTTTGGGCAGGCGGGCGAGCAGCAAAGCGCCATCCATGTTACCGCAGCAATGGGAAGAGGCTGAGCACTTCAACAAACCCCGCAGCCTGGCCTCATCGCACTCGAGGAGACCACCTCACGTTCACCCCATCACAGCCCGACGCGGCGCCTGTTCCTGGCCCTTCCTCCCCTTGGCACTGGGATCGCACCCGGGCTGATAAAGCGCTGCTCAGCCCGACGGCGGCTGCGGGGGGACGGACAGGGTCCACAGCCCCTTGTCCATCTCAGCCAAGCTCTTCCCCGCTGCATGGTGGGTGCTGGTCCAGCTGCATGAAAAAGGATTAGCAGGTCTGGGCTGCTCAGAGAAAGGGAGAGGGGCTCTGATCCTATTTGATAGGCTTGTAATGGTCTTAATTCCCTCTTGCTAAGGGCCAAGACGAGAAGCCAGCCCTTTGCCCGGTGTTAACAGGGCTAATCCGGACAGCCCTCCTCCGCCTGGTTCCCGAGTACCCACTCTGCAGACACAGTAAAAGCCATTTTGCAAAAAAATTATGGGGAAATTCCCCTTTAGCAAACAGCTGGGGAAACCAGAGCCCAGAGCAGCACTGTTAACCAGCACAGGGCCAGGAGGAATTTGGCTCCAGCAGCACTGTCACCAAGACCTGGATGGAAAGGTGCAAGGGAGAAGCGATTCCCCCAGGGCCAGGATGCAGAGGGACTTGTTCCAGCCTGCGCCGTCCCATTAAAAGCTAGTCCGACTGCCTTGATGGCTCATTTATCTAATTTTCCTTAAGCATGTGGAGGAAGCAGCCGGGGGCTGAGCTGGCAGGGAAGCCTTCGCAGCAGGAGGACGGTTGCTAGGGCCTGGGGTTGTGCTGCATTCAGACATGCAGACAGTTCCTCCCCTGAGATCTGCCCAGACGTGACCCTCTCAGGCGGGGACAATGACTGATAGACTAGCCAAGAGCAGGAGACAGATCCACAGGCACTGAAATTGGGCCACATCAAATAAAATGAAAGAGCCCCCCCATCTTCCTCTCCCCAGAATTATTTTTACTCTTTGTAGCTTTGCTTTATTTAGAATATGGTACGGGCTGGGCTCTGCTCTGCACAGGGCCACGCTCAGGCTCTCAGCAGAGAGGGGAGCAGCTGGGACCAAGAGGTTTTGTTGCTGCAGAGGCTCCGCTGACACCAGGAGTCCTTGCCGTGACCCAGATCTGGCCTCGCATCGCCCCTGCGCCCCCGAGCACACCTACCTTCGGCTCCCGCTGAGCCAAACTTGGCAAGAAACCACGGTCTGGGGAGAGGACTTGGATTGCAGCAGCTCCTGGAGCTCTTCCTTCGTGCCCTGGCAGGGAGGGAAGCAGTGAGCCCTGCCTTCCCACCCCACTTCCATCCAAAATGAGATCCCCTTACCATCCTTACTGCCTGCATCCTGCAGAGCTGCTCCTGCTTGGAGCAGAGGGAAATTTCTAATCGCAGCTCTCTCCGTGGCTGGCAGCCCAAACCAACCTGGGTGGATGCTCCCCCTGCACACAGGGAGCCAGAAAGCCAAGGGGAGGGATGCTACCCTCAACTGGCAGGGTCCAGAGGCAGCTGGTCCAGGGCAGGTCGACAGGGACCGTTCTCCAGCTCCGGCACAGGCTTCCTGCAAGGTTTAGTGCAAAACTAAACTGAGTTTGCACTAAACTGAGCCTCTGGGTCTCAGTTTCCCTTGGGGTACAACCAGACATCGGCGCTGCCCTGCCTTGCAGGGAGCAGCAGTGGGCTGCAGGGAGGTTACTCCGGGAGGGCTGGCTCTGTGCTCACTGCTGAGATTTGCCATCTCGCGCTCCTTGCAAGGTAGGAAAAGCATCGCAACGGCACATCCACGCTAGGCCTGAAATGCAGCTGAAAGCACTGAAAGCCCCAAGAGCTGAGTAGAGGTTGAGCAGCAGCCGGGGGACCCCCAACTTCGGGGAAGCGGCCGGGCCATGCCTAAGCCGACAGTGCCACCTGCTGCCATTGCACACCCGTCCCCGTCCCACACTGCGGCGCTGGGGACGGGGACAGCGCAGGCCTCCTCTGGAGGAACCACAGGTTTTGAGCCAGCTCCAGAGGGGCTTTCCTTCCTTCAAGCTTCTCCTGACTTCCCTGGGAGGGACTTTGGAGGGAGCTCCATGCACAGGAGACCTGTGTGGTTGGGGGCACAGTCAGCACTGCAAGAGGTACCCCCAGCCACAGCCCCCCCCCAGCACCCCCGTGTTTAGTTTAGTCCCTCAATAAACCCACCTCGATGTGCCAGGCCCCTCTCTCTTATGAGCAACGTACAATAGGAGACACCCTCAGAGAGCCTGCAAAGTCAATTATATTTTTTATTAAATATACATCCTCTCTTGGCACAAATCTTAAAATATATAAACATTATATAACAAAGTGTCTTCACTGCAATAAAATAGAACTCCAGATCCAAGAAAAGCAGTCAAAATTGACACACACGCATACACGCACACATCGATGGTGAGGACACATCTTGACAAAAGGCATTTAACAGTGTTTGTGCTAATATATGCATAGACCACACAGGCAGTGAACAGTGCTGGGAAACCCTGCGTCACATGGCATTTAAGGGGGAGCTGGGGGTAGCAGGAGGAATCAGCCCCTACAATTAAAAAAAAAAAAAAAAAGGCTGTTTTGTAGGAAGGCCACCTCCTCCTCTGGCCCAGTCCAGGTAGGGAGGGTCCGTAACCTGGCTCCCTGCGGAGCCCAGGTACCCAGTCAGGCACTGGGGAAATGGCACGGGAATTATCCCACTGCATTTCCTCCTCCTCCTGCCCGTCCAGGACTGGCACCAGACTCGCTCAGGGTTGCCACAGTGCTTCTGCTCAAAGTTTCCTTTCATGCCTCATCTGCTTTTGTGTAAAAGACACCAGAGGGTGAAGATGATAGTGCTCAAGTCCTTCTAGGCAGAAGGCGATAAGAAGTTAACAGAAGTACCACTACTTTTCCATAGAAGCTATGAAACTGCCTTTGGAGAGCTTCCACAGAGTACCAATGCTACACCACGCTACCCACCCCGTGGCTTTCAGTGACTTCATGCCTCAGGAGGCCACGACTCCTCTCCCGATCCTTCCACCACAGTCCTGCCAACCACCAGCCGGCTCTTCGGCGGCTCCGTCTTCCCGGGGAACTGGCAGAGGTCTGCACAGGGCACGCAGGGCAAAGGGGTTTGCAAGAAGCCAGCTCAGATCCCACCTCTCACATAGTCAAGTTCCCTAACTGACCCTCCGAGGCTCCCAGAAGGACCAGCTCTCCCCGAGCTACCTACCCAGCAAGCGGCCACTTTCACAGAGCACAGCGGGCATCACGTGGAGGTACCGAAAGAGGAAACGATAAGGAGCAGCATTTCACAGCTTGTGAAGGAAAGGTGCTAGGAGAAGGAAAGGCGCTAGGCTGGACAAGTAGTTCAAGAACCTTTCAAGAAAATCTTCTGCCTCATCAACTAGTGCCTTTAACTTCTTGCCCGCACACACAAGCATCCCTGCCTGTGAGTGGGAAGCCTGGTTGGGCTGTTTGGGCATCGCTATCAAAGCTGCAGTTTTGTCATTTTGGATGCATCTCATTGGACCTGATGTTCTCGAAGTGCTAGTGCAGGACTAAAGGTGCAGAAGCAGGGAGGGAGAGTAGACAAGAAAAAAAAAAAGCACAAATTAATGTTTGGCGGTAACGCATTAAGGAACAATGAGAAACATGACTTGAAAATAAAAGCAAGGCATTTGAGAAGAATAAAATGAAAAAACTGGGGAATTTGGGGTAGTAAAGAAGTTCTAAAGAAAAGAAGGACTAGAGAATATTCCTGTTAGACTTGTCTCCTTTCTCAGAGCTAAAGGCAATCAACCTTCTTAGCCAGCACACAGGCACCCTCCCTTTCCAAATCAGCATGCCCCAAGCTCCTCGGGCTCTCATTCCAGGCAGCAGAGAGATCTGGAACATGTCTCAATTCATGCAAGAATTCAGAGAAGGGAAGAGAGAACACTCTGTTTCTCCTTTTCTACATTCAAATTAGAGAAGAAAAAAGGAAAAAAAAAAAGAAGCTATTTAAAACAACCCAAAGCACTAACACACAGTTGCTCTGAACACTTTTGCCCAAGAAACAAAAGCACCAAAACCATTACAGACTGAATTCAAAGATCTGTCTCTGAACAAACACTCAGCCTGCAAAACTTGGGAAAACGTGTTTGGCTACAATTCCATTGAATTAAAATCAGGTGCAGCTGCTAATTAAGGAACAACTTATCTGAGCCCAATACTTCCAAGTCTGGCTGTGCTTCAGGTCTCACTGCTCAGCTCAGAGCCCCCAGGCTCTAGATGAGCTGCCTGCACCGCGTTTCAGCTGCAAGGTGGGCGATGCCAGGGTCAGCCAGCCAGAAGCTGCCTCCTCCGCAGGCTTCCCGTTCGTTTAATACACTAGCTGCACTCCTGACGTGGCAGAAGGTACCCTGTGCAGATCTGCCCTCCTGCTCAGTCCCAAACAAGAGACTAGTCATCCAGTGTAAATCCTTTCTCAGTCAGGACCCAGGAGGAATTAAGCCACCTCTGTTGCCATAGGGGTTCAGTGATGCTCAACATCTCATAAGACAAGGTCTGCTGCGCTTGCCTCCGAGACGACCTACCGTACTGTGGAGCAAAGGAGCCCGCTCTAGCTTGGATGCCACAGTTCAGCTTCCTCTCGTCTTCATATAGTACCCATCGGCTGTGCAGAAAGGACCGTGCTTTGAACCAGCAGCCTCCAAGCTGAGAGAGAACTTGGCATGGATTGTACACACAGTCAGACACACATACACACGCGTACGCACAGTCAACTGCTGACACACCTAGTTGCTGGTCTGTACCTCACTTTTGTGGTAGGATGCAACTGCCTTAGTATTTCCTCACTGGGCCAGACAAGATAAAGACAAGAGCAGAAGTAATTGGCTTCTCCATTGGAGAAAAGAAATCAGAGCTCTTGCAAAGGACTAAACAAAATTTCACCCGAACAAAGAGAACAGCTAATCATCTTCCATTAGCAATGGGAGCAAAAAATATACAGAATTCATGGCTATCATCTCTAAAGACTCTTAAAACAACACCACCTAACATTTCTTTAATTAAATCAGTGGCTGCAGTCAAGTTTCACAACGGAAATCATCATTTGTGGGCTTGGAGGCAGAAATTACTGAGGTTAATACCCCGCCCATCCACAACCATTAAAGTATGATCGATCCCACGTGTTCTGGGAACAACATGCATGCTAATACTTCAGTATGCTGGCTCCCTGCCATGTGGACAAAGTGGAAGTGTAGGTGCTCAATTCCTAGGGAAATATTTGGCATTAGAAGCAAGTTATGCTCCAAAGAACAAGTGCAAAGACAAAAGAAAGGAGAAAGCTATTTCTACCAATTGTGCAATCACCTCCATTCCCATTAGTAAAGCCATGACACAAGGCTCAAACTACAATGGCTAATACACATACACCAGAGAAGGACAGCTTTTAAATTATGCCTTAATTTTCTTTTATACATTACGGACTATATCGGCTGGAAAGGGATTTTTAATCTTGGCTTATGTAATCTGATTCTCAGAGAAGTCTAAGGTTTGCTCTGACCTCTCTTGCACTCCAAATTTATTACAGGAATGGAACATAAAACAAAAACACCCCCAAATCTCCATTTCCCTGAAAACAGATTTGAAATAGAAACACTGAAAGGTACTTTACCATTCATTTTCAAATTGCAACTGGAAATGATTGGCACTATATATAATTTCTGAAGGATCAATAGTGGCTGTGGTACTCATTTTCCCAAGGACCCAGTCGGTCCAGAAAAACTTTAGGAATAAAAGCAAGGGGGCTTAGGTGTGGACTAATGAATGGAGGCGACACAACCTACACAGCAGGCACCAAAAGACAACAAGGTTGTTCAGAAGCAGGGCCAGCAGCTTGAGTCAACTACTAGGCTGTATTCACCAGACGTGAACAGCCTTTCAGGATAGCTAAGTCTGCATCACACGTGCATCTTTGAGATGTTTGTTCTTGCATCGTGCATAAAGCGGCAACAATAATACTGAAGGACAAAACTGCTTAAGTTTTAAGTATGTAACAGTTCCTTTTCTAATGCATTAATACTACAGTCTGCCAAATCCCTCAGAAAACGCTGCCTTTAAGACCATGACAACAACGGAAGGGTTTGGGTAGCCTGAAAGCACTACTGCCGTTCGACTCAATCCAGTTTGTGAATCCAGGCACAACCCCAACTCAACAACACTGACGACAAACATGAGAATTTGATTTACAAAACTGCTCAGAACTTTCCTCCCCTGCTGCCTACAGTCTTTGGTAATCTCAGAGGGACATGGCAAGCAAGGGATATTTTATGCAACAAAACTCAGAAATGAGAAGAACATTTGAAAAAGGGCAGCATTTCCAAGCGGATCTCACATTCAACTTCCAGAACAAAAGAAGTGACCTGGACCTGTTAAATCCTGCTGTGTCCTGTTTTATGGAGACTGATGCTTACAGGTCAGAGGAATCTGGAATTCCCTACAGACTAACTGGAATTATTGCACTTGGCAGACTGCCTCCAGCTAACATGTGTTCAGTAACTAAGAACTGCCTTCCAGAGCAGCAGTCACTTCCCAGATTCAGGGGTTCACTCCAACAGCACCGAGTCCTCTCCTTCATCATCCACCACTTCATCTGCCCACAGAGACCAGGTGAGGAGCCAGCAGCAGCACAAGTTTGTTTGAGAGGCTCCACTCCTGGTATCAAAGAGTAAAACAGAAGGGTGAGGCAGCTACTTTAGAGGACTCAGTTCTGCAGAATTGTAAGAAGAATCTTGTTTAGGAAAGGGTTATTTTCAGGTCAAGGTCTGCAAATAACTCAGAGGTTCATTAAAAAGAAAAAAATCCAACAACAACAGAAAAACAAACAAACAAGAAAGGTAAGTTCTCAGCTGCAGGAGAGCATGTACAAAGTGAGGGAACGCTAGCATTGCTCTTTCTACACGTGTTGTACTTTTCCCCAGCAAGGGCTGTGGGGATTAAGCTACTACCTTTCAATATTAGTGCTGTGCTGTAATTTACGGAGAAGGATCTGCGTCAGGTCAAAGGTTGTGAAGCTTATTCCCACTGCAATTGGACCTTTGACCCAGTTCATGCTGAGTCCTTTGTACAAGCCACGGATTAGTCCCTCTTCTCTTATAATCTCCTGCATGGTGAGAAGGATGGAACTGTACGTGTGTCCCATAACCCCCGCCGTCTGCATCCGTCGGCGAACCACATCCAGGGGGTAAGAAGCTGACTGGCCAATCAAGCCTGCACAGGCACCAAACAAAAGCCGCTCCGGAGGGGATGGCTGCAATTTCCCACTGTGATCTGGGAAAGAGAAAGTGGCAGAGTGTAGAAAGCTGCTTGTAATAAACACGTGATTAAGGTCAAGTGGGCTGAGACCCAGAGAAAGTACTGAGTGCCAGAGCTCCTGAGACTTTGTTCCCAACTTGGTTATTAGCTCACTTGGTATATAACCAAGTCCTTCTGCACCCAGGACTTGCACCTTCTTGTTTCTCTGCAAGACAGAGATACTGCTTTTCTGCAGCTTGCCTTCTTCGTAGTCTGGAATTGGAGAGACGAGGGCACAAGGCATCCTCCACAAGCACAGAACCGTGCAATTGGCTTTGAGGCCAGGAAAAAGACTTGTACCACTGAATTCAAACATCTCGAATTGGCCAAAAGCCTACACCATGTCATTTGAAAGCAAACCAAGCTGCCTTTACCTGCATGTAGTTTCTTCAATGTCTCGTAGGTGAAGAAGCTAAGCCCAGCATACGGAATCACTCCGAGGATGGTTGGTGTAAATCCCCTATACAATGTCTTCAATCCTTCCTCTCGGGATATTCGGATGAAGACATGAACAATATTGCTGTACCTAGCATGTGGACACAGGAAAACCAAATCTGCGCTGGTTAGTGACTGCACGCACCAGTAGTACTTCCAACAGGACTTTCTGAAGGATCAACAATTAATTAATTCGGCTCTGAGCTCATCAAACAGCTCAGAAAGGATTTCAGAAGCCTGTCTGCAAATGGAGAAGCTAGTCAGCAGCTCTCCTATAGCCCTATCACAACATGCTATCCTGTCTGTTAGATCTCTTCTGGAGGCATCATGCCAGCTGGCCTCCTAAAGAACCAACAGACAGGTTTTACTAGTGAGGTCTTTCAATATCGATCTCCTTCCAGTCCCTGGACTAACCAGGATTCTGGTCATTTAATCAGTGCTCAGACCCCAGCAGTAAGAGGTTTATTACACCAAAGGCTCCGAGCAAGAAGTGACCCAGAAAATGGGAATAAAGTCATCTGACCTTAAAAGAAAGTTCTGCATTTGTTCGTGGTGCTTGTACTTGCTTTCGTTAGGCACTTACATCTCCTTCGGCGTGACAGCCATTCGAGCACGGACCATATCCAAGGGGTAGGTTAACATGGCAGCCGTTGTGCCTGCCAGAGAGCCAGCAATGAATCGAGGAAAGGGTGTCAGCGCTCTAAAGTAAGGTGAGAGAAGAGACCAAACAGATCACCTGGAGATGGAAATACTATGTGGCTTTTGAGGATGGCTCTACTCTATCAGCTACTGAATCCCTTCCCTGCCTGTGTACTGAAGAGAGTTGGGTGGGTGGGGGTTGAAGGAGCTGTGTTTTGCCACAGCCATTCAAGACATAGGCTTAGAGAAATATCTGCTGAGGACAGCAAGCCTGACTTGGGGTGTCTCAGACACTACATGCCCAAGAGCAGGAGGCTCAGGCCACGCGCATAGCTCAGATAACAGCGCAAGGCTGGATCTTGTTGCTTCTCCTGCAAAGAAAAGCTCTTTGTTTTACCTGCCCACTCTCAGCACAGGAAAGTGCTAACTCAATGTCTAGGCCACTTCTTGCTCATGCCTCTAGAAGACAGGGTCGTCTTCTCACAAAGATCTCCCCTGTGCAAGACTAGAAGCCCAGCCCTTTGCTTAGCCCCCTCACACACCCTGTTCTGCGAAGCCATCATGAGAGGGGCCGGCACAACTCTGTACCAACAGAGCTTTCGACTCAGCAGGCCTGCACAAAGCAGAGAAACGTGCTCCCTGCCTACAATCTACGGTCCCACAAACTGCTCCATCCTCCTCTGCAAGGATCAAAGCCACGCTGCATCTTACTTTCCCTGGAAGCCGTAGTAACTCCCCAGGAGCTGCTTGTACTCTTCGTGCGCACAGAACTGAATGGCAGCGTAAGGGATCACACGGACCATGGTGGCTGAGTTCCCCCGCCAGAGACTCCAGAAGCCTTCGTTGAGGTAGGTGCGATAAATCAGCCTGTAGGCTTCCTGCAGGCAACGGATCAAAGGTCAGACAGGGAGATCATGATAAGAGGGAGTCCAAACAATAGAGGGGGAAAAGGTGACCCTATAGCTTAACCTCTCCAAATCCTCCTTCCCACCCCAACCACAGTACGCTGATATCAGCTGTTAACACTCACAGCCCTGACTCCAGAATAAGACAACTAAAACGTCTTCTCTGGGGAGACTGAATCAGGTACATTAGAGCGAAAAAGAACCAGAGCCAGGAAGACAGAATTTTACACTCCAGACCTCTTCATTTTCCCTCCGAGGGCAAGGCACAGAGCTGGATTGCTGTTTGCACAAACCATTTCTCAACCCAAATTAATCTTCTTAGTATAAGACAGAAACATTTGGATTACACATATTAGCACAGCACACATGGAACAGCACATGCAACAAAACATTCAGCAAGCCACGACAGCAATCAGCTCCCAAATTAAAATTTCCTATATACTCTGAAACAACTCCAGTGATGGTTGGGGGAAAGAAAGCAACCACTAGAGGAGAAGGTCTAACAAACCAAAGCCCTGAGCGATGCCACAACATTTACTGTCATGTCACAGGTAGAACGTGGAGCATGAATGAGGACGGAGGCCCCTCTGTGCTTGGCACTGGACAAAAACATGAACATGAAAGAGCATGGCCCTAAGGAGTACTATAAACAATACTGTTCCCAGTCTTTCCCTCTACGCTCTTTCACTGTGAGTACTGCTAATAAAACCCAAGCAAGAAAGTTAAATAAATACAAACAAAAGATGCTGTTAGGGCTATTACTACCATTAATCAAACACTTCAGGTCAACAGGAGACAGACACATCACCTCACCTTGGCAGAAAATCTTTTTGAAGACACTAAAAAGAAAAAACTAGCATTAGGTCTTGCAATACATTTAGATGGATCACATAAACCACACAGCCATTTAATCTAAGGGATAAAAATAGAAGCAAAACAATTAATGAAAGAGAAAATAGAGATTCTTTATAATAAACCAAGACTTTCCACTGGTAAGTGTGCCCAAACTCTCCTTAGCACGTAAGTTCATTTTTCCACCTACTGTTATGAAAATGCTCAGTTGCTGTCACACTTCTTACTTTAAAGCACTAAAAATAAATGAATAAATAAAAACTTAAGCAAGCAAAAAAAAAAAATCAAAACTGCACCGACCACTTATTTTAGTGGAGCATTTCCACGCACAGGTTCCAGCCTAATGCCAGAATCCAGCAAAGAACGGGTCTCTTTAGTGAGGCTCCACGCACGAGTGGTTTCATCCTAGCAAAACTCAAATGAACACTCAGTTTTTCTTTTCTTGCATCCATTCAAACTGACAGCATCTCTTTAACTATGTAATGCACAAGGCATTTGGAAGCAAGATTTATTTGGCATACAGCAGCTCTGTTTTGTAACATTCCTACAGCAGGAAGGAAACCCAGGCTAAAACCTGAACAGCAACGCTAATGAAACATGGTTCCAATTAAGTGTCTATTGCAGTTTCTTTCAAGCTCCTTTGAGACTTGTACCCTCTCAAGTGTATCAAACAATCACATGCAAATACATTTTCACCATGCTGCTCCTTTATGCAATTCAACACTTTTTTTTCTTTTAAAAGAAATAAAAACACCTCAATAACCAATTGCAGCTGGCTCTGCAATGGAAAAGAGCTCTTTTCGCTCTCCCACAGGAAAATTCTTCAGTCTCTAGTTCAAGGGACAACCTTCCCAGCTCCTATGACCCAAAGATGCTTTCCCTCTTCACAGACAGGGAAGAGGTCCCAGAGTAAAAACCTTTAGGAGAGCAAGAGCCTAAGAAATGCATTAGCTACCAAGAAATTAGTCAGAACGGGCAATTTGTAATCATATCCTTTGCAGCGACTTTAATGGGCCAAACCAAACCGGTCTTTTTATAAAGGTAGGGCTGTACAAATTAAAGGTGATTTATACGGACAGCTGTTGACTCAGCCCAGCTCTGCCGTTTCCATCTCACCTCTGATCCTGACATTTCCAACCTCAGATGAACTACAGTGTTTGTTGTGGTGAGAAAGCACAGCGTGTACTCATTGCTGCACTAGCATCTGGTCACAGATGCAATCCCAGCCTGCAGCCAGCCCAGGCTTTAGCTCCCTACAGCTTCAACTCCCTGATCTATATCCCTGCTATTCCAGACCTCAGCCCCTGGTATGCTGAGAATGAAAATCATGTCAAATGAAAGTCAATTCCGAATTAAATCTCACCCAGGGATTAGATTAAACCTACCCAATTCATTTAATCTGGGATGTCAACCAGATTTAAAATTCTTGGCCTCACCAAATGTCTACTGTATTAACTGTCTGCACCCTTCCCTTTGGGACAATTAGCGTAGCTGACAGTTCCTGCACTGAAACAGGGGAACTGAACAGAGCCCACAATGAGGCTGAACCCTAAATCCCGCTGAACACATGAGAATTTTCTACTCCAATTAGATTAATTGCATTCTCAGGTACACACTTTACAGGTTCCAAAAAGGGCTTTGTAATACAAAGCTAGGTATGCCAGCTTCGATGCCTCCTGCAGTACTTTTCATCATTAACTTCAACTCCAACCAAAACAATTCAGCTGCAATACAATGCAACTCTTAGTAGAAAAGACTGCATACATTTGAGCAGGCACAGCCTGGCATCCAGCCTTTAGTAAGAAACTCAAACAGCTCAATTACCTCCCTCCAGTGTCACCACATCTCCTTATATTGCTCCTTTCCCCTCCCAACCTTATTTCTCGAAACCAGACACAGAAATCCAGAGCGTTACCAATCATCCCCTCAAACGCTGCCTTTACAGTGTCTGTTTACTCGGCACTCCAAAACTCTCCCTTATGTCACAGAACACATGTGGCCAGCCAGCGTTCACGAGCCACAGGCATCGTCTCTAACCAGCAATACGCGCATCTGCGTTACACTGAAATAGAAAAACTCTTGCTGACTACCATGAGACTTGGATCCAATAGTATGGGCCAGATGCACAGCTGATTGACACCTGCAATAATCCTACCGAGAATCAAACAATAGGTTTTTAGACTCAATTCACTGTGGTAATGTCACTATTCTGTCTGCATCCTGCCAGGTCTCTGCAGACTGAAGGAGGGCAAAGCACTGCAGAACAGGCTGGCTGAGCAGATCAGAGAAGCTGGTTTGGATTCTGCTAACAATAAAGTAATAGCATTTTGCAAAAGCCGACGGGACTCACCTTGAAACATGATTTTTGTCCTATCCAGTGGAGCTACTGCAGTTTTAGCAACAGCACCAGCCAATGCACCAGACATCAGGGAGTTGAGTACTTTCTTTTTCTCCTGGTTACCCTGGAACAAAGCATTGTTCAGTATGACACAGTCAAAAGTTGTAATATTTTACCTTTGCTGCAGCATTTACCCCCTCTCAAGGACTTGGGTCAAAATTCCCTTCAAAATTTCAAGTACAGTAAATTCCTGGTCAGATCATGAAGAACAAAGATTAGACTTGTCTGCCAAGATGCAAAGTTCCAAGGTCTGCCACCTCTTACATGTACTGTTTTCTCTCTATTAAGCTTTCTAAAAGCTAAGCCACTACCTCCTCATGATTTAGCTACGTACAGGAGGTAACTTTCTTTCTTGTCCTTCCAGTTACACACAAGCCCTATTTCCACATTGTTCCCAAGACCTTAAGAATATAACAAGACAGGTTTCCCACTATGATAAATGGAATGGAAGTGTTTTTGTTATTGACATTTCTGCCACAGCTCATATTTATAAAGCAGCTATCTTCTCATAACACATGGGCAAAAAGCAAGTAAATGACTTGAAATCTAACACCGTGAAGGTTACGGACTGAAAGACAAGTCAAGACAAGGCTTAAGAATGTTAACTTTTGATATGCTTTGTGATTTCATGGAGAAGAGGAGTTAACGTTTTTCTTTTTTCATAATGTTTCACAGCTAAAAAGTTAACATTTATTACCAAAATACATGGTTGAGTTCAATTTTCCATTCAAATCTTTGCCTGTCTGGTGTTAAATGCAAGGGTAGCCATGCAAAGGCAGCACTGTGTGAACTTCAGCCTGAGTTTTGGTCTAAATCAGACCAAGGTTCAGCGTCTCTTCCAGTGTTTCTAGCAGGAGCCTAGTAACAGCAGCAAGAGCAGGGAAACCAAGACTTATGGCTCTCTTCCCAGCTCTGCCACTAAAGACATAACAAGGCATAACCTTGAACAAGGAACGCAGCCCTGCCTGCCTGTCAGCTGTGAGCAATGCCCAGCCTCTTCCCAGAGGGCTGGAACTGCTTGGCTATCCTCAGAGAAAGCAAAAGTTACACGTTACGTGGCTTGCACATACACTGCAACTCTTTCAGGACTCCACAGCTCAAATCCCATTGAGCTACTTACTTTCTAGAGTAGCCACACAGCTCTTCTCTCAAACCCATTGCATATACCCAACAATCTCCTGCTCTTACCTCTGATGGGAGATGGGTTGATGTAACTGGCTCCACATCCTGCTGTTTGAAATCCACTTGACCTTCTCTCACACCATTACCCATACCAGTTGAACTTACAAGTGGGCAGAAGAGCTACGGCTCCTAAATTGAAAATGAGAACAAAGCAAGAGTTAGTGTCAAAAGTTGGAAATATGCAGGTAACAAAAAGCTTGTACAGGAAGAAAGAGCAATCTACTTCCAGGGCCATTTTCAGTAGGAAAACCCCCATCCCAAGTTCCCAGATGAGGAGCATTTCTAGGATCCTCATGCCATTTCCTTCCTTTAAGGTGCAAGTGTATGGGGGGTGGGTACTTTGGTGCTATGTAAAAACTGTGTCAATCATGTTCACTCTTTTCAGCCCACAAGGAACTCAGCTGCGAGTTACAACATCAAAATATCTGTGGTTTCTAGAGAGAAGAATCAGATGCTGCTCTGGCCTCTTCCATCGCTTACAGTGAGGATTTTGGTTGCTGCTCAGTCTGACTGCTGAGCATCTAGATATTGGAGAAGGCATACAGAAATTTAAAACCCAGCCCTGGAAAATGGAAAAAATAGTCACAGCAGTAAGTCCCAAAAGCCTGCCATAAGCGATCGGAGGTTATTTTAGGAAATAGATAGATCCAATGCCTCACACGTGCCATAAAGGCTATTTTGATGACGCTAGCGATTTGACTGAGAGCAGCACGTCAGTGATTTCAGAACTCCCTTTCTTCACAGCTGCAATGCACACGTGCTTGTATCTAGTGAATCAGTGCAGTTTGCACAGATGTTTCTTGCTGTGATACATGCTCTCACTTGCCGCATGAAAGGCAAGGTCAGTTCAACCTTAGCTGCAAAGTATAAATGCAGAGATTATGCTTTAAATAGAAGCTATCACTTTAGCACCAAACTTTCTAATATTTCTGCTTTTTATGATGCAATTTTTTCATCCTTAAATATGCAGAAATGAGAGTGCTAAAGTTTGAAAAACTTGAGTTAGCGCAGAAAGGTGGCCTCTCTGAGTTCTGAATCTATTCACAAATTGGATGTGTAACTACAAAGATCAGTTTTCTAAGCAACAAGCCTGCTCAAATAGCCACCGTCTCCATTTTGTTAGCTTCAAGGAATGTGGTATTAGGAAATCTGAATTCCCAAATTGCTCCCCAGTTCTGCCACAGCCTTCTCACATGTCCTGCAGCAAGTTACTTTACCTCTGGCCCCCTCTGAAACCTCAGGCACAAGAGCTTGCTTACTTGGAAAGGCTGTCTTAAGACTTTTTTTTTCCTTTTTAACAATCTCTAGATATTATATGCTTGTCAGCACCTTTCATACTTGCTGACCTATTTTTTTTTCCCCCACATCGCTCTCATAAATTAGTGCCAGACTTCACTTTCAAAACCCCTCGGTTGCGGCAGAGATATTAACGCAAAGCCAGAGACAGATCAGCCTTGTCTGTATTCGTGCGTGACCAATTTGTGATGATGAAGCTATGCATGACCTGTGCACTCAGTCCAAGGGAGGACAAACACACCTGGGTATCTTTAATGCCAGACATCACTTGCTAGAGCTTTGGGAAGACACAGATCAATGTATTTACAACTCCTGAGGGTGTTTTTGCAAAGAAGAGATCGCAGGATGTTGCTCAGAGAGTAATAACTCAAAATTTTAATGAAAGACAACATCTGATAGTCCAAAGCACGACCTAAACAGCATCACTGTTTGCACTTGGAAAGTTCTATCACGGAAGCTTGCTCACATCAGACCATGTGAACAAAAACTCCCGTAAGGATCAAGACCAAAGATGATTCATAACACTACAGAGCAGAGCATTTCATTAAATTATTTTGAAGAACACAGACTGTTGATTATTTCTAATTACTCTCTGTAGTTACTTCCTTTCCTTCTTATCTCACGTACCTGGAAAATGTATTGTAAAACAATGCCTCTCAGCAAAAGCATGAAAGAAATCACGTATTATCCCTAGCTATCTCAAATAAAGAAATGTAGGTCACAATATCAGATTTATCTCTACCAAAAATAAGCCCACAAAAATAGAAATCATGCTGAAGAGCTTAGAAATGCAATATGCAACTTTATTTTAAAACACGATTTTGAAAGATGATTGAGAAAGAGATGACTAAAAGGATATTTTAAATACTAAACTGATGTTATTAAGCCTGGACTTATTTTAGAACATGCACATGCATAAAGATGATATCCATTTACTCAACAATATTCTCTTTGATCCTATTCAGAGATTTCTCTTTTTATTTTTAGTGCCCAATGCCCTGATCTTACAAACACCTGTCTATATGCTCAATTTTACATATTAAAACTCCCCACATGCTCTACATAAATATAGTCCCTAAACTTGCAGAGGCTTAAATGTAAAAATAGCATTTATTATTTTTATTCACCTTTGCTCTCTGCAAAGCAATGCAGCTTTAATTTATTTTGGAGTTGGGCTGGATTCTGATGTCGGTGAGTTATTAACTGAATTCTGGCTGTTATGACCAATAACGCACACAGGAGCCACAGGGAACAAAGCTTTGCTTTAAAGTTTCAGGGTGAATTTGTAGTGCCTGCCCATTAGAAGCCAGCCATTATTTTGCATATATAGCTCATTAAGTAATCCACTGAAACCCAACATGGAGCAGCTGGATATTTTTTAAATCCTTGTATTTTGTATAGCCCCATACACAGTCATTACTTATGTTTACAAAGTCACAGGAAACAAGCAAAAAATAGCTGTGGATTAGATTTAATTTTTTATAACACACTTCTGTGTTATTTATATTGTAGTTACACGGGTCCTTGTCACACATCTGGATCCAGACTCCTCAGTACTACATGCTGTAGAGCAAACCATTTCCCTAAGAGAACATATAATCAGAAAGCAAAATTGCTGGCGAAGGCAAGTTCAAAAGTTAAAGAGGTTTAATGAGTAACATACGCTGTGCTTTTACAACACAATTCATGGTAGCTTCTTGAAAGTACAAAGCACTTACTCTGGCATCCAATTTCAACTCCATCAGAAAACAGTGCCTGTAACTTAGCCACGCTAATTCACAGTCACAGATTAAAGTTTATTTACCCAGTTGCAAAACAGGGAAGCTCAGGCCCTTTGTTTCTGGCAGTGGCATCTTAGACAAACTGATGAACTCAGCTGCAATGGTCTGCTTTGTGATCGTCCTCTGAGCCCTGGGACTCCTTCTAAGTATCCTGCCCGTGTTCCAGCGATTGCAGAAACATCTGTGTGCTAAAACAAGTTTCATTCCCTGCATACCAGGAGATGCACAGAATATGCTCTGCACATTAAAAACTAGAGCATTGTTAGTCTTCCCTTTCCATTCTCCCAGCTCTCTCCAGAGGCACTTAATGAATACCTGAGCAAGTTCAATCAAGCTGTCAAACTGACTCTCTGACAAGTTAGACATTCTGCTTTTCTTGGTGGCGATTTTGATTAAAAGGACAGGCAAGACAGAATCAAGTTATTCAGATGATAAAAGCAACCTACTAGGAAGAATGTCTTACAGGCAAGCGCCAGTTCATTGCCCAAAGGGTGGGGGTTCTCAGAAAAAACAGCTCTAGCTGTCCAAGCCACTTGGGAATCCAATCATGATGCTATAGTTCAGCTATTTCATTTGAACATATTTTAAATTACACAGTCTTAAGATAATTAGTTCTTCAGCAGAAGAGCCAATGGGTTTCAGAGACCAGCATCCCAACTAAGAAAGAAGCACAAATTCTCCAGTTAGGGTGTGTACCATTAAAATCACATTGCTAAAGTAAAGGCTTGTAGATTATTATACGGTTCAATATTTCAAAATTAAACCTTATTTAAAAGTTTGACTTCACATCATTACGGCATGGCCTGCCTGAAATCCCTCCTTTATATATCTTGCCAGCTACGCACACGCTTTCCTGTGGCAGATCAGCACCACCAACTTCCAGGAGCAGCTGGAAGGAGAACTGGGTTTTGTGCAAAACTCACAGCTGATGGAGGCAGAAATCACAGTGCCCATCCTCTCCAAGCTTCACCAACATCCTAACCACTCCCGTTCTGCCAACACCCGGGCAGACCCGAAACTACCTGCTAATAGAAAAATACCTTAACTACAAAAGCAGACCTAGTCATTACGGTTTTCGCATTACTACATAGTCAGAAAACAGGAGAAGCCTGGGCATCCAGCCCAGAGACTGGCTTGCAACGTGTCATTACCGAAAAACAAGTTTGGCTAATATTCTCCAGTGGAATTTAGACCTGTCACAAAACACTAAGATTTCTGAAAGAATGCCATCTATCCAGCAAGAACAGCTGATATACTGCAAAGCAAACAGTCAGCACCATCAGCTATCTGAATCCAATGGCACCTATTTGCTAAGAAATATTTGCTTTTTCCTTGAACAACCCCAGTAGTAATTATAAAAGTAGTTTAGAGCCCTGGACATGGGAGTGTCCTGACAGACAGGTAATGGCAAAACCACGTAGTTCCAGCAGGCAATAGCTGCTGTGATTTGATGCCCACGAAATGCACTGTATTCACAAGACAGGCAGAAGAAACTTAGTCCTGCTATCCACTTCTCTCTAGTCATTAGCAAAACCAAGGATGGCTAACTGCTTCTGAGGAGACAAAACAAGGTGCATACAGGAACTTCAAACACTTTTTTATTCAGTAACTGGGAGTTGTGTACAGCACCTACCATACCTACAGCTCGCAGACATTACTGTTACACAAACTTGGATGAAGTCACAGTTCACCTCTGGGGCAGAATTTCAATTTCATTCAGATAAAGTCACTTGTACAACTCCATTCAGATATGCCAGCTTCCCTCATTACTCAACAGCTATCCGGTTCCTACCTAATTCTTCTTTTTTTTTTTTTTTAATTATGTTGCTAACATCACTAATGAAAGCGTATAATTAAATTAGGAAAAAAGAAAACCAAGAGAGTTCCTGCAGAACTTTTCACACATTTTCCCAGGCAGGCTGAAGTTAAACAGTACCCAGGGAAGTTGCTCAATTAGGTTTCCTTCAATTGTTATTGTTAAACTGAGCAATTGAGCCTAACAGAGAAAGAGATGTGGTAAGAGCTGAGATTACTGCAGCCTTAAATTCACCCTTGGAGCAAAAGCATCACAGAAAAAAGGGCTGAAACACTCAGAACAGGGATGAACTATAACTAGATGGCCCCTTGAGGTCCATCTTTGCCTTCCAGTTTGATTATGCCATTAAAAATCAAAAACAGATATGCCCTGCAGACTGAACTCTCTTCAGTCGCATTCATCTTTCAGTTGCATACAAATCTGATCCCAAAACATTAGCTATGAATAGTCCATTGCATTTCTTCCTTTAAAGGTCTGTACAGAAACTGTTAGCGTGATTTTAAAGAATCACTGACTAAAAGACTCACTAAATTACAATATCTTGAAGAGTTTAATTTTTTTAACGTGCTTTCTTAGCTCCCAAGTACAAAATGCATGCTCCTCCTGCCTCCCTCAGCCAGATACAACGCAAGTCTGCCAATAAAACTGAGGATAAAGATACAAATCCTTTGCATGGTTTTAGATTATCTGACTTGAATTAAGCCAGTTGCTGAACACTGAGAAATGGTTAAATCTAAAGCTCTGCTAGCACAGCCAGCTGTATTATTCAGAGGAGTCCAGGAGACTCGCATTTTGAACTAAGCTTGGAAGGAAGGCATGAGCCACAGAACAGAGAAAATCTTGGCAAGAAAGAACAGTGCTTCATTCTTCAGCTGCTAAAAGAAGACTGCTGCTGGGAACACCTCAACTATGCTTTCCACAGCCAAAAACTGAAGACCAGTTCTTATCTGCAAGACAGATAACAGCTTTATCTGAGGGAGAAGGGAGCACTTAAACAAGGGGGCTGAATCACCAAGGCCCTCTGCTGAACCCACTCCATTTGTCAGACAGCAATCACCTTCCTTCAAGAACAGAAGGCAGAAAAACAAACAAACAAACAAACCACCACACACACAAAACCCCAAACATCCTCTGAGCTTGAATATTCCGCTCAAAAATTATTTCTCAGAAGTAATGTCATAAAGAAATGACAATAAAATATTATATATGACCTCTCGGCCAGCAGGCCTCCTGCAGGCCCATGCAAATGCAAGCTTTCCCATCAGCGGATCCTAGATATATTCACCTGAACGTCACCACTTGCACGCACAAGGTCCCAAAGTGACAGATACCAGCACAGATGAAATTTTTGAATTCAAACTGAGATTATTTGGAATACAAGCAACCCCCAGTCAATACATGAGCAATCTTTGCCAGGAACTATTTCAACGCAATAACGGATAATTACAATCTCTGCTCTAAAACCCCAGCAGTTTAAATTGCCTATGAAAAAAAGGAAAATAAAGAACTAAAATCTTCCATCATTAAGCAGAATGACCCACAAGTGTGCCAAGCAGGTGTCATTTCCTAACGGCAATGCTTTCCATACTGACTGTATGGAGGCATGCTAGACCGCAAGTTACCCACCCCGCTGTCTGTTGCACTAACTCCAAATGGTACAAAAATTAACGCAGAGTTAAGCATCAACTCTGCTTCAGATTTCAATTAAGTTCGATTACCTTATGGTAACTCGGGCCTAGCAGCACTAACACGTGACAGACACACCTTCATCATTAACTGCACAACAGCAAGGAATAGCGGATTGAAAGCCCAACTGGAGAGCAAAGAACTCCTCCAACACTCATTTCTTTTGTGACTTGGAGTAAGCTGTTTGCATTTCAGTTCACCTTTCCATACAACACAAAAAATAATCTCCCTTCGTAAGACAGCTACCGGGAATACTTATATATCACCTGGAAAATGGAGAACAGCACTGCAAGGTGAAGTATTAGTATCAGTTTCACATAAGGAAGGTACAAACCTGAATGCATCTTCCTACAATTAGCAGCTAAGTTACTAGAAGAAAATTATTCCTGGTTCCTGAGCTTTTTTCTAACAGCAAACCTGTCTGACCTGTCCCAAGCCCATCTGTTTCACCAGGTAACCACACACTCAAGGCTGCATTGGTGCTCACCTTATGTTTTATGTAACCTCCTGAAGGAAAGTTTAACGAACCAGATACACCTGAAACATGCACTAGCAGTGGGGAATGCCTAAGTCAGTGTACTAGCTACGGCTGCAGGTAGAAATTATTTTGCGGGAGCTGCAAAAAGAAATTATTGCAGCTCCTGACTCATACTGCTGTGCTATCAAGAGCTAAAATTCCCCTGTCTGAAGCAATCATTGGGGTCAGAGAGTTCCTGCTGAAATCCAACATCAAGGACAGTCCCAGTTCCCCGCCCCAGAGCAGCTTTCCTCAAGACCAACAGTCAGAGGTCCTAAACAATGACTTTGACTTGCTTGGGGAAAGAAAAATAAGTGTTGAGTATCCACAGCTCTAGAAGGATGTAAAGATGCTCAGAGTTACCTAGAATCCAGCCCTGGTGCTTGAGACACCCAATCACACAATTATTTTTAAATACATTCACCCACAGGTTGTTGGTATGATTATATCAACCCTCTGGTACCCTTATTACACAGTCTCTCTTCCCTCAGCTGTTTTCCAACACCCACAGACATCTCTTCTGTTCCTTTACACACACACCCTTCTCCCAAACTAGAGTCATTTAAAAAACAGAATGTTTTCAAAACACTCTAAATTCATCAAACCACAGAAAAACATCGGAGGAGCACACAACCTCCAGAAAAAGCTTTGCAGTTAATGTGACCATGAAGCATAAGAATCTAACGCAAAAAAGAGCCAAGTGACAGCAGACTCCAAACCCACTCTACGCAGTTTGCTAAATTAACAGTCAACAGGAAAAACACAGTCAACAAACGCAAACACATCTTCAACTCCTCCAAACTTCAGGGGAGTGCAGGTTTAAGGTCAACAACGCAACTGCAGCACCAACTGCTACGCCTGCGGTACAGCAAGTTACACGCTTGCACACAGCAGAGAAGGTGGAACAGCGTTTACTAATCCTGCACAATCATTTCCAGCATTTTCTTTTCATGTTATAATTTAAACCCAATCCGAGATGCTTCTTCCACTTCCATATTTGAAGGCAAAGCAGGAAAGTCACCCCCACTCTGCAACTTTTTGCTTATGCTGAAGTAGGACAGAAGCAGAAGACATTGAGAGATCTGCATTTAATGTCTTCCACACCCTCTGGTATCTACCCCTCCGCAGGGAAACACAAAGCTTGCCGGATTCTCAGGTTCACATCAACTTAAAAAACAAAACAAAAAAAATCACATCTCGCACCTAAGCACGCATCTGGAGACCCACGCTCGTCTGAACCCTGCTTTGATCAAAAGACTTGGAAGAGGAGAGGTGCCTGACGCGCTTGACACAGGCACCTGCCCCACACCCGAGAAGCGGGGCTGGCTGGCAGGGCTGCAGGCAGGCAGGAGACGGGCAGGGGGGCCAGAAGCAGGCAAGACGAGCTGCGGGACAGGCCGGCAAGGTGGCAGGGCAGGCAGGGGGGCAGGCAAGGTGGCCAGCGGGGCAGCCAGGCGGGGGCAGGTAGGGGCCGGGAAGGCAGGCATGGCGGGCAGCGGGGCGGGCAGCCTGCAGGCAGCCGGGCAGCGCGACCCGGGGGCGCGCTGGGCCTCCGGCGCGGTGCCGCAGCTCGGCGGTGACCACGGCAAAGGCCAGCGCCGCTCTCCCGCAGCGCGGGCCGGCTCCCGGCGCGGCTCCAGCCGCTTCCCCGAGCTCCGGGGCAGAAGGGGGCGGCGGCGGCGAAGCCCGGCCGCAGGAGCCAGAGCCCCGCCAGCCCCGGCCGGACCGCCGGGACAGCACGGAGGGACACGGAGGGACGAAGCGGCGGTGACCCCACGGGAGGCCCCAGCAATGTCACCCGGCCCCGCACGCCGCGACACGGCGTGGGGCCGCCCGGCCCTCGGGCGCGAGGCCACGGCGATGGGCGCCCGGGACCTCGTCAGCGCCCGCCGCGGGGCGGAGGGGCCCAGGGCCGCCCCGCACTCACCGGCTCGGCTCCGCTCCGCACTCGCCGCCGCCTCAGCCGCCGTCTCCCCGCGGCCGCCAGGCCTCCCCCTCCCCCGCTGCGCCCCCGGGAGGCGGGGCCCGCCCTGACGGACGGCCAATCCCCGCGGCAGGGGCAGTACCGTGCGCGGGGAGTGACTGCGCGGCCGCAGACAGGCGGCGGCGGCAGCCAACCGGTGCCGGGAAGGGGCGGGCTGAGCGGCCGGGGGCGGAGCGCGGTGGGTCGGTTTGGTGCGGGTGGGGGAGGCGGGGCGCGCCTGGCGCTGGAGCGCGGAGACCCGCGCAGGGCCCTGCTCAGCGCCCGGGCTCCGCCGCCTGCAGCGGGCCCGGCCCGGCCCGGCCCCACCTGCTTCCCCCGGCTGCCGCCCCCGGCCTGGCCCCAGCGTCCCCTGGGGCAGCGTGCCGTGCCTGACGCCTGTCCCGCATGGCCGTGTGCCATGCCCAGCCCCGCCGTCCCCAGGGAGGCGGGCTGCTGTGCCCGGCCCCGGTGTTCCCTAGGGCAGCGTGCGGTGCCCGGCCCCGGTGTTCCCTAGGGCAGCGTGCAGGGCCTGGCTGGTGCATCCTGTGAGGCAGCACACCCGTGCCTGGCTCGCGGTCCTGCAGGGCAGCATGCCATGCCTGGCCTGCAGCTGCGTCCCAGCAGGGCCTTGCCCGACAGCCCCTTCACCCCCGGCTCTGTCCATTCCCCTGCCCCTGTCAGGGGTTAAAACTCAATAGACTGTAGCTACAAGAAGCTCAGCATTACACCAATGCTTGTTTAAAGTAGAAGGAAAATAAATCCAAGCCTTCCTGCCACTGTGGGGGAACCCCATGTTTGATTCTCTCACAGCACCATGTTAAGCTTTGGTGCTGCTTCTCACCCATCCCAGACCCACCATCAAGGCAAAGCCCAAGAGAGCTAGGCTGCACCAGATGTGCTCCCCAGCGCAACCAGGCTCTCTCTCCAACACAGGGCACCCACAGGACTTGGGACCTTGGGGTTTCTTCATCAGCTCTTCTTGCCCGCTCTGCCACCACGGAGGATCTCAGCTAGGAGGTCAGAGCAGTGCACAAACCCACCAAGCTCTTTACACAGCAGCACTAGAGGAGACCCAGGCAGCCTCTTCTCCTACAAACACTGTGGTGGGGGTGGAAGCCTTTGAAGAACACAATAACCTTTGCTATCTGCTGGCAGATAGCACAGGGCTGCAGGAGGCTCTCCTTACAAACTCATCAGCAAGGCATTTCCACCACCTTTCTTTTCCTGTCTCAAAAAGGCTCCATGAAGAGCTGAACCACCCTTGTACATTTTTATGTTTTATAGGGTCAACATTTCTACAGAGAAAATCACATTAGAAAACATCCACTCAAGTACAACACCAGTAGCAGCGCAGGAGGAAGGTTCAGCACCCATAGCAGAGCTGGTAACAATACAGCTCAGCAAGAAATAGGAACCACGTGGCTGGAGGTACACAGAAGCCTTTGGCTGAGACTTCAGAACCTTTCTGGATGTTTCACCTCTCCTGTTTTGCCCCAAAGTCCACAGTTGTCTTCAGTCCATGAGGCGCACAGCCTCTTCATTACAATTACAGCACTCCTGGATTCAGGGAAGTGCCGCCCTGCTAAGATATAACCAAAGCCTGGGCTCCCCCGTGCTGGCTCCCTGCTGCGTGGCACCACTGCCAGTTTGTCCCTGCTTTGAAACTACCATCCTCGCTACCCTACTCCCCGACTTGCTCATCTCACTGAGAGAACATGAACTTTCCTCCTGGATGCAACTGGCAGCATCATAAAGCATGTTGCTTTGGGCCACACTATCCAAAAATCCTTACTTTGCTTTTGCTTAAAATGTTATGTTGGCTGAAAATTCCAAACAAAGAAGCAACACAGCATACGGTCAGCAGTAAAATAACAGTTAGTAGAACAGGACAACAGGACAGAACACATTCACAAATGATGGGATTCCTCCTCATCCATCCCATTACCAGATCAGGCTGCTAGCCTCCATTGGCAGAGAGCAGAGGAACAAATCAGAACCAGCTGCCACGGTACGTACCAAACTCCTACCAGAAAAGAGCCACTTCTGCTCTTACTGTAAAGAACAGAGCACGTGGGAACGGCCCCGTTCTGTACACAAGTAACATACATAACAACAGGGGGGAGCAGATCATCTTCAGGCATTAGATGATTCGGGGAATGATTACTACACAGAGTTGATTTGCAGCCTGTGAATGCATAAAGCCATTTCAGCTGTAGCTCCCAATAAAAAGTTCACCGCAGCCTCGCAAGCCAGGCATTTGCTTCAGATATTGCAGTTCAATGTAACTGCAAATTAATCCATGCCACTTTGTTTCCCCCTTAGACTTCATGTACATAGATGTCTTGAAGCTCCACTGCTCAGTGGAGTGACGATTCACTGAGCTAGGCTTCCCTTCTGACCTGTCCACAGCTCTCGGAGCTCCACTTTGCAGCCAAGATCCCTCAGCGCAGCTTTGGCCACATCATCGCAGTCCTTGTGCGTTGCACGAGCTTCTGTTATTAGGTTCTCGGCTCCCATCTCTAAGATGGGCTGAGAAAAGTCCCGGCTCCGGGAGACCAGGTTGCGGATCAGCATGCAAGCCTGTTTCTGAGGAGAGAGGTAAATGAGAGATATTAGCATCTTTTGTAGGGAAAGACCATCCATGTAGGATGCTGGCACACACAAAACAGAGCTGCCTCCAACTAACCACTTTTCTGGGCAACCAAACGGGAGATGCTGTAGACAGCAACAAACTGTTTCCTGGAGAATAAAATCCATGGACAAAAGTATGGCTGCTATTTCACATTGAAGTTTATACAACGAAACCTCCTGCTTCTGTCAGAACACCCACAAATCTCAAACACCAGCCAGGCAATACCAAGTACTTCTTTAAATAATGCTAAGACAGACGTCTCCAGTTACAGCAGGCCTGCTTTTCCACCCCATTGGACGCTGTTCCAGGCACCTTCCCTGGCAGTTAGCTTAAACTACTCCTTCAGAAAATATTTTCTATGGTATTTCAATACTCTGGAGAGCACAAAAGCGGACACAGGACCTACTGAGACTCGCACGAGAAACCAGAGGCTAACTTCTTGCCATGTAGGTGTTTTATTTGACTCTGGAGAACAGATGGCAATGTCTCCTATGGGACAGATAACATCGTAGCACAGGCTGGGTCTGAAAGAGCCTATCCTCATCCTGCCCTTTCAAGGATGAGAAGTAATGCCTGGAAGAGAAGGATGGCATTCCACAGTCGCTTGAACCTGAATTCAGGTGGATTTGAAACCCAAATTAAATTTTGCTCTGATGACATCAGGGTGACAGATGTAGGGAGTCCTGCATTTAGATGCTGCATTCCCAACGTACTCAGAACCTTTTGGTATTTGTCAAGAAAAGGCCAAAATCCCAATGAAGCAGTAAACACAGCCAACACCAATCCTGAATAAATAATTCAGTGCTCCGAGGCAAATACCTGTACGGCCACTTCTCGTGGGTGAGCTTTCATAGCCTGAAGAGCTGCCAACGCCCCTCCGCCTTCCATGATGACGTTACAGTTCTCAGGTTTGCGCAAAGCCAACATGCACAAGGCTGCACAACCTTGCTCACAGATCTGCAAGGCAAAGGGGAAGAGACACTCACGGGCTGAAAATGTTGCTTTAAGGAAAAAAAGTGTTTGGAGTTTGTTTCCTCTTTTGGCAATTTTTAAAATTTATTTTTATAAGTTTCTTCCACTGAAACATGCTGCTTCTCTGACACGTAAACCAAGTTTTACACCCCAGAGGTTTTACACCCCAAGTTTTACAAGTTTACAAGTTGTACACCCCAGAGGTGTAAAACACTGTATCCAGTATCCACCTGATTCAGGAACAAGAAAAAACCCTAATATAATAAGGTGGACTTACCTTTACATTTACACAAATATTTGCCAAAGCATGCACTTAACCACTCTACAACAACTGGATGTTAAAGGTTTAATACATTGCTCAGTTGCAATCGTTCAACAACTGTACTTAGAACGTATCTGCTCTCAGCATAAGCTGTTTATCACAAGTCAGAGCAACGCTGCGGGTTGTTCCCCTACACAAGACGAGATAACACAGCTACATCACATCATGCAGCCCAAACCTGATCTCCATTCCCAGACTTGGCGGGACTTCATCAACCACTTAGGTGCGTACCTGAGGGTTAGCAAGGTGATGGCTTATAGCAAGCACAATGAGGTCCGTTCCCCCAGCATTAACGATGGCATCTTTCACGTCATCATTACCCGCAACCGCTCGGATGGCGCTCAGCACCTGCTTCACCACGTCCTGTGTTCACCAAGAAAAAACAGCTTAGAAAGCTGCAGAGAGAGTTTTACAGACTTTTGAAAGCCAACCAGAATGTCTCCCAGCAACTCCATTCAAACAGTTGTAATTCCCAGTTATGAAGAGCAACACTATTCTCAGTCACTCACATCACAGACATGACAGAGTAATAAGGAACCTTGTTAGTTTGGCAGAGGTTTTCCAAAAAGCTTAAAGAATCAAACATCAACCCTCTGGGACCTGAGCATCTAAATCCTCTTGAATCTCTTCTAGCTAAAATAATGGAAAACCAGAAGCTCAGCTTTTCTGGGAGCAAGCAGAGTTCTGCTTGTGGAGGACAGAGGAAGTAACTATGAGCAAGGGGCTCAGAATTACTGCATTCTCATCTGACAGAGCACATGTAACCTAGTTCTGTGTATAAGGCCATAAATAGGGAGGTAAATAGAGATCAGTGGTTGGGTTTCAACCCTAACTGCACCTAAAATAATGCATAGTCGAAGGCCCATTCACAGCCAGGACTTTAAACTGAAAAACACACCCTGTTGCATTACCTGCACTCCCAAGTACACTTTATATCGCTCACCGGATGGTCGATGCAGTCAGCCAGGAGAGCCACCATAAAATTTAAGCCACCAAGGTCCACAATTTCTTGACAGAATTCATTCCTGACAGAGAGGCGGGAAAGGGTGGCACACAGTTCACTGAGAACACTGGAGTTATCTGTGAATGCTGCAGAGGAGAGATGATGAATGGAGTAACTACGAGGAATGAGGGGTGCTGCAGAATCAAGGTGTTTCACTTTGCTTCATTTAAAAAAAAACAAACCAACACAACAGGAAACAGTGAATTTCCCTTTATATATTAAAACACATCAACACAGATGACATCCTGTTCACCTTGTATCAAGACGGAGACAGAGTATCTTTCCTTGGCAAGAATGCAGCACCTCAGTGGGGATGATGTGCCTGTAAACCTGCACTGGGCTCTAAAATACTTCCTAGATAGACTGACAAATAGCTCTGATAACCATCACCTTGGTGCTGCTGATAGCCTCTGGAGCAGTCATTTTTCTCTCTCGGGGCACATTTCATCAGAAGAATTAAACATCATTTTAGTGGCAAATTTCTGAATCATCTCTGGGGAGTTTCAAGTTACAACAAAACACAGTTCTGAGATAAGAAAGCACAGATGATTCAAAATTAGGATCAACAGTCACAGGGTTAATTTTACCTTTTGCAGCTTCAATGAGGACTCTTAACCCATCATTTTCCAACACAATCATTTTGGCATGATCGTGAGCATGACCAAAGGGCACGCGGATGTCGTCATCAAACGTCATGATCCTGAGCGCTGAGGAGGCCATCCGGACGACATCGGCACTGTCTCCGTGCTGGACTATAGCTCCAGTCAGAAGTGGGAGAACCCCACCTTTCACAAAGTCCTGACGATTCTGCTCGTGTTTCAGACAGGCATGCCGAATGCATCGGATCCCAGCCAGCGTCATTTCTGCATCCTCCCTATATTCTTTCAGAGTTTGTAGCAGTAGATCCTGGCCAGCGGAGTCAAGTAGGTCTGGCTGCCCATCCAAGATGGCAGACAGAGTACAAAAGGCTTTCAGCATTAAATTTCTGTCTCCTGAAGCCAACTGGCAGGCAGAGAATACCACAGAATAGGCACCATTCTGCCCAGCCAGGTAGCGGAAAGCCAGCTGTTCTTTGCACTGATCAGTGAAGACCACTAGCTGCTTGGCCATCTCAGCAAGATCAGAGTCAGCAACAGCTCTCCCAAGGGAATCTAAAGTCTAAAGAAGAGAACAAGAGTTACTTTTTGATCTGAACTGCAAAGGAACGAGAACAGTTCTTTATAGTCAGTCAAATTTGTTTATTTATAATAATGGTCATCTTTTAAATTTACAAAGAGTTTGACATATCTAAGGAATGGCTGTCTCAAAAGAGCAGCATTTTGTCTTCATGCACAGGACCCTTGGAGGAATAGGGGCTTCTCTGTACTTCTGCCACCAATGTCACGCCGTCACCGTACGCTAGTCTGACCAGCAGCAGGCGAATTGGGTCCAACTAGCACATTTCACAGGGGTCAGTGGTGTGCATGAGTATTTTTATATTCTTGCTGGTGAGGGACTGTATGCAATCTTTTCATCTACCCTCAGAAGGGCTAGATAACAGCTACCACTTAGGTTACTTGTATTTATTTCATTAAAGTTCTTCTGTGGTTTGAGTTTACCTGAAGCAGAATCTGCTTCTAAGTTATGAAAGGCAGTCTCTGCATTTCCTAGGCAGGAAATACTGTCATTTTGCACTTACCTAGATACTGCCACTGAAAAGCGCAATCTAGCTTTTTGAACTTTTATATTACTCCTGGTTTGCAGAATAGATGGGATTAACTGCTTGTTGAAGAGCTTACAAAGAAATGGGACAGAGGCAGACGTAGAAGGTATGTCTCATTATTCTTAGTCTATTACTTGAACTATTATATAAACCTGATCCTTAGAAGACAACATAAATTTGTGCTCCTACCAGCAAAATTTCATGCTTTTGTTTTTGACCATTTTCAGAGGCAGGCTGCCGCACAGCTTTCACAATATTGCTTAGGTCAACACCTAAAAGGAAAAACAAAAACAAGATTAATATTAGTTACAGGAGTTTGGGTAAAATTTGTCAAGTTAACCCCAGTGAACAAAGATAAAGTTATTGTAAAGCGTGGATCAATGCACAAAGATGCTGAAAGGTTGCCAAAGTTCTGGCTAACTATAATGGTCAAATGTGTCCTGGAACAAAGCATCGATTCTAGCTATATGTCAATTGGGGGGGGGGAAGAGTTCAATTTCATTCACCAAATTGCACCCTGCAGTTTCACCTAAAGCAGTTTTCCAGTCATAATTACTTCATGAAACTAGGTTAGCATTAATAGTACCTACGTTCCAATTCACAAAGGCGTCTTTTCAATACCAGATGATCAATCTTTGCATGCAGGTTCTCTTAAATTTTGAGATACATAAAACCTCAGTCTGTAATAACCTGAACTGCAAAAGTAGATGAATTCACAATACCTTGGGACTCAAACTGCTGCACAGCTTCTCTCACAGCCTCTTCTGGATCCATTTCAAATTCTGTAATGTTTTCTTGCACTGCATCATCAAACGTTTCCTGCGCAATCTGTTTCGATCCCATTTTACTCGAATGGGATAAACTGCTTCCTCGTCCTGTCATTAAGATAGTCCACAATTAGGTTTGGTGCAAAACCTTCTAAGGTTAATCAGAAACAAAGGCAGTGACTTGCTCTTTTCCAAAACAAAAGCACAGAACTTGAAACCAAAAATATACAGCCAAAGGGATGTTTGTTTGTTTGTTTTAACGGGCAGAAATATACCAATTAAAAGAAATAAGGAGCAATTTCAGAGGCCCAGGATTTGGATTGGGAAGCCGCTGCTGCTCTGCTGCGGATGGGTGTGTTACCATGACACGGCTCTCACCGCACCTCGCCTGCCGGAGGGGCACGGCGGGCAGCCTGCCCAGACACACAGGGCCCCCAGACCCCACACACTCGAGGGCTAACACAGCCCGGAGCCCCTCGGCCTGCCTCTGTCCCTGCTCCCACAGCGGGGCCCCGGTTCATCCCCGCATCCCCCTCAGCAGGCCCAGCCCCCCAGTCTTTCGGCGAGGCCTACCCCGGAGAGGACCCTGGAACCGGGCGCAGATACTGGGGGAGCTCCCGAGCGCACAAGGAGCCTCGGTTCTCCTCACGACCCACCTCCGTCCCTCGCCGCCCGCAGCGCCGCTCCCTGACGGGCTCCTCCCGCCTGACAAAGAGCAGCGGGCTGAGAGGACCGGCCCTACTCGGCCACCGTACACAGTCGGCGAGTAAAGCCGGCTCCAACCCCACCCTCCCCTGGCTCAGCCCTCCCAGTGCGCATGCACCAATGCAAAAAGTCACGCCAATCCCCTCACGAGAAAAAAAGCGGGGCGAAAAAGAACCCGGGGTGTCCAACTGCGCATGCGTCCTGCCCGTAACGTGCTCCCTCGCCACACACATGCGGTCAGCTGCCTTCTGTGCATGCGCAGTACGGGGGGAGGGGGGACTGGCTGAGGCGCGCCTGCATGGCAGCGGGTGCCCCAAGGCCCCGCCAACGGAGCGGAAGGCTGCGGGGCCGCTCCCTCCCGCCCTCTCCCCTTCTGCTTACGGCGCCGTCCGACCCGGGACCGCGCCCTCACCGTTAGTACCGACCCGCGCCAAGGCAGCGCTGCCCTGAAACCACCCGCCTTGAGGGGATGAGGACGCTGCGCCTGCGTCGCGGCAGGGCCCGCACTGCGCAGGCGCGGCGGGGTGGGGGGTGTGGGGGGGGTGAGCTAGCAGGGTCCCGCGGGGGCTGCTGGGAGATTCCCGTGTGGCGGGGAGGCTGCGGGACCGGGGCGGGGGTGCCGCCTCGGTGAGGGCAGGGCCGGCTCCCGGCGGGGGCGGGCCGCGGGGCGGGGCGGGGGCGTCTCCTCCTCCTCCCGGTGCCTGCGCGTGTGGCAGCGCGGGGCGGTGGGCAGCAAGCTGCCGGGGGTCGCCCGGTGAGGGGTGGGAAGGCGGGAGGCGCCGACGGCCGCGGCTCCCCCCTCACGTTGCGTTTCACCTCAGGCTGGGCCGCCCTTCGCGGGGAACCGGGGGAGGGAACTGCCCGCACCCCCACGCCGTGCTCACGGGAATCCGCCCGGGGGGGGGCCGGGGCGCCGGGAAGGTGCCGGCAGCGTTAGCGGCTCGGCAGCGGGAGGACCTTCCCCAGCGTCCGTGCCCCGGCCAGGGACGGCATTGTGCTGTTCTGCTACAGGATAAAAATGGCCTCTCGGCGGATCACACGGGAGTCGTTTGATGCTGTAGTGCAGGACAAAGTTAAAAGGTATCGCATGGACCGGAGTGATGCTATAGAGGACACAATCCATCATTTTAAAGGTAATGAAACCCGGGCGTGACGTGCCGTGGATTATACCAGCTCTTCTGGTAACAGCTATGTTAGATTTCTTGCCTTCCGTTTACGTATATTTGCCTAAAACGTGGACTTGCGCTGGTGTTTTTCCACATCCATTTTTATTTAAGAGGCTAATAGCTTGGTGTGACTGACACTGTTTCAATGTGGAATGCAAATTCCAGGCAAAAAAATGAATTTCAAACAAAGGAATTCTGTTCAGGCTGCATCAGAGAGTGGGTCCAATTTCAGGGAGGTCTCCAGAGACATTGCTGCGGGATGGAATTCTGTCGATGTCTGATAAGTTAAGTAAATGTAGGAGTGCATTTGAAGCCTTTGGCTCTTTGTATTTCATGTTATTTTTGGAGAAAAAGCTAAAAGCAAGACGTTAATCTAATGAATGTATACAAAACATGATCTGCAAATTCTTTTATCTTCTAAATTTGATATTTAAAATGTCTAGAAAAACAACTTGGGTTACATTCATAGGAAATTGAGAGTGTTAAAATCAGGTCTCTTCTGTTTTCTTAAAGTTGTGTAAGCTCCAAAGAAATAATTTATTTTAAATAGTTAATTTGTTCAAGTATTCTTTAGTTTCTGAATTTAACTACTGGAATTAAGGAATAGGGATTCTTGGACGCTTTGCAGGAAATTCTAGTATTTCTGACTTTAATGTTATCTTAGATAATTGTGTATGAGTTTGTAGGAAATATGATCTTCTGTTCAACTGTGGAATCCCGACATTCAGTGTGGAAACAGAAAGTGCATGCTTTTGGTATTTTTACATCTGAGAAATCCGAGTAGAAGCATTATGAGCACAACATTAGCATTTTCCCAGGCTGAGAAAGTTGTGAGCAAGTAGAAAATGGGGTTTATAGCAGAACTTGCGTTTCAGCTTTAGTGACAGTAGAATTTTTAATAAATTGTTTTGTCCTGTGTGTTTAGGCATTGTTAATCATTTGTTGCTTTTTGCTTATTGTGAATTACTCAATGTACGTAGGAAAGCAAATGGGAATATCCTGAAGTTAGATATGTGTACTGTTCTTCAGAAGTTTTGATGTGTTGACTCTTGTAAGTGTCTAAATGTGTTTATTAATTTTTTTTCTCCATACTACTTGCAGTGCATTGGTGTATTTATGTTTTTATCATTACAGCTCATTCCAGGCCAGTCCCAAGACCAAGATATGAAGACAGTTTTCATGATGATGGAAGATATACTCATGACAATGCCCAGCACCATCCACATGATGACTGGAGTGAAGACCCTAGAGATGACTATCCAGGACCTTCTTACAGACCTACTAGTCCTCTCATAAGGAAAGATAACTATTACCATGAACAGTATGGCCGCCCGGCGTCTCGTGACCGGGAATTTGGCCGCCCGGCGTCTCGTGACCGGGAGTATGGGCGTCCAGCTTCGCATGACCGGGAGTATGGGCGCCCAGCATCTCGCGATCGGGAGTATGGGCGCCCGGCTTCCCATGACCGGGAATATGGACGCCCAGCTTCCCATGACCGGGAGTATGGGGGCATGGCTTCTCATGACCAGGACTATGGCCCTCCTGACTCTTGGGAATCCACCGGACCACATGAAACTAATTTTAGTTCTTCGGATATTTTAGGTGATTTTAGATCACCAGGACTTATGGAAGATGAATATGGCAACATGGAAAATCAGGAGTATGATGTGGACTTTGGAATTCAATCTGACAGCGAGTTCCGACCCCCAATACGGAGGGGCAACATTGGCAGGGGAAGAGTTCTGCGAGGAAAGCATATTACAAGGGGTGCTGTTAAAACTAAAGTATTCAAAGGAGATACCAAAACTCCCCTAAAGAAATGGAACGCTAAAAAACTGCAACCGGGCCCTGATCAGAAGCCAGCTATGCAACCTGATCAAATGCCAGAAACTGCTGAACGACCTAACCAGAGGCCGGGGACCGTCCAGCACCCTAATCAAAAGTTGCCTCCACGACCTAATCAGAGGCCAACTATAACGACCCAGAGACCTATTCTCAGGCTTCCAAAGCCTGCACATGTTTTCAGAAATCTCAATTTTGACCTTGTGGACGAATCGGACATTTTTTCAACATTCGGAATAGAAATTATAAAGTGGGCTGGGTTTCATGCAATAAAAAATGATGCAGAATTTTCCCGGCTCTTCGGAGCGCTCTTTGAGCTAGAGACAGAAACCTGTGCAAAAATGCTTGCTTCATTCAAATGCTCCTTAAAGCCAGAACACAGAGATTATTGTTTCTTTACTATCAAGAGTTTACAACATGCTGCTCTGAAAACTCCCAAAGTGGACAATGAGTTTTTAAATATGCTGTTGGACAAAGGTGCTGTGAAAACAAAGAACTGCTTCTTTGAAATAATAAAACCTTTTGATAAATACATAATGAGGCTACAAGACCGCCTTCTAAAAGGTGTTACACCACTACTTATGGCCTGCAATGCTTACGAATTAAGCATTAAGACAAGTGGTTTTGGTAATCCAAGGGAAATGGCAAGTGCTTTCGAGACTACTGTTTCTCTTTGTCGTAAGTCTTTAGCACTTCTGGGTCAGACCTTTGCACTAGCATCTGTTTTTAGGCAAGAGAAAATACTTGAAGCCGTAGGGCTGCAGGAAATGGCTCCAGCACCAACACTATTCCCAAACTTCGATGATTCAACGTTGTTTGGAAGAGAGTATATTGAAAACTTGAAGGCTTGGTTGGAGAAGAGTGGATATCCAATTCAGATGAAAAAAACTGAACCAGAGTCCACAGCACAGCTTAAAAAACCCTCTCCTGACACAAAAGTTAAAAGTGAGTGAACTGTTGTAAGATACTTTGCAGTACCTAATTTCTTTATTTGTCGCTAGCATTTAATCTCAATTTTTATGGTTTCATTAGGTCAGGAATTCCTAATTCTGGGAATTCCATGTAAATCCCTAGCAGTGCTGAGGCAGGTAGTAAATACTATCTGTTGTAGCAATTGCTTTCAGCTTTGTGGATGAAAGCATGTCTCCTTCCTCTCTGCTCTTGCACATGCTTATACTTTAAAACTGGGATCTTCACCTTGTGCCCTTGGCTGCTTCAGCTGCCCTACCCTCCAGCCTCACAACTTTGAGGTAGGGAGGCCAGGACCACAGCTGTAACTGGCTACACTACGGAGTAAGTATTTGCATATAAGCAAAGTCGGAGATGTTGCCGTTACCACATTTATCAGATGCAGGCGTATTTCTTTGAAGTTGTTTATATACTAGCAGCTATAGGAATACTATCTCCTCTACTGCATTAGGCCATCTAGTTCATCCTCTCTAAAGCATTCTTAGTCATTACTATACTCATCTGTTTTATCCTAATTGAACTTCAGATGCTTTCGCAGGGAGGTCTTGCAGCACTGACACTGAATGGCTAATAATTTGGAACTCACCCCTTCAGCGTGCTGTTCAAATATACTTATTTTGCACAAAATCCTTTTGGTGCAATAAGTAATTGCCATTTTAAGGATGGCTTAACTTGCCCAGGATGGCAAAGGGTAAGTTTCTTAAACCACAGTGCTTCTCGTAATAAACTCTTCTAGAATCTAAGTTGAGTCGAGAAGACAGCTGGAAAGTTTCTGAGGTTTCCTTAATTTATTCTAGTATTAAATGCAGCCTTTTTTGTATTAATATTTTGCAAAATTGCAAATGTCAGTGTGTCAAAGAATAACAAAGATGACATATTGATACTCTGTTGATGAGAACAATACAATGACTGCAGTTTATTTCTTCTTACAGCCCCACAGCGAGCTGATCGGAAAGTTGTAGAGACAATCGAGCAGCTGGTGAATAGCATTGTTTCAGGAACCCTATCTGCCAAAGAGAGAAATGCTCAAAAGAACTGTCCTGAATATTGGTAGGTGTGTTTGAACAGTATGTTGTAATACTACTCTCTGCGGAAGATATTTGGGATATATTTAATTAAATTCAGTATTTCATTCAATGGGTGTAAGATCAAAGCCTGCTGTATATTTAATCAGGCTTTTTGAAAATGTTTCCTCAGCTAATTATACTTCCTGATATCCCTGGAAATTGTCCTGCTGCTTCTCTTTTGTCTAGTAGACCACATTCCTTTTGATCTGTCAGTAATGACTGTATATCAATCCAAATACAAGATGTTAAAAGCAATTTACATTTACAAGATGAAAATAGTAAGCAAATGTAGTTGATACAAACATACAGTAAGGTAATGGACTTAGGGATCTAGTGTTCTATGAATAATGTTGCTAAAGGAAAGCTGAGGCACTTCCAAGTATAATGATCTTTTAATATGACAGTATCTCTTCATGTGTGAGTTGCAGCATAGCTGATTAATTACTAGCCAAATGATTTATGTCAACACCCTCTATCATTTATTTGCTTGGCATACTTTACTTACTGCTTTAGAAGTGGAGTTGGCTGTTATTCTGAGAAAAACCTATGCAGGTTAATGTTAATGTAGCAACTTGTGTAGGCCCCTGGAAAAAAGGATCAATTGCTACTGAGTTTCTGATCTGAGAATTTGAGATTAGTTGTGCTTTCAGCTTAGGCTTTCATTTTATTTATATGATTTTATTTAGGTTCTTGTCTGATGAAGATAGTCTAGAATACAAGTATTACAGACTGAAGTTATCGGAGATGCAAAGGCGGACATCATCTGGAAAGGAAGCGGGTGGTGAGGGCAGAACACTGGAAGAATCTGCAACAGAATCAGTCAGGGCCATGTTGTATGCCAGGAAAGTCGCAAGTATTAAGAGAAGGCTATTTAAAAGAAAAAGGCTTGGAATTATCACACAACATGGTATTCGAGGAAGGAAGGTGAGGAGAGCAACCATAGGGACACAGACTGTGCTTTCAGCTGGTACTGTGCTGAAGCACCAAGACAAGCATCTTCAAGGTTCAGTCCAGTCAAAGCCTCCTGTATCGGAAACCAGCCTGTCTGAGAAGAATTCTTCCCTCGACACCACCTCATCCTCACAAGGTGCCACCAGTTCAGAGGTCTCTCTGCCAGCAGAAGAAAGGACAGATTCTGAGGATTTATTAGCACCACCTGAACTTTTCCCACCATTTTCCTCTCAGTTTCCTGATGGTAAGTGAAGATTCAAGATTAGATTTTAAATTGTAAATTATATGAAAAAGAAATGGCATTGAATGTTCTGCTGGAAATTCTAAAAATCATTTATTTTGCTAAAGTAGCTATTTCTCAACTGTATTGACCTTCCAGTGATGCAGATTTTCTATGAAGCTATAGATAACGAGCATTCTGTTTCTTGCAGTGGATGCTAAAACAATGGAAACTGCTGAGAAGCTTGCCAAGTTTGTTGCTCAGGTAGGACCAGAAATTGAGCAGTTCAGCATAGACAACAGTGCAGATAACCCAGATCTTTGGTGAGTAACCTACACATTTATCTGTGTAAATGGGCCAATAAGAAAAATCAAACGACATCTAAACAGTTATTAAAGAGATATTTCCTTTTACTGTTTGTTGAGATGTGTACTTTTATTCAGCGTGTTTAGGAACAGAGGATTTTGAGCAATACTCCCTGTTGTCCTGCTCAGCACCTCCATTAATGGTGAATATCTGAAATATCTAAGAAAGAAAAACACTTCTCCCAAATGCATACATGCACTGATATATGTATTTTTTCTTTTATATCTTAAGTAAGCAGCTTGCATCTTGAAACAGGGTTCTGCCAAAGTATTTTCAATCTTGTTATTTTTTTAAGTGAGGCTTTGATTACAATGGCCTAAGTGCTCTAGTGTAAATTAGCACGAGTTTTTTTTCTTTTAGTCATACTGCGCCAGCAAAAATGGAGCCCTGTTATCTCTTCTGTCTCTCAGAATCAATACACCTATTTCCACATAGACCGCATGACTGAAATTTGGAAGACCTGAATTCTCTTCTGGGGTCTGCTGTTTGCCTTCTGGGTCATCCAGAGCTAGCATCTTGTCTTAGTGTCTCCATCTATATAATGAAGATAAATGTACTGAATTCTTTACAACACAGTTTGAGAAGTGCTGATAAAAAGCAGTCTGTAAGAATTGAGGAGAATGATTGCTGTTCTTAGTACATGTTGTTGGGGAATCCTGCAGTTCTACAAAAGCACACCTGGAATGACCATTCAAAAAATTAATAAGATACTTATTTCTAATGTTTTGCTTCATGCTAGCTAAATAAAATATCTTTCTGATACTTTTTTCACTGTAATTTTTGCTCAGGTTTCTACAGGATCGAAACAGTTCTGCTTTCAAATTTTACCGAATGAAAGTCTATGAGTTATGTCCATCTATTAACTTCAGTGCTGTGTCAGAAACAACTGATGCTGGGGAAGGTGCTAAACCTGAAGAAAGAAATTTGGATATTTCAGAAGAGGAGGAGGAGGAGGAAGAGGAAGAGGAAGAAGATAATGAGGAGGAAGCTGAGTTTGAGGAGGATATCTCCCAGCCTTTAGAAGAAATGGAAATGGAGCAAACAGAGGAGGGAGAAGAGGATGACGTGTCAGCAGGTAGAAGTGTGGAAAACCTAGCTGAAGAGATGATTTCCAAAACAGGAGAGGAAATTTCAACAGGTGAAATGCAGCTAGCCACATCGTCTGATGGTGCTATACCAAATCTGTCGACACAGGCATCAACTCCTGCTCCTGGTACCTTATTTCCTCGCAAACGAATCAGCAGCAAGTCTCTGAAAGTTGGTATGATTCCTGCATCCAAAAGGATTTGCCTCATAGAAGAACCAAAAGGTGAGTGTTACTTAAAAGATATTTTGTAGGTATCAGTACAGAATTCCTGATTTTTATGTACTTTGTTACTGACTGTTGTTAGCTAAAAGAATTACATGTCTTTAATACAAAAATGAATACAACGTTCACTCTGAAGGTTCATTCAACTGACAAAGGGAAATCTGAATAAATTGTGTAACAGTTTTTTATATTATAGTGCAATAGCAAAGTTTGCATCAAACATCATTCCTCAAATATTCTCTAAGTATATGTCAGTGTTAACCTCTCTCTGCGCTTAAAAAACTCAACAGTAGTAGTTTTTGCGGGGTTTATTTTATCAATTTATGGAAGGTGTAACAGACTTAAGTATAGCGCTGAACATATTTTGAGTGTTGGACTAAATATATTTAGCCTTCGGATTGGCCTGTCAAATTTTGTCAATATGGCCACAGCGGGAGTGGGTCATGATATTCTAAGAACTGAGAGATAAGTAGCTTAAAACTGATTATATGTGTTCTGCAGCTACTTTAACAAATGTCTTTTCTTTGCATAACGATTTTTATTGGTGAAGGTTGTCATTTGTGATGTGAAAATGATGTAGAGTAATCTCATTTAGGTCCAGTCTGAATTTCCTATCAGAGTATTACAGAAGCTCAGGGAAATGAAAGATTTAAAGTCCTTATAGTATATCGTCCATCAGTGTATTGCTGGCGTGATACGTCCAAAACTAAATACATGCATGTATTAATTACCTTTTTTGTGGTGGAGGGCAAAAAGTCTTACCTTTTCTTTTCTTTTCTTTTTTTTTATTCTGATCTTTCTTGTTGGTTCTGATTTTAGGCCAAGGCATTGAGTTAGAGTCCTTTTGGAGTTCTGTATTAAAATTGGTTTTCTTTACCGCTGAGTTTTGTCTTTGATTTGACTTGCAGTGCATGAACCTGTCAGAATTGCTTATGATAGGCCTCGTGGTTGCCCAGTTACAAAGAAGAAGAAGGTAAAGAACTCTTCTGGTTTGCCATTGCATTCTGAGAATCAACTGTCTTTACAAGATCTCTTGAAAGCCTCTGAAAATGTGTTATTGTCATAAAATGGAATTAAAACCTGAAGAGCCTGATCCTGGAAAAGACTGGACTAAATCTGAGGAGAGCCATGGCTCCTGTTGTCTTTTAACTACCTGTGTCGAAATTAAACGTTTTATGATTACAGCCCTATTGAACAGCTGTGTGTTAATCCTGTCTTATTTAAAAATATATATATATATCAGTGCATTGCTGTCTGGAAAATATGTTGTAATTTTCCAAAATTGGTGAGATGTTATTTGACTGCTTATGTATTTGTAATAGGGATTCAGTCATCAGATCATTCGATATTTGTTACTAAAAACCATAAATACCTTTTAAATTATGAAGGTGTAATCCTTGCTATTTTAATAATGTAATTAAACAGTTTGAGAACCTGAAATAAATTTGTTAATTTTTTTTTAAACTGGCAAGGCAGATACTTACTCTTTGATAGACTTTTCTGTCTAGCTAGAGAAGTGCTGCTTAGAAGATATTTCTGTATATCCAGAAATTCAAACACACTTAGTTTATAGGGGGTTTTTGAGGAATTTTTAATACACGATCTTGTATAACAAAAAACCCCTTTGTTTTTCTCTTTTTTCCTCTCCACAGAAACCAAAAGATTTAGAATTTTCACACAAGAAGCTGACAAACAGGAATGTGGGTTTCCAGATGCTTCAGAAGATGGGCTGGCAAGAAGGACATGGCCTTGGTACACGAGGAAAAGGAATCAGAGAGCCTGTAAAAGTGTATGTAATGGGAACACACTACAGAAATTTGACAGCTCTGGAAAAGGCTGGGATTCTAATAGTAACTATCTTTATCTAACCCACCTAGATGTGGCCAGTTCAGTGTTTTGTTTCCTTCTTGATGTTGGCCTCTGGCCTCAGCAAAGTTGAGCGTGGAGACTTCACGCATTTTTCTGGCCAGGCTGGGCAAAGTCTGGTCTGGAAGGTGGCTGTTTCTTGCCATCCAGTTTGACATCACTGAGGGCTGCAGCATGAATGCGGCAGTGTGCGGACACTTTCTAAAGATATATGGGTGCCCCTGTTCTTCAGGAAGTGTTTTTTGTTGTTTGGTGTATTTAGGTTTTTTTAACACATAATATTATCCTGGGGATCTCCTTGCTATCATGCCAGATACATAATACATAAATAGACTTTACGACTATCATACGCAGTACTCCTAGGTTTAGCAACAAATTTGTTTTCACTCTAATTATGTGATTCATTCCACTGCATACTGAAAGAGGTAAGTGCATCTGCCAGAAGGTAAGTGTGCTTTTTCCTTTAAAATACACTTTTGTTTTTGAATCTTCATTTTGTCTTTTAAAGTTGCTGTATCCAGTGTCCACTGCTGCCAGCATGGAGAATGGATAATACCTCCTTCAACTCCCTGACTGAATAAGGAGGCAGAAACTATTAATTTCCCTCTGAACCCATATGACAAGCTTTCTAGTCCACACACATAGTCTGTGGTTTAACATTCTTCCTTCTCCAGGGCTTTCTCTTTTCTCTTCATGCCTTGGACAGTACTGGTCATCCGAGTTGGTGGGATACTTCTGGTTGTTTGCTTTCTTTTTTCCTTAGTGCTTCCTGTGGTCCAGTGGCCGTCATTATCTTTTCTATATTTCCTTCCTCAGCAGCAAATGGACAATGAGAAAGCAGCTCACTTCACCTGTAGCTCTCTTCTGTTCACCAGTGTTAGAACCTTGGTTCTTAACCTCAAAACTTCTTGGGACCAAATATATGAGTAATTTTTTTGTTTCTGTAGCTCCTGGCACAAGTTTCGCTGCACAGCTAATCACGAGCTATTCAATTGTATCTGGTCTGACACTTAGCCCACCACATTCTAAAAGTTTCTGGCCATCTTTAAGAACTGCATTTTTAATATGTGAAAATACAGTTTTTCCAACTTGAGTCCATTGCTTTACTCTTGTAAAGACACCTGCAAAGAGTAGTGAAGAACTGCTTTCTGTACCTCTTACAAAAACTTGTTGGCCTTTTCTGTAATGTAAGAGAACTCCATATTATTGATTATTTTCAGGGTGTGCTCCTCTCTACTTGCCCATCAAAGTAATTCTTTGTACAATACTTCGGGACAATCTCAGTGAGGATGAAACCAGTGCAATTTAACATTTTGCTTTCTCTTGTTAGTTGCTTTGATACAGTGCAGGGTGTTTTTTTCATTTAGTAATCTGTATCCTCTACTCTTTCCTCCCCTTTTGAAAACTACCAGCTCTTCTATTGATGACTTGTTGAAAAGTCCACGTGCTGTCTAATCTCATTCTCTGAGCAAAAGGGGCTGGATTAATAATTGGAGACACTCCAATTCTGGCGTAGAGCATATCTTGGTCGTTATATAACACTGATATCTAAAACTGATGTATTCAAGCACATCGGTTGTTACACAACGAAACTTGAGGCCCTTTTTTGTTAGGAAAGCTTAAAGCTTGTCTTTGGCTGTGAGAGCAAGTCATATTTGCAGGTTTGAGGAGATTTTTATTTATGTTACTGTAAAAGATACATGAATTGCATGGTGACTCCTTATGGAAATGATGGGTCCCGAAATTTTAAATGGAGTTTCATGTTAGTCTTGTGAGCTGTTCCCTGTCTTGAGAACTAATTTGTCACAGCTATGGGTCTGACCAATACTACGGTTCAAGAGATGTTTTAAAAAAAACAAACCACACTCAAAGGCAGAACATTGTTATGTTGTTATGGGATAGACCCTCCTCTGAGTAATTATCTCGCGTCTTTGATTAGTTTTTTTATTCTCAAAGTAATCTAGAAGAGGAACTGTGGTGTAAATAGAAAAAAAAAAATCTGTTCTTTCTTTTTGGAAGTATGAAGCAGTTGTTGTGTAATGGAAACAGCAAATGAAGAGAGTCTGCTTCAAACAGGTTATACTGTAAAAGGTGAAAAAAGGCAAAGTTTTGGGAGGTCTTTCAGGTGACTTTAGTTCTAACCCTAATTTAAAATGTAACTTAACTTGATCATACAGCTGCAAGTCAGACTCTGTACCATTCAGAAGAAAAAACAGCACCCAGGGTTTCTACTGTGGACTGTAAAGTTGAATTTGCTTTTTAGAGTCTGTGAATATTCTTTTAGAATTGCACAACAATCTACTTGGCTTAAGTGGACCTATTACTATAGAGATTGGATAAGAATCATTTTTCTTTATTCTGTTTAAGGTCCTCAGATTTTACCCTGATAGCACAGAAATCCCAATTTCAGTACATGGGGCAATCTAAATTTTCTTACTTCACGTAATGAGATCTTTAATAGAGAATACTAACGTAACTGACTTGGAGGATAAAACTGGCACAGAGGATCATTCCTGTGGCAGAAGTTTCATTAATCTTAGCTTTGTAATGTCTACGTTCTATGCACATAGCCTGGAGAAAGAGATGGTTTTTAATTATTTGTATCTCTGCATTCTTGTGGGTCATCCTCTCCATCTGCTTCCAGGGCAGAAAGTTGTTTTGATATTGTTGAGGCCTGTCTGCTTCTGTTGGCATGTTTAGATCAAGAGAGATGAGTTAATGACTAATTTTTCTTGGAAGGGCAGGAGCTGCAGATTTTGTCTATGGTGTGTGTCCTACAAGACTTCAGCTTGCTTTGGGTGCTAGAAGTCTTAAGCAAGCAGCGTTATGTTCCCTTGGTAAAAATTTCATCTTTTATCCAGAGTTATGTGGTGTTTCCTACTCATTCCTCAAAGTCTCTGACTTCTGTCATTTTTTAAATGTAAGAAGTAAGGCAATTTTTGCCATCTTTTCAACAGAGGATCCTATCTACCATGAATAAAGTGGTTAATACAAGAGTTCATGTAAGAATTCGATCTGTTAGATGATTATATCTTCACTGCTCCCTTAATATCATAGGAGCATTTTCTTCTGGTGGGTATTTGCATGTGTAATGGGAGGTGGGAATTGTTTTATAGTTGATCTGGTATGCCAGGTGCCAAGCCTCCGCTCCCCTTCTCCCCCAAATGAAGCAGAATTACTCTCCACTTGAATTGTGTCTATGTTGGAAGCTATTGTTTAGATCTCTTCTGCACATTGTCAAATGTAACAGAAACAGAGTGTTCTAACTATTCATTTTACTCCCTAGGGGTGCTACCTCTGCAGGGGAGGGCTTGGGTGTTGCAGGGGAAGAAAATAAAGAAGATGCATTTGATGTTTTCCGTCAAAGAATGATACAAATGTACAGGCAGAAAAGAGCAAGTAAATAGGTATGTGCAATGGACACGTCTGGTTTATGAATTCCTGCAAACATTAAAATACCAGGGTTTTTTAAGTCCTCCTTTACCAAGAAAATATTACTGTTTCCATGAGTATATCTGGCTTCTTAACATTTCATGAAAATCCAGACCTACGTTGAACTGCTCTGAACTGCTGAATTACCCCAAATCTTGCTTCCTAGGTTTGACATAAGAGACTCGCTCGCTAGAAAGTGCACGGATATGCAAAGGCTGCTGTGTGAAAGATCTTCGGCAGAGTATGCCAGTATGAAGAACACTTTGTTCTATAGTAGTGGACTTGAATACTAATGTATTAAAACATTTTCCAAGATTAAAGTTAGTCTTGTATTTAGTTGTGCAAGCTAACAACTTGGATGTCATCTTCTGAGGAAGAAACAACTGATTTTGTTCTCGGAAGTGCCTGTTTACCTCTCTCTTTGGCCAAGCTTGCCTGTTTTGTGACGAGATGGCTTACCAAAAAATGGAATAAACAACATGAAAAATAGGACTAGCCTGGTTTGGCTCTGATCCTTTCTGAAGCCAAGAATCTTCTCAAATTCAGTTCTTGCAAGGCAGTTCAGATTTTATTTCACTACATTTTATTGATGGGCTAATCTTCTGATCTACTTCTGGAGTCTGCATAAAGCAGTTTCCTTTCCTCCATATGCCAATTTTAAGAAGAGTCTCTATCTGCGTGCTTATTTTGTATAGGATTCTAGAGTTTAAGTATAGGATGAATAACTGAGTTCATCTGAGTCTGAGAACACTAAACTCTCCCTTGAAAACCTCGGCTGCTAAGGTTTTTCATTGTAATGAACAAGTAGTACATATTTTAAGTGTACTTTTTGTTTTTACACAAATTTGCAGCTCTTCTCCAACATTCTTGAATAATTTCTTTCCTTCTCAAAGAAGCTTAAGCCATGAGCATGTGCAATTCATGTGTCTGCAGAAAACTGAAGAAAACACTTGGAAGTCAGATATTCGGAAGTCATCTGGAAGTGGATCATCAGTTTTATAAGACCATCAGTTTAAGAGTCATTTCTGTTTCTATTAAATATTTGCTTTTCAGAAGTTCCTTTATTGAAAAATCCCAAGAAGTAAGACAAAAAGCTTGTACTTTTAAGGGACTATTCCAGAACTTACTGAAAGAGAAGACTGGATTAATCTACCATGCTTCAACAAAAAGCATTACCTAACTGCTTGGTGAAGCAGTTCTGAACACATGAAAGATTTAGCAGTGTTACCACAAATAAACATTCAAGGTCTGATCATTCATCTTTTCCCGACTTGCACATCAATAAGGGATCTGTGACTGGATTACTGAAAGTGACAGAATTTAATATTGCACTTTTTAGTGTACTCGTTCTCCATCATTACCTTTCTAAAACTAGTCAAAAGTCTTCACTTGAATGTTATAGTACCAAAACCTACTTCACTGAAGTTTTCTTTAAAGAGTTTATCTTGTGCTGATGCATGTTTTGCTTACTAGGAGTGAGTGCTGTCTTGCTGTTGTTTTCATCCTGCACCATGCTTCTTGGAGAGCAAAGAGCTTGTGGTACACCACTAATAGCACCCCACAGTAATGTAGCAGCATCTCAAGTTCCTAACTGACAAATATGCAAGAAAATGTGTTCTTCAGTTATCAACTTGCCTGTGCCTGCTGTTTAAAGAACAAAATTATATTCTTTCTCCATTAAACACCCTGCTGGTTGAAAGGGAGTGTCTTCATTTTCATTCTGTAGCAACAAACTTTTCCTTGCTTGTAACAACCACTTTTAGTTTACAAATGCAAGGGTTGTTTTTTTTTTTTCTTTACTGTATGGGTCTTTGAAACCATGAGAAGCAAAATCATGTCGTAGTGTAATTTTCTGATCACTCAGTTTTAGCTGCTTTGAAGCACATAATCACTAAATAAAACCACGATGGCAGGTATAGAAAAATATGCTGGTAGTTCTGGTTTTCCATGAACATCACATGTGTCTTCACCTTTACATTACAAGAAGTTGAAGCCTGAAGGCTATAAATACAAATAAAGTTGTCCGGTTGTCACACTTGATTAAGGACATTTGCTAGCCCAGATGTTTCTCATAGGCTTTACTTGGAGATGTTTAAAATCCTTAAATGTTTTGGACCACAGGCTACTTGAAAGATCATCAATTACAGTATTTGGCAGTGTATGCTTACCTGTTAAGTCCCTATTTGGGTGTGTTCTTCACTGCCCCTCTTTCTTTCCTGTGCCTAATTAGCAGTTACACAGTGTAAAACTCGAGCCTTTCGAAAAGGAGATCTATCAGTCACAGTCTGTTTTAGAATGACACTCTGGAACCAATATTGTTGGCCTCTGATTTATTTCTCAGACCCCCTCAAAAGGATTTAGCTTTTCTTTTAGTTTCGGTGATGAAGCTGCCAGTGTTGCTGTTCACAATTTTTATTTCCCTGCAACCTTCCAGTTCACCTCTTCTTTCACATTTACATTTTGGAAGGATTCTTGATTATATGTTACGCTATTTGCAGAAAGGCACAAGGCAAAGCTTAGCTTCACACTAGGTTGAAATCCACTCTCTCGGACCCAGATCAGCATTCTGCGCTGCTCTGATTTAACGGGAGTTTGTTGGACATAGTACCATTCGGGGTGCATTTGCTAAACACCTGCTTACCCAATCTGGGAAAATTGTTGGTATCCAGATTGGAAAATGGTACCATCCTTCCTGAGTGCAGTTCAATTTAGAGTATAATGCTATCTTGAGAATAAAGGTGAACACTGGGCAAATCTTAATCTGCTACCCTGGATGACTGTCGTATGGTCTGTCTTTCTTGTGCCAAACTTTAATTTTGGACAAGGTATCAGCAGAGCAGTACTGGTGCTGAGATTCCAGTGCTGCTCTCAAGTGGGTTACCGTTTGCCACTTTTATCTTGTTTTACCAAGAGATGACCTTACGCTCCTTTTGCAAAAGGAATTTCCTTTTATTTTGACCTGCTTTTGCAGGCAGCTCTGATTTGAAAATTTTAAATACTTGTACATGTGAAACATTTGTTATGCAGATACATTGCCTTGTTTAAAGTTTACTAGCTTCTTTTCTGTTATTTTAGTTCCAGGCTCTCTTCCATGAAGACTGCAAGCTTCAGTGAACATTTTAACTAACTTCAGTGGTGTGTCTACTGTCTTTTGGTTGTTTTTTGCCATTAATCTTGTAGAGCAATTTGCTAGTTTCTGTTCCGTGCAAATTGGCAGTAGTGCTAAGCTAGTAACAATTAGATGCTTATGTTATTGGATAACTGACATTTCTTTTTAGTGTAAGTAAACATGTTAGCATTGTTAATCTTTTAATATCTGCAATAAATGTAGAACTAAATGATTTCTGGTTTAAATGTTTTGCTTGTGAATTTGGCCATTTGTAAGAGATATGCATCATTTTGGCACTAACAAGTGGAATTGAGATTATGCAGTGTTATATTAGTGTAAAACAGGATTTTATAGTGTACGAGGGAAGGAAGGTCCCTCTGTTTCTGTGCTGCTAAATGTCTCTATCGAGAATACCCACTAAATCATTTCTTAGTTACTTTTTCATGTGGCTTCTAGTGCATTAAATCCATACACAACAGTGTTACTTTCCACATGAACGCCAAAACCGTTGTGCCCCAGTCAGAATGCAAGAGTTTTACCCTTTATTCACATATCCCAGGAATTAGTTGTCTCTCTGATTTTCTTGGTGTACTGACTTTAAAAGAGCAAAACTTTCTCTTTACATATGTGTGGTTTACTGTTGCCTTTAAATTCAAATTCCTTTTTTAGACAGGATATGAGGGGGAAAATTGCAACGAACTGAAATTTAACACTTGTGCAGCCGTCTTCTCTCGAGAGGTAAAGTGAGAGTGTCCGTTTGTGAAAGATACCAGCCAGGTCTCCTGTCCCTTGCTTTTATACTGACAGCTAGGAAAAGCTTTACAGAGGCAAGTCCAAGCCCTGGCTACGCCTTTGTCCTCCTTTTCCTTCAAAAAGCTATTATACCTAAGGACCTGGTTCTAGAAGAAAGGACATTTGCTCTCGTTGGAGAGGAATGAGGAGATCCCCATTTTGGGGGAGGTGCCCTAGCAGAGTAAGAGAACTACAGTCAATAATACACCGTTTGGAGTAATTGTGTTGGACTAAAAGAGATGGTTTCATTTTTTTGCCTTCAAAGCTTTTCTTTGGTGTAATACCAATGATATTTTTCCTATTTATTTTTTTGTTTGTTTTTTTTTTAGAAGACACTACAGCATCCTTAGTGTGAACACTTAATCTGTGCTGAGATGTTACTTCTCAAAATCAATGTACAGTATTTTTTTCTATTGATATTCCGTTCTGCTTCAAATCCTGATGTATTGTGCCCAAAGAAAGTCTGGACTCAGAAATTCAAATACTGTTATCTTGGGTTGTTTTCTATCCTACAAGCAGGTATATTTTCTAATTAAAAATGAATTCCTGAAAGTCCTGTATCATCTTTAATTCTGCATATCTCATGACTGAGTGGCCAATCACAACCAGACTGTAGATTTGAGCAATAATAAACACCTGAAGTGAGAATATGCTCAAAGAACAATAGGGTACTTCTGAAATAAATAGTTTTTGTGAACCTTGTTAAGTAGGTAACTTGCTGAATTGCAGCAAGTGTGGAAAATGTTTGCATTATCTGTGGGCAATAAAGTTACTGCTGTTTAAGAAAGCGCTAGCACACAGTGTGTTCTCTTCAGCTTTTTGTGCCTAAGTCATCTCATTAGAAGGTTGTGCTAATTTCCTTGAAAATTATTTCATAGGCAAGGCTTTGCTTTGAAGGGGAAGTCGTATTTCATGATCCTGCCGCTACGTAATAAAGCAATAGTAAAGCAGCAAGTACAAAGCAATAAAAATCTAATTTTTAGAACAGCTGCCTCTCTGGCAGCAGTTCATTCTAGACTGTTTGATTCGTGGGGTTAACAAAAGTTCTATCTTTGAACAGTTCACAAGATCCATTTCAGAAAACGGAACTATTGTTGGATGGGAAATACGAATTTTGAAAAACAATCTAAAATGAGAGATCATTAAGAGGTCACACAACACAAACATGAACAGAGAATCCGTAAGTTCTGGCTTTATTTGATGCCTTATCAGTTACTGTGTGTTATTTACCGCTGTCAGTGGGAGGAAGGTTAGCAGAGGGAGTTCCGCAAAGTTCTCATCCACCGCGTACGCCGAGCACAGAAAAATCCACGGTGTGTTTTACTATTCAATCCTAGCGATTCAAGTCCCTAAGAGGATGCAGATCAGTTCTCATCCATATGCATATGTAACGTACGCGTGCTTCCCTAACTCACAAAAAAAAGAACGTAAATAGGATAAGTTGTTGCGGGGTGTCATTTGACACAGAGAAAAGCGTTTCTCCCGAGTTATCGGCAGCAGCTTCCATGCGCTGGTCCCGCCACGGTGACCTAGCGAGAAGCCAACGTTAGGACAGGTAGTGGGTGAGACTGTGAAGCCAGGAGAAGTCTCCTTAGGTCTCAACACAGCCCCTGGCCTAGGCAGGTCGGTACCCCCGTTTCACAGCACCCATCTCCCCCGCCAGCCTCCGGCACCGAGCGGTCCTTCCCCCAGGCGTGTGCGCGGCTCCGTCCCCGCGCTCAGCCGGTCCCCGGCGGGGGGAAGGCAGGGGCTGTCCCCTCGGCACCGGGGATGCCCCGTTCCCCCGCGCTCGGCTTTGTCCCGCGGCTGCCCCGCCGCAGCTGCCGCAGCAACCGGGGCGGTGCTGCAGGGCCCGCGTGCCCCGGCGGGCGGCGCCACGTGGCTGCGGGGCGCCAACGGCCGCTCTTCAGGCGACGGGGGCTGAGGGAGGCGTCGCCATTTTGGAGGTGTGTGGGCTGAGGGGAGCGCGGCTGCGGTCCGGCCTCGGGCGCAGCGGTGGTGGCTGCTGGGGCCCGGCGGGGTGTGGGGGATGTTCCCAGAGGGGTGAAGAGGCTCAGTGGAGCGATGCCGGGTTGGGGTGTAGTTTGGGGAGCCTGGAGCCACAAGCGGTCGCACGCCTCCTGTCCCTCAGGCCGGGGCCACGTCTGCTCCGCTGCACCACATGTGCAGTCCAGAAGTGCCTGTCAGGGAAGGGGTTAAAGCAAAAGGTGCTGTGGGAATCCAGGGTCAGAATTAAGGTTTGTCCACTGAAACAAAGATATGATGGGACAGGTCAGCTGCAAACTGGTGTCCATTATTGCCAGGACCAGCCATCCCAGGTGCTGTGAACAAAGCTGGTCATGGGAAGGTATAAAACAAGACAGTGGAAAAAATCTGTTCTTAAACACCATACATCATCAGAGATAGGTGCTGATGGCCAAGGAAATGTCTTGGCACATGGGCAACATCTGTCTATGCAGGCTCACACCCTGGGTTACAACACAGGGGGTAACAGAAGTTATTTAATAGTTTTCTGAAGTTTCCAACCTGATATACTAATTTAAAAGTATTCTAACCCAAACAATATTTTACTTGGCTTATGCTAATGCAAACGGTTTCCTCAGCTGTTGGCATTTGGTTACAGATGAAGGTGCAGAAAGAGCAGAGATTCCCTTCTTTGTGAAAGCAGATTTGGAATCTGGCTTTGTGGTTTCCGTAATTGCAGATGACAACTACCTAGATTTAATTTTGCTCAATTTTCTCGCGTTGGCTGGAGGGCATATTCATTTAGATGGACTGCCAAAATTCCAGGCATAAGAGTACCTGATTCTAATTAACTTAATAAAACATAAATTCTTTTTTCATAACATATAGTTGATTTGATATGTATATATATTATTTTTATATAACCTATATAAAAACTGGTGAATTACTGTAAATAAAGCAGTTTTAGCTATGATTTTTCTTAAATACTTAAAATAGCTGACTGTTGCAAAATGTTCCCACTTGTTCTTACTTTTTGTGTACCCTGCAGAAAATCTGAAACATCACAGCTTGCAAATGAGAATCACAGACTTGGCGCAAAGCTTGGTTTGCTGGTAATAGCTTGGAATTGCCGTCAGAGTCTTGTCTACTTCTTATTACTATAAATATAGGTAATAGCTACAGAAACCTTGTAAAAAGGGCATGGTTGTCCATCTCTTATAAAAATGAAGGTAACCAAATATTACAGTGAACTTAAACTGCTTTTAATTTTAGGACGTCTGGAAGTAGTTATCTGAACGGAAAATGTAGGAGGTTTTGACAAGTTTCAGAAAGTATTTGAAGGCTACAGATACTTACTTTGGAGGGCTTCTGCAGGACATTTTCAAGAACCATGAAGAAATTGCTCCTGTAATTGTTTAATGACAAGGAACAAAAACTGGGAAGAACTTATTTCTAGTTGAATCTCTGAAAATGGGTAGCACTGCTGTTGTCCTTTATCTTGTTTTGCAATTAATACAAGAGACAAAAGCATCTGTTGCGAACTGCATTCCCAGAAAAACAGTAAAATACCAAAGTAAGTGAAAAATAGTAATTTCACAAGCAGAAAGAAACATAGCACAGTGTTGGGAGTTTATTTTTTATTAGGCATAGAAAGAATGCTATGGACTGTTTCACCTGAAGTGTTGCGGATGCACTCATCCAAATGACAGTGAGGAATGCCTGAACAATAATTGTTGTAGCTGGAGGTTCTGGCTTACAAGGAATAATAATAGTGTTGTTTATTTTCCTGTAATAAATTAGGGAAAGAATATCCATGCATTTATTCAAATACTTTCATGTTATTTAGAAAATGTTCTGGAAATGTGTACAAGCTTTTACCTTTGTTCTGTTACAATTTGTTTTCAGTCTGGGATTTTTATTACATAACACCGTGATTCCAGTGATAAATATTTTTAAAATAACTTATCTTCTATGTTTTGTAGCTGGAAATATAAACATTTTCATGAAAGAAGGATTATCCAATGTTTCCACTCTCCTTGTGAATGAAGAAACCGATACATTATTTGTTGGAGGCAGAGATGCAGTATTTGCTCTTGACTTGAAGAATATTTCTAGAGAAATAGGCAGGGTAAATTAAAGGCTTTTCTTTTTTTTTCCATACCTTCTTTTAAAAAATACTTTGCCTGTGGTTTTCTTAATTTGAACATAATGTTCTGATTTTAAATGCATAGAAGTATTACTATTTGAAGGCTTGAAACTTTATCACAGAATCTTTTTTTTTTTAAGCAAGGCTTGAAACTTTATCACAGAATCTTTTTTTTTTTAAGCAAAGCAATACCTCTCGTCAGGTTATTTATTATGCCTTGTACATTACTGAGGTACATAGAAAAATGCTTATTTACCCAATAGGTTCAAGGTTAGGATTATTTAGGGATTTTTTTTTACAAATAATTTTGTGGAAAAAAAATTGCAACATACCACCTTACAAGTATTTTTGGCTTTTAGGAATACTGGTTTGCTACACAGGAAAGACAACTGGAATGTATTCGTAGAGGAAAGGACAAGGTAAGAACTTCCGTTTCCCCCTCTTAAGTTATTAACTAAAATGAAAATGGCCACAGAATCAAGCTTCTTTTTAATAAATGAAGTAAAAGCAAGTTCATTTAAATCTGTTGGGTTTGTTTGCTTGCTGCTAAGACACCAGGATATTTTCAGATGCAATCCACTACGCTATGTAAATTTTATTTTTCTTTTCTATTTTAGATGAGATGCCAGAACTACATCCTCTTCCTCCATAAGATAAATAACTCTAACTTGTATGTTTGTGGAACCAATGCGTATCACCCAACTTGTGATCATATGGTAATTATGTTTGAATACAGGTTTTACTGAAGATATTTGAGTAGTATAGCAGATCTTTGACCACCTTTCTCAAAATATTCCTGTTGAAAATTAGAAATTTTCCTAATTCTTTTATAAAAGTATGAAAGACCAGAAGAGTACTTACCAAATGTTATATTTTTCATACTATTTAAATGATTGTTTGCCATAGGTTATCAATGGGACGAACATGAGCTTGCAAGGAAGAGCTGAAGAGAGCAGAGGAAAGTGTCCATTTGAGCCAACTCTAAACTATGCGTCTGTTTTTGTAGGTATGTTTGGACTGACATGCAACCTGAAATGGTTTTCCTCACCTAAACTATGTTATTGGATAGTTACCCTAATTCTATTTTTGCATGTCAGCCCCAAGTTGTTCCTTACAATATGTCTTTGCATTTTAAAAACAAGTACTTTCTACTTTTTTGTTTCTTCCAAATGATTACAGATGGGGAATTTTATTCAGCTACTTCAAATAATTTCTTGGGAACAGAACCTATAATACTTCGCAGTATGAGAAATCCTGTAAGAACAGAGTTTAAAACATCGTGGCTGAATGGTACGAAGGTTTTTTATGTATTTCAGTCTTTTGAACTTTAATTTGGTTTATGAATTCTCTCTAGAATGTAGTAGTATGTTATGTATGGATTTTGTAGTGTGAGCTTTTAAACTAAGGACAGAATTTAAAAGAAATTCGTGACTACGGGCTACAGTGATGAGATGAGCCACAGCCCCTTTCCATTTATGAAAGCATAGTTCCTCCTCTTAATGTTTGATAGATTCATAAATACTTTTCAGTCCTTTCCTTGTCCACTAGTCCACAAAAAAGTTGTTAGACTTAATTTTAAAATAATATCTGGCATTTCTGTTTTTCTTGGAATGAACTTAAAATGTTGTGTGTATTTATGTGTTTCAGAACCGACCTTTGTCAACATGGAAATAGTGCATGAAAGTGAATCTAATCCAAATGGAGATGATGATAAAATTTATGTGTTCTTCACTGAAACAGCTGTTGAATTTGAATTCTATGACAAGCTTCTGGTGTCCAGAATTGCCCGTATCTGCAGAGTTAGTATTTGTAGTATAAAGATTTTGTTTAGTGTACTTCAGATGAAGTTTCACAATCGAGTGATGAACAGTGGTATCTACACTGGCTAACCAAACAAAATTCTGTCATATACATTTTCTGAACTAGCTTCCTCTTTTTCTTGCTAGGACAGAACCAGCTGTTCAGGTTGCATTTGACATTTAAACCTTTGTTCTTTGCCTTTGAACTGAGATTTGTATTGAAAGGCCAACTATATTGTTCCCCACAGCAGCACTATTAGGTGAAAATTGTGTGTATTTCTTTATGCATTCTACAGTGTTGGTGTTCTTCCTTCATTTAGGGTGATCTTGGTGGAAAACGCCTATTGCAGAGAAGATGGACATCATTTTTAAAATCCCGCCTTTCCTGTTCCATTCCAGAATTAAACTTCCATTTCAATATTGTCCAAGACGTCTTTTTACTTAGAAGAAGAAAGTGGCAGGACAGCATATTTTATGGAATTTTCTCCCAACAATGGTGAGATAGAGGGCTACGTGGGCTACTAGAGTTTGTAATGAACTGAGTAAGGTTCTCACGTCGGTATTAGTAGCCTGAGTACAGCCTTTTGGCTTTAACTCAGAACAAGAAGCTACCGGCTACTTACGCTGCATGTTTTAATGGACCACATTTGGTTTTCTTACAGCTTGGTCCAACTGAGCAAACATTATCATCTGAAACAGAATGGTTTTGGTTCCTGGGCAAAGCCTTCAATTAAAGACTAACCAAAAGCTTCTCCTAAGCCAAGTTTTTAAGAGTTATGTTTTCTCTAGTCGGGTGGTGGGGCAATTAAAACTAATTCCATATAAAATTACATGATTACATACACAAAGCCCTGAATTCTTCTGGTCTTTATAGCACTAAAGGAAATAGCTGACATTTCAAGGTGCAGAATTATTCTCCTGCTCTGAAAGAACTATCTGTTATGGCCTGCTTGTCTAATGTAATGTTCTGTGAAAATGAAAACAGAACTCCTAACAAATACCTTACAAGTTTTAAGGTTAATTAGCTTTTTCTTGATGCTCTGACTAATGAAGAAAACCAAGACAAAGCATATCAAAACTGTACATGTCAAAAAATACCAATGACAAAGGAGCCATGAGGAGGTAATTCTCATGTTTTATAAAAGCATCAGAATTATCGGAAGGCACCACGGTCGGCACTGTCCAGCTTAACCCGCTGCCACCTATTTACCTGTTGGTTTATACCCACTGGAGCTTATGTGAGTTTTATTTCTGGTTATGGCAGGTTGGGTTCAATGTGTCCTAAGAGAGGAATTTGTAGAACATTTCTTCCTTTGGGTGTGGCAAAGAGGCTTAGACTTGGTATTCACTGGTAGAACTGAAATCCCATCAGTGTCTGATCCAGACACTCCTAAAAGTCTACCTAAATTTTCAGTCATCATTTTGAAAAGCATTATAATTGGAGGCAAAGAGGAAAAGTATTGTGTTTCTCAGTAAGATGAGTTAAAGGGATTAGAAGAAGAATTAATGGTCTGTGTCAGAAGTGTGGAGCCAAAGGGAGGAGAATCCTGTCAAAACGTTGATTACCGTAATAGTTGGGCTCACCTGTCTGTTTACAAGAAAGGTTGTCAAAAGGTCCTCATTCTCTAAGTTGTTTCAATTTATTTGAGGGCGGTTACTCGATTTTTAACAAAAACATATTTAATACCATCTTTTATGAATGTTTTATTCTCTCCTTAGTGAATCACGAAAACTGCAACAGAGAAGTGTTTTTAGTGTTAGGTCTCTTTTGACTAATCCTGAAAAAGATACAACAGTGTGCACTGTGGAGATTGGGTTATTTTAGAGTATTTCTTTCCCTATAAAAGCCAATAAAACTTGCCTTTTATTTTGTGTGTTGTTTTGTTTTTTTTTTCTTCCAAGGGGAAGATTAGACATATCAGCCGTTTGTGCATACAGTATGCAAAAGATTCAGGAAGTCTTCTCCAAAGGAAGCTACAAAGGACCGGTAACTCTAGAACATTCCCCTGTGAAGTGGATGGTATATAGGGGAGAAGTGCCAGTTCCACGTCCTGGTGCTGTAAATATGAATTTACTTGTTCTAATTAAAGAACAGCTGCTGGATTATCTTTTTTGGTAGCAAATCATTAGCTCATGTTTTACCAATATAAATGCAGTGTTCATAATCAGCAAAGGGATGCCTGCTTTCTCATTCCATCATACGAAGGTTCCTAGAAAAGCTGCCTTGCTTACAGTTCCGCTCCACAAGAGATGTGGGCTTATTAGCGAGTTCCTAAAGTGTGAGGAAAATAATGATTTTTATCTTTTGAAGATAAGTAGAAATAACTGAATGTTTAGAAGGAAATACACCTTTTTGTGTACCTTGGTGAAATGTAAAAGCAATTGTAATCATGTTCATTATGTTTTGTTTCTAGTGCATTGATAATTTTGCCCGGAGTATGGGCTATAATACTTCTTCTGACTTGCCTGACAAAGTTTTGCAGTTTGTTAGAGATCACCCTCTGATGGATAATTCTGTAAATCCAATTGGTAGTAGACCGGTGCTACTGAAGAGAGGTTCAAACTATACCAGGATTGTAGTAGACAGAGTCACTGGCCTGGATAAACAAACATATGATGTTATGTTTCTAGGAACAGGTAAGTGCTTTAATTTTAGGAAAGGATACTATACATTTTTATGTATTTTGTTCCAGATTTTTTTTTCTGAGACTTCAAAAAAGCACAAGTACTTATCAGCTCTGTTTGAAGTTTTGCATTCAGAAGCTGTCTTGCTAGTTTAATATTTTCATCCCAGTTAGATTAAATGTGTTTGGCTTGTTGGACATTAAAAGGCTCTCTTGAGAAACTTCCCGTATCAACGGAGACTTGACATAATAATATTTGCAAATTCAGGGATTGTTTGAGGTCTTTTTTCCCCTGAAAAAAATCATTGCTTCTCATCTTATTGAAAGAAAAAATAAGAATTGCTTTGAAGAATTTCAGAAATTCCCTGTACCCAGGAATGTCTTCTAAATCTCTATCTGATTTCAACATGAATTATCAGGCTCAAATGTTATGCTATGTTTAAACAAGTTTATCTTCAGAAATACATTTCATTTTATGTAGATGATGGATATTTGCATAAAGCTTTCAATTGTGATGGGGAAATGTTCATTGTGGAAGAGCTACAGCTGTTTCTGTCTCCTGAGCCTGTACAATCTCTCCAGCTGTCTGCTGAAAAGGTAGAACTTCTGTCCCTACATATGGAAAGTGACTGCTGTAATAGCTTGCCTCAGGCCTTGCTCTTCTGTGTTGTTCTTCTGGCTTTTAAATAGCCTGTAAGTGTCTCATAATTCTGCTCCTGTCACGTATTCGTTAATAGCAGAAGCACGAAACATCTTTTTTCTGTAGAAGAAGAATTCGTGCGTGTCAAAATATAACTGAAACAAGCCTTTATGTTCATTAACAAATTAGGGAGGGAACTCTTTCATTTTACATGCTGTGGAAAGCTGGGGGGTTTTCTCATTCATGTCACCATCTATTACAAGATTTTTAGTTTACTGGTATTTTAACAAACACTAGAAGATCTTACAATCCCTATTAGAAAATAACAGCTTAAAGTCTCACTCCCTCCTGTAAAAGAACTCCTTCCTGCATTTCTAGGGCATGCTCTATGTAGGGTCCCTGTCTCAAGTGGTGCAGCTCCCAGTTTCTGAGTGCCACCGATACAAGTACTGCTTGGATTGCATCTTGGCACGGGATCCTTACTGCGCATGGTCTCAGTCTGCTAATGAATGTGTTCTGCTGGCAAAGCAAACTGATCATACGAAGTAAGTAAAAAGCTATTGTTTCTGCTGCCCACCTGATGTGAGATTGCTCTATCAGTGCACTCTGCACCTCTGTATGCCAAAACTAGGATGATTCCTAGAAATGGAAGGATACAAGCTGGAACACTTCTTGTCTGTGCTTTCATCTGTTTGGTTTTGGGGTTTTTTTGTTTTTGTTTTTTTTTTCAGGAATTTAATTCAAAGTGTGAAATATGGGGATGCTTCCAGCTGCCTTAGTGTAGGTATGTGACCGTTTGTTTTAAGAAATAATATTTTAACTTCATGCGATCAAAATGCTTTGTGCTCACTGGGATTCTTGCATTATAGAAAACCACAGAGTTAAAATCATGTTGATTATTACTTTTGAACTAAGACCAAAAAAAACCACACTGAGCTGGTGCTGCCTAATGCTCTTAACCCTCTCAATCTAAATGTCAGAATACTGCCGTTCAGACTGAAACTCTTACTCTCAAGGGAAACATAAATGTGACCCATTTGAAGTTATTGGTGTCCCTCCCACACCCACTTTGCAGAAATCACACGACCCATCAGCTGTCCTATTAAATCTGTCACTGCTTTAGGGTGCTGCTGTGCAGATACATGACGTGCTATGGAAGAGTACACTTAAAAAGAAGGCTATTGTATCAACCATTTAAAATTATTATTTTTAGTGGGCTTAGGGAATTAATTACTTTTAATGTAGAATTGCAGGTGTGTGTGATCTGGTATTATTATGCAGTGACTTTGTAATGAGTTGCAAGATACATTGCTTTCTTTGGTGACACAAGACGTATCTCTTACCACCTCCACTTACGTCTCTTTAAAGTCAGAGTTGTCTTTAGTCTTGTATATTTTAGACTGCATGACAAATGATAATAAGGCAATCAGTGGCACGGTTGGGGAACTTTTGCATAGCTGATATCAGCATTGTGGAGGCAAATCTAAACATCAAAGCATTTCTGTGAAGAGATGTCATTAACCAATATAGAAGTTGAGGCATACAAAGGTGAATTTATTTATGCGTGGCTATGTATACAGGTGAGGCAAAATCAGATTAAAATCTGGAAGTCTTAAACTTCTAGTCCCGCACTCATTCTGTTACGTATCAGTGGAAATAAGGCCAGCAAGATGTCACTGATAGTCAGACCTGTTGGTAATGGGATTTCTTTGTCTTTACCCCTTACCTGTTCACTACCCACTGTCAAGACTGGTGAATTAAATTTTGTATTTACTTGAATATGTATTTGGTTATGTAAGTTAAACTAAATTCCCAATATTCTTACTTAAAATTATCTTCCTAATTTCAGAAAATAGTGTGAGAAAATGTCTCTTTACCCTTGGAAACAATGTTCATCTTACATGTGTTCCTCTGTCGAATCTGGCAAGCGTAGTGTGGAAGTTTAATGGGAGCAGACTTCAGGCCGAGGACTCTAAATATCTCCTCTATGATGGAGGAATAGCAATATTTAATGTGACAGTGGATGTGGCTGGTTTCTATGATTGTCTCTCAGTAGAGAAATCCAAAGGGAAGGAATTCCTTATCACGGTGGCGCGCTATGCCCTTTATGCCCAAGAAAAGACAGAGGAAGCAAATGTTACTGTTGCCACAGCAAATAAGCATAATGAAGCAGGAGCCCAGCGTTTTCAGTCTTCAGTACCATCTTCTTTACTGAACGAGGCAGCAAAACGGAAATCTGCAGGCAGCCAAAGAGAGAAGCTTGTTTTAAAACTCTTGGGGGCCGGGTTTGCTCTTCTTTTCTTTTTCTTGTTGGTTTGGAACTTCTACAAGGGTCATTTATCTCTGCCTTGGAAGAGCAGAGAAAACAGCTCAAAAACCACTGGTACAGCTGGCTTGGGAAGTCCAGCACTGGCCGCGGAGGGATCAGGCAGTGTGAGGAAGAGTTCAGCCACGCAAACAAACGTGTCTTGTGTTAACGAATCAATGCTTGCGAGCTTTTCTTAAGTACAGCGGGAATGCGTAGCAGTGCAAGTTTCACAGAGAGCTCTGGGAGCTTGCAGCTCACAGAGCTGTTTGGTTAAGATGACATGATGTTTCCTGTTAAGGAACATGGAATGTAAATTTGAGTAGGAGTCAGAAGCTCTGAATTGAAGATGACAAGCTGCATTCTGTATTACATAGATGTGTTACCAGTTACTACTTTTAAAAGCAAAATTCCTTGTTTGGGTACCTTTTTGACATGATAGAACCATAAAAATAAATTTCTTTCAAAAATTGACACTGATCCACTTTTTTGTAATGTTGGGGTTGCCCAATTACAGAAATTAATACTTCAGAAGCTAATAATACTTAGCATTTAGTGCTTTCACCTTCAGACTTTCTGTTTAATCTACAAATAGCAACTAATTAAGTCTCCCAATGCCCCAGGAGGTTGCTACTATCCTCATTTTACATGTGAGGTTAAATTACTTGTCACTGACCATAGCAAGTATTGGTGTCAGATCTGGTGCTTTGTTTGAAGTTCCTGAGTCATCTTCCTATATTTTATCTTTCTCTGTTTTCCTCTCCTTTCCCTTTATTTAAGCTTTCAAAACACTTTCCACGCATTTATTTTTCTAATGTGTTTTTAGTGACCTTTATGATACATCCTCCTCTGTCCAAAAATGTCATGAATCAACTTACAGACTACATTGTTCTGAATTTATTTCTGAGGTGTGGTCAAAATTCAGGCATTGCAGCTCCTTTTGTGAAAGGCCATTGAAAGTTGAGCATTTTTTCTGAGACACTTTTTTCTTCATTTTCAAATAAATGTTCTCTTATGTTTTCTTGTTTGGAAAATAACAGGGGTTCTTGGGATCAAGAACAGGGATCACGAAAATCCCTGAAAAAAAGGCTATGCTGCCTCACTCTGTCTCTTGCCAGATGTGCATAAATACAAGGTTGATTCTTTTCTGGACACAGCACATTTTTTCCCAGTTTTCACATAGCTATGGAAGGAGAAACCTGCTTGGAAATGGATTCTCCTACGTGGAGGGCTGTACCAGCTGTAGCAAGACGCCTGCTTTCAAGTTAAACAGGAACGCTTGGAAATGAAGACAATGTGTACAGCGTAGATACCTGGATAGGAAGAAAGAGCAGATAAACGGTTATTGCATGGTTTTTTGCCCTTAAAACGTAAATAAGTTAAGCTTCTTTACACTGGAGCAAAGTCACAGTCTCTTTTTTTTTTTTTAATGCCTTCTTTCTCCCTGGATCGAATTATTATTCTGTTACGCTTCATAACAGCAGGTTCTTGTGTATTATGTGCAAATACCTTAGAAGGAAGGGGAGGCCAGTTCCTCAACTTGGAAGAAGCAAATTCACGGATTACCCTGTCTGTCTGTTACACTGCTGCTTACCAACACACCGATGTTTGCCCTTTCCACGGAAGGACGTAATGGTGGGAACAATGTCAGCCATAGCAAGGTGAAGCCGTAGGCACGAAGTGTGGGCAAGAGAACTATATACGATGGACGTCTGAAAATCAGGAGACGGGATAGCTGCTGGCAAACCGTTATACCAAGACCTGCCTGGCGGCATTTCAGTGGTTGTATCAGTGCAATGCAGAGACAAGATCTGAGGTGCATATCTTGTCTCAGGTTGAAAGGGAGTCTACTTCCTTGCAGGGTTCCTTTACCTATATTCCTACCCCCTATATGCAAAGGGCTATATGGAAATTAATGCTGTAGACTGGATAGTGGTGTGTAACTAATAACAGAGGAAGTGATCAAAATTTCCATTCTTATCTTTGGGGACGCTTACTCTCTTCCCTTAGCGGAAGGAAGTGCAGATGGAATACAAAACCCCATTTCAGAAAATCCTCACAAGGCTACCAGCATTTGGTTTTAGTTCAATTCCTGCTGATCTAATTACCCTAATTTAAATGGGTAAAATAATTAGCTTCTAAGATAAGTTGTAGATAAGTTACAGTTAACAGGTCGATATGAAAGATAGCGTGCCCTACTTTCAGTAGTGTCTTCGGTGCAGTTTTAGTCCTTTTGTCATTGGGTGCCACACTGCACATAGGAAGGACAGAGAATATGGGGCGAGAGGACGGAGCCGAGGTAGTCCTTGAGCTGCTCGTTCAGCTGCCCGCTCCAAACAGCCATCCAGCGCTGCTCCGGCTTGCACCCCGCAACGACTTCTCTGAGTGTGCACCAATATGCTGTGAAAACACAAACCTTCCCCATAGCCTCTAACATGGGTTCGGCTCTCGATGCCAAAAATCTTTTGTGCTGACAGCTGCCGCCACCGTTTCAAAGAGAGCATTACCTTAGCATGCTGAGAATATATCTGTCTGATGTTACGCTTAAAATGACTGGCAGCAAACCATAACGCCAACCACAGGGGCTGTAGTTAGTGGGGACACTGGAGACAAGGTGTTGCACTGGTCTTGGTAAACCTCCCCTAGAAATACCTTACAAAAAAGGACGGGGGTAAAACACTGAAAGCGGCGTGCGAGAAGTGGTGTTCTTGCTAGTGTTTATGCTGCTAGTATTGAACTCTGATAGGAATATTGCTAAATTATGAATGCTACTTCCACCTTTTATTGTAAAATTACTAGTACAGAGCTTACTATTTTGGTGCAAGTTCTGATGTTATTAACTCGGGGAGAAATTAATGTGCAGAGCTGTCTGGGATTAACAAAATCTCTCTTGGGAAGATTTCCTATTAAAGTGTCTGATAAGTAAGGAGCATAAAGGGGACTGGAATCATCCAGCAGTGACATAACTCCGCACCACCGAGTCTGCTCATGGGAAGCTTTGTGTTAGAGTAGTGGTGTATTTTAAGGCAAAGCTGAAGCACTTGTGGGAACTGAGTGAGGAGTGTTGGTGTTCAGTCTCGATTTGAGTGTACTGGTAGGGCTGTCTGGGAGGCAACGCAGAAATAGTTTCCTGCCAAATCCAAGCTTCAGGTTCTTTACTAGGCATGTTTGTATGAGAAGCTTGCACAGTTATCTTCTCTAAAAACTGTGTAAAACTTGTCTACAGCTTCACAGCTACTGACTTAAAGCCCAGAATAACTGCACCCTGCCCAGTACAGTTGACACTGGTCTATTCTGATTTTTGTCACAAACGCAGTAGAATAGGTAGCGTTCACGAGCGGGCCCCCATCCTTGCCTTTCTTCCATGTGGAAATACCAGGGTGGGCGCACACTGGGCTTTGCCTGGAGAACAGAACGCGAGCAGCGCCCGGAGCGGCTGCCGTTTGCAAAATCTGTGCTGCAAACCTGGTGGATGTAATGCTGGAAAGGAGCAGGCATGCAAAGATCCGTTCCTGCTCTGGCCCTCTGTTGTCTCCCTGAGGCCAGGCTACTGGTGCAGCTCTGCCCTCATGATGAAAAACGCGTCTCATTCCTAGACTGACCTGTTCAGCGTCTGCTCCCGGCCCTCGGAGCTTGTTACACCTGTGCTGGCTACACTGAAAAGCACTCTTGTATAAAATTTCTTTTTACCAGGAAGTGTTTTATGGTTATGATCAAGTCACTTTCCTTTGATGAACAGATGAAGCACTTTTATTCTTTCAATACAGAGCGCGTTTTGTTCTCTCTCATGTCTCTCCCATGAGGCCTCTCCAGTTGTTCAGCATCCTGGTGGTGTGGGCACTAGACCTGGGCAGAGGTTTCCCCAGGGGAGCAGAGGTACCTCTCCTCTTCCTCTTCCTCATCCTCTCTTCTCCCACTCCAGGCCTGGGTATGGCAGCTGAGGACTGCCATTAGCTCCTCCGGCCACAGCGGCACGCTGGGAGTGGCTGATTGCTAATTATCCACTCTGCTTCCCCAAGCCTTTTCAGCCTCCCTTCTTCCCAGGGTATTTTCCCATTTCATAAAAATGTATTAATGCTTTATGTTAATTTTCCACTTGCATAAATGACTTCATAAAAGACAGAACAACAAAGAACGCCCTGTTTCTGATAGCAGATGTCTAGACTAGGATAAAAGAACACGATTTTTGTTTTTTTGTGGGTAGCCAGCGCCCATTAAAATCCCAGCGCAGCGTTGTAATCCAGCCCGCCGTAACCCGCCGGGTGCCCGGGGCGGCGGCCCGGGGGCGGCGGGCAGCGATCGCAGGGCCGGCTGTCCCCGGCCGGCTGTGCCCGGCTGTCCCCGCTGGCTCTCCCTGGCTGTCCCCGGCAGGTGGTGCCGCCGAGCCGGCCCCGGGAATAAAGTCGGGAGAAGAAGCGGAGAAATGTGACCGAGATGGGGCAGTTGGCAGAGGGAGGAAGCGGATAGGGAAGAGGGGAAAAAAAAAAAAAACACACGACCAGAAAAGAGAGAGAACAAAGAAATCGCGCTCCAGAAGGTGGCTGTACTTCTTAGGCTGCGGGAAGAACTCGCGGGGCTGCCGGAGCAGCAGACGCTTTGTCTAAAAGGGCTTGCAAAAGCACCACCTAATCCTGCTGCTCCCCTCCCGTGCTGAAGGGAAGGAGGGATCCTGGGAGCCAGGGAGGGGGAACTGCTGGGGACTGCGGCGGCCGGGGGAGTGCCGAAGTTCCCCGCCGAGCGCTCGGGGCTGGAGCTGGGTGTGGGCGGCCGCAGCCCGGGGGGGTCCGGGCGGCCCCTGCCCTCGCTGCCCCGCACGCTCGGGGATTACTGGGCGTTTCGAGCCAACAGCAAAACTAGCAAGATTTCAAAGTGAAATTCCGGAGGAAATTTAAAGAGCATCCGGATCCGGAGAAAGACAGAAAGAAAGAGGAAGGGAGAAATAAATCAGAACGTGGAGAGAATCTCAGGCAGCTGAAGAAAGGACGGGAGAGAAAGAAGCTGACACCCGGGCAGAGATGGGGTGAGACTGGCAGTTTATTATTCTTTAATTGCTTTTATTATTCATGGCCGCTGAGCTATTTTTAAGGTAATTGCAAAAGAAATGAAGGTTTTAAATTGCATTTTTTCCACAGTGCGAGCTTTAAAGTTTAGACTTGCTTTTTATTTTATGGGTTAGAAAGTAGGTAATTGCAAGTCTCTGCAACTTCTTTAAATAAACTTGCGTGTAAGGGAAGCCTCTAGTGATCTATATGTTGTGTGAAATCCAAACTGGGAAGCTGGGTGGGAGGACTGGAGCTGGGCTGTGTTCACAAACTTTTCCAGAAGTTAGAAATCGGGGATTTTGTTTGGCTGTTGTGACTTTGGCATTCAGTAAAATGGATCCTGTTTACATTTCTAAGTGGATAAATAGCTGATTGAAAATCCCTGATGACTTAGCTTATGATCCCCCTCAGATTTTCCAAGAGTGAAATAATGCTGCATGGATGTGGCAGTGGCTTTTGGCATGGAAATAGGAGCTTAGTCTGGTATTTAATTTATGTCCTAGTTATAAGTTTCAATCATGTAACTTTAAGGACCTGACGTGTTGTGAGTTTCTCGTGCAATAAACTCTTCGTGGCTGTTTGAAAGCACAGTGGATCTGTAGGAAGCCTGTCTGATCAACTCCCTCCAAACGTGTGGGTTTGACAGTGCAAGAGAAATAAAGAACGTTTTTAGGGGCTTGTTTTCCTTTTGCTAATTTTCCTCTTGGACTATCTAGATAAAATGATTGAACAGTCAAACACAGATTCAAGAGGCAGAAAAGGTAGAGGCGAAGAATCAAAACTGACAGCAATGTGAATCTGGCAGAGATCCTTTGAAGTTGGCAGACTGTGTGCTGATCCAGGTTAAATCAGAAAGTGTCCCTATTTTCCTGTGATCCACAAAGTTACTGTAAAACTTCTAGAGCTGCTAGGAAGGATTTAACAAGCAGATAGCTTGGGACTAGCACTTTCTTAGAGTTAGTGGATGAATCCTTCTTGGACCTCCCACAGGTACAGCCAGTAGCTATGTGGTTTCTTTAGAGGGTCGCCAGCTCCCATGGAAAACGTTGAGATAGCGTCATATTCTCAGTCTGCTTAGGCTTCACTGTGTAATTATAGTGGTGTAGTAGCAAAACTATTGTTAAGCCAGAGATGACATTTCCACCCAAAATTCCTCATTTCCACTTCACTCCTGAGATAAAAGTGTACGTTGCTTGTACGTTGATCACATGGGGATATTGAGTAGCTTTCAGCAGCATTTAGATTACTCCGGATACAAAAGATTAAAAGCACATCACCTCTTACATCACATTCTGGCAGTTGATTTTAGTTAACTTATTTTTAAAGCGGGGATTCTGGTCTCATTCCTCCATATTAGATTTCTTTGTAGCACCATGTTCTGGTTTTAATGGATAAATTCTCCGTGAACTCTTTTGTGTCCACTGCACCATATGTATTAATGCGTTAGCACTTCCTCTCTGAAGAGGACAGTTGTAAATAACACTTGATCCTGAGGGAAGTGAATTTAGTCAGGTCCTAGCTGAGTCTTCGGTGGGCACTTACATTTCTCTGACTCTCTGCTGATAGTATTGTCAAATGTAAGTACAGGTAGATGCAACTTACCAGCTTCTAATTTGAGCAGTATAGAGTTTACCCACTTGTCACATATATCAAGCAAATGAATTCACTCACTCTTATCTATACTGTCATCCCACTGACCTCTGCTAAACAGGCAATTTGAACTGCCCTTGTCAGAGGGGCTGCTGGTTGTGCTTTTGGAGCTCTGGCAAGGGCAGGTCGAAAATAGCAGCAGATCTTAGGGGCTTGTTCTAGTGAAGCTGAGCAGGCATCTGTGCCTGGAAGTACTACGGGTCCTGTAGATTATAATAAAGATGCAGAGGCAGAATGTGTTGGAGGCACAGAGCATTTTGAAATGTGCATGTATCTCCACTTCTCTGGTTCTAATTATTACTGGACATATTTTCTGGAATGTATAAAGAATTACTTAGCTGCAGTCTGGCTCTGCTGGGTTTTTTAACTTTAATTGCTGTACAGACTTCCAGCAACGGGTCTGTGTGTCTCAAAAGAAAGAGCTGCTGAAGCTTAGTAGCAGAAGTAACAGTTGTCCCAGGAAGGTGAATGCACAGATTGTGTTGTAGACAGCCAGTAGCATAGTGTTCAGCAGCCAAGATGCTCTGTAGATGGAGACTGGTTTCCAAAAGAAAAAAAAAACCTCTCAGCTGTGTTGTGTCTTTAAATGCCCTTGATCCCCCATCTCTGTGCCTGACCTTGCATGCTTGTTGCTGTTCCCCATGCTGATCCAACAGGAGCATATTCAGCCAGGATTCCTCTGCTGCCCTTTATCTGCAGACAGGCCGTGAGGCAGCTGCTTTTCATTCCTGTGCTAAGCCCTGCTAGGTAATCTCTTGGGAGCTGGGGGAGGCAGAAGGGAAAGCAGCCCCTAGCCAGCTCCCATGGCTGGAGCTGCTCCACCTTCCCTTTGTGGCTGTGGGATAGAAGTCTGGCCTCCTTCAATCGCACCTGGACACTAGCAGCATCTATGCATTTTCCCCAAGGTGACATTATGCAGCACAGAATGAAAGCGAAGCTGCAGCTAAGAGGGCTTGAAAACCTGCCTGGTGTTTAGAACAGAGGGCTGGGAATCGGTCCTCCCAAACTTTGTTCCCAAGGCAGTTTTGCAGTTCGGTGTCTAACAATCAGTGTCCTGGGGGCTTGTGCCCAAATCCTGGGTAGGCAATATCAAAGCACACTCTCTGCACCCATTTACAGTGAAGCAGCAGTTTCCATAGACTGGAGGGAGTTACACCCAGTCCCTGGCTCAGAGGAAGGGTTAGACTTTGGGGAGAAATGCAAAGGGAAAGAGATGAGGTTTGACTCTCATTAACCCACACTTCTTCCCCAAACAGCATTGACATGCAGTCAGCAGCTATTCAAGCTGCTGAGGGAAGATAAAAGGAAACAAAGACAGACAGCAGTGGAGGAGGAGATTGGTTCTCATGCCCTCTCTGTGCTCCAGTTCTGCCTTTTGAAATACTGGGCTCTGTCTATCTGAAACACATTTTCACCCTCCTTCCTCCCTGGCCAGCCCCCTCCCTCAAATTATCCTGGCCTTGCTGCTTTGTAGGGTTTCTCACACCCGAGTTCTCTGGCTGGTGATCCAACAGAAGGGAGAGCCCTGGCCCTGACGCAGCCAGCACGGCTTCCCAGCTGACTCAGCGTGGCGGTGGGCTGAGCGCCAGAGCTGAGCCACATATCTTTCATGCTCACATGCTCTCACATACCCCTTTCTGCTCTGCACAAGCTGCCCTGTGAACACCCATCCAGGAAACCAGACCTTGCAGAGAGAAAGGACTTTTGGGAAGATTGCAGTGAGAATTGCGAAGTTCCCACCGCAGCAGCTGGGAAATCCTTACATCTTGCTGGGGCTGGCAATGGGCCTTTTATCAGAAGATGACGTCTTTTTGGGGGGGGGCTTGCTCATTGTGGCTACACATTGAGCCCAGCCACAGGGCAAAAATATGTTCCTAGGGCTCTGCACTCTGAAGGTATCCCGCTGCTGTCAGTAGGAGCATTGCACCCCCAAAGCCCTTCCCTGCCCTTGTGGCTGAGTACTGTTGTGCCGGTGGTCCACAGAAACAAACGATTCTGCTGATCTGGTACTTTGTGATTTCTTGCAAGGCATTTTTGGTTTGGTTTTTAGATGAAGGGGGACCACAGACTGGCTAGATGCAAAGTATTGGAAGTGACTATCCTCTCCACGTCCAAGTGCGGAGAGGCTCCTTTCTCTGAACAAGTAAGTGAACATCTCTGCAAAGAGAAGCTGCAGTGAACGAGAGGAGGTGCAAGCCGAGGAACAGCACATGGGCTTGCTAGAGATGCCCTTGACTGAACCCCATCCAGGAGCACCAAGGCAAATGCAGTTAATGAGGACCAGCCTCCCCAGCACATTCCAGCTGCTGCCTTGAGTGGCTAAAAGACTTTATTCCTAAACCTCAGACCTATTCACTATTTGTGTTCCTGGAGTGCTTTGAATTCAAACTCACCCACCAAATCTCTCTCTTAAAACTCTATACTTGTGTCTAAGTTTGAATCCTGCTCTTTTCTCACACGCCTCATTTTGGAACTGAAAACAGGACAGAAATGTTAGTATAAATTTGGGGAATGGGGACTTTAAAAGCTTTCCTCTCCACAGCGAACATAAGGTTTCTTCTCTCTGGTCATGCAGCAAAGGGTGAGCAGGATGTGATAAGTAATTCAGTTAACTAAATGGGCATGTCACAGGCAGGCAGACAGGATTGTGAGGCGAGAATTACTGAGAACAAACCAATAAAGAGGATCTCAGTGGGAAAAATCTTCCAGATTGCACAGAAAATCAGTGAAGAACAAGGACAAAGCATAAGTCAAATGCAGCTGTGCAGTCAGAAAGAGACCCCTCCCCACAGCCAGTGTAGAAGCTATTGAGCAAAGACATTGCTCGATGCAATAAAAGATCTAAAGCACACAATAAAACCCTGATTTCTTTCTTTCCCTCTCTCCCTTTCGAAGAGGTCTGGCAGGGTAGCTGCATTTTAGCAGTTGCCCTTAGGTTTAGGAACCTGCTGAAGAGAGAGAGAGAAAGCCTGTAACTGCCAAACAGGATTTTTCCCAAAGAGGTGCTATTTGCATTGGAAATACCCTGAGAAAGTAAAAGCAATAAAATGCAGTTTCTCTGAGGAGACTGTGCGGTGTAAGGACCCCAACAGGCAGCTGAAGTTGGGGTGGGGCAAAGAGAGAAGGGAGCGAGCATGCAGTGAAATACTGGAGCTGCCACAGTGCTATTGAAATTCAGACAGAGAGAGAAACGTTCTGCTGAACAGCTCTTTCAAAGGTTGTCTGTCCCTTCCTTTAACCTGGGCTAGCCCTTAAAATGGGAGATGTTTCTTTAGAGGATTGTACACCATTACCTTGCAGTGGGGAACATGCCCTGTTCCCAGCTCTGTGACTCCTGGGGCTTAAACCAAAAATCTCTTCACCTTTTTACTTCTGTTCCGCTATTAGACTCATCTGCAGGTTTGAGAGTATTTTTCTGGTGAGGATTAGAGAGAGGACTCTGTGAAATCCCCCTATTAAAGACATACCTAGCAGAGGGATTAAAGGTGGCTTGCTCAAAGTGTAAGGTAGACGTGCGTGATGAACCCTCTGTGCAAGGTGGGCTCTGAGGCAGGGCAGGCGAGCTGAGCTCCCGGCAGCCTGGTGTCAGCAGCTCTGCTTCAGCTTGGACGTTGTTTTACTGCGGCATGGTGGGCCTGTGTGACTGTGCTGCCTGTGTATATACCGATCCATATGATCCCACGCATTGCAGGTGCATGGGACGATCCTGGCACCAGTCCCTGGTGCTGTCTCCTAAACGGGAGATGCTGCAGTCCTTCTTTGGAGAGGCCTCTCTGGGAGGTGGCCCATCTCCCTTTCTGTTGCATTCTCTCTGTAGCAGCACTGGGTTATTTTAGAAGATTCCCCTTACGAAGAGGCCCACGTGCCTGTAAAGAGGACGGTAGAGCCCACATCCAGGCAGGACGCTCAAGGACAGTCCATGCATCCGGTGACATATGTGTTCAGATTACACAGAATAGAGGGGGCAGCGCTGGTTTTAGTCTTCTCCAGACTTTGGCACCTTTTATGCCTACTGTTTCCCTGCTAGGTAAAATATGGCGCTGGTGCAAGGGACTGAATTGACGCCATCTGTACCTCCTTGGCACAGGGCAGGGCTTGCAGGGCACACTTCTGCTCCAGGGTCTTGGCAGTGTGTCGGTGTGTCCTAACCTGATGAGTTCCCTCATCCAGCCTTAGCGAACTTGGTCCCTTTGGCCTGCTCAGTCCATTGCTACTCTGCTGAGACCATAAATTAAGAGGACAAATAATGATTTGCTCTCCTGGCAATGGAGAAATAAGCAGCTATTCATTAAGAAATCAATTTGGATGCTGTAGAGAGGGGAATAATGTAAGAACCAAGGTGGAAATGAGACCAGCGTGCAGTTTTACATGTCGTCTTAATGACCACTGAGTCAGAGATGCCAGTCAGTGAGCAAATCGGAAGCGATTGATCCATACCCCATATTCACATGTCCTCCCCAAACACCCCGTGACCTTCTTCCAGCTTCTCTGTAAGGAGAAGCCACAAGAGAGGAGGCGGTTGGGTCTTTACTCAGGCAGCATCCTGGAGCCAGGTGCTTTGCTGATGTGAAGAACACATCACATTAGGAATAGCTAGATTAGTCAGATCGTCTCTTCTTTTCATTTTTAACTGCTTGGTTTTGCCTGGTAGCTGGAAGCCTGCTGCTGGAGTGTTAGGGACCATTCATGGGGGACAGGTAATTTTTAAGCTATCAGTGGGACATGGGATATTGAATTTTGCCCTTCCCCCCTGGGCTGGGAACAAATCCTGGCAGCGATGAGATCTGGATCCTTTCCTGTTGCCATCAGGCACTTGCTGATCGTGTCTGTGTCTCAGCCAGATCTTTGTCCTTTCAGTCATTTGCTTTGGTTTTTCTTAATTATCTGCAAAGGACAGCCCTGGGGGGATGTAAGTGGTTTTATTTACACATGCCCTTTTCACTGCTATGTCTGTATTGTTATGGGGACTCCCAGCTGGGAGCAGGAAAAGAAGTGTCAGCTCTTAGGGATGTGTAGTGTATCCAGCATATACACTTAAAACACAGGGGAAAAGAGGGCTGTAGCGGGAGAGAGAACATGACAGTTTGAATCCTGGGCACTTTCAGGATTATTTTTAAATGCTTTGTAGTGTTTTTGGAAACAAGAGGTCAGCAGCTTGGCCAGAAGCAAGCTGAATGCAGACGAGTGCTCCTCAGACATTACTGTGCTCGTGCATCTCAGATTTGGCCTTCAGCACCTGTGCTTTTCCTGCTCTGAACTTCCCTCAGCACGTACGCCAGTGCCCTGCAGTCCTGCCTGTGTCCCCACCTTGCTAATCCACTCAGCTGTGCTGAGCTATGTCAACCCCTGCCGCGGTTCTTTCCTGCTAAAGGAATCGTAGAAAGGGTGAGGTAGAGGCATTTTCCATTTAAAAAGCCATTTGTGACTTCTTAGAGATGCGCCCCAAGATTTGCAGACTTTCTTGCTTTTCTTCTCTCTTGGTTTGCATTTCTGCCTCCTTTTTCTGTCTGTTTTCTCTTGTGCTCCACCACTTAGACCCTAGGAGAGCTTTTGTTTTGGAGTGTTTGCTTTAACCTTGTCAGACAAGTAAGTGACTACTGAAAGGCAGGTTTCCAGGCTAGTCAGCATCCTTGACAATGAAATTCTTGTACTAGCTGGATACAATTTGTATCGTTTGATGGATTTAAAACAAACAAAGACTTTTTTTCCCTGCACAAGCAGTGCAAAAGGAGCACGAACATCTCTGTGGTGTTCCCAAGCAGAGCGCAAAGCTCTCCTGAGCATTACCTACAGAGCTTAAGCAACTGCTTCCTAGAAAGCACTGTCCCCATGCCAGGCTGGCACAATACTCAGGTAGTTGTGAGAAGGCAATAATGTGCTGGCCTCATAAAGCAATCTCCAGTTGCCATTATTAGGGACATGCAAGTTGGCAGCAACTGTTCCCATTTGCAGTGAGGAAAAGGGAAACGTGAAAAATAATTTTAGGAGATTCTGCATATTTTGCTTCCCTTGGTGGGAGGTGAGTGCAGGAGTTCCCTCCTTGGCACCGGGCAGGCAGGTGACGTTGCTGACATGCCCTGCTGCTGTTGTTGCCGGTTTGCTATCTGTTGGAAGCAAAGCACATCTGGCGTAACTGGCAGCAGGCCTGTTCGGAGAGTCTGCGAGACTCTCATATTTGTAACTGGAAGGGATAGACCTCTCACAAACAGCGTGAAGTTTTGTTGCTCCAGGGAAGACCATAAGGCATGAACAAATGTAAGAGGAGTGCTGAGACAGCAGTGATTATGTGAAGGCACAAAAAGTAGAGCACCCTTCCCCATCAGCACCATCAGCGGTGCATTTTTTGGTGTACCTGAGACCAGGAAAAGAGCATGTGTCCCCAGGGACTGTGTGTTGGGTGAGGGAGCAGCCAAGTCATTCGAGTGGAAAAAGCATAAGCTAACCCCTTGAAGATGGGCTTTTCTTCTGTCTGATAGGCCTTCCAGTGGCATTTTATTTTCTACTCCTGGTGCTCAGAGGGAAAGTAATGCTGCCTGTTGTGGTTAGTGACACTGTAATTACAGGACAGTTGACATCTGAGTGGCCTTCTGAGCCTCTCCTGGCTTGGAGTGATCAGTAGGAAGGCAGTGGGGTTTTCCAAGTATTAAGACGCTCTGAGTTGGCCTGCTTGAAGGCAGACTTAGCAGAGAAGCTGGGAGATCTGGGCTCTCTACTCCTTCTACGGGCATCCGTCATTGTGCAAATTCACTTTCTTGCCCTTTTGCTCCCTTTTTGAGATACGCAGTCTCAGCTGATGTGGGGGAAGAGCAGGGTGGGGACCATTTACCGGAGAGACTAATTTACAAAGCAAATGATAGCACAGCTGTCTCTCATGTCATGGGGAGACAGCACAGGGCAGCCACAGGGGCTCCTCGCTGCTGGGGTCTGGGATCGTGCCTGGCTCCGTGGAGCCCAGGGCAGGGAGTGCACATGGTAGGTGAATTCCCAGCTGCAGCCACAAACCCCGTCCCTGCGGGCAGAGAAGGGTTATCTCTGGGAATGTCAGAGAGCTCCGTCAGGGTGCATGGCAGCAGGGCTGTTTGAAATATTACTTGGTCTGAATCCTGCTGCAGTCAGCAGGATGGTTTCCATTGACTCTGGGTGCAGATCTCACTGATGAATAGCGAGCACAGGAATAGCTGCCATGCGTGAGGGGTGATCTCTGAGGAGGGTTTTCCGTCATGCAGCCAGCATCACGTGTGTGTGACTGGAAACACTAGAGCCTTCCAGGCTCCTCTGTGGCCCTCTCCCAACTGCCAGCACCTGCTGCCAGAGGGATTTACTCCAGTTACATAGCTCACCCAATTATCTCCCATGACAGGGAAGAAAACGTGTTCAGTGATGAGAAATCATTACAAATTACAAGCTTTATGAGTTTGGGACAAACAAAGTCCCTGAAGGCTGCCTGGTTGAACGCTCTGTCTGTGCTCTGTGTGATAAGTAACAGCTGACTTTTCCATCGCTAGGAAATGAATCACTGTGGAGGCAAAACCAAAAAGGAGCCTCAGTCCAGCTAGGAGACCTAAGAAGGAAGCTGTTGGAGGAGAGACGCATACTAACTCCACTGGCCTGTAGTCTGTCTTACCCTTACTAACAAATGTCAACAACTAGGTAATGTCCTTCTTCTGTTCTTTCTGACACTAGCCCAGGACTTGGGGGTTAAGGTGCAGAAACATTGGTTTTTTCCCTACTCTGTAGATACTGTGTTTCAAAGGATAAGTTGTGATCCATGTAAAATTTACTATCTGTTAGTGGAGCCTGGAAAATTTGAATCTCATTCCAAAAACAGACTGTGAATTAATAAAACCAGCCAGAGAGGATGCTGAGAAGGGGCTGGTTTAGACCCTCGTGCAGTCTGCCTCTGAACAAGAGATCTGAGTCAGGGCTGTAACCTGGGAACAGGCTTGAAACTGGGAGGTAGCAGGGAGCATTTTATTTCCTTCCTAAGTTGTGGTGATAGGTTCAAAAAGCACCAGGTACAGTTGTCTTTAGATTGACGGGAAGGTCTGCTCATTGCAGCTGCGAGGACTTGGAACGGGGAGGAAATGTAAATGTCTGGATTTTGGGAGCTCACATGTAGCAGGATTGTGACTATGCCTTGTTTGCAGCTGTCGTGGGGCTGTGGGATGTTTCCAATCACATCAGATTTCACTAGGTTTGGGTAGGGAGTGTGGCAGTGGCCAGTGCCTTGGGTTTTAACCAAAGTCAAACGAAGACCGAAGACCAGATGCACCTGGGCTGTTGTGTCATGGAAACATTCCTTCCTGCCTCCTGAAACACTCAAGTTACATCCTGATGCCTGAGATTCAGCTCCTTATTACTGGTTAGAAAATCTGGACAGTGCTTGGTTCAGTGCTTTCTTGCAGCAGCTGCACATTGTGTGGTGAAGTGTTTCCTTTAATTCATTAAGTGACTTGCTTTTAATCCTGGGATGTGACCTCTCGCTGCAGGATGCGCTTCCCAAGCATGAGTCAAGGGAGGAAGAGCTGTGCTGAGGGGAAGGCGCTTTTTGTGCTCGCATCCCAAACACATCCTTCATCCATCCATGTCCCTAGAGCTTGGACATATCCTATGAAGTACAAATAATACAGCAGCCAGAGAAATCGTATACCTGGTGAAGTCACCATGAGCTGACCACTAAGGTGCCGAGGGATGGTGAAAGAAAGCTTCAAGTCAGGCTCAAAATAATATAACCCCTAATCATTAGCATAACTCTGCCACACCAGCTGTGTTGTGAAGGACCCTCAGGTATGCCCAAAACATGAAATTGTGATGTCCTATTTGCGCTTCTGCTTGCAAGTTTTGTGCCCATCCTTGGATGAATGTGCATATAAGACCTACTAACCTGAGGGCATAGTCTGTTATTGCTGGAATGACCAGGCTGTGGTCTTTGGAAATGTCTGAAGACTGCAGAGGAGGACAGAGAAGCTCTAGAGGAAGGTTAAAACCTGTACCTGTAGTTAAACACCCTTGGTAGCTTTGTTATTGTGCCAAGGGTATTTCCATAGACCAAGGTCACTAGTGTGCAGTGAAAGCTGCTGTCATTATGCTGCCTGGATGGTGGACAAATAGGAGGCATAAACAGCCATGGGCTTTTACTTTGCAGGGGCATCAGCCAGCAGTCTCCCAGCTTGTAAAATGGGCTTTAGAAGAGTGGGCTCCTGGGGAGAGCACAGAGAAGCCCAGAGGTCTTGGAAAAGCAACTCACAGAAATGATGGAGAACTTGGGTCATGACTCCCCTAATAAGAAGGGACACTAGATGATACCAGCCCAGGCAGTGGGGAGCTGCTACTCCCCACACAGAGGCTCAGTGAAGGGCTGCTGGTTGAGAGATGCTGTGGCCTTGGGGGCTGCAGTGCTTAGCACCTAGTGTCTCGGATCCCCGGAGAGAAGGAGAATAGCAGAAGTGCTGTTGGCAGTGCATAATGCAACACAAGTGCCAGGAAGTCGATGCACTTCCCCCGTTGCTCAGCTTCCCCTCTGCCCTGACAGCCCTGTTCATTTCTCTTGCAGGGAGCAGCCAATCTTCAGCACCAGGGCCCATGTTTTCCAGATTGACCCTGCCACCAAACGGAACTGGATCCCTGCCAGCAAGCACGCTTTGACTGTCTCCTATTTCTACGATGCCACGCGCAATGTGTACCGGATCATCAGCGTGGGGGGCACCAAGGTAGGGGGTATTTGCTGACAGCATCACACAGATTGACAGCAGGTTTTTTTCCAGCCAAAGTCTGTTCTGGTGTTGATGTTTTTGGTGTCGATGTTTTTGGTGTCAAGTTGGTCAGTTCTCAGCATGGGCACTCTAGCATCTTCACTGCAGGGAACAGAAGGTAAAACACTGCTTCCATGCTCAAGTGTATTTAGTGTTAGACAGTAGAATCCCTGCTGATGAAAAATGTGCCCTAGAGTCTGTCATCACTCCCAGCCCCACTCTCTTCTCACCCCCTGTGCATGCAGAACACAAACTTTTTCTGAGAGCCTTTATCCTGTGCTGAAACCAACCCCTGTAGATGTAATGAAATTACAGACAGAGGTGGAGGGACTCTCAGAGGTAGTCTGTTCAGTCACTTCCACAAAACACGATTAACTCCCCTAAACTGTTCTTGATAGGCATTTTCCTGACTTGTTCTTGAAGATCTCCAATGGCAGAGATTCGGCAGCCTTCCCAGGCAATTTATTTTGTTGCTACCCTAACCAGCAGAGAGTGTTTCGTAATAGCTAGTCCTGACTGCTTTTTAAGCCTTTTTTTTTTTTTTTTTCTTACTTGCCATGAAAATGGAGAACATCAGAAAGTCGTTAAGTCCCCAGGGACATGCTGTCTCTTATCTTCTTTTCCAGCAATGGAGGAAGCCGATGATACTGAGGCTTTTTTTTTTCTTTTTCAGTAGACAAGATGATTGAGATTTGTTCATGTCACGTAGCCAGACTAGAAAGACTTTTGGTCACCAAAAGTCTGAACTGTTGTCTTAGATTAAAAGCCAAGCTTTCTACCCCAGTTCCTAGAGTACAGAGGGATTATAGTGATCAATCCCATGCCACCACTCCAGGACAGCAGGCTGGAGTTTTTCTCTGACTCTCATTGTTGCCTCTCTCTGCAGGCAATCATCAACAGCACTATTACCCCCAACATGACCTTCACAAAGACGTCCCAGAAATTTGGACAATGGGCAGACAGCCGAGCCAACACAGTGTATGGGTTGGGCTTTGCTTCAGAGCAACATCTCTCCCAGGTAATGCTGCAGGTGCTGGCAGAAACCTGATGCTAGCAGGGGGATTGTCCCTGAAACCGTGAAGGGAAGATCAGCCTCTGGAGAAAAGACTAGGAACCTGATGTAATGCTGTTCCCACTGTGCTAAAATCTAATGCAAGATGCAAAGATGCTAGGAAGAGCTTTAAAGTAGTATTTGCAGAGTGTTTTGAGCATCACAAATTGAATTAGGACTTCGGGCTCAATTTCTGTCATTGCTATTTAGCTAACCCCACAGCCCTGAGTGCCAGAATCATGGGCAGGGGCAGGAAGGGGCTATTCCCTGAATTTTATTGTTAGTTGAAGAGAAATCAAAAAGCATGTTGAATGAAGTTGCAAAGGGAGGAGTAACCCAGGCATCAATTCTAGTTTGTTCCGCATTTCAGCGTAGCACCGGAGTGACTTTTCCGCTCCCCTCTAGTTTGCAGAGAAGTTCCAGGAAGTGAAAGAAGCGGCCCGTTTGGCAAGGGAGAAGTCCCAGGATAAAACAGAGCTGACCAATCCTGCCCTGAATATCACATCTCACCAGGTAATGCTTGAAAAGAGGCATGAGTAAAGCTCACTGCAGAGCGATGACAGCTAGGGAAAATGGTCGCTGTGCTGATCTCGCCTACTAACTTCTTGCTTTCATCCCTTTCTCTCTGAGAGCTTTCTTGCCAGACACTGAGGTTGGAGCTTCACATTTTGATTACACCTGTGGCCTTGAGGTCACTCTACTGAAACACATGAAGTACACTAATCAGTGCTTAAGTGGAGCTCCTGGGAAGGTTCACGCTCTTCCCTCTTTGCCAGTTAAACTATCAAAACCATTTGATTTCCTATAAAGCCATGCTGGAGGTGTGCTTTTCTTTGTTGTGGTGGTTGGGATTTTTTGGTTTGGCGTTTTTTGTTGTGTTTCTTTTTTTTTTCTGTAGAGCTGCTGGCTCTCCCTGGGCTCAGTGTGACAATAACAGGCAAGTAGCATGCAGGAGTGCATGTCGCCTGGTTGAAGACCATAAGAAGGAAGACACGTGTCATTTCCAACTATTTTAATTCCTCTTCTGGGGCTGCAGGGGGATCTTGTCCAAGTGTCTCTGATAGGTGATGGTGCTGTCCATGGGGGTTCATGGAAAGAAAAAGTGATTTCTTAGACCTGGTGACTGAGGAGTGCTGGCCAGACTTCTGTTTCTGTCATATTTCCACTGTGGAACAGAAGCTGTGCTGTGAGAGTAGAAATCACTCTCCCCCCTTGGGAACTCTCCCCTAAGGTAGAACTGCATGCATGACAGCCAGTCATTCAATTTTCTTTCCCTCAGGAGACCAGGCCAGAAAGCTTAAGCCCATCACAGATCATTCTCATGTGTGTTGCATTTGCAATTGTTACCTTTCTCCCTGTATAGCTAAGCCAACTCCAGCAGCAGTGGGATGGAGGGGAGAAAATAAGCTATGGAGAACTCTACCCTGCTTTTTCCCCATGGTGAAGCAGTTCAGTGCTGATGGTGAAGTTGTCCTCCCAAACAGTTCGCTCCAGAGGTGACTGCATTTCCCAGAGCTCCTGGCAGTAGGAGAGGAGCTGTAGGATGGAGGACACTGCGTTCTCTGGGCTAAGTACAGATGGAGTGGCAGCAGAGGAGGAGGAGGGAGTGTGAATAGTACCTTGGCCCACAAGAAAAAGAGGGGGAGGTGGAGGCGGTGGCTCTGCAGAGACTGGAAATGTCATGTGGGGTGCAAAAATGGGGAAAATCTGCCTAGCTTTTGGCTCCTGCTAACTCTAAGCCCCATCCTAATGGGTGGCAAGTGAAGAAGGGAGTAGAGTAGAGCATTCATAGCAGAACCAAAGTTTTAGGTAAAAGTCTCTGGTCAGTAGTAATTGCCCAAGACAGAGATTTATGGCCAGCTGCAGCTTCCATCTTCTAGCTCCCCTGGCCAGGAGATGGAGGCTGGGAGTAGATATTCCCTCTTATCCTGTTTACACCAGGCAGAACTCATCAGGTGCCACAAGAGGACACCTTCATCTCCCCTGTGCTGTGATGGCAACTTGCAACAGAAGGGATGAGGAGGTCAGAAGGTGAAGGTTAAACACAGATCAGGGAAATGGCCTAAGGCTCTGTTCCTTCTTGTTACCTGACTCAGCAGCACTAAAACTGCCACAATGGGAATCCACGCTCACTCTTCCCATTCAGCCTACCTCTTCTCTCGCTGGGAGAGCTCGGACACAAGTATGCACAGCCCCTGCCTGCAGCCAGCGTGCTGACGCAGTGACGTACGCATGGCATCCCCTGCCATGTGGGCATGCAGATCTTGTCCTGCCTTCCCCAGCCTGTACATACATCAGCCCATCATCCTTTTTCCCACTGTCCCACTGCTGATTCGCAGTCTCTACGTTAGTAGAGCTTCAAACATGAGCTTCATCCTTGAATAATTGATTTGTGTTTCTGTTTGCAAGTGAGCAGAGAGCAGATCTGTCTCCTGAAATTAAATCAGGGCTCCCTCATTTTCTGCATCTGCACTAGTTTACTTAGGCTTCAGATTTGCAGAGCTGGGGAAATCCCAGGACAGCAGCTCTCTTCTGTCCTCTAGTACCATTTAGGCCAATTGCCATCCCATTTAGCATCCCCATCGCAGAGTATTATGTAAGCAACAAAACAGTGTGGAGCATCTTCAACTCTTATCAGTTTCAGTTGGGCTCACAGGGGCTCAACACACCAGAACAGCAAACTTCTGCACCTTCCCTGCCTCAGTTTCCCCACCTTGTGGTAAAGGTGAGGCAGGGTTGTGTTTTGCAGGTCTTGATTCTCAATCACTCTCTGGAAGGCTTCATGAAGCTGGTGTTCAATACATCTCATGGCCCTGTCTGGCTCTATTTATAGATGTCAGCCGACTCCGAAGGCAGGTGGCTGTCCTAACCACAGGCATTTGAGGGCTACCTATCAACTCCAGCAAGCTCACCAGCCACCTGGTCTCACAGCCCCCAACTTAGGATCTCAGAGAGTCTTTTTATAGCTCAGTTTGCCCTGTCAGTGCCAAGGTTCTTCCCTGCTGTGAGAGGAGACCATGCAGACAGGGTCTTCTGGAGGGGCCAGAGGATGTAAAGCTTGCTTTGGCTTCTGCATATTCATCTCTGCTCCACTGTCAGTTCCCTCTAGCCTGGGAGGATGAATTGTTTGTCTCTGCTAGCTGTGATGTATGCAGGAATATGGAGTCATAAAGAAGGGTATACTTTGGTGCAGGGGCTGTGAGTTTCTTCTCCCACGCCTTTGGAAAGTGGGTGCCACAGTCATCTGAGCAATAGCAGAGTTTCCCGCCCTTGAGCCTGAGAAACACTACCCAATGGCACCTGGTCTCTTAATTCAAGGTACAGAAGCTGGACGTATGATGGAACCCAGGTGGCCCAGCAGGTCTGTGTTTAGAGTTGATTAAGTCTTTCCACTGCTCTGAGAACCAGCAAGAAAATCCTATTAAGAATTCAGCAAAACCCTGAAATGGCCAGCTTGAGCAGTTTGCAGTGTTGTGCACAGCCGTGGGACTCGGGTTACAGGCTGTAACATTGCTGGCATTTGTCAAGGGGAAGTTGAGGGCCAGAGAATTCAGTACCTAAGTCGGGAGGGAGAAATAGCTGGTGTGTGCAAGCTGTGAGCCCACCTGCTCAGGGTGTCTGTGCACTGGGATCGCTGCCCCAGCATGGCATGGAGACAGGGAAAGGGAGGACATGGCAGCAGCGCAGCTGCTGGAAGAGCTAAGCACTAACCTACCTATTCAAGAGAAAGCCCTGTCTCCGCATAGCTTCCGAAGTAATCTCTGTGCCATGACTGGTGCTGCTGAGCCATACGTAAGGATCTTTGCCACCTCTTGTCATGTAGACAAGCGCAGCACTACCTAAGAGTTAGGACTGAAAGCCAGCCTTTCTCACAAGAGTGCTGGGACGGGAGAACTAGCCCCGTGAACCCGGGCTGTGAATGAGTTTGCAGAGACCTTGAGGCCACATGGCCAGCCTTCACGCCTGTGTGATAACCACCTCTTCCTCATCCCCCAGGTACTTCCCAGCCCCATCATCAGCTCCAATGGGCCAGGAGAAGATAAACTATTCCGGAGCCAAAGTGCCGATGTTGAGATAACAACAGAGAAGGAGCGGCTGAAGAAGATGCTTTCAGAAGGGTGAGGCTGCCACAAGTGCTCTCTGCTCCTGACTCCTAAACTGTCTATTCTGTCATGATTTGGCGCATGTCCCTGTCATCCCAAATGCTTTTGACCCAACGCTACTTCTTTAGGTAGCCGAGTAATGCCCTGTGTCCACTGCTGCTCAAACCCTCCACTATACCAATTCCCGCTCTTCTCTGGTAGAAAGTTATTCCACCTTGGAGGTGAAATCTGCCGTTCAGGCAGCGTGGGAAGGAGAATGCTTTGTGCCCACAGTGGGGATGAGTTGATGCCAGTTATCTACAGATCAGTAGTTTGTGATATCAGAAGATGTTCACACTTTTCCGGCTGGCCCAAGGCTGCATTTGTGTTAATTCCCCTGATGATTCCAGCAAAGTCCCTGCTGCTTCCACTCTTTGTCTGTTCAAAAGACTCTGGGCTGGATTCTACCCTGTGGCTCCTGTTGAGCTCCCAGCTGAACACTTAGAATATTTTTAAATCAAAAGCAAGTGTCCTTTGCTACCTTCTCCTGAGTCTGGGGTGGTAGGGTTTTATTCAAAGCAAACTCAGATCTAACAAAGATTTTAAAAATGGATTCCCAGTCCCACATTGCAAAGGTCCTTTATAGTAGCTGTATTTCCCCCACCCCATTAATCTCACAGTGTGGTTTCTGCAGTTTGAGGCCATGTGTGCTTGCTTGAAAGTCAAATATTATCCAGGCGTAAAGGAAAGAGATGCAGATTCAGGGCTGGAAGAAGCATTTAAATTTGGGAAGTGATATGAAAGCCAAACAGAAAACAGGGAGCTGCCCAGCACTTCCAAGAGCATGGTTTCAGTGCATGTTAGCACTGTGGGAAGAAACCTTCATGCTGAGACTCTTACGCTCTCCTGCACACTTCCCCTGTTCTCTCACACAGTTCGGTGAGTGAGGTCCAGTGGGAGGCTGAATTCTTTAGCCTCCAGGACAACAACAACAAGCTCGTGGCTGCTCTCCATGAAGCCAATGCCAACGTGGACCAGTGGAAGAAGCAGCTGGCTGCTTATCAGGAGGAGACAGAAACGCTGCGGCAGCGGGTGAGCACAGGAGGGCCCTTGCAGAGCAGGTCAGAGGAAGCCCTGTCCCGGAGCCAGATGGTGCCCTTGACCCCGTTCTCCCATCAGTTTCCATGGGTGTCAGCAGGAGCTGAGAAGGAAATCCAGGATGCTGCAAGAGCCTGGCAGGGAAAACATGTCGAGGAATAAGGCCATGTAACTAGGGAGCTCTCACAAGAGCTCCTGTTTTCTGCAGAGCAAGTTGGGGGTGTGCTGAGTCCCTGTGGATAAAGGGAGGAAAACAGAGCACAAAGTCAAAGAATACCAGCTTCCCTTCAGATTTTCTGGGGGTAGTTCCCAGCTGCCATCAATACTGAGTAAGGCCCATGCCCCCGCTGAGCTGGGCATCAGGGCAATCTTCTGGCTGCTGACAGGAAGGATGAAGGTTGCTCTATCTGCTATAATTAGCTCGAATCCAAGCTGTAATATCATGAAACCCGGGTGGTGCAGTACAAACAAGCCCTTGTTCGGTTGGAATAATAGGATCTTTTGACCTACGTAATATTGGAGAGGTCACAGATCAACTGTGTGTATCTGGGCAGAGGAGTGACAGTCACACGGTTGGGTTTGTTGGGAGGGAAGAACTGTCGAGTTACTTGGGGAAGGGTTTTGGGGCAGTTGGGGTTTGGCTGGGAAAGGACTCTGGAGCCCTGGAGAAGAAGGCATAAAGCCATTTCACTTCTAGATAGCTCATTCAAAAGACAGCAGGGATTTATAGCAATTAACAGCTGTTTCCACTTGATGGCTGTTGTGTGGCCAGTCTGCGCAGTAAACAGCCGTCCCCCAGGATTCACTGTACCCGTTGCTAATTCTCAGTGCTGGAGTCAGACAGTAAAAGAGCTGCATGGAACAAATTTTCTCCTCTGCAGCAGGAGCCTGTCCTAGGTACAGCAGAGATCTTGGTTGTGCCAATGTATACGTGTGGTTTTGGGGCTGGCTGGGATGAGCTGCCTTTTCCCTGCCATTGCTCCGTGCATACTCAGCTGTTTGGTGGCTGTTCTCACAGCCGGGAGCTAGGAGTGAGGACTTCGGGAGCCTTGGGTGAAGGGCAACCGCTGGGGACTTTTGCAGAATCACAGAAGAAACTGTAACTCAGTGAAACGTCTAGATTATTGGCCTTAAACCAGAGCATTTTGGGACCAGAGCTGGTTGATTCTGGCCATGACCCTGTGAGCCTGACAGCTCACAACAACTGTTTGCATGGACCCTGACAAAGGCCCAGTCCAGCTGCTGTTGCCCTGCTGCCCCTGCTCGTGGGAAAGTGTCACACCAGGGTCCGAGCCCTGTCTATGTGAGAGTACCCATCGCTGGAGCTGCACTTATAGAGCTCAGCGCAGGCCCTGTGAGAGCTTGGGCCCCGGCAATAGCTGCTGCAGACCTGATGAGCTTTTAAAAATGAATTATCTTCATGAATAATCTAAGCCACTGGGCTGAATTTTTCAGGAATGGGGAGCACGCTTGGGCAAACCCTTCCTCCCAGCTCTGCTGTGGTTGAGCTGCAGTAACTCCCTTGCCCTCAGCAATCTCTGCCCAGGGATGTACATGGAGCTGGATCTAGCCATTGCTATGGGTTGTAGGCTCATGTGCTTGATGTCTGCCAGTCAGGCTTTGCTGGAAGTGCAAGATGGCAGGAGAAAGCAGAGACAGAGTCTCTAGACAGAGTTTTGCTGCAATGTGTTTCTGTGCGTGATCTATGCAGAGCAGAAGAATAGAATTTTTTCCAAACAGCCCCAGGGTGGGAGCTGCTATCCTGTTGTAAGCCTGGTTGGGTTTGCAAGGAAGCCAAAACATGACAGAGAATGACTATGGGTGATAAGGTGTCAGGACATTCCTTTATCTCTGAGTGTACCTTCTCTGTGCTTGCATCCGTGTAGGTAGCAGAACTGGAGTCACAGGGTGCTCACGATTCCTCCAGCGAGAACAACAAGGAAGAGCTGAGCCAAACCCTGGAGGAGCTGGAACTACTCATCAAGGCTAAAGACGAGGTAATACCCCACAAAGCAGAGTAAAGCCTGAAGCTGGGTGGCCTGTCAATCACCAGCATGCTGTCTGTTGTTACAGCTTGTATGAGCTCAGAGGGCCCCTCGTGCTGTTGTACATGCTGCTTATGCAAGCCAGGAGCCTCCATAAGCCAGCCCAGCCCCTTCAGTGGTCTCCCCTCCCCGAGAGGCAAAGCTGAGTGGGAGTAAAGTGCTGGGAGTTTCCCATGCAAATAGCCTTGAGTGGAGAGTCTCAGACACTGCACAAACAGCAGGGACGTGTCTTACCCCTTCCCCTCTCAGCCATCTGCAGCTGCAGTTAGCCTCTAGTGTAGTAATTGCTTCTCGCTTTCACTGCATTTAAATGAATGATTTAAAGCAGAGTTTTCATTACAGAGGCTGTGAAGGAGGGGAGATGTGGAGAGAATCTCTCTGATTTGCCCATCTGCAGGCTCTCTGGTGGCTGTGCTTCAGCAGGGCGGGTGGACAGATCCCTAGGGTTGGAGCCACAAAGCAGGGATTGGGGAGGGGAGATGTTTTGGGGTTCCTGATCCTTAGTGAGAAGAAATCTCTCTGCCCTCCCCAGAGCTACTCAGGCTAGAGGAAAAACGCTGGGGCAAGGCAAAGGTGTGCAAAGGGTTTCACCCAACAGCTGAGCAGGGACCGTGGCCCCAGGAGCCTGGGATCTGATCTTGAGCAAGGATGCAGCAGGGTGCAGAGACTGCTGAACCTTGCTGGCATTCAGCCAGTCATCTTGATTAGGGGCTGACGGCTTAGAGGGAGGCAGCAGGTGCAGCAGAAGTAGAAGCTTAGAAAGGGAGGTATTCAGATTTGGAGTTGAGTGTGATTATGTGATCCTTGGAGAGAGGGAAGGGGCCTTGGTTGGGGTATGTGGTGGGGGGCTGGCCCCACTGGGATAGGAGCGGGTCTGACATGATGCTCTTCCTCCTTGTGTTTTAGGAGATTCAGATGCTAAAGAGCCAGAAGTGTGGCCGATGGGAAGCAGAGGGCGAGCGTGAGGAGACACTGCAGAAGCTGCAGGTAAGGATGGCAGATCTGGGACACCTCTGCACTCAGAGTAGAGGGATCCATCCCCATTTCTCCTTTGAGCCAAAGAGTGAATGCCGCAGAGCTGCCATGCCTATCTGCCTCTGGATGATGGGAACGGGTCCTTGCCTATGTCTGCCTTCTTCCAGCCTCCCTGTGTCCCTCAGAGATATGACATGGGGCACAATCAGCAGGCAACAGCAAACCCAGCCTTCACGTACTCTCCTCTAGCGCTTGCAGTAGCCCCTGACATGGGACTGGAGCAGGACCTGCGATGTCCTGTGACCCTCCATCTCTCTGAGGAGGACTCTGATCAGCTTGCTGGATGGACAGGGATGGCTGGGGAGCAGAGCTCTGACTCAGTCTGGCTGGCAGGAGGGATGCAAGCTGCTCTGCACCTCAGGGCAAGGACACAGATGGAAGCACGATCTGTTGTGCAGTCTCTGAGGGCGCTGCCTGCCTGTGTTTACCTCTGAGCTACTGAACAAGGGGATCTGCTGCAGGGCTCAGCCCTGTACGCAGGCACTGGCTTTTGTGGCAGAAAAATATCTCCAAACATGAAATGCCATCAGACCTGGAGATGATGGGCGTGTGAGGAGAGCTGCATTTATACACCTTTGCAAACCATGGGCAGACACCTGAGTTTGGGGAACATGTGCTCACACGCATGTGTGTGCCAGGGTGCTGTGGCTTAAGACAGGGAGGTCCCTGAGTGAAAGAACTGGAGACCGGGCTGGCTGGATGTGGGTAGCCTGGTGCTGGGGTGCTAGCAGGGCTGTTTTGTGGAGATAAGGGTGGTGGTCTGGGAGCAGCGTGTATCAGTGCTGGGGCAGCAACCTCACGGCAGTTGTGTCCTTCGGCAGGAGCTGGAGGCATGCAACGCAGAACTGGAGCAACGCCTTCACCTTGCCGAGCAGACGCTGGCAGAGACCCTGGCCGAGAGGGAGAAGATCCAGAACGAGGTCACCAAGGTGGCAGAGATAATGGATGTGAAGATATTTGAGCTCAGTGAGATCCGTCAGGGACTAGCCAAGCTGGTAGAGAGCAACTGAGCAGCAGCACGCTCAAAGGAGACACCTCCAGAGGAGGGAAGCCTGAGCTGGGACTGGTCGCTGACAGCAATTACGGTCACAGAACAGCCTTGAGGTCTGTTCAGGCAGGATACGCCAACATACCAGCAGCTGCCTGGACAGTGTGGAGACCAGCCACAGCCTCTTACTGCCCACTGAGCACCCAGACGGAGGGCAGAGAGGACCTGAGCTTCTGAATCCTCTACAGGGAGCATCTACAAGTCACAGCCAGACCTCTCTGGACCCTGCCATGGCTGTGGCATGGTCCAGAGACAGCAGCTGTCGCCGTGCTGCCTTCCCAGCCTCCCTGCTGCCACACTGTGTCTCCAACATTTTTACAGTTTTCTAGGGGAAGGGGCTGAGCAGCCTTCGCGTTTTTTCAGTAGTTTTTTAGGAAACCACTTGCCTTTTGCAAATAAGCTGCCTGTTTCCCCACCTAGGGAGGGAGGAGAAGTTCTAGCACACGGAGGACAACAGTTGCTCCTTTTCCTTTTCCCCAGCCCTAACTACGTCGTGTCTTTCTAACAGGATCCAGTAACACTGGTCACTGTCAGGAGCTTCCAGAGGTAGCAGAGTCCCCACTGCAGAGAAGGGTGCTTGCCTGACTGTGTGTCCTTTCCACTGTTCAGTCACATCCTCCAGAGGAAAAGGAGCTGCAGGTTTTAAAGCTCTTATTAGTTTAACACAATGGGATTTAATGACTTGTTAAAACTCCTTTAAGCTGAGAAGAATAGAGGCTTGGTTGGGAAAGGGGCATTTGAGAAATGGGACATCCCTGAGGGGATGGCCAACAAACTGCTAGATTGGCATGTCTCCCGGCCTCTAAGGGCTGCAGTTAATTGAAATTAAATGGAGCAAATCACAGTTGCTCTTGGTTTCTTTTTTTCTTTTTTTATTGGGAAACAGTCCACAGAGATGTCCTGCTCCGTGTCAGCCGAGCAGTATTCCTTGTGAAGGGTACGGGTCCCAGCTTGCCATGCTTGGACAGATTAAACGAGAACAGGAGGTGTTTGGAGCATGCTGGGACTGGTGCCCTGCGGGGCCTGTGGGAAGTTTGTGAGTTATTGTAGATGTTGTCTAGTAATAGGAATTGAGCAAGGCCTGAGGGAGGCACCACAGAAACCTGGAAAGTTGTGTCCCCCCATGGCGCCCGCTGTGCCCCCGTAGTTACCTAGGAGCATGCTTAGCCCTGTGCTGAATGACGAAGCAGTGTCTGTGTAGAAGTAGTTAGTAACTTTACAGGAGTGTTGATGGATTTGGATTTTGTTGTTGTTTTTTTGCCCTCTTTGCCGCTATAAATTAGGGAAAGACAGCAGTAATCCTGGGAATGTTTCACAGGTCTGTAGAAACTCTGGTACTTAGCAAGCAGTGGCTGCCCTCTCCGCACCCAGCTGAACCTCAGCCGACCTGGGTAAAGGCAGCACGGCTCCTCAGGGCCTGCCTCTCCTTTCACTCACCTGGTGACCACGAGAGGAACCCACAGTTCCACGCACTGCCTGCAAGTCAGAGCAGGATTAGGTCTGGCACCTTGGGAATCTGCTGGAGTGAACTGCTGGTGACTCTGTGCTGGCTTGTGTCTAGGCAAAGCCCTTCCCTCTCCCAGGGGTGATGAGGAAACATCGAGATTTCCAGACCTGCATATCCAGGGAAGGGCTTTTCTGTTTTGGGGTTGGGGGTTTTTTTTGTTGGTTTTTACTTTTTTTTTTTCTTTTTTTGCATGAAGTGTTCTCACAACTGTATGGGGCTGGAGCTACTGTAGTAATATTTGTTTCAGGGTATTTAAGAAGGGAAGGAAGTAACTGGGTGGCAAAATTTCTAGGGACTTGTTTACCACCCCATGCCGGTGTTCATATTTTATTCCTACAGGAGCAGCCTTCTTTTGAAATAGAGATCAGCTCCAAGAAAGGTGTGTTTGGTTTGCATCTCCGTCGCTGTAATATGGAGGGAGGAGGGTGGGATTTGGGAGTATGGGAGAAAGTAAGTTGAGCAAAAGTTTCTTACGTTCTGTGCTACTACTCTCTCACACTTCTCTTCTGTGGCTCTGACCCACAAGGTGGAGCTGGATATGGATCCTTAAATTCTGGCAGTGACCATTTCATAGCCCTGTGTCTTGGCCGGTGCCTATGTTGTATTGCTCATTGATGGAGGCTGACCAGACCAGCGTGTGCCACGCCTGGGTGAGTCATCTCTCCCGAGGGAGGCCATGCTCAGCCCGTTCCCAAGAAGTGAGAGGGAGTACCTGAGTCAAGCTGCTGCACATCCCAGCAGGACTCCCTCTGCGTGGGGGAGAGGCAGACGCAAGCTGCAGCTGAGACAGCAGCTTCGACAGCTTCAGGGAGTGCTGTACTGCCTGCCACTCTCCCCAGGACCTGCTCTGACCTGGGTCAGGGAACAGTGTAGCATGAGACCCAGCTCTTATGCTATTTAAGGCTCTTCTCGTCCCTTATGCATTTTATATTCTCAAAGTACAACCTAGCATCACTGGAGAACTGCACCAGACCTGCAGCAAAGACAGTTGACTCCTTGACAGTCTAGGTTGAGTGCAAGAAGGTCTGCAAGTCATGCAACAAGTCACAAATATAAGGAATCTGCAGTTAATCTTCCACTTCAATCCTGCAGGAAGCTCTCCTTGTTTCACACTGTGTTCAACCTCTTCATGTCAGGCTAAGAGTCAGCCAGGGCCAGACTCTGTTTAAAAAAAATGCCATGAAAAAAACCACAATGCTATGAAAAGCACAAGTTCTAGGCTGCTGCTTATCCTCATGTCCCCTATGAAGCCAAAGTCTAGGTGTGACTGCACACAAGGTGCAGTTCCAGCCCCCAGGTGTCTTATCATTACGGTGTGTAAAATCAGTGTTGAGAGTGCTGCTGAGCTCAAACTGTGGATAGGGGATCTGGGTACCAACAAGAAGGGGGTGTTATGCACTGGTCATGCAGAGATCCTGGAATAGTGCCTCCTCTCGAGACTCAGCAGCCCAATATATGATATCCTGAGGAGGTGTAACCCCCTGGAAGTATTGTTTCTGTCTAGTGGGGGAAGTATTACACCCAGTCTTATTGTTAAGTACAAATTCCTCCACTCAGCTCTTGTGAAATCAACGCTTCTGCAGTAGGAACAAACATAGCCCATTCACTAAACTGTCTGAACAGCCTGTTCATTGCAAACAAACGGTGCTGTCCGTCTCTGGAAACTTTGCTATTGGAGCTGCCCTGTCCCCGGCAGGATGCTGGACGCTGTTTCCCGGCACATGGCATACCTTGAGGCCAGCGGTACTTTTCATGTGTTTGCTGTGCATCACTCTCTCAGCTAGTCACAGTCCTGGCTGTGCTCCTTTGCTCTTCCATTGTCAGGAACCAGGAACAGAGGCCATTTTCCTTTACAGCCTTCCCCACGGGTGCTAGCTGTAATTCCTTTCCTTGCCAGAATAATCTGAATAGTGGCTTTTTGATGAGATTGGTCCTGTACTCAGCATTTGTTAAAAGTCTTTTATTGAGGCATTGCAGGGCAGTGTGATGGATGGTTCTGGGAGGCACTTTCCGTTGCAGTCTTCCTCTCTTCTAAACTAATGAAAACCCATTCATCACCAGCTATTTCCACAAATGCCCTAAATCTGTGGTTAGCAATGAGACAACCCTACTGTAGACAGCATAGCAGCAAAGCGTGAGTTCCATCTGCCCCACTCTAGTGAGCATTTAAAAAGGACTTCAGTTGTGTTTCAGAACAGCAGCACTCTTAACACATCCCCACCATGCACTTTCCAACCCTCACCCCTTCCCTGTTTATGCTTCTTTCGCTTCAAAAGGGGAAAATCTTGTGTTACAAAAGCCAGCAATGAATGGCAAGGCTGCAGTGTTATGTTTGCTTGTCTCACAATAACAATTAGCTGTCAGCAACTAAATAACAGCGGCTTCCTTGCTGGAGGAGAAATGCTACTGATTGCAGGTACCTTGAGAGACCTAATTCTTTTGGCAAATGAGGATCTTAATTATTCATAGCAAAGCTAGACAGAACATTAATAAAGGGAATGTGTGGAAAATGGTTCACATATGAGATTAGGATGAACAAATAAAAAAATCTTGTAACCTTCCCCTCTTTGCACGATGTTCTGATGAACAGCAGCAAGATGTGATTCTCTGCTCTGAATCCAAACCTGTGACAAGGTTCTTCTCACCAGCTCAGCAAGGGGAATTGAAGCTTTGCTATTACAGGACGTGCCAATAATAGAGCCTCAGAAAAAGGATGTGTCTAATGCAGACTCCATCTGACGGATGCCAATACAGGCCTTCCAGGCTGAGCAGGAATGCAAATCCAGTCCAGACCTAGAGCTGACGTGGCAGTCAGAGTGGCAGACCACCAGCAGCTCTGCCCCTGCCTCGCTCTGCAAACTCCCTCGCCTCTCTGGGCTTTGATTTCTCCTCCTCCACAAAGCAGATAATTGCCCTCCCTGTTGGACTTACTTAAATTACTAGTATCTACACGGTTCCTGGAGAGCTGAGGGAAGAAAGGGTTAGCACAGGCCAGACTGGTTAATACCCTAAGTTCATTGAGTGATTTTAAACAAGAGGTAAAAATCTTTCTCTTCCCAAAAAGCTGCTGCGGGAGCCCCCTGGTAATGTGTGTTGTGTTGTGAGGCAGCCTTACATCAAAGTTACTTAACAGATTGTCTTTGATATCTGTATTTTTGTGAGAACACACTGAAGCAAGTTCTTGATGAAGGGAAGGCCACTAGGCACTTTGTTTTAAATCTCCAAAGGATCAAACTTGGAGGAATTTATAATTAAATAGCACCATTAATGAAAAATAGGTGACCTAATCCTTTTGAGCTCCTGCATCTGGGCTGCAGAGATCAGCTGCTCTGTTACTCAGAAGATAGGTTATTTTTAGTTCAGAAATGGTCTGTTTACACTTGACAGCACAGGCAAGCATACTCTGTAACACCCCCCTCCATGCACACACTGGAAGACAATTTCCGTGTGCACCAGAGAAGGCAATTAAATGTGTGTTTTGGAAAATGTCCACAAACACATCATAAAGCCCCAAAAATGCAGTGAGGTTCACAGTCCCCTTTCCCAGAGTAATTTATAATTATTAGCATTACTAGATTGTGGTGTGTAAAGGCAGTTTCTGCTCCGAGGGAAAAGAACATGAGCTACAGCACTAATCATCTCGGCACAAGGTCCTACCTCCTCCATCAGCTTCCCTCCATCCTTCCAAAATAGCAGCAGCTGGAATAATGCTGGAAATGAGACACTTGTGGTAAGAGCAAGCAACACTCCAGACACAAGAGACCGGGCAGCTCCAGCAACAGGTAATCTAAAGGAGCAGCACTTGCATGCTCCAGTCAGCTCACAGCTGAAGCAACGCTTGCATCCACTCAGCTCCCCGGGCTCTGCTGAGCGCAAGCCTGCAAAGTGAGAACCAAAGGTACCAAATTCCATTTCCTTAGATGCCACTGTCAACTGCAGTGGTAGGAAGTTGCCAGGTGGAAAGGGGCAGAAGGCTGGTATCGCCTCTGTCCCCATGGCATGCAGGGAAGGGCTCTGCAGTCTGCAGCACCAGCTATTCCAGGGCGTACGTCCCCTTTGTAGTTCATGGGGACTTGGCAGGCTGCAACAACTGTGAATTGTCATCCCTTTCTCACGTACCCCATCCCGCAGTCTGCACGTGTGACGCTGTGTGCTCCAGAGAACAGGGCAGCCTCTGCCTCAGCACTAGCTCCTCACCCTGTTGCTAGCTTATTTTTCCCAAGGGCTGGTAGAACAACAAGTGAGAGAGGATGCTGTGTATAGTCTCTGCCTTCTGTTTCCACCAATGCTAGGCTAACAGGGTTTCAATTCCCAGCAGGCAACAGACAGAAAACACTCTGGCCTTACTGGCTGGAGATATTAATGTCCAGACCTTGTTATGGGTAGATGAAAACAGTGTCTGAGCCTAGAGATCGGGGGCATGAGTGCTATCTCTCCTGTGGGCTCAACCTGGGAGCAGCACAGCTTGTGATGTTTGGGCTTGGGAATTCAAGAATGATACTGGGAAGTACTGAGCAGAGATGAAAGGGTGGGGATGAGGCACTGCAACAGGCTAGTGCTGTGCTCACAGCTTCTCTTTGCAAGGCCAGAGCAGAGTCTTCTGGTCCTTGACAACTGCTCTCCCTCGCAGAGGTGACAGGAATCCAAAGCAAGTCATGCAGGGATGCGTTCCCAGGAGACAGAGCTGCTGCAGGGAGTGAGAGGCAGGTGTGCATTAAATGGAGCCAGCAGGGAGGTTTTCTTAGCACAGAAGAAAAAAAAAAATTCAGGTATTCCTTTTCCCTCTGTCCCATTTTTGGAGTCCTGATGCTGGCAGGGAGGAACTAGGGGAGTTACAGTGTCAAGCATGTCATACCCAGAGCGAAGACACATGTCTGGGCAGCTGCAGTCAAGCCCTGAATGAGGGTGTGCCACGGACAAGGATTTTAATCAGCAAAAACTGGCAGGGAAGAGCTTTAAGGTACAGCAGGAAAGGTGAAGGTTCAACAAAGAAACTGCAAGTTGTTGGGAGGAGAGCCCTGGAACGGAGAAGCAGCCATAACTACGATGGAGCATTGCAGGGTTCAGGCTCAGTCTTGCCCTGCCAGTAAAGAGAAAATCTTGAGGCTTGAAGCACTGACCCAGGAGGATCCTGCCAGCAGCAGCACCCAGATGGGGCCTGACTGCTGCATGGGCAAGGCTTGGGGACAGGCAGCCCTGTCCCCCCACTGTCTCCCTGCTTTCTCAAGCCGAATCTTTAATATCCAGCTGCCCAGCCAAGAAGCCCTGTGCTGTATTTCCCTCTGAACAAGGACTAGAGCCAGCAGCAAAGGCGTCCAGAGCACACCAGCTGCCATCTACCGGCTAAGCTGGCGGCGGGCCCCCCCAGGGCTGCACACAAGCTGCCCCGGGAGAAGGGCTTGGAGGGGAAAAGGCCATTTCTGGTAGAAAAGCTTGCTAAGCAGCTTTTTAAGGCTTTCAGAACAGCTGAGTTTGTGTTCGCAAAGAGCATCCAAAGGTAAAGCAGCAGCTGACACAGTGCAGGCTGGACCAGTGAGATTTCAGACAGCGTGAATAACCCACATGAAGGTACAGCCGTGGTAAATGCACGCAGAGATGGTGTGTGTGGACCAAGTGCAGTCCTTGGGAGGGGGGAAGCTGAAAATGGCTGCACCTGCAGCCAGCAGCAGCAGCAAAGCTGGAACATGAGCTCCAATGCAGCACTGCTGACTCAGCAGAGAGAAATCAAAAGCCAGGCCCAAAAATTACCCCAGACTATTTCATTGCAGCTGCCTTTTCTTCACTATAGAGATCCAGAGCTTTCCTGCCTGAGACAGAATCTGTATATGAAGTAGGTGCCAGCCCCTGACGGGGACGGCCGTGTTACCAAACCTGTCCCCACTTCCACATTTCCTTGTTCAGCAGAAGTGCCAGTGTGCAGGATTTATCAAATACTGTGTATCTCACATAGGAGGATCCCAGCCTCTCCCTTCTCCCTCCAAAACTTCTGGGAAGTACTCCTCAGAGATGTTTGTGCCTCCGTAAGAGGGGCAGGGATGGGGGGAAATGCTCCAGGAAGAGACAAATATTTCCTTAAACACACACAAAGCAGCCAGTTTTGGCCTGTGCCTACAGCCCCATCAGTGTAAAGGCCAGACAGAATTGCCCTGCAAGGTGGGAGGCAGAGGAGCACGTGCTCACCGAGTCCCTCTGAGCAGCAGGGCTGGACGATGGTTTCACACCCAGAGGAGACCGGAGGATGAGGAGCACTGGCACGGGTGCAGGACTGGCCCCTCGTGCGCGCCCCGGCACAGCCCCCATGCCAGCGTGGTGTTCAGCAGTCGCACACGGAAGAGGCAGCGATGGGAGATGCTGAAATGAGAAGTTTCCATGGCAACCCAGCCAGGGGAAGCCCCCCAGAGCTGGGGAGCTGAGGCTGAAGGAGGGGAGAGAGCAGAGCGTGTGGAAGGCACGCGGCGAGAGGCGATGGGCGTGCTGGGGCACGGCGGGGCATAAAAAGGCAGCCGTGCTCGGGCCAATTCTTGCACAGCACAGATAGGGAAGCAGGGAGCGCCTGCCTGGGGGACTGGCAGGCAGAGCCACACACAGAGGAGGGTGGTTTTACAGCCAAGACACAATCTAGGCTGTGAGGAGAAGGAAGTCCTTATATTCCTAGGGGATCCCAAAGGTTTATGACAATGCTTAGAAACCCCAGAATGGAATATCCTATCTGGGGGGAAGTACTGACAGCACGTACAGAAATGTCATCCAATGTCCTTTGGCCCTGGGCAAGATATAAATTCCTAATCTGGGAATTTTAGGCATCTTTCTACTTCCCAACTAGCACAGCAACCTCTTTTTCTACTCAGCCACTCCCAAAACTGATTATCTGAAGCAAGAGCATCTAGTCAGCACTACAGAGAGCTCTTATTTCCAGCACGTGTCCTACCCTCACAGAGAAGGCTGCTCAAGAAAGACAAGGGATGTATTAAAAGGAATTTTGAATAAAGCTTCAAGACAAGAGCCTTGATCAAACCCCACATGTCACGTTGTGCTGGAAGGAGACAAACTGAGAAACCCCCACCAGGCTGAAGCAAAGAGACTTCAGACGGCAGGTTAAGAAATGTCTGCGAGAGGGAGGGGATCAACTGACACTCCAAGGCAGTATCAGCACCCTCCCAGGAAGGCAGGAGCAACCTGTCCCAGAGAGGATGTCTTTTTAATCTACAGCTAACAGACTTGCTCCACAAATTAGCATGCACGAGGCTGTAGAAGCATTTAGTATTCAGAAAGCATCAGTCTGATACAAACCTATTTGCTGCTGCTGCAGCAGCTGCCACCGGTGACAGCAAGCTGTGCTACAAGGCAGGCTGTTGAGTGCTTTTTCCTTCCTGGAAGGCACCCAAGAGGACAAAGCGAGGAGGAACATGTTCGGGCATCTCTGAAACCCCAGCGGTACCACACCCATCTCGCCTGCCACCAGGCAGCAGATGGACCCGCACCTCCCAAGCCCGTGTCAGCACTGCACTCCTGCATGGCCTGAAGGGACCCGGAGGCCCTGCTGTGCATGGCTGGAGGAGTTTCCCTGAGGGAAACAGCTTTCCTCTGCAAGACCTCACTGTCCACAGACCACGCTTGAGTCAGGCAAAGGCACCACAGGGACCGCATGCTCCCAGGAAAGGATCTTGGCTGAGGTTGCATGAAGGGACTGAGGGATATAACACCCACAAGAAGCTCAATCCTTATCCAGCTCATCTCTTGAAATAAAACCAATTTTATCTCCAAGCTGTTTGCCACACAAGTACTGCTCCCCGCCCCTAAGATCCCACAACTCTCCCATGTGTTAGAGAAGGTCAAACATCCAGTCACTTGTTGCAATAAATATTTATTTGGGCACTGACCATAGAAACTATTTTTGTAAGCCAGAGGACAGAAATAACAAATCTTCAGTCTCAAGTCATAGAAAGCTCTGAACATTAAAGAAGGCACTGAGGATCAAACCTGACATCAGAACAGAGCTGGCCAAACGCTGGCCTGAGCTACTCTGGAATTTCATGTTCTGTCTCCATAGGGAAATGCAACTGTTTCTTAGGAGAGCTCAGCCCCTGCCAGCCTAACCAACCTCCTGTTTCAAACATACGTGATGCAAATCTACACAGGGAAGCCCAGAAACCTACAGAGCAGACCCAAATATAAACCACTCTGATTAGTCTTGGATGGTACAAGAAACAAGGCAATCCTACTCCTGGGGTTGTTCTTCTGTGCCAGAAACGGTCTTTGAACTGACTGATCATCTGGGAAAAGAGAGTCCCCAGCAGCCCCGGTCTCCAAACCATGACTCTGCTATCCCTACAGATAGCAGCCCAGGGCTGGAGTCTGAGCCAAGGCAGACAATCGCAGGCAAGAGTATCACTTAAATGTATAAAGCAGAATTATCCCAAGACAACCCCAGGACCAGCCACAGAATACAAACTCCCAACGTGTTTCAGGAATTTTCATCTCAGAAAACTCTGGGCTATGGCACAGATAGGGGCTGAGCTCATTTTGTCACAGTATTTTTAGACTCTGGCTCAGGGGAGAATCTGTTGATATAAACAAGTGTGAGTGGCAAGCACCAGCCCTTGAAAGGGAAAGAGCAATGACTGAATGAAGGGGGAAGAGAGAGAGGATCTTTATTTCCCTTCACGTCACCAAGAATTCAGGTCTGGCCTCTCCTTTGCTGGAGGAAGGAAACATGCTCTTGAAAGGCATTCTTCCAGGAGACTGATCCAGCCTGCCAGGAATGGCCCAAGCCAGCAGCATTGTGCAGGAAGGAAAAATAACGGAGACAGTTTATCAAAGCGTCCCTTCTCCCCTCACCCACCTTCCCCCTACTCTCCAACACTGATTTCAGGTCAGAAGTGTCCACATTAAAACACGTTAGATCCCAGTATTCCCCAAGCAGCAGCAACATCAGGGCAGTCCGAGCCAAGCAAGTCAGGCCAAAGGATGTTACTTCTCTTCCGTAGCATGCAGTTTGTTCCGCCGCTCCATCTTCTTCTGCAGTTTCCTCTTCAGCTGCAGTTGCTTTTTCTTCTGCAGTGTCTGCTGGACCTTCTCACGGAATTTCTTGTTTTTCTTCTTGATCTTGGCTAGCTCTGCCTTCCTTTTTGCCTCCAGATCTGGATCCTGCAATGGCAAATTCCAGGACGCTAGTGACATGCCTAGGGACAGTGCCAGCCCCTTTGCCTTTCCTAGATGCCCACGCTGTTTTCTAGCCTGTGACTGAGTAGGCTGCGTAAGTCAGACACTACTCCAATGCCCTTTTTAATATCAGTCACCCTTTAAGATAAAACTTCACCACCCTGAAGGGGAGTGAGGCGGAAACACCACAGCAGTGAGGGAGGAACTGTCATTCCTTGTCCACATCGATGGCATTATACTACCTATTGATCAAAGTAGTTTATATAGCAGCAACTCTCACCTTCCCTTCAAGGATCATTTGTTTCCGCTTATTTATTTCTTTCTTCTCATCAAAATCCATTCCCTCCAGTTCCTGTCAAAGCAAAAATACAGCAGGACAATCAGTAACCGAGCACCAAGTCTGACATGGAGAAAAGCAGTAGAGCTCTAAAGAGTCAGCAGAACCTCACCAGTGTGCATGCATGTGGTAGCCTGCAGACCTTCCCCCCAAAGTACCAGCCTCAACACTCAGCAGCACAAAAATGCTGCAAAAATGTGCAGTAACAGAGCAAACCTAGCGAAGATAACTAAAACAACCCTCCACGCACACACATCCAAGTGCTTCCACTAGAAAAAGGAAGAAAAATTCTTATTTATGTGCTCAAGAGCAAAGCTGCATATCCAGAGCCCCATGTTAGACTGCAACGAATCTCCTGGTTACACCCAGCTGCCCAAGATCTCCAGTCCTCTGAACAAAGGGGTTTCATGTTTGCACACTTACTATTTCACATTCCCTCCTGGTGACGTTCACTTGGGTGAAGATGTCAAGCACAAACCGCTCCTCCACAGAGAACTCCTGCAGCTTCAGTTCTAAATCGGGGCGAGACATTTACAGACCATGGTTACAAAATCCAGGGGCAGATTCTCAACTAGGAAAAAACCCAATATAGTTCCACTGATTATCAGTGGAATTGTTGTCATATGCTATGATCACTCTGACTTCTTCAGGCCTACAAGAAAGGATTAAATCCTCCCCTCTGCCTACAGTTCCCCGTAGCATAAGATGTTGTGTTAATTAGGTCTACTTCCTAAAAAAAGACGAAGTCTGAACCTATGCAAAGCAGCCTGTTCTTTTTGTCCACCTCAGCATACACAGGAAGGAAGGAAGCAAGCAAGCAAGGAAGTAAGGAAGAAGCTGGCTGCTTTAATAAAAAGGTAACAGAGAAGGTTCAACACACTGGTTCTCCACTAGAAATAGCAGGAAGACAAACACGTTCATGCCTGGCACACGCAAGAGCAGAATCAAAGCTGACAGAGATTCAAGGGCTCCTGCTCTTTTCCAAGTCTTAGCCACACAGGGAAAAGAAACCATTTTATGCTGATGTTCTGGATCATACATTCTGCACTGATGAAATCAGGGCTGCAAGTACCACAAGCACAAAAGAACATACAGGATCCCACATTTTAGCAGCATTACTGGTGCTCTACTTACTGATTTCCTCCTCAATAGCGTGTATGAGATGGATGTCGTACTGCGTCACCAGTGTAATAGCTATTCCTTTCCGACCTGGATGATGAAAACACAGTGATATATGAATCTTGACAAGCAGAGGGAGATGAAGCCTAGCCCACGCCAAATTCCATCCATCCCCATGAGTCAGCCTAGCACGTTATGGTGACGGGGTGCTCAGAGGGGTCTTTATTTGCTCTGAAAATTCAGTTAACTACTGGTGCAGATCAGACACAAGTCAGGGTGAGCCATCGTTGCAGTCTCAAGGCAGGATGCCGAGCCAGTGATCTGAGTAGATCTGGCGCTGACCCAAAAGACTGCGCTGCAGCTGCTGCGAAGCCTCCGCGCACCCATTCAGGGCTCAGCCCCAGCACTGGGATCCCAGTTTTAGCCAGCAAACGGCACGCGGTTTCCCCTACTCACCTGCACGGGCTGTCCGGCCAACCCGGTGAATGTAGATTTTTGGCAGGCCAGGAGTGTTGTGATTGATGACAACTTGTACTGCAGGAATGTCCAAACCTCTGGAACGCAGGGAAAGAGAACAGAAGTTGACAAACACTGTTTTATTAAAACAGTTTATGCAGTTTAAGTTCCTGTCCTCTGCTTTCTCCAAGAGCCCCATATTCTCATTAATATAGTCTTTATTGGCTCGGGCTGATTCTAGGACAAACTCTCTCCACGTGCAACTCTCCAATAGTCACAAAATGCAACGTCGCCTTGTAGCCTGCCGTTCCCTCCTAGACCCAGAGAACACACTAAGCCTCACAGAAATTGTTCTCCTGCTAGAACACACACACACACCTGCTGCAGCAAAATAACCCAGGGTCACAGCTACATCACATGCAAGTGGGCTCCAAAACACAGCTCAGAGATGTTGTACAACGGAAATGAACAACCGTGTCCTACCCAAGTGGGGAGAATTTAAAGCTCTGCTCTTGCTAAACCCAGCCTAATCTCCACAGTGGTTCTGGTGCTTAAAAAGCAGCCTTAAGACCTCTGGCAACAGAGACCGCGTTTTTCCCTTACCTGGCAGCGACGTCAGTGGCAATGAGAATCTTAAAGATGCTGGACTTGAACTTTGCTAAAGCTGCAAATCGTTGCCGCTGTAAAGAGAAAAGTTTGCGTGAGGGACGTTGTGATCCACAGGAGCTGTAGGACTTGGACAGGCGCCTGGCTCAGGATGCAGCTGGAAGCATCCATGTCACAGATCTGTCCCGTCACTCACCTGTTTCATCATGGAATGCAGAGCTACAGAAGGAAAGCTGTATTTCCTAAGCATCATGTTCAAGACCTGGCAGTCCCTTGAAGGGGAAAAAACCCAAAAAATCAGAATATAACAGGAAAATGTAAAGCTGATGGATCAGGACAGAGCCAGGATCCCTCGAGAAGGAATTTAGCCCCAGATTGCTCAAAGGAAAAGGTGTTTTTCTACCAAATTTCAGAGCAGACTAAGGAAGCAAATACCATCCCAGCCTATAACCGAATACAGCGGGAATTTGGGGTCTGAACTAGAAGCATAAAGGCACCCCTACGTGAAGGGCAATCACAAGGAACAATGCCACTCACTTGCAGGTTTTGGTAAAGATAATAATAGACCAGTCTTCGTGCTCGTCCTGGAAGGTCTGGATTAAATGGACAAGGTATGCGTCCTTGAGTGCTTCAGGTACAAGCAAGTAGCGCTGGTCCAATTCATCCACTGTCCGCACCCTGTTGGGAAGGCAAGGCAAAGCACCAAGAAGCACCGGTTGGGCAAGTGAAGATGGAACACAAGGGAGATGAAAGACAAGATAACGGAGAGGAAACGGGATTCTTCACCCGCTCAGCAGAGTGGATGGAGACTTACTCGGACACAGCCTCCCAGAAGAACGGTCTGTTGGCGGCCAGGCTCTTCAGCTCGTTCAGCGTATCGGTTAGCGTGGCGCTGAACAGCAACGTTTGTCTGCGTGCTGGAACAGCCTCCAGAATCACCTCCAGGTCCGCGGTGAAGTCAGCACAGCCCTGCTCCAACAACCGGTCAGCTTCATCCAAAACCTAGGCCCAGCCAAAAATAAATGAGATCATCCGCATGCATACCTACAAAGCTAAAAATCTGAAAAGCATTAAAAAAAAAAAAGGAAAGCTGCCTTACCAAGAACTTCAGTTTTTTAAGGCTGAAAGTGTTGGAACTGCGCAGGTGATCTGCCAGCCTGCCGGGCGTAGCGATGACCACGTGGGGCTTACGGGAGAGCTCCAGTGCCTGCTCCACCATGTCTGCAACAAGAACCACAGAGCCGAGTTATGGGGCAATTGAACACGGACCCTAAAATCCTTTGGTCTGTAAGGCTAGAAAATGTCACTCTCCTTATTTCCACCAGCCTCCGCTGCCTCGGGCACTGGATAACAGCTCCTCAGCACGAAGAAAACACACCGTGTGGAAAGAGAGCCTCCCCGGGCGCTCTGCTCTTTCCCAGCCCAGCCGTACCGGGGCCGGAGGGGAAGGCGGAGGCTCCGACCCCACGCAGCAGCACTCACCCAGGCCGCCCACCACCACGCAGTCCTTCAGGCCGAGGGGTTTCCCCAGGACACGGAACTGCTCGGCGATCTGGTACGCCAGCTCCCTGCCGGGGAGGAGAGAGCTGAAGCGGGGCCGGCCGCCGCGGCGGGGCCTTCCGGGGCCGGCTCGCCCGGTCCGTTCCCATACCTGGTGGGTGTCAGCACCAGGCAGAAGATGCCGTAGGGGTCCTCGGAGAGCACCTGCAGCACGGGCAGCACGAAGGCCGCCGTCTTCCCGCTGCCCGTCTTGGCGCAGCCCAGGCAGTCGCGACCTGCGAGGGAGGCAGAGGGACGGGGACCGTCAGCAGCCGTTAACCCCGGGAGCGGGACGGGGACGGGGACCGGGGACGGGGACCGGGGACGGGGACCGGGGACCGGGGACCGGGGACCGGGGACGGGGACCGGGGACGGGGACCGGGGACCGGGGACCGGGGACCGGGGACGGGGACCGGGGACGGGGACCGGGGACGGGGACCGGGCGCCCTCACCCTGCAGCACGGGCGGGATGCAGGCGGCCTGCACGGGCGTGGGCCGGCTCAGCCCCACCTGCCGCGCCTGCTCCACCAGCCACGGCGCCAGCCCCAGCGCCCGGAACTCCGCCATGGCCGTGCCCGTCTGCACCCGGCGCTTCTGATTGCGCGTCACCGGACGCGCCTGTCCTTCTCATTGGCTGCCTCCTGCTGACCCCACACCCAGTCTGCCTTGCTCGGCAGCCGCTTCCGGCGCTCTGGTGACGTTTCCGCCTTTTTGCGTGTTTATTGGCTGGCGCGGGTGGTCTCCATGGAGACGGCGGCTCCCGGCAGCCGCCGGGGCTCAGCTGCTTCCGGAGACGTGTCTGAGGGGGGGAAATGGCGTCCGGGGCGGGTGCGGGCTCCGCTGGTCAGGGCGGCGACGCCGACGAGCTCTTCGACGTGAAGAACAGCTTCTACATCGGGGCCTACCAGGCCGCCATCAACGAGGCACAGCGGGTCAAGGTAGGGGCGGCTCGGGAGGGGGACGGGTCGTCCTTTGGCCCGCGGGTCGGTGCCTGTCTTCGGGACCGGCGGCCCCGGCGTCCAGAGGGGCGAGCCTGGGGCTCCCCGGCTGCCCTTCGTCCCTGCCCGCCTCGTCCCAGGCTGTTTTCAGTGCTCCCCATCTCCCTGCTCTAACAGGGGGACACTGGGGGCAAAGTGGGGCTCCGGTGGGCCCCGGGAATGTGTGTGTGTGTGGGGGGGCGGGTATCGTTTCTCTGGGGGAATCTCGTGTGTGGCGTTGTGTTGTTGCGGGTTGGGTTATGGCTGTGCAGGTGGCTGAGAGAGGTTCTTGTTTCCTGTCATCCCTTCAGCCGTCTAATCCGGAGAAGGAAGTGGAGAGGGATGTTTTCTTATTCCGAGCCTACATCGCCCAGGTGAGGTTGCAAGTGTTGTATTTGCAGCAGCATAATCTGAGCGCTGGGCTGGAGTCGGGGAGGTTGTGAATCTGAGACCGGTGAATACGGCGTTACACAATTTGGTATTAATTCCTTCTTCAGCAACGGAACATAATGTATCCCCCAAAAGTAATGCAATTGTCAACGCAGTGTGCTGTTTGTAGGGTCAGGATGACCTGACGAGACCTCTTTGAGAGGCTCTTCTGTAGCTTTAAAATGGTCTATGGGGAAATAGTCCTTAGTTATGAAGTTTGGCTGCGTTTGTGGAATACGATGGGAGAGACAAAGTAGAAATTTGCCCTGGTGGTGGTGGTTGTAAAAAAGGTTTTAGAAAGTAAACAATTATTTTCTGTACTCTTAAAAATAAGTAAATTATAGATTCTTCTTGTTTGCCTTCAATAGAGAAAATATGGTGTTGTCCTGGATGAAATTAAAGCCAATGCTAGTCCTGAGCTCCAAGCGGTGAGGATGTTTGCAGAATATCTTTCAAATGAGAGTCAAAGGTAAGTCTGATAATTAGTTGGAACTCAAGCGCTGTCTAACAGGGAATATGTTTCCACGTGGAAAGTTTCTTGTAGAAGCGTGGTCTTTGTTATGATTTTTCTGTGGTTTTGCAGTGAATCTCAAAAAGGCAGAATTGTGTGGAGGCAGGATTTTTTTGTCTTGCTTAGTAATGAAACACTCCCGTTTTCTCACCCTTAATCTTCATAGGGATGCCATTGTTGCTGATTTGGACAAGAAAATGGCAAAAAGTGTTGATATAGCCAATACTACTTTCTTGCTGATGGCTGCTTCCATCTATTTCCACGACAAAAATCCTGATGCGGCTCTGCGTACTCTGCATCAAGGGGAGAGCTTGGAATGGTAAGTGTAATTCGCCCTGGCATCGCAGAGGTGTGTGCTAGCAAAGCCTCTCTCTTGTCTACAGGTAGGTGCCGTAGAAATGGTCTGGCTTATCTCTAAAAAGCTCTGAAACCATTGAGAAACTGCTTTGAGGTTTGCCTCCTTAGTAGTAAGTGATTTGGTGCTCGTCCCGCAATATCAAGTCTATTGCTCCCTTGTGAAACTTAAGAGCCTGATTTATTGATTCATATGTGTTCAGAATTGCTGAAATGAGCGTTATGTCAGTACAGCGAGGGAGCGCTTGGGAGCTAGGAGCAAGTTTCCCCTTTCTGGGTCCAGCTCTGAGAAACGCCTGCTCTGTTGGCTCCCTGCGGCAGGGAGGCTCGTCCCTGGGCGCTGGCAGTACCTCTCTGCTAAGCAGCAGACTCCCAGGCAAAGCGCAGGGAGCAGTAAAGCATGCAGTTGTGAAAATCACTTTGCTCTTGTTCGTTGCAGCATGGCCATGATGATACAGATTCTTCTGAAGCTCGACAGGCTTGATCTGGCTCGGTAAGTAAGTTTGTGTCCCTTTGCTTCTTAATGGTGCTTCTGTGGGTGGGCCTTGATAAGAGAATTTTCATCACCCGGCCTCCCCCAAGGGGCAGCATTTTAACACCTGCAATGGACAGAAGAACTTGTGTGTGGGTATGGGTGCGCTGTAAAAGGTTTTTATTCTTCAAGTCGCAAAAGTTGCGGAGATAATATAGCTGGGTACAGCTAAAGGAAGAGATGGACCTCTAGGTTTAATCTTACCTTTGGCCAAATGTGGTTTGAATCTCTAGTCCTGGGTTTCTAACTTCCCATAGGGAAGTAAACCAGGGAGGTCTTTCACAGATTCTTTCAGTAAAATATTAAGAGGCGTTTGTGCCAACTTGCTGTGGCTGTTATGCTATAGCGATGGAAGAGCTGGGAGAGGGAACGACAACATTTTGTTCGTATCTTAAAGAAGTGCAGAAGTCGCCTTGTCTTTCTTTTATGTGACTCCCACTTTTGCCTCTGCAGCAAGGAACTTAAGAAGATGCAGGAGCAAGATGAGGATGCGACTCTTACTCAGCTGGCAACTGCCTGGGTGAACCTGGCCATAGTGAGTATCTTAACTGGGGATCCCAAGCCCACAACATCTGAGAAACACCACTCCATATCTTGTTCCTGATTGCTCTTTTCAGATCATGCTTTCAGAAAAGCATGCAGGTTTTTTGGTTTTTGGTTGTGGGGTTTTTTTTTCCCTTCCTTCAAGTACACAGAAAATATTGGTAGCTGGCTTCACAAACTAACTGGCTATTTTGATTGTCGGCCTTTCATCTGTGCTCCTTAGCCTTCAACTTGCACAGGGAAGAGCTAAACTACGCTTAAATAATTCACAAAACATTATAATATAACATGGCAAGCTGCAGTGTTACTAGCATCCAGACCTTGCAGTTAAACTCCAGGAAAAAAAAGTAATTCTCTGCTTAGAGCAGACTGTCTTTGAGCATGTTTGTGAATCAGACAAAAACGTACACTGTTTGGTAGTCCAGATAATCAGGTGATTGAAAATAAGCAGTCTCCTAAAATGCAGTGCAGTCCGAGGTTATGCATGCAATAACCTGTTATACTATGAAGACTTCTTTTTTCAGTGTTCACTTGGTTTTGTTATGAAATCTCTCATACATAGCCCTTGCCTTACAACAGTGTGCAGCTAGATTCTCCTTAAGATTTTAGTTTCCACTAAGGACCCCACCTCTAATTGGTGGAAGCTGCTGCATGTAGAACCTTTCTGAAGCACCAGGTGTCCATACCTGTGCTTAATTATAAAAATCTCATTTCATAATCCTTTATTATGTCAAACATCTGAAGTGTTTTTTCTGAAGTGGTTTTTTTTTCTTTTTTAATGGAAACCTGGATCTTTCAATCATTTAAGTGGTTCTTAATATTTTTGCATTTCTTCTGTTTACGGTCTGACAGTGGTCTGTTGTGGTACAGGAGATCACATGAATGCAAACAGCTCTTAGCATTGGTTCTTATGCATTTTATACCTGTGCTTTATAACCCTAGAAATAAACTTTGTGCCTAGTCCTTCAACCATGGCAAGAATGTACAGGCTTCTTGGCAACATGTAATGAAACTGTGGGTGTTTGTCTCCTCCCTTTGCAGGGTGGTGAGAAGTTACAAGATGCCTATTACATCTTCCAAGAGATGGCAGACAAATGCTCCTCCACCCTCCTCCTGCTTAACGGACAAGCAGCCTGCTATATGGCTCAGGGCAAGTGGGACGATGCAGAGGGAGTACTTCAAGAGGCATTGGACAAGGTACTGTGGTTTTTGTCAGGCAGATTTGCTCTCTTGGGGATACAGAGTAAAACAGCAAGGACTTTCGCTGTTACACTTCATGAAAATACCAGTATATCGATCTATATCGCTCAGGGTGGTCGCTGTTAATACCTACCTTTTCTTCTACTTTGCCTTTTCCGGTAGAGTGAGCTATGGGTTTGGCAGAACTTGTTCTCGCAGAACTGTGCTGGTCGTTACGCTTAGTCGCGGTAGAGGTAAGTCAGATAGATCAGGTGATCGTTCTTGTTTTCAGGACAGTGGCCATCCTGAGACCCTGATCAACTTTGTTGTCCTGTCACAGCACTTGGGCAAACCACCAGAGGTGAGGCTTGTTTTATTGTACTCAGCAAGCAGATACGATCAACCTGTTCCTGCTGCTGAGGGCAGGTTGTGTGTTCCTAGTGCACGTGGTAACTGTCCTTGGGTTTTGCCATTTTATATGTTCTCATCGGGATTGGCATTCACAAAATAAAATAGTTCTGGGGTGTGGGGAGCTTCCATCTTCAATATTCAATAAAGTGTGTGTGGAAATACAGATGTTGCAGGCAACGGTAGACTTGAGAGGAAGGCCTGGGCGGAAAAAGAAAAACCTCTGGAGTTCTGAGTTCAGTTCTCACTGATTATTTTCTTGAACCCACTATTTAAAGTCTGATTTTTAAGTGCAGAGTATGCAAAGGTCATACTGGTTTTAGCTGGGGCTGCTAACATTCAGGACACTGAAAAAATCAGGTCTGTACTCGCTGCAAACAAATACATTGAAGTGTAATGTTTTAAACTCTTGGCTTCTCTTCATGTTATCTCAATTTTTAAATTGATCTATCTCATCCCATCAGGTTACGAATCGCTATTTGTCACAGTTGAAAGATGCGCATAAAAATCATCCATTCATAAAGGAGTATCAAGCAAAGGTACTAATTACTTTCTAATATAAAACTGAATTTTTCATGCCTCGTACCAGTGTCCGATGGGGTGAGTGGATTCTTTACCAGTAAACGTGACTGGAGTTCTGAGGGGGCAGGTCCATGTTCTTTCGCTGTCACATCACTTGCTAGCAAATTTTCTAGCCCTTGTGAGAGGTGTTGGGAAACACAAGCCAGGTGTTAAACAAAGGAGTGATGTACCTGAACCGGCTAACATTTTGAAAGAATAGCTCTGAGATACGGGTTCTTAATCTGAGTCAGAAGTTTGTTACCATTGGACACTGCGCTTAAATAGTGGAAACATCCTTCCGGAAAAGAGAATTTGGGGAGGAGGAAAGAAGGGTAAAGATAATAGTGAAGGGAAAATGGAACAAATCGAAAAAAATTGAGAACCGATACAGGTGATCATGCTTCTTAGAATTCCTTTTGCCTTAGTGAGCTGTGGTAGTAGTGTTCTCTTCAGCTACTGCAGGTTTTATTAAATTTTCAGTAAAGTTCAAGGTTTGTTCATTTTATTTTTGTTTCTGATTTGAAGGAGAATGACTTTGACCGGCTAGCCATGCAGTATGCCCCCAGCGCATGAGGAGAGGGGAACGAGGCTGCAGACCTGCTCTGTGGTACCTTGGGAACTGGGGTTGATCCGCAAAGCCTCTCTGGTAACACAGAAAAATGCCTTCTGCAAGTCGGTCTGGCTTAACTCACTGCGGCAGGGTCTTGCAATCCAGCAAGCCGGTGCAAAACCTGTATATAACATGTGGCTACTTGAATTTGGTAGCTGAAAAGCCTGCGTTCTGGCTTACCTGGGTCCTGAACTCTGTTTAAAATACAGTGTGAATCAAGAGTATGCAACACTGTACCTTAAACATTCCTAATAAAGCCTTTTCTGGATCTGTGTGCCCCTTAATTTCTGGAATTCAAGTAATTCCACTCTCGGACTGAGCCCTGTCATCTGTACCGAGGGTGCTCTGTGGGAAGAGTATGAAGGTTAATTTTAAGCATCTGTATTCAGTACATGGATGAATCCTGAGTTACGGATCTTCTTTCAGTCTGACTGATGACTCCTCCTTTAACTTCAGCATCCTCTGGAAGAAGGATGCACAGCTGTAGGGGTTACTGCTGGTGAGAGGGAAAGCTTCCCTGAAATAAAAATAATCCGATTGTAATAGGCTCAGCCTTAATCTTAAGTTGGTAAAATGCTCATGTCCTGGAGCCAGGCAAGTACGTGCTGCCATACGTGTGGAAGTGCACTTGTCACCGGTCACTTCTGAAAGTGGGGTTGTTGACCCTGACATGTCGCGGGACATAACGTGATCCGACGCTACGTGATTATGCTTTTCTGTAGCCTCGGACTCCTCTCTGGCATTTCAGACGACCGAATGTGTCGAGCGATTGTGTTCTATCAGAGACGCAAAGAGCTGATGTCCAAGTGGAACCCTCAGCTGGGACCTCCTGAACTCGAATATTTGAATTATCTGTTGAATTCTCTTGGGTTGCGTTTGGGGAGAGGGAGAAGAGGGGTTTATACTACACTGTAAATGTGTCTAACTGGCGTTTCCTTTGTGCCCACCTCGGCAGTGGCTGCTCTCAAAGGGCTCATTGTCTCTTTCCTTGGCTTGTTTAGCGAGCAGCGCTTTTCAATGAGGGGTTATTCATGGTCCAGTCTTGAATGAATGTTTCCTTTGTGGAGCTGTCTGAGGGAGACGTGAAAGGGGCTTGTGTGTTCAGGGCAGCCATTACCCACTTGATGGGCCATGATAAATTGACTTAAAAATGTAAACAATAAAAGCGAGTGGCATAGTAGGAGCCAGCGCTGTCAATGTGAGAATAGGGGAACATGTTGTTCGGACCTCCGAGAGGAATGAGTTTGTGTTTTCTCATTGCTGCCCCAGACCAATTAGAGGTTCCAGAGAACTGGAAATGGCTGTGGTCAGAGAAATGACTATAAATGAGATAAAACTCACTTCTAGTTTGTCTTTTTCTTTCCCTGTCAAGCTGGTTTGAGTTACAGTTCCATCGGTGCCTGTGATGATGATGATTATTCTCCATCTCTAGCAGTGAGGATCCCACAGCTGCAATTTAGGCGATAGTTTTGGTGCATTAGGACACAACTGAACTCCATTTACTCCTCCATGGCTGGAACCGAATACCGCTGCGCTGCTCCAGTACCTGCGGTCTGAGGTTCCCGTTGTGCCTTACCGTGAGACGATTTAAGTGTTGGCATTTTAGGAGAATCTTCATCTTAAACTCATGCTTCTCCTAGCAAGCCAAATGTCTGACTGTCTGTATGTGACTTGGATGTACCGCTTTTAATTTTAAACATACACATAATGAGATTTCTGTTCTATGAAGCGGCAGCTAGCCCGAGTGCAAGCCGCCTGCCTTCTGGAGGAGGCATTCAGTCAAGTCATTCATCAGGGGTGACCTTTTGGGAGCGTGTGTTTGCCTTTTTCAGGTGCATCTCATTATTCCAGAGCCTTCTTTGCTGCAGAGGTGCCGACCTTCAGCTGTAGTGGTAGGGTGGAAACACCTGATGAAATGCTTTGGGAGGAAGGGATGAATCTTCTGCTACGTGGAGGCTTTTGCCGAGAGGTATGGAGAAAAGAAAGATCTGGAGAAATGTTTCTCTTGGGATAGCGAATGAGAAAATGTTAAAGGGTGGATGTTTAGTCAAGCGTTTTGAACATGGAGAACTGTAGGAGCTCTGGGTTGTTGAATGATGGTGCCAAGGCCCTGTGGGTGACTTCCAGCCCCCATGGCCACCCAAAGGGTGCACCTTGGCAGGCACAGCGGTTTTCCACTGTTACATCACCAATTGTCATCTCTTGGTACTGAAACATTAGTATTTGCCTCCGGTTCTTGCTACTGGAGTGACTCCAGCCTATTGTCACAGAGAGAGCGAGCAGTCGCGTTGTTTTTTTGGTGGTTGGTTTTTTTTTTTTTTTGGTGTAAGAAACTGGTAATAACTTCATGCAGCGACTCTCCGTGCCGATGAACCTAATGAGCCGGCGCTCCGCTCCGTGCTGATTAACGAGCACCTAATGAGCCGCCGCTCCCCTCCGGGCACGCTGCCCTGGCCCCGGCGGGGCTGAGAGGCTTCTCCCGCCGCAGCCCTCGCCCGCCTGCCCCGTGAGCTCGGCGGCGGGGGCGAGCAGAGCCCGAAGGGGCCGGGCCGGGCGCGGGGAGGGAGGGAGGGGGGGGCGGCTCTTAGGGCCCGGTAACGGCGGGGAGGGGAGTCCCGTCCCCGTCCCGCCCCGCGTGGAGCCTGCGCGGAGCCGCCGGGCAGCGCTGGGCCATGGGCGGGCAGCGGTGAGCGCGGCGGCGGGAGCGCCATGCCCGCCATGCCGCCGCCCGAGCCCATGCCCGGCTACGGGCAGCTGCTGCGGCGCGGCTACGGCAGCTTGGCGGCGGCCGTGCGGGGCTGCGGGGACTGCGGCTGGGAGCTGTCGCGGCGGACCTGGGCCGAGAACGCGCACCTGGGCTGGGGCGAGGTGCTGCTCTGCGGGCTCTGCGCCCTGGGATGGACCGCGCTGCGCCGCGCCGCCGCCCGGAGGCTCTTTCGGGTCAGTCCGTGCCGCCGGGGAGGGACCGGGGACGGGCACCGGAGGCCGCCGGGGCTGCGGGCTGGGAGCCCCCGTTGCTCGGCCGCCTCCCGTGCGGGGCCGTAGCCCGGGGGCCCGTTGCACGGGAGGGAGGGCTCGTCCTCCGCCATCCGGGGCCGCATCCCGGAGGCCCGGGTGGCTCGTTGTATGGGAAAGCGCGTTCTCCTTCCCCGTGGGCTGCATGCTGGGGGTGGGGGGGAGGTGTTGCATGAGAGACCACCCCCCCCTGCCCTGCCCTGCCCTGCCCTGCCCTGCCCTGCCCCCGGGGCTGCATCCTGGAGGACCGAGCATCCCGCTGCACCGGGAGAGCTCTTCTCCCCCCCCCCCCCCCCCCCCGCCATGTTCCCTTGGCTGCATCCCGGCAGGGGTTGGGGGTCACGTCTTGCATGGAGCCAGGTTATTTCTTGCATGGGGGAAGCAGAGGACCGCATTTCTGCGTGTCATCCGTGGTTTGCATGAAAAACGTCCTTCCTCGCTTTCCCTCCCCGGTGCGACGGTGGAGGGGATGGCGTGGGGATGGCTGCTGTACCGCAGTGCTGAGCTGACCTTCTTCGGAGCGTGGGGGATGCAGGGGTGCGAGCATCCGACCCTCGCAGCCTCCGAACGCGTTTGCTGGCCGTTGCCTCCTCCTTGTTAATACAGTACTTTGTGAGGGACGGGATGAGCAGGACGTCCCTGAGAGCGGGGAACGGCTCTGCTTAATTTCTTGCTGTGAAAAGCGTATGTGATGAAAGGAGACCTCCCCCCTCTTTCCGATGGCTCAGTCCCAGCAGAGCCGATTTCTTCCACGCTGCTTTCCTAGAGAGATGCTGTGCACTTTGCAGTTACCCTGGCCTTGACGAGCAGAAGCAATGGAGGTGCAGTATTTTGGGTCAGGGGATAGTTCTCGGCTCTCAGGGACGCAGAGATGACCCTTTTCTCACCTACCCATGAGTACAATGGCACGAGGCCTTGAGTAGCTAGAAGAGCGCGTGTGGTTCTTTGCGGCTCCACGGGACAGGCCTTGTTCCCTGGGTGAACTGTTTCCATCGGAGGCTGCTTCACAGATTGAAGACAGCTACCTTGCATCCCGTAATTCGGCTATCAGGAGTTACGACTGTCCTCTCTCTGCCCTATCCGCTGCCGAGCCTGCCTTTAAAGTGGCTCTTCCTTTGCTGTTCAGACCTGTCTTTGCTTATCTGGTAATGTGAGGTGGATCTTGACCTTGTGCAAGGTTCCGGTCTAAGTCCCCTGGAGTCATTTGAAGCTGCAAAAGTGGCATGTAGGCAAGGTAACATGCTGGCTTTTTATGTAGGACTGAATTTCTCCTTGTTACCTGCACCCCTGTCTGCCTGTGGCTACCGATGGGCAGCGGATGGTGCCTGGGAATGCTGGGACTGGGTTGAACAAGGTTGGAGGTAACCCTAGGTCTGTTGTAACAAATTGGAGGCAATTTCCTTTGCGCTCCGGTTTCTCCTCGTGTCAGGCTCACCTTTAGAGAGCGAGTGGTGATCAGAGCATGAGAAGAGCTCTTCGTGCTGCGGAGTCAGCTCGGTGCCCTCGGAGGATGCTTGGCAGCTCGTACGAGTGCCGAGGTATCGTTCCCTCAGAGAAATGGGTCACACTTGTAATTGCAGAAGAGTGAGGGGGGTTGATCAGAGCCGGTTCTTGTGGCTACATCTGCATGTATTATAGTGATGAGGTGCTGAGCGAAATTGTGATAGCGTCAGTTTTCTCCCAGCGGATAGGTGGAAGGGTAGCGGTAGGGAGAGAGAACTCTCTCTCCATACACATCTATTTTAAAAGGATCTGAAGTTTTTCCCTGTTTATTCTGCTGGAGTTGCTGTGGGAAAAGATGGAGGCTTTCCTCAAAAACCTCGGGCAGTATTTAGGAGATCAGTTTGTATTGCATGGCCCCTATACGGGCAGCGGTGGAGTGGGGTCATTCAGGAGAAAAGTCAGGGAAAAAAAAGACCTCCTGTTTAACCCTGGGAAGAAAGTTCTGTGCTCAGGACTTCGCTTCCCAGTGCAGACTCAAAGAGCATCCTTCCTCATTTTGAATCCCTTCATGTTCCCTGCAAGAACTGAAACACGGTAATAAAAATGAATCCACTCAGTGTCCAGAGAATGCCACCTTCCTGCATGTTATTTATAAATAATAAATCTCGCTGCTTGGATTGTGATTCTCTGCATCTGAAGAGGAAGCGACTCTTACCACAAGGCCTTGAAGCTTGGAGCGTAAAGTGCACCTTACTTAGCTCTGGCCGTGACCGCTCCTCTGAGAAATGGGTGCGTTAAAGCCATATACCTCTTCCTGTGCTATCTGCATGGCCCTGTTTTTATCAGTGGGGTCAAGAGAAGAGGAGATAGGCACCTTGCTCTCTTCTAGGACCACAGCAGCATTTATCCTGCGACACCTTTGTCACAAAAGGTCTCACGGTTGGGTTGAAGAAGCAGTGAAGGTTGTCCCTGTGATGGAAGGGGTTTGGTTAGGATTCGAAAGCGTGGACTTTTACCTGTTACAACAGTTAGGTCGGTGCCTGTGCATTAGAAGTGGTTTTCCCATCAGCCTTAGAGCAAAGATAATTTTTGGCCCGTTGCCTCTTCTTCACAGAATCCTCACTTGGTGCAAATATGGAAAGGAGTTGTGTTGGTGTAGGAAAGATCCCAGTTAGCTGAGCAAATGTGGATTACTAGGTAGGGAAAGACCCCCGAAGTCAGCTATACTGGGGGCACGGGCATCCCTGCAAAGGCCTGAGGGACGTATCCTTCCTCTCTGGGGTCTGGCCTGAGAGTCTCTGCTCTTTGTCCCGTTGACTTCTGAGTGCACAAACTTGGATGATACTCGGGGCATGCCTGATTGTACGAGCTGGCTGGAGCTGCAGACTGCCTTCAGAAATGAAGACCAAGCGGGTTCTAGGCAAGTGTTCCCATCCCTTGAAGCCTCCTCGGTTTGTCTGCCCCTGTCCTCCTGCCGCAGTTAGTGTCTGAGCTCCGTCGTCCTTGGTGTGTCCCCTGTGTGCCGAGTGGCTGCAGCCAGGCTCTGAGGAGTTTGATTAAAAAGCAGCAACCTGAGCATCTCTGCATTAGTTAAACATCCTAGAAGGGAGCTGAGCCCAGCGGTGCCGAGGCCAAGCGCCACTGGAATAGGACCAGGCAGCTCTGCTCGGGAAAGGCTCGGAGAAGCACCTGGAGCTCAGCAAGCCTGTGCTGGCAGTCTCCTTTCCCAAGCAGGCCTTGAGCAGTGCAGTGAACTTGAACAGAGAAAACTAAGAGCACACCTGGATTCACGCACAAAGATGATCCAGAATAGCTGTGGCAAACCTCGGCAGACACTTGCAGCCCTAAACTACCCTGAGCCAGCTTTGCTGCTGGGAGTTAAAAGTCCCTGAAGTCAGCTAAGTGTAAGTCCATAAGTAAGCAAAATCCATTCTGGATAAAAGCTGCCTCTGAATCTGGTGATGTTCATCAGGTATCACCTCCGTCCTTAACAGCTGCCTGCCTTTTCTCTGCAGTGGGTAAATGTTTTCCATTTTTGGCCCAGCCACTAGTCAGCTTGCTATCTTAGTGGTGTCGAAATTTGTAGGACATTGCAGTGTCCTCTGCAAGGAAAAGTGTTGTGTAAATTGAAAAATGTGCTCTGGAAAGCAGGGTTTCTCGGTGCGTGATACAGTATAGCCCCAGGAAGGATGTGGAAACTGGAAAGCAAGGATCCCTATTATCCCTTTCAGTGATTTATGCAACTTTTCTCCACCCTACAGTATTGTCAAAATTTGTTTTTCCAAGCCCCAGCACTGAGCGTGTGACTCGAGGCGGGGAATTATCACTGTCCCGAAACCCCGCCACCCAAGACAACCTCTGCTGAGAGCAGAGGACACCGACCGAGCCCAGGGATGGGAGAAGGCTCTGCCGCACCGCCGTTTCCTCGGCTCGTCCCGCTGTGCTCTGCCCGCTGTTCGAAGTGCAAACCCTGGGAACTCAAGGGGGAGAAAGCCACAACAATGGGTCTTTTCTTCGCTCCGGGGAATGAAGCTGTGCTGCTGCGTCTCGGAGCAGGGGCTGCTCTCCCTGTGCTGCTGTGTCAGCAGTCAGGCATGAGGAGGTTATTCAGCCCCCGCAGCACCCTGTGGGCAGCTGTGTCTTGTCTTCAAAGAGTGTCTTCTATTGCTTTTCTCTCTTAGGGGCAAATTTTACTGCTTGCAGAGGAGCTGAGGAAGAAATAACGTCTGTTGGTTTGTTGCTATTGTCATAGTGCCTTTTTCTACGTGTTTATCTGGAAAGTGTTGTCCAGAGCCTAACACAGCTTCCCAGTGTCTTAGCTGCTCTGCGGGCAGAGAAACTGAGGCACTGAGCGGCTCGCTGCCTGGCGTGGGGATGGAGCAATGAGAGCTGGAGCTCTTCGTGCTGTGCTCAGTTCATTCCCCTTTCCTAGTGGGGTGATGGCCACCGCCCTTGGGTCCACAGGCTCCAGGAGACTCATTTCTTTGGGTTTAGAGTACAGTGACATTTTACTGGGTCTTTCCTTCTGCAGGCTCTGTGCCCCATCCCTGATGTGGCAGGGGGTGGCAGCCAGTCTGGGAGCGGCGTCCAGGCTGGGTACGGAGGGGACATAGTCCCTTGGGGTGGAAAGGCACCGTCGCAGCTCTGGGAAGAAGCACACCGAGCTGCGGGGAGCTGTGCCACCGCTGCGGAAGGGGCAGTGGCTGTTGGTTGTGGCCAGGTTTTGAATTGGAGCTCTGCTTGCTCATCATTATCATCTGCATTGAGTAAAAGCTGATGTAAAGCTGCCAGTTCCCTGGGCTGAGGATGCTTCGTGCCAGCCATTCCTTTGTGTTCCTCTGGGGAACTCGTTGTGCCCAGCAGCCAGACGCGGCAGGGCTGGGATTTGGCCAGCCCCTCGTCTCTAGGCTGGGGAGGTGGCAGAGGCGATGGGGGTGGTTTGGGGGATACAATTCCTCTGTAACAAGCCTCAATTCATAATCCATCACTGCAAGCCTGCCAGGTTGCTGGAAGGACTCATGTCCTGCTGCTTTAGCTCATTGCAGATTTAAGGGCACTGGCTGCTTTCCTCTAGTGCCGGAGGCTGTAAAAAGGGAGAGAGCATGTGTTTGCTTTTTGCTACGAGTATTTTTTTGACACTTCAGCAGAGCTGTGGGCAGCGACAGTTTCCATTCGGTTTCTCTTTCCAGCTCCAAACTGCTCTCGCAGCCTGCTCTCACCCACTGCTTTGCTCCTTCCCTCCCCGGCCCCCCAGGTCGTGCAGGGCGGTGCTGCGGGGGAACGGTCGCGTCCCTCAGACCGCTTTTAATTTTACAAGTGAATCAGAAGATGCCTGTGAAGGTTTGTGTGGGGGTAACGAGGAGGAAGAGGGAGGAAGAGCCGGTCGCCCTTTAAGCGAAGCCCCGTTACATCACTTGCCAAGAGCCTTGGGCTCTTTCAGCCGGAGCCAGATCCATCGTTCCCGCCGCAGCACCCGTCACCCTTAGCAACAGGCATCTCTGCGCCGTTGCTGTGGGAACGGCAGCCGGGTGACGGGAGGACATCTCCCACCTTGTGCATCTCCCACCCCCAGGGAGAGGGCAGATGTGCCTCCTGCCTGGCGTGGGCCGGTCTGTGCGTCTCCTCGGCTTGCGCTTCCCTCTGCGAGTGGTCCGGGTTTTGGTGACGTTAATTTGTCCCCCCAGCCCTCTGTGTGGGTCAGTGTTCTGGGAGATGCTGGTTCTCTTCCGATCCTTCCCTGTGTCTGCTCCAGAGCCAGCTCCCATTTCTGTAGTGCTCAGGGTACAGCCTGAGATGCCCCGTGGCTATTTAAGGGAGGAGGAGGGCTCTCTCCAGGACTTGTCATTACCCATATATGCAGCGAGGGCTAAAACCTCTCTGAGCATTAGCCACCGCAAGCTGGAGCGGAGCAGCCCTTCCCTGGGCTTTGCTTTTGCTCCAGGCTGGGAGCTGCTGCCATGCCTGCAGCGGGCTCTTCATCGGGCTGTGACTGCAGGCTCGCGGTGGCAATTTGCTGCGCTGCTGCCGTCTCTGCCGAGGGTCCGAGCGTCCGTAAAATGCAGGTCGTCTCAGCCATATGTGCCTGCCCCATGGGTGGTGGTCCTCGCCATCAGCTCTGCTTGCCTGGGGTAGAAACGTGGTGTCCTTCCCCCTTTGCAGGTAGGGAACTGAGGTGCAGAGAAGCAGCAAAATGACTTGGCTGGCTATCGGCAGCCGGGCTGCAGCAGGGATTTGAGGCTGAGCTCAGCATCCTAAATTCAGCCCCAGCTGAGGAGGGCAGGAGTGGCGGGGGGCTCTGCAGCTCGCTGTCGTGATAGCGTGGTGAGCTGTGCCCATATCTGAGCCGCTTCTGTGCTCCACTGTATGGAGACACAAATAATTCATGCTTTCTGGGCTCAGGACTTTCTGTCTCTGCATTATTTATTCACCCTTCAAGCTTCCTCCTCTTTTTCCTGCCATGGCTCCTGTTGGAAGAAGCCTTGGCAGCAGCGTGGTCCTGGTCTCGATGAGGACGGCCGTGCTCTGAATACGAGATGCGCAGGGGAGGCCAGAGCTGTGAGAGGCTGGAGGGGACACGGACAACTTGGCAGAGCTTTGTGGGGCCGATGCTTCCAGGTCTGACCAGTGCTGGGAAATTCAGAGCTTAGAACAAAGCACTTTTAGGCTGGGACAATGCTTGGAGTGGAATACTTTGAAAATCTGACACAGAGAGGGGCTAAAAGCCAGACCAGCCACTGCCTGGGGACAGCTGGGGCCTTAATATAGCCTTTGAGCATCGAGGAGCTGAGCGCTGGCTGCAGAAAGTGCTGACCTGGGGCAGGGTACGGTTACTTTGCAGGCATTTTGTTTTCATCTCAAGCTTATCTGGCCTCTCCCTGGGGAGCTCTCAGCTGGGGGGGGTGGGCTTTGGGCATTATCTGTATTTCAGGCAGTGATGATTCCCTCTGGACCTTGAGCAACACTCCCCTGCGTTGACTGCTCCCCTGCAGCCATGGCCAGGGGCTGCGGAGGTTGGCCGGGCTGATACGGCTCTGTCACTCTCGTGATGAGAAGCAGAAATGGTGCCTGGTGTTGCTCAGCTGCCACGGAGGGAAAACATCCGTGCCCGGAGCCCTGGCTGAGCTAAGGGCACGCTCGGCGTGCAGCATCGCTCGCTCTCCGGCAAAGGGTAGCGTCAGCTGCTCCATTTTACTCCTGGGGAGCTGAGGCTGTTTAATGCTGGGGCTTTGCTTTTACTGTAATTTCCAAGTTGTCCCTGGCCTCAGTGGCCCAGCTCTCTCGCTGTTGCAGAGCGTGAGTGTCGGGAGAGCTGGGTAGTACTCATCATCCTCGGGAGCGTGGGCAACTCAGGGTGAGAAAGTTTCGTTCTGATTAGTGCGACCAATCCACAGAACTGCTCGTCCTCCCTTCCCTCGCTTTGGCCATATTTGGGGAGGCTTTGCCTCCTATTTCTGAGTCCCAGCAGGTGGGAGGGGTGCTGCAAACCACAGAGGGGGGAAAAACCAGCAGCGTTTCAGCGCTGGTCAGCTAGAAAAGATGCTGGGAATGTGGGTGAGCGTGGGTAGGTGTGAGAGAGCAAGAGGACCCAGTGCCGCAGCCTTTACCGACTCGTTACCTGCAAGGCTGGCCCCCTCCAACGCTGGTTGCACAGGCAGGGGAGCCTTGTGCCGTGCTGGCTGGGGAGCAGCAGCGGCTGCGTGTTTAGGAGTCTGCAAAGCATCTGCTTCCTCAGTTGAAAGGCTCTTTTTGGGGAGTTGGCAGTGCTGCAAGGCCTGTATGCACAGGATGGTATTGTTACAGCTTCCTCTTCTGGGTTTCCTTGTGCAGATAGGACTTGATTTTTATTTTATTAGTTATTGATTCTCTTCTGTAAAAGCCAGCTGTGCTCGGCCCTGCTCCTGGAGCGAGGGTGATGGAGCGGTGCCCAGACTGTGGGACGCACGCCCTCGGCTTCTGCCTTCTCTGCGAGGCTCTACTTTCACAGCTTTCCAGAGTGGCCAAGGCTGAGTGGAAGGATCTCTGGCCTCGTGTTTTTCTCTGCTTCAGGCTCTCTCTGGGGCCTCTTTGACCTCCTTATTCGTGCTGTAAAGGCAGCCAGAAAAATGGGGACCCTGGTTTTGCCCTGTCTGGTAGTGCACGCAGCATACGGTGCTCGAGTCTCTTGGCGATTTGGTGAACTCTGCTCTGGGCTCCCCAGGGCCTGTCTTTTTGCCCTGCGTGACGATACTTCTCCCCTTTCCTTGCAGCCCTTCGGGGAGTGGTGCAACTTGCAGCCGAAAGATGCTGCCAAGATGCCTGAGAGTGCCTGGAAGCTGCTTTTCTACACGTTATCCTGGTCGTATGGCATCTACCTGCTCTTCTTCACCGACTACCCCTTCTTCTACGACCCACCATCTGTCTTTTATGGTACAGTAAGAACCAGGGAGACGTGGGTACGGATTAGGATGTCCGGGTTCATAGGGTGTCCGGCTTGAACAAGGGAATGGGAGTTGGGGTGAGTGAAAGAGAAGACTGAACCCCTAAATTGCCTTTCCTATGATGACGTGGGTACAGAAAGGGCACAACAGGCTGTCTCCATTCGTTTGGTTACAGAGAGAGTCACCTAGTGGCTAGACAGCAGGGGCTGGGATGTGTCAGCTACGGAGGGGAATGGGATTGAGTAGTTAAAGCAGGAGAGAAGTAAATCAAGGTTTCTCGCTTAGATCTAGGAGAGGGAGTGGGTCTAATGCCAAAGACAGAGTTTGGGAGCCAGGATACCTGGGTTTTCTTCCAGCCTCTGCCTCCTTTGCATCTGTGAGGTCCTGGATGGGAGGACGTGAGCACAGTGAAGTGCTGGGGCTGCATGGGGCAGCTCTGGCTGCTGCTTGCTCCCCACTCTTTGCACCCTTGTCCTGCTGCTGCTGACGGAAGCTCTGTGCTTGTGGCTCTGGGTTCACCCGGGTGTCTTTGTCCCACCCCAGACTGGAAGAAGGGCATGGACGTGCCCACGGACATCGCCATTGCCTACCTGTTGCAGTGCAGCTTCTACGGGCACTCCATCTATGCCACCGCCTACATGGACACGTGGCGCAAGGACTCCGTTGTCATGCTTCTGCACCACGTGGTCACGCTGACCCTCATAGCCTTCTCCTACGCTTTCAGGTGAGGTCCCTGGCTGTGACACTGGCCCTCTGCAGTGTGCCCGGGCCAGCCTTGGGCAGCTACGCAGCAAAAGCTGCAGCTTTTCTGTTCTCACGTGCATCTTACGGGCACGTAGGAGGAGGACTCTTGCTGGGTTGGTGTGGGTTCTCCCCCGCCTCCACGCTATCGCAGCAATCCCAGTGCTCGTGAGCCATTGCGCAGTGCCAGAGCCACCCTGCAGCACGTCGCTACGCTGTGCCGTGCCACGTCTGGTTGTCTGGATTATTCAGGGAGTCTGTCTGCTCCCGGTGTGATGGACCATGGGTGCTGGGTGCTACCATCAACCCGCCGCCCGCCACATCTCCCTCCCTGCTCCCCTTTTTCCTACAGGTACCACAACGTGGGCATCCTCGTGCTCTTCCTGCACGACGTCAATGACGTGCAGCTGGAATTCACCAAGCTCAACGTCTACTTCAAGCACCGGGGGGGAGTTTATCATCGCCTCAACGACGTCATCTCCAACATTGGCTGCCTCACCTTCAGTGTCAGCTGGTGAGTTTGTCTGCCTGATCCCACTTCCAGCTGTCCTTGCCAGCTTTTGCAGTCCCCCCCGGTGCCTCGGGGTACAGCCGGCTGGGTTTGTGTGCATGGGAACAAGCCCTTTCAAAAACTGTTTGGGAAGAGGATCCCGCAGAGCCTGACCCCATGCTGGGCTCGGAATCCTTCTGTAGTCACTTTGCTGTCTGTCACCACAGAAGCGCCTGTGAAATCTCACTTGCAGCATGACAAATGACCCCGGGGGGTGGGGGGGAAGGACCTGTTTCCATTTTCCCACTCGCTTGGTTTTAGCAGTAAGAAGCACTTTTGCAAGAAGGAAACGCTGTCCCAGATTCCAGCCTTGCTATTCCTCTTGGGGCAAGGCAGGAGAAAAAAAAGATGAAGAATAGAATGGGTAACTCGCAGGTTGTCACTCCTCATTTGTCCCTTTGTCTCCTTCCTCCCTCTCCACGGGCTGCTCTGAAAAGCAGGGGTGGCAGCAGGAGCCCTCAGTTTGAGGGGAGGAGAGCAGCGAAGGTTTTTAGTGATAAACTAGGGATGCACAGGACTAAGAAAACCTCCCAGCTATATTCCCCTCCTGTCCCCCATCCAGTTGAGGTAATCTGCAGCGTAGACCTGCCTCTCTACCCTGAGAAAGCCCTTTCTCTGCCCTGCCTCTGGTGCCAAGCCTTTTCTGCCCGCAGAAATTGTATTCTCCCTTCAATAGCTGCCCTCTCCCAGGGTCTGTGTGAAGCCCTGCCTAGAGCCAGACCTGTAAACCCAAGCCAGATGCCAAGACTGCAAGGGGAGATGGTGAGGGCTGCCTGGAGGCAGGAGGTTGTGCTGGGGGAAGCTGCGCTGGGTCTCGCACCTCTCCCAGGATCCCCGTGGGCCGTTAAACCCACCCTGCTCCCTCTGTCCTGGCAGGTTCTGGTTCCGTCTCTACTGGTTTCCCCTCAAGGTGCTCTACGCCACTTGCTACTCCAGCCTCCAGTCGGTCCCTAATATCCCCTTCTACTTCTTCTTCAATGCTCTGCTCCTTGTCCTCACTCTGATGAACATCTACTGGTTTCTGGTGAGTAGGGGGAGCTCAGCAACCCCTACGCTAGCTTCTCCCTCTTCTGCTGCTCCTGCATAGCTCCTGCTGCCTGCCTGCCTTGGGGGCAGCCGGGGGGACTGCAGGGATGGGGGAGGACCGAGGGATGGGTGGGGGGGGAGGAGGGAAACCCACGTCAGTGCCCGGGGGGGCTCCTCTGTGCTGGAATTCAGACTGTCTCGCACCCCGGGGATCCACAGGGAGGGAGCGATAACAGCAGTTGGGGCAGGCTGGAACTTGATATAGGTGTAAATGCTCTGGCATCCCCTGAAGCTTTGGGGAGGGGGTGAAAAGGGTGGACTTGGAGGGCTCACGCCAGCAAGCTCAACCCTGGGCAGAGCTGGGTAGCATCCGCGTTCGTCATCCTGTGGGGATGAAGTCGGTTAAGGGTAGTTGCAGGAGTGCTGCCTCCCACTGTAGGTCATCAGCCACATCCTAGGGCTTTGGCCATCCCAGAGGGATCTGCCGTGCCCTTCTTGGGGTTGAGGACAGCGGAGAAAGGTCCCACTGAGCAAATGGGAGTGAGTAGGTTGGGTGGAGCAGCTCTAAGCCCTGGGGTTTGTGGCTGACAGTGCCTCTCCTCCCACAGTACATCGTCCTGTTTGTAGCCAAGGTGCTGATGGGGCAGATGCAAGAGGTGAATGATGTGCGTGAGTACGACGTGGAGGACAGCAAGAAAACCACAAAGGCCAAGAAGAAAGAGGCTGGACTCCAGCTGCCCAGTGCTCTGAAAGAAGGGTATGTGGGCAGGGGGGGGATTACACACATGGACAGCATCTGTGGGCTGGGGCAGGGGATGCGGGCAGACCTCCCAGGGCTCTGGAGCCACTGCCAAAGGGTTCACCACTGGGCCAGAAAACAGAAGAGCAGCAGGATGCCTTGACACACAGAGTATAAAACATTGCTGCAAGTATTAGGAAGGACTTTGTATCTCCATGCCTAGGCACTGTGGTGTGTCCACCCATCTTTCTGTCCCGTGAATCCTCACCCACCCCTTCTCCTGCTCACCCTGTAGGACTGGCTCTTTGCTTGAGGCTGTTCTCTCTGGGCAGCATCTGCACTTCATGTGGTGAGCACGAAGTCTGGCAAGATGCTGGATCCCACAGAGCAGGCCTGGCTGACTGGGGACAAATTGTCTGCGTGAGCCTGTCAAGACAGGTCTGACCTCAGTAGTGATTTGTGAAAGTAAGAGAGGGAGAGTTTTGTGCAGGGACCAAGGCTCACTGCCTGCTGTGCTGTCTTTCACAGGATGCACCTGAAGAATGGACTTGTAAAAGACAAGCGGTTATAAGGGAAGCATGGCTGCTGCAGCCTGGGCAGCCTGGCTGGATCTGGGGACTGACCCAGGACCCTACACTCAAACCCAGCAAATGAAAGGCACAAGGAGAACTTCATCCCCAATACCCCTTCATCCCCTGCCCGGAGCCAGGGGAGAGATGCCACTGACAGGATCAGGCCCCTCCCGGGGCTTGCCTGTGACCAGGCTTCACCTGATGCTGATGTGCTTTCTGTAGCCAGTCCATGCTGGTTCAGTTGAGAGGCTGGTGGCTTTGCTGGTCCAGGTAGGATTTGGAGCTGGCTTTAGGTCCCCTGGTGTTTCTTCTGTCACTCCATCCCTTGGCTCTTCTCAGTCCCTTTGTGATTTCCCCTGTCTTTATTGTTGGACCTTCCCACCGACCCTTCCTCAGCAGCTCTTGAAGGGTCCTCTGACCCAGCATCAAGCTGGGGAGGGGAACGTCCTCTCCTCCGTTGGCATCGCCGTCCCAGGCAAGGGGAGTCCCAAGCCAGCTCTTCTCTAGCTGCCAAGCAGGGACTAGAGAGGTGGTGCAGGGCACCTCTGAGCCTTTCTCCTCAGGAGGGGTCACTAACACAGAGCTGGCCACATATATCTGGAGGCACAGCACAGTTCCCATGTGCAGGTCTGCCTGGAAACCCAGCCCTGGGGCATTATTCCAGCCCCCTGTCCTGCCGGATGAGGGCCAGGAGATTTAATTTGCTTAAAAAGCCTGTGTAAGTCTTATAGTTGCTTAAAAAGCCGGTCCCAGTCCTGCAAGGTCCCCTGATGAGGGATCTCTAGACTCTCGCCCAGTAATGTCTGCTTGCTCAAGTAAAGAACAAATAGTTTCTGCTCCCCGCATTGGTTTTCCAGGCAGCACCAGCCCTGAGCCTTGCAGGGTCCCCGAGGCTGGGCTGGGCTGTGTCTCTGCTGGAAGCCCTGTGGATTTTACAGCCCCTCAGACCAGGACTGTCCCATTGCTCTCCTCTCGCGGGGCCAGGACCCTCAGCTCCTGCGCGCTCCCTGGGAAGCAGAGCTCCCTCCCGGCCAAGGACAACAGGCAGTGGAGGGGGATCCAGGGCATGAATTCCAGGCATCGGAGGGTGGTTAATTTTTTTCTTTCTTTCTTTTGTTTTTGGTCTGTCATATTGATTCAACTCCAGGCTCATTGTGTGAGCCATGAGGAAAGTTCCTCGGTAAACAGAAAGCAAAAAGTGACTTGGGCTGATGGAAACTATCCCCAGCTGTGGCAGGATCTGTCACCTTCTCACTCGTCATCACCTTGCAGGGTTTCAGAGGGGTGCATCTCAGTGCTTTAGTTCCTTGGCTTTCAAGCGGGATTTGCAGGAAGGAGGAAATGAAGGGAACTGATATCCCAGGCCTCTTTCTGCTCGGTCGTAGCAAAGTTGGGGCAGTGACGGTGCCAAGTTGGGGTAACAGCGGTACCTAGGCAGCACCTGTGGGGGTAAACTGAATTTTATAATACCGGCTTGCTCAGGCTTCAACTTTTAGCTGGGTAACTCATTGGCCAGCGTTGCGTGTGTGTGTGTGTAACGTCAGGCGTGCTGCCTGCAGTTTTGCTGTGATGGCTAGAAAGGGGCTGGGGCAGGGACCCCGTGCCGGGGGTGGGTGCTGGGGGTGGGTGCCGATGGCTTTGCGTGCTGGCCCTGGTGCTGCGTGTCTTTGTGGGCAGGGAGCTGAAGCGAGAGTTCGATGCTTTGGTGTACTGGAAGTTGACGGCGTTAAGAGAGAAGTGTTGGATGCTGTGATTGGAAAAAAAAAAAAAAAAGCTGATTTGGGAGGAGGGAGCAAGAGGAGACCCAGATCCGTGTCCCCCCCTGGATCTGGGTGGGATGTCCGCAGTGGATGGGAGCAGCGCTCGACTTGCCTGCAGCTCTGTGTGGGGAAGAGCAGCTTCTCCCCTGCCACCAAGGACTTTGTTGTTGGACCTTGACGGTGTGGAGATGTGGGAGAGGTGGTAGGAGCTCTGAGGGAGGAGGGCAGCTGCCCTCCTACCACGCAGCCTCAAAGGGTTAACAGGTCCTGGGGAGCCTGGAGGGACCGTTCACACCCTCTGCCCAATCCTGGGAATCCCTCTGTGCTAATTGAGCACTAACCAGATCAAAGGCTCCAATCAGGCAATCAACACCCCCCTGGCCCCTGTCTTCAGGTCCCCAGCCCAGGCTGCTCTTTGTCTGCGGGAAGGAGAGCAAAGCAATGTGGCTTCTCCCCACGAACGCCAGCTTTAGAGCTGGCCTTGCCTGGGCTTTCCTTAGCATGGTTCTGGGGATGGAGTTAAGTTTACAGGAGAGTTTACTGTTAAAATCCTTGGGTTTGAGCGCCAAGCCCAGCCCAAAAACCTCCGTTCCTGTGCCGTCTGTGCTCTGGAGGATCTTCCAGAAGAGAAAGACGCTGCCTTCTACAAACAAAGACCTGGCGGATGCTTGTAGGGTGGAGGAATTTAACGTCCCTGGGAACATCATCCGTGTCTTCGCTGACCAAGGTACAGAAACGCCGTGGTTTGGGTCCTGCCTTTTGGAAGCCCCTCTGATCTCTGGGCTGGGAGACTTTGCTCCAGTCCTTCCTTTTCTGTCTCTTGGGTGTAGATAGGAGAGGCTGGAGGAGGACAGGGCAGTGGCCAGAATCGATCTTCAGGAGAAATCATTGCTGTGTAAACTCTGGTCCGTCTGGATGTCGTAGAAAATTATTTGCAGTTTAGAAATGAGTCCGTAGACGAGGCAGCGGGTGAGGGTGTGGAGCTGTGTGAGGCTCTGTCCTGGAGTCACCTAAAGCAGTCCTGAGATGCTGGTTTGATCGTAGGTGACTTGGCTTGAGCCGGTGGGCTCGCGGTGGTGGAGGTGACTCCTAGCCTGGGCAGTGGTAACATGGCTGTGGGTGTAGCGAGTGGGACCAGCACCCAGCTTCGGGCGGGGACGGGATGCTCGGCCATTTGGCTGCATCCCCCCCTCCTCCTTTTTGTCCTCATGCCTCTGGCTGACCATGCGGCACATCTGGCCGCTTCAGCCTGCGGCCTCTCTGAGCTGTTCTCAGTTACATGGGAACTGTTTGGTCGGTGTCCTCTCGGTCTCAAGACACCACGGAGCTCGCTTCTCTTGTGGTTCCAGGTTTCCAGTGGAAACCTAGGGCTGGCTAAAACAGGCAGCTTACCGGCTCCTAAAGTTTGCTGCTATTCGCCCTCCATCCCAAACGGCCGGCACCCACAACAACCCCCCTGTCCTGGGGAGAGATATTTACAGCTGGGGAAAAATAACGCACCAAGATGTTAAGTAGCATCTAGAGGAGATGCCGGAATGGCTGTAGCATCCCAGTGCTGCAGGCTGGAGCCCAGGCTAGCAGTTGTGCCTCCAGACCTTTCTGCAGGCCATGCCATCGGGCTGATAGCCCCTGCTGCAGCCTTGTCATCTCGATCCAACAGCTGCGGGCGTGCTTGGCTGCCCGCCTCTGTCAGCCCCATCTTCCTCTTGCTGTGCAGCTGAGAGCTTAAACTGGAGCACTGGGAGGCTGATCCTGCTCAGTGTAACAAGGGTTCAACCACCACCACCTCTATTTCTCCTTCTTTGTCAGGCCACTTCATTCATAAGGGGCAGCCCCAGAGGTTGCTGTGTCTGCAGAAGCGTCTGTATTTTAACCTCTCTGTGCTGGAGGAGGGCGAGCGCTTGACGATGGCTCAGCTAGAGATCAAATTCAGCCACAACTCCTACCACACCTCCAGCCAGGGGCAGGTTTTTGAGCTGAGGCTCTTCCAAACCTCCCAGATGTCTCTACGGGGGATGCCCTCCCACGAGCATGGCCAGAAGCTGCTGGTGGAGCAGTCCTTCGCCCAGCTGCACAAGTCTCTTCTCTTCAACCTGAGCGGGGTGGCAAAGGACTGGCGAACGTACAGCAGGAATCTGGGCTTGATCCTGGAGATCTCGGTGAGCGGCGGTGATGGTGCATCGGCCCTGGCGAGCGGGGGGCTGCAGAGCCTCTGCGCCAGCATCGACTCCTTCCTGGACACCTCTCTCCTGGTGGTGACCCTCAGCCAGCAGCAGTGCAAGGCTTCCAGGAGGAGGAGAAGTGCTCACTACACCCCCGTCACTCCGAGCAACCTCTGCAAGCCCAGGCGGCTTTACATCAGCTTCAGCGACGTTGGCTGGGAGAACTGGATCATCGCCCCGCAGGGCTACATGGCGAATTACTGCCTGGGCGAGTGCCCCTTTCCTCTGACAGCGGAGCTGAACAGCACCAACCATGCCATCCTCCAAACCATGGTGCACTCGCTGGACCCGGAGGGGACCCCCCAGCCCTGCTGCGTCCCCGTCAGGCTGTCCCCGATCTCCATCCTCTACTACGATAACAACGACAACGTGGTGCTGAGGCACTACGAGGACATGGTGGTGGATGAGTGTGGCTGCAGATAGCGGAGCGGCTGGGGGAGCGTGGTGTGCTGAAGCGTTGGATGATTGATGGAATAAATCCCTGTGTGTTAAATCCCCTCTGTGCTGGTGTTCAGGGAGTTTCCCGTTGGGGCATCGAGTGTCGGAGTTCCCCCCTGGGCTGCCCTTCCCCACGTGCAGCCAGGGACGAGGTCTGGCAGGACGGGATCATTACTGGAGTTGTGATTTAGTAATAGCTGGGTGCTCGGCCGTCCCAACAGCCGTCTGCCACAGCCAGCAGGCTATTATGGGATTATGATCAAGTCTGGTGCTGGTTGTCTATTCCGTTCTCCACGGGTGATGGCAGCACCAGGCTGTGAGTCCCAGACCCCGCTCATGCTTGGCCGAGCTGCTGCTGGTGCCAGCTTGGGAGAGCAGCAGCAGGGCTTGTGCTTTTCAGCTTTTTGGCTAAATGCTGCAGCTTGCTTAGTGCAAAAAGAAATGATTTTTTTTTTTTTTGTGAAATGATGCTGGTGGTTCCCCGCTGCTTTGGGTGCAGGGTTGGGCTGCAGCGTGGCTGTGCTGAGAGGTGACGTGGTGGCTCCGGTCCCGCCGCAGGAAGAGGTATGGTGTCGCGGCACGAGCTGCGTCGCTGCAGCTCTGCGTGACTGAATCCCTTCCCACAGCGGAGGCAGGGCCTGGAGGAGCACGGGTTTCTCTGAGCTATTTTTATTGTGCGGTTGGTGATGGGGCGGTTTGGGGGCAGGGGGTGTACGTGATTCGGAGGTGCTGGGTGGCCAAATGCAACTGCAGAGGTTTTTGTCCGAAACAGCCCGTGGGAGCTGGGGTCCGAGGGGCGGGTTGCTGTGTGATGGATGTTTTTTGGCTGAGGAAAGAAAGGGTAAAGCAGGGGGATGCGGTGCCCTGATGCAGAGGTGGGCACGGGCTGGTGCAGTGGAGTCGGTGGCATCTCGTTTCCCCCCCAGCGGGTCACTATTTCATTTACCTCATTTGCAAAGTGATGAGACCAGCGTGGGGTGTCCTGGGGCCGCTCCCTCCCCCCGGCTCACCGGTGGCCGCAGGACCAGCCTGAAGCGTGGCTGGAGCCAGATGGCAGCTGAGCATCAGGCAACGGCCGCTCCGCACAGCGCAGCAGTGTTACGGCCCGTGAGCCGTCAGGCACCACATTCACGTGGTTGTGCATTTTGGGGTTATTTGGGGGGATTTTTTTTTTGTTGATTCGTTGTTGGCTGTGGTGGCCAGCCCATGGCAGTAGCATGGCCGTGCTCTTACCCAGTCTGTGTAACGCCACTAACAAGAGCAAGGGGTGCAGTGCCGTGTGGCAGAGGAGCCAGCTTTGCCCCATCTCATCTGAGCAACAGTGATCACTGACGGAGGAGTTGTCTCTTTTCTTCCACCTTTCAGCGCGTGGGCTGCGTGTTCTCACAGCAGCTGGAGGTTTAAAGCCTGGGCAAAACTGCTAAGCCTCTCTCTGTGTCATGTGCTGGCTGGTGTTGAACAGCCGACACACCTGCATGCATGCCCTTGGGCTGGGGTTTAGCACCAGCCCTTCCAGGCCAGGCTTTCCCAACACACCTGCAGCTTTGCTTTTGTTTAGGGCAAGGGGGGAACAGAAAAGGAATCTGAGTTAGACTTGAATTTTTTGTGGTTTTCTTTTTTTTTAAATGTGAACCTGAGAACATAGCATAGATTATTATTATTTTTTTCTGTTGTTTTTTTACCGATGTTGTATTGTCTTCAAGGTCTGATGAAGTATTACCAAGCTTAAGCTGGGCCTTCTCCCTCCAGGGAAGCACTAAAGGTTTAACACCACTGTTGGGTTGCAGAGGACATGCCTTCCTGTCCCCTGGGCCCGTGTCTTTGCTAACACCCTTGCACTGTGTAGCTGAAGACCAAGACTGGAGTAGCTCGAGTGCTTGAGCTGTGTAGCGCACTAACGTGTTCATGTGCAAATGCGTTTCTTGACAGCGCCGTGGACTAGCAGAGAGCTCCAGGGCAGGTCAGCCCTGCTCTACTCCAGCAGATGAACAAGAGCTATGCTGAAACCCATTTCAAGCACTTAAATGTTTTAAGGGCTTAGAGTAGGACTTAAGCAAGCAGGAGCCCTTTCTTTCAAGTTTAGGATGGGCAGGATTAAGAAAACCTTTACGTATTAGTTTTCTGTACCTGTGCTATGGCAGACTAAGGGCTCAGCTCACTTAACACGGAGGGGTTACCTGGTTCTCCCCCTCAGTCACCCCATCCAAGCACTAAGAGTCTGGGGAGCGGTGGGAGGAGGTGGGTTACAGCACTGACCAGACATGGTGACAGCACCGGCATAGCTGTAATGAGCTTACGTGCAGGGTGGTGCCAAGACCAGGCCTAAACACTGCAGCTGCGTTTCAGTAGATGCTGAGCCACTCCTGGGACAGCCAGGGCCATCTCAGATCCCAGGACCAGAGCCAGGCCAAGCTTTGCTGAGCGATCACCTGTAACACAGGTAAATGCCATCTTCATGTTTACTGCAGCACAGGGGAAGCAGGAGGGAAGAGATCTTCCAGGCTGGACTGGTCACCTCTAGAAGCAGCCTTCTGTAGCTCCCCCCTGCACGGGCACAGCCCACCACCACGGGGCCCACTGAGCCAGAGGAGGGAAGGGGTAGGGCATTTAACAGTTTTCACAGTTCATTTGCTTACCCATGTATGCTATGCACACACCACACTTTTGTACTAGTCTGTGTTTAAAAAAAAGTAATAAACTTGGAAGTTTATATAATCAGACTAAGTTTTAATGAATGTTGCATGGTTTTATCACTGAAAGTTAGGGGCCACCTTGAATGCAAGAGCTGTTTATTAATATTTTATTGATGACAAACAGGTTTAAAACAAACTGAGACAAAATCAAAAAAGAGTAACACCGTGCTAGCACTGATGGCTGGATTTATAGAACTCAGAGTAACTGCTACAAAGGAAAAAACCAGCACAAAGCAGAGGCAAGCATTCCCATCAGTGAAATAAAGGGGGTGAGGGGAGAGGAGGGGGTTACATTACTCCAATGAATTGCAGTGCACAGAGGGTTACAGCTTAAACCTATCGGAAAAAGTCTATGCAACTACACAGCCTACAGAAGGAAAAAAAATTAAAAAGCCCTTCGGCAATGTTAATAAATAAAACAGTCCATCTTACAAGGAAGGAAGGTGGCCTGTGTCTCCATTCTTTCACATTTTAGAAGTCTAAACTCTGGAGGCTTTTTATGAGAAAAGAATGGTTTTCATTTCTGGAAAGTTTCTTTTGCAGTGCTTGAACTACGTTCGCTGCAGGACTGAACAAAAATTTTGAACACCTGTTCCATGTTTATGTGCACACTACTCACGGTTCGTGGGTATGCTACACCAGGTCTGCACTGGGGGAGAGACACTCTGGAAAAACTACAGCAAATACAGGTTATGAAAGCGGGTCAACGATCTACAGAAAGGACAGTAATGAAAGGGCTTCCCCCCAGTTACAAAAAGTGGGTTTTACGTCATTTAAGTACATTCATATGAGAGGTATTTTGAGTTCCCCCAAAAAAAAGACTAGAAACACTTGGAGCCCTTTGAGTATAAAGCTAACGTAATTCAAACTTTAAAAACACCTAGGTTAGTGAATCACACTCTACTGTTCTTCGCCAATTAGGAGGTAGAGGTTAGTCTAATTTAGGGATCTGATAAAAATGGGTCTGTAGGAATTTTAAGTTCTCTGCGCTGTTTCTAAAAAGGTTTAGACAGAAATAAAATGCTCCCAGTGTTCCCATATGACTTATTTAAGACATGGGTACAACTTAGAAATTGGATGGCTTCTCTTATGTGCTGTTTTCAGTTTTGACTTCCAGCTATTTCTCAAGCCAGCATTGATGGCACAGCCATGTCCACTACCTGAAAAATAGGCTCCGGGTTTGGTTTTCAACACCTGAATCTTTCAGCTATCTGCATTAATCACCGAAGAAGCCACACAAAAGCCTAACCCATTATCTCTAATTATACCCAGCTATCAGAGGCCACCTTCCAACAACTGCCTGCTTTGTCCATTTTTCCAACCTGCTTCGGTAACATTGTAGAGTCTTTACTTCAAAACCAATATAATCCCCAGTTTCCACTACTTCTTCCCCAGATCTGAGGGAGCGAGTAAAGCAGGCCTGTTAGCATCTTTTCCTCCAGGGCCGAAGGGCACAGGAACCCATCCCCTTTCAAGCGCAAAGTTCATCTTACAGAAAGGCTTGTTTTTCACAGAGTCGAGTCCAGACAGTAGCCAATTAAAGCATACAGAAAACACTTTGAAACCCTCCTCCTGCTCGAGCGCGCAGGCTCCTCTCACTCTAACTGCTATCCAATGTAGGAAGAAGAGGCTGATTGCTGCAACTTTTAATCACACTGAAAGTTCTCAAGGTTGATGCTCTAATTTAGTTTTGTTTTAAACTTTTTGTAAGCTTCTCAGAACAAGGATCTCCCAGGTCCACCACTAAGAATTCAGAGACAAACTTCTAAAAATTCAGTGCTCCTTTGAAAGAATCTCTTTAAAACCACCTTGTCACAAAAGACCCGTTCAGAATGTGGGCGACACGATGACACTAGGATTTCAGAGCCAGTGTTGGACAACAAAACCTGCATCTCAGAGTTGAGCATCAGCTACGTTCCGCTGGATTTCTGCTTGGCTTGCTGTCACTTAGTCAGGAACTCTCTCTCTCACGATACTCTGCTTCTAAAAATGTAAACGGTAACTGCTAAAATATAGTACCCCTTTAAAACGAGAACAACTCTGAGATGAGGGTTTTCCTCTCCCCATCTGCTCTGAAAAGTAATGCCCTGCTCGCAAAGAGAAGTATGGAATGAAGTGAAACCTGCTTAAGGCCCTTCTCTCGAGCTTGTTTGACTGGGGGAGCAGGGACTCAGCTGACCACTCATTTCAGGGTGAGTTGCCTTCCCAGTGAGGCGCCAGCCAGTCCTTCGGTGCTCTCTCTCCTCTCCGGTCAGTCTCCTTGTCTCAGTGAGCTAGCAGTGGGCTCTCTCGCGCGCGCTCCTTTCTCTCTCTCTCTCCTCTCCGTTGGTTGGTTTCTTTCTCCTGTTGCTCTCACACAGTGGTGCTTCAGTTTTAGCAGTGGAAAACAGGTATCCATTTTATTTTATTTTTTTTATTACCCAGAATAAAATGCTGATGAACTAAGCTCCACACAAGCTTAGCTCTTCTTCCTCAACCTGAAAGCAAGGCAAGACAATAGTTGCATTAGGAATGTCACTCTTAAAACAAACACTGTGTTCATGAACTTAAATCAGGGAGTAAGAAGCAGAGGAGTGAACCTCTAGTGCCTTACACTCTAATACTGTGACAGTCCCGTCACTCCGCCATGTTGATATGCACGTTCACCCTGGTAAGTAGAGTCCTGTGACAGCGCCACGTCAATCTGAGATTTAAACTCATCACCAAGGTAACTGTCCTGAAAATGAAAGTGTGTGTTAAGCCTCTAACTCATTATCAAGCTCAAGTGCTCCCTGACAAAGCAGAACATCATTAACCTTGGCTGCCAGGTTTTGTTTCATTGGGAATTTTTTTGTTTGGTTGTGGTTTGGTTTTTTTTAATCTACTCTTTTTGCTGCAGAATTCCCACAAATAGAAAGGTTTTTGCAATAGCTGGCTGTTGAACAGGCAAGCAGTTCAAAGTTAAGGCTCAAGCTGAAGTCTATACATGCAGCATTTCACTTTTATGCCTGAGTGCACTTAGAAAGTCCACCAAGTGGAAGAGTATGAAATGCTGTGGCCAAGTCATTGAAAATGGTTTTAGTTTCCATTTTCCTCAGTACCAGGAAACAAGGATGCGCATGCACACAGGTCACCAACATAAAACCCAGGAAAAAGAGCAGACTATACATCAAATTCTGCTTACCTGTGATAATTCTGGTTGGGAGAGCCCAGGCTGACTCATCTGTGATGGCTGACTCATGGAGATATACCCCTGAGTCAGTGGACCCTGGGAGAAAGGTTGGGACACCACATCTTGGCTCGCTTGACTATTTGGAAGGTTTGACTGACTAGTTCCAGGAATCCCAAAACGATTTTTCTGGCGCCCACCACGACCAGTCTTTCCTTTTGGCGCCCCACGGCCTGGAAAAGCGTTTATTCCAACCAACAGTGAGAAGTCTTACACATGCAAACACGTGAGAATTAACTGTTTCTATAAAGACGTGATCACTCGCAAGAGGCAATGTTTTATATGTACTCGAAAGGCAGAACCACCGGTGTAGACACTGCAAAGGGACGCTCACTGGAGGCTGCAGTGCTGTTGTGTTTGTACTCCATACAACTCAGATTCATTACTGAAGCACATCGTTATCTACTCTCACCAGCACTGCTGCAAGAGTAGCAAAACCCATTCTCTAACTTCCAACCTAAAATGTGGGGTTTGTACCATTTCCCCCTTGCTCCCGTACCTGCGGCTGGTCCGTTAGCCTGGCCAAAGTATCCCGGTGGTGGCATCGGTGGCATCACAAGGTTGAACGGGATAGGAATGTTCATAGCAGTGACGTGGCTGGGGCCAGCACTAATCATCCCGATCTGGTCGTGGGTCTGGAAGTACATGTTGGATGGGCGCCCTGGGGAGGGGAGGAAGAGCCACAATGGTTTCAGGCATCCTGAATATTTAAAAATCAATTCACATTCCTGCTTTTAACAGTAATGGGAGGACTTGTGAGCGGGATAAATCAGAAGCAGAAATTGAAAGGACAAGCCTACCACTGCCAAGAACCACCAATATTTCTAGCTCACCATTTATTCCACACCTGACAATTTCAGACACTCGTCTAACACATGCTCATCCCTACACAGTTACTCTTCTACAGCACCATCTAAGATTCCTGAAATACTTACACCCCTCCCACCCCTTCCCCTCATTTTTTACTTGCTCTGCAGACATCAAGTTCAACTGTAGGGGCTTCTATACACAGAGAGCAAAATCCAGGCACATCACGAACATTTTCAGTTCTTAAATTCTGTATTTTTCTGTAGTGGCTCTTCAAACATTTAGAAGTTTGAAGTCTGTAAGATATCATACCCCAAGGACTAGTTGGGGGAAAAAAAAAATCTATAGAGGTGTTAATTTTGATAGCATCCTTTACCTTGACTGCTCCGGTCATAGACAGATCCTGGAATAATAGCCTCACGTGCATCATACATGGCAGTAGTCATGAAACGGGCACCCTGGAAGCATTATAGGAGTTAGACAAAGCCTTTGCATAGAAAACTTTGCACTGCAACTTCAGTTTAAGTTATTTTGGGTAAAAATCTGGTTAAACTCCACAGGTAACACATACTCAACAAGCGCTGTGGAAACTAACTGGTTCTAATACACAGAAAACATCCAATTATCATTTCAACTACATCATGACAACAAGGAAAAAAAAGATTCTACAGGCAGCCTATCTCAAACTGTGAAACACTTGATGAATTTTCAGTTTATTTTGAAGTTCTGATGATAGTTCTTCCCTTGATCTATTCCTATCACTGTCCTTCTGTGATCGCTGACAAGCTTCCCCCCCCAAATGACTACTTATGTTAATGGACTAAGTAGAAAACTTGCAGGTTGAGGATTAAAGTACAATGCTATTAAGTACGCATGCCTAATGAGCTTGCCATTTCTACACAAACCAGTTTAATTCGCCACAGAAGTCACCCCCTCATAAAATTTTGCAGTAAATAAAGAGCAATAAAAAAAGCACCAAAAAGGCTTTTCTATAAGCGCTCAACTTAGAAACAGCTGAAGCAGCAACTTACTTGGGTCACACTGCATTAACTAGGCAACAAAAATGGAAAGTTATGGGTGTGTGAGGCTATGCGGGCGACTGTTTATTCCATCCATTTATAATTGATCAATCACTCCGCAATTGCTTCACGCCAAACATCTGAGACACAGGAGAGGTCAACTCACTGGGTTGATGGTATTGACAAGCTTCCGGGGCTTGCTGAACTGCATAAGGCTTTCCCGGAGGTTATTCAGTGGTCCCTCCACCAGAACCTTCTGCTCCTTGTAGTAATTCAGCAGGTGATTCCAAAGTGGTTGTTTAGACAGCGCTTTTGGGTTCCCAACAATAATTACTCCATACCTGTCCAACAGCAGACAAACAGAGAAACTAAAGTTAACTTTGACTAAAAATAAAGCCATGTGACATTAATGTCAGAACAGCCTCGAAGTCAATATCTTTTGCAGTAAATCCAGGCACCTAACAGAAGTCCATGGCAGTAGGTGTAAGACATCCTAACACAATTTTGTTTACAGCAGATTATTTCTGTAGTATGACAAAACACTCAAAAGGAGATTGCTGCAGCCAGTTTCTCAATCACAAGCTTCCTTTTGCAGGCTTGCCAAACCCAGCGTACTCAACCATCCACACCGTATTGGTTTAAACCTTGCGGACACCAAGGAAGCCAACCAACGTAGTGTTGACTCTGCATTACTCTTCTCGGTAATCAAATCAATTTTAAGAGAAGCAAAATGGTTAAAAAAAAAAGTTGATGGAAGGGATAAAGAAGCAGATGAAGGGAAGAGTTCTGTCCTGCAGACAAAGGGGAGCGACATGGCAGCTTCTACGGACTACTGACGCCAAATGGTAACACTGGTTAGGTTCAGACTGATCTCGTAAATTGTAGGGAATGTGGAAATCATTCAAGGCTCCCTTAAACAGGGTGGGGAATGGGCCTGCTACCCACAAAACACAGACCTTTTGTTAGTTGGACTGTATCGATGCTTCAGCAGAATGAATTAGGTCTCTAGAATAAACAAAAATTTGCCCAATTTTACTTCACCTTGCTCTTGTAAGAGCTACATTAAGACGCCTGGGGTCATTCAGAAACCCTATTCCTTGGTGTTCATTGGCCCTCACACAAGAAAGGATAATAAAGTCCTTCTCTCGTCCCTGGAAGGCATCCACACTTGCAATTTCCACTTCCTGAAACAGAGGAAAACATGTAAATCACGGAAGCACAGTGCAAAACAGTTATGCTACCAAGAGGCATTACAAAATGCGTTGGCCATGCGCTAGCAGTTCCCATCATTTGACAAAAATGTTATTTTTGTAATGACGAATGATTTGGTAATTCCACTGGTCACTAAATAGTTTCCCTAAAGGAGAACAGACCGTCTCAGTTTAGGACAAATTACTTTTATGTTCACTCCTTCACGGTTCTCATATTTCCCCAAAACTGGCATTTGCACTATGGAAAGCATCCTCTTCTAGGTGTGTTGCCAAAAAGACTTCTGACTATTCCAAAACCTCGTAGTAAGACAGCTCCAAATTAGCACTGCTGCTCCCAGCTACCAACAAACCTGAATCAGAGGGACAGATCATTCCTGGCAGAAGTAAAAGTATTTCCACCAAGTTTTCCTTCAGTGAAAACACTGACCAAGATTTCAAAACAGACTGTATTAAACATATAACCACCTTGTTTGTAGCAACAAATTTTAATGTTTGGTAGAGGAGTTCCACTGATGGGAGGACATATTCCCAAGCAAATAAATCATATGACCATCTGAATTTATGGAGCTTGGTTTCCTGCGTGTCTCTTGGCTTGATGCTTTTATCTAAGACACAAGCTGACTGAAGCTTTTCCACAGCTGAAGCACTAATGACCTCTCCCTTCTGTGCCTCAATGAGTCCTCAGAGGATGGACTCACTGAAGCCTTCCTTTCAACAGAGACCTTAACAGGGCTTTCTCCATCTGGCCAACTGCTCCCCTGACACTTACTGGCATTTGATACCTCCTAAACTCTTCTCCCTCATCTATTTTAACTACAGTCAACTAAAGCACTCTAAAATGACTAAAGAATAAACACAGACTGACGCCTAGGAAGCCAGACTAAAAGTGAAAATATTGAGAAGTTTCACAATATCTGACTTTTCTAGCTTCTCTGCATCCAAGTGTTCCCGTTTGTGCAAAACTCCGTACCTGGTAGAGCTTCGTATGCAAGGAACCACTGAATTGCATGTACTGCACCAGATAGGATCGTTGACCTTCATAAGGAGTAATAATGCCAATCTGATCTGGTTTGGCACCAGCTTTCAATAGCTTTGTAGTTATCTTCTCCACATTGGCAGCTTCCGTCCTAGAAAGAGAGATTTGTTTATCTAAGGAGAATCAAGGCTTTAGGTCTAACTTTTTGCAAGTTAATGGGTCTAAAAAACTTGAATATATATGCTGTGCTAGCCTTTTGTCAGAAAGGCTACTTCGAGAAAAAGATCAATTTTACACTGCATTGCTCAAGCACTCTGATTAATCTGGCTTAAGCTTTGCAGGAACATTCACCACTATCGCCTCTTGACTTAGGCCATGCATAGATATGCTCAGCCAGAGGAATACAGGCAAAAGCCAACACCTAAAAAAAGGTCTCAGAATGACACAGAAATTTCTCCTTAACGTACACCTCCACCTCCTCAGAACTACACGACTACGCTTCCTGGAACAGCAAAATTCATGGTGGCCATCACTCTGAAATGGAACTTCTTACCAGAGTTAAATGTACATATGTACTTTGAGATCATTAAAAATGTTCCAGCCTGCTGTGCAAACAGATCCTTCAGTTGCTTTATCTTAAAGTTTTAAATATAGAATGTTTTTAATGCCAGTCTCCCTGTCAGCCAACTATTGTGCCATTTGTTTGTGCACAATCTGGCTTGCCGCATTCAGCAGTCTTGCACATGCTGTTCATGAAACAGACTGAGATTAAAAATATCACAGCAGATATTTTTCATAAGTTGGTCTGGTTTCCCTTCCAGGCACATGAACAAATGCACATGACCAAGAGGAGCAAAACGTTTCAAGCTCACTCTCTGAAAAAGAAGTTGGAATATGTAGAAAAAAGGGATAGAAAAAAGAAAATTAAGTTCCCATCCCTTTTGCACCCTTGCCAAAATCTAACACTTAGGACTCTGCTTCAGGAGCTATTGGAATTCTGGCTTCGAAATGGGACTTGATCAGCACTTCCTGCTGCAGCTGCAGTCAGTTTACTCGCTGGCCCAAATTCATCCCACATATTAGGCACTTAATTGTCCTGTGCTCCTTATGCTACCAGTGAAGGAACACACACACCTCCACAGAACAATTCAAACCCACTTAAGATCTGAACTGTTCCCACTGGAGATGCCTTTTTTCTCTTCATTTACTGTAAAGGGAGCCTGGGACAAATCAACTCCGAAACGCAGCTCAGGCTGCACTATTCTTGAGGGCAGCTTTTATTAAAAAAAGCACACAAGCTATTTCAATCATAGCTGTTAACAGGAAACAGCATTTTATTAATTTAGGAGTACTGCAGAACATAAGAATCAATAGCACTGAAGTACTGCATCCCAGCACACAATACATTTGAGGTCTGTGGGCTGGCTCATTTGAAGTACAGATACCACCTTCACAGAAACAGAAAGTAACTCTTCTTTGAAAACACAAGCCTTTATTTAGCTGTTATGCCTTTATACACACAGCAAGGCACCACAAGTTATGGTGAATACAGAATACCATGAATTTTGTTGCAGAGATTCTGAAGGATAGAGAAATGCTTAGAGATTTGGTTTGCAGTGGGAACTGTATATTGCACTTTCCCTTGACTTCATTAATTGTGACTGTCTCCAAGGGATGTCACAGGATTATTAACAGATTCATTTAACAATCTCCCTTACATTTGAGATACTTAAAAATACTTCGTGCCAGCATAAGTTTATATCTCAGTGTTGAATTTTGTTTACCTGTTCAGGTAAGAGGTGCCTGAGCTGGCAATTTCTTCCTGTCCTTGTGTAACATAGAAAAACATTGGCTTATCTGGCTGCGGCCACTGGAAATCAAAACCTTTTTTCACACGGTCCGCTGAAGAGCACAAAAAACAGTAAGTAAAAAAAAAGTTAGCACTGCTTTACTAGCAAGAACACTCATTTTCATATCAAAGCACCTTAAAGACCCAAAACTGTAAGTGCAGTGTCAATTCTCTTTTTAAGTGAATGTATTAAAAAAACCAACTTATCTAGATTAAAGAATCCTTCCTTTGATCCTTAATGAATGGAAAAGAAAGTAATTTGCAGAAGTACTATTCTTGCTTACCTGCAGTAACGCCATTCTGGAGTGAACCCTCATAGAAGATATTGGATGGAAAAGCACTGAGTGCAGGATGCATGCGATACTGCACCTGCAGGCGAATCGGACGAATCCCCAGCACCACAAGCCTCTCGAAAAGAGACTGAGAGAGACCAGCCTTGGCAGCTTTTTTACACATCACAACAGGACCAAGCTGGCAGTGGTCACCTACAAGAATAAGCTGTGGAAAAGAAAGTTTGATCTCAGTTGGTATTTTCCAAAACTTGCCCAATAGCTAGAAATGACAGCAACATCCTACTATAAAATATATTTGGAACTAATCAGTCTGATTTGTAATAAGCCTCAGATCTAATCTAAGGCTTATAAACCTTTAGCGTCAACTAGCTACTCAGCTGATCATTCTTGAATAAAATCTTGTTCAGTCTCCAGATTGTTCCAACAGGACCAACATGTTCTAGGCAAAGATTATGCCATGAAAGAAAAAAACTAACAGGAGTAACACAAAATAAAGTAATTTAGATCTACGTTATGGAAGTGTCTTCCATGAAAGGAAAGGATTTTGTATCCCTAAGTTTCTACACTGTGAATGTTACTGCTTGATGCTACTTCCTCCATTTATAAACTATTTTCTTTAATGAAATCCAACAGCTCCTACCTGCTTTGCTCCCAGGACAACTGGCACCATGCACTCTGGCTCAGTAGCCTGTGTGCTTTCATCAATCAGAATGGAGCGGAACTGCATTTTTGCAAGTCTTGGATCACCAGCTCCCACACACGTGCAACAGATCACATCTGCATTCTGAGACAGAAATGCAACTGAAATTAATCAAGTAGGACATCAATAGACAGTATTTCTACATGGAAGAGTGTTCAACACCATTCCAGGAGTCCCCCCAAAAGTTAAATTGTACTCTGATTTCCACCAGCAAATTGCAACTAAGCCCCAAGCAGCAGAAAGCAGTTAAAGCTGCTAGAACCAATGGAACCTTACCATAAGCAATTCACGCTCTGCTGTTCGTTTCAGTGCACGGTAACGTTTCTCATCAGCAGATGACAGTTCTCCAGTTTCATCTTTAAGCTGCTGCAGTTTCTGAAGCTCTGGCATGCTGCAAAAAAAAAAAAGGAATTTTGCTTTATGGCCTAATTAACAACTTGGTAGGATTACAGTGGAACTTATTTGTAGAACTAAATATGACACATGTATAGAACCAAAAAAAGTTATCACATTGAGCAGATACATGTTGTCATCGTTACACAGTTAATCGGTTGTGTCCATCACAACACTTCAGTGGGTTTTTTTGCTTCCCTGCCCCCCTCGACCATTTCTTACCTATCCATGTTTCTGATCTGGTTATGCAATGCCAAGAAGGATACAGGAGAGTCAATTGCCTCACGACTTTTAGCACACAGACGAACCACTTTCAGCCCAGTTTGATGGATCTTCTCAGTCAACTGATCTACAGCTATATTACTTGGAGCACAGACTAACACAGGCCTTGAAAAAAATTAAGCAAAAAGTAAGTCTCAAAGAGCTGTAAACATTTTTTCCACTACACTTGTAATAAAATCATGTGTTACGACACACATCCCCTAAAAATATGCTGGGGAAGAATATTTTCTGCAATAAGCACAAGTCTTCCCAGAAAAATATACTTCCAGAAAACCTTTTTAGTTCAATGATACAAATTATGTTCATTTTTAAAATCAAGTTGACTCTTTGACCATTAATAAAGTAACCTCATACATAAAGACTTACAGAGAATAGTTCTTACCCATTGCCCTGTCTAGCCAGATGATAGACGATTGTGGCTGATGTCACGGTTTTTCCGGTACCAGGGGGACCCTGAATAAGGCTCAGAGGACGCTGCAGGACAGTCTTCACAGCATAAACCTATAAATTTTTTTTTATTGCTATTTAGCATTCAATGCATAGGAAGTTACAAAGTTGTTCAACCTCTATTCATAAATCCTTTTATCATATTCTTTGTGTGTAGTAAAAAGGAGATGAGGTTACCTGAGAATGGTTGAGATCAGGAAGTCCTTGTGCTGTAAAGCGCTTTGGCAACTGGCATTTAATAATTACATCTTCTACCTCATGACCTAACAGTTTGTGATAGATGTACCCAGACACTGAAGTCTCGTCCACAGCGAATGTTTTTAAAGCACTCTGCATTCTGAAATGAGGGAAGGACAGAAAAAAAATTATCAGTATGATCTCAAATACAGCTACCCACAAGTGTCCTACACAAAGGTTAATCAGACATCAGGAACAAATTAAAATACACCTTGGGAAAAGAGAACAATGTAGAACACTAACAGAATTAAGAGACAAAAATTAGACTCCAAGAACACAGACCTTGTTTTTCCCCCTGTGAATACTACAAAGTATTATAACCAGAAAAATCCGTAGAGAAACACCAGCCTTTGACAGAATCTGCAATAGTAATTTTAGGTGCAAGATTTGAAGAAAATTTGTACTCAGTGTATTCTCTTTCAGGATAATAAACAAACTCCTATCTTACAAAACGCAGTACAGATGTCTGAAGCCTACTGACCCCACAGCCAATTCAAATGCCTTGAAATTTCAGCTAAAGCAATTCAAAGTTCAGGAATGCCAACTGAAGTCAGAGAGCAGTTCATGATGCAGCAGCGTTCAGGAAGCTGAACTACAAAACTTTTTCTTCTTACCTTCCAAGTATTACTAAACATAAGGTCAATTTCCCCCCTTGACATATTTGCAACAAGACTTAAGCATGCCTTCAAAGTGAGAAAAATTGACAGTTTGATGGCATTCAGATTAATTCCATTTCTAGTAACAGTTAGGCCTGTTGCTCTATGAACCAGATATCATGGACTTCATACATTGGGCACACTCAGATTTCCGATTGCTAGTGTCATGAAACAATACAACTTTTCTTGTTCAAAAATTCCCACTGAAGGTAAAGGAACTTTACAGTAAACTGCACCCACTATCTGCCGAGTTTTGAAATGCTTTCTCAATACCTGTCAAATGAAGTAGACTTCCATACAAAATCCACTTGGAAGTTATGAGTAACTTCCACAGGCGCTCCAACGCTGCTCCTCAGCTCAATGGCTATCTCATCACCATAATCTGTAGAACCTCGTTAAGTAGTAATCTATAGCAAAAATTTGAATTTTATTTTTCCCAATTTTTTTTTTTAGCAGACCCCCACAACAAATTAAAGTGATCTCAGAATTACTTTTATACACATTTACTGATTTCTCACAGAGATTTCAACCCTCAATTAAGCCTTCCTGAAGGCTTACTAAGGTAAAGGATACTATCAGGAACTTTGATAACATGACCAATTCCCTTCCATAAAGGGGCCAGGTCTCCTTTATACCTCAAGCAGATCTCATCTCCTTGCATAAGACGCATATCTACAAAGGAAGGACAAAACACTCTCAGAATATTCACCAATGAACAACCATCCCCCAACACAAAAAACTTACAATACTATCTTATATCCCAGGCCAGATCATCACAGTTCTTTAAACACTGATCTTATTCACCAGGCATAAAAATAACCCCAGACAAAACACACAATCAAGCTGTCATTACCTGAATCAGTCTTTGGCAAAGTAAAATAAGCAATTCTTTTCTTGTTCAAGCCCAGGTCCCATCTGACCGTGATGTTATCTTGGGTCTAATGGTAAAGAAAAGGCATCTATTATGTTCTTAAAGAGCTGTTTGCCAACTATCACAGTCCTCACTGTCCTACACTTCAAAATAGTGGAGAAATACAAAACTTGCTGTTCCAATGTCACAGTATAGACAAATATCTCTATTTATTCTTACGGACTTGAGTTCACACCATCTGCACAAGATAATTCTGTTCTACAAAAGAGTTACTTAGTTAATGAGAAACAAAGTCGTAATCACCATCTGCGTTATTCTCTCCCCCACCTTCAAAACATTCACTAAGTGCTTGCATGACCTCATTTAATTCAAGTTTAGCTGCAAACTCTGACAAAGGTAACTGCAGGTTATGAGGATAACGTAAAAGAAGGTGGCCAAGTTGCACGGTTCTATGACAGAACATGGTACTTGGAAAGATAAACTTTGAACACAGAAGCTCCCAAGTGTGTCAAGTTCTTTTTAAAAACCTCAGTTTGAGGATTTTTCTTTCCTCTCCCTGTTATCATAGATCACTATTACTACTGTAATTACTGTGATGTAATAGTACCATAATAAAGACATTTCACTTGAGCCCTCCTATGTTGTTAACAGTGACCACGTGTTTGATACCAGAGAACTGGTCAGAAGTCCCGTCAGATGTATTTCAAGCATATTACCTGAGACTCCTTGAGTTTCTTGTCATAGTCTGCCTCAAGCTTGACTAGAGGACCAAATATATTTTGGTATTGATAAGCATCTTCATATCTAAGCAGGACATGCTGTGGTTCTTCATCAACACCAGGCTTTTCTAAGTCCTCAAGGGTTGCAGATGGATTTTCCTAGAATTTAAAGCACAAATGTTATGTTTCAGAGTTTTAAGTACAAACAAGTAACAAGCTCTCACTGTGCAACAGGACTGATAATACTGTGTTTTACTACTACAAGAAGCTATATCAAGGTATAACAACTTGTTAAAACTACACCAAGACATTATGTCATGCTCACTCAAATCCACTCAGGTTTGTTATGCGTTAAAGGATGTACAGAAAAACCTCTCAAAAAGCAGTAACTGAATACCAAGCATGGACTAACAGTTCCCTACTCAGCTAGTCATCATGTAAAGCAGAAACAAGTGAAAGACTTGATATGGGGAAGGAAAGTTGTTTTTTCAGGTTGCCTGACAGTGCAACTTGAACAGAGCTGAAGAAGCTAAGGGTGAAACCCTCCTACTTTGATAAATGGTCTCCTGAATCCTTTGATCAATTCCCAGTTGCATTGCTTGTCAAATCTAAAAGACTTAAACCTCATGTGATGTAAATATGCTCCCTGCCTTATACAGATGCTAAAACAGTCTTGGCCCTCCTTCATAAAACACAAAATTAGCACATGGTAAAATATAACCAGTGTTTGAAAAGCAGCACATACCTTCCAAAGTTCTTCCAGTTTGTTAATCTGTTGAGCCGTAATCTGCCGTGCTCTCAACTGTTCCTGTTCAGATGGAATCTTTACCAGCCATGAAAGGAAACAGCGATCTTGGATAAGAGGCTGCCACTGTGAACTGTCCCAATTAATATCCTTTAAACTGCTCTGACTGGCACATGGCTGCCTGCACAACCAAAATATTGAAAAAAATTATTAAATTAGACAAGTGTAAGAAAAAGTCTGTGTGAAGTGTAAAAATAGGTTTATCATGCTCTTAAAACAACTCAAGTATCTCACTTAAAAGGAAAAAACAAAACAACCCTAGCCTGCTGGCCCAATTCATTTTTTAGTTCCTGTATTTGCTGTTTCAACACTGGGAAGGCTCTGTATTGTAAGCAGTATTTCTTGGGGGTTTCTAGAACTGAAACTTTCAGCACCTAAAATATTAAATATGACACACCTTCGAAAGTGGTTACAGTCCATTAAGATTATGCACATGCATATCAGAAAACACTCGGGATTACTTCCCATCTGTTTAAACAAATAGGAGAACGCATTCTGTAGAAACACACCTTCTACTGTCAAATACACGGTAAGTGACAGCATTTAATAAAAATACATACCATTATAAAATAATGATTTCTGATAGAACCTATCAGAGAACATTTTCCAATTTGCTGTCATCTTCAAATGATTCTACAAGCTGACAGAAAAAAAAACATACTGTGTAATAGAGTCACTACTCCAGCAGGGCTCCAGAGTAACTTCCTGAACTCATCTGTTACTCTTCCAAATCTGAAAATCACAGTTTAACAAAGAGGAAAAACACCTTTCTTCCATTAAGTACTGCTTCATTTGGGAGAAATACCTTTCTATAGACCAAAGACATTTGCCCAGCACAACAAAATGCTTCTTTATTCCATTATCTACTTGTATACAATTCACGAAGTCTATGCGATCATTTAAAGGAAAAACGGTAGCAAATCAGAGTATAAAATATATTTTGGTACAAAAAGAAAGCAAGCATTGCCCTTTAGAAATAAGGTTATGCAACAGACTTGACAGAAACATGCCAACAAAGGCATTCTCTCACCTGCACAGCAAAACAACCACAGAGTCTGCCTTAGCTGGAATAAAGCCAAGGAGAAACACATTACGACATCCACAGTTATAACATTCCAAGACAGTCTCTCCTAGAGGTCCATCTTTATGGAGAGTCACCTCTTTGCACTTCGCTCTCACAAGATGATTAACAATGTGGCTGAAACCAGAGAGGACATATATTTATATGAAGTCAACAGAAAAATCAGATTTAGTCCTAACTTAATATATCAGCTCAGTTATTAAAAGACACAAACAAAATCTATTTACATGGTGGCAGACAGGGGTAAGATCTTGCTCTTTTCATCCAAGCAAAGATACTGCTAACACAGTTTCAATGGTTTCTGAGTGCATGAATGCTTTAAGGTAGGTGAGTGCGAAAGAAGAGGAAACGTGTAAAAAATTCTTTTTATGTTACTGGTAATTGAAAGAAGCCTCCTGAAGCTCCATAGGTCAAGAGCATCAGTTCTACTGTGCATTGCAGGAACACAGGATGGGGGAAGAAGCAGCAAGCTCACGTCACAGAAGTGATTCAAGTTTTGCTGAGATTGAGGTCTAAGTTGGTAACAGCGGAAAAGCTAAAGAGGAGGCTGGAGGCTCACATTTAAGTCACTAGACTTTGATTATCACCAAAATGTAAGTCACAGCCATCATACCACTTCAAAACAAGCACACTAAAACGAGATTGTCATTGTTCTTTCCATCATTTGACCATTTACCTGCCAGATGTATTTCCACGCCCATTACAGAACCACTTTTTGCTGGTGTTACAGTAAACCACACAAGCAGGGTCATGGATACCACAGTAACTGGAATTAAAAATGAAAAAACAGGAAGTGATTGGATACTTGCTTATAGGAAAATCCAAATACAAGATTTTAAACTACCTAGTAGTGTCCAAAATAAGAGGAAGTGAAAATTAGGGAACATGAGCGTTGGTAAAAGTATCAAACACGAACTAGACTTCTGTTCTGAGTCACAAGTATTTTAACACTTCCCACCATTACCATCGCTCAGCCTTCTATTCCTCAAGGAAGGTCAAAGACCCACTGGACGTGGCAGCTGTAACTGTACACAAGAGCTCACCAGAGGGCACCACTTTCCTACCAGTACATGGCTGTCTCTAAGAAATTTGCTCTCAAATTCCAGAAATCCTAAGCATACACCTTTCACTCACACAAAGTGCTCCTGCTCTCTGGAAATAAGCCTGCAGCCAAGATTAGGTCTTACCTGCAAGCATGCACAGGAAGATCCTTTGTGTAATAGGTATCTTCTTCATCTTCTTCAAAATTCAATTCTGCCAGAAGCTGGCTGGTTTTAGCCACGTTATCATCCACAGCTCCATTCTGCAGAATGCCATCAGGTCCGTTAACCTGAAATACAAGCTCAGTAGTAAGTTATACGATCAAAATAGACTCCAAAACATGAAGCCAAGGACAGTAATCCCTACTCCTCAAAGCAAAAACTCGTATTTAGAGAATCTCAAAAGGAAACAAAAATGCTAGTAAGAGCTAAAACACATACCAGTTACACAATCAAGACTTGCTTCATTAGCTCCTATTTTACAGGATTATTTAAACTCCAACTGATGAGTAGAAAAAAGTTAACAAAAGGAGATTGCTTTTCCGCAGATTACATTTTTCCATACAGTCTTACACAACACACAAAATTCCATTTAAACAATTCCAGCAGTATCAAACATTTTTTTTCATCCTTCGTTTTACTCCAGGAATCTACCTGAAAACAGGATCTTTATCATATAGGACCTTCCCCACCTATTTCTGCTGTTCTCTATCCACCAAATCAATGTTCCCCCCCACCCAAGATACCAGAAAAACAACTTCACAACACTTGGGCAATAGAGAGCAGGTAATCAGGAAACCTCATACAAGCCTAATTAAAAAAAAATTGAAATAGCACGAGAAATAGCAGAAAGTGGTTTTCAGTGGAGTGGCTAACTCTCCAGGCAGCACTGCTTGTTCAAGATACACTAACCATATTACATACTGAATCAAACAAACATACTTGCAAAATACATCAGGTATGACAGTCACTATCGTGTTCCTTTAAATTTGTTTTAGCTACGATATAACAACCTTTAAAAAAATGAGGCCTTAACTTATCCAAGAAAACTGCAAAAGTCCATCAAAACTAGTAAAGCAGCTCAAGTTTTCAGAGCACCACACTTCAGAGAGCAAGTGTGCTAACACAGCACACACAGAACAGGTGTGCTCTCTTTCCACTGCCGATGCACTAACTGCCCAAACCATAAAATTCAGCAACATTTGGTGCTGTGTCAGCAACTTACACACCAAGTCTCTCTCATGTTAAAAATAACTCCTTTTTGGCAATACTGAGTACAGTGCGGTTACCACCAGGAAGGAGCATCAAGAAGCACGAATGTCGCAAATCAGATTTCAGCATGGCTAGAGCAGCCCTTGCCCCTCAGAGGTGTTCTGGTTTAATTCCACTGCTGCATCTCTACAGACCAACAGCCATGGGGAGCTTCAGCACCTGAACCCCATGCTGTCAAGAACCCCAAGATGGCTAGATCCCCCAAAACTTTGTTCACCCAACCACTTGATTGACTTGTTTAGCCAAGATCTCCCTAAAACCCGAGAAGAGATAAGCATACCATAATCCACATTAGTTTTGCGTGGAAAAAGGTGGGAACGGGACCACCACAGTGGCTGCAACGATTAGCACGATATTAACAAAACATTTTTGGCGAGTGCTGTAAGGTAGTTTCCCTATCACAGCAAAATCATCAGATGTATTAAAACCCCCCAAGGTTTTTAAAGGTATTGGGTTAGACAAGATGAGATTTATTTCTGAAAATTTGAACTAACTAATAAATGGGAGCATGAGAATAACTCAAGGCCTTTGTCTATCAATACAGCATTTTAATAACTCTTTTGCACTTAGACATTTAATGCAATTTATCTGGTATCTGTAACTTAATTCTCTGACAAGAGGTAAGAAAGCTGTCTACAGTGAGAAGAATGCTAAATATTTATTAGAAGAAATTTGATAAAAATAGTTGCTGTAGCATTTTAAAGCTGTAACTCATAAGCAAATCAAAACAAGCTTACTTCTCTGAAAGTCTCATTTAGATTCCACACCAGCTAGTTTCAGTATTGCACATTAAAATTTAACAGCCAATTGCAAGAGTTAAGTTTAGAAGAAAGTGTAAGCCACTTCACATTTGCCCTCAGCAGTAAGGAACTGGACTCAGTGACACAAGCTTTGTTTCATTATCTTCAAATGAAATGAGGTGCGTTTGCAAAACACAATCTAAATGGTATGACTTTTTATTGAGGTTACCTCCAAGTACTGGCTTTTAATAGAAAGAATCAGCCAAGAGGAACCGTCAGCAGCACAGAATGTGCAAAAGAAGTAGAGGGAAAAAGGAAAAAAACAAAAGAAACTGCATCAGCATGCAACAACCCATTAGTACGATGAACCCAAATCCGATCAGCTCACTGTGTAATAGCATCTCCACAGATGTTTGAAGATAAATATCCATTTTAAATAGCATCTCCACAGATGCTTCAAGATAAATATCTATTTGAAATAATGCCATTTTACAAAATACAAAGATAACTTATTAACTGATCATGGAACAGGTGGAATTCCAAAGCCTTAAGTTAATCTGAATTTCTTAGAAGCACAGATAGCAGCATTCACAGGTGCATTTCTATCAGTCTATTCCATTATTATACACATCAGTTGACAAGTTTGATCCATTTTTTTGGGGGTGCTCATAAAAAATTGGATTGCTGAACAGTAATAAAATTGTAAAGCTTTTTTTTTTTGAAGGCAGAAAACCAAGAAACTACAACAACTGCAAGCTATTTGTACTTCTGCACCAGGTGATGGTGTTAGTTCCACCCCAGGGAGCTCCTACCCTTTCAGAGAGTTCGGCAGGAATGATGTCACCTGTTACTATGAAAATCCAGCAGCGAGTACTCAGCCTTGGCAGGCACACAACGAGGAAGTGACTCAACTATTGTTCTAAAACCTCCTGTGATGTTAGCCTCTGTGCATATTATTAAAAATCTGGCACCATCAACTGTTGTATAAGGGAGGGGGGGCTTCTCTATTTTAAAAGCCTGGACTGAAACTTCTGGCACAGCAAGTTTAACAGCTACAGCAATCTGAACACTGAGGTGCTCCGAAACTATCACCAAGGTACTAGTCCCTCCCTCACTCCTTTTCTGGCCTCTAAAATACTGGTCGAGAGACAACAGTAAAGGTCCAGGGAACCGAGTTACAGAATAGCAAACCAGATGACGTAATTTATGTAGTGGCTTCTACTGACCATGTGAGTGAGTCCCCAGATCAGTGGTAACAGAATATTACCACCTCAATTTCTCACAGTGCTTCTGGCTAACAATAGCCCACCCACATCAGCAGCTGATCCACAGGTGAGTGTAGCTATACCCACTTAATGTAGTTCTACTTTAAAGTAGTGCATTTCAAGCTGTAACAAGAAAAATAATTGCAGTTAAGTAGGTATTTTGCTAGAAGAGTACTCTCATTACAAGGCTGCAGTCCAATCAGTCATGGCAATGCACTTCAACCCTGCACAGTAACCGCAGGACACCCAGTCACACTGTCCCCATTGAGGTAATTTTCCCCTCACACTTTAGAAAAAATACACACTTTTGGACTTACATGGATAACCCAACTCTTTGTTGTTTGTAGATTCTTTACATTAAAGCTATAGACTATTTACTGTACCTTATTATAATCTCTTATGCTTATTTGTTCTCCCTTTCAAAATAAGGAAGGGACATCACTGAGAACATTCACTGCCACACCACCTTCCAAAGCAGCGTGGAGTAAACTGTATTTCCAGATGGGGACCTGAGCAACAAGGAGTAAGTAATTTTGCTAAGACAAAAAGTCTTTGGTAGAACTAGAAATTAAATCCAGCTCCCATAGTCTAGACCAAAAAAAAAAAAACCTAATAGCTGACCCAGCCTCCTTCAACCACTCACTCAAACAGCTTGGCTAACACATTAACACCATGTGCCTTGTCCATCACAGACTCGAGCATGTGACTGCTTCCTAGCATCATAACTAAGTCCTTGCCTGGAAGAGTGAAGAAATAAGGCAGAAATCAGAATTTATCTTAAAATATTTAGAAAAAAATCTAGTCCTATGTTTTATTTTAATTATCAACGGAACATAAACAACAGAAATATAGTTTTCTGACAAGAAAACAGTAGACACAGCTTCTGCGCTACTAACCTCTCACTATCTTTTGTCAATTGGACACTAATCAATTGTAACAACATCCTCTTAAACTATTAGTTAAATATACATTGGGAAAGGAAGCTCTTATAGAGTGGCTAAATCAATCACATTTTCTTAAGAAATGAGGTGCTCTGTATTGCCCAACTAACCTTTTTAAACACTAGGGCACTAAAAATATTATCAGAATATGAAGTGGAGTAAATGTATATACCTCCAACATTCGTCAGCTCCAAATAAAAATTATTTGTTCAAGTAGCCTTAATTATAATCACAGTGACAACATTTAATTAAGCAAAATGTATGTGATCGGTTTTTGGGCCTTAGAAGTTACTATTTAGTATGTCCCCTGCCAAAAGACTTAACAAGTTTAAATTATTTGTTGAAGGCAGCAAAATTTTCCCCAGAATCTTTATTAATTTGTGATCTTATCACTCCTGAGACCATTGAAACGTACAAGTCTAAACAGATCCAGGGATCTGCAGTTTGCTGTACTTCAGCTCAGGAGTACACTATACTTACTACACTTCTGAGAGCTCCTGTTGCAATAGGTCCATTCCCTCTCCCCACCCTCCCCAAACCCTACACTTCTAGAGTCAAAATGAGCAAAATGATGACCACAAGAGTTTGCGGAAACATCGTAAGTGCATTCAGTTTAAAAACAAAAAGAAAAATCCCCTTCCTTCTTGCCAGGATGGATGGCTACAGACATACTAGTACCTGAACGTGCTCTCCAGATAGTTTTTTTTTCTTTTTACTTCAAAGGCTTTTCAAACATGTTTAGACAAAAAAAAGACAAATTAATCCTCTCGTCTGGTCTTTTAGCTTATGAGGCTTATTTTGGGGTGGTTTTTCTTCTTCTTCTGGCCACATTTTCTCTACTGTGAGTTCTGGAATGATCACAACCCATTAAAGCTTTAAAAACTAAGATTTTATTAAAACTGTCTTTTTAATCAATTAGTGTCTAGCCTGACTGTAAACAGACACGACCTTACTACTTAATAGTTCTGCTATCTCAGTGCTCAAACTGGATAAAGTCTACCAAACCCAAAATTCAAAAGCTGTCAAACAGAAAATAAACAAACAGCCCATGGGGCCACGTCTCTAATTCTGTCATATAAACACACTAACCTACGCCCAGGCTGTACACTGAGTGCTTTCAAGCACAAGTCATTCAATTTGTCCTGGGATAAACCCGATACAGCTGGGACAGGATAATACCACCTTCAGTCTTGCACTGCACACCTGTAGATTCTCAGTGCCTAGACATGCCGGCCTATTTTCAGTTTGGTTACTTCTGTTTCCACAGCTCTATCATTTAGAGAGCCTGACAAATCAGGTTTTGCAAGTAAAAGGAAAAATTAAGCCCACTCAAACTATGTTTGGTTCAGGATTAAAAACTTACCTAAAGCATTTCAACTCCTCCTTAAACTCATCCTTTAAAATGTGGATGATTTATGAACATTTAATTGTTAGTAATGGGACTACATGAGTATTCATCTAGATGTAGTGAAACTCAGCAGAATATTCTATAATCTTTAAATGGAGAAAAGTTTGACTTCTTAAAAAACATGGAAGAGTTCAGGTTTTTTTTTTTTTACTACAGACAGAGCAACAGGCAGTATCTTTATCTGCAACACTTCTTTACTTGTGAGCATGTAACCCTAGTTCCCTCTTTTCTTTTGCTTTCGTGAATTGTTCAATAAATACAATTTAATTGACATCTATGTACCAGGCACCAACAGACTATGTTAAAAAAAAAATCACCTGTTTTTAAGTTATGAGGAACCAGACCTCTGAACTTAAATCTCAGGCCATATCCACTGTCACTCCCATACAAACCCCAAACAAACCAGCCTAGCAACTGTGCAGCAGAAAAGGTGGCAAAGAAGTAAGGATAAAAAAAATTCAAACCGTATTTTACTTTTAGTCCTAGAAAGAAAGAAATCAAATGAAGTAATGCTGAACTGCCACAGTACTCAACTTTTTATAACCTAGTACTACCTACAGTCATATCTGCTTTAAAAAGAACCTGAAGTGACATCCAGAAGCATTTCTCATTTTTTACTTCCACATCGCACCGAAAAGCAACACAACTGTCACGATACAACTGCGGAGCCCGCGGGCTTTACCAGCAGACAACCGGCTGCAAGTTTGACCCTCAGCGCGCTCTCCCTGTGCTTCCAGGGCAGAAGCACGGCGCCCGGCTGCCAGGCCCGTCCCCCGCTGCCGGCGAGGGGCCGCCGGCCTGCGCCGGGCCACAGTGTGCCGGCAGCGGGCGGCCCCGCTCCGGAGTCGGCAGCCTCCTCTCCACAGGGCAGGCGAGCAGCCACACGCGGTTTCCACTTCCCCGTCCGGCGCTGCCGGGGGGCAGAACGCCCAACCCCGCAGCCCGCCCAGGGCTTCCCCTCGCCGGCCTCACGGCCGGGCCCGCCCGCCCCTTCCGGACCCCCCCCAACCCCGACGGCGGAGACGCCCTGACCCCCCCCGCAACACACAGCCCGCCTCCGGCCGCGGACTCACCTGTGCTTCGATCGGTCCTGGCGGTCCCTGCCCCGCTCCGGGGGGCCCTTGGCCCTGTCCCGGCCCCGCCTGCCCGGGCCCGGGCGGGGTTTGGGTCTGGCTGGGAAGAGTGAAGTCGGTGAACTCGAACTCGGAGCCCTGAGTGTCGGCTCCGAGCAACTCGGCCTCCTCGGTGTCCAGAAAGGTGAGGGTCTGCGAGCTGGGGCCGTACGCCTCCACGCTCATGGCGGCGGCGGCGAGGAGAAGCGGCGCTTCCCCACCCCACCCCCCCCTCGCCCGAGCCGGCCGGGCCTCACCTCAGGGAGCCCGGGCGCCGCGCTACGCGAGCGGCAGGATCCGCCGCGCGCAGCAGGCCGCGCGCGCGAGCCGGCCACCAACGAGCCCGCCGCCGCCCCGCTCGGGCGGTCCCACGCGGCCGGAGCCAACGGCGGAGGGAGGCGGCCGAGGCGGCGGGCGGGCGCCGCCGGAGGAGCGAGCCCCGAGGCGCTGCGAGCGGAACCGTCCGGCCGCTGCTGCTGCTGCTGCTGCTGCCGCCGCGCGCCAGGCCAGGAGCGGTGACGCGGAGCGCACGGCGGACGACGACGCCAGCACGCCCCGTACGCGTGGGAGGGGTGACGTAGCACGCACACACCTGGGGAGGGCAGGCGAAGGGGCGGAGCTCCGGCGGAAGGCGCGAAGGGGCTCGCGCCGCGCCGCGCGGGGGAGGTGCCGCGAGCCACCTGGCGGGCGGGGGCGGGGGTCGCTGTCAGAGGCGCTCCCCCCACCCACCCCGCCTCGTGGGGAGGGGCGGAGCTTTCTTCTGACTGACTGCTCTGCCAGCCAATAGGCCCTCGAGATGAGGAGGAAGGGCGGGCTGCGGAGGCGGTGGCGGGCTGCGGAGGCGGCTCGGTTCTGAGGTGGCAGCTTGGCCCCTGAGGTGGCGGTTGGCACTTGTGGTGGAGAAAGGCCCTAGGGCGGTTGGAGGGAGGAGAGGGGCTGTGGTGGTTGTCGACCGTTGTGGAGGCGATGGAGGGGGGGGCTCCAGTGGGCTGGGGGGCTGTGGTGGCGGATGGGCCCTGTGGAGGCTGTGGCCTCTGTGGTGGTGGGGGTGGGAGCCCTGTAGTGGTACCAGGTTCGTGTGAGGGGAGGCGTGGTGGCGATTGCCCCTGTGGAGGCAACATGGGGCCCTTTATCCCCTTGTGCCTGCTGTGAGCCTGGAGCTGCAGCTGCTGGTTCTGTGGCCTGCCTGCCTCGCATTCCTGTTTGAAACGAGCGTGTAGGGTCTCTGCTAACAGAGACATAGCCTGGGTAAGGGAGTTATGCAGGGGCTTTAAGTGTTTTGAGACAGGGTAATGAAGAAGGATCTGGTATTATAGTAATACCTGCTCTAGCTGTAATACCTATTATACCTGTAGTATCTAATATAACAGTGTGATAGAGAGCTGAGTTGCTATGAGGTGAGGGTAGTGGAGTTGACGACAGAGATTCTCCAAGGTCAGGGAAGGTGAATGACTGGGTTGTGCAGAGAAGGTGAGTAGCACATGTTTCTACCCATAAATAAACAAAGTTTTGGATTTGGGTGCCCTCATTTCAACATCCTTTTATTAGCACACAAAAAATCTCTTTTAAGATAACTTCTGTGTGTTGTGAAAAACATTGATATGAAAGGCTAGATATTCAGTCCCTCTTCCCTATACTAAAGCCTTCAAATATAAGATGCAAATATGTATCTTCTTTTATAAGTAACTTTTAATTTTATTCTTGCTTTTGGTGTAGGATAAAGCCTGGAACTGAAACAACATGTACCAGATTTGCAGCTGTTAGACTGAAAAGATCTAGATGAAGATTGAAAAGCATCCTTGTCCTAGGAATATTATGCACCAAGCACAGAGGGGGAAAGAACGAGTAGAGAGCATACAGGAGTCATCACTTCTGCATACGGACTGTTTGAATTAATCTTTAGCTTTAAGCCTCTATGAAGCAATAGACTGTACCAATAGTTTATCATACTATAATATCATACATACATAATTCCAGATTCAGATTAAAGTAGGTTAATCCAACAAGCCACTAAAATAAAAGGCAGAATTGACTGTTGAATTATGACTGTCACATCAGTTTAACTACAGTTACAGTTACAGCTACAGTTTAACACAGTGACATCAAGATAAGTCAGTGTATACCCATACATAAGTTCATCAGTGTTAACAAGACAGTTTGAATGTTGAGACTCTTGATTACTAAAGGTGAAACGCAACTGAATTAAAACCCACTGAAAGTTTGGTTGGAAAGCATCCGTGGATGAATTGAACTGAACTGGTGCTTTCTTAAAACAAACCAGAAATTAACTGTTTCATAATTCAGAGAGAAGCATAACTGTGAGAAAATGTGAAATCCCACTTGAGGATGAAAGCAGAATTGAAGGAGAAATTTATAAAACCAGGTGGGCTGCTTGGTATGATCACTTATTTATTAATAAACAGAACGTACTTGCAACAGTTGGCTGGTTTACAGAATCCTCAGAAGTTTTGGAAACCGATCAAAGTTTTGATGCGCTGCTGGATTTCTTTCCCAGTCCCCTACATAACACCAAAAATAACAATGCTTTTGAAGAGAAGTTGTTTGGAAAACTCGCTGAAAATCGCAGGTCCTTAGCTCACTGTGCCTTCAGAAGGTAAATTTGGCTTCTGGTAGGGGGGCACCAACGACCGTTGGCCGCTTTCACGGACAAGATGGTGCTGCTGTCTGAGGTGCTGAAGCCGGAGGGCTGCGAGGAGATCCCCCACCACACAAAGCAAAAGTAAAGCCAGAGTGAGTCGCGTGTGGAAAGCCTGCAGTTCACTTTGATATATTTTGAGGAGGGATCAAACTGGCAATTGGTTGTGGCCATTGGGCTCCTGGTTACTGTGTTTAAAAATGGAGACTGCGATTAGTCTTTATACCAATATATGAATTAATTAATCATGGCTTGTGAAGAGGGTACATTTGATTTTCATGACATTATTGCTTAATCGTAGTTCACTGCGTGCTGGAAACTCTGTGGACTACTTTGGTGCTTTTAAAGATAAAGATGGAGGCATGTATGCAGGCTACACTACAAAGCTCCTAGACAATATTTTTTGTGTAAGCCATGTTTTGTGAAAGTTTTCTCTTTTAAATCTGGGCTAACGCAGAGAAATGGCACTCTGACGCATTGGTCTTTACTGTTGTGCATCCAATATGAAATTTAAAAAGATAACACTTCAGAAAACTGGAACACGTTCTCTGAAAATGTTGCTGCTTTACCATTTTTATGCATGGTTAGAAGCTAGAATTCACAGGACATACTTAGCCATAAGAAGCTATCCAAGAGAACAAATGTGGGTGAATTTAATTTTAAAAAAGATGCTTTCTCCTTGCTTCCATGAGCTAAAAAGTTTAAGGGGTTTATCTTGAAGAGGTGATAATAAAGGTTCCTGATTATTCTAAGTGTAAAACTGATGCATACAGCAGTTTAGGTGTTGGTAGAAATAACACAGTCCTGACTCAAAATAATTGGCTTTGCCAGAGGACTTTCCTTGAAACTCATTTCAATTCCAAGACACACTAGCGCTGGGATTTGATAACATCCTCCACTCAGGACTGCACAAGAAAGGGCTGAAAACAAGCTGTTATGACAAGGAATGAACTGATTGGTCTCTGCAAACTCCAAGCCATGGAGATAGTGCTAGAAAGTGTCATCATGACGTGAAGGCTTCAGAGCCAATCAAACTGAGTGTGAGGGATCTTTGCAAAACTGCTACTTCAAATGACAGGGTTGGATTTAAAAAAAAAGGTGTATTTTTATCCTGGGATAAAACAATTCAGGTTAGGGGGAAATGAGTATGAAGTGGAGATCCGATGTTCTTGACAAAGAATGCTGAAGGAATGCTCACACATTACACATCTGATGGTGATGCCTATATAATAAGTACTGTGGTTAGCAATACATTAACACATTGTAGAACAATAAATGCAATTGGTAAATTTATTATGCATATTTAATCACTTTACCTTCTTATCTGCTCTGTCACTTCACATCTGCATTTTAAAATCTCTTTATTTCTTCTTTTTTTTTTTTAATGTTCAGGTAGCTCGTATTGTTTTTAAACTTCTTCATTTTCTCTCTCTCTCTGTTTTTCCTTTTGCTTGCCTCTTCCCTAAAACAAATCTTCAAATTAAAATTCCGTACAATTTTACCTAGTTTACCTAGCCTGAGTACTAGTAAAAGCAAGAGCAAAGAATACCTGTTGTTGTTTTTTTTAAAAAGAAAAACTGTTCCCCTGTATACTGACAAAATTTCAATGAAAGAAATTTTTTAATTTAAAAAAGTGCACCAAAAATGCAGCAACAAAGCAGAAATTTTTGAGGCTGCGAATTAGCTATTCCATTGCAGATGTACAATTCTCCGCAGTTACCACAAGAGGGACATAGAAGGAAAGCTAATGCAGCGCTGGGGAAAAAAAATCAGAACAACAGCTTGACGCAGGGTCATAGCAACATTTTTCTTTTGTTTAGGAAGATCTTCTGGGATCATAACATTCCTATAGCTTCCTTCATCCCAAGTAATCTTTAAAAAGCTTTATAGACCTTAGAAAATGTGATAATAAGCATTAATAGCTAAAATGGATCTTTTCCCAGAACTTCATAATCCTTTCCCAGCTTTTTCCTGTTGGAATGTCTGTAGTAGCGTCGGGACAGGGAGCGGTTGGGCTGGCTGTATTTTTGTTCCATCTCTAGCTATTGGACCAACAAATATTGCAGCATTTAGTAGGCATGTGGAGAAGAAGGTTAGGGAGCTATTTTTGTTTATTTAATTTTCACAAATTAATGGCTGATGATGCAAATGGCGTAAGATCAGAGCTCCTATAAATGCCTTCATGAAACAAGAGGACCATAAAATCCCCTTAAGTAAATATTGAAGGGTTTATTGGGCTGTTGTGGAATTAAAAAGCACAGTGGAATTAAAAAGCACAATATGCACTAGATTGAAAGTAATGCAGCATGTATGTTTAAGGATACGCAGTCTATTAATCCCTAATGTCAGTAAAGCTTTACTTCCAGCCGTGGTGAGACAGAGGTATCAGTAGTTGGGCATGCTGCTTTATGGAATCTGAACAATAATACTGTGAGAAAGGGCTGTTCTGAGTAAGGTGGAAATAAAGACTTTTTTTTTTTTAATTATAGCTTTATGGACTTTAGTCTTAATGCCTAAATTTATACAACAGGTATTTTAACATCGCATTAAAAGATCTCTGGCAAGTGGTACTAGATTGAACAGTCATTTTTAAAACCCTTTAATGCACAGAATGTTTTCACAAGCTAAAAGCATATCAGAAAAGTATTATTGTGTAAATGTAAGAATTTCTCTAAGGTGGCAGAAGTCTAAGTGCAACAGTAAATGCAACCCAGCTTTGATTCCAGGAGTATGAGTAACGTAGTATAGAAAATTCATAGAAAAGGGCTATTACTCATTATCAGGGGAATCTCAAAGCTTTTATCCTTCAGCAAGTTGTGTAATATTTCTGTTTCAACTGATTTACCTGCAGGTTCAATTGTGGCTATAAAAAGTATTCCTGAAGCAAGCAACTTAAAACAATGAAGGAAAAGGAGAAGATCTTGACATTTCTTCAGTGATCTTGAATGAAGAAGGTACTTAGATATTAAGGTGATGAGTGACATAAAAAGATAATAGCAGTATATGAAAGCCAGTAAATGAAACTAGCTATAAACTCTATGCTATAAACCAGTTTTCTTTCACTGTCTAAGCTAAGTGGATACTAAAAAGCTAATAAACTGTGAAAAGGTAACTTAACAGTAAAATGCTAATTAAAAATACTTTATTTCAGTATAAAATTTGGAGTCCTTCCCTTAAAAAATGTATTAAAATCCTTTGTAACTCCCACTCCTTGAAAATAGCTGAAGTGTGTGTTCATCCTAAACAATGCCACGTTAGCAGAGAATCTGAATTCAAGGAACTAATGTAGGGGAAAAATCTTTTTATGAACAGAGCTTCTGGCTTTCTGCAGGTTTTTGGTTGCAAAAGTACTATGTGAAGTGATCTACTTCTCTTTAACTGGCCACAGAAGTTAAAGATTGCTAGCAAAAAGGCATAGTTTCTAAAATCCAAGAAAAAAATGCTGGAATTGATGGATATATTCAAGAAGATATTTGAGAGTATCTGTTACCTATTAAATCTGCCTTTGGTAGGAGATCTGGAAGGAGCAGGCTTGTTAAAAATATTCAGTTTGTAAAGGGGCATCAACGTTGCTTTAAATGGGACTTCTTCAAAACAGATGTTGTTGTATCTGAGCTTAAAAACAAATTTTGAAGCTCTTGAGTGACTACAAAGAGTGTACATGTTTCTTTGTTTTAATTTCTGGCAGTTATCCTAGGCAGATGGAGAAGCAGTGAGGTTATTTCGGTATAATGTAAAATACAGTACTTCACAAAGGGTTTTGATGTGTGTTTGAATCTTGTGGACTGGTGTTCCTCCCTCTGTTTTAGTGGGGAAAATAGAAAAGTGGTGAATTTTCAGGTTATCCCTGGCGTCTCATTTAAGTTTATAAATACTTTGAGTTTTAGTAACACGACTTCTAATGTGGTAACAGCTTGCTTTCTTCTCAAAGCATTACTGCTTTACAGACATGTTTTTAACTTTTGGGAAAGGTAACATGCACAGGGTTAAATATGAGGTTGTTTTTGAAAAGAATATCTTAAGAGAACAAACCATTTGAAAACCAGTATTTTTTGAGTCCCACCCTGTCTTTTTCCTTGCTTTTTGTTTAAGTGAATAACATACTTCCATTCTCTACATATAAAGTAAAGCCTTCCAAGTAAATCCTTCTTCCTGCTGTGAGAGAAGTCTGTTAATTTGGCACTTGTCTTAAAAATGAAATAAGGTAAGCAATCCAATAATTAGGTGTGTTGCCCTTTGGGTTTTGCTGGGGGGGTATCTAAACACACATGTAGGAATGTGTGTTTAGCCATATAATGTGTCTACATGACTTATATGAGTGGTTCAGGTTCCTGTTGGACTAAACACCTGCATCCAAGATGGTCCTTGTCCTGAAATATGAACCATTTAATTTTCTGGTCTCCAGCTCTCAAGAATTATTCTCTCTGGCTTTTCCATAGACATCTCAGTTCCTTTTGATGTGAAATGCAGAATTCACCAGCTAGGCCTTATCTTTTCATGGCAAATATTAAAGGTTCAGAAAACAATGAGTGTATGAATTTTCATACTCTAGTAGCAGCTATAGGTAGGACTAGTAATAATTAACAGTTGCTTTTCCTTTATTTCTTGCCTGAAAAAAAAACCCACAACAGATCTAGAATTGAGGGAGACCAAATACATTAGGTGTTGCAGTAGTTTTGCCACCATGGAAGCCCTTCCATTAGAAACCCTGTATTTCTGAAGTCTGGGGGTGAGTGCAGGGCAAGAAGAGGTTGGGTGCCTGAACCAGACTGGTTTCAGGATGGAGAAGCTTACTTGAAGTGGAAAGAATGTTTTCCTTGCAGAATGCTGTGGATTTGAGGAGGAACCAAGCCAGTACTGAACACAGGTCATGAATGGTTACAGTGTAGCTTTGTAATGCCTTCCCAGAAGTCATGAGTTCCTTGGAAATGTACCCAGGCCACTGGTGGAATTTCATCAAACAGCATATGAAAAGATCAAGAGGACAGTGGGGTCCTGGATTTTAACAGTACTCCTGAAAGTGAACGTTTTAGTCGATTATACCACGTGCTTCCCAAACACAGTGGGCTTAAAATACAGTGGATTTGCCCCTACTTGCTTGAAACAAGGTTTCCCACTATCAGATTGATGTTAGGGAGTGTTTAATGTAGTTCTTTGCTAAGGATTATTGGTTTTCCCTTTCTCAGTATGGTTTCATCGCTTGCTCCTCAGCTGCTAAGCCAGGGCAGAGGTGGAGCGATTCTCTCACCCCAGCTTGGTGGTGCTGGTTGCTGAGACTTCCTCAGACTGGCCAATTTAAGACCCACTGACCTGCCTTGGGAGCAGCAACACCTTGAGTCCTTCTCTGGACCTGATCCAATCTGCCTTCTACCAGGCTTTCAACAGCATTTCCAAATTAACTGCCCAGCTAGCCTTTGCTTTTGGCTTTTCCATGTGCTACGTGAGGAGGCAGAGTTCCCGCTGTGGAAGGCAGCCAGTGTGAGAGCGAGTAAATAAATGGAAAGGTGCTGGAAGAGCTATGAAAAGATAGAGAGATAAGGAGTCCTTTCACGCTGTTCCCTCCACTGTCACGCAGACCAGCAATTATCAAGTGGTGCCATTTGAGATTCACATTGCAGAAGCTGCTACAGGTGCTATAATGAAAGTGGAGTCTGCTTGAAATCCTGGACACTGAGCAAGGCTCATGGCAACCCTATGAACCCATCATGGAGTCTGGAAACTGTGGACTTGGGCTGTTTTTACTAAAAAGGTAATTATTGGGCTTGATTTATGATCAAACAGAAGTTTTCAAACAGCTTGTCAATTCTGGTCCAGAAATCCGTGAGCCTTATGTCATATGGAGGAAACCCAGAACACAGAAATTTTTTATGTAGTTGTTAGCAAATGTTATTAAGAAAATGAAATGTTGTTGAACTAGATCCTACGGCCGTTATTGCAGCTATAGTATGAAGACAGAACAAAGGTGCTGTGGGAAGCTTTCTGGCAAGTAAGTGGCGTTCCAATCTCAGACAAGATACTAACATATTAGGCCACCTTCCTGGCAGCAGATTAGTGTTCGACTTTGCTGGAAGAGATGATTGCAAAAAGGACATGAAGAAGGTCTGGAAAGCAATAATTCTAAATAGTGCCTTAGTAATGATATCATTTAAACAAAAAAGTAATGTTAAACATTGTGCAATGAACTTCTTTGGATCAAGAGCAACACGGCCACTAGCCAAGATGCAGAAGAACTTCTACAGGAGAAGTTGCACAGTGTGACAAAGAGCTTGTCAAAAGTCCAAAGCATGCAAGGTCATGATGGAAAAGCCATATTAGAATAATCCTGAGGAATGGCAGGATAAATAACCCAGTATGTTCTATGAGCATGAGGGCTTACTAGGATACAGAGAGGAGGAAGGTATTACAACTCTAGTCAAATAGTGTATTCACTCATGATCAGTCCATGAGTCTTGAAGTCAGAAGCCAAATCTTGGGCTAGCTGGAGCGCTGGAACAGCCTGAATGATTGCTGTGATCCCAGACTGATCTTGAACTCTTGGGGCTCAGAACAAATCCAGTTAGAACCTGCATCCACCTCCTTCACTGAGGAAGCAGAAAGGCTGGGATATTATTCTCATGGACTTGACAACTTGATGAACATCAGTAAACATCAAAAATATAATTTAAGAACTGTGGTGTTATAGGTTTTTTCTTTATAGGATGACCCATTATGGTGCTGCAAGTGGTCTGAATTGATGGATCACTCTCAGGCTAGGGTATAGAGATTAGCCCTTTACTAGCAAGTACGTATAGTTTTAAACAAATTCCCAGTGAATTCAGCTATGAATAAATAGCTGAAGGCCTGGTCAGCTTTGTAGGAGGCTGCACATGCCTTGCTCCTTTTTTCCTTTTTATACCATTTGTTCCATATTCCGCTAGAGGCCACCACAAACCTCATCTAAACAAAAAAAAAAAAAAAAAGAAAAGGAGGGGGCATCTGCAGTACTAAATGGCAAAAGCTCCTGTTTTATAGGGAGATTTAGAAGTGGAACTTGGATCTCCCTAGAAACAACTTCTCTTCCCCGCTGTGCTATGAGTAACTCCCAGATGTGACTTGAAGCCAGCAAATGATCTCAGGCTGTGAGATCAGATTTTGCTGAGTATACAGGGTTAGACATGTTCATTACTCTTTCCAGAAGATCTCCTATCCAAACCATGCATCGATATTTGATTTCCTTGGGAAATATTGGCCTTCACGGTAGCCTTTACTGCATTTGTGTATAGAGACTCAAAGTTTCAACATTGTCTCCTGCCTTGCCAGTAGAAAGTTGCTTTGGTCATTGCTATTTATTCACCTGAGGCGTGGGGTTCCTGGAATTGTGTGCGCTTTCCTGGAAGAAGTGTTGGAGTGTGTAATGGCTTGTGCAGAAAGCATTCAAAGACTGAAAAGATGTCAAGGAGAGACAAGGCAGCTGGAGTTTAGGGAGAGCTCTCGGATTCCACTCTCATGATAGGTATTTCTCTGGCCGTCATTGTCTCAGGAACTCAATGTCACTTACACCCAAAGTGTTTTGGCTTGAATAAAGGTTAATGGAAGAAACTGACTGCTGTGCTAGCCAAAAGCAATTGGCCTTTATTGAAGGAAGCATTGCAAAAATACAGAGGATCAAACTTCTAGTTTCCATGTGGAATTAAAATCAGAGTAATTCTGTGGCTGTCACAATTAGGCTAAATATGTGTCCTTGCAACCTTTGGATGGAAAGAACAGTTTAGATGAAGCAAGGACTTACTCTGAATCTTTACACAGACCATGATATTGAAAAATATTGTGAAAAAGATTGAATTTGCTTTTGTGGCTGTTTTTCAGCTTTGGGTGGGGTTAGGAGAAGGAATTGCCAGAAATCTCCAGAGCCAGTTCATTCCTGTGAGATTTCTGGTCTGATATTTTCTTGAAAACTCAAGAGGTTTGGATTAGTCTCCAGACTCCATCTTTCTGGAGAGCTTCCCACCACTTGTGAGCCTGTGTACACGCCATTTTTCCATTTCTCTAGGGGTGAAAAAAAAACCAACCCATAGTCTGGATGATGTTGAATTTTCCTCTGAGTTTATAAATGAGGTACAAAGAAGCACAATTTTTGGATAAAGCTAGTAATCTGTAATGTCTCAAAGTTTATGAAAATAAAATGTGCATGTGAAAAGAGATGTATGATAAGATGAACTGACAGTATGTGCGCCAGGAAAAGCATGCATTTAGTAGCCAGTGGCTTCTTTGTTTCCACAATCTGTGACATTGGTGAAACAAGCAGTTTCACAAATGAAACTGTTTACTTTAAGGCTAATAGGCCTCTTGAATTGATTTTTTTGACTTGCACCTGTTAATAACTTTCTAGTCGTCTGGACCAGGTAGCACAGACGTTCCCTTCAGCTTTGCCAAAGCTGTAACCCGAATAACATTTCTGAGTTGTACCAGTGTGCTTTCAGGCCTGAGCGGGGAGATACTTCTGCATAAGAATAGCTGAGTATTTAATGTTGTTATCTAACCAAACGTGAATGAGGGCTCAGCTGCCTGGCTCTGTGCTATTATTTCTGTTTGAAAATTAATCTTCATATTGTATGAGATCTCTCTTTTGAGAGAGACAAAGTGCTCCTGCTTCTGAGGACGATACCTGTCCTTCCCCACCCCCAGAGCGTGGGCCTTGTGAACATCTTTGTCTATTCATTCTTATGACAGCCGTAATTATCTTTGACAGAAAGCCTATGGAACGCCTCAGGCAAACATTGGAAGAGGGACAGCAGCGTGGAGAATATACTGCCTTGTGATATAATGGGGTCTGTGTAGAAGATACCAGGTTTGTCATTCTCTGCTCATCCTTGAGGAGCTGGCATCCTTTTGTGGTCAAGATTTTGAGAACAATTAATGAAGGCATAAAAGATAGTTTCCAGGAAGAAGATTCATTCTTGTTTGCTCGAAATCTAACAGAAGTTACTGCTCGGTTGAAGTGGGTTATAAGCAAAAAAGATTGAGACAATGTTCTGCTCTACCACCATCATAAGAGGAAGAGTGATTTTTGTGGAATACTACGGCTCTGCTATAATAATAAACCCATTTTCTTCTTTCATATTCAAGATTCTCATTTTGCATATGGATAATGAGACCACTTTAGAGAACAGCCTTGACAATCTGCTGGTGCTTCCTATATCCCTCTATTCTTTGTGCCCTCCATGAATCTCCTAGTTATCCTGATTCCACAGCAATTGAAGAAAGCACCTACACTTGAAGAATTTTCATTGTAATTCTTAAAGGCTTTTTTCCCCATTTCTCTTGTGTAAGAAAAAGTCATATTTCTGCATGCAAGTGTTAAACTATTCATATTAAAACTGAACTTAAGTGTGTAGCGTCTTCCTGAGACAAGAGAGAGAGTATTGCATTTAGTGATCGACTTCTTTTCCCCCTTTCTCTGCCCCATCCAGTATTTTGAAGAGTTGAGTCTGGAGAAAGCAATGGTCAGGCTTCTGCCCTCATGCTTTCAGCATCCCCATAGCCAGTGCAGATGAGAGAGGGGATTAATATAATGTGATCTATCCTTTCTTCCTCTTTGTACAAGATAACTCTGATTTTCAACACTGAAAAAGTTTGTCTCTTGCAACAGCTAACTGCAACATTTTTACATTTTTACATTAACTGTACATTTTTACAGAGTACCTCAACAGTGGTCTTTTGATCACTGGTGTCCTGAAAAGACCTGATTGCTTGGTGCTGGTTTTGCTTATTTCCAGCTGTGAAATCACACTAGATATCTTCCTTTGGGTTTTTGGTGTATGGTTTTGGGTTTTTTTTTAATGTAAGCAGTAGAGCTAATTGCTTTGGAGAGGTTATGTGAAAAAGAGCAAATGGTAAGGAAAAAAATGGCCCCTGTTGTAGTCAGTAAGAGAGGAAATGTCAAGAGAACTATCATTAATCTTGAATCAACACTTATTAAAAAGCTACAGCTTTTTGCTGCATGTATCCAGGAGGCCTGAATAGGTTTGCTTAATATAACTTCTGGCATGGAAAATTTCTGGATGTTCCCTTGAGATGTCCACAGAAAGGACAGCTTTGTGGTCTGTCTGAACACAGTTATTAGAACTACAGGTCCAGCATGTTGGGAAAGGTAACTTACCACTTCAGACTTCTGAGGCAGAATAAACTGTGACGTTCAGATTTTCTCTGTGGGTCTTTGGGATGTGACCATAGAAAGCACAGCTCTGTCTCCCATGAATGGATGCTAACCATTCCTTGGCTCTCTCTATAAAAAGCAAGGTTTTCTCTGGAGTCCCAAGCCAAATGTTTCCCTTTTTCCCTGCTGTTCTGCACTCTGTTATGTATTTGGCTGTGCTCTCTGTCCCAAAGGTGTCTATGTTCTGCTGGTATTAGGTATGAATAGATTGTCACGTTCCTTGGGATCTTCCTTGCTGAAAGGAATGATGGAAACTTGATCTTTTTTTGAAGCTGCATGTCAAAAGGCTAATGGCATGTGCCAACTTGTGGCTAGAAGGCAGTAATTTGAGGATAGCAAATACTCATCTATGTAATACTTGTATATATTATACAGAAATAGTATTATTCATACACAGTATGTGCATTTATGTGTAGCTACTGAACTAATCGTGCGTAGACAGCTCCAGCAACATATCAGAGCAGATTTCCAGGGTCCCTCAGGTTCAGTATTCTGCCTGTGAAGGGGTCAATGCCAGATGTTTCTTTTGAGTTAAGAAGTCTTGGTACATGATCAAACCCAAGTCAATGCTCCCTAAGAGAGGTCCCTAGACTATTAAAAAGTGTACGTGCTGTCTGCCCACCTACATGTGTGATCTCAGAGCACTGAGCACTTCCAGTCCCTTCTGTAATGAGACAATTCCTGTTTATACTCTTGCTGAAGACCCCTGGATTACACAATAAGAAGGTTTGACCATGGAGATGAATTATATACATCATTTAGGGGAAAAGAAAAACCAGTCTGCTTAGAAGAGCTTTTGTTTTTAAGTTTGCCATCCCTAAGAGTTTTGGGAAGTGACTTAGTGCATACTGAGCAATGAGTGAAAGCAATCAGTAAGACTGTGTTATTGTCATTATGACTCTGGGAGGTGTCTTTTAGTAGCAAAAAGCAAAAATGGCCAAAGCAGTTTTACTGAAAAAAACCTGCATTCTCTAAGCATTAATGATACTCCCAACAATAGTTCCCAGCAAGACGTGATGGCTTAACCATCTCATCAGTTTGCATCTCTCTTGGTCAAAACAGCCTTCAGTCTTCTCCTTTTTTCCAGTACAATTCAGTTAATTATTCCCAGTTCCCTCAACAAGTCTGAGCTCCCGCTGGCTCCTGGAGCAATAGTAGCTCATTGTTGCAAATGAGCTTAATCCAATGTTAGAAGTCTTTATTGTCCCTAATAGAAAATGGCATGAATAGTAAAGGAAAAAATGTGAGATGTTTCCTGTAAGGTTTTAACAACCCTCCTGGGTGTATGATTACAACATATGCTGGGGAATAGTTTTGAGTAGGGTGGCGGTGGGGAGAAGGAGCTCTGGCAGCATTTTACACCCCCATCTGTAAGCCTCATTACACCGAGCTGCTTGAGAGGAAGGGAAGGGTGGGAGACAGCTCTTCTTGATCTGCACATGCCACCGCTTTCCAGCCCCTTGGGCTTCTGATTTGTCATAGTTCGTCTTTGGCAGTCAGAGGTAAAGCAGAACTGAATGAGGGCTGATGTGAAATTTGTGGGCCCTTTGATTGGCCTCCTGCCCTCAGTTTTGTAAAAATGCATTGTAGTTCCAGGTGTCTTAGTCCTCTTCAGACAGGATTATGTTGACACAATGTCTCAGGCATTTTGGAAGGCGTAGGATTATCAGTGTGGGACCCAGGAGTGTGGAACATTTGACAGTGCTGCGACCTTTCTGGAGACAACAAATTAGATTATCAAAACTCAGCAAGCCACTGGGAAGTTCTGGACCATATTTTGAATGAAGGACAACGTTCAGGGTTGTCTTGTAGCCCTGTCTCTGGATACACCTTGGACCTATATTGTGGCTTTGTCACCAGTCCTGTCACTGGCCTCGTCTCCTGCTGTTCCTGAGTAGACTCCCTGGAAGGAGCTACCTGTAAACCAAGTAATCTAGTAACCTAGATTAGCTGAACAGTCTAGGTTAGCTTCATTCATGCTTCCTGCTGCTCTCCGAGTATTGGAGGCTGAGTATCACATCTGTGATGAAACTGAACTGTGGCGTTCTTACTGTGCCACAGTACTGTTCTTAGACACTTTTTATTTGCTGCAGGGCTATAGTTGTTTGATAATTTCTTCTCTTGTAAAAGTACAGCTTTTCTTGCTGATGCTCCTCAGAGTTCTTACATCATCGTGTGTCATTCTCTCAGCCAATGTGGGCAGAATATGTCACTTCCAGGAAGATCAGCCACTTACAGTGGCGGTAAGGCTGCCCGGACAATATGTAGTATCACTTATTTTAGATGAATGTGCATGTGCATTTTTTTTTCAGTATCTTTCCCTGCCAATGTTTGTGAATGAAGATTCCCCTTCTTCAGAGAAGAAAGACGGTTTAGTTATTACAGTGCTGGCATGAGCTTTGGGCTTCCAGGTTCAATTTACTTGCATGGTGTGACCTAGCGCAAGCTGCTTAGCTTCTGAGTGATTCAGTTCCATGTCTGTAGAGCAGGATTCTTTCTTCCTCAGAAGAGTAACGTGACAATAAAAAGTCAGGCCATTTAGCTCTCTCATGGTTGCTACAAATTGGTTATCTTGTTGGGAGTCTCATTAGAGACATCAGGAAACAAAAAACCCTGTGGGACAGGAGCTGCTTCTGACTCTTACTTGTAGCTTCCTAGGTCAGGTCCAGAGGTGCAGGGAATCTGTCCTGATGACACACTTAGAAATTTTCAGACTAGCACCTTTCTTTTCCCCCTACCCCAACATTCACTGAATTAAAAAAAAAAAAAAGAAAGAAAAAGGAGGCGATAAAGGCGGCAATTTCTTGATATGTGTTTGATGGCTTACAAATGTCTCCTACTTATTAAATGTGAATTTGTTAGCTATTCAACAGCAAAAATATTGGAAAACCCCTACTCAGGTCATACTGGTTCTGGTTACTATTTTTGATTGGGGGTTAGGAGCTGAGGATAAAACAAAGAGTTTGAATGTGTTCTCAGCTCATTGGTCTCTTTTTTTGTGGGATTCCTCCCTCAGACATTGGAAAGCATCTCTGCGCCTTTCTTCAGAAACCATTTTGCAGCTATTTTTATACACTAACGTTATGGTGTTTGTGTTTTGTAGCATTCTAAAACTCTAAGAAAATGTTCAGGGTAAAAACTGATGTTCCCTTGGAAGTCAGCCTTTCATACACGGAAAGCATAGAAGTCATCAAATTTCTAATAGTGTTGGAGGAATAAGCGGGAAATTTGACCCTTCTGGAACTCTAATCTTACTTCAAGGAAGGCCCCACTTTCTGTGGTGTAAGCAGTAGCTTCCTCCCAGGAGACATCCCTGTCACACTGTGCCAATTGCTGTGATACTGTGGTTGTGGCCCAGCGTTATGTCATTCTGCCTATTGCCACAGCGGGTTGTGTGACTTTTTTTTTAGCTCATGTAAATGGCTTTACTGACATTAGTCAAATTCCATTAGTAGGGTAGAAAACAAGAAGAATGAATGATAAAGTTAGCATAGTGCACAATGGAGCCATGTCCATTTATTATATTTTGCAGGCTTCATTCTCTGTCATTGCAGTTTGCCATTGATTAAATGAAAAAAACATTAAAAGTACTTACAAAAGGTCTTCAGTGACCTTCAGTGCCTTGCTTTCCTGAGGAATTCAAAGTTAGAGACATAAACCAGACTGCAGCAAGCTGTAACCCTTCAAACATGTCACAAACCACAACCTATAATGGATTATTCCATCTTGCAATGAATGAGGCATACAGGGAGGGGATGGGGATGTTCTTACCTATTGATTGATGGATTTTTTGTATAATGTTTGCATCACTTTAGGTGTTTGTGTCAAATAATGAATCTGTCTTCCATAAAGCATTGGTGCTATCCTTTACATTATTTAGTTAATACCTAAACTTTGTTACCTCAGAACTGCAAATAGCTCTAAGTACCGATCATTTAGGAATCCTGTTTGTTGAGACTGTGTTTTAGCAACGGATGAAATAAGTATTTGTACATAATCAAGCTGTAAAATCATGTTTTGTAAACTTTTGAAAGTAGGTTTTTGTTTGGTCTGGAAGCACATAGTAGAAAGGTAGGACAAGACTGAAGATTCTGCTGGCAGCTGGGCCTCAAACTTCAGTGTCCAGTCCTTTTCACAGTGTGTATCTTTGGAATTTGCAAATGTTCAACAATAGCATTCAAAATAAGTACAAGCTGAAAAACAGTGAAATTCTGATGTGTTGGGCTCCTTAGTGATCTACTCATGAGTGACATGTGTCAGGTTGGTTCAGTTTGGTTGTAATCTAGCAGCTCACCACAATAGCTAATGTACCTTCTGAGTCATAGGTAGTTTATGTATTGTGACATTTAACAAAAATCATGACTGATTAAGATTTAGTTGAGACTTCAAGACTTCTGTTTCCCTTAGAAATGACTGACTGTCGACAGTCTGCAATGACGATGATCATTTTTCATCTCCACCTTTATATATTGGTTGTATAAAACTTGGAAGCTGAATACATTACCAGGTTCTTTTATGAAAGAATAGAATTGAAATACATGTGAAACCATGACACAAATATATAGTGCTACTTTAATGGAGGGACTAATCTGCTCTCTGAGTCCATGGTGAATAAGAAAAGCAGCAACGGGCTTAAATAGCATCCCTCAGAAATATTTTCTAACAGTGGGAATATAAAGCCTTGGAAGGCTGCCTGGGGTGGTTGTGGAGTCTCCATCGCTGGAAGCATTTAAGAACAGGGTAGAGAAGTCTTTGTGAAGAGTGCCGTAGCTACTATTGATCCTCTATTGGGAGGAAATGGAGGAGATGTTTTTTGAAATCCTTCTGGTCATCTTTTACATAATTTGGTTTCTTATGACCATAAATACATAAGAAACATTGTAAAACACTTAGCATACCATTTCAGAGGGTGTAGGTGTTTTTCACTTATTTTTAGAACTTGACCTTACAAGACTGAAAAATAACTTTTTCCTTCTGACTTTTGTACTTCACTTGGCAAAAATTAGTTAAAAACACAGAGATGGAAAATATTTAAACTTTAAACTAGTAGGAGCTTTTCTTTTTGTTGTTTATTTGTGTGCTGGTTTCATTTGTGATGTCAACTCCAGTCAGGGAAAAAGGTGTAACTAACCTGGCACTGCACAGACTGCAAAAACACTTTTACCCTGAAGCCCAAATAAACACTATCTACTGCTCACCTTTTTTTTTTTAATCAGTAATGCTTAAAAAATGATATTGACAAATCTGGAAGATGTTTCCCCATCAGATAATAACCAGTTCAGATATATCAGCTACTTTTGAATTTGTCCTTTTTAAACAGACACAGGTACGCAGAAATAACCAAATCATGACCAAACACTTTCTGATCTGCTACTGTGTGTTTAAGCTGCGTTAGAGTAGTGATTTACAGGGATTTCTAGCCCTCAGATCTGAATATAGAAAGGTATAAAAGAAGTCCAAGGAAAATAAAGGTAGGAATGACCTCACCCTGTGGAGACACCGTGTCTTGCTCAACTCAAGAAAGCTCTGTAGAAACTAGCTACATTTTAATTTGTACAATTATTCTGCTACTGTCAATGAATAGAAATGATCCCAGAAACTGTTGCAGACTAAAGAGAAATGGCTTCGGGTTTCTAGAAGAATGTAAGGACATATTTATCGCTGCCTTAATATGCAGAAGACTCACTTGTTCAAATATTTAAAATTGGTTTCATGCAGATTTCATATGCTTGGGTTCATTTCATTTAGAATAAGTGAGCAATAATAAGCACTATTCTGTCACCATGCTGTCCTACGCTGATTATTGCTGAGGGAAATGAATGTCATTTCTCAGCAGTGATACTGAGTTTGAGAACTTGCATCTTCTAAGCACATACTCACAGTTTTCCTTTTGTGCTCTAACACCTCAGCTAACTGCAAAGTTACTTACAAGTCACATGTGCTCCTTGCGAGCCAGTTCAGTCCACTCTCCAGCCTCCACCAATAAATTCGTTATTCGTGACTCTCTTGCAGGGGAGAACAGAGGTGGCGATGTACTTGCAGATCGTTCACTTTGCAGATTGTCCACATTACCAAAGTTCTCTTTTTCTCTTCCCTGTGAAGAGATCCAGGTTCGCTGCTGGTAGCCCCGCATGTTTTAAATACTTTGGTGACTTGCAGCTTGTACATACAAGGTATTCTTCAGAAGAGAAGAGAAGAATCCTTCAGAAGAGAGGATTCTTTTCCTTTTGTCCTTTGCAGTCACTCCAGGAGCTTGGGAGATTTCTTCTTTTTGATGCCAATTATTTGAGTTTCTTCAGTCCATAGTAAAAACAAAGAAAATGATCTAGCTTCTCTATAATATGGTTTTGATTAGTCAATTTGGATGTTAAACAATAGGCATATTAGAAAATACAGTGAATTTTACATATAACGTGATCACCAGTTTATAGTATTATAAAAGGGCATGTGATTCTTGGCAACTGAAAGTGTTCAGAAAAATGCTGAACTCTGTACAGAGGAAGCCGGACTCTTCTTGATAGTCTTCGAGAGCTCTTCCTGGATACAAATACCGCTCTCTTGCTGGCTGGGGGTCACACTGTTTTACAAGCCAATTTCATGTGGTCTCAAAAATGGTTGTTTCTAGTCAGCCTACTATCTCTTCTCAAAAACTGGGGGCTTTTTGGCCCCTGAAAACTTAGAAACACAGAAGTATCCAGTTAGCTGGATACTGGACTTTCAAGCAACGTTTTTATTAGGTGTCTGACTTTATGGGTTTTTTTAATGTGGGTTTGTTTGGTTTTATATCCTGATACCATTGAGTAATACTTTACTTAGATAGCAGAAAACATCATTACTGCTCATACATATTTTATTTGCCTTGTATTGAATAGTTTCTTTTTTCTTTTCATTTCTTTTTTGTAGTACTAGGATTTTGATTGTCTCATCATTCTATATGGACATCTATTTCTCCATATAAAGCAAATCTGATGTCAGTTGTTTCCGAGGTGACCTCACAAGTGACCCTTGTCCATTCTTCATTCCATGTGAGTTACATCTCTTTCTTTCTGGAGTTTTATGACTTCTCCCCACTTGAAAAAAACAGATTTTTTCTGCATAGTTGGCAAGAACCTTCCTTTATTCATGACCTATCAGGCTTCTGTTGAAGTAATGTGCTTTTCTCTTAAAACTCTCCACTACCATAACAGGTACTAATGGGCTTCCTTGCTTGCTATCTAGCAGGGTCCTGGACTGAGCCGTCTGCAAAGTCTGAATGCCTCTCTCACCTCTTGACAACAGCATCTTCAAACATAAGCTGGACAGACATGAACTATCACTGTTTCAGGTGAAAGACTTGGTCTCTGTGGGAGTGAAAGGGCATTTTTCATTCACTCCCCAATTGTTGCTATAAAATAGAAATTGTAAATAATATTTCCCAGAACATCACTGGAAAAACCAGTGTATTTTATCTTTAATAATCAGTTGCCATGGTTTTGATTTGTCCAGAAGGACCCAGAAATGCTAAGACCTGGGAAACTCAGTTGTTCTGAGTTCCAGCTAAACCACTTTTGCTTACCACAAGTATCAAACCCTCAAAGCTGATTTACCTGTGGGTTGACAGCAAAAAGTCACTTGCTGTGTGTAACACAAGATGGCATGTGCGCCAGACAAGCAGAATCATACAAATGCTAACTAGGTAACACAAGCAAATTAACTTTATTTTCAGTATAAATTTGCTTGGTGCAAGAAAATGTAAAATATGTCTGCTGCAGCATTCCCTTAATATAAAACTAATAATATTTATTTGCTTACTTGAGTGAACATGCATGCTCACCAGCGCCTGCAAGACTGCACCCAGTTGCCTTCGAAAATTGTGCACAGCCACAGGGATGGGAAGTTTCTTCCTGAACACAGGAGGTCTGAGGTCAAAATGAGAAAAAAAATCCTTTATGTAAATATCCAAGGATCCTGCTGCTATAACACTTAAAAGACTGAGCTACTGTTTCCTGGGGCTTTCCTGTCTGTGTCCCCAAGGGAGTTGTATGATCAACATACTAACAGATTTCACAGTCAAACAGTGAAAATGTGTGATCAAGAATTTCACTGGTCTTCAGACGAACCTTATTTACAGGTCACAGTTTAACTTGTAATTTCCTTGAGGTAGGAGCTTTAAGATTTTCTTTGGGCAGATTTTCTTTGGCTTCTCTAGATGGATTTCTCAATCCGCTCTGTGTCTTCTGATGGAAAGTACTGGATTGAGACTGACTGATGGAAAATGCTGGACTGAGATTCATTCCTTCACAGACAAGAAACAGCAAAGTCTACCTTCCTTTCATGCCGTCAGTTCTGCACTGCATCCTTCCTTTAGACAAGCCTAGGTGGGGGGTAATAAGAACATCAGCCTCTAAGGGACATTTGCCCAGTGCCTCTCCGAAATATGATGTGATGACTCCTCTTTGGAGTTGGAAGATGATTCAATAATTTTGCCCCAAGTGTGAGTGGTGAAACTGTCTTTTGGGAGTTTAAAGAGCCTTTTCTGAAACTCTAGTGAAGTCCAGATGTCTCATAGCTTTTGTGATCTTGTGAGCAGTTTTAGAAGGAAAATCTGTGAGGGATAAGGCTATGAATCATCCGTCTATCCTGTGTCCATGAAGATGAAATAAAAACCCAAATCCAAAAAGAATCCATTTAATTCTGGAATTTTCTGGCCTATTTTGGTACAAGCTGGTCTAAAAAAAAAATTAAACTACTCTCCTGATGAGTTTCTCATATTGTTTACTTTTGTAACGTTCTCTGTGGACTAGCAGCCAGAAATGACGTCCACCCCTCGTCCAGCATCAGAGAATAAGAACTTCAGAGGAAGGAATGCAACTTCATAAATAGCAAACCACAGACACTAATGGGGAGCAGAGGCAAACCTGCAGGTTAAAAATTCATTGCAAGAGAAGCCCGTACATCCACACTGCCTGGAGATTCAAAGATGATTTCAGCTCTAGCCTTTGTTTTTCTCCTCTGCCTCTCTTGTCATTTTTCATCATGTCAGCAGAGAAGAGCAGGTAAGTAATTTTAATTATCTCTATATTTTCTGGACTCATATGCTTTCTAGACTCCTATGAAAATTCTGTTTCGCAGAGGGAATGAGGAAGAAGGTAACATTTCAACTGCCTCTGCTGAAGCCTGAAAGCAATGTTTAGGGATTTTGTAGTTTCATATGAAACTTGAAGCTTAACTGTGTAAATGTTCAGTCTTAGATTTTTCCCCAGTTCCCCTCCTGAGTAGTGAAGTTTTTTTAAGAAAAACATTTATTCTAGGGCAACTGGAAATTTTGTTGTGTTTTGTAATGACCTGCAAGAGACACTTTACATTAATCTGCATTTTGCATATGATTTAAGTTAAAAAACCAGATCATACAGAATGTCCTATAGCAGGATCCTTGGATATTCTCTCTGCTTGTGCACAGAGAGCTCAGGGAAGCCCTGACTTCTAGGAACGTAGCCATGCTAAGTTCATTTAAAAAATTCCACTTCTCTGAACAGCCCGTTAGGGGAATGCTCAACTCGAAGAGAATCTGTGAGATCCGGCAGACTCAGACTGTGTACCAGAGTCAGGTGTGTGCTTGTGGAGACAGAACAAGTCCATGGAGAAGGGTGCATAGTAATGGAAATGTCTGCAAGCGCATAGATTTCCTTTGGAAATCACTCCCAAGTGGTTGAATCATTATTTTGAATTTGAATATTTAAAAAAAACCCAAACTTTCATTTTAAATTACATCTTGCTGCTAGGGATGGAAAATTATTCCCAGGAATAACGGAAGCTGCCTGAAGCCTTCGTGCAGAGCTTATTCAAAACCTCTGTTTGAAGTTAGAAATTATGTGCAAGCTCCTTGTTTCAATAAAATAAAAAACGTCACTTTAATTCAGTCTTTCTGTCTCAGAATGACACATTTGTGGTGCTTTCAATTTAGTTCCCAAACCAAAATGTATTGGACAGGTTACAAATATTCATAAAGTCCTCGTGGTTCTGTGCAGGGAAGACCATGAGGCTTTCAGGCTCATTTGTCACACGAGAATGCTGAAGTTGTTGTACTAAGTCAGTGGCATGGGCTCACATCCTGCCTTTGGCACTGGCAACTTCTTCATGCTCAAGGAGGCAGACACCTAACTCCAGCTAATTTTCCCCTGAACAGACAGCGCTGTTTGTAGATAACTGCTATTTCTCTCCTCATAAAGGTTTGCTTACACTGTGGGCAAGGTGTGACTTCTGTTTGAGGATCAATTAATCTAGAAAAAACTAGAGAAATGAGGTTGTACTTTCTCATGGCAGACAGGAGAATACCAGAGTTGAACTTTGTGTCCAATTGTTTTTAAATGGTTCAAGTTTTCTTAAAACTTACATAATTGTAGAAAAAATGAGCTACTTCCATTCATTCTTCTTGAGCAAAGCTGGAGTATGAACTAGATTTTTAGCATGTCTCAAAGGACTAGGCAAGTCTAGAATCTAGCAGATGGGAGGGAAAAATCATGTTAATCTGCCCTAGATGACCTTGTAAAATGATTTATATCCTCTGTTGAGCATAGCTTAAACAGGATATGCAATGTTGCATGGATGAGGTGATGTATCCTTTGTGTCCCAAAGCCACTGCACAGCAATTTGAAACTGCTGCTACCCAAAAAGAACCCGTCTCCAGCAAGAAAAAAGTCTGTACCTTGAGAACAGGCGAGGCAATGGCTGATGTGCCACTTTTCCAAGTTCAGTGCTTGGCAGCACGTTTGGGATAGACTCAGCAAAGAGCCTTACTTTAGTGGTGCCCTTCATAGCAGCTTCCCCAGCACTGAATTATTAATTTGCTTCTTTTGGCAGCAAAGCCTTCCTATGTGTGAACTGCAGAAACCATGCCAGATTAACAGCTACCACAACTGCCAGACTGCCAGGCCAATTTGTTTGCTGTGGGGTAACTGTTACCTACCTGACAGGCATGGCTGATTATCACTGTCTGCCCTGCCCAGAGCAAATTCTACCCTATGTGCAAGTCTCTGTTAATTCCAGCAAGCTTCTAGTTAGGAACTGGCAGAGACTGGTGTGGAGGAGTCTGTATCTTTAGTATTAAGCTGAAGTTAGTAACACCAGTTGGTTTGTACTGCTAATGGCTCTTCTGTGTTTTTCCCAACCACTTTGGGTTTTTTAGGAGGTGAAGTTGGGCCAGAAATGCTGGAAGAGATGAGAGAAACTAACCGTGTGCTAATGGAAGTTCGAGACTTGTTGAAACAGCAGGTAGGTCAGAAAGGGACCTAATTCCTTATATGCTGCACAATCTCTGAATCCTCTGCCTTACGTGCCGAGTTCTGGAATTGGGGGGGCTGCTTCTTGCGTTAAGTGACATGAGCACTACAATTATTGTGCTGCAAACCAGAATCAAGAGGTGGTCTCACAATCAGATCTGTAATTCTGAGATAAAGTGGATTCATTTGAATGCCATATTCTACTGCTTAGAACCGTGTCTGCTGAAAAACAGTGTACATGGAGAATGAACTCTTAAAAAAAAGGCAGGCACACACAGTAGGTGTATATTTAACTGGAAAAACAAGTCACTTTTTCCTTGGTTTTGTGGGCTCACGAAATCAGTAGAGAGTCCAAACTTGGAAGATGGTAGAGACCTTTCAGCCATCTGTTAGGGTCCTGGAAAGGGAAGTCATATGGAGTCTAAACAAGCTCTGTATTCACTCTTTCCTCTTGTTGTTTTAATCCTAAACCTTTCTGGCTCCAGTTGTTTCTTAGGGAATTTGGAAGTTCTTGGGTGCTTAGATCTTCTCCCATTTTAACGAGGAGATGGTGGTTTGTCTGGTCAACTCTCTTTTAAGTATAGAAAAAGGTTCCATTCTCCCTTTATCCACTCTGGGAGCTGAGGGCAGCAGCCTCTGCCTGCCAGATAATTGGAATGGCAGACAGGTCTCTGTGCCAGTGCAAACTGGGCGGCCTCTAATCTGCAAAAACATCTGTTGCATTGAGTTACTCTCACATTTCAGGCTGCTGCATAAATACCCAGTGTTTACTAGGAATCAGGTCAGACATGGTTCCTGGCAGCCTCGAGCAATGATTTCCAGTGTTCCCTTCCAGCTTAGCACTGCTTCTCCATACAGGTTTTCTATTTGTTCTTTCTCTCGCTCTTGCCACCTACTTTTTTTTTTTTTTATCCATGGTCTTTTTCTCAACAGCGCTTTCAAGAAAACTCTTCCTCAGAAGATGAACTTGCATATACCACTGGAGAGCCAAGGTGGCAGTTCATAATTTCTTCATCTGTGCAAAGATTTTCTAAAACTTACTTTTCCTTGATTCAGCATCTTGGGATGTTGGCAATAAGGGTGGCAAAAGGCATAACAATAAAAGGCCAGATCTACTCTCCTGAGCCAAAGGCTGAAGGATTCTTGGCACAAAGGAACCACTGATACTCATTAGCAGTGCTCTGAATTCTCCCCTCTGCTCTCTGTCACCCACTTCTAACAGGAGATGTTCTGGGGATTTGGGTTACATCTATCTCTGCATTAACTATTCAAAATACATGACCCCAGGCCATGTTGGAGGGAAGAGAGAATCTAACATAGAATGAAAGCTTGCTCTTATACCTGGGAGCTGGCAGAGAGACACGAGTAGAAGCTTTTGTCAAAGTCAAATGACTTAATCGTGGAAACACGAAGTCCACAGGGTATGGAAGGGTGGTCCTGAGCATTGGTTGTAGATAGCCAGTAAGGCTTTTGCAGGAAAGAAGTCTGCTAGGATTGCTATCTAAGATGCTAGAGAGTCATATAAATGTTAGTTTGAGACTGACATGCCTATTTGTGCCTGTCCAATACTCCTTTCTTCACTAAAGGAACGGCATATTTGCACTGCTGATGCTACAGATTATCTCTTTACTGAAGCAAGCTTAAGGAATAGGAGCCTGGAGGAGATCAGAGGAAGTCTGGAGGGAGGAGCTTTTGTGAATAGATTCTAAATATCCTCATGGCAAGGGCATTAGGGCCAAAGAATGGCAGAAGCAATGTCAGAGATTATTCATATATCTGCAAAAATGGCTCACAGGGGTACCTCCTCCTGACTTCACTTATTAATACCTGGACTGCAGATAAAGCAGACTTCTCTAGGAGTGCTAGTTCAGCATCTTCTAGTGCAGAAACCCAAATAAAGTAGATACCTCTTTCTTTATGGCACTTGTTTCTGTGTATTCAAGGCAAGTGTTTCCTGCATCTGTGACAGAATAGTATTATCAAGTTAGCCTGTAGAAACACTACAGTAGGGAGTGACTTACAGCAGGGAATACAAGCCACCTCAGCTTCCATAAAGTCTGCAACATAGACTTTGGGGTAAGAGTTAATTTGTTTGTAAGTAGCTGTGCAGTCTCAGAGAGACACCCTATTTCTGGCAGGGGGGCTATTAGTTTGTGTGGGAGCAAAACTCAGCCTTTGGCTAAGTGGTGATTCTTGTTTTCTTCTAGATTAAGGAGATAACATTCCTGAAGAATACAGTTATGGAGTGTGATGCCTGTGGTGAGTTACTGAGCTGAGTTCTATGTTCAGCTGCCTCCTCCAAGTCCTTCATACCTTTGTGTCCAAACAAGTAGTAAAATGCCACCTGTGACCATCTCCCCAAAGGAAACAGCTTGTTTCACAATTATCCCAAGTGATACAGGGTAATACTCAATATTAATGATGCTTTTTTCCCCCACAACATTCTGCACGCATGGACCAGTGTTCCATGCTGTTCTCATGGTTCAACAGCAGCTGAAGCTATTACCCCTTTCCTGAGCATGGGGTGCAGAAGCAGCCTTAAAAAGCTTATCTTTCCTTCCAGCAAAACCCCAGCATTTGCTTACTTCCACTATTTCTGAAATAAGCTTTGTTAGTGGTTTTGTGACATACCACACTGTACTTCTTGGGGTAGTGTCATTCTAGTGAGGAAAGCTGCCCAACCACGTCTCCTAATAATCCAGCCCATGGCCGATGTTAGAATTGCCTGGGAATGCACACCTGGGTATCCTGTGGGATACAGTTGGCTACTCCAGAGCTGCAAGTGGAAGAGAACATCACCCCCAAGAGGCATTGCTCTGCTATTCCTTCCATCCCAGTGCTGCCACCATCCAAGCAAGGAGGTTGTTTACAGAGCATGCAGGAACCAGGATCATAGATTTTTCCCATATAAATCTTGCCCTCTGCTCCCCAGTAAATGTGTTTTTCTAGACTGGAACTTACTTCCAGTATACCTGGCTTTCAGAAAGCATGGTTCTTGGAGATGCTCTATTAATCGCCAGTACACTCAAAGGGTGGAGCAATAACCATTTCTGCATTTGGAGAGATTGTACTTCTGCTGGAAAAGAGATTAGCCAAGGCTTTTGGGACCTGCAGTACAGAAATGCATTCACCCACAGCAATTGTTTTAATAATTTGCTCATAAAACTGTCCTGAACTTTCTCTCTGTTACTTGATTTCTGCCTTCCCCAGTTGCTATTTTGCTTTATGTGTGTTCTTCTCCTGTACTCCTTACTGTAGAATTTGAGCCTCTTTTAGTCATGCATTGAACAACGTGACTCACAACAGTCATGTGCTTCTCTCATTATTTGTCAGAAAGAGAAGCGTGAAGAGAAGAGGCCTTGTTTTTAGTGAAGACTTTGCTGCTGGTGGTGGTAGAGCATTGGTTTTTGTTTTATTTTGTTTCAGGATTTTTATGTTGGGTTTTTAAGCAGGAGAAAACAGGAACTTGCCACTTAGAGTAGTGGGTGTGGGAGACTTGTGACAAATGTAGTTTCTGGGCAAGTTTATTCAGAGTCTTGAATTGGCCTTCAGTGAAGTTCTGCGTCCCATACAGATTAATTTTGTAAGTTCTCTTGTGCTATGGGTCAGCTCATGAGGATAACGACAAAAACCTGGCATGTGGCTGAAAACTTTAAGGGAAGCTGGTGTGCAGCAGTGTGGGGACAGGCTTGATGTGCTTCTGAATAGGACTGCAGTAGCATTTTATATGGCTTAGAATTTCCTACACATCACCATACTTCATGCTTAGATAGACCATATTGCTGTATTCCAGCCTAGAAGTGATGAATGTCTGAATAAGACTGATTTCTCATCTGCCAGGATGAAGTGAGTTTTCCTAGCCCTGTGGAGGTAACAGGTAGCATGTTATGCATAACGTTATGGCATGAGAGCCTTATGTGAGCCTGATGTGAGTGTATTCCTGCTACAAACCAAGCTGACCTGTTTAACATGCCTGCCTTCTACAGTGGAGATTTTGGCTGACAGCCCTCCACAATGCTTCCCAGATTTAAGCCTGTGCTGTGTGGGTTCTGCTTTAGCCAGGTGTCTGAGCCCATACTGCCAGTGAGGTGTAGCTGTAGAGGAACCAGGGAGAGAACTGATCTCTCTGGAACTCCAAAAGCAAGCATATTACAGCAACAAGGAGGGCAGCACGACATGAGTTTTGGACTGGGAGCTAAGACTTCTGGGGTTTCTTGTTTATTTTTTGTCTGCTCTGACTCATAAATCTGTCAAGCTGCTGCTTCTGGCTTCATTTTTCTCCATTTACAAAATAGAGTTACAACTGCTCGACCCTCAGAAAGGATGCAAGGAAATGGCCTGTGTATGAAGCACACTGATATCTTCTGAGACGACCTGATGATAGTCTCTGGCAGTGACGGCTCTGTTCTTAACGTTCCTCTTGTCCTCTAGGCATGCACACCGAGGCGACAGGCCCTCTCATCACCGTGACACAATTTAACAGATGCCTCCCAAACTCCTGCTTCCCTGGAGTGGCCTGCACTGAGACTGGCACTGGCTTCCGCTGCGGACCCTGTCCCCCAGGTTATTCAGGCAATGGGTCACAGTGCACAGATATCAATGAGGTAAAAAAACAAGTAGGACAGGCTGGAAGTTACAAAGCTGGCTCGCTTTTCTTGGAGCGTTGCGGGTTTGTCTTGTGGTTGTAAAGAAAAGTCTTGCAATTCCCCTAGGAGCTGAAGTTCAACAGAAACATAATTTCACTGGAAGGAAGTCTCACCCTCCCTTAAGCTCTGTTCCATGTTGGTTTTATATCCAGTCTAGCTAGGCATTTCTTTCTAAAAGATACATAGGCTCAAACAAAATAAATCTTTTGGTTTGTACCACACAGGAAGGCGAGTTTGGAAGACCAGAACAGTCCCTTTTGGTCTTACAATCTTTTGAGCTAATGGCTGATGAGTTGTTAGAGATAAGATTTATTATGTGTGGAATAGAATCAAATGCTTCCCGAATAGTCCTTTATACAATAAATCTTACCACACTACTCGTATTGCTTTACTTCTGCCTTTAAATCAAACCTTGCTAGGCAGATACTGGTTTGGTTGTTGTTTTTTTTAAAGTGTGGCATTCCATCAAGTTTACTCTCTGTGTGTATGCAAAGCTTTACTCAACCATTAATTTTGCGTGTCCATAAGACTCCTTAGTCCTGTGGTTCCCAAACCATAGTCCTTTGCTCGCTGATTAGTCCACCCAGCAACTGTCAGTGTCTTGCAAAGCCATATCACCTCTACAGCATTTCAGTTTAAAAACCTGCTGATGTTGAAAGGGTCTATAAGAGATTTTGAGATTGATGATAATCTGTTAGTCACCAAAACATGGGAACCACTGTATTAATATAATGCATCTGCCAGTACAGAGTATAAGAATTCAGTGAAAATAATAAAGTGTTGGAGAAAATAAAGCAAGCATTAATAGCAACTTCGGAAAGACAATTGCTTCCCAGAGTAGTAAACAACCAACTGCTCTGTCTTTCAAAACCAGTGTAAGAAATTATCCAGTTCTCTGGATTCAGAGACTGCCAGGAAGGAAAGTGTGAAGAGAAGCCAGCTCTTTGCCTGGGAAATTGATGTCACCTAAGAAGAATTAGTCCTGAAAGTTGGTTTGTTTTACTTGTCTGTACATATTGGGACTTGGGAGAACAACTGAGATGGGGAAGCTGCATTTTCCACTTGCAAGGAAAGCCAGGAACTTCTATGCATTTTTGTTCTATTCTTTAAAAATAAAAGTACAATAGCTGGATCTCACCCAGCAAGGCTTGCTTTGAGAGCTGCCTTCACAGCTGGCCTTGAGCGAGCCTGCCTCACAGTTCTGCACAACCTCTTTCTTGTTTACAGTGCAATGCAAACCCCTGCTTCCCGAAGGTCCAGTGCATTAACACTGTCCCTGGCTTCCGCTGTGATCCCTGCCCTCCCGGCTTCACTGGGCAAATGGTCGAAGGAGTTGGACTAGCTTATGCCAGGGCCAACAAACAGGTAAGGCCCAGAAAGTTTTCTGTCTCCTTCAGAAGCCATTAACTCTTTCCCCTCTGTAATTGTAATTTAAAGGTCTTGGAGCCCTCAAAGAAATGGGAGGGAAGTACAAGATGACTGCATTGTATTGGTGGGAAGACTGATGCAGTGAGAGGAGAGACTTGCCAAGGATGTCCTAGCACATCAACAGCAAAGCAACCTCCACTCCAAGACCTTATCTCTGCTGAATTTATGCTGGGCAGAATGTTATGTCTCTGACAGCTTTGTAGCTGTGAAGCCAGCCTGGAGAATCCTTCATACTAGGACACAGAAGAGTTGATGCAGCTACTGCCCACCCCCTCCCCGCTTCCCTGACAGCTATAGACAGATTAAAGTAAAAAAAAAACAAAAAACCAACCTAATCTTAGTATGGTTTATAAGAATATATTGCCAAAAGCAGGAATGGCATGTGGCTTGTGTTATTCAGAGAGCTGCTAGCTGGTCATAGGACGCAGTCTTTGACCTTCTTGCTCCATTGACTCTTTTCTATCCTTTTACAGTAAGGAGATACTCTGACAGCTCAGCTCAGAGCTAAGCTATTTTGCCAGGCTAAAATCTCTGGTGACTCTGTAGAGGGTGAACAGCTTGCCTGGGTCAGGAGTATTGCTGGGATCTGGCTCAAGCTTGTCTGAAGGAAAACTTTGAGCTGTGGGTCCTAGTAAGGTGTGTCAGGGGCTTTGCTTCTGCATCTAGTGATGCCCTAATTCTGTAATCATGTCATGTGGTAGCTGCTTAAGAGTGAAGTTAATGTCTATTTTGTTCTTCCTGGACAGGTTTGTACTGACATCAATGAATGTGAGACAGGTGCTGCCAGAAATTGTGTTCCAAACTCCATCTGCATCAATACACGGGTAAATATTGCTGGAAAGCCTCATGTGGATCTCTTCCCCAAGCTCTGGGGCCTCTGTTATCTGTGGCAATCCAGCTGCTGAGGAAGGTTACAGCAAAGGTTTGCCAGGACTCATGTTATAGTTAATTCCCTATTGCTTTTTCTTGCAGGGATCCTACAAGTGCGGGGCTTGTAAACCTGGCTTTGTTGGGGATCAAGTCACTGGCTGCAAGAGCCAGACAGTGAGACGCTGTCCTAATGGTGAAATTAGTCCATGTCACGAGAAAGCACAGTGCATCGTGGAGCGCGACGGGTCTATCTCCTGCGTGGTAAGGTCCAAATCTCCCTGCTTATGGGGTCTGCTCTCTCCAGTTTCCCTTGCACTGTGCTTGCTCTCCTGGGTCTGCCACTGCCCTCTCCTGGACAGCGTGCCTTCCTAACACAGACCTGCTCTCCATTAGCACCTGAGCTACGGCAATATCTCTTTCAGTGCTCTCTGGAGAAGAAGACTGCTCCTGGCACCTCAGATCCATTGTTGTTTGTTCGGGGTTTTTTTTTGCCTGAAGCGCTACAAATTTGTCAGACATGGAACATTACAGGCAGCTGAGCAGGGAGAAGCACCGTTCAGCAACCTGCTGGAGCCAAGTTTTGCTGCTGCATCTGTCTTTATAATCTCAGGAACAAGCAGAGAGCTTGTGTCTGAGATATTTAAAATCTATTTACAGCATAACTGTTTCTTCCAGACAATATTTTTCCCATAGAGCATTGTGTACCTGGATTTGCCATGTTTTGTGCTGGTTCTCATGTAAAGCCTTCAATTCTGGAGGCATATGGCCATCAGGGGACTCACCGGCAGCTTCATTTTGTTAATCTGCTGTCTTCCAGTGCCTCGTGGGGTGGGCAGGGAACGGCTACGTCTGTGGGAAGGATACGGACATTGATGGAGTCCCTGATGAGAAGCAACGCTGCTCTGACAAAAAATGCCGCAAGGTAAGATGCAGTTGTCTCATGTTTTGCTGGAAACAGTATACCAGAGGAATGCCTAACCAGAACTGGGCAATTCTGATTTGAGGGCAGGCCTTGGGTGCTGGTGAGACCCTGCCCAACCTTCAGAACTCAGGCTAAATGACATGCACAGCTTGCTAGCAGGCCCTTTGTTGCTTTTCTTTCAGGATAACTGCGTGACTGTCCCCAACTCTGGCCAAGAGGACGCAGACAGGGATGGAATTGGAGATGCTTGTGATGATGATGCTGACGGAGATGGGATATTAAATGCTGAGGTTTGAATTCTAATGCTTAAACCCTGACATACCTAAATGTACCCAGAGGTCCTGCAAAGCAACTGCCTACACCTTTAATGTGAATTTAGGGAACCTGCAGGCCACAGCATGCAATGTTTCCTTTTAATCTGCATGGTCTGAAGAATCTAAAAACAAGCAGACAGGAGAGAACATCACGGCACTGAATGGACTTTACCAGTCATGGTCCCCTGAGAGTTAGGGAGTCTCTGTCTCACTTGGTCAAGCACTGGTTGGAGATATTTTCAGGTGCTACTGGTATTCCCTGAACAGGCAGTGACTAGGCTGAATGGAGGAAACCAAGACTGGCTGCAGATAGGCTGCTGGGCTTCTCAGAGCAGCTGGTCACATACCTCAGAACTTTCATCTTTCTTATGCCGCAGTAGCATGCTCAGTGCCAAACGTTTCCCCTCAGCCAGTCCCTCTCTCCCGCAGGACAACTGCGTGTACACCCGCAACACAGACCAGCGCAATGCAGACAAGGATAACTTTGGTGATGCCTGTGACAACTGTCGCCAAGTGAAGAACAATGATCAACGGGACATTGATGGCGATGGGAAGGGAGACGAGTGTGACGATGACATGGATGGAGATGGTAAGAGCAGCTGGGAGCATCCTCAGAGAGGCCCATATATACTGAGCTAAGAACCAGAAAGCTATTCGGCACGCAGCTAGAGATCCTCACGGCCGGTACCAGCCTTCAGAGGCTTGTGCTCTGCAGGAGTAGAACTAATTTCTGATGGGATGAAGCACAGCTCAGTTCTTAAGATGCCAAGATGAGCAGTCAAGCCAGCATCCTTCACAGTTCAGCTCTTGCAGGGTTTAAAGATCTATCTTCAGGATGGTGCTAACAATTTTTGTTAGCACTCTTACTGTGCACGATCACGTCAAACCTGTGTCAGACTTAAGAAAGATGTACCATGCAAACTGATCTCAGTCCAGACAAGGACACTACTTTGTGCTGCAATTTAAATTTACGAAGAAGTATGGGAACATCCAAGTTGTTAGCAGCTACTGGCTCAAGGCAGTATGTGTCAGGGCTGTCTTCTGGGGGGGGGAAAAATAGCCTGGCTGGCTTTAGAAACAGTCTGTGCGCTAATGATGCTGTATTTGCACAAAGCCTGCTTTCCAAAGCCAGAAATCACAACTGCTGCTGGCCTGAGACACACATATTTATTTACAGAGTATTTCCAGTGCATCTAGTGCTGTTTGGGTCTGGCTACATCCTGCCAAGTAGCTCCCTGCTGGCATGATTTGCTGGTGTAGCAGGTAAATGCAGAGAAGCGGGAAGTGAAGTCATACAAGTCGCCAGTTAGATTGTTCCTGTCCTGTCTCGGGCCTTGAAGAGGCACTGTCTAAATCTTCCCTGTCAAATAGCCAAGATTAACCTTGACTTATTTTATAATTATATAGACATCTACTTTAGAAGAAAAAGACTCTGTCATGGTTTAGGGAACCGCAGACAGTTTCATCTTCATCCTCTTGGCCACTCACTCTTGCACAGATATGATGCCAGTTTGGAGCCATGTTCTTCAGTTCTTTAGCTTTCTCTAAGGAATGCAGTTAAGGACATTTCCTCTCAGGTTCATGTGCAACAGCATGCTCAGACATCCATCATGATGCAGTCTGGAGTATGTTTTAAGATCAGTTGCTGCTGATCTCTTCCATCCTCCATAGCTGCTAGGATGCAACTTAAAAGCATTTAAAATGTACACAAAAATTGAAACTTTTGCTTTACTGCATGAATTCAACTGTCCTAGATTTTTGCCATCTCTTACATCCAAAAAAGATCTTGCTGCATAGACCTTAGTAGCCCTGTTGCCTTGATGGGTCCACTTTGCATGTTTTACAGGGATCAAAAACTCAGTGGACAACTGCGTAAGAGTTCCTAACGCTGATCAAAAAGATGGTGACGGTGATGGAGTAGGAGATGTGTGTGACAGCTGCCCAACAGTCAGTAACCCAGACCAGGTAAGTAAGCACTCCCAGTTTTGCAGTCTTATGGGTTCATTGCTGTCACTCAAGACAGCGCTCATGTTATCTGCCTAAGGTGTACCTGGTAACTCACCAAGATTACCACTTGCAAATTTTAGCTGCCATCCTGCAGTGCAAAAGTACAGCCCTTGAGATCAAACGTCCTGGGGTATAGAAGAGTATGTCAGAGAGGAAGTGTTGCACTTTGGACTTCTCTCTTCCTACCCTGCTCACCTGTATTTAGAAACAGCGCTGCTTGAATTCGTCAGGGCAACTTGTAAAGCCTGCAGAAGGAACTCTCCCACTGGTGTCAGCTCTGTGTTCAATCAGAATGATCATGGCACTGTTGTCAGCTCTGTGTTCAGTCAGATCAGAAGCTAACAAACACCTCTCTTTGTTCTCTTTATTGCCTAATCCTCCTCTTGATTTATGGAAAGTTTAAATTATTATTGCTTTATTTTACTAGAAAGATACTGATCACGATCTAGTGGGAGATGTCTGTGACACCAACCAGGACAGGTGAGAGCTTGCTGCAAAAATTATACTTAGGTTGCATGAAATCTTGGGGATGGAGGGGGAAAAAGGCGTGCGTTGGCAGCTCCGTGACAACCTGGCTTGGCCTTACCCGATAAAAAGACAGAGGTGAAGGGAGGTGGAATTTTTTTCAGACCTCAAAAAAACTTGCCAGTGGAAGTATGGCCCAAAGGCTAGCGGATGTAAGCTTGCTGACAGCAGCCTTGCTTGTCATTAGCTACTACTCACAGATTTGTTCATACACTACAGCTGGAGTATTTCTGATCTATGGTTGGTGTAACTAATAGCTTAGGACTTTATAAGGCTAAAATCACCAACTTCTGCTGTTCTCGTCGAGGACCCCAGCTCCTAGAAAGGTGTTGCATGCTTATTTTAAAAGCACATGTCGGTGGATAATCTTTCCCTGTAATTTGCTCCACCAGTGATGGGGATGGCCACCAAGATACACGGGATAACTGCCCATCAGTGCCCAACAGCTCCCAGGTGGACACAGACAATGACGGGCTGGGAGATGAATGTGATGATGATGACGACAATGATGGGATTCCAGATGAGAAACCTCCAGGCCCCGACAACTGTCGGCTTGTCCCTAACCCTGGCCAAGAAGACTCAGACGGTAAGGGAAATGGATGCACGTTAGCCCTGCACGCGGGTCTTCTGTTCCTGGTGGCCAATGCATATCGGTTTCACCTCTAGAGATAGACAGGAAGCAAGACCTCCTCAGTACTGACTCGAGACAGTCCAACATCATTTTCAGATCTCAAATAACCCTGACATCAGGATCATATTTGGGAAAAGTTCTCTTCCAGAAGTGTCTACAAGTTGAGGTGTTTCTTCTGTTCACAGCATCTCTGCAAGCAAGAGAAGCCTCAGGGTTTCTCTGCAACTGACTTAAAGGAAGAGCGTACCAGTGCTCTGAACACCTCTTAACCTTCAATAGACATGGCTACCTTTAGCTGTGCTAGCCAAAAGCTAGCTGAGTAAACCTCAGGTGCAAGGGGCAGGAGAAATTAATGAAAGCTTGTTACTCCTCTTCTTCTGTTGTGCTCTCAGGTGATGGTGTGGGAAACGTTTGTGAAGATGACTTTGACAAAGACATGGTGATTGACAGAATTGATGTGTGCCCAGAGAACGCAGAAGTGACGCTAACAGACTTCAGGGCTTTCCAGACGGTTGTATTGGACCCTGAGGGTGATGCACAGATTGACCCCAACTGGATTGTCCTCAACCAGGTAGGAGACTGCTCCAGAACGGGCTAGTGAGTCAGGTGGGAACAAGCCTGTACCAAACTGGATGCAGTTTTCATTAAAAGACTCTGCAGGCTTAATGATACTGTTCAACAACATCCTAATCCTAGAGCCTTGGTGTACCTCTCCCCCGATCACTTAACAACACTAAAGTTACGTTTGGAACTATACTAATGAGTCCACATTCATCTTTCTCAGGGCATGGAAATTGTCCAGACCATGAACAGCGATCCTGGCCTGGCTGTAGGTAAGGCACTTATTTTGTCCTATTGGAAAATTATCGCTCATTAACTGCGTACTTCTCAGTGCAGCTTTTACAAGTATTTCAGACACTACTTAATGATTCCACCCACCTCCTGGGAAAATATTTTCTGTAGCAGGCAATCTTCAGATTTGGCTTAGCAAAATCCACCTCCCCCATCTGAATGGGAAAAGAAATGGATCTACATTTTGTTGTAGAATACAGAGTATTTGCTTTCCTACCAATTACAGGTTACACGGCATTCAATGGAGTGGACTTTGAGGGCACGTTCCATGTCAACACTGCCACAGATGATGATTATGCTGGCTTCATATTTGGCTACCAGGACAGTTCCAGCTTTTATGTGGTCATGTGGAAGCAGATGGAACAGACATACTGGCAGGCAAACCCCTTCCGAGCAGTAGCAGAACCTGGAATTCAACTGAAGGTAAAGCCACCATTGAAAAAGAATTCAGCAGTGGATTTTTGTCTTTTTCTTAGCTGTGCTGCTTGGACACATGCAGTGGGGCAAGCAGCTACAGTCAATCAGTCCTTTATCCAAACGTTTTACCAGTCTCTCCTCTGTCTTAGGCAGTGAAGTCTAAAACAGGCCCAGGTGAGTATCTCCGCAATTCTCTCTGGCACACCGGAGACACCACAGACCAGGTCAAACTGCTGTGGAAAGACCCTCGCAATTCTGGCTGGAAGGACAAGACATCTTACCGCTGGTTCCTGCAACATCGGCCTCAAGTCGGATACATCAGGTAAGGGGTTTACGATTTCCTTTGCACGGCTGAGTGGAAGTGTTAACACATAAAACAAGCCTCTCTAGTACAGTCCTGTGGTAAAGAGGAGGGAGTGTTGGACTGAGGAACAATTTCTACAAGGCTCTATCAGTCTCAAGTTCATGTCCTACACATGCTTATTCTCTTCTAGAGCTCGCTTCTATGAAGGCCCTGAAGTAGTAGCAGACACTGGAGTTGTCCTTGATACAACTATGCGAGGAGGCCGCCTGGGAGTCTTCTGCTTCTCCCAGGAGAACATTATTTGGTCAAACCTGCGTTATCGCTGCAACGGTGAGTTAGTTTTCAAAGTCAAATACAGGCGTTTTTGCCATTTTGCTTTCAAGATGTTAATTTGTCTTGGCTAGCCTACACATACAACTCTAATGGGATGTCATGCAGTAGCTTATTCTATTTTTCATTTCTGGTTCTACTTCTAATCTATATTTGCTTTAATCTCATCCTCCTCAGACACCATTCCAGAAGATTATGAAACATTTAGAGTTCAGCAAGACTAACCTCTGATTTAAACGTCTGTCCAGCAAAACTTGCTTTAAAAAACGTGCTCAGCTGCCCCACTATTGCCTCTGGTATAAAGAACTGTAAGTAACGTACCACTGCACTCTGCACAGCACCAAGTGTCAATGCATTATCCGGCATCTTTTCTACAACAGCAACTTTCTTTAAACGCTACGAAAACCTATTGGAACGGCAGAGGTGTAGACAGCAAGTGTGAATAGAAGCCCGTGCTGCTGTAAACACTAGTTCTCTACGCTACATGGAAAAAGATGTGCTGAGAAGCTACCTGCAATAGCTGGAATTGTTTGAGTAAGTTTAGCATGGATGATTCCCAGGAATCTTCTCCCTACTCAAAGGCTCTCGAGTGTGAATGTTGGTCTCCTTTTCAAGGCCTACTGCAAAGCAAACCCAGCACTAGTCTGAAAAGGACACAGAGAGCAGCCTATGTACAAGTTGCTCACAAAACATTTTAAAAAAGCACTTTAAGGAGAGTATCTTTGTTCTGGAATGCTGGATAATAAATACTCTGGAATATTGGATAATAAATAATAGACTTCTCCTTGGTCACGTGCATGTTGCTTTTTCCTCTTCTGAAACTCTTCCGATACGGACGTGTAACAGAGAAACCCTCAAAAGCTGAAAGCAATAGTACTGCTAGAGAGCCCCCAGCTGAATTAAGGATTTCGTTAGCAAAGGCTTTTTCTTTCAAGAACTTCCCTCTAGTTAGACTGTCCTACCTGGTTCTTGTCAGTGGCAGTTAGTTTCAGAACAATAAATGAAAGCTTTATGCTTGATTTGTCTTATGACACCGTGCCAGGACTCCCCCAGACAGACAGCCGAGGAGCTGGGACAGCGGAAGCCGTTAGTATCGTGGGTGCTCACTTGAGCTGGGAACAGCAGACAAAGGGTTTCTAGAGTTGGTAACCTGGAAAGTCTTAAATCCTGCACTACCATAATCCCCAGTCTTTTCCAGGTAAACAATAACCTAGCAGCATTCCAGTCTGCCCAAAGAGACAATAAAAGCCAAATTTTGCAAGACGCTTCAGGTAAGCAGTTCACATTAATTATACTGAAACTTCCTTATGGTTTCAGGAGACTTGCTCATGGTTTCATGAGAAAGGCAGTTCCTGTCGAATACTTAACAGTGCAGTTTTGCAAGCTAGTTAGAAGTTCCACTCTAGAATGAGGCCGTATGATAAATACCGTACACTGGATGTGCTGCTTCTGTTAAATGTTAGCAAACAAGCAAGGTGTGAACACAACTTTTCCTCTCCTCTTGGAAAGCTGATGGCAAAAGCTGCACTTTACCAAGCGCGGGTCTCCACAGCTACACGCATTTGAATTTCACATTCCGAAGGCAACAGCATAAGCAGAGATCTGCCAAAAGAACGCTAGTTTTGCTAACTGGCTCCTTTAGAGACGGTTCGCTTGCTGATCACAGCCCTTTGAGAACATCTCCCTTCGCCATTCTAAGACTGTCATGAAAATGGCCACTAAGTTTTCTTTCCCGAACAGGAAAAAAATGCAGATGAGGCAGTCCAGAGTACAATATCCCCTACACAAAATGGCTTCAAGTACTGAAGGGACCTTATGTAGCTTCCAAGAAACTGATTCCAAAGATGGATATGGCCAGAGATGGTGTGTTTCCAGGCTGAGAGCAGAAATGAACTACCTTTCGCTTGGTCACTGGAAAGTCAGGTGCATTCACTCAGCCTTGCTGCGGTCAACTTAGTTACGCTTCACACACAATACTCAACCGGAACGACAGCTTTCTCCCCGGCACACCCGTCCCTCAGGTCAGAACACTGATTGCAGATGAACCTTTCCCACAGACAAGCATAAAACCGTATCAGAAAAAGATGAATTCCATTCAAAAGAGCTAGAAATAACTGCCCAAGTTGAGGGAGTTGGTCATTCTGTCCCAGCTGCCTTAGTAACGTAAAACTTTTTTCAGCACTGGCTCTACTTACCTTGATGACCAACCTAACGCAAGATTCACTGCGGTGAAAGCTACACCCAGTTGTTGAAGTACGCGTGTACGACAATCTAATTAGGCAAGTCTGAAGATTTACACCCTCATTTTCTCTTTCAAAAATCCCGCAACTCAAACAGACAGACAAGACTCTGCTTACCCCAGAAAGCTCTAAAACAATGCAGCAGTCCAGAAACGTGACTGAAGCTCTGACTTGAGAACAGTAGAGACAGTCACCACACGTCACCTTCAGAACGCAGGGACTGCTTCTGAGGACAGTTTACATCTTGAGACTTATCAGGATGCTTTGCATCTTTTAGATCAGCTGCAGTTTCCTCTTGGAAGAGTCCTACAGAGGTCAGCTTTCATAGCTGTAAGAAGCCAATGAACCAAAATAATTGGATTTTGCTTTTTCTTTATAAACATGAGCACTGAAAACACCAATATTTCAACACTGAAAACCTTAAGTCAAAAAGCAAACAAACAAACAAACGCAACTAAGAAAAAGCTAAGCAGCCAGAGACAAAAACATTTGAACTTTTATTACATTTCATTTACAAATAATGCAAAGATACAAAGACAAAAGCCTTCACACAAAAAAGAAAAGATTGAAAAGAATGTACATTTAGTTGAGCTGCTTTTTCACATCATTTCTCAGATTGCAAACACTTAAAGCCAACTTCAGTTTTCCACTTTACCTATAGAAAAACACAATAAATAAAACTTTTATGTCGCAGGGACAACTTTTCCAGAGTTCCTGTGCCACCAACGCTGTAGCTGAATATAGGATTGCATATATCAGTGAAATAATCCACAAATTATTTTAATAGAAAAAGTTTAGCTTGTAAAGAACAGTATATTATACTGTCTCTGAAAATGCATAAATCTGACATTTTTCCCCAAGCTCAATGAACTACATAAAGTTGTTTTTAGCTGCCAGTCTGTGAGAGAAGCTGCCAAAAGCAGCTGTATTTAATTTTATTAAAATCAAACTTTCCCTTCATGAGTACTAACACATTTAACTTGCATTTCTTCTACAAGGAATCCTTCCACAGATGGGGGCTCTGTTAAGGTAAGAAGAAAAAGCATCTAAAAGTTCTAATTCCTCCCCAAAATAAAACCTCAGTATCTACTGTCTTATTAGTTAATAGCTGACTGAAATACAATAGTTTAGTTACTACGCTGTATAATGCTGACCGAAGATCGGTGGATGTGTATGCGGTATACTTAGACACACAGTTCTCTTCTGACTGTGTCAGTGCTCATGCCATGAATATTCAGGATCCAGTAAGTACAGAAAGTTTTCTTTAAGCAAGCCCTATACCCCCCCAACATTTTGCCCTATAAATATTATAACTTTTATATTTGTCATCTACTCTGCAAGGACAGAAGCTTTACCTATTTATCTTCTCTATATTTAATGTCTTGGAAATTCCAAAATTGAGCCAAGCTTAATCTTTTCCTTTCAAACGGAGGCTTGTGACATTATACATAAGCAAGGATATCTATATGAGAACTGCTTGCTTTTCCTTCTTGACAAATAGGCAGCGCAGATTTTGTTGAATTAAAAAATTGCCCTTTGTGTGGTATAATTCAACTCCATCTCTATAAGCAAGTTTAAGCCTGTAAAATTTCTGAAGGAAATGCTGACGACTCCACTACTCCAGTTGCAGAAACCAGTTCTTCAATTAGATTTATAAAGGGAGACCTTTCATCCCTTTCTTTCTAAACCACAGTGTAAAGGAGTTGGATTGAATAATCCGTAGGACACCTGCAAATGAACTTTACCTGTCACTGTACAGACACAGCAGTTCCAAAGGCAGAGAGACGGCACCCCGAGCGCCGTCCCGCGAGAGCCAACAGCACGTCCAGCGCTTTTCCACTACATCGCTTTGTACTTCGCTCCCTAAACGACCCCAGCTCCGGCTGCCTCGGCAGCCAAGCCCTGCCCTACTCGCACAGGTTTAGTCGAGACTCCATACCAAACCTCTTACCACCAGCTGAAGCCTCACCCGAGGCTTCCCTTCACCGCTACTCAATTACGACAATTTAAGCTTATCGAGGGAAGAACTTCTATTGCACGTCGAAGGAAAGAACTGAAGGGTGGATGAATCTGCACAGGTCTCAGACTAATCTTTAAAGATTTAGCAAAATTTCCATCTGGTGGAGAATAACATTCCCAGGGGCAGAACACACATTTCCCCGTAACTCTGCATTTTCCCAGTTCAAAATCTCAACCGCAATGAAAAAACTCTCGGCTTACTTGCAGAATGGGGCACCCTTCGATAGATTTTAAAGCTTTATCCGCACGAGGCTGTAACTACATTCAATACAGAAAATTTGGAGGGATCAGAGCTTATAGCCTGGCAAATTTACACCCGATGCACTTGCGGTCCCACAGCGGTTCTACTAAAGCGCGGTTCAGAGACCAGCGGCCTCAAAGCAACGCGACCCAGAGCAATGCCCTCCCTTCCCTGCGCCACAGGCATCACCTCCCAAAGGAAGCGGGAAACACCGGCTTTGGAGACACTGAAAAGAAGCGAGCGGTTCTGCTCCTGCGAAAACCCAGCTGTCCGGGCCTGGGAAGGTCCGGCCCTCTGCAAATGACCAAAAAGAGACGCAAGCGGACTCGGTTCAGGACAAGCCGCCTCAGGAGCCTTTACGGTCTCCGACACCGAGACTTGCAGTTCTCCAGCAGAAGCACCAACTCTTTTGGCTTTGTCTCATTTTCAGAGACACTTTGGAGAGCTAAGTGACACCTCCTTTGTTCATTAAGTGTGTTAATATACGGCTCAAATACAGCTTCCATTTGAAGAACATAAATTTCACAAACGAGCAGGGAGGGAGGTTTTGTGAGCGGTTCTGCACTCTCTCGATTCACGTGATGAGAGCATCTGTCGCAATCTCAGTTCTGTTTTGTCCCAATTTATTTATTGTAGGATTCTCTCCTGTCCAAGGTAGACCAGGAGATGAAATCAAGGTACGATTGGAGTTGTTTAACTGTGTGTTGTCCCCCCAGCCTCTCAGGGTTTTGAAAACATTGAGCGGAAGAGTCGAATACCGTAAGACAGCAACTGCCACCTGCCAGCATGTTCAACACCCACCAGTTCCTCACGCTGCAAGGCCCACTTCACTCTGACTCATCCACCACACGACAAGAAGAAAACTACTATCAAACGAAATCCTGATCCAACATAGATTAAACCCCAACAATTTTAAGACCCACAAAAGCCGTGCTAACACCAACGTGCCCGTTTCACTCAAAGCCAGGGCACGTCTGTCCGAGTTCCCTGCGTTAACCCAGACGAAGATCCCTCCCCGGGAGGTTTCTGCCACACCGTTACCAGCAAACTAATCCAAAGGTAGCTCAGGTCTACTGCAACTAAAGCAAATCTCAAGTTCAGGCCTAGACTCCTACAGAAAGCCACCGTCGTTACCGAGAACCCCGTTATCGAGGAGGAGGAATCCTTACGCCAGCTCGGAAAACGCCGTCCCTTCTGTACATGGATAGAACTGTTAATTTACAACGCGGCTATCGGAGATCAGTAATTAATGTTCCCATTGAGCAGACCTACCGCTCAAACTATTTGTTTCAGTTTTGAGCTCAATAAAAAGAGCCTAGAACCAGTGACAAATTAAACGCCAACACGTCCACACTCCCAAACAAACCGCTTTAACACGTGCCCGTCTGCAACGGCAGATCCCAGCTTCCTAAAAACCTTAAGAGATAAGGACGGGAAGAAAACATGAACTTATCCCTAACGTTGTGCAGTCCCGTACGTGGCTCCTGCAAATACTACAGTTAGTTTTTCTGCTGACAGCTTTATCACTCTTGCCTGAACACATCAACAGCCACCACGGGGAAATACTGTCTGCAAATTAAAAAAAAAAAAAAAAAAGTAGCAGTACGTGGAAGTTGGTATAGGCTGAAGGCAGGCAAAATTAAGGAGTAAAATCGTCTAACCTGTCATCTCCACTCCCATCCTATCATCGTGCTGCGAGAAAACGTCTGAAGTATTGTCATTGTTTAGAGCGGTGTCTCGCCTGCGTGACGGCGGTGACAGAAATACCTATGGCAAGCAAAGCATCTCGGCAAACACAGAGATCCTGCGGTGACAGGTCCCCGGTAGCTGCTGCTGACTCGAGTCAGCGATTCCCGAGGCGTTCGCTTTGGTTCCAAGGACTGAAGTTCTGCCAGTGCTGCAGTGGGTTCTGCATGCGCTTCGCAGCAGGACACTGGAACAGCTTCAGGGTGCGACTGCATCTCCAGAGCTCGCCCGTCCCTCCGCACCGGAGGACACGATCTCCGCACTTGCCAGGAGCCCGCGTAAAGTCTCGGTGCGCCGACAGCCGGCGGTTCGGATGCTCCCCTGCCCTGCTGCTCGGCCACGCCATCGGAAATAGGGACAAGCGGCCGGATAAACTCAAAGCAACCAGCTACCGATGGCCGAACCGATACTGGTGATCTGCTACCGCGGTCCAGCAGGCCTATCGCGACAGCAAATGGCTGGAGACGGGTCAAGAACCCTTCGCATTTTTCCCTTTATCTCTTAAAAAAAAGACGTGTCTCTTGCCACAGGGGTTTTCTGCCCCAAATTATGTCGCCTTAAAGCTGAACCGATTACGAAATTAAAACACAATCAACAAAACAGGACCTTCGTACACACCGGAAAACACCAACGTTAGATCACTGTGATTCAAGCAGAAAACGTACATCAGAAAATTCAACACGTAGCAGTTACTTTATTCTCCTGTAGCTACTTAATGGCAAAATTTAAAGTAAAACGAACCAAGATAAAACAAAGCAAATGCTGTTGAGGCATTTCCCTGCCTGCTATTTAGTTACAAGACGACACGTGCAACCTTAAAGACGCAACGGGTTAAGCTGGTTACGAGGAGACAGCGGGGGTCAGCTCACAAGTAGGGAAAAGCAGCCCCCAACTGCCGATGCGACGGCACCATCTTCTCCAGAGCCCAGCCGCGAGAGCCGCCCGCTCCTCCCCGCCGACACACGGCAACCAAGGGACCCGCCGCCAGCGCCGCCCGCCGTTCCACACCCAAGATCACGCCGACGCAATGCGCGTCACCGCGACGCTGTTCCCAGACAAAATACATCGAGGCAGAACAGATTTTGCCGTGCTTGAAACCCGAGGAGGGAAGGATCTACGTCTGCTCCAAACACCAAACCGCAGGCGGGAACTCAAACTACCAGGGACAACCAGGAGCACCACACCGGGGACGGTTCCCCGCCACGGGCCTCGGTGGCCGTGCCGCAGCTTAACCTGAAACACGGGGTGCAGGCACCTGCTCTTGCTCTTCCCTCTTTGGTCTCGTTACCCGTGACCCTCAGAAATCCACGGCGCGCAGACAGACGCGTCGTTCTTTCAAAAGCAGAAAACCTGCAACGGATAAAGAGCAGCGGGATCTTCTACAAAGCATCTGCGCTGCCCGGTTTGGGCACCGTGAGGTGAACTGAGAAGAGATTTTCACGGCTGGTCCAAAAGACGGCCGTATTGGGTTTCTTTACAAGAAAGGGGGACGCGTACGGATGGATTTGGAAGGGTCAGACAAGGCTCTTCGTAGGCGCTACGCGGTTACCGGCGTCAAAGTGTCACGTGAGACTCCAATCACGTTTCAGACGAGCACTCCGTGCTACTTGGAGTTAAGATATTAATTACACAGCTGCATTTTCCTTCTGTCCAGATCCTCTACGCTGTGGATTTGCTTCCCTTTAGGCTTTCTACTACGTAGTTTTCCGCAGCTGCCTCTCTGACAGCCACAAGTCCATTTACCGAAGAAAACAGTAAACGTATTTTACCCCTTCAGGCCTTTATTTTGATAAAATTGGTCAAGCCCACAGAAGGCAATATACACCACAGTTAAAACCACCCCCCTCCCCACCCCCAAATAATAAAATAAATAACACAAATGAATATAGTATGTAATGTAGTGTTTTGTTTTGCAGTATAGAAATTCCACACAATGATTCTGTTTAAAAAGGTAAAAATGATTTATAATACAGTTATAATGTCATCATGGTGCCCGCATAGAAAACTGACATGCAATCCATGCCTACACTGCGCAGTATAAATAAAACGCAACTAAAAATACAAAGAACAGGAACACTACAAATTTTTTTTTTTTTTTTTTGCTTTTTTGTTTTGTAAAAAGAACAGACACACGTAACAAACGCTACCTGCGCTTTCACATTGCCATCACAGTGACGGGGGTTCCGTTTTTCAGAGGAATAAACGCTGGGTTTTTTCTCCTGAAAGCAGAGCGTACATCGGAACCTACGGGGTGAGGAGGGGGCTTTTCCTCTTCCTTCTTGTACAGAGGGGGTTTCCAGGGCGAGTACCATGCTCAGTGAGGGGCAGATCTCAAGCCTTAATTATCGTTGCTACAGAAATCCAAGCTTTTATGAACACGCAGAGTCAAGACCTTATTTCTGAGGGCAGTTGAAACGATTCTGTAAGTTATCGGCTGCTGCTTTTATGCAAACTCAGAGGGCAGCTCGCTCTTTTCATCCATCAGCGTTCTTGTCGCATGGGTTCGCACCAGGGTTTCTCAGGCACGCTTGTTCAAAAAATTAATGAAATTTAAAATAAGGTAATAAAATGTACAAATAATTAACAATTTCTGAAATTAATTTGCAGCCTCTTTCTGGAAACCTTTTCCCCTCTTTTAAAAAAAAAAAGAAAGGAAAAAAATAAATCAGTCAAAGGTTCTCTGTACAGGAGAGGTTTTGCACAGTTAAGGATCGCTGGCAAAGTGTTCACCGACATGCAGAAGCAGTAGTGAGCCGAGAGGTCGGGCGCTGCCCGCGACAGGCGGCAGAGCGACCTGGACTCGGCCTGTGCAGAGTCATTGGAAAGAGGATGCAGATACTATGTACAGTGACAAGAGCCTCCCCCTCCCGCCCAGCGGCGCGGCAGCGACCCGCAGAAGTGCCGGTTTTCTTTTGAAAATCACAGTATTTGATACGCCGACGGTTTATTCCGATTATTTCCCCATTGTATTGGCAAATGCAACAGTCTAGCTTGGGAACTTCTTAATATATATCTATATATATCTATAAAAACACATGTCGTAGGGAGGGGGAGGGGTCACTCAGCAGGTATGTTTGGACAGTGACCCTTTGAGACACCAGACAGTTTCAACGTCATTTAACTGAAAAAGTTATAAATAATACTATTTCTTTTTTTTTTTTCCCTTTTTTTTTTTTTTTTTGCTAAGTGGTGTTTTTTCTTTCCGCTGCTCTTTCCTGGACGGGAAGGGCTGACCGCTCCCGACAGCTCTCGCCCTTACACGCACAACTTAAAATGAAAACAGCGCCACTCAATTTTCAAATAAAATCAGATTACTCGTTCAGAAAACACCGGGGATCTGCTCCGTGTTTACATTTGACAACATTACAGATTGGTTTTGCTTTAAAATCAGCCTTATGCATACATATGTTACAAAAACATACATTTTAAGGGGAGAGGGGGAGAAAAATCCCTCTCAAAGTGCAGCTCCTGCACGGTGCTGTCGGGAAACCGGCCTTCCGGGAAGCAACATGCAAGAGCTGTTGAAATAACTGCTCGGGTTCTCAAAGGGTCGGTTCTAAAAGCAGCTTTCGCCTGCCCACGAGCGGGGCTCACGAGATGAAGCACATCTTGTCACAGACAGCCGTCATCCGCTTCCCACGATGACTTCGTCTTACTCCTTCCCACTCCCAAAGCAGCCTTCCCTGTTTGCCCCGCACGAAAGGAACAAAACCCGGATTTCTCTCAACTAGATGGTCCCTAATTTTGACACAGTTGCATCCAGACGTGTTATTTTTAAATTAAGGCCATTTTAAATGTCTACTTACAAGTCTAATAAACAAGATCTCTTATATACACATGTAGTTTAAAAAAAATTAGAAGGTAGCATTTAGCAACAGCTCCCTGTAAAAGTCTCCAGTGAGGAATCTCATCTCCTACTTGGATGCTTCATTCTGGAGTGACTCTGGTTTTAAAAAAATAGATCACAAACAAGAATTTACATGCATGAGAGTCATTCGAACGAGAGCGCGATACAGACAGAAATCCCGTCGAGGAACTACGTGAACTGCAAGAAGCGTATTCAACTCACACTGTACCTGGGGCTGTTTCAAAGCAAAAGGACTCCGAGTCACCTGTGCCCAAATTACTCCCGTTCTTTTAGGGTATCCTCCTGTTCGAAGCTACCTTTTTTTTTTTTTTCCTCCTTAAATTGAAAAAGCATTAGCAATCTGAAATAAGCAGACACCGGGAGTTAACACGTACTACTGGGCTTAAATCCTGACAAAGAACGCGTTCAACAAAGATGCAGGATAACCTTTCGATTGCGTGGGAAGGAACAAAAAAGACAGAGGTAAGCGAAGAGATCTAAGGAAAAAAAAACAGTTTTAGTGCAAATGGTCAACTAATGGCACAAATGTGAGCAAACAAGCACCCAGATTAGAGAGATCCCAACAACGATTCTGCTCAGCAGTGTTTGCACGAATCTCAGGACGGCGTCCCGCCGATTTCTGGAAGCACACAGAAACCTAGTATAACTCATTAAGGGCGGCCCCGCTCCTCTGCAGACCTTCGTTATCGCTTGCTGAAAACAGCAAGGAAAAAAAAAAAAAATCTTTCTGGAGGGCAATGGGACAGGGAGAAGCGCCGAGGGGTTTGTTTGGGGTTTTTTTTGCTTGAAAGTCGTGACAGCTGAGAAAGAACGGACACGTTTTTAGCCAAAAAGTAAAATCCAGCTGATGCAGACCGAGTTGAAAGGGAGCAGATGGGGAACTACCGTGCCAGAGGGGGGAATCGACAAAACACAACTCATCTTGAAATGCAACTCAAACGGCTCTTTTATTGAGGCTATATTTAACAAAGAGAGATGTGGATGTTCAGCCCCTACTGCACGGAAATGCTTTCCTCTAGCGGGTATTGGTTCATCTCGCGTTCAGGCTGTTAGGCGCCGTGTAATTTTTAATTTGTTAATAAGACTCAAAATGATGTTAATGGGTAACTTCTACTGAAGAGAAGGGTCACGTACTTAGAGATTCTGTTACTGTGCAGATTAGGGTGTAACGAAGACAACGTTTTAGCAGTGCCCCTGGCAATTACTAGAAGCCTGTTGGGCTCTTGATAAATCTTTAAATGCATTTTCCAAATTTGCTAAGAGTCCCAAGCACAGAGATGTGGGAACCGTCGCCAATTCGGCCGTGCCATTTAAGTGAACCCACCCATTCGGACTCAATGGGCGGTTTGGGGTTTTTTTTTCAATCCGCCATTGATAAAGTGTCAGTCACCGGTCCGCTGTACTGCAGCGCAGACTGTTAACAAGGACTAACAGAAATAGTCGAGTCTAAATTTAACAGAATCGCAGGCTGTTGGAGGATACAGTACTGTTCACTGTGGTGCAAGCTATTTTTTCCCCAGGGTGAAAGACGGAATATCTAAGTTCCTGCCACCCTATTTTGACTATATAAAAGGAAAACATCTAGACTTGCCTTAGGCTTCCTTACCTCTGCTCAACACCTGTTTAAAATTCCAGTTAGTTAAAAATACCTATATATATAATATATATAATATATTTCTGGAATAAAAACACAAAAAAGATGTACTGTACAAGTATTATGTAGAGTGCTTCAATTGGCTGTATGTAGTTTAGCTACTTTCCTAATATCCAAATACTTAAATAAAAAACAAAAAGATCATAAATAATGGTAACAGAATAAGTAATGAATAAGAATAAAAAATAAAAAATACTCATCATGATTTGAGCCAGGCATTGCTATAGAAATGCCCTTCCTGTTGCCCAGGAATCTCTCTCAAAGCAACATTAGACATACGCTCTGCGGGTTAGTCTCCTCTGTTCTTTTAGCTGCTTTAAAATGTTCCGATCCTTCCTCTGTGCGAATCAAGTAATGAATTATAGTACTTTTTTGTGTGCTCAGAAATGCTCTTTCTATATATGTATACATATATTTATAAATATATATATTACATATATATTTTTTAAAAAAAAAAAGCTTTGAAAATAGTGTTTACAGTTGCCTTTTTGGACTAGCCGGCTACAAAAGGCCATTGGGCTGCCGGGCTGCTTTTCCGCTTTGCCAAGTACGCGAGTTTGCTCAGGGCATGAGAAGAGGCGGTGGGTGCAGGACGACAGTCAAGGAAACGAACCTGAAAACAAACATGGCATATCGATAAAGGAAGAAGCGTTTTACTCTACGAAGCAGCTGTCACAAAGCAGAGTGAAAACCGCCGCAGCCCCCCCGCCCCTCCCAGAGGGTGGCAATGCAGAGATCTACTTTCGAATCGGGGGGTGAGGGGAGAGGGGGTCGGCGGTGGCACTTCCCCCTCCCCGTCTCAAACGGCAGCCGACGATTCGGTAGGTTAGAAAGAATCTCTTTACCCTTGGCTCTGAACCTTCCTCGCCTGCCCCAAACCAGCCCCCTTCTAGTGCAAAGGATAAACGGACAACTTAACGCTGGAGCTTTGGTGGGAGGAAGGGGGGGCTCTGGAGAGGAAAAGGCTGATGGAAACTCCTTACTCATTAATGGCAATGAGCGGATAAGGGGTGAAATACGGCGCGACAGGGAGTAGGGGTCTGCAGCGCTGCAAGCTTAGAACGACAAGCTTTACTCATTGTACATGTTGTACAGGACAGAGCTACTGCTCTCAGCAGCTCCTGTTCTGACACGACTGACCCATCGGACTCTCTAGTTCGGCTGGGCTCCAGGAACAAGCGTCATTCCCACGCTCCTGGTGTCCACGCTTCACAGCCGGTCCATCCTGAACGTGTCCTCTGTGGCGGGGTCAGTGAGGACCATGTCTGGGTCATTCAGCATGTGCAGTCCATCCAAGGTTAAAGGGTCAATTTTGAGTTCATCCAGAGGGAACTGGGAATCCGTATCAAAGCTGACGTCTCCCACTCCTGCCAAAGAGCTGGTCAGTTCTTTTGATAAGCTGGGAGGAGATTCTCCTGTCACTGCAGGGAAGAGGAAGGGAAAGGTGTCGGTAGGACTTAGCAAATACCCGTTCTCCAGGCAGATGAGTCATAAAACAGCTTGCAAAAATTCTGGAATAATTTCTTGAACTAAGGCTGAAGTTCAGACGAGAAACATCTACCCTCGTTTCCAGCCGGATGACTTACAGATTTGTCAGAGCATTTCAAAACCACCTAACGGCCTAACACCAAACAACACTCACATACACATATTTGGGGGCCACAAAGCGGAGTCACTTCAGTCTCTTTTCTCCCCCTTAGGTTTAGGAGCAATAACCTTAATTTCCGTGATTCTAATCAGCAAGAGTCCTTGGCTGAACTATGGATCGAACTACAGGTTTCTCAGTGACCCGCGCAGAAATTGTTTCCAAACGTCCAACCGTGACCAGATTCGCTACCATATGTGACACTAAAAAACCCTTTCTTGGCAAGCGCGAACGGAGCAGCAGAGGAGGAGGTGCGGCTTTCACCGCCTCTCCCTTGCTGTGACAGAGGATCCAGTAAATTCAGAGGCAGGGAAAGTCTGTAAGACAATTAGTGCTGCCACCGCAGCTCTACCTGTTTGCTGGGATTCAACGAGAGCCGTCAGGCTCGCCGGCACACGGGGAACACGCCAGACCAGTAACACGAACATTTACACAAGGCGAAACAAAACCTTCAAAGGCAACGATATCCTTTTCCTTTCTTGGCTCACTTCTAACACTGCACAATGAAGAGTAACACTGACACTGGGATGGTTTTACTTGTCAGTTAATGATTTTTCTTACCTGTAAGAATGATGTTGGGGATGTTTCCATGGCTGGAGTAATTCAGCTGCTGCGAGTCCTGCAAGCTGCCATGACTGCCGGTAAGTCCCATCATGGCTGCCTGGGAGTAGTTAAGGGTGGAACAAGGGCTGTACAGGCTGTTGGAACTAATGGCGTTTTCTATCATATTAAACTGTTCAAGCTGAAGACCAAGGCACAAAGGAATTATTACTTCTAACCATCAGGAAATACAGCAAAACAACTTACAAAGCTCAAGTACGGGAAGTAATGTTGAAAGAGACAGGCAAACAAATTCATCTTTAGGTTTTGTTGATCAAAATATGGTCTATTTTCACTTAACTTTCCAGAATAGTTTACTGCCAAATTCAGAGTGCAGGGGAATGAGGAGAGGGTGGGTGCAAAAATAAAATTGTTGCTTTAGGTAGTGTAAGAAGAAAAGAAAAGGTAGTTTTAAAACAAAGTAAAAAAACCCCCATAATTCATGCTACTAACTCAGGTATCTGCCCATCAAGCATTGCCTCTCAGAAGCTATCTTATTTTTTCCTGCTACCAGAGCATATTTCACAGTTGAATGAATCAATGCCAAACTAGCGTTAGCTGGCCAAACTAACGAAGGCATGGGTCTGCTTGCTGGGTTTTGGTACCACGCACGAGTTGTTTGCCAAATTCAGGAGTAAATATTGTCACCACCTACAAGTGAATCCTTCCCAAATGCAACTATGGCCAGAAATGTGGGGTTTTAAAAATCTATTTTCACTATTTTTCATCCAATAAACTTGGCAGAACACCTTTAAAAACATCTGCTACAAAGGCTAAGAGGGAGGAAGGGGAAGGAAGAGTGGGGGGAGGAAAAAAAAAAACAAAACAGAAGAAATCCCTGAGTATTGCAAACTCAAAATAACAGAAGTAAAACTATATGGACAAAATGTGATCTCACATAAAATAATCAGAAGTTGATCTATATTTATTTTAAGCTGAAAGTGGCCGAAATACAGCTGAAAATCTGAGATGAATTTGCTCACCTGATGGGATAGGGCATTAGCCTGCCTAGCTGTCATCTGCTGATCATAATAGGAGTCACCAAATACACTCCCCAGAATGGAAGAATGCTGAAAACAAAACAGAGTCTTTATGGTGCAAAAATCTCACAGACAGACGTACCCACGGTGTGCGAGCGACTCGAGCCTTCCAACCGATTCTTCTCAAAGTTAGTTAGCAGTGCCCTTTATTATTAACAACCACTAACCATCAGCAGATTCATAAAACATTCAGCATTTCCCTCCAAGACACAAATCCTTCCACGTTACGCTGCCTTTCAGTAAGCACAAAAATACAGTCAAGTAAACCAAACAAACTTCCTCACGGAGGACATACAACATATAAAACTTCTGATTTATGAAAACAGACGAGTGCGCTAGGTAACACGAGAAATAAAATCACTCTGCAACTTCAGCTGTTTTGTGAACTTTTTTTTTTTTTTTTGTGAAAGACAAACCCCACACAGAATTAAACTGCACATTAAAACAAAATGCAATGCAAAGCTGATCACCGGCACGCAGGTAGTGACTAGCTCACTGTCTCGGCAACCTCGTGTTCACGGAAGAGCCAGCTTCACTGAGACAACAACATGCCAAAATAAAACTGACATTTTGAAGTCATTTCACTTCAGCTGCAGATCAGAAAAGTTAACGAGAAAGCCCGGTAAAGGACGTTATCAGCAGTTCGAAGGCAAGAATCTCAGGAGGAATTCCTCAGCCTTGCTAATTTTACTGTCCCTTCTAGCACGACAAGTGTTTATCAGTTCTTCTCCATCATTTATCTATTATTCTAAAGGTGACCAAGAATTTGAGGTCAATGTTTTAATACTATTCAGTACTGTCCCACAGAATTGCCAGATATAAAAGAAATCAGAGAGAGATCACTTCTTATTTAAAACTGCCACAAATTCTGATACTCCAGGCTGAGAAAAAAAACATCTACTGACAAAGAGAGTATCTATAAAAGATGGTGTCTATAAAAGACAATTTGCATGGAGAGTTTGTATCAATCTTGGGGGAAAAAAAACCCCAATACCTTGCATAGCATTTTCCAGCTGGTTTATCTACGCGTTAAAAGAGGAAGTTTTCTCTTTTTCTGGTTTTTTCTTTTTTCTTTTTCTTTTTCTCTTTTTCTGGAGAAAAACAAATTTTCTCCTTAAAAACCTAAGCAGCATTAAGAAATTAAGCAAAAGCCTAGGAAATACCAGAACAGAGTTACACCTGCCACCACAGTTAAAAGCACTGAACACAGACAAAGATTAAGATATTCAAAAAACCACAGGATGATGTCCACAACAGTGAACATAAAAATTTCAGCAAACATCACATTTTAAACATTCTCCCTCCTACATCAGTAGCACATCTCAGCGCAGCTTATTGGCAGGTTGCATGCAAGGAAAAGAATGGAAGTCTTGTATAAAAAAAAAAACCAAAACACTAAATTGCCCACAACCTCCGTGAGAGGGGACTACCAGGAAAGAAGCAACAAGATATTCTTTTTAAAGCAAACAAAAACCTTCCCACCTTCAGCCAGAATCCTCGGCTGTCACATTATATGGATGCTTTTGGAGAAATGTGGCATCAAGGGAGGAATTCACAGCCTGAGAACGAGACTCTGTGGGGGAAGGTGGCCGAAAGTTCAGCACATGCTGCGCGTGCTACAGAACTTGCTGAGCAGATCCTGTTTGATCCAAGAACTGCTCCGAGCGTCACTGCGAAGCGCTTTCCACCGGCTGCATGCGAGGGTGTGGGTACGGTTTGAATGCACTTGGAGAAGAGAGAAATTTGCTGCAGAACAGCGCTGCTGGATAACGTCAGAGCACTGGAAACACGAGCCTCGCGTTTAAAGTACGATACCGGCAGAGTCAGAAAAGGTAGTAGACAACTGCCTCCAAATCTGTATCAGAGAAGATCATAATGGCAACTTCTCAGTAAGAAATGGTTTAAGTAAATGAAGCCAGCTCATCCTCAAGACTGATTAAATGGAGTCTGAGCCAAGAATAGGGGTTTATGGACAAAAATAAGATTTTGAGTCACTTTTCTGGGCATTTATGATCTGTCACAGCAATGACCACAGGACAAGAATGACATCTTCGCAGCTTAACACCCTACTCAATGCCCTCCTTAGAAGCAGGTAAAAATGGAAAATGGTTGTAATTGGAACCAGTCTTCCAATTTATCATCTGGTCCTCCTCAAAACTACGGTGGCTGCTCTATCCCTCGCAAAAGACAGGGCTACGAGGAAGTTATCAAACATCACAAGCCAGAGTCACGTTACACCTGACAAGAGAAAAAGCAAAGCGCTACTTAAATAAAAAACCCCACGCTTTTCTTTAAACCACTGATCTCTCACTGGCTGCCCAGTCACACTTTGATCAACTACTCAAACTCCACATTATTCAACCTGCTGCACGTGTTACTTTCTTCTAAAAAAAAAAAAAAAATACGGAGTCAGAACCTAGAGCTAACTCAAGCAAGCAGATCAGGACCAGCCAAGCTTAACTCTATCACGGGGAAATCATTCCCATCTTAAGTGGCAGGCACGGCTTCAGAGCTGCATCAAGTTTTATAACAACTTCTGACGAAAAAATTGCGCTTCAGGATGTCACATACTCGACGTGAATCAAAGCCAGTTTGGACTGGCACTAGAAATACAACTGCAATTTGAGAGGCCCAAAGAGGATCGAGGTATTTTTTTCCCTTAACTTCTGACATTTCATTTTTACAGGAGCTTTTCAGAAGGAGGGCAAAACCTAAAATCTTTGCATTTGACTAAGCATTATTCCCGTCCTAAAAAGTTTGGGCAACATGAAAAATAATAAGCAGGAGACCAAAATCTATTTGTGCAAGTCTATGTTAGCAACTCCTAGGAAAACATACAAGCCCATATTTATTCCTCAGCTCTGAAGTATACCTGTTATTACATCTGTAAGCACTGAAACTCCCAAAGGAAATGAACTGGAAATGTCATTACTTCAACACTTCAGAGCCCTAGAATAATTTATCGACAGCCCTGTGAAAAACATCTTGCTAACACCATCTCCTCCAGAAACACTAGATGAGGTCTGTTTTGTCAACAGTACATCTTCTTGGGTTAATGATGTGGTGACTGCAAGGAAAAAAAAAAACCAAACCACAAAACCCCTGGCTTGAATTATTAATCTAAAAATACATACCATATTATCCAGTATACAGCCATTCTACTAAAAAAAGCAGATTTCTATCTAATTGGAACAGTACGCCAGGTGTTAGAGGAGAAAAGCGAAGTAGTAATAAACAAGCCATTGTCAATGAAAAGCCATGCAAACACAAAGCTGAGAACTACAAGCAGAGCTTTTCAATTCGTGTTTGAACAGGAAGACCTTCATATAACAAACACACATCTAAAACACGAGAGCAAATAGATGTGGAAAGATGAAAAAACAACTTCTGGTGAATGAACCGTATGTGATAAAAATCAAACCACAGATTTCTATTTTTAGAGCATGTCACTCATCACACTGATAGGCTGCAGAACGATTTAACCTAAAATTAATCAGGGAAACAGGAGCAAGTGGAGGACGCCTACCCGGTCACACCTACTTTATTCCACTCTAGTCAGCCAGTGCCAGACTGTTCCACAATGGGCATATTCTGCTGTTGGAACCAATCTGCCTTTACTCTTGGCAGATTACACTCTAATGGCTCCAGCTCTTTGGGAGCTGCCCCCATAATCACAACCAACCCAAATTTTTCTTCCGAACTGTTTTTTCTTCCCCCGTTGCTTCTCTCCATTGCAACCACCACCACAGATACCTCGCTCGCCACTACTAGCTTTTGGTTCATTGACAGAGGCAGGAAAGCTGTCTCATTTTTCATTTCGCAAAAATAAAGAACTGTGTGGGTATTTTTAAGAGGCCAATATTAAGTTAAGTGGTATTCATAAACCTTCTTCCTTTTGCATGTGAGTTATGGTGTCCCACTTGAAAACAGCAAAGCCTAAGCAAGAGTTTACAGGATAAAACAGGCCCGGCAGGAAAAATTAAAGTCAAGTGCGTGCTCCACTGGGGAGTGCTTGCTGCACTCCAGTACTCTGGACTGACCAGTGGCAACAAGCCTGTGGATAAAACCAAGAAAGAGTTTTTGAGAAGTCAAGGGGGAAAGAAAATAAACACAAAAATCAAAATCGGATGCGCTGCCCAAATGAGAACTGGACCTGAGATTTGCAGCAAGACTGGCAACAGCTTTGCTCTACATGACAGCCTAGAGGGGTAAGTTTGCTTGTTTTCTTTGAGCCACACACAGAACACAGCAGAACTGGCAGAAGCAGGCAGAAGAGATAGAAGTTAAGAAGCAATTAAGCAAGGGTTAAGAAAATCCAGACAGTCCTGACACTCAGATCTATTACTGAGCTTACCAGTGACCTGTCTCTGGCTAATGGCAAGGAGAGACGAAGCTTCTGCTTTGGAACCATGAAGGGGCAGCACTTATTTAGATAGGATCCTCCTTACAGCCTTAAATGTTAAATGATGAAACAGAAAATGTCTTTTCAGATTCTGTTGTGATGCTCTGGAAGAATTTCCTGCACCTCGTTTCTACAGGTGGGATTTAGGAGAAGGGCAGCCATATGGAGCTATTTTAGCAGCATCAGATTATTTCTGTGCTGAAAACTGCCTTGTTTTTAACTGTCTTGCTGCTGGCAGATAAAAATTCCCCTTCGTAGGATTACACACACACCAAGCTGTGACTTGCATATAGGACATGTGGATGTATGAGTATATACATACACAGGAAGAAAAACCAGCTAGCATGCAAGAAAGCATCTTTAGTAACCCATTACTTGCAAGCCACAAGATAAAACTGCTCATTTTAAGAGCATTTTCTCCAGTGTTTTCTTTCCAAGTGTACATTCCCATGCAAAAAAAGGTCCTGATGTAAATGCATTTGGCCACACAAGGGATGTTTAGTGCCACAGGAGTTATCCTGCTGCAGGAGGCACTGAAGTTTCCCTCTCTCTCTCCCATGCCCTCCCAACCTTATCCGTCAGCTCCTACACGATATTGCTAATTGAAAGGGGTCTACCTGGAGGTTCTGTCCACGGTACACCCCAAAGAAATAACCGCGTTTTAATAGCGTTCAAATAGTAGCTTTGATCAATAAAAAGGCAATTCACCAGCTATTGAAAAACTCTGGAACTGAATGAAACTGCAAACAAGATGAGACATCAGTAATGCATGAGGCACATACAATTACAGTGAGACAACTATGGGTCAGTAATGGAGAGACTCAACTAAAAACAAACACAAGAAGCAAGGCCTGTGGAAGCACAGAGTCCCTTACTTGAGGGGAGCTGCCAGGAGAGAAGCCTTGATTGGAGACAGGAGAGGTGGGAGACTGGTTGGCTGGGGATCCAGCATTACTGCGGTACTGCTGGAGTGAAGCCTACAGAACAACACAGAATTAAAGACCATGGGATTGATGGAAGGTTGGAAAATTATAAACTTCTGGCGTCTACAGCTCGAGGAAGCTGGGAGAAACCATCCTCTTCAGCAATTCTTGGCTATGTATGAAGACACGATTACTGTGAACAATGCCGCAAAAAGGAGAGAGTTAAGAGATCAGCGTGGCATGGTCTTGTCTGACTGAATGGCTGAGAGCAGGGCAGTGCTGCTGTACAAGCAAAACTGTTGAAATATTTTCTCACTGTTCTCAGTTACATTCAATTAAAAAAAAAAAAATCTGGTCAGCCAACGATTTAGGGAAAAGAAGTTTTGAAAGCTGGGACTAACTCAAAAATAATGTAATTTATTCGTCGATTCAACTGCCATACCCACACATTCTTAACCTGTGTTTACACTGCTCTGGAAATCCTTCTCGTATTACTCTCCTAGCCTTAAATAGCCTGGATGCGTTATCAAGATTGAAGCGTATAACCATGCAGACTGGAATCCTTCTCAAAGCTGCATTTCACCCCAGGACATGGAACAGACATTGCCTGAGAATTCACGCTATGTTTTGCAGGTTTACATTAGTTACATTCACATTGTTCTCAGTCGTCTTGAGAATGCCTTGTCAAAGGTTTACCTTTTTTTAGTCATAAAGAACCCTGGATTTGAACAAATTAATAATCTTAATAGCATTCAAATTGAATGTTGCACTAATTAACATCAATAGTACAGCTCTTCTCATTAGACTTCCCTTAGAAATTAACAGATGATTGAGGAAAACCTGCAATCCAGTAGTTCTAAGAAAAGGAGTAATTTAATCACATAGCTTTGCAGTGTGGGAGAACGTTGTACTACCAATGCTTTCTGACACCGAATTCTGTAAATCTCAATAAAATATGTCTTAACCCTTTTTGCTATGCATTGCTACTTAGGCACTTTAAGCAGACATCCAAACTACAGCAAAATTAATTTAAATACTGCTTTACAAAAACTGCATAAAAGTTGTCAGTGAGACTGTAACACAGCTCAAACGGCTTTTTGATAAACTAGCTTTAAATTTAAGTTTATTTATGAATTATTTCAGTTGCTTTAAAAGATAAGCACAGCACCCTAAAAGTTAAGGTCATAAAGAAGTTTAGGATGAGGAAAGCAACAAAGAAAGCAAAGAATGAAAATCGGAATCATCTGTACTGGTAGCTACATGAGCATTAGAATCAAAACCTTCAGACACATTTTGAGTGGGTCGGTATCCTTTCCACTGCTGGATTTGCCCTTCCTCTTCCCCTTCCAATCCTGAAAGGGAAGCAGCTTCTTTCAAGAAGCACTTATCGGCACAAACTGTTAAAAATTTCATCCACAAATGAAATCCACGACCAAGTGCTAGATCAATAGACAATGATTTCTTCTCATTCTCAAACCAGTTACTGTCACTACAACACTGCCAGAAGGACACAAGAGGTCGGACAACCAAGATCCTACACAGCAAGGCAGAATGAGCAGAGAACAAGCTGTGAAATTCTTCCCTAGCTAGCCTGTAAGCCTGATCTTGCTCTGCATTTTGGATTTTCAGATGCAGACACACACAACATTTCGTAACAGACCATGTTAAAGCAAGCAAAAAAAGAAACTTGTCCATAAATCACTGTTGTATGTATGTATACCCTCCATTTCTTCTGGGCATCTGAAGGCAGCCACAAATCCAATTTTTGAAGATTATAATGTATGCTCTAAAATTCCTTAAAATGAAAGGGTTCTAAATATAGAACATATAAGAAAATACCTGGTTCGCTCCAACTTTTGGAAAATGCTTGTTAGCAGGTTTCTTTATCAAAGTTCTGTTAACTCCTCCAGTCTATAGCACACTAACATACAATGCGTTGGGGCTGCATTACATTTAACAGCCTGAAAATATATCAGTGCAACAGCAGCAGCAAGGTATGGAATAAATGCTGATACATTTCAGCAGGTCTAATCAAACACGGAGTCGTACAGGACACCATTTTACAAAACTAAGGCCACCCTAAGCCTACATTAAAACCAAAATTTTCCTCTATAAAACATGTAAATGTGGATTCAACCAAAACCATTCTAAGTCTACTTCAGACTCTGCCTAAAAGTATACTTATTACAAGGGTTGTCCAGCTTGAAGTCTGAGACTACGCTGTACGCTACCAGGTTTTCCGAGTGAAAGCTCTATCATTTTCAGCTGTGCCCAAGCTTACCGAGTTGATGTCTATTCCCATTGATGGTTGGGTCTGGCTACCCGGAGGTGACTGTGGGATGGTAGAAGGTACCGTGACGGAGAGTGGGGGGAGTTGTGTTCCTCGCTGTAAACCAGAGGTCTGCATTAAAGGAGTATTCTGAGGCAGGGTACTTGCCACCTGGGTCTGCTGCTGTTGCTGGGAAGTTGTCTGAGTAAAAAATGAATATGGGGGAAGCTGCTGCTCCAGAGACAATGCATCCATAGCCACGGCCTTAAAAAGAAGAATCAAAATCATCCCCACTGGCAGGTAATTCCCCTTCATTTTTAAGCACATCAAGTTTCACACCAAGAGAACTGTACTAAGTCAATCTCATCTTGCATTTAAAAAATGTTACCTAAAGGTTCAGAAACAGTCAAGAACATATTTCAAAAGACTTAGTATCACCTCCAGTGTACAATAAACAAATACTCTAAAAGCCCAGTTGAATGTCCAGGTCAGAAATGGATAACCTCGTCAGTCACAGAGTCACACTTATGAAATCAGTTTAAAAAGGTAACTGAGCTTCTCTCATGAATCAGAGAAATGTCTTTCAAATTTCACAACTAACTTTGGGACAATACCATTACAGAAAAGTGTCCTAATAGATGTTTTTCACCACGGTTCTAGAAAAGCGAAAGTAAAATCTGTCCCCTCTACAAACCTCTCCCTTTTTAAGGCTCTGAATTAATGGCCACATTTAAAGAAGAAAATTACAGAACAAGAGAGATGAAGTTACAGCCTAGCTAAAATAATTAATCCGTGATTGAAAAATTTTAATTCTCTGAGTAAGTTCCTACCTGAGTAATCGGTGACAAAGGGGAAAGCGTAGGAGACATTTGCTGTGACTGTGGTCGTCTTGAGTCTGCACTCAACGAGAGAGGACTGACAGCTGGCTGACGGTGCTGCTGGGAAGGGGCTGGCGTCGTTGTCATTCCTGCAGGAAGGAACAAACCAGCTTAAACAGGCACAGAGCAATGGTTTATTGATACCTGTATAGAGGTAATTACCTAAACGATGAAAAATGAATGGTGTAAGTGGACAACCACTTAATGCAAAGTGCTGAACGCGCCTCGGCCAGTCAGGCTGAAACTCGTTAGATAATTTGCAATTAATTTTGTCAGGCTGAAGAGCATCAGGATGAGAGGAAGATCCCTGTGGTTTATCCTGGACCAAAACCAGTCACAGTTGTTCAGGTTTGTGCACAGATACTGACTTGAAATTGAAACAGGCAGAGCAGCTTCAGCGGTTTACAGAAACCATAGGTATCGTTCTCGCACACCTCCCGGCCTGCACACACTGAACCCAGGAGAAGCACATTCTGCTCTATTTGCAAGGGTTCAAACTTCAGGAAGAAGACAACAGATCATATAACAAGATTCATCAGAGAGCACTTGCAATATTATAAAAGCAAACACCTATTTAATGGAAAACACAGAAGAAAAACTGGTTACACAGGAAGTACTCCATTTTTAATGGCATACCAGTGCACAGGAAGGCAGGAAATATCCTTCACACTCTAAAGAGCCATGACCTAGCAGGGGGTAGGGATAAACAATTCAAGTATTGTAATTTTGTTCAAACTCAAGAGAAAAATCTGCAAGTTTTGAAACCTCTCCTTTTTTCTGCCTCACCCTAGAGGAACCGAGACACCCTGGAAAGTGATTTCAGGACAATCTAGCTAGCGAGCTGTTCTTCTAGAGCTGCCAGAAAGGAGGAATTCACAAGAGCCTGCGAGCTCCTAGGCACTTGGCAAATGTTCAAGGCTTCCAGGCAGGCTGCCAGGGAGCCAGGAAGTCCGGGCTGCCAAGGAGCCAGCAGGCAAACTGGCTCAAACCACGTGGATTCTGAAGACTGCCTGGCTTCCCCGCGACGTTTTCAAAATCAACACCGTCTCACAGAACATGTCAGCGAACTGACAAACTCAAATGCACAAACGCATAGTCTTAAAATTGCTGGCAGTTCTTTGTAACCTGACAGGTGTTTGTTTCCCCACCTTTTCCTGGGGCTGCTGAGGGCATGCCTGCGCAATGCACAGAGCTCCTGCAAAAGGCTCAAAAGCCTTTACATTTTCTGCTGAAGAGCTAGAAGGTAAAGAGAGGCAAGGAGGGTTTGAAAAAAAAAAAAAAATCAGTTAAAAAAGCACCGAACGCTGACTATACCAATGATTAAACTATGGGACAGTCTCCAAAGAGAAGCAGGAAAATCATCAATGAGTAGACCTTTTTAATTTGTTATGTCTTTGATAGATCAGGACATGTTTTCAAAGCAATTACATACTTACCGGTTTGTTTTTATACCATTTACTTTGCTCATTATGGGTACGGCAAAAAATTTAGTGACCCAATCTGGCCTAACTCCATGCAAGTAGTTTGTTTCTTTTTCTACACACAATAGTGCTCTCAGCAAAGGCTCGCTGAATTCTACTTGAGTGACAGCCCATCTCTGAAACTTTTTATAGTCTCTTTTGAGACCAGAAAACTTGTTAAAGGATGCTGAAAGCTGCTGACTTACTCTGTACTCAAATGGTTAAACCGCCTTCTTGCTTCATTTTTAAATATAACTGCTCAGTCATAACACTACATTAACCTGATTAGAATTATTTCCTTTTCCCGATATATGAGAGGATTTTTAAGTGGGGAGGGGAATCCTGCCTAACACAGGAAATATACTTGTATTTTTGGATACAGCACCTTATTTCTATTCTAGGAATCAACTGACTGCAACTGTCACCGACAATAAAAAAATGCAACCCTCTTCACAACTATTCTCGAGTACAACCAGTGAGATTATTTAAAAAATAACAATCACTAGTTTAGGTTATTTGCCTATAAAGTTAACAAGTCCCGAAATTATCGGAGGATCAGTATGAATATTAGAAATTGCCAGCACGGCAAATAATGTTTGGTTGGGGGGGGGGGGGGGGTTAAAATAAAATTATCAGTATTGCCAAAGTCCAAAAGCCCCAACAAACGCTCACAACTCAGACGCACCATGCTGAACAGCTCAAACAGCAACTCGAGAAGAACTTGCAACAAAAACTACACTGCTAGGAAGGCAACAATTTCAACACAAAGGCACCATAGTGAGAGCTGTGAGAAATTAAAGGTGTGCACTTGGTCTTATTTCCCAAAGCCCCGCTATATTATGTAGCCTGAGTATTCAGGATATTTTCAAAACTTAAGCAGTTAAGCTTACAAAAACTAGCACACCTTGTAAATGCTCCACATTATTCTTGATTGCTCAAAAGAGAAAATTTGCTTCAGATGAAGCAAGCAATGTTCTCTCTCCAAAAGAATCCTCACACTGAAAAAAAAAACACCACATTCTAAAGGAATGAAAACAAAAGGCCTACTTAAGATATTTCCATAACACAAGTGCTGTTGGGGTTAAGTACAATGAATTACAAGACAGGCACACTTTGGATGCTAGTCTCTCCTGTAGTCTTATACGTAAAATAATAAATAAACAAAAAAGCCCCAGCAAAAAAGCAGATCTGGCCACCAAGAACATGAGAAAAATGAAAGACAATTTGTAAGTCATATAACGAAATACAGCTTTCTCACTTTTTCGTACAGAAATGGCTTGATAAAACTTGTTTACAAAGAAACGTCAATCAACAGTGAAGTGCAATTACCTCTCAGACAAAACAGTAATATTCTGCAATGCAACTTCCATAATTTAAGACAAGTGGCATATTATGGACAATCTGTAAAAACACCTCAGAGTTATGATCTTACCCTGATTGGCAGTGCTGATGCCCAAGTGAGTCAGATTGGCAGCAAGATTTCCGGTACTATTGGAGCTACTCAGGGCTGGGAATGTGGATTCCTCAGGATCTAATGGTGTTGGGAGAGGGGAAGGGAAATGGATGTTTGTCAGGTCTGGCAGGGAGCCACCTGTGTTATGCGTAGCAGGAATCAGTGTTGTAGTGTTTTCCTGGTCAGCTGATGGAAAGATGCTAAATAAGGGAGAGAGGGGGGGGGGAAAAAAAAGACACATCTCAATTTAAATTTCAAACTGGACAGATCTTCATAAAATCTTTTTTAAAAAAGAAGATGCCTTATACAGGATTATATATTGTATTTCTGATAAACCAGAGATGTATTAGCCAACGGTTCACTCATAGAGCTTCTGGCTTGTCTTGTATCTGTTGCAGTGTTTTATCGCCTAGGGGCTTTTCACAAAACTCAAAAGCAAGAGGACATTCAATATACAACATTCGTTCTCAAAGATCTCAATGCTCTTTAAAAAAAAATTGCTCAAAACTTACTTGATTCCTGGAACTTCACATGATTTAGGTCTTGATGACCCAGTCTAAAATGGAAGGAAGACATTTTTAAAGGCAAAGATACTGCTAGAGATTAATGCTTAGGATATATTTCAATTAGTAAGTTTTATTTAATTTAATACATTTCTACAGAAGAGCTATTCTTCTACACAAGAGCTCTGCAAACCCCTTAGAAGATATTTGTCACCTTTTTTCCTTTATCGGCCCAACAAGACTCAAATTTAAAGAGTTTCTCCTGATATAATCAAACGTGCATTCACACATACATATAAAGTGCCTTTCTGATCTCATGTTTAGTGATTTGTTGCAAATACAGCATTTAATCTCTAATCTCTGCAAGTAGTTTGCTTTGGTTAACAATATTTAGAGCATTAATTTACCTAAATATGTTTAGAAAACAAAATCTCTACACTTTGAAATGTGAGATTCCTACCTTTTTAGTGTCCCATCCTTGCTTAGAGAGGGTTTTGTCTGCCTCAGAGGTGGTTTCCTCCATTCCAGGGACAGTCAGTAATAAAACTAAAAAATGAGAACAAAAGGAATCATATCATAATATTAAGCTTCTCAGCAAGAAATTTTCAGATTGGAAGTTTAACCATTTGAAAACTCTTAAGTAACCTATTATCAATGAATATGAAACAGTGGCACTCTACTGTTATGAGATGAAAATTAAAAAAAAAAAAACGAACACCAGAAGAGACTAAAATTGTATTTAATTAGCAAGGAGACATTATCAGCTTCAAAAAAACCCCCAAATAATACTTCAAAAAATGTTGGCCTCCAATTTAGTTTGCTTAGATCTAAATGGAAGAGTGTATCTTGGGACCTACTTTTCCCTTCGCATTTTGCACAAGTGATGCACCCCTGGTACATCTAATGGGTGGCCAATAGGACAATTCCCGCCGGGAAGAATCTGGACCATCTCTCCTGGGACAGAGAAATGCTATAAAGCTGTTACTTCTCCATATTCCAAGCACATTTGTTTGTTCAAAGCAATCGACTGTTTCATCATGCTAATAGCAAGGTGACAAAGAAACATCAAAAGAAAGCCCAGTCAGAGGGATGTATCAACAGAAGCTTTTCATGCTGATGACTATAAATCCTTATTCATGCAATACTGTTTAAGATTATCATTATTTAACATTTTACAGCTCTGGAAGTATATGGAAGAGCTGCAGTGCAGTGCATATGCATCTGAGCATTGCATGTTCACCTATCTCTTGGTGGTTGTTTAAGGATTAAATTTCTCTACACAGATTTAAGAGCTTTTAATGTATTTCTTGAACTGACAGCAGGAACAAGGGCCAGCAGAGGGCACCAGAATTGTTAGTGCCGGAGGGCTGTGCTGCTCCAGCTTGTAACTAGAAATGGTATCAGAGGGTATTGTTTGTAAGCATTGCCTCTGAGGGTATATTCACTGGTGATCTCAATCCCATAAATAAAAAGTAGACAAAGTCTTGCTACTTTACGATATTGTATCACTGAGCATGAAACGCCTGTGAGCTCTACACTTGTCTGGAAGTTACTACAAACTGCAAACCTCTAGTACCGCTGAGAGCGGTCTAACCACCAGAGTCCCACAAGGCCAGATTACTTTTCCCCGTAGGGCAAGGTCTTAGAACAAGGGAATACAGGGTTCAGGAAAATGTTCTATCTTAGCTTTGTATAATCTTCTCTGGATTTCACTACCCAGAACAGTAAATGTGGTTCTTTGTTCCAATTCCTGTGTAACTGAATCTAGAAAGTGTTATGCATACAGGTATTTATAGAAATAGATGAACAGCAATACATGTGCATATAATCTGAAGTAAAATGCTTTGAATGCTACAAATAGTTTTTACTGTTTTTCTCTGCTTACCTCTTTTCTGCTGCATGTCCTGTGATCCTCCTGAAAAGGATTCTTGTTGAGCTGGAGTCATAGTACTCTGGTGCAAGGCGGAATCAGAATTTGTCCTGAAAGGAAGGCAAAACCAACATTTTTATTGAGTTTCTCTAAATAAAAGAATGCTTATCTCAGATAAATGTAACCAACTCAGTAAAACCTGAATACTCTGCATTAAAAAACCAAAATCTATATATGGCATATAACAGGCACAATTTCCTTGTGAAACAATCAATTTGCAGAACAAATTAGTTGAAGTTTGAAGAGCAATTGTTTCAGTAATGGGATTGAGAGGAATACAGGATAAATCAGTTGCCGTCATTAGAAAATAATTTGATATGCTTTGTTAAGATTATGCATGATCAAATAATGCAATTTTTAAGCTGAAAGCTGCTTATACATACTTTGGTTATACTAGTCTTTGAAAAGAAAGCATCCCTGTTTCATAGGGAGGGAAAATGACTGGTTCAGGATGCAAGTATGTTGTGGAGACGGGAACCTCCACAGTCAACACATCTCTCACGATGAGCTGTCCTTCGCTTGGGAATGTAGGCCACCACTTAGGCAACTCAGCACCTTCAATGTCAGGAGCATGAGGGGTAGGAACAGGCAACTCGGTGCTCCTTTCCACTCGAATGCTTGCAAGGGCAGACTAGCCCAGCTTCTGCGCAGTGAGAAATATCCAAGTCTTTTACAGCTCAACAATTTTGGGGTATGCCTTGGAATACCTGGCAAGATTCACCCTTAAAAAGATCACATTAGCTGACACGCTTTAAGTTTAAAAGCGGGTCATCTAAAAGAATAAGCATAATGGAAGAAAAAAAAAAAATCGATTTCTAAATTCAGAAGTCATGGCAATTCAGATGGCCATGCTGTGGGGAATAATAAAGGCCTTTGTTGCACATGGAAGTGTTGTAGTATCAGAGAATGCAGTCCAAACACTAACACACACGTACACAATTGTGCTACTAACCTTCTCCAGCTTGTGTCTGATGGAGGTGACAGATACACAGTGCCATACGGACAGCTGTCCACGTGATTCCAGCAGTTAAGGGGAAGAACACCAGCTTCTCACTTAAGTAGGAGGCCTATTTGAAATATTTTCCTAAGGAATAATTCAAATTACCCTGTCAGAACCACTAAGCTCACATGAGAAAGGCAAGCAGACTCCCTATGGGGAACATACTGACTTTAAAAGGACACTCAAATCAAAATATTATCTGGATTGTTGTAATGTTTGAGCAACAGGACAACCATCCTCCTTTTCTCTTTCTGAGCATCTAACTCCTCCCTGAGAAGCCATCATCTCTTCACTCTCCCACTCACACATCCCCTTTAGCCCCATCAAGCCAGTCTGATTGTGGCACATTTTAAGCCAGTCAGAAATAATAAGCTAATTCATTTTCACAAATGGCAAGAAGAAATAGCGCTTGGCAAATGCTAAACTGATGAATCAACTTGTAATAAAATGCACAATGAACTGCAAAGAATTATTCTGGTTTGGATTTACTCAGTTCTGAAGGGAACTCAGTTTCACCAAGGCTGCCTTGCCTTTTCCATCAAAGGATCTCAATCCCTCTCAGCTTCATGTGCATCATTATCCCCACTTAGAGCTGAGGAAACAGAGAAAGGTAAATGCTTACTTTACAGAATAGTAGGTATTTATAGACTAGATCACAGTTCAGAAAAAGCAGATTACATTAACTGCACAGAGATGAGAAGCAACTCCGCTGATGGGTGAGGAGGGGAGGAAGAAGGGAACTGTAAAAACTGAACACTATGATATTGTTGAAAAGGTAGGTGTTCACTGCCAGCTCATGAACCAAAGGATATTTGTCTTCCATGTTTATCCACAGAGAGAGGGCGTCGATGCGGGGAGCCGAGACGGTTTCTGTCACGATACACTCTGTCCACCAGACCATGATGCCGAGTTGTTCTGCTTGTGTCCAATGCTGATGACTGAAAAGGAGTCTGAGAGAGACACATGAAGTTATAAGCAGAAAAATACATGCACAAGCACCCAGACCCTATTCATATTGTATGCAAGGCTGTGTTATTCTAAGGAATAAAACTCAAAAAGTATATGGACAAGCGTAACCGTGTAAATTTTTCCTCCAACAACGTTTTCACTATAGCCATGGAAAGCAATTACCAAGGCTATCTCTTCCAGACAGAGATTAGAGACAAGTGGAGGCAGACCATGCTAGACCTGCCCTCTCATAAATCAGCACTGCTCTCCAACCTTTGTATCTCTAAAATACCACAAGTGAGTGGCAGGGAGCCTACTGACAACTGCTGTTTACATTCCCTTGGTGTAGCATGCAGCATGCATCCAGAAGGAACATGCTGACAACCAGAGCTTAAACTACAAGGGCAGGAGATGCAGGAAGAAGATGCACAGTGAGCCTAACATTCATCAGAACACGCCACGCTCTCTCAAAACTTCCTTTCACCCCTCCTTTCAGCGTAATTATTTTAAGGGGACACTGATGGAATTAAAAGAAAAAGAAAAGCAGTTTCCTTCCTCCTCTGTCTAGAAAAAGTTACAGCATCCAATATTTTTTAAGTGATTTTCATTTCATTCAGGATGCACAGTGAACCTAGGTGGATTAATTCCACTTTGAATCTTATCAGCGCCGATATCTTGAGAGCATTTACTTGTCAGCAACTGATTTCAGAAAACGAGGATGGCAGAGAAAAGACAGGGAAGATAAATTCCCAGGCCAAACTGGAAAACTTCTCCTACATTTTCAAAAGCCCTTCCCATTATATACCTGCGGGGGGGGAAAAAGGAAGTACCGAACGGTCAACCTCTACTCATACTTCAACAGCAATATATGGGTCTCTGGGGAAAAAAAGCTACACAGCCTTACACTCCTTGCCAATGTGAACAGCTTTGCTGAGTCCCTCAACACCATCTGTTTGGAAATCCAAAATTTCCTCCTCCATTCAGGTGCTGAACATGGCAAATGCACTGTCCTGTCTGCCAAGCCATGAAACCATCTGGCTTGCACATTTTAAAAAAAAAAAAAAATTATTAAAGTGTCCAGCTTTGGCTGTTTAAATGATTATTTCTAAAAACTTTTACATTTATTTTTAAATGTTTTGTTTGTAATAACTTTTTAAAGAGTCTTTCTACTACTTTAAACTCTTTTCTATTTAGCAAATATTAGTCTCCTCTCCCTCTACGCACACACAACCTGTGTTAATATAAATGGATGCAAAGTGGCCGTGGTGTTTATTTTCTCGTTTCAGGGCCAACACTTTATATGCAGCAGAATATTGCTTAGGTCAACATGGGACTAGCAAGAGAGCACAGTGACTTTTTACTGTAGTCTCAGCCATTAAGATCATGGTGTTTTGCTTTAGTTCCTTTAGCAAGTATGACTGTCTTGTATGAAGACTTAGAAACCTCAAGTCATAGCATCTCAATTTTAAGTTATTTAAATTAAAACATGTTGGTTTAATCTCTGCTGCAAACACTAAACAACAATCTAGTTCTACCTAACTGACACACCACACAGAACTGGGAATATTCATAATTCCAAAACAACAACAAAAGGTCTCAAACTCTTCCTTGTACTGTTGTTATATCAATTCCACCCCAAAAGGCAGCAAAATTTGCAAATACATGCGTGCTTGGAAGGCCAACAGGAAAAGCAATTTCCTATACCAGTGGTCTCAACCACAATGTTACTAAAAAAGGAGAAGCCAGTCTGAAGCATACAGAATGCAGACCTTACCTAGAATTTAAAAGGAAGCCAATGCATATGAGTACAGAGACAAAAAGTTGAACACAAAAATAGTTCTTTCTTAAGTTTTCCCTTTTTTTGGCACATCTTCCATACAAAAACACAACAAAAATCTAATTTGAGTGTACAGTGGCACAAGTAAACATTGACCATGCCCCATCACAGGCCTACAATTTACAGAGCGAGGAATTTTTGGGCAATGCTGTTCTCTGGCTTTCCAGGAACAAAGATCCCAAGTGAATCCCTAACTTGCTTAGGGAAATGAGAAAAGAAGACAAACACTTGAGAAAATGGATATCACCTCCAACAGGTCTGGCTTCTCTCAGCAACTATCCCATGAAACTTACTCTGGACCAAACACCAGGCAACACACCTTCATTAAAATCCCCATCCCTGCAGGGCACGTGATATTTAACTATAGTAAATGACTGTGATTTAAAAAAAACAAAACCAGAACAGATCTGAGCACCAATTTTATTTGGAAAATGAAGAACCAGAACTGTTTCACTTCCCTGAAAAACATTCAAGGATTTGAGATCAGAACCAAAACTCCACAAAACATTAAAATAAAAAAAACCCCACTGAATACAGACAGGAAGGAAAAAGCTCAGTGCTCTAAAGCAACAGTGTCCCTTTAAGATTTATCAAGACTTTGACGTAAGAAATAAAAACGAGCAAGGCGGATGAGGGGGAAAGTGAGGAGTGATACCTACTGACGGTTTACATTTCGGAGCCCACTGGTGACAAGCAGCATTTGGGTGATCATTCTGTCTTTCCCGATGGAGTGTAACATGCAGGCTAAGTGCACATGCTCAGAGATTGCTTAAATCACAGGCCAAGACAGTGCCAAATAAACCACCGTCTGCATCAAATTAATCCCCCATAAATCATAAGTAATCACATGACAGACCACAGCAAGTCCAGGGAGTCTGTACAGGAATTATTATGCATGTTCCAAACTGGGATGCATGGCAAAACCTGTATTTATGTGACAGACCATAACTCCTTTGGAGCTGGGACGGTGAATCAAATAAATACTGCGCATACCAGAAAAAGTGTAACATGTGCTAAAATACGTATCTACCTGGGCAAACAGTACACCAGTCCTAAATACGTATTTGCACAAACCTAAATACTTGTTTACCAAAGAGACAGGAACTGCTCCAAAGGCTTCTGCCAGAGCTCCGTTGTGCTGTAAATGCAAAGAACCAAGATTCTCAGACACTAACGCTCTCACCAGACACAACCAGACAGGCTTCACCTGATCAGCACATCGTACATGTATCTTTTGGCAATTTCATCGTATGTTAGCTTAAGACTGAAAAACGCAGAAAGCATTCATCACTGATACAAATACAAGATTTTATTTTGTTGCTCGCCACCATTTGTTATCTGTAACGGTATCAACTTTGGATTTTGGGGGGTGTGTGTGAAAAAATACATTAAAACCTGGAGTTTAAGGACAATTTGTTTCCATATCCTCCTCTAGTCATTCATAAATTTTTGAATATTCGATTTCAAGCACTCTGTTAGTTTCAGGACTAAAAGAGTCTATATGTCATAAGCGTTAGTAATGGCCATCAAGCACAAAAATACTGAAATACTATTGCTTAAAAAGAACAGTAACTATGAACGTCCTTAACAAGAAACTAAAGATGAAAACGTGAGAAGACCAGATGCTTGTGGAGTAATACTAAGGGCTTCATAACATTACAAACCTCAGCACTGTATTCCCTAAAGGCAACCAGATTAAAGTAGACATTTGCTTCTCCTCTTGCACAAGATTCAAGCTTTTAACCTCCACAAATTCAGCTGTCTACATGTATTTCAAAAGGCATAGTTACAGGACATCATCAAGTTTCTCCATATTTATTAAGCCAGTCTTCGTCAGAAAACCACAAACTGAGAAATTTAATTCTTACCACATCCTTGTGAGATAAAATGTAAATGTGACTACTCAAAAAAGGAAAACTAATGCAGAAATTTTAATTATTTTGAGCACCCTAAATCAACTAACTATAGAAATCAGGAGTCCCAAAAGTATCCATCACCTAATCCTATCCACTATACAACATCGCCTATCCAAGCATGTTTACTAACAGAAAAACTTTAATATAAAACACTGATTTTCTGTTTATAGTGCATTACCTCTGGAGTGACAACAGTGGGGGGGTGGGGGGAAAGCCAGTACATCTCTACATTTACTTTTCAGCCAAACCAGGGAAAAGTGACTATTCTGAGACCAGTTTGTGTCCCATTCTCCCTTCTCCTCTCCTAAAATCCATGCATTACTCCCATGGAACATGCACACCACCATGGGGTACCTTCTTCAACATCCCCATCTCCCAGTGCTTTCCACATCACCTTGCATTATTTGCTTCCACTTTTGCGTTGAGTCTACAGTATCTTCGCAGCAGATTTCATTACGAATTTGGTACTGAACAAAAAAAACCCACCACCACCATGAATATTCACTGACAAAGAAATTGCATTGCCTCTGTGTATTCTTGACACAAAAGCATCACGACCGGGGACAGGAGAACTAATATCTAACACTAGATATATACAATATAACAATATCCACACATCCCATCCACAACTATGTTCCATTCCAAAAGAGCAAAAATGTTTAAAACAGGGTGATCTGCTGAGGCCATGGTGCTATGTTCTGAACCAGCAGCCAGTTCACGGTCTCCTGTGAGGAAAAAACAGCATGCAGGCAGAGCATTAATCACCAAAAAGGAAAGCAACACCCTGTGAAACTCACCTGGAAGGGCAGATCCATGGCACTGTTTCCAATCTGATTCACATTTGGCAGTGACCCACCGTAGTACTGGCCACGACTCTGTCCCAGTTGCAAATATTGGGTTTTCTGCAGCTGTAACTAAAAGAAAAGGAGGAGGAAAGTGTAAGGGCATCTTGTTTATTTTTCAACTGTTTTAACTGACTCGACACTGTGTCCATTATTACCAAGAATGGATACCATCTATAAACAGCATGAATTCAACTTCTCCACAAAGCATGGTTGGCAAACTGCCATGTTAGGTCTTGAGTGATAGCATAAAGTGATGGAAGAAAAATCAACTTCATAGACAGCGATCGTATTCAATTTCCAACAAATAACGACCACATGAAACCACATGGTTCTTATGTCACCTGCTATTCTGAAAACCGGAACGTAAAAACACTGTGTCGGTCTGATCATGACTCCAATATCAAAATTAACCAGCTGTTCATGTGTGTGATATACAAATAAGAAAGTCATCTTAATTTAATATATTAAGGATACTGTTTAACCAAATATTCAACTTTTTAGCAAACTATGTAACAGAGATGTTATGGCAAGCTGGAGCTTTCCACCATTAGATAAGCGTTCCTGTTTCTTGCACCAGGAAAAGCTCTGTCGGAAGGGCAGAGACACAGGTTTTCAAAGAAACCCCAACCAACCAAAGAAAAAAACCAGCAAGGAATTCCTTACTGAACAGGTATGCATGAAAATAAATGTGACAGTCTGCAAAGTTTCAATAAATGCTAGGTATCACTCTTCAGCTCTAAATGACACCTCTCTATTAAAATAATCTAGTATGCTTTCCCATCGTTGTATACATTTCTGGTGTACAAAAAAGTGTGCAAGAGAAAGCTGTTTCTTTTCTACTCAAACATCAACTTATTTTCATTGTCACTTATTTCAGAAGACTATACTGTCTCAACAGCTCATTAAGAAGAGCTACGAGTCTTGATTAATCTTTTGTCAGTGACCTTTCTCAATTTTTTATTTAGTAGTACCAATATTTAAAATAATTTCTCATTCAATTCTGTAATGTTCCCACTCAACACATCCAGATTTAATACCACGCTGCCACCGAAGCCCTATTTTACACTGATAAAGCAGAATTTGCAATCATCTGAACATAACAATCCTGCTCCCAGGGATGCATCTTCCAAGGACTCAATAAACTACAATTAAAATAGCAAAGAAATGAGCTTACATAAGTTCCCTCTCCTCCCACTGTGGAGGAGTACATATTTTATAATGTATGTTGTTCCTTACTAGATGTCAACTGGCTGTTTTTGCACTCTGAAATGCAAGAGCATTCCTAGATTGGTAGCAACAAATTGTTTAAAGACTAAATGTTCAGCTCTTGGACTAGATGCAGGTTGGTTGCTAAGGTACTGTAGTGTGTACATCAACAAACCTGGTTTAGTTTCATTCAAATAGATCCGAAAGCCTTTGCCTCGCAATGCCAGAATTCCGAAGAGCAAAGTTTGGAAAAGTACTAGAAAACACGGCATCCCCAAAACTGGATGTTTACATGGGATTTTTTTCTTTACACTTTCTTCAAGCAAAGGAAATGGCAGGATGGAAACGAGTGGCCCTGCCTTTACAGCTTTACCACAAAGGCCCTGAGGTTGACTGAAGATGTTTCTAGCAAAGCAAAGGAAGAGCTAGCACCTTCCGTGTTGACAAGGTGATCTATGCAGAGTCCTCTGCTAAAACGGTAATACCACAAGCAGTGATGCTGAGCGGTGTTGACGGTGAAGATACCATCCTGCACACTGATAGCACCAAGATAGGACAGAGAGAAAAGGGACCAGTCTGCTTATATCATTCCAACACTTAGGGGTGTGTGTATATATATATATATTGAGGGGTCCCTGAATAGAGGGGGAGAAAACACAATCTCCCCCAGGAAAACAGTGCATGCATTCTTCCGACTTTAAAACTGTCCCTAGGAAAGCAACTCAAATACTCTTTATTCACAGAATCTCCCCTAGAAGCCACCCATTTCCAAATACACAGACAGTCAAAATCTACTGCTTTAGCTGAGGGACCAAATTAATCCAAAACTTACAAGACGGCTCTCAGAGATGAAGCCTCTCTATGGAACGGGCATTCTCAAAAGCCTCAACTATTCAGGCAGGATACCAGTCACAAAGTGGCCGATGGTTTTTTTTCTTAACAAAAGGGCAGATAAATCCCCTCAGCCTGAAGACTTATAAAATATTCACAGTGTGCCATATCAAACGGTTCAACAAGGTCCCATCTAAAAAGCAGGAAAGCCCCTCCCCCTTTTGCAATCTTTTGACACGCAATTACAATCCAGTGCTCTCTAAGCAATACATGAAATTAGAGAAACGCTCTGCGCTGATATCACTTAATGAGTCACAGCCCCTCTAACTCATAGCTGCAGATCACTAAAAGCACAATATCAGAACTAGCTGTGCTTTTTGCCTGGCCCATACATATGTTTTTGTTGTTAAAAAAAGGCTTGCTTGGGATTTGTGCCAAACATTGAAGTAACTATTTCAACAGGTGTTGGTTTATTTTAAAGAACCTACTATAAGACGCCCAGGGAGGGGGGGGTTGCTTTATGTTTTTTTAATGTTTTGGCCTTCTCCAGTGCATACCTACCTCAAAGCATAATGTAACAAGGAGGTCACAACCATTTGTCTTTCCACTGCAGTTAAACGTGGAAATGAGGAAACACAAGAGATGGAGAACAAAAGCGGTTCTCAAAAACGAGCTTGTTAAATGGTTTTGCAGTATCATTAATTTTAGTAACGCTACCTTCGATAAACACTTTTGGACATCTGTGCCAAAAATAAGAAAACTGATTGCTTGTTATTGCTATCATATATCATTACACCAGCGTGTAGACCTGTATTTGTTCCTCTCTTCAGCCTCCTGCCTTTTAACAGCGAGTGGCCCCCAGACTATGCGCTTTATAGGAGACCATCAACAACTGCCACTTGCAATCTACAAAAATCAAGCGTAAGCAGAGCAGGCCAGCTTGCCGAGCACCTCAAATCTCCGGCTTTTTTAGCTGGTAAGAAAGCATTTTTAAATACTGCAACGTTAGACCTTACTGTCATTCCAACAGGAGATCTCAAGCAGAATCAGCTCAAGTCTTTCAGAGGATGAGCAAACAAACCTGCAAATTTCACTGTCATGCTTCGAGATAACTCGGGAGTCTCGAGTCTTACTAAGGGGACCTGTGCACAAAGAAAAGCGGCACTGAAAATGAAAACAGACATCGGTTGCAACCAAAATTAACATTTCCTCCTTTTTCTGAAAACTACCTTGTGAGGTAAATTAAGTTATATGGCACCATTTGGCTTCTGAGGATTAGGTTTGAAGAGGGGGATTGTGGGGTTTTATTTTAAAAGAAAAAAAAAAAATCCTTTTCTTAATAGAAAAATTCAAATTACTCTTAAAATGTTAACAAGTCTCATGACAACTCTAGCTTTATCTCCTGGGGTTAGATTCAATTAGTGGCAACTTGCTTTCTATATGAATTTAAATAGTGAAGTACGATAATGAATTACTTAGTGTTCACCAGATATATTAATTTCTTGAACCACGAGAACTTAGTGACTCTACATTACAGCTTTTCCATTTATGTATTATGTGGCCAAGATAATAGCTCCTTGACAGTTGAAAATACTGCTAAATATTCCAGTTCTTTCCTGAGAAAGCTTTTGGTAAGGAAAAAGCTTTTGCTTGTTAAACAATTTTATTTCTGCTTGGCATTCTTGTTCAGAAGAAATGTTTCCCAAATGACAGATCCTAACTGAATCTGTAATTTTCCCTCCACCAGCATTTCTCTTATGCTACTTAAAGAGAGAATGAAGATTTTCAGTTAAAATCCAATTTAATCGTTAAAAATCAAATACTTCTGCATAAGCAGTTTTCTAGAATAGCTGAAAACATTCCCCAAATAAAAGGTTGACACACTGTTGGTTCGCCAGATTTGAAGTTATGTTAAAACCAATAAATTTCTGCAAAGGTGCAAAAGTAACAATCTGCGAGGCAGCAGCAGCATCTTTACAGCAAACAGTAAAGGAATTGTTACCTTTCCATATAGTAATTAGGAATTTGCAAGCAATTACTTTCTTAACTCAGCTAACAGTTGAGTAACGTGACAGGATCTTACTCTGGTTAATGGAACTGGACACACACAACTTTGGTAAGAAATCAAAAATATTAGATTTAACACAATTACTAACTTGTTAACAACGGAACATTCTTCCAGATACTAGCTTTTATGTGAACCCATTTATATCAACCACCTCAATTTTTCCATTTAGATTGGTTTAAAGTTTGCTGGATATATAGCTGTGTTTGTAGGGAGAGACTCAAGTTATACAATTAAAAAAAAAAAAAAAAAGGAGAGAAACATATCCCTAAAAGCATATCCAGTTTTCCTACAGACTTTCTAAGTGTCCAAAATACGCAGATGGGAATCAAAGGAAGCATTTATTAAAACTCAACACTTCAACTTCTCTAAATTCTTCCAAAAAAATTCTGGGCAAATTACAAACTTATGGACAGAACTCAACTGTAATCAAACAGCAAATTTGACACTGCCATGAAGTCAATCAAAATCCACTATAACTGCTTCTTTTAAAATGCCTTTTTTAATAAATAAAAATTTGATTCCCATAAGTGTAATAAAAGGGTGGAGTGTCCTTTTGATTTAAAAAAAACCAAAAACCTAAGATATCTGATGAATACAGGAAGTAAGATTTCATGATAACTGCTCTTTTGCCGGTTTGCAGTTTCCATACCAAGCTTTCTTATAAATTTTAGCTTTTCACTTTAGAAAGCGTTCTCTTTAGCACACTGAGGCTAATAAGCAGCAAAACGAGTGCAGATTAAAATTAGAAATGTCTTATTAAAGCTTAATTGGAAATTAAGTTCTGTTTAAAGGATTAACTGGAAGTTTTAGAGACTGCATTATAGGTAAATCCTGTTGTTCAAATCAGTTCAAAGTCTCCCAGTTGGATACGTCTGAAATTTTCTAGGAAGGCTTTCTCCTAGAGCAACCAGAGGCAGGACCTGCCACAGAAAAGAATATACAGTTGCCTGGAGTTTTTAAACTGGCTGGGATTGATTTGGCATCCTCAATAATATGTCACTGCTATTTTCTGATCTCTCCCTAGGAATGAACTACCAGCCCAACTCCTGGTAGAAAGCTCGGTCCCAATGAAAAGGCACTTATATATGACTATTTTTGGCCTCTCTGCAGAAGAGCCAAAGATAGACAGTGGAGACCAAGTGCCCTTTTATCCACAGAACTGGACTTTTCAAGTTACACAGGTAGGGCAGCGAGAGAGAAACTTTCCAGGTCAAGTGTGCACGCTCTGCCTCTCCTGTGAGCAAGCAGAAGGCAGAGAGTCTCCCAAACTACTAATCTGGCTTCTTTCTCCAGCATGGAATTAAACACTAAGTCAAACAAACCCTCAAGACAAGTCAGTTACTCAGCAGAATCCCAGTGGAAGTATTTTCTTCAAAGAGAGATTTCTTCCCATTCACAATCCTCATGTTGATAAGAAAAGCAAATACGGTCTTAAAAAGAAAGAGAAGTTAACATCAATTTAATGATTCAGTTATTGCATTTAGACTTAGTGGCAATATAGCTGCTAGCTAAAAATCACTTAATTACCCATCTAACTATTAAATGAAAAAAGTTCTTCACGTTTGTGTCCAAGTTGCCAAAAACTATCCAACAATTAACTAACTGCTCTGACCACCAAAAGAGTTTGGCTCCTCCCTTCCCCTCAAACTAACCCTTTTTTGTTAATATTCTAAAGTTCGTATTTAAAAACTCTGCACTTGCTACCCAACCAATTTCTAAAATTAATATACATCAAAATAACTGCTCATTTACTAAAACCACCCTCCATGAAAGCTGTCTAGAATTTATTTAATTAAATGAGGAAGGATTCACAAATCAATAAAAGAGAATCCTGGTAACTCAAGGAAAAGAACATTTAAATGTTAGCCACAATTTCATTAATTATAGCAGGTATTCATCTGCCAGTCCCTCTCTACATCAACAGACCCAGACGCAACCTCATTAAAGCCAAGAAACTAAAATTAATATCAATAATGAGAAGACACAGAAAGTTATTAGCAGAAAAAAAGTTTCATGAGCAATGAAGGATGTAGTTTTATAATACAACCAAGCAGATCACACCGTGCAGAACACAGTCTCAGTGCCCTGGCTGCCTTTTCTTTCCCAGGAAAGCTGTATAACCTTGCCCCTCTCCTTGCACCCCAACTCTTATGACCTGAAAGAAATCTGCTTAAAGAGGCTGAACCAGCAAAAAAACTGTGTGGGTTAGCTTGGTTTCTCTTAACTTGCTCACCCCACCACCAGATGAATTTTTGATAGTAGAAGGGAAACAGGAGAGAGCAGCGGGGGCCAACAAAAGGACGATTTCTTCCAATATTCAGGTACCAGACTAACTCAGCTGTATAGTCCAATTTCACGTTAAGTTTCAGGGCTGCCTGCTGAAGCTGGTGTCTGAGCAAACCTCATCTTTGCTCTCGCGAAAGCTGGAAGGTATGAAGAGAATGAGTCAAATGAACAATGAGAGAACGGGGCCTCGCGTTACAGCAACCCGGCATTTCTGTCTTCCCTCTGCCACCAAAGTTCCTCAGGACTCTACATGAGCTATTAAGGCCTTTTTCAGAGGCAATTGCTAATTTTCAGGTTACTCAACACAAAATATCGGGGGTCTGTCAAAATTACCAATTGGGGTCTAAAGTACTACTTCTCCTGGAGTCAACTGGACCTGTGTTGTGAGTGTATAAAGCACTTTAAAAACTGAAAACCTGCTGTTGGGTTTTCCCCCCCGAGTACCAAGTGTAACAAATTGGACATTCAAAGCATCAATTTCTTCTGTTTTACTGCCTGCATCTTAGTTATCCTCCTATAAAAGGAGAATAATCACCCCAGAAGAATATTGTAAAGATTAAGTTGTTTTTGAACTACTCACACTCCTTAACCGTGTAAGGCGCGGAGCACTTCCCTGGGGGTTTAATTATCCTATCAGCAAACCAAAGTTTGACTGGTGCACTCTAAGGCCCAGAGCTATACACTGAACGACGAGGATAAATCAAGATATTTAACAGCCTCCCAGTAAGCCACCCTTATCTATTTTTGTGCTGAAAGAGGCAGGGGTCTCGGTCTCACTAGGGGAGTGGGGAATATATGATAAATTAATTAAAGACTATCATACTGCTCACGCAGAAGGAGATGAATGAAGATTGGAAAGACTTTTGGAATGCTTGACTTTTTAATCTATATAATGCTTTTCTAGTTTGAGTACAAGTGATAAGTTAATACTGACCGTTTTTGTAGTGCTATCAGGTTTTTGGCGATTTATTGCAAATAATTAAAAAGATTTCCATTATTTAGATGTTACAGATTAAAATCCACCTACGCATGTTATCGAATAGCTGAATAGGTGACTAAAGAGATGGATGTCTATTTGCAATTCTAGCCCTTTACTTTCATTTTCCAAGTAGTTAAAAATTAGATTATGAAATCTAATAACATCAATACTTTCCCCTTCATTTGAGCATGCACCCGCGGAAGCGTGTATATGATAGATGTTTCTTTTCAATCCCAAGTATGTCCTGATGGTCAGGGGAAATAAACATTGATGTAAACTCACTTCTTTTACATTGTCTTTCAGAGCACCTAATGCTACTCTGCCTAACAGAAAACAAAAAGGCACAGTATCAGGAAACTACAGCTCAAGTTATTTTATAAAAAGAGACTGATTCTGTAGAAAACGGCTTGACCACATGGCTAGATTAAAAATATCTAGAATTACACAGAAGTTGCAGTCTGCTATGAGCCCCTTAAAGCTAATGCATGCTGTAGATATAAAAAGGGAACTCTGAAAAATGCATTCCTTTAAAAATCAGAACCCATTTAAATGTGCCTGCTGCAAAGCAAGTGACACTGTTCTTTTATTTCTGAATAATCAACCATTCATGGCAACAACGAAAAGCAAACACGGCACACAGAGTAATGCTAGAATAGAAAAAGCGTAGCTAGCTTCTTCACAACTCTTCCTGGCTAATGGAGACAGACTACGCAGACCAATTTATCAAAGAAAAAGAAAAGAGAATCCCTTGTATTTCTCTCTCATTTGGGCTCTCTCAATCAGGAAGAAACACCATCGAGCCAGATTTCTAAAGTAACTTATTTCCTGCAGTTTCAAGTACTGATCCAACAGCAGCAGTGGATCCAAATGCACAGCTGTTCCTCCCAGGAAGACTGGTAAAGGAAATGAAGTCTGAAGTTTAGAGGAAAGGTATAATCCGCAGCGATAGCAGCTGCTCTGTCTGGGTCACTTGGGATTTAAAATATTCCATCATCAGCTTCGTAACAAGATGTTTTGCAATGTTGGGGTTTTTTTTTTATTTTAGTATGTTTTTATTTTCATAAAAGTGAAGATTTTAACACTGGCTAGAAACGGACAAGTGTGGACAAGCTGCGCAAAAGTTTCCCTTGTTGCCTCTGCCAATCATATTTGGCCTTCTAATGCTATTAGCATCCTAGCGCAATAGATATTGCAGAGAAAAGTACGACCAAGCCAAAACAGGAAGCCAAATGTCTACTACAAACTAAGTGAAAATTACCACGAAAAAATCCAGACATATGGTATGAACTGGATTTGAACCCCTGCTTTTAGAACTGCTACATCATTGTTTACTCTTCCATCACCATAACTGTCATTTAAGTCACTTTCAAGTATTTGTCCCATTATCACATCGATATGTCAGGACACAAACAGAAAAACTCTGCAGGCGAACCAAACACAGTCATTAAGAATAAAAAGTCAAGAAAATGAAGAAAAAAAAAAAAAGGCATTTTTCCTTCTTTTTTTTTGGGGGGAAGGAATCTGTTGTAATATATTGGAATTTAGCAGCCACAAAAGAGCAACAGCTTTGTTTCTGCCACACTGAAACACTTCACAACCAACTCTTTACTCATAGCAGAGCTGCAAACACAAGGCCAGCACTGCACTTGATTTTTACCAGCGGATAGCTATAGTACGCTGCCAAATATACCGTTCAAGGATTGAGGGTTTTCCCAGTGCACTGAAATACTCAAATTTTCTCAAAGACTTCAGAAATTAACAACAAAACAAGAGGTGACATATTCAATGACCAGAACCAGCGGGATTCTGCTACAGCCTGTGAGCGTCCCAGCTCACACGAACTCAGTACGAGGGTCTGCACAGAGGGAAGGGGAAGCAGAATCCTCCCCCTTTATCTCATGGAGCCAGAGCTTGAGAGGAAAGAGGAGCTCTCCCCAGATGCCATGAAAAAATAAACTGGGGATCAGAAGAAGGGTTTTTCATCAATTGAGTAATGAAATCTGCTAGTCAGAGGAAAGGGAACAGCAAGATAGCTAACTTAAGATTTTATAAACCTGATTACGCTTAAAGGTTACCTGATAGTATTACATATATGCTGCAATTCCAGTTGCTTACCAGTAAAACTGTGAGGTCTCAAAGGGTGTGTATCTACTGGAACACCTGCGTGGGTCCCTTGCAGCTGCATAAAAGCCTCGACAAAATTAAGGCAGTCCTGAACGATTCTGTGCTTTGAAAAGGAGAAAGGAGATGATGGAGTAAGCTCTTATCTCTAGTGTCTATGGCAATGCTAGTCATTTGAGGAAGGCATTCCTATCAGTTTATTTCTGGGACTATCTAAAACCATTTAATTTTTGCAGCTAGCACGTCCATAAAGCAAAGACCTGCAAAGGCAAAGATCACTTTCCCTCCATTTCAGGAGGGGCAGCCGTTATCGTAGGTTCTTCCTCATAAAAAACCATCTTGCTCACCTGGCTGATTCACGTAGCGAAGAACAGAGAACAGGAGAAAAAGCAAACCTGAAAAGCTTAGACGTAGCCCTAGCCCACACAGCTGAGGTGCAAAGTGTCACTACGATAAACCAACTTAAAATAAACTTCTCCCAACTGGTAACCGTAATACTGCTTTGCTAAAAGCATTATAGTCCAGTCAAATAAATTTCATTCATAAGAGCTAAGATATATATTGATCAGCAAAGCTTAAACAGGAATCATCTGAATCCCTGCCAACCAGCGACCACTGCACTTTTAGCACTCCAAGAGAGCCAATTATTACTCATGAGTTCATGATGTTTTCTTCACCTTCCTGTTGAAGAGGTTATTTAAGACCTCAAATCACTTAACTGGATTGTTTTGTCCTGTTATGAGTCATCCACAAATTCCAAGGCACCATTAGATTCTCCTTCAGGAGCTGCAACCAACTCCCCAGATTGCCTCAGCTATAAAACTGTGAGGAAACGGGGTTATAAAAATTACACACCTACTCGGACCTCTACCCCCAGATGTCTTCTAGAATTCATGTGAAAGCGAAAAGATCTCACCCCCTAACGTACGCTTACTATTTATAAACCACCCCAAATCTGCATTACACTCCAGATCAAAAATCCTTTTTCTTGTGAACTCAAAGAGACCAAACCAGAATGTCTAACTTTTGCGGAGGAAGAGGGAGGGGAGAGGGAAGAAGGCAGTAGCATTTAATGCTGCAAATTTTTATTATTATTATTTATTTCTGTTTTACACCAGCAGAACTTCGAACAGTGGCACTTCTTTATGCATTAGCTGCATTTAACTTTCTCCAGAAAACGAACCAATATGAACTATTCGATGTTTTGGGATTTGAAGGCAAAGAATTGGTAAGAACACACCTTGCAGAATTTGAATAAATAAAGTAATAATAATAAATAAGAAAATTTAATACACAGGCTGTCACTCTGTGTTTAAAAACACTTTGCTATTTCTGGTGAACAAAGGTTTACTGTTTAAAACTTAACAGTCACAACTGAGTAGCAAGTAAAAACAGGATACAGCACAACTAGAGACTTAAAATAGTGACTATTCTTCAGAGTTCTGCTCTATCACTGGGCCGAGTGCCAAGCTAAGCTACAATATGAACCAAACCTGATTTGCACTGCTTTTAAAAACAAACCAAATCCCGTGTCAGTTCTGCAAATGCCACTCTTCTTTTCTGAAAGGGTTTCAAAAAGCGAAAGGCATGTATATTGCTGATAATTCAATATAATACATCAGAGAGGACTCATATTTGAAGCTCGTTGATTATTTGATAGCAAAAAGAATTCTTAGCCTCCCTGATACATTTAAATCTAGCGTGACGCTCTCTAAATCTATTTATTTTAATGATTGTTATTAGCTAACAATGTACTTTTAAAGAACATATTCATTCTGAGCAGGCCAACATATCTGTTTGCTGGTTGATGGACAACACTTCAGAAGACAACAGAGAAGGAGTGTCCAGGCTAAAAAAACGTTCCTAAGCCACCTCCATTCCTCCTATTGAAATGTCTCAGCAAAGATGAAATAAAAGCAGAGATGCCCTCATTAAGCAAGATAAAAATAGCTTTTATGTTCCATTTTTTATTTTTAGCTAAAGAATGAAAATTCAGTTATGTAACCCTACAAGTTTCGTAAATTAGGAGACAAGCAGGGCATGTTTGCACTCTTTGGAGTTCATTAGCGATCAGGAGAGCACCTAACTCTGCACTGATAGTAGCCAGAAGCACAGCTCCTTCAGTCAGAAACCTATTGGCACAGAATAAATGTGCAATTTAGCTGCTGCCGAAGCTCACATTGGTTCACAGGCAGAGAAACCCATTTCATGATGACCTTCAGTCCGTGATACCAAGATAACACTTCATCAGTCCCCAAAACTACCGTGGCCTTCGCAGCATGTTCTTCCCTCCAACATTTCCTCCCACTGTAGCTCAATCTTAAGCCCTCCTATTACAGCTCAAGAAATCATTCGTAGCTCTTAAGATGAGGCATCAGACAATTCTCTAAGTATTAAAAATATCTGCCATTAGAGTCAAAATTCTTCGAATGCAAAAGGCTCGTACAATGTAATCATTTCACTGCACAAGAAAAAAAATCTAATTACAATGAGAAGGTCAATAAGACATTTGAATCTGAGTAGGCTGGTGGAAACTTGTGCAATATTTAAGCTATTATTTTTGCTCTTCCCTCACTAGTGGAGAAATGCCATAGAGGTGGTGAGAGGGAACAGGGTCTTGTGGAACTCTGAATAAAAGACTGCAACAAGGACGATCCTTGCCCATTGCGTGTACAGACAGAACAAGGAGAAACCCAGTTAACCCCACTCCAGTAATTGGTGGCTGCTGAATGGACGCCATGAATACAATCTACATAAGACTTGGCAAGGAAAGAAAAAGGTGAAAAGTCAGTATGTTAAACAATCACTGTCTTCCCTTTTGCTACTGAAGGGTTTTTTCCTCTTAATCCAGCTTATGGATATCGAAACACCACTTAAGGACTCCAGAGCTAGAAAAATCTTCTGCACAGCTTCACATCGCTACAAGATGCTGCTTCTACAACAGGTCTAAAGAGGCACCAATGTACAGAAAGGCAGGTCACAAAGAACTGATATGCCTTCCCAGTTGAGAACGATCACCATCTGCCTGAAAATACATATATTTTGGAAAATCAACTCAAATTCCCTCCCCTTTGAGACCTCAGCCATCCAAGGAAAATACTACTAACATAAATAGTAATAGCTGCGTATCAAAAGTAATTTAAAATTCACCTAACAGAACTGCAGTCTTACATTAACACACCTTACTACTATGTAGTGATAAGTAACCATACTAAACACAAGCGAGTATCCCAGCAGGGATATCACAGAGGATATTTTCCCATTCGTCAAGAAAAGTGATAGACCAAGCAGGCAAGAAAGTAAATTACACATTGAGAGAACCTGCCTGTAAAATACAGACTTTTAGACAAGGATCATGAAGTGCTGTAGAATTATTACTGAAGCCTAAAGCCAGAACACATAATTTCACTCTCCTCTACTTCATTATTTAAGACCCACTCTTTGTGGGTGTGTGTTGTTGTTTTATTGCAAAGGATTGTTCTGGTACAAGGGGAAGAATTTTCAGTTCCCAAGAAATAATTTGCAAAACAAGACTATTATCAACACCCAATTACAACTTTATAAAGTACCCATGAGATCATGCAAAAACAAATACGCACTTTTGCAAATGACAAACTGGTTGACAAATATGCACTTTTGCAATGCTCATTTGGCCCGACAAGTACCAGTGGAGATCTTGACAGAAATCTTATTCCTGGATATCACTTACACAGCACTAAACACGCTATGCAAACCACTTAAAACAAATCAAAGCAACATTTTAAATATTAACTCCTACGCACAATCAGATACACCGATCTTCGCTAATGAGTTAATAAAGACTCTAAAGTTTGGCTACCAACTCAAGTTTACACCAAAGCCTTTGGGATCACATTTGTTTATCGAAATGCAAGTAGTTTAGACCAAAAGAAAAAAAAAAGGGCAGCAGCACTGAGGTCACAACCGGTCGCCGTCACAAAATGAACACTGCTGCAGGCTTATGTTCACAAAAAGCTACCAGATTTTGACAGTTTGCTTCTTTTCACCCACTTACTCCAATCCTGTCAGCTAACATATACCTCGACTAAAAGCAACAGCTACTCTAGCACATCTACAAAAACACCGGGGTAAAATTCCATCCATCACAACCAGAAATGTTATTTTAAAAAGCATAATTTTTTAAGATACAGTATTACATTTGCTGAAAAGCGCCCTGAAGTATACTTGAGTTTCAGATCCTACATTAGGTACAAAAATATCGATGCCAGCATGGAACATACCATTAGAGACTGATCGATGCTGCCAGGGAGACTGACAAAACTGCTATAATGCAGCCCAAGAAAATGCTCCTTTGCAATTAGAGACAGATAGTAGAAACCAAAGACAAATATTTAGCCTTTAAGACTTTTTTTTTAAATTCCCATTGATCATTTTTGAGATGTCCACTTTTTGCCAAATCAGTATTGTATTACCACGATAATGAAAGTGTCTAGAAATACTCAATAATTTCTTACAGAACAACTTACATGTCTAGTCAGAGAGGAAACTGCCGGGGCTAAAGCTTACCTCAAAGAAACCCCAAGCCCCTCGGTTTGATTTAATATGGTCAATCCCTGATGCAACCCATTGCATGGCCACACTGGAGCTTGCACTAACATGGAGCTGGGCAGCCGCAGGAGTGAAAGAATACACGAGCTTAAATGTGCACGATGCTGCTGCCTCAGCAAAGAATCAGGGTCTGGATCTTGATAAGGTACGGTAAATGCTTCATAACTAAAATCAATGACATCGATAAACTGATTATAAAACTGAAAACAAATGGTTAGCACTAAAAGTGACGGTTTGATGAACGGCAGATTAAAATAAAAGTATTTTCCAAATTAGCACAGGTAATCCGAGATGGCTAGAAAAATAAAAATGCTGTTTACTTGATAAAAAAATTAAAATAAGAAGTCATCTGACTGAGAAACCTAACTACGGTTAAAAATGGTTTTCAACACCACGCCCTTACACAATCACATTATGGGCTTTCCAGGGCTTAGGGGTTTCCTCCCCTCCTTTTGGTTTTTTTCTGCACTGTGTAAAGAATGGCCCTTTTCACCTAACAGGTACTGAAGAAAGTTTGCGTTTAGGCCGCATGGCTACTAAAATAATTTTTCAGTACAACATATTCTTGAAAACTACTTCAAGGAGTGATTCCTGTTGTACCGTTTTGTGGTCTAATGCTTTACTTACACAGAGAACACTCATTTACCTCCGCCCTTCTACTGAAGCCAGCACGTAATTCAGATTAACACAGCATCAACTCCTCCCGTTGACGGATGATTTTGCCATGTCTGTAACTTCTACAGGAGGTTTGTAGCTCCTATATTCGCAACTAGAACTCAAAGTCATCCAAACAACATACTTCAGTTTGTAAATACAAGACCAAGAAAATCAGTATCTAGATCTAAAACTTTTCAAGATCTTAACTACAGGCAAAGCTTACCTCTGCAAGAAGGGCTTTGCAGCTCGGTGATTCACTTCAAGGGAAAACCCCAAATCACCCTCAAAGGGTTGGAAGAGCTGACTGTACATAACCTTAAGAATGTATTCTCTTACTAAATGAGTAGCTTCTATAAATGCAAATTACTGCAAATGCTGAAGCTAAAGAAAACACTATACTGCTGAAGCTAAAGAAAACTTTGAAATGCAGCACACTGAGCTGAATTTCCACATGTTCATCCTGTGAATTACAATTAATACATGGAAATATAGTGGTCAATTAGAGTTTCACGTGCCTACAGATCCTTCATAGCTTTGCTGCATCATTAAAACAGACGGACTTGGCCACTGCACAGAAAAAGACTTTGTCTGAGAGTTCAAGCAAGCAGCTGTAACGCATGGTAATGATGGAATAATAATAAAAAAAGTCATTGTCTCCTCAAAAAAAAAAAAAAAAACCCACAACAAAAACCTAACTGGGTTTACCAGAAGAAACATTACGCTGCTAACTGAAGTATGCGAGTTCTCCAGCATGGCATATCAGAAGCCGACTCGCATGTTTACCTTGGACAGCTCAGACGAGTTAGGGAAAGCCAAGTGTTGCACAAGAACAGAGATTCTTTGTGCCCCTGCGGGTAGCTCACCTCTGCATTTTCACTCTCTGATTTACAATAATTCTTTCAAAGAATTAACGACACTGCACCATTATTTCAGCACGTTCAATGCGGTTACTCGCCCAGCCTGTGTTTGTCAAAAGAACGATGATGCCCGCAGCCAGTGGTATAGATGCTACGATGTGGGGAGCGTATCTGGCGGTACAGAAACCAGCTGACTTGGTTCTGTGTCCTGCTTCATCAGAGAAGTTAGAGGAAGATCACAGATGAAGCCTAGCCTAAGCAGCCTACTTCTTGGCCTGGAAATATGCAAATATAGGGTCCAAACCCTGTATTCGGGAAAGTAACAAAGAAGAAAAACACTGTCTAGAGCTTGAAAAATTAACACTTCTGTTTTGAGAGAAACTCACAATGCTATTAACTTGAACACAACTACTCCCAGCTGCAAGCATTAATCTCCGTGCTTGGAGGGCTCAGTCCTGATTTTGATGTATTTCTTTAATATCTTTCAGACATTCAAAAATACTATTATGTAGTCAGGAATTTCTTTTTTATCAAATTATTTAATAAAAACATGCCAAAGACATTAGGAAACATTGCGACACTGTATCATCATCATCAGTGTTTCTCATTTTTAAAACCACAGATTAGCATTCCTGATTTAACTAAGCTTTTAAATACTGTTTTGCATACTATCTACATCAAACGATGATCTGTGAATGTACAAAGAGACATTTTGACCTCTTCCGCAGCCAGGAGGAACGAGTACATGAGTGAATGTCTCATACGTAAGTACAAATTTTGTTACAGGGAGGTGCACACCTGTGTATGTGTTTTACACATGCACTAATACAAACTATGGGGGGTTTACTTGATTTTTATTTAATTTCACTTCAGTCAAATGGCCATCTATGGATAGCTATGCCATTACAATATATTCCACTTGAAAAAGTTAAACTAAAACAGGATCTTCGTATTAAAAATATACAGGTTTAAAATATAAACACCGACTTTTTACTTCACACAGTTGTCAAGAACTCGAAAAAGCAATGCAGGCGCACACAACTCTAGATAACACCTAAAAATACACACGCAATCCCTGTCACGGCACCATTGTATGGATTGACAAAGCACCGAATTATGTACTTGGGAACATAAAAAATACATTTTGTGTCACTGAGGAATACAGGTTATTACTAAAGATCCTCTTTTTGAGAAGTGCTGTGAGTTGTAACTCACCGAGACAACATCTGCAAGTTGCCTGCATGGGGGGCTTTGTGTGCAGGAAAAAAAACTGTGTAAGTGGTGCTGGAATTTTGCAGAATGTGTCCAAACATCACCATTAACCTATTTTTTCTTCCCTGTTTTCACTCCAGTAACATCAACATCAGCACAGCTCTCCAGAAGGTGGGGCTGGGCGAAACCAGGGACTGGCAGGATTTTGGAGTTAGGGGGTTAGGGGGTCTTTTTTTTAAGGTAAGACTGCAAGGTCTGTAAGAAGGAGCTCAAACACAGCTCCGGCTGAAATCCCTCAAAACTAAGTGACTTTAACAATATATATTAAAAAAACAATCCTGGAAACCTGAGAACGTCTCCAACTGAAAAAGAACCGCCTTTAAAATGCAGGTCACAAGCTATGCCCCAATTTTCTTTAAGATTTTACATTCTCTATCATTTCAAGAGCCATACATTGAAGAGCTCAGCACTATCTGTGTTATCCTGCATGTTAATGTTTTGTTAATTACAATTTTAAGGGGCAGCGATAGCCTTGTATGAGTAAATACATGCAACGCAGGAAGCACCACTGGGCTGTGTTACAACAGAAATTGAGAATAGGCCCGGGTAAAGAACCCATCCTTAAAACACAGAAATCGGTGCGCTTCTAAAATTTCATGCTTCACGTAAAAAAAAGGAAAGGAGCAGAACCACAAGCAAAATACAGGAGTCAATGTCACACAGAAAAAAAAAAAACCCTCCCCCTCTTCTCACCCACTTTGTTACTATGGGACTCGCAGAAATCACTGGATTATAGACACGAAGGTCCCACTCACAAGACAATTAAGCAGCTCCAGTGCTTCTATCGGCCACCCACCTCCACGACTCTTCGCAAAGGTCTGTGTCTCCCAGAAAAGCTAACAGGCATTCTTGAATTTGCCAGCTGAAAGACAGGACTTTGTTGCTCCTGAGAACAGGGGAACACTTTTGAAACCAAAGTGCTTTATTTTTCTAAGGAATTCTTTTTTTCCAACTGAATGGTAAGTGCAAGAGAGAAAGGAGGAGTTAATACCATGCTCTGTTTTGTCCTGGGCAAGAAAGACGTATCATAACTTAAAAATCTCAGATGGACCGAACAGCATAAATAGGTGGAAGATTACCAAGTCAGAAAGCAAGCTCAGAAACAGCGTGTGTACGCACAAGAAATGGTGGAGCAGTAATTCTCTGCCTCTGCTAGGACCAGTAACTAACAATAAAACAGACAAGATGGTAAACATTGCAAAAAGACAATTACTAATAATGAAAAGGCAACAGAAATTTTGGGCCGCTTCCACAAACTGAGTAACGCATTTTCAAACTGACAGCAAAGTGTTGGTTGCCAAATGAAAATGAGAGCAAACAGCAAAGTTGTGCTTAACCCCTTTTTGCTTTTATACTGCATTTTAAACACAGATGAAATCATGGAATTTAGAAGAAAAAGTCTACAAAGGAGACATTTTGCTCAGCTATTTGGTCAGTGTTTCCATCACTTCAGTACCCAGAATCCTCAGGCAACTTATTCATCTTGGGTCCTTTTCTCAGTACCAGGTTCTTGAAAATAAGATGGGTTTCCATCTGCAAAACCTGGCTTAGGAGCACTCAGATTTGGGAGAACCTGAAGTAGGATTCTGACTTATCTTGCAGAAGGTGAATGCTAAAAGTAAGAGTTGATTGAAGGACAACCTGTAATCGCAGACTTCAGGAACTCTCTCTCTCTCAAGAATCCCCAGCTCTCCAGTGGCAGCCAAGGGCTGACCACCAAAAGGCAAAATCCCGGCGTACTGAGCTACCCAGGCATGGCAGAGGTGCAGAAACAAGATGACTCCAGCGACTGCAAACATCTCTAAATTGTCCTCACTCTGCTCTCAACTAACTCTAACAGTAACTCTAACAGCATCCTCTAGGAAACATCAACAAATAGTTTAGCATGAACAAAGCTTGGGCCTCGCACCTTCCCAAGCAGGAGCTGACAGAAGCAGCATGCCTTCCTTTTACATCTGACCAGCAGCAGCACCAATTCAAAACAAATATTTACCCTATCCTGGCACAGAGGAATAAAAGGAAACATTTTACTGCAAATCCAACTCTACTTTCTCTTGTTCCCATTCCTGCAAAGGTTCAGCCACAAACGAGATCATAAATTTTCTCGAAACAGTTAAAAGAAAAACAAAAATGTTGACACGAGCAGGTGAGACAAGAACCGTACAGAAAAGCTCTGACATCCCTATATCTAAACCAGAAAAGGCATGTGATGCTTGGAAAGCGCATTTGTTATGCCGGTAATTTCTGCTGATGGGCTTTGCAGAGACATCAGAAGCCAAGGAGGATTTGGAAGTGCAGCAATTTGCACATACGACAACTGGAGTGTAACAGGAACAATATTAGGGACACCAGGTCCGGCAACTCCCGCTGGGTCTCTGCACACCCTGGGCGCTCCGTCCCCGCACGCCCCCGCAGCGGGGAAACCCAGCTTGGGGCAGGAGCCTGCCCTGCACACCTGAAGGAGCAGGGGATGCTCCGCAGGCAGGTGGGTGCAAGGCTGGGACCCCCCCACCCCAACCTGGGCCTGTCCCCGGGTGAGGAACCGGGATCCCCCCTCAGACCCGGGTGAAGGAACCGGGACCCCTCCCCTCAGACCCGGGCCTGTCCCGGCGTGAGGAACTGGGACCCCTCCTGAGACTGTGGGGCCTGTTCTGGGGTGAGGAACCGGGGACCTCGCCTCAGACCCTGGTGAAGGAACCGGGACCCCCCCGTCAGGCCGGGGCCTGTCCCGGCGTGAGGAACCGGGACCCCCCCCTCAGAGGAGAGGGGGTCACCCCGACCCAGCCCCGGCACAGAGGAGCACCCACCCAGCCGGGCCCGCTCCCGCGGAGACGTGAGGGGGCTGCCCCGACCCTGCCCCCGCGACGGGGGGAACCGGGGACTCGCCCCCCAGCCAGGCCCTGCCCCGAGGCCCCGCGAGGCGCACCTGCCCCCGCCGCCCCGCCGCGCCCCTCCCGGCGGCAGGTGCCGCTCTCCGGAGGATGCTGCGGGCCCCGGGCGGCGCGGGCCGGGCCCGGTGCCGAGGAAAGCGGGGGGGGGTAGGGGGGGGGGGGCGGCGGCGCGCGGCCCCCCGCCCCGCGCCGAGGGCGCCGCCCGCCCCCGCCAGGGGGCGCTGCCCGCCGCCCCCCCCGCCGCGCGCCACCGCTGCCCCCAGGCCGAGGGGCGCCGCGGGGGGCGCCGCCCCTCCCCCCCCCCCGCCCGCCTCCGCCGGGGGCGCGCGCGCCGGGCAGCGGCGGGGGCGCGCGCGGGCGGCGGCGCCGGCTCACCCGGTGGGCGCGGGTCAGGCTCAGGTCCTTCATGACCTCCTCGAAGGCCGCCGTCTCCTCCGCCTGCTTCTGGTTGTGCAGCGCGATCTTCTCGCTGAATTTCCGCGGGTTGTTCGAGGCCGCCATCTTCCCCCGTCCGCATCCCCCTCCCCGCGCCGGAGGGGGCGAGGCGCATGCGCCAGGCGGGCCGGCCGGGCGGGCGGGGGGCTGCAGGGCGCCTGCGCGGCGGCGGCGCGGGGCGGGAGGGGGCGGTGAGGGGGCGGAGGGGCGCATGCGCGGGGCCGCCGGCGGCGCGCGCGGGAGGAGGTGGCCGGCGGCGCGCCTGCGCAGCAGGGGGGCTTCCCCCGTCGACGTGCGTGGGGAGGGGGCGCGCGGCGCGCATGCGTGCTGCCGGCCGGGCGCCGTGAGGCGGCGGCAGGGCCGGCGTCCCTCCGCTCCGGCCGCTGCCCCCCGCCCTCTCCCGGGGGAGGCGGCTCGCTTGGGACCGCAGCATCCTCATCCGGAGCCTGCGGGCATCCCCGCCTCCGTGCTGCCCCGGCCGGGGTCAGGCGTCTTCGGGCAGGCCCCGCGCGTCGCGGCTGAGGGCGCTTCCCGCCGAAACTTCGCGCGGTCCTTAGTGTCGTCTGCGGTGTCCTCCACGGCACAGTGAGCAGGCCTGGCCACGGAGCCACGCTTGAAATGGGCGATGCCAGGCGGAAAAAAGCGGGGCGGGGGGTGTTCATGTGTCCCCACTGGGCACTCGAATAGCAAAGACCTTACCCTGAAGTGGGAGGTAAATCCCAAATTTCTAAAAAGCCAGGTATTTTTTAACCAGCGAGTTTAAAATCTCAATTTTACATTTTGTTTCTGTCTAAAGTTACTGAGAGGTTAGTTGGCTTGTTTCAGAGGGGTTTTTCCCACCTTCAGAAAATGGAGTCAGGAGAATTTCCTGAAGAAACCAATTGACCCAGCACCTCGCACAGATCAGGCTGGGCTCTGTTGAGGCATGAGATGAAAAAAATAACCCAGCTCCTATTTATCCACCTGCGGGTATTCAGATGGAGCAGTGTGTGCAGCAGGGAGAGAAAGGGAGAGGAAAACAAGCTACGAAATCATTAGCAAGTCTTTTAAGATAAGCAACACTTCCTACTCTGCGATTGCTGTCTCTTCCTGCAAGATAAGATACATGAAGCTACAAGCCAGGTGATACCTGTACAGCGGAAATCTAGTAGCAAGATACCAAGATATTTCTGGCAAAGGTTTAGGAATTGGGGAAAGTCTCCCATTTTCCTGGTCCATTAGGTGTGTTGTACAGCAAAGCAGAAGATGCTAGCGCAGCTCTGTTCTGAACTACGCAGAACAAAACGGCGCAGTCTTCCCACGCAAGCACATCTTCACTGCCAAACTCCTGCGAGTGCATCCAGCTCCTCCACCCTTCTCCCTCTCCTGTGGCGTTCTGCATACGCAGACTTCTTCCCGGTGAACCCCAACTCTACGTCAACACCACCAGAGCCTTGTTCCCCCTCCCCGAGGAGTCAGGACCTTGGCCAACACAGCGGGCGATGTGTGTGGGACGCAGCGTATCTGTCATGAGGACAGGATGACAGGCAGAGACGACCCTGCTGGGATGTGAGCGGGCAGTTCTAGGGAATACAGCCGTTTTGAAACACAAGCTTAGGCTGCTAAGCCATTGATTCCAGCTGTGTTAACATCAGATGGGTGCAAAGCACTGTGATATGCAGGACAGACGCATTAGGCAGTAATAAATCCTGACAGTACTGTTTCCCAACACCCACGCGTTGCCCTTTACACTTTCTTTTTTACAAAGCGACACAGATAAAGTGGACACTCCTTTTTTGGTGCATGGCTCTGCCCCTGAATAGTGCTTACTCCAGTAACCAAATCCTGTCACGGTTGAACTGTCAGATCAAAGAAATTAGACTCTGCTCTCACTTCCACTGCTGATCACCTTTGTGGCCTTGGTTCAGTCAGTTTACCAGTCATTTATAAGCATTTCCTGCCCACGTAAAAATAAGAGATTATAATTATCCACTGCTGCAGGGCTGTTAAGAGATGGATGGATGAAACTCAGCTCAGCAACTGTCAGGATTAGTATTAGCCACAAAGTCACATCCTACCCTAAATTCTAGCTGCCAACTTGCACTTAAAGTTTATACCATAGTATGAGATACCATCGCAGAAAACAGAGCGGGGACTTAAAAGATCATCCAGGCCCTGGCAGGATCAGCCATTCCTCTGTCATTCCTGACAGATGTTAGTCTAACCACTTCTTGCATTGTTCACCAGGAATAAACAACCGGCAGGCATGTTCAGTTAAATACCATCTAGCTGTGTATATGAACAGCATATGACCTGCAAAATTGGCCTGTCATGCTAAAAGCATATAAATCATAAAGATTTAACACTAAGATACCTATTATCCACATTGTTTTTGCTTGAGAAGCAAGACGATGATAAATAATTTGTTGAGTTATCCTGGATTGAATACCAGAGGTGGTAATAACAAACATCTAGAGACCCAGCTGCCACTCTGCCTCTTCTATAGCACCAAAAGATTAAGTGCCTAAGATGAAACTTGATAAATTTTCCCCTCTTGGATCTCCCGAGATTGAAGAGAGTGAAATCTCCCCTCTGACGGCTGCTCCTGGTCGTGGTTCGCAGGGAAGGAATGCAGATGGCCAGGGAGGTGGGGGGGTTACAACTTCCTCCCTTAAGAAGACTCCCTTTTCTTATTGTTTCGCCTGTGCAGCTTTATCAGATTGAATTCCAGCGTGCAACCTGGACCCTGCTTCTGTTCTTAAATTATCCGATTTTAAAACAGTTTGCGTAACAAACTTCTCTTCAATACAACATTTGTGTTTGCTGAGTTGCTTCTGGAATTTCTCACCCACTCACAGCTCCACGTTTTGGGGTGTGGGTGGATCTGAATGGCTGCTAAGTGCATGACCTAGCAGACAATGTAAATCTTGACTGCATTAAGGCATTGGCAAGGAGACATTTTAGACGGGTGCCAGGTTTCCTTCTTCCTCCACTGAAGGAGATATGCCATGCATTTGACAAAATGATGAGCTCATACCATAAGTATTATTTATGTCTCCTGCCGTCTTCACCTTGAGCACATATGGGGCCATGTGAGAACAACTTGATCTCACTAGAAAGCTGCGATGGGATCCCCTGAGACAGCAGCTCTATCTCCCCCAGCCTTCCAGACGTGTTATGAAAAAGTTTCTTGTAACTGAGACTCAGAGCTGTGCTCTGAAGCAAACAAAGAGTCATTGGAGGACCGGGCTGCTGTGTTCACATCTGCTTTTGTTGCAAACAACTCCTTACTGAGCAACCTGCAGCTTCTTAGAGCAGATGCAGCCGAGAGCAAGCGGGTTGCAGGGAGGAGGTTGTGTTTACTTATCACTTGTTTGTTATCCTCCAGGTCCTTTGGAATTGCTCTGGCAGACGAGATCCAGCTACTTCCGTATTCTCCCTTAGAGGCTTCAGAGGAAGGTGTGAGGTTGAACAACTTACACAACAGCAGACAGCATGAGATCGTGCCTTGATCGACATTTTTTTGCCTACAGACACAAAGATTTTGATCTCTCACACTTCCTACTTAATGTTCCTGCTGACGTCCTATTATCCTCAGAGAAGAATATCCTGTGAAGTCCGCAGAGTCGCTAGTTCCAATGCCATTTTGAACTGAGCTCCAAACTGTGCTTTCGGTAGGAAAACATTCTCTTGTTTCACTTGGAATTTGTGACCATTTCTTTAATTTAAGATATCCTTGTTTCCAGAGGGCAGATAAAAGCCCCTGAATTACCCTCTCTACACCACTCATCAAACCAAGCAGTCCAAGCAAACCAACTCGCTGTCACACAGAACGCTTGGTTCTGCTCTCTATACCAATAGTCCCTTGTCATCCTTCCAGTTTAGTTTCTTTACCATTCCCTGTAAATTCTAAAATTACAGAAAGCAAGCAAACACTCACTGCTAAAAGATACTATTCTCATTTCTACAAGTCATATCTTCTGGTGCTCTGAAATACTTTGGCAACCACACAGAGGATTCTGTTACGGTTATTTTTCCCAGAATCAAGGCTTGGCTTCGTGCCACACTGAGGCAAGAAGTATTCCCATGATGCTAAGGTGATGTGGTGAGCCGGTAAAGTGGCAGCCACTTTATGTCTTTCCAAAGATAACGCTTGGATGGTAGGCAAAGTATTCTACATGGGTATAGTCACGATCAGCACTAAAAAGTGAGGCACCAGTAAGAATTGTTCACTTTATTGAAACAAACAGGAAACCGGGAAATACTTTTTTACCACTAAGAGATTACACCATTGCAAATCAAATTGTAGATCAGACAGAGAGTCACGTCAGAGAGCAAGATGTTTCCTTCCATGGCTTTCTGTCAAATCAAAGTTCAGAGAATTTGGTGATATTCTATATATAAAGTAGCAGAAAAAAATTTCTTTTTGAATTTCATGGTTCAGCTTCAGAGACGTGTGCTGAAAGGGTCACAAGTAACAGATTTAAAATCCAAAGTTTTTTGCAGCCGTTTCCTGAGTACTCCTGTATAATAAAACAGCTATAGGGTAGGCAACAATCCCTGCTGTGAAACCGTACAAGGATCAGGCCTTGTCCTGCTCTCTCCTGCTATTCTTCAGCAGCAATACAAAGCAGCAGAAATATAATACCATGAACCATTAGCTTCAACTGTGGCTAGCAGGCTCCACAGAGGCAACTACCTGCCTGCTCGTCTGGTTCACGTCCCAGTGCAAAACCAACCCCTGCTATTTCCATGCCTTAGGACAGATGTTTACCTACAAGTGAAAGGCTCGGTTTTCATGCTGAAGGTATTAAAAAAAAAAAACCCAAATCTAAGAGTGAAGGAGAATTCAGTATGTTTTTTTGCAGGCATAAGTAATTTTTGCATGAAAACCTGATGAACAGTTAGACAAACATGCCAGCCAAATTCAGGCACCTCCTGAGTTTCAATCATTTCACTCTCAGGAAAGTAGGAGCATTACAGAAAGTCGATTTCTCAGCAGGAGACTAAGCAACCACCACAGTAGTCCCATTTTTGTGGCTTTTGGGACCGAGCTGTTCTCTTTGCCCTCTGCACACCGATTTCATTTGCACGCCAAATGAACAAGGTGTGCAAATGCAGCACAGGTTACATCTCTGCGAGGACTACTTTACTGGGACAGAAACAGCGGCATGCCCAACAGAAAAGCATTCTTCTACGATGCAGCCGTGCTTGCAAACTGTTTTGTAGCCGCAAAGTAAAAGCGCCTCCTTTCTCCCTCCCTCTTCCTGCTACCGAAACAAAACAAGCTGCATTGATAAACCTGCAAATGGGACAAGTCAACAGGGGAGAAATTAATTTTCTTTTTCAGGGACACTGGCAGATTTGTCTTGCAAAGTCTGTGGTGCAGACCTGGTCACGGGCTGTAGCCATTTTAAGGCTGCAATTCAGCAGAGCACATCAGTACATGGCAACTTTTAACGTGGTTATACCCTATTTCAGCAAAATACCTACATGTACATTTAACAGTAAACTCTACACTGGACTGAAATACCATCTTAAATGCCTCACAGAACGGCATGCCTTGTGCTACTTGCAAGCCTCTGGGCTTTGCAGATGAAGGATCCTTGCCTCGAGAAGAGTACATTTCTAAGAAGTTCCTTTCGGGCCTCTTGGATAGCAGCAGCGAGTCATTCACTTGAACTCTAATTGCTGTCCTGAAAAAGCCTCAGAAGGAATGTAACAACTTGTTTTTCACTGTGAAAATGGGAGGTTCTCCGCTGCAAGCTATAAGCCTTCAGCTGAAAACCTGCTGAACATCTGGCCTGGGATCAAGGTTTGCTTTGATGGTTGTTCACGGTACAATGGGTGGACACATTTCTAGGTTAATGCTACCAACAAAATCGGGAAGGATAGAATCCCCCTTCCTTCCTCCTCTTACCCGCAGCGTAACTGCAACAGCTGCAGCCCAACAGAATGCACCAGGCTTGCAGAAAGGCTCTGATACTACAAGGAAAAGCCTCAAGCATGGTGCAGCCCCGCAGAAAGCAGAGGAAGGCTGTTGCAAGTAGCATGGGACAGCTGCCCTAGCCTGCACGACTCATGAGCAAACACACATGGGCTTGCACGTGGAAAGCATCTCTACTCATCCAAGGACTCAACCTGACCCCCCTTCCATGGTATATACTCTGATTTTCTTCCTAACAAATAGGAAGTACATGCTTTTGGCATAAGGAAGCTCTCATCACATGAGAGCCTCGAAGCATGCAAAATTAAGGTCCAGACATGCTAACTGCACCGCAGGGCAAATTTCTCTCTTCCAAACCTCAGTGAAATTCATACATTCCTTCTAAATTCAGTTGTAAACCACTATCCTTAAGGCATTAATACTGAATGCAAGTATTGATAGTGCCAAAGAGTAAATCTGCATCCATAAGGAGGATCACATGTTTAAACAAGACCCCAGGCCACAGTGAGAAACAGAAAAAGAAGGATGCATTTAAAGCAAATAAGCGCAAACTTTGTAGGGAGATGCAGATTAGCGGCCAGATTACAAACATCAGATAACCATATGTAAAATACTTTTTAGTACATTTTCAAAGCATTGTGACCGGAAGATACGGATCAGAAATATTAAACTCAGCTAAAAGGATAAATTCTGCTCTAGGTACTCCAGTGTTAATGTAGTGCAACTCCAGTGACTTCAAAGGAATTGCTCCAGATATAAAGCAGTGTAGCCAGAAGCAGACTGGCTGGTAGCCTGCATAAACAAGCAAAAAAGATTTTCATTTTTTAAGAAGCCATATAAACTAGTTCTAGCTAATTACGTGACAGGGGCCTGGGTGTGAAATAGCAACTGCAAAGCCTCAGGGACCAAGCCACGAACCTTTGATTTGCTCTCTACAGCTTATAAAACCTTCTGAAAACTTTTGCTCTAACAGCTTTTCTACTTTCCATTGCAAACTGCACACACTACTCCAATGCTGCCCTCCTGCAGGCCCCCACCATCGCTCTCTACTAAGTCTTTACCCCTTTGTCTTACAATCTGAGGCTAATTTCAGGTTGCACAGATAAACCAGCAGCTGTTTCCAAGCAGAAAGCACATTTCGTGTTCATTTTATGGAACATTCAATGTTGGAGCAGTTGAAATCGTACCCACCCCACAAATACATTTTAAAACTTCTCTGTGAAACTCCCTAAAGTTTAAATATTAAACTGAAAAGTGCCAAACTTGTGTTACTGAAACTCAGTTATTAGTTTGGAAGGAGAAACAAAAGTTCTGGAGTCCGTGGGAAGATACTGTGCCTACTCACCATTAACATGCAGAGTAGAATCTAAGCTGTCTCCGTAAAAAATAACTTGAAGGGAGAGATGTCTATATGATATATCTATATGCTCCCAGGTGAAATTCAAGATAGGTGAGCCCTCTTAGGAAGGCAACGCTAGCCGGCTCTGCTCCCTCACTCGCCTGACATGCCAACACACCCAGGCTAGACTGTAAATTTATTCAGCCACATTAACTTTTCCTCATCCTTAAGTCACAAGTGATGAAATCTCATTCATTTATGCAAGCAACTGGAAGATTTATTGTAAATAAAGTTCTGCACATTACACAACTGGCTAAAAATCATAATTAGAGTTGCACTGGGAAACATGTTTTATTTATCCTGACAGTAGTCTGGCTTCAATAATCCTAGCATGATAAATGTCCCTAAAGTTTGCAGAGTTTCAGCAACTAAAGACCTTATCACAGACATGGAAGTGGAAACGTCTGACTAGGTTTGATGTGGCTTTCAAGAGGTCCCGAGCAGTTCTGTTGCACAGCATCATTTTAAATCAGCACCAGGGTACTAAGAGCTAGTGGGAGTGCCTTCATTCATTGTAAATCAAAGAAATGAAATTTTCCGCTGCTATTAAACTTCCAGGACCTCAGTACGAACGCTAGGACACGTCTGTGCGAATTAGCAAGGTTCTAGGATAGGAGAAATGACAGTCGGATTGCCGAGCCGACAGACCCTCTGGAAAAGGGTCAATGACACCATTAATAGGATGCAGACATTCCCAATCTCTAGCTATTCTGCACCCTGCCAAGAGTTCTAGTGCTTTCTTTCTTTATAGTTTTAAGTACAATTTCAGGCCCATAAAACATCAGAGAAGACAGAAGCTATTATCCTGGCCATGACAGGGGTCCCTAATGGGACATGCATACTCTGCAAATACCTAGAACTAATGATGCTGTGCTTTTACTGTTCCCCATCTGTTCAAGGGTATTTTAAAATGTACCAAATCAGGTTTACCCCTATAATGTTTATTGCTGCTCTGAGACTAATAAATGACTCCGAGTGCAATCAAACATTTATCTGGCTTTGCTCATTCTTGAAGACGAGAGGAGCCCAGTCCACTTGCTTTTCATGTGGGGCATCCTGCAAAGCGTTTCCTCCAACCCAGCCACGGAGCACGATCACTTAGATATTTATGTGAAGACCCTCATTTAGCTGTCAAGTTGTTGCAATACAGCAAAAGAATCAAACCCGTTTATTTTCAGAATAACTACTAGGTTATGCACAGAACAGCCCAGAGCCACAACTACATACTTCACAGGGGTAAAACAAACTTTATTATCAATATGGATGATATGCACTTCCACAAATGTTTTAGCCAGTCTCTGCTAAATTTAGAACAGCTAGAATATTTCTAGCTAACATTATGAAAAATAATTATTTATATTGCTATAAAAAGAACATTCCAGTAACAAAGAGAGGTGGTGCACAGCAGGGCTCTATCACAAGTCTCAGTGAAAGAATCCGGAAACCTTTCCCAGCACCCGCTCCGCAGTGCCAGGGAATGGGAACGCGGGTAACCGGGCTGGTTTGCCGCATGGCAGGCAACAGTTGTTTATTAAATACAGTTACAGAATGGCTTTGTGTATCCTCCTATCTGCAAAGCCACCATTCCAATATGAAAGAATACAGAGGTTAAGTTTATTTTCGCAAGGTTGACCTTAAAAGTGAGACCTAATATGCTTTACCTCCTGACATACACACGTACCTTAGAAGCTTGAAGCGAAAAATAAAGCATGGTTTCCTTATGAAGAGATGCCAACTATGGTCATCGCATGGGTTCTCCCGTCATCTGATGTGGCGTGGCTTATGAGCACTAAGGCTGCACGTTCAGAAAAAACTCAGTTATTAGAGAACACCCAAACCATCAATTGCTGCCATAGAAATGCTTTTGGTAGGAAAATTTAAATAAAATCGGGAAGAATACTTAAGTATTTTAGGAAGGCAATGATGAAGGAATGACACACTCATAAGAGGATTAATCATATTCCGCAAATAGGAAAGCAAGTAACCTTCCATTTGTTACTAACCTAAGAAAGTACCCTTTTCATAAACATATGGAAGCATTAAAAAAAAGAAAATCCATTATTTTCTAACTTTGAAGCTTGTATCGAGTTACATTTCATCCTTTCAAAATTTGCTTGTTATCTGCCAAGACTGCTCTGCAGTGTTTCTAGCTTCTATGCCAGACCAAATGAACAGAGAATGGAGTAAATTAACTGCCTAAGAGCTAGAAAGTAGAGCTTGCCCACTGACTTTAGCATACTATACCACAACAAGTACTTTTCATTAATTTATTAGTGGCAAACCAACAAATAGATAGGAACAGATGAAACTATGCATCATTTTATCTAAAATTTAGAACGCAGAGCTTAACTGTGGAGCATGTGCCCTCACCGTATCACATCCAAAGGTGCTTTGATTTCATTATTAGAGAAAAATATCTTTAAGTGAATCTGAGGTATGGAGTTCATGCTTTACACAGACCTGATCAATGATTCATTAGCAAAACAGGCATTATATATTGTCTCTAAAGTTTACAGCACAGTATTTAACAGCAGAATGCAAGAGTTTCTCTAAAAAGAAGACTGCATACATCAAAATCAAACTTGCACAGATACAAAACAAAGCCCTTGAAACAGAATGCCTGATAAAAGAAGAAACTTTCCATTCATTAATCAGTCAAATTAATGAGAAAAAACAGCTTGGAGGAAAGGAAAGTTCAGGAAGTAACAGTATTCTGTGCAGTAAACACAGATTTTACAAAAATGACAGAGTCATCTTAAAATGAATCTCTTAATTTAAAATACCCACTGGCAACAACAACAACAAAACCCCTGTTCCACTTAGACTTCCATCATATTAGGATGCCAAGTATCTTATTTACAAGTCAACAGAGAAAACCTTCAAGCTTATGAACAAGTAGCACCCACCTCCTGTACTGTACGAAAAGAGTTTGGATGAATGTGTATCAGTAGAGCGATTGGAAAGGCAAAGGCAGCGGGGTCCTAAACCAGAAACTCTGGGTGCTCTCTGCTTTGGTGGGTCAGCCCAGACGAGCAGCTGCAGAGCTCTTATTGCCAGTAAAAGCCAAACAAATTTTTGGCGGTTATATAAAAAAAAAAATCATGCCTGTTTATACATAATCAAGCTATCAACATGGCTTTAGCATTGCAAACTCTGGATGCCCCCATTAAGGAAGAATTTCTGGACCAGAGTATCATGCTGCTATCTGGAGGGGGTGAGGAAGGGATCTGGAATTGCAGTGTTATCCAAGCAATGAAGAACCAACAGAGACCAGAGGTGTGCAGGGATAAGTATTCCCCTTTTAGGAGGGGGGAAAAAAAAAAAAAACAAACAGTCACCTTTGAAAAGCAAGAATATGCTTTCATAATCCAAGCACCTGAGCTCTTCTTCTAGCTCCCACTGTCCCTTTATTGCTTCTGGAGGTCAGTATGTTATACAGGTTTTGGTTTTTTTGTTTGCTAAAAAACGACAAAAGCAACATACAATGATTTTTGGAGCTATTAATACAAATCACACCTGAACTCTTTGAAACATACCACAGTACTTAGTTACTCCTGAGCTGTCAATGTTTGCAATGTGTAACATTGTTAAAAAGATGAAAAGTTGGCAAAATCCACCCCCCATCAAAAAAAAGAAAAAAGAGAAAAGCTTTTTCCAGCTGTAACATCTGTTAAGTCTAACTAGCTGACAAGTGCTTCTGATGAAACATGCTTGCCAGAACACTACATAAGAGGAGGAGGGACTTTATGGAGGAGGGAACGCAAGCTATTTTTCTCCTTCCCTCACCCACAAAATGCACAATACCATTTGCAAACAACAAAGAAACAACGCAGCATCCTGATAACATGCAACACGAGGTGATTTCACGGGCCGACGCAGTCGCGCGTAGTTATCTCTGGGTCGTTACCTGCGGTAGTATAACAGGAGCACATGCTATCCCAGCAAAAGATTCTGGAAAATGTAGGTCCCTTTCCCATTCATCAGTTTCTGTGTTATACACCTGCACAATGCTTGTAACATTGTTCAGATGCCAATTGTACCCTCCTACGATATAAATCTTTTTTTCTAGTAAACAACAGCCGGCTTCCGACTGACCTGCACGCATAGGGCTCACCGTTGTCCATTGGTCTGTTTCAGGCACATAATATTCCACAGCCAAAACATCAAAACAACGGTCAACATGGTCCATGCGGCCTCCCAGAGCGTAAATCCTATTATTTGCACTGACCATGGCATGCAGAACTCTGGGTTCGTTCATTGGGGTTTTAAACTCCCACTGATCCGCGGTGGGGTCATAACAGTGCAGGGCTTTTTTGTCTTCCACTGAAATGCCATACCCACCTGATATGTATAATTTGTCTCCTACCGTAGCTCCAGCATGCCCCCACGTCCTGCGTTTCAGGGAGCACACGTAAGTCCACTCATTATTTTTGGGGCAATACTTCTCTACGGAGGCCAAGCTCCCCGACCGGTTCCTCCCACCAGTGGCATAGACCATACCGTGGAGGACATTGAGCTGGAACTGGATCCTGCTCTCCTGCATGGCCTGGATGCGCAGCCACTGGTTCAGGTGCGGATCGTAACGGTAGCAGATATCCACAGCTCCCTCGCCACTCCGGTACTGCAGGTGCTGCCCTCCTACGATGTAGACGAAGTTGTCGAGCACAGCCACACAAGAGTGGCTGCTGCCCACCTCCATTTCCGTCAGCTCCTTAAACTGGCGCACGCTGGCATCCGGCAGGTAGTAGACTTTGCAGCTCACAGTGCGGTCATTATCGGTGTAGGGAGTGCCGCCGAAGGTGATGAGGGATAGGACATCCGAGCGGATGGTGGTCCGAGGGGACTGCATCTCGTGCTGACGAAAGGGCAGGATCTGGTAATTGAACGCTTCCAGCAAATATTGCCGGCACAAGACATCTTCCACCATGATGTCCAAGGTCTGGACGCTGTCCACCAGCTCTGAGGATTTCATCAGTGGGAAGCGGATGTGGCAGAGGACCTGGCTGGCATTGGCACGGCGGGTTGGGTCATATTGCAGCCAGCGGACTGCAGCACGGAAGAGGTCTATTTCACTGCAGCTTTTCAGCTTATTGCTCTGCAAGAAGAAAACAAGGCGCTCCAGCGGCAGGTGGAGGAAATCCTCTTCCTCAGAGATCTGGAGGAAATGCCTAAAAGTGAATGCATCTACTGATTCCTTCAAGGATGCGAGGCTAAAGGTGGTGGCCATCTGCCCGATATTGAGACACGTTTCTACGCTCATGGCAGACTTCAGAAATTCTTCGCAGAGCTCCACGACAGGCACCATCTGGAGGAAGACAGCAGCTCCCAGTACGTCCTGAATACAGTCAAGATCAAGAGTCACTTCAGCACTGTACGCAAAGTCTATTATGTGTTTCAGTCCTTTTGCAGATACACCTTTCAGTTCGATCACATCTTGGCTGGCTTCTCTCATCCCGCCTGTGAACATTGCCCTGGAGGTCAAAAAACACAAGCAAAAATTTTCCCCCTTTAAATACATGTAAAATGATGTATCACTTCAGAATTTTATTTTTGTTTTTTTAAACATACTGATTCTCTTAGGGAGGATGGGGAAAGGGGAGAATAAATCAAGGCTAAATCTCTAAAAGACAGGAGAAATTAAAGTATGCAATTACTTACATAAAGCTTGCATAAACAGTGCACTAAGAAGTAATATTCGGCTATCAGAAAGTTAAGTTTTTCAATCCTACTGGCAGCATAAGGAAGAGCGGACCACAGGACAAAGCTTCAAGAAGTAGGTAGAGCTACCAGAGCAGGGAGTGCAGTACACTGGACACCGATGAATCCATGACACTCAACAACCAAAGGATACAACGGGATCTGCACCAGCAGAGATTGGTAACCACACCCTAAAGAGTTTAAGTATGCAGGATTTGTGAGCACAAAGAAAGAATACGCCTTGGAAGACACCTGTGTTTAGGAGGTCAGCAATCCTCTGAGCTTGCCTGCCGCACTGCCTTTAGGCAAAGATTTCAGTTAGCCCGTTATATCGTAGGCTAGCTACAAATGGCTTAAATATTGCAGATGCAACACATCTTATGAACGGCTTCAGTAATCACAATGGAACCTCCCCTTCAAGGTTCATTCCCGATGCCTTAAGAAAATAGGAGTTGCAGCCACTTCAGAAAACGTCTGTCATGTTGCAGTACGACGGCAGGGGGCTAACAGGCAATTAAAAAAAAAAAAAAAAAAAAGATTTTGTTACAGCACAGCTGCAAGCACATCAGTTGACCAAGCCACGCAGAGATTAGGCCCTAGATCACCTCCTTGGGAGGCTTCTAAATTCCACAGGAAGCACATACCACGCCAAGGACTGCGCGCAGACATCTCGTAAACCGCTCTTCTAGAGCGGTGCTGCATTTCCCAGCTACGGGGCCTGTGGGCGTGATGGGGACATAACTGCACATTTGTTTTTTTATACATTTACATTAAATTTCAGCAGGTTTTGTTATATATGGGTAGCTCGGGGGCAAAGGTTTGCGCTCTGTGTAGTATTCAACAAGCAGTAGCAGAGCAGTTCTGGGGAAGCCAAAGTCAAAACAGGTTGCTGGAAGAACTGTGACATGGAGTTTCACCATTCACTGCCATCGTACACGCATCACAGCCAGGCTACAGACCGTCATACAAAAGACCTTTTAAACTGCTGCCAGCTGCCTGCACATTTTGAGCTGTTTTTTCCACCATCGATAACCTACTCTTCTCCATCAGAAAGGTAAATTCATTGTGAAGGCACAGTGTCATTAGAGCTGCCTTAGGAAGCTGCAGTGACTCTAAGGTGCAAGTTAGTCAGAAAAAATGCTGAACAGACCCTCCTCTTCTACATCAACACAGGAATAAAGGAATATCTTGGGAACACTGTCAAAAGACAGGACTTCCAAGTTTCCTGTCCAAACCAGGCTAGAAAACCTGCTGCCGTCCAGCATAAACCCAAGAAATCCTAAATGACCTAAATAAGGAAATATCTGCATAGGAAATCAGCTTTCTGTAACCGAGTGACCAGGAATACTGTTCGCAATTATTTGTCCATATAGCAGATGAGAGCATTCTGCTAAAATCCCCTTGCATATCCCATGTCACAGAACAGCATGCTGCCCTGATCCCTCGCCCCAGAGGATATGCAGACATATGTGTACTTGTGCATTAGCTATACAGAGCTGAACGTGCATAAGGAAAGAAAGGCATTACTGTTGCCATGATGAAGACAAATCATCAAATAGAATGCAATTCCTTTAAAAAGTGTTACAGTTCTAAAATGCTGATTATATAAATGCCTCAGTTTCACTCTTTTCCCTCCTCCCTTCTGCATAAAAACAGACTATTTTCAAAAGCTAGATTATTCTGCCATTGTTCCCCAGGACAACCTTCCTTAGCACCACAGAAGTTATAACAAGAAACCTACTCAGCAATTATTATTTCAACAGTGAAAACACACTAGCAGTGGCACTGCATACAGCATTTATGAATACAAATAGTGCTATTAGCATTTGGTGGGAGATCGGCTCCATCATTAATTGCATGCCTGTTAGGGAGAGTGATAAGCTTGGAAGGTTTATGTTACCAAAGGGAGAGAGAAGGGAACAGCCTAGAAAATATGTGTGTACATAAGACAGACATCATCAGAGCAGCTGAAGAAATGGGCAAAGGGATACAAGAGGTATGCCGAAGGACACTGAAGTCCCTTCCTCTTGCAAACCAATCTGCTCAGGTCAGGAAGGAACCTACATGTCAAGGGATTGCAAACCCCGCTGAACAGCCCTTCTCCACCTTTACTTGCTATGACCTGCAGTCTAGAACAACACCCAGGTCGAGTTCTCTGTTGTTTTGAACCTTCCCCATACCTGTGGCCTCCAGCATGCCCCTCACTTGATGCTGCTACTGGTGCTGCCAGAAAAGATCCCGAACTCAAAAGAGAAGTCATTCCAAGTCAGAGAACCGTTACAACAGAGTTTGACAGAGGCAAGATGGATGAATACAGTTTTTCGCTTAAGACTGAATTTCCTGCTATGCAATTGGCTCACTCTGCATTAATTTGGCTGAAAAAAACTCATCTCCATGGTTCAGTTTTCTACCCACACAAGATGGGACAATTCTCCCCTGTCTCCCGGGCGTCTGGGGAATGCACACACAAAATGCTTCATACTCTTCAGCCTGTGAACAGTAAGCACTACAGACAGATCAGTGGTATTTAAAGATAACACGAGTGTATTTACAATGGGTACCATCGTTCAATGGGATGACTCATTTCAGAGCCCTCGCTGCCACTTCAAAATCAGCTCAAGTAGCTCCAGGGCAAAAGCCTGTTTCCTTCAGCAGGCAGAGCACCTACCAATGCTGCCGAGGTGGGGTTCAAGACCTGGGCTTGAACTTGCGTCTTGGCCCAGCGGCTGTAGTCAAACCAACCTCATCTGTGTGCAGAGGGACTGACTCCGAGCCTCTACATGCCTGCAAATAATCCCACCAACATCCGTGGGGCAAACCATACCTCCAAAGGGTTGTGCGTGGGTGTGATTTTGGGGTGTGGTGGGGAGGTTGGGGTGGGGGAGGATGGGGAAACAGAAAACCAATGGGAAAGGTAGAAATGCCTGCTTCCCTATCGGATTCTCACCTGAAATAGTCACTGCAGGCAGCCAAGACAACTTTATGAACCTGAAACACTTCATTATTTATAGTGAGGATGACATCAAGCAGCTGAGCCTGAGCTCGGAGCGAGGCCAGTCCCTGCAGTAGAGTGGTGCTGTGGCCAGGAGCAGAGAACGTGCATTTCAGGGTGCTGTTCTTGTCAGCCATGCTAAAAACAGAACAAGAGAGACAGGCTGGTTTTAAATTAAAACAATATGTGGTATACCTACAAAGCATGCTGGGGAAGATACTGTAACACGAAGCAGTTTGAACGCAAATTCCCAGCTCAATAGCCACACGGAACATCATGACATCAGTACCTCAGTTGTATTCCCTTCTCCCAATACAAAAGAGACTTCCAAATTTTTAAATTATACTTTCGCATTACTGACAACCCGTCACGCTGCAGCACACATGGGCTTCAGAGACCATCCCAACATCAGCTAGTGGGGCCAAAATCTCCAACGAACATTGGTGTCCCCACACTACAACTACCCCAGAGTCCACCCTGACCTTGACTTCAACCACGAGACTGAATCACAGTTGCTTATTCTTCTCACCACCTATCCTGACTGCAGCTGTTAGATACTCTGTACCGTCCAAGGACGGCCCTGCTAGCCCTATTTGATCCTTTCCTTATGCCTGACCCTCATGAGAAGAGCAAAAGCAAAATATTACATAGCACTGGCTGCTCTAAATAACGTCAACTGTTTGAACTGCACTGTAAACAGTCCCCTCCCAGTGTAAATATTTCCTTGGTTTTCCCAATGCCTCTCGCACATGTTCCACAGCGTGGAGAGCATCGTGCCTAGATTCACTTGGCCTCAGATGCACTTGTCAGTGAGAACGCTGCATTTGGAGGTGAACATCAGCAGTATCTCTGCACAAGTGGAAAAGACTATTAGATGCTCTGCGCTCCTCTGAAAATAACTACAGATTTCCTGAGCAAGGCGATAGTGGGCCAGCACGCCCTGCCCACCAAACAGGGTCCACTCATGCCAACAGAAGCATGAAATCCTAAATTCATTTGCAAATTTAATCCAACTCCGAACTACTTTTCAGGATCAAGATCCCAGTCCTTCTGGGAAGAAAACGTGCACAAGGCCAGTATTCAGGATGGGGTTTATGTTTTCAGAAGCATCCTGCTATTTGGTCTCTGTGTTTTAAGAAATATTTTATGGAAGCATGACATAAAAAGTCCCAAGCAGATCATACCGAATCTGGAAAGCTGCATTACTTGCTCCCAAGTCCACAGTGGGAGAGTGCACTTAGTACTGTACTTAAGGGGTATTATTATTTAGGTAAAGTAAACCAACAAAGCCAAAAAAAACCCTACAGAGACTAGGTCCCAGGGTACTAGGGGCTGTATAATCCCATCGTTTGCTAACAACTGTCCCTAAGAGCTCGCTACCTAGACAACAACAAAAGCCACACACAATGGACGAAACAAGTAGGCAAGGTCAGAGAAGAGTCAGGGAGATGGGACAACCAAAAAGGGGATGTAAACAATCCTCAAACAATAAGGAACAATAGACAGGACTTGCTACTTGCCTAACTTATCGGATTGCAATTTCCTGCAAGCTTTACAGAAGAGGCGAGTTAGGGGAAATCTGTGATGTTCATCAGAGCACTGAGAGGGCAGCCGCTTTGTGAGAGTAGTTCTAGAGCTCTTTGGGATGCTGCAGGATGCAGATATCAAATCTTTGCAGTCCGTTTCAAAACTCCTCAGGCTTGGGAACGCCTCAAAATTCATACGAGTTCCTACTGGGATGACTGATACCGGTCAGCTGTGCTTCTTGTAGCACAGATCTGAAATTCCTACCTTAAAGTCAAAGCATACTAAAAAGTCTTAGTTCACAGAGTGGAGTCCAGCTACAACATCCTTCCTATAATAAAAAGGATTAGCAAAAAGTCAGTTGCTGACAAGACCTTTATCCATTGCGCCGCAAGCCAAGAAATGTCTATCCACTCCAGCTCTCCCCATGGCGAAAGAGGAAAGAGATTGGAGGGAGCGAGTGCATGAATATTCATCACGTCAAACTAATTTTACTCTCCTCTCTGGAACAATGGCTTTGATTCGCTGGAGTCAAAAGGAAGAAACATCGAGCATAAGCAAGGAAACGATCTTGTCTCTGAACACAGTATCATTCACCGAGCAAACCCATTTTGCTTCACGCTGGACAGGTAAAATACACAGCGAGGAGAGCTCCGGCAGCTCATCTGGGAGATGGTAACTCCTGAGTTTACTGTAACTTTGTTAGACTTAATCTCCTGCAGAATTCTTCTCATGGGAATTTTCTTCAGCCTTTTTTTTCAGACCAATTTTAAATATTCCTTTTCCTAGCCTAAGGGCTTACCCGTATAGGACTGCTTTGACTATATCCACAACCCTCCCAGCGTGGGTGCCTCTTCAAACAACAAGCTTTACCTGAACAAACATTCCTCTTTTTTTCCTTTTTCTCAATTAACTTTTACAGCCACTGTTAATAACCAGAGTGTAAGTTTAAAGTAGATGGAGGACTAAATCTGGGCGGGTAGATATTTCTGTGCTGGAATAAACGTGTTTGCATGTGCGATTCTTTTCAATAGGTAATTGTGAACAACCACCTCTGAAAAACTCCCTGTACTAGTTCCTTTGTCTGTTTACAGGTATAGAATAAAAGGACCCAATGATTACACAATCCTCCAGGGGGAAATAAAAGACAAAACAAAACCAAACAGTAAGAGAAGCATTGATAATGTCCAGTTTTCTTCAGTCTGGAAAAAAATAATTTTTAGAAGAAACACATAAGCTGGAAGCAAAATAAAATCCACACAAAGCATGAGAAATCAAGTAAAAGACTCTACAAAAAACAAAGCGGGAGGAGGAGAGGTGAGAAAACAGCAAGAAACGTTGTTTGCACCGCAGTTAGTAAAAAGGGATTTGTGATAAAAGCAGGCTTGGCTCAAACCAGGCTGCCGTACCACGGAGCACGCCGTAGCACCGCATGCATTACGCCACACGGCCTTGCTTTCCACTCCTTGCGCTGCATTAGGAACAGAGGAAGAAGAGAGGCAGCAGTTGGATGTCAGAGACTAAAAAAAAAAAAAAAAAGGCACAAAAGGAGGCCTTGAACATCTGAAAGTGCCTTTGTGAGGCTGTCCCTATCTTATTTGAGATCTGAGTATGCCGTGTACTTGTTGCTTAACAATTTGTTACAGAAGAAACAGCCTTGCAGACAAACTTCGGAAGAGTTGCATCCACTCCTCAGAAGTTCAGAACATGCCTTCAAGATAAAAGCCTTTCATCACACAATAGTGAGAAAGTGTTTATTCCGCTCCTTCCCCCTTCCCTTTCTGATGGAAGCAGGGCTGGAGAGCTTCTGGAATTTTCCTCGTTTTTTTGTCTTTGTCCTCAAAAGGACGGCACTGAATGAAGTCCTTCCCCTGCCGCAGAGCTTTGCGGAGGTTTCTGTGGCTGGAGCGTCCTTTGGCAGGGGCTGAGCACACTAGCTCAGAGCGGGGTCAAGTGTGTCTGGCTGCACCCAGGCAAATTTATCCTTTGAGAAAATGTAAAACATAAAAATCACATTCACATCAAGCAGCTCTACCACTGCACATCCCACGGGCTTCACAGTGATCTGGAAGGGGATCTGAAAATGCTTACATGATCAGGGCCTCTAACATGAATATATTGGTATAAAGGTGACTTTACCGGAACAGAAATCCCACTTTCCATATGGAAATAGCTGTAGCAGTGAAAGGCATCTTTATATTCATGTAACCGCATCCATCGCACGAATGGTGGGGGCAGCTGGAATTCAATCGACACGATTCAGAAGGGCTATCCATTTTGAGCAGCACCCTCAAAGGCTTTGATAACATCACTGGTACCCGATTTTCCAAAAGGGACTGCCAGGGAACAAGTAATGGGATTGAGGATTTGTCTCCAAGCCGCTGCTCTGAAGCCAGATTGCTTTCAATCCTCTCCAGTCACTGCAGGACAGAGTTCAGCATGGTGTATGTGACCGCAGCTTGGGGAAAATCAACCCAAAACCATACGCACATTGCAGCCTTGTGAAAATATTAAAGCGAGGGTTAAGGGAGTGGTTCCAGCCAGACAGCAGGCAGGGAAGGCAAACAAGCCCAGAAATTATCCTTCTGCCGCTGTACCTATTGCAGGAGCTTGGCCACGTGCTCATCCTTGACCCAAGGACGCTGACCACATCCTTAGTTGACATGTTTCTGAGCAAGACCTGCTTGGTTTTTTGACCAGAAACAGATACAGCAAGGAGGCATCTGAATGCAGGGCTGGACACCCCAGAGGCCTCTAAAGCTGATGGGCTGAGAGATATTTAAGGGCCATACTTCAAGAGTCAGTTCAGATGAGGCACAAAGAACGTCCCAAAGAACAACCGTCCCCTGTCTCTGCCTCCTCGATTCTCCACAACATCACGTGTAATCCAAGATGCGTTTCAAGCTAATGAATCATTTTTACCAAATCTGTACTGATGATTAAAAACATCAAAGCTGGAATTAAAGGCTTACCAAGCATGAGTTCATATTTCAGCATGTTTGCAACTACTGCACAATTACAAATGGAGAGAATTATACCAGGCCAGATTACAACATTTCAGTGATTGAATTAAATAAGAAAGATCTTTTGCTATACAACTGCCTGTCATCTTCCTACTCTTCTTTTATAACATGGTCCTCCTTGGAAGGAGGGATAGTTTGCTGCTAGCGAGGCTCGCTCTCCATCCCAGTTCAGCATCTTTGCTAATATCCACCCACGTTTTCCCACTCTCTGGGCAGGTGGTGCTTGGTAATTTTTCATACAGGAGAAACTCAAGGGGGTTGGCAAGGTTTCCGAGGAGGGCAAACTTCCAACAGCCAGCCTCTACAGTAAACACAAGCTCTAAAGGTAGGACCCCGCAGGGCATGGCTGGGGTACAAAAGAGGAGGAAGGAAAAGCAACAGCGTGTGTGGTGTGTGTGTGCTCGCATGCATCAAGTACGTAAGTGCCACAGCTTTTCTGTGGATAAACAAAGGACTTGGGATTGCAAAATCACCAGCGAGGCACCTTCTGAGCATTCAAGCCTGCAAGAAAATTTTTATGGTGAGAGCAGCAGAACTAACATAAAGCTGAAGAGTAACTTTATTTAGAACATAGGGTATGAATATTAAGGACCTTCTTTAAGAACCTTTGAAAGGCAGCATTACAGATATTTTAATAATGCAAATCATTTAATGCCTTTAGTTTCATGCCTAACTAAAAAACACATTCAGATTCTGATTTTTAAACTACAATTAAGACACTTAAAATCAAAACAAAAGTCAAACTCCCTCAGATAAGTCACTGGTAGCCATGGTTACTGTAATATTTCAGATCTTGAGGCTTTACATCACATGCCCAAATGATGAAAATGAGTTTTCAGCACCTCACACTAACAAACGTTACGTTAGGGCAAAAAGACTAAACCCTTTGCTGTAGATTTGCTCTTTCACGGACTCTTGTCGAGACTTTCGGACAACACTCCCATGGCCTTTGCACCCCCCTATGAAAAGGCATCAAGAGGTTTCCTTGAAGTTTGGGTGCAAGGAAGATTAGATGCTGCCAGGCAATGAGACTTAAAAATACCCGCCCTGTTAACCTACTTACATTCCCAGCAGCAAGCAAGATTGTCACCAGCACCCCATCAGAAACAACATTTACCATCGCTTCCCTGTCCAAATTAGCAACAACAATAAGCACTTAATGATCAGCAACTAATTAAATATTAACACATTGAATGAAGGGGATGTTTTCCAGAGAAACATAATCATCCTTAGGAAAGATGTGCGAGCAAAATAATTTAATCAATTTCTTTGTTCCCTTTCCCACCTCCTTCCCTTAATTTCTCCTATTTCTCTCCTCTGCGTCCACTCATTTTCCTCTCCTGACACCCTCTCTTTCATCACAGGCAATAAATACAAGTAGAAAGCCTGAGACTAATATCTCCATGTAGAAGTGACTAGCAATTTGGAATGCTCAAATGAAGAGATTATAAATTGGTCTGAGTTTTAGAAGGAATAATACTTTGTGTGAAAAAAATGGTCTTCTGTAAAATGCCTGAAGTTGAATAGTGAAGTTTGAAAAGTCTCGCCTTTTGTCTTTTACACTTCGAGTTTCAAAATTTAAGGGAAGTTAACGTTTGGCAAAGGGAGAACAAGTAACATTCACTATTTAAAGAAAGAACAAAGCCCAACAAACCAAGCTTTTTTATTTGTATTACAGAGACCCAGTAGGCTTGTCCCTCTCACAAAGAGGGCACCGAGGTCTCAAAAGATGGACTGCCCGATGCTGGGACGGGACTGGGCACCGCAGGGCTCCCACGCTCTCCACTGCCAGACAACCCACACCAGATTCAGCCTTGCATTTAGTGAAAACAGCAATTAAAGACATATTTCACAGAAGCCAGGAGGTACCTTAAAATATTTCATTTTTAAGTGCTTTCTGAATCAGATCCTACTGATCCCCTTATATGCTTATCTCTATCCTGCTTCTCCCAAGCTAGAACCAAGGAAACCCTATAACCCAAAGTTAAGGCAGCAAGTTGAAGCAAGAGGCTTTTCAATTTATTTTTTTAAATATTATTTTTTGTCCCCTGAGAAGTCCCAGACATTTCCAAATCTCTCTTTTTCTTTTTTTCTGAGCTGGACTCACACAGGGCCCAGCAGACACACACACACAAATATATTCTGCTCCCAGGCTTCAGTCGGTAGGTTGTTCACAAGCCAAAGGAGGTGGGATTTTGGTTTCTGCTAAAAGCACTAATAAAACTGGATGTCTGTCAAAAGCTGCCTGGCCTGGTAAAATGGAGCACAGAACAAAAAAGTGGAGGGTGAAATATCTGAACACATTAAACTCTGTGCCACCTCATGGAGTTTCAACGTGAGGGACTGGTCAGTACGTGCTGTACCCAGGACAAATTGGGGGGGAAGAAAGAACAAGATTCTTAAAAATGTTTCTGTCACAGAGCCAGTCATTTTTATGCTGATGCAGGGACAAATGGGAAAAGCAGTTTGGTCCTTTTAATTCAGCAACCGAAGTGGACAATGCAACTTGCAGGTAAGGGCTCCGTGAGCCCAAATTTGCACACTGCTAGCACTGGGGTCTAGGAGGTGGCACAAAATGTCAGGCTGCGAAGATCATTTACCAGGGTCTGCCATTTCTGTGCTCTCTACCCATATCTCGAGCTACCGCAGAGGATCTTGTCCGGTGCGGGGATTTTCCTGGGGCGCCCTCAGTCCTGCCCCAAACCTCCTCCAGAGCATGTGGAGCCGGCGCAGGCGACACACATCACCCATCGCTAACAACACCCTGCCGTTCCACAATCTCAACCTGTATTTTTACAATGACGGAGAACGGGAAGATACAACCCCACCCCCCAAACTTTACCATGATTATATTCTTGTCAGCCCCAAACCTAATCCCACTGAGCCAGGAATAAACTGAGCAAATATAAAAATCACTCTAAGCATATAAATTACTCTGGCAGCCACAAGCAGTATCACAGCAATGAAAAAGTCAGCTGCTCTGTGTTGCTCCCGAGCTCAGCCAGCCACACAAGGACCCCCAGAAGGACGGTGGATTTTACACCACGTAAAATTTGCCTGTGTATCCACAGTACATGGCTAAGTACAGGCTCTTTATACACTCGATACTCCTGCTGACAGCACTGCCTTAAACAGTTCCACGTTTCTCCCACCATATGCCCTTACGGTCAAAACCTGCCAACCCCAGCTCTAGAAAAAGGAAAGCTACAGCAATGCCGGATCAAAAAATGCAAAAAAATCAGAACCGTCCTTTTACAACACACCACCCCGATCGTTTTAGCAGCCAGAAGCCGCAGCGGGTATTTTCTGCGCCCGCCATACCCTGCACACCTCTCCCAGCAGCACCCGTGGCAGAGCCGCTGTGCAAAGGCCGAGAGGCACCTAGTGGTGTCGGGAAGCACAGCAGAGCCACCAAGGCCACCCCAAAAGTGACACCCAGCCCAGCCCCAAGCACAGCTTCACTACTGGCCCTCTAGATACCACCCCACTCTTCCCTCCATCCCTGATCTTCCATCCACCCCACTCCCGCATCGCCTTTTCGCCTTCAGAAATGGAGTGAAGCTCATCCGTGGCACAGCTACCGCCGCTTTCATCCAAAGATCCGTCGGGACCTGTCTCAGCTTCCCGGCTTGTCAGCAGGTCAGCAACGGCTGGGTCGCATTCCCGCTGGGGACGGCCCGTTTCAGCTCTGCCAGCAGCTCCTAGCAGGGCAGAAAGTTCCCTCTGCCAAGCAAATCACTCAGCAACCTTCTCCCACACAACCATACCAGGCTCTTCACTCCACGCCTTGGAAAAACTTAGAAAAACTTCAAAATCAGACTACGAGGTACTTGAAGCAGCGTTTGTCTCGGCCTGTTTCTGCGGCATCCGATTGCATCCTCTGGGCAGTGTTGCAATAAAAGCGACAGGACTAGTTACATGCAGAGTAGGTACTACAGCATGCAGTGACCCGCAGCACGCCTCTCCTCTTCTCCCTGCACCTCCACCCTCCAGATTATTGCCTTGGAGCAGCTAGGGATCTTCTCAAGCAAAAGCAATGTAAAATGATGAAACAGCAGACAACAGAAGAAAAACCCACCATCCCTTTAATGCAAACTCAAGAAATCATGTTTTCTAGCAGATGCAAGCAGCTGCTCCAGCACTTGGCATCGTAACACCAATTCCAATTCAGTTCCAGGGTCAAATCCCCTTACCGCTGCGGCTGCTTGTAGCCCATTTCCCTCGTTACCTAAATCCCCTGCACTTACCTTCTGATAGCCTTGCGCCCATCCTAAACATCATTACGTTTCCCAGCTCCTTGAGCAGTTCAGTTCAGCGCAGGCTTCGTGCCACCCTCACTGCATCACCTGAACTAACCCAAGACCACCAGAAGTGCAGCAGCAGCTTTTCTTAAAGGTCACTGATTTCTGTGCAAGTTCAGCATTTATCTTCCGTATAAATGAGAAACGGGACAAGACGCCTTAGCCACTGTCCCGTGATGCAAGGCTCTTCCTTACGAAGCAGTTAATGCTAAGCCACGCTTGGAGGCAAGACAGAAACCTTTAAAGAATCACTGAAGTTTACTTTTGGTCTAAATAAAACCTCCAGCTCAGAAGTCTCCCAATGTTAAAAAAGAAAGCAGCAGTTATTTTTACAGTGATTCAATTAGAGCGTAAACATTTACACCACGTCTACCAGATCTAACAACTAAATCTGTTTTAAAATTGCCATGTGGCAGAGTATAGAACATAGAAACCACACAAAACTAAACTTTGAACAGTTTCAAAAGGAGAAAAAAAAAAAGTCTAATTGAAGCTATATAAGATTACAGGAACATGAAAGCAAGGCAGGCTCACAGCCTGTATCATTATCTTCCCCAACACGGTTTTACTCCATCCTCCTGTACATTTGCTCTCTCTCCTACCACTTTCTTCAGAAGGAATAAGGTTAGGGGAGTTCAGGTCGACTTTCTCTTGATGCGAACCCAGACATAGGTACCTTTAGATAAGGAAGACCTGCAGGTCTTCCCCACCCATTCATTCTGGTTTTGACAGGTGGGACCGCTTTCAGCAAACACGCCAGCGTGTAACAATATTAGGGAGGTTTTTGAAAAGTGTTTATACAACCTGGCTGCCCTCCTTTCTTCAAGGGATTATTCCCGATTCAAGAGACGCGCACCTCTCCTCAACAGCTTGTCTGGACACCCCAATTAACTCCTGCTCAAAGGCCTGCACGATAACATCCTCTCCAGCATCTGAAAAGATGTTTTTCCTACATCTTTGTCAGCCTGCTTTGTACAACCCTACCTCACCAACACTGCAGCAGAGTTCACGCGCCTCATTGTCTAAAGCACAGAGAGCTTCTCTCACCGAGGGCACCGATGGATTTCACCACTTCCTTTGTACTTACATGCTCACCAGTCTCCAAGCATATCTTCAGGAGCAGCACAGTATTACTGAGTGAATTATGTAGCCTGAAACTCTCCCTCCACATGATACGGAGGGCTGGGAGTAAAATATGAAACCCATTTGTAACTCATTAAATTCTATCCATAGAGGAAGGGGAGGGAAAAAAAAAAGCAAGTTTATTTCAAAATTGAAGATTTGGGCTGTTTGCTTTTCAATGCACAGCAATGGCCTTATCTGATGCCATCAGTGCATCCAAAGCCTTTTGTCCGTAGCATCTTGCACAGCGTGTTCCTTATCGAATGAAAGCACAGGATCCCCAGCAGACAAGTTAATTTTCTTGCTTTGGGGAAGCCAGCGTACTTACGGGTAACTAGCATCAGCCATGCGGTAGCAATTCCAAAGATGGAAATTCTGTCCGTGCTGTTTGAGTAACAGTGCACCACCGAAATGGCATGTGTGTAACAGCAAGAGAGGACTTTGTCCTTTTGCCTTAGAGAGTAAATACTCAGTAAGTGCAAAAAAGTCACAAGTGGAAGCACCTAACAAGGAATCATTGTTGACAGGGAATGCCCTTGAAATTCTCCTCTTGCTCTATAGAGACGATGCGGCATGTCCAACGTCCCCCATCAGGTTTCTCCCCTGTATTCTCTGATAAATCCATCCTTTAAAACAGAAGACTAACGACCAACAAGAAGCAGTATCCAAATTTCAACAGGCTTTACTTTAAAATTAACAAAGAAAATAAACACACAGCGATAGGGAACACAATGGAGCTACAGCTCAGGGAACAGAACTGCTGCAGCTCCAGTCTGGTGATTTATCATGGCTCTGAAACAAATTACTTCCATTTCTCACTGCTACACACCCAGCACTGAGAAACTCCCGAGCGCCAAGCAAGCGGCCCTACCGACACCCGTGTGAAAGCAGTGCTGCTGTTCCTGTTCTGAGAGGGAAGAAAAAGGAGGTGCAGAGAGATAAAATGAAATGCCCCAGGCAACGCAGCGTATAGTTTACACAGGCGGTCATTAGAAAAAAAAATAATATATATATATTTAAGGTGAGAATTCAGACAGGCTTCTCCAGCACCGAACAATGACTGTAAGAGCTTCCCTCTCCGCAGCATGACATACAGGGTGGTTATTTCAGGAGTGAACGTAGAGAGAGTTAAGTTGAGGATAAACGATGCTTTGAAGCGAAGTGACAGGTTGACAGCATAACATCCAAGAGACAGACAACACAACTTTCTGAACACTGTCCAACACGGTAACTTTTGGATGACGACAGATAGAAAAGCCCTGGGAACAGAAACTCCTCCACGAACAGGTACCACCTACAACCATCCACCCACCACAACATCCTTCCAGGTACCACCGCCAACTTTGTGCTGCCTTCGAAGGCCGAGTGACCCCGTAGGGACCAAAACCAGTGACCCAGGGAGGGGTTTGCAGCCTGGAGGGGGTCAGCAGAGGGGATGAGGCGCAACAAAACGGGCCTGAAACACTAAAAACCTGGTGTCTCTATAAACACACAAAGCTGGTGGCTCTACAAACCCTGCCCAAGCGGGGTCTAGGTGTGACTCACAATATTCTCTGTTTTAGAGGCTTCCTCAAACCTCAGCCTTCCTCCTCATAAACTCCGCCAGGGAAAGCGTTATTATTAATTATTATCGTTATCTTTCAGAGGACCCTCAGCCGCCGGGCCCTGCTCAGGACACCCCCCACACCCCCCCCAGGACACCGGGCCGGGCTCTCCGCCTCGCCAAGGAGCCCCGAGGAGCGGCAACGCCAAAAATAAAAGGAAAATAAATTCATACAGGGGCGCTTGTCCGCGCCGGAGGAAGGCGGTGAAACGCCGCGGCCGCCACCGGGCCCACCCGGCCCCCGCCGCGGCCCAGCCGGGCCGGGCCCCGCGCCCCGCCCCGCCGCCGCCCGCCCTCGGACCCCCGGCCTAGGCCGCGCCCGGGCCCCGCTCACCTGCTCGGCCGCTCCGCGGCGAACTCGGCCCCGCCGGACTCCGCCATCTTCGCTGCGCCGCAGCCGCCGCCGGGCCCCAAGCTGGGAGGCGGCGGGAGCCGCCGCGTTAAAGGCGCAGGAGCGAGCGGGGCCCGCGGCGGGCGGCGGGGACCGGGGAGCTGCTCCGCTCCCGCCGGGCCTGGCGCCGCCCCGCCGCCACCGGGGCCTGTCACCGCCCCGCGGATGAGGGGGCCCGGGGGCTGTCGCTGCCCCACGGCCGCGGGGTCCCGGGGGGCTGTCATCACCTCGCAGCTGAGGAGGGGGCCTGGGAGTCTGTCGCTGCCCCACGGCTGAGGGGGCCCGGGGGGCTGTCACCTCCCCATGGCCGAGGGGGCCTGGGGGCTGTCATCAGCCAGCTGGGGGGGCCCGGGGGTCTGTCACCTCCCCACAGCTGAGGAGGCCCCAGGGGTGTGACTGCCCCACAGGCGAGGGGTCCCAGGGGGCTGTCACTGCCCCATGACTGAGGGGGCCCAGGGGTCTGTCACCCTCCTCACACCTGAGGGGGCCCAGGGGTCTGTCAGCCCCCTCACGCCTGTCACCATCTGATGGCCGTGGAGCCCAGGGGTCTGTCACCTCCCCATGGCCACGGGGTTGTTGAGGGCTGTCACTGCCCCATGGCTGAGAGGACTTGGGGGTCTGTCCCCATCCCTCAGCTGAGACATCTCAGGGGCTGTCACCTCCCCACTGCTGGGGGGACTTGGGGGGTGTCTGTCACCACCCCACAGCTGATTAAGTCCGTGGGGGGTCTGTCACTGCCGCATGGCTGAGGGGTCCCAGGGGTCTGTCACCACCCCACAGGCCGCCATGGGCCTCCTCATGCCAGCACCCTCCAGCCGACCATTGTCCAGCAGCAGCCCATGGCCCCTGCCCGCGGCCTGCACCCAAGCGCTTAATGCTTTCCCTCGGGATTTCACATGCGACTCATTAAATGTCTCCTGCAGGGACCACCGTGTGTGCAACCAGCCCAGGACTGTGGTGACAACCCTGCTCCCCACCACCCTGGGGACGAAGCCTCCCACCATGCCATCTGGACGATTATGGACCAGGTTTTATTGCCATAAGTGTTTTGTGCAAGAGCAACAGTACCCTCCAGAGGGTGCAGTCTTGTCGTCAGAGATCGCAGCGCTCCGGCTGTGCCGTCTAGGTGCCAAAGATGCCTTCCCCGTGTCCCCACACATGGTCGGCATCAGAGTCGCTCCCGGCTCTCCCCAAAGCGACCGGCAGAGATGAGGCCAAGCGTCGCGGGGTCCGTGTAATTTTTAAAGCCGGCGCGCATCTGGAGAGAGCGGACGGTCTAGAGGGCATTCCAGTCGTCAGTGGAAATCAGGAAATTATTCATATCAGTGGCTGTGCCAACGACCGGGGGTAAATTTCTTTGATTTACCATGCCTCGGTGTCCACATCTGTATAAGGGAAAGGGGAAACTCGTACATGAGAATAAACGCACTTGGAAAGCCGTGAAAATACTCTTTCAAGTCAGCCTGATTAAAACTTCATGTTCTGGAGCCCTCCGCTTCAAGGAGAGCAATCTGTTTCAGAGGCGAAGCTGTGTATTTTTCTTATTTAAACCTTCTAAATCTGCTGGAGCATTAAAAATATTTGGCATTTCCACAGCACATTTCATTCCCAGCTCCAAATGCGTTTTACAGACATTCATTAATTAAGCCTCGTAAAACCTTTGGGAGAAGGGGAAGCAGTACTTATTAATTTGCTATTTGTATTGCTGCAGTGCATGGAGACCCCAGCCAGGACCTCGGGGCCCTGTTATTTTAGACCCGACCTACACAGAAGAGGAGATGTCAGCGCACCGAGGCGCGGGGAGAGCGGGAGGAGGCGCAGGAGACGCGGGAGAGGCAGCGGATGAAAGTTAATGCCGTAAGTCATCGGCAACACCCGTGACAGTCCGTCCTCGGTGTTTCACCCTGATGCCCTTTCTGCCAGGCAGTGCTGCCTGCAAGACGGAGCTGCGGGAGTGTAGCTAGTTCCACCCTAGCTCGCTCCCCCCACCTCGACGGTTGCTCTGTGCATGTTGCTGGTGTTTGGGGGCTCCTGCCCCTCCTTCCCAACCCCTCGTGCTTGTCCTGCTTCCTCAGACTCCAGCTCTGCTTCATTTGATACCTTCCACTTTCTCCTGGGGCCACTTTCTGTAGCTTTAGCTTTGCAGCACACCCCCTTCTTTAAAAGGTTTAAAAGAAACGCTTTCCCTTTATTTTTTTAGGTCCATATAGATATTTTAAGTGCATTATTTTGGTTCAGTAAATGCACAGCAATAAAGCAGCCCTGCTGACGGCTAGCCCGGCTGGGCTGCCCACTTGCTGCAGACCTCTCCGTCCCAGGCGGGTCGGCAGATGGAAGCTTCCCTTGCAGGAAAAACCAGGCTGTGCCGCACGCTGTAAATGCCTTTCACATGTTCCCCAGATCCCAGTTAAATTGAACCCCAGAAGGTCTCTCAAAGCATGAAAAATGCATTTATAAGATGCTGGAAGGAAGATGTATTCCATAACTACTCTGGTGACCAGGCGTGCTGACTTGTGTCATGTGGAGAAGGAACCAAAAGGGGGTATTTCTTGTTATTTCATACCGCTGATGGGATTTTATCTCTCACAGCAAATCCAGGAACTTTTTAGTTACCATTATTGCTTGATTTTATGGGCCATTTGATATTTATTTTTATTTCTATTCATTATTTGTTGAGTGCACTTAGCCCCTTCCCCAAGGAGCCTGCCTTATATCTAAGGTGATTTTTACGACCAGTGTTAGCACAGCATCTGAGCAACTCGCACAACTTTAATATATTTATCCTGCACACACAGTATATCAAGGCAGTCCTGGTATTCCTACTGTGGAGAGCGGTGGTCTGCCTGTAAAATCACAAGTCTACCTTACCGGGTTAAAAAAAAAAGAATAAACTCCAAACTATTTACATTCTTCTTCTTTCTGATCTTCATTTTAAGCCATCAGGATGTATCTGAGTCATATTTTCACTTTTTTTTTCCCCCCTACAAAACATGAGGTCTAGCAATGTACCTTTTACAGCAAGCCAAGCTCTCGTGTATCCCATGACTCCCACAGCTGGGGCTTTAAAATCTGCATCCAACACTGTGAGGCTAATGACAAAATCATGAGCTGGCAGCGCTGCCTTTTCCTCCGACCTTTTCGTTTCATCCTGCAAGCGCTCAGAAACAGGAATTCCTCGCAGCTCGCAGCACTATCGGTCCACGCAGTTTGTGCTGGGTGGAGGAGGCGGACAGCTGGCTGCAACGAGGTTTTTTTTCCCAATTCTTGCTAGATTTTCCCCAGCACAACAAAGCCTCGCCATTCCTTTATTTGCTATTGTTATGGAGGAGTCTGTGAGTGACCTCCCTCTTGCTCCCTGCCTCCGCACAGCATCTCGACGAACAGTGCTCCATCTCCTGCTTGTCATGCGTGTCTGGAGGGTGCCGTGGGCTTTTCGGTGCTTGTTCTTCTGGCTGGTTTTATTCCCTCTCGATTTCTGGTAGACTGCTCTCTGCTAATCCCCGTGTAATCCCGGCAAGCGTGTGAGCCCAGGGAGGGGTCAAGCATGCGGGCTGGGGTGCGTCTGCGTGTGCTGGCAGAGCCAGGGCTCTCCGTGTAAAGATGGGCCGTGGCGTCGCGTGAGCTGGTCCTTCTCCCTCCCTTTTATTTTGGCCCATCAGGATACCCTGCCTGCATCTCCCCACGGTTGTCTTCAGGCATGGAGATGTTTTAGCTCCCTGAGACATAACCGGTCTCTCCTGGGAGGCTGGTGAAGGTGAGACGCCCTCTCCTTCCCCTACCTTGAACACCACCTCTGCCAGTTGCCACCGTAGATAACTCCATGGCCGAGACCGGCCACCAGCCCCGGGGAGACGTGGGACTCCCAGCGATGCAGTGGTACCCGACCCCCCCGGGCAGGATGAGGTCTGTAGGCTCCCACCCATCCTGGGGTGCAGACCAGCCCCGCAGGTCCCCAGTGCTGCAGAGCTGAACCGACGCAGCAGCCGCTGCCGAGGCTCCGGCAACAACACACCGGCCAAGCAGCATCCCCTCCCTGCCGGGATGGAGACAACATGGCTCTTCAGCCGGGCTCCCACCCCCGGGCAGCGTTACCCACCCTGCGGAGCAGTGGTGCCGCCTCATCCAGCACAGGTAACATATACGTGTGCGTATGCCTGTGCTGGCAGGCGTAGGTATTGCCATGCCCTGCGCTGAAGAGCAAGCGGGAGGACCAGGCGTGAGCGGGAAGGAGACAGCAGAGCCACATGGGGTCTGGCTTGGAGGAAGGCTGAACACCTTCTTTTACGAGTCTTGGGCTCCTTCCGCTCCCACGCACGGCGGGCCGAGCTGACGCATGCGGCACCCGTGGGAGCCGGCTCCGACGCCAGCTGGAGGCGTTGGTTGTCCCCAGCGCCATTCAGCACCGGTGCGAGGCCATGATCCAGCAAATCCCCTCTGCACGTGCTGCAGCGTTAAGCACACGTGTCATCCCCATGAAATCAGCGGGATGGTTCCAGCGCCTGAAGGTGAGCAGGTGCTGTGCTGCACTGCCGCGTCGGCGCTTAAGGGAGCCCGATTCCCATCCGCCCGGCCAAACCGCAACCATACATCCCTGCTTTCCCTGACCAGCTTGGCTGCGCTCCTCACCTGGCAAAAGAACACACGGCAGCGAAAATAAACACGGAGGGAAGCGAAGCCCCTCATGGCCCAGCGAACGAGGTCTGCGTTCCAAGAAGTAATGAAGCCCAGGGAATGGAAAATGCATGTCACTTGGCGGCGGGCTGGATGCGCGCAGGCGCTCTGTGCCGGCTGCCGAGAGGGTGCTTCGCCTCCACACGGCATCGCCACGGCACAGCAGCTGCGCCCGGTCCAGCCAGCGGCACCGTGCTGAACTCTGACATTTGAAGACGGAGAATAATTTGGCTTCATTAGCCTCCCCTTCCCCCCTGCCCCAAGCGGTCCCTCGAGCCAGGCTGGAATGTGCGTGGTAGGGACAGAACCAATCCCATTAGCACGAGGAGATTGTTTTTCGTTTGGTTTTGTTGTTGTTGAATCACCCGTGGCTCCGCTTCTTTGGGGTAGGTCATAGGAAGGAGGACGGGGAGAGGAAACCCATGGATGTGTTTTCCCGGGTGGCCGTCCACGGCACGGCGCTCCCCTGCCAGCCCAGCTGCCTGATTTCGGCAGCACCGTGAGGCTTCCGTCTTTAAAGGCCACGTGAGCTTTGCTGCCGGCTCCAGGATGGTGCCCAGCATGGTTCGAAGGAGCATCTGTAAGGACAGGGGCTCAGCTCCCACGTGCAGGGTCAGGACAGTGCCGGGGCCAACGGTGCTGCCGGAGGTCGCTTTGAACCCCCATCCAACTCCCCACCCTGCATCCTCATCCTCGCTCCATCTCTGGATGGAGACTTACCTCCGTTGGGCTTAAAGCTGAATTTACAGCTCTGCGTGTTGGTCAGGACAGCACCGGATTGCAGCCATGTGCTAGCAGGAGCCGGGCCAGGGGCAGCGAGAGGCAGCTGGAGCAGCTAGAAAATATCCTTTCCCCAGCTGAGATAGGAGCCCAGGCTCTTTTTCCGTCATCTTCAAAAGCCCTGCTCTGGCAGGGCCCAAAACCACTGTTTCACCCTGATTGTGCTTTCTCATGAAAGACCCTCATTCCTCCAACACGAGACAAGAATAAGAAACCTCCCCCCGGCTGCTTTGTGTCCAGCAGCATCTCCCCGGGATGCAAGTGGGAAGGAGCGAAAGGGAGCGACGGATGCAGACCCAGGTGAACCAACACACCGCGTCCACTCGGAATCGGGAGAATTGATCACAGATCATGAAAACGGGGGTTTGCATGCATGTGTGCAAGGCAGGGACTTCTCGGAGTCCTTCCCCACCCTGCTGTCCCAGTCCTGGGCTTTCTGCCCTGCGCACATCCCTGGACCATGGACCCCAATGCTTGGGAAGACCCAAGCAGAGACGTCCCGGCAGGACGCGGCACAGGACTCCGGGCATCTGACAGTGGGACAAGGAGTTGCAAGTGCTCCTGAAGTCATCCCCGAGCATGGGAGAATGACACCATCGGGAGCAGACAGCAAGAGGGGAGGGAAATCCGTGCGCAAATGCATTCGCCGCGTGGCCCGGCTCCTCAGCTGGAGTGTGCGAGCGGCGGTGGAGCCGGGCCAGCTCCCGGCAGCTGAGATTTGCAGGGGGGAGAAAGGAGGGGGCATTTTCCGGAGGTGAGAACAGCAGCCCAACGCAGCCGTGGAGAGAGCAGCCGGAGGGGGCTGCCGAACCCAACCGCGGCCAGCAAGACCCCTGCAACCCTCGGCACCCGCTGCCGGCACAGAGGCCAAGCGATGGCATCACACAAGCGGGGAGATGCTGCGGGGGTCCGTGGCGGAGGTGTGGGGGGCAGCTTGCTGGCCTTCCCCCCGCTTTTTGAGGCCGCTTCTTGCCGCAGCGTGGCTAACAGTCCCCACCTACCGGTCTGCGATTCCTTGCCGACCTGTGGCTGGACACGTGGGAGGCAAGCATGGGGGCACAGATGCTCACTGCAGGGACGTGACCCACCACGGGCTCATGGTCCCCCATGCCCTCGCCACCGGCCATGGGCTGGAGGGTGCGATTCCACCACGAGCTGGCTTGCCCGTTGCCGATGGGGCCACACACCATGAATTTTGCTTCCCCCGTGAAAAACGAAAAGAGGGAGCGAGAAGGAAAAGGCGTCGGATGGAAAACACCCCGGCTGCCTGCTGGGGGGAGTGGAACCAGCTAATTTCATGCGTCTCCTTCTTGTTAGAATGGGGTCCCTCCTCACCTGCTCCTGGGCACGGTTTCCTGCACCCCGAGCCAGCAACAAGGAATCTGACTCCAGTTTAAAGGCGAGGAGCTTGTCCACGGTTTGTAGCCCGGCTCCCATCCCAGGAGGGGACCCGGTCGGAGCCGCTGCCCGCAGCAGGCAGGGTTTACCAGCTGTCTGCACCGATCTTGTGCCTTGCCACCTCCCTCTGCACCAGCCCGAGGCAGGGGGATGCAGAAAGCCCCGCACTGGGGGTCTCACCCCTGGGCAGCACCATCCCGGGGTTTCCCTGTTTGCTCCCGCTTGCACCCAACTGCTGCTCCATCACCGCAGGGTGTCCGGGGGCGAGCGGCTGCCAGCACTGTCCCCCAGCCCGTAACGGGGCTCAGCACTGATGCCCTGGGCTCCGTATGGAAAATGCCGGAGAAAGACACCCCCTGACATGCCATCCGGGGGGCACTTGGTGGCTTGGCCCTGGCTGGGAGGCTCTTGCCTCTGGGTCATCCGCTTGCACCTACCCCAAAGGCTGCTCAGCGCTGGACTCACATCTCTCAGCCCTTCCCACTTGTCCTGCCGGTGCCCGACACCCCTCTGGGACCCCAAGGCACCCAGCTGCCTGCTGAGGCCACCGTGCAACCCCCCAGATCCCATCGCCCGGGCCATGCGGCCATGGCACACACTCTGCCTCCCACGCCAGCCCCGCACAGCCAGGGCTGCCCGGAGCATCCTCCGCACGGCTCCCAGCCTGCTGCACAGGCAGGGCAGGCAGCGAGCTGAAAACACCATCCCTCTCCCCTCCGTTTAGCGAGCTGAGCCCGGCCCGCAGAGCGCAGCATCCCCCTCCAGCGCCCGGCATTGCCGCGCTGCGTGGGGGTGACATCGCACCCCCAATTTAGGGCCAGGCGGGGGCCGTGCTCCGGCAGCGGAGGCTGCTGGCAGGCAGCAGACCGGGCTCTGCATCCCCTTTGGAGATCCTTCTTTGGCTGCGACTCGTGCTGAGCACCCCAGCATCCATCCGCAGCCCTCCCCGGGGTCGGGCAGCACCTCCTCATCCCCAGCTCCGCATCCTGGAGAAAACAAGCAGCTGGGGCCAGCACCAGCCCCGGCTCCTCGGGGGCCCCGTGCTGCTGCTGGCTCCGAGGACGGGACCCTGCTGAGCTACTGAAGTGCTAAAAACGAGCCTCCAGGCCCTTGCGTGAGCTTTTGTGTCGTGCTTGGCATGGGGAGAGCTCGACTGTGGCGTGGAAGCGGGCGCCGCGCCAGGAAAAACACACGCCGTGGGGGAAAGGTGGGCGCGCACACGTGAAAGTGCGTCCCAGCCCGCGAGCCCGGGCGGCCGCAGCGTGTTACGCTGACGTGTCGTGCACGTGCACGGCCCAATTCACGAAAATGGGCGGCTGGGTGTCAGCTGGCGATTTTCAGTGGGAAAAGCCCTCGTTCCCCAGCCCTTCTTTCTATGCACGCGTGAGCACGTGCACGCAGTCCTCCCCACTGCCGTGTCTCAGCCTCCTCCTCCTCGCGGCTGATGGGCGGATGCGTTGGGGTGCATGGTCCCCTGCCCACCCCACGCCCTCCCAGCACCCACCAAGCCCACCCAGCCCACGGGCGTTGGTACCAGCTCCCCAGGGAATGCAGCATCTCCTTTTACGCTTGATGCTGAATCTCTTCATCCCGTGACTCTGTCGGCCCCGCAGCCCGCGGTGGAGAGGAGCATCGCTTCGTGTCCATGCAAAACAGCCCAAGCAGGGGATTTCTCTCCGATTTGCCAGAGGGTTCATCCTGGCTCAGCTTGCGAAGATGGGATGGCGAGCTGGGAACCGACCTGCGCCCTCCTGCTGGCCCCACGCGGGGGCTCAAACCTGCTCCCCAGCTGGTGATGGGCACCCGTGAAGCCACTGACTCATCCGGGTCTGGTACAAACCTTTTATTTCCCCTCCGCCCGTGCCGCCCAGCCAGCCTGGGGCTGGGTTTGCCCTTTGGAAGCGAAGCCGGGGGGGCTCTGCGGCTGCCCTCTCCCCCGAGCTCGCAGCCCGGCGCGGTTGCACCCCGGGGACGGGGAGAGCCGCCGCGGCCGGGACAACACCACAGACTCCACCGAGCTTTACACTGAGCCGAGCGGCCAAAAAGTGACCACGAAAAGCGTACCCCAAAACGGACACGAGACACACGCACACCCCCCCCAACCCAGTTCCCCAAACCCAGATATGTTGCATGGGAGAAAGTGATATGGAGCAGCACAAAACCAGCGGGGATGGGGACGAGAGTCCCCCGCCCCACCACGCCACGGCCCCCGAGACCGCTCGGTGCCGGGGAACGGCCGGCACACAGAGAGAGCCTAAAAACCCAAGGGTGGGGAGTCGCGGGTAATAAGTTAATCTGTACAGACGTGTTAGGTGGACGCAGGGATGGCAGGGACCGCTGCCACCAAGCCGTCCCTCCCGAGCGCAGGGGTGTCCCCACGGGGTGCCGGGGGCTGATGAACCACATGCTGGTGCAAATCAAACCACGAAACGACACATGAAGTCAAGTGATGGAGAACGGTGGGGAGAAGGGGAGATGCCCCGGCTCGCACCAAGCCTGGCTGCGGGGGCAGAGCCCTGCGGAGCAGGGGGAGGAGGGGACCCCTCCATCCCGAGGGACTGTGCTGGGGCGAGCCGAGGGGGTCCCCGCTTGGCTGGGAGACCCCAGGGCTGGCCCCCCACTTCCAGGGCAGCGCTGTGAGCCCGGGGACCAGGAGGCCGGCTGCCGCTAGGTCCTGCCATCAGCTACAGCCCTGCAGGCTGAGCCGCTCCCGGCATCGGGCAGGGATGCTGAGCCCAGGACGGAGGCGTCCTGGCAGCTCCCACCTCCTGCCCGAGCTCGGACGCGCTGCAGCAGCACGAGGTAGGGAAACACCACCTCATCCCCTGCTCGGTCCCACCAGCAACCCGTCGGCATCAGGGCCAGCCGCCCCAAAGGCATCACGGAGCAGGGAGGGGAAGGAGCCATCCCAGGGCCCCTCCGCAGCTCCGGGAAGGGGCCGGCTGGGTCCTCGCGTGGGCACGGAGGCGGCGAGATCCGCTCCTCTCTCCGGCTGCCAACGCCAAATCCATTCGCCACGTTTCGGCTCCCCAAGGCAATTGGCTCCGGCCGGCGGAAGGGAGTTCCCAGGGCTGGAGACGGCGCCTTGGAGGCTCAGCCCAAGGTGGGAGGCCGGGGATGTGCCGAGCCAAAGCCCAGAACGCTGCAGATACTCTCCATCCCCCACCGCAGCCGGCTCCCTCCTGCCCAGCGCTGGACCCATGCCCGGAGGGCTGCGGGGCCCCGGGGGCTCCAGTCGGGAGGAGACAGACCGCCCCGCTACGAGGACGGGCTCCCTCCAGCCTCCCCTCTCTGGCAGCTCCTCTCTTGGCTCCCGAGCACTGGAAACCAGGATCCCAGCAAACAGCACGTCTACGGAGGAGGCAGAGCCGCTGCCCGGCTCCCGGGAGCCTCCTCCGCAGCAGCCATCCCTGGGGAGGAGAGCGGGACCGAGCCAGATCGTACCCCTGGTCCCCCCGTGCCAGAGCCGGGGACATGGGGCAGCCAGAGGGGCAGCGGAGCGGGACCGGGGACGATGCCGTGGGGATGGTGACAGGGAGGTGGCATGGGGGTGACAAGAAGGGGTGGGAGCACTACAGGACGGTCTTGTCCAGGTCGACTTTGAGGGGCAGCGGCCCCGCGTCCTCGCCACCACGCGCGGGGCACAGGGTGACGGCGATGACGGGCGGCAGGGGGAAGGCGCTGGGGCCGTCCAGGTCCTCCAGGTACTCCTTGTCCCCGTTGATGCTCAGAGACTGGAAGAGAGGCAGAGGGGACCGTGCAGCCCTGGCGCAGGGGACGGGACCCCCTTGTCCCCAGACCGGGAACACCGCGGGGCTGGCTGGGGATGTACGGCACAGCACGGACATGCCGGCAAGCCCAGCACGGTGGCCGAGCACCACAAACACTGTATGGCCACATCTCAGCCCTGCAAGGCTCACCCAGCCGTGACGGGGAGACCCAGGGTGTCGGGGACCCCTGTAGGACACCCCCCAGCCGCGCTGAGAACCGCTCACCCCGTACCTGGGTCTTGACGTGCTGCTCGGGGGCAGTCACCAAACTGGCACAGCTCAGCCACAGCATCACCATGATGGAGAGGAAGAGGCAGGCAGCCAGGATCCAGCGAGGAAGGCCCGAGCGCCTGTAACACCCCACCACACCCCGCCAACGAAAAAGGATGAGTTTATGGCAGGGCGTGGGGTGGGAATTCGGGCATCTGCTCCGGCGGGTCTGGACCCCCGCACAGCCCCGCTGCACCTACTTGGACACGCAGCCGAGGAAGTCGTGCTCCGGCTGCGGGGGGTCCGCATGCTGCGCCTTGGCTTTGCCCCGCGGCTCCTTCCCAGGGGGCTTCTCCCCCTTCGCCCGGGGGCCTGGTGGGAGAGAGGCGATGCTGAGCCCGGGCACCCGCTGTGGGCACGCCTGCCCCACTCCCCATCCCCTTGCCGGCAGACGATCGGGTGCAGGGGTGCCGGGTGGTCCCCTCTCCTCCCCAGGGACCCTCTGCCCGCTGCAGGGGTGCAGAGGATCCCGGCAGCTTCTTGGAGTGGGTCCCGAGTCTGGACTCACCCCCTCTGCATGGGTGCGGGGTGTGGGAAGCTAATCAGACCCGAGAAGCGGGTAATTTGTTTAGCTCTGGAGAAATCAGATGAGAGCCAGAGGGCTCGGAGGCTCCCGGCCCCCCTCGCCGGCAGCCCGGACCCCCCCGCACCTGTGTGGGGCTGGGGGATGCGGGGGCTGGACCCCGGTCCCGGCTGCGCCGGCTGGGTCTCCTGCGCCTCGGGTACTGGATACTCCATCTCAGGCTGGGACTGGCGGTGCAGCAGGGAAAGAGGGAGAAAGCGGTGAGCGAGGGGGTCCCCACCCCTCTCGGTACCCAGCAGAGAGGGGACGCGGGACACCCCCACCTGAAACACCACGACTTTGCCATCGTCCGCCTGCAGGTAGAAGGTCCAAGTGGAGGAGATGAAGCTCTGGGCAGAGCTGACGATGTCATTGCAGAAGGTGGAGACCAAATCGAACATGGAGAACGACGGCGCCTTCAGCTCCAGGCTCTGCAAAGGAGCAGGGACACGGTGTCATCACCGCCATCCCCTTGTCACCCACCCCGGTGGACAATGTCCCACCCCGAAGACATGGCTGGGTTGAGCCGGGCACTCAGGTCTGGGGCTCAGCCTGCTTCTCCCAGGGACGGGGACGTGCAGGACCTGTGCTCCGGCCCTGGGAGGGTCACCAAGCCTGGGGCTGCGGTCCCCAGGGCCATCACCCAGCCCCAGGGCCACCACCCAGCCCCAGGGCCACCACCCAGCCCCTCGGCAGCCCTGCGCTCGCACCAGCGCTTTAAACAATAGGAGCGGAGCGGCCGAGATGCCGAGGGCGTTTCTCTCCTGGCAGCCTCTCCGTGCCCTGGATTCTTGGCCGTCGCGGCAGTTTGTTATTTTTAAAGCATCCCTGCTGGAATCCGCTTGGCTGCTCCCTGCCACTGGCTTCGAACATTTTCCGACAGCCCCTTGCACGGTCAAACCAGCAAACAGGAAATAAATAGGTCAGATTCTGTATCTAATTATTATACTAAATCTGCTTTGCCTGCTTGTCTGGGAACCCGAAGGAAAAATGCTTTGGGGTGGATGAAGGGGGTGACGGCCCTCCCCGTCAGCCGGTCACCCCCCAATATTCATCCCTGACCTCGGAGCAGGGCTGGGAAATGGGATCAGAAACCGGGAAGGTCTTAAAAACAGGCTGCAAAGTGGTTTTTCAAAGAAGCCGCAGCTTTCTACAGCACAAATTCATCTTCGTCTGCACGCGTACAAAGCCAAAAGCCTCTACCTTGGGCCAAAGTCTAATTTAATTAATTGGGCAAAAGTGAATTAATTAAAGGTAGGAGGAAAAAGCGTTGCTAATTGCTGGGAAGGATAACAGATCAAAACTGGGGGAATCTGCAACAGTCACTGGTCAGAACCTCTCACCCTGGGAATTCGGCGTAATCGCCCTGCCTCGCCCAAACCTCCGGCAGCCCGGGTCGAGCCCCGTTAATCTGCGTTTTATACTTCGGACGAAGCAGCGCGATGGGCCGGCAGCAGCCTCGTATCGACCCAGCAGGTCCAGAGCACCCGTCCGCAGGGGCACGTATAACAGGACATAAAATAAAGCAAGATGCAGCAAGCATCCTGCAGCGTGGGTTTCGCCGGGCAGCGGGAGCGTGCGGGGAGCGTGCGGGGAGCATGCCTGGTCCCAGCCTGCCCCGGGAAAGAGCCAAGGGAAGCCGGGTGCCGGCCCCGGGGCTCACCGAGCTGTGAGGCTGCTGGCGGGGGCGGCCGGGAGGCAGCGAGGGGAGGGATGGAGCTGGATGCCTGTGCTGGGGAGGGAGGGATGAAGGACGGATGGATGGATGGAGGATGGATGGATGGAGGGATGAAGGACGGATGGATGGATGGAGGATGGATGGAGGGATGGATGGAGGATAGATGGATGGATGGAGGATGGATGGATGGATGGAGGGATGGAGGGATGGAGGATGGATGGATGGATGGAGGATGGATGGAGGGATGGAGGGATGGAGGATGGATGGAGGGATGGAGGATGGATGGATGGAGGATGGATGGATGGATGGAGGATGGATGGAGGGATGGAGGATGGATGGAGGGATGGAGGATGGATGGATGGAGGATGGATGGATGGAGGATGGATGGATGGATGGAGGATGGATGGAGGGATGGAGGATGGATGGATGGAGGATGGATGGAGGGATGGAGGATGGATGGATGGAGGATGGATGGATGGATGGAGGATGGATGGATGGAGGATGGATGGATGGATGGAGGGATGGGCAGGCTGCACGTACAGGGTGTTACAGCCTCCGTCCCCAGGGAGAGGAGGGACTGGGCTGAGCTCCCGCGGGAGGAAGGGGTCCTTCCTAAAGTGGGACCCAGAGGCCAAGCCACCACATCCCAGTGTCCCCCCGTGGGGTCCCAGGCAGGGGGTGGCCGGTGGGCTCAGCAGGGTGGCAGTGGTCTCCATTGCATTGGCGTGGCCTGCTCTGCCCAGCAGCGGGACAAACTTTGGTCCCTGCCATGCCCAGGGTGACCGAGACACCCTGTACCCCCATGCCAGGGGTCGGGCAAGGGCCGAGGTGGCCAGAGAAGCCACCCCGAGGGCAGCCCCACGGCTCCAGGCTCCTTGCAGAGGCCAATGCCTTCCCCGGCCGGTCCCCGGCAGTCCCACGAGGTGACGGCACAGGGACAGAGCAGCCGGGGTGCCCCGGGGGGGCACGTCCAGCCCCCGCTGCCTCCTGCCCACAGAACCTTTGGGAAGGAGCCAGGTGCAGGGACAGGGCAGAGCCACGGCCGGTGGCACCAGGGACAGGCTGGGCAGGATAAGGGGGGAGAACAGGGGGTCCCCATCTCCCTGGCCCCTCACCTTCTCCTTCCTGCTCTCCACCTCGGGCAGCTGCTTGCGGCACCCCATCACGCAGCCAAACTGCTCCTCCGCGTTGCTGTAGGCTTCAGCGCACGCTGTGAGGCAGGAGGGGGGGCAGAATTAGGGGCTGCTCGATCCCCTTGATGAGCCCTGCGCCCCTAGGATCCCCCTACCCATCCTGATTTACACCCAGTGGGTGTAAATCTGCACCCCGCTTGGTTTGCAGCGGGATCCGGATGCGGTCCCGGGGCCCAGCGTGGGGCCGAGCAGGATGCTCGGGAGGGTGGAAGGCGTCGCAGCAGTGCCAGGGGTACATGGGGAACCCCCCCGGGACGGCGTTTGGGGCGCGGGGACCACTCGGCCGCTGGTTCCTCACCTGCTTCACACTCGGCTCTGGTTGTGTTCAGCTCGGCGCTTGCATCCACGAAGTGACAGATGGAGAACAGCCGGCAGCCCCGGTAACAGGCGTTGAGAACAGCATCCTGCAGGGAGGAGGAGGAGAGCGTGGAGCTGGCACCAAGCTCAGCCCGGTGGCTGCGCTGGAACCCCCGCCCCCCCCGCACCCGGCTGGGGGGCACCGGGCACCGCCACCCTCCTGCAGGACCACGGCCGGGCCTGGCACCCCAAACCCGGGACGACGGCATCCCCGGGGGAGGGAGAGCTGCCTTCGCCCCCCAGGCTTGCACCCGAAGGTCAGGTTTGCACGTGGCCTCGTCCCCGTCGAGGACGCAGCAGGGCCCCCCATCTCTTTCGGGGTGCTTGGCACGGGCTGGGCGCCGGCATGGGCCGGCAGGAGGTGGGGGCTGCGCTGGGGGGTGGGGGGGGTGCCTGGAGGGGTTGCACGCATTGAGGGGGCTGGGAACACACTGGGGGGGACGCACGGGGGGCACTGAGCCTACGCGGGGGTCACTGCATGAATCTGCAAGGCTTGGGGGAAGCGGGTGCCCCCACCCGGGGGGTCCATGCGCCCATGGGGGAGCGCAGGCGGGGCTGGGTGCTGGCAGGGAGGCAGCTTGAGCCCAGATGGGAAAACAACTCCATCCCCACCCCTGGCAGCGGGCTCCTGCCAAGGCGCTGGCCTAGATTCGGCCCTGCCACCGCGGGGGCTCGGGGACGGTGCCGGGTGCCACCACATGGCCCCCAGCACGGCACGGCTATGGCAGCTCCGATCCGGGGCTTTCCGCAATGCTCTGGGTCCAGCAACCGGCACTCGGCTCCGTCTCAGTCCCTGCTGCGGTGGCTCGGTGCTGGCCCACCCCACCGCCATGGTGTCACCCGCTCGTCCCGGCTGTCCTCGGCCCCCCTGGCCCTGTGCCACCGCTCCCGGGGATGGCTCTGCCATGCTGCCAGTGACGGGGGGCAGGAGGGCAGCTGGGGGACAGGGCCTCACCACTGGCACCCCCAACCCGGGGTGGCTACCGCCACCGAGGGCACCCCAAACCCGGCACAGGTGACACCCGGGGGGGCAACCCCCAAAGCCGGGATGGGCGAAACCGCTGCGGGCACCCGAAACCGGGGCAGATGCCCTCACCGGGGACACCCCAAAGCCACGCTGGAGGAGACCACCGGGGCTCCCCCTGTGCCCCCCCCATGATGCTCCCGGTGCCCCCGCGGTGCTGGGCCGGCGTGGGGCGTTGCGGCAGCGATGCCCGTGCAGGGCGGGCTGGTGCTCCCGGTGCCCCCGGTGCCCCCAGCTCCCCCCGGTGCTCCCGGCCCCCCGATGCTCCCGGTGCCCCTGGGGTCCCCCCCCGGTGCCCCTGGGGTTCCCCCCGGTGCCCCTGGGGTCCCCCCGGTGCCCCCGGTGCTCCCGGTACTCCCGATGCTACTGACGCTCCCGCTGCCCCCGCTGCCCCCGCTGCCCCGGTGCCCGGCCGGACTCACGGCGGCGGCTCGGCGCGGCAGGCTGCGGCCGCACTGCCCGCGGCACCCGGCGGTGCCTCCCAGCTGGGGCGAGAAGGGGTCGGTGGCGGCGGCGGCGGCGGCGGCCAGGGCCAGGCCGAGGGCGAGCAGGGCCCGGGGCGGCGGGCCGCCATGGCGGGCGCGGGGCGCGGAGCGGCGCGGAGCGGAGCGCACCCACCGCGGCCGCCGCCGCCGCCGCCGCCGCCGCCGCTGCCGGCCCCGCCGTGACGCGCCGTGCGCCGGGCGGGGGCGGCGGGGGGAGCCGGGGGCGGGGGGTGCCGCCGCAGCCTGCCGCAGCTCCGCCGGCACCGGCGGCCCCCGCCAGCGGCACCGGCGGGCAGCGCGGAGCGGGAATGCTGGGAGCGGGGGTGCGGGAAAACGGGGGGGTGTGCACGGGCAGCGGGGGTGCGGGGTATCACGGGATGCGGGGGAGGGGGGCTGGGGACCGGGGATGCTCGGGCACCGGGGGATGCAGGGGTAACGTGGGATGCAGGAGGACGGGGGTGCGGGGGTATCACGGGATGCGGGGGGGGAGGCCTGGGGACCGGGGATGCAGGGGGACCGGGGGTGCGGGGGTAACGTGGGATGCAGGAGGACGGGGGTGCGGGGGTATCACGGGATGCGGGGGGGAGGCCTGGGGACCGGGGATGCAGGGGGACCGGGGGGTGCGGGGGTATCACGGGATGCGGGAGGGGGGGCGGCTGGGGACCGGCCGATGCAGGAGGACGGGGGCGGCCTGAGGACCGGGAGATCCTCGGGCACCGGGGGATGCAGGGGTAACGTGGGATGCAGGAGGCGAGGGGGGGCCTGGGGAGCGGGGGATGCTCGGGCACCGGGGATGCAGGGGGACCACGGGATGCAGGAGGACGGGGGGCCTGGGGATGCAGGGGGACCGGGGGTGCCCAGGCACGGGGGATGCAGGGGAGGGAGAGCTGCACAGGGACCAGAAGGTGTAGGGGGACCGGGGGATGCAGGGGGACTGGGGGACAGCGGGGATGCAGGGGGACCGGGAGATGCACAGGGATCAAAGGGGCGCAGCAGGACTGGGGGGTGCAGGGGGCTGGGGGAGCCCCACTGGCACCAGCAGCACAGAGGTACTGGGGAGAGCAGGGGGACCGGGGGGCACATGGGTACTGGGGGGGACACTGGCTCTGGTGGCACAGAGACAGGGGTGCAGAGGGACGGGGCTGCCCTGGCGCTGGGAGCACATCGGCATCAGCGAGCAGCAGCACCGGAGCCTCATTGCCCCCCAGGCCAGCACCCCCGCAGGGACCGTCGCCCCAGGAGGGGACGAGCCCCTTGTCCCCAGCCAGCGTTTGACCCAGACGTGCCACCCTCCGTGTCCCCCGGGCCCTGCCCGCGTCGCCTTCGTCCAGCCCACCCGCACCCTCGCTCCGCGGGGCCCCTTCCCAGCCGGGGTGCTGGGCTCTCCCTGACACCCCAGATTTACAGCTTTGATTTCCCAGGGTTTAAAAGACATAAAAGGCGCAGGCTTGGCCCTGCCCGCGCTGCCTCGCCGCTGCCCTGCCCATTAGCCTTATTTATGGCAGCACCCCAAAGCGGGCCCGGGGGGAGGAAGAGGAGGAGGGGGAGGAGGAGGAGGAGGGCTGGGGGCTTTGCTAACCTCCAGCCCTAATGGGGAACACATGGCAGGACCCCGGCATGGGGAAGCGGGGGGTCTCCCGGTCCCAGCTCAGGGTTGAGGGGTGCTCCAGCCCCTGGGGCAGGGGGAGAGGGGTGGGGGCGGCCGGATCCCCTCAGGGACGGCCGGGGGAGCGCAGCCCCGGGCCCCCCTGGGAGCAGGGATTGGGGCCTCCCCTCGCCCTGCTGCGCTCCGCCAGCTTATTCATCTTGTTAATCAAACCAGGGCCGGGAGAAAATGTGCTCCGGCCGGGCTGGCGGGGCTGCCAGGTCGGCTCCGCTCCCCCCTTCCTCCTCCTGGAGCCCGTCCAGCCCCTCGGCCTCGTGTCCGGCACCGGTGACTAATGGCCAAGTAAATGGGATAGATTGGGGGCCGTCACCGTAAATCGCAGCGCCGCGCCGCAGGTGAGGTTTCCATCAGCTGGAAGGGACAGAGCCGGAGCCCCAACCCCCAGAGGCACCGAAACCCACGATCGAGTGCCGGGAACGTCGTGCCGCAGGCTGAGCGGCCGGTGGGCAACCGTCCCACCACACCTGCCTGCACTATGCCTGGCGCCGGCCCACGCTCCATCCACTCACCTTTTAATAGAAAAACCCCTTCCCAGGCAATAATATTCGAGCTGGCAAATATTTACTGCCCTCCCTCCTCTTCCCACCCCTCTCCAGAAACACTCGATGCCTTTTACATTTATCACTACTGACCTACATTTTTTTTCTGGAGCCTTTTGTGAAGCCGCAGGCTCCCCCCACGCTGGCCGGGGCATCCCCATGGTCCCCCCCACGGGCAGGGGACCCGTCACCCCGTGTGCCGACCCCACAGAGCCCATCCCTCGTGCTCAAGCACCCCCTCGACATCAACCGCATTTTTTTCCCCCCTCTAGAGATCAGCAAACTCCGTCACGGGACTTTTTGTGCTTCCCAAAGCAAACAGAGGCGGGAAGGTGCGGCCGCCCGCTGCGAGGATGCTCTTGAGCGAAAGGGTTGTGCTGGGGGGGTGGCAGGGAAGGGGTTAAGCGGGTTATAAATTACCCATGGATGTGGAAATGTGACTGAGAGGAATATAAAGAAAACTCTGACTGCTGGATTCTTTGCATTTCTAGCCTCTTTATTTTTCCCCCAGGTCACTTTAAAAGGATGCAGGCAGTCAGAGGCAGCTCCGCTGCGCCTCTCCTCCTGCTTTTTCTGGGGTTTTGGGTTTTTTTGTTGTTTGTTTTTTACACCCTGGCCCTTGAGCCAGATGCTGTCTCTGTCCAAGGACTTTATGGAGCGAGCTCTGGCTGGGAAATCAAGTAATTAGATTAATTCAGGGTAGATGTGCTGGGCCCGGCCCCGGTGACACATGACGGAGGGCTGGCAGGAAGGTGACGGCTGGTGGGAAGCCGGACCGAGGATGCTCAGCCTGGGTTTGGGGACATCACCAGGGCCACCCCGTGGTCCTGGATCCCTCCGGAGGGGAGTCACATCCCGCCTGGGCAGGCCAGGGAGCTCGTGACTGTACGGGCTCCGCTGTTTGGGAGCTGGGCCCCACGGCCAGATCCTGCACCACAACAGGGCAAAGAGGCCCTGGGAACGGAGCCACGCCGGGAGGGGCAGCCGGACCACACCAGCCCCAGGGGACCACCGCACTGACGCTGACAGCCCGGGCTGGGGGTCAGAGGGGGCTGCCGGACCGGATCCTGCCTCCCGGCCGCCTGCGGGAGCCCGGCCGGTGCCTGCGAGCACGGCGGCTCGTGGGCAGGAGGGAGCAGCCCTTTAAAGGTCACTGTCAAAGGGCAGCGCTGACCACATCTGCCCGCTGACCGACGCGCTGACTCAGGAGGCGGGAGAGCAGCTCTGTCATCTCCGGCTGCTCCCCGGCACTGCTGCCAGCCGGATCCTGATGCCATCCCAGCACTGCCCAGGTTTGGGGACCACAGGCATGGCCGGGCTCACTCAGGGCTGGCTCTGTCCCCCCACCCTGTCCCCATCCCACAGCATCGCATCCGGATGCTGCCGTGGGTTGGGGAGGGTGAACGTCCCTGGTCCCCGAGCCACGTGGGGTGACACCCTGGGCACGTCCCAGGTGACATCAGTGGGGAGTGACACTCCCCTCTCCCCCGACACCGCTGTTCCCCCACCTTCCCCCTGACCCCCCAGCAAAGCCTCAAGCCACCTTCTGATGATGGCTTTGCCGGAGCCGGCCATGTCCCCTCTGCCGGTGCTAGGACGGGCGTCACACGTCCCCCACCCCCGGGAGCCCACCCCTCCCTGCTTCCCGAAACAGCCTCGCTAAATCCCATTTTATTGTTGGCTCTGGGTGGAAGCTGAGGGGCTTGGCCGGGGGAAGGAGAAGGCGGATGGGGGAAGCGGTGCGGGCAGGCAGCCCTGCGGGCAGGCAGCCCTGCGGGCAGCACAGGTGGGCAGCCGGGGCAGCTCCCGGCAGCTCCCGACTCCGGCTCCAGGGGGGTGATTTCTCCTCCTCCCCCCCCAGCACCCACCGCTGGCTCCCACCCCAGGGTGCCTTCCCTGGGGGGGATCCGGGCAGTGGGTCAGGATCGCGGGCGGCCGCCGGCCCCCGGGGCAGCCGTGATTCACTCGGCCAGACTGCGGACGCTGGGGCTGAAGTTTCTCAGGCTGGGTGGCTCCCGGAGCCTGACATTTTTGGGAAATTTCAACAAAAACAGTTCAGAAGCTTCCAAAAAACAGGACGATGGGAAAAGGCATTGTTTTGTCTCCCTCCCGCTCTCTTATTTTATATTATTTTCTAATCCGTGCAGTCCCTTCGGCCGGTGCCCAACACCTCGGAGTCGCTGCAGCGACTCCCACGCAGCGTCACCCTCCCTGTCCCCGCATGGCTGCAGGGCTCAGCCCCACCCCGGTGCTATGGGGCAGGGGCTGACTCATGGTGTCACCCCTTTGGGAGACGCACCCTGGGCCACCCAGGTGTCCCCTGTCACCCCCTGCTCTGTCCCCCCACGCTCTGTCCCCTGCAGGAACCAATGTCCCTGTCCTCGCAGCCGAGGGGATGCAGGGCGCAAAGCTGGGACAGGGAGCAAAGGGACAGGGAAAGCCACCAGATGATGTCCCCATGGGCTGGAAATGGCCCCCCAGCTCTGAGCCCCCTGAGTCACCCGCAAACCCCGGCCATGGCAGCGGTCCCACGGCGTTGGGGTTCCCAGCCCCATCCCAACTTCAGGGTCAGGGCCACCGGGTCCCTCCGTGTCCCCTCTGCTGGGGGGGAACACGACCCAGGCACCTTCTGGCATGGGGTGCTCTGAGGGCACCCCACTGCGCCCCATCCCACACCCCAAGGCTCAGGCAGACCTAAAGGACGCACAGCTGGGGACAGCCCACACTTGGGGACGGCGGCCTTGCCACAGCCGGGACCCGCTGTCCCAGGGCTCTGCCACCCATCCGGGGGTCTGCAAAGCTCTTGGTGCCACCGAGTCCCGGGCGGGGGGACAGGAGGAGGCACCGGGATGGAGGTGTGATGCCCAAGCGGACGGCTTCACCGTGGTGCCGGTGGCACAACCGGACATGCCACCGACTCCAGGCTGCCCTGGGACCCTTGGGGACACAAACACAGCCCCAACCCGGTGGGGGCTTGAAGCCACTTGGGGCGTTTTTCCCCCTTTTTGGGGTTTTTTTTGGGGGAAAACCAGAGATGTTGGGTTCGATAGACAACACCGGGATTTACGGGAAGATATTCCCGTTTCCCCCTCCCCAAACCAGTGATAACGGGATTTGGGGCTCCTAAAGACACTTTTGATGGGGGGGAGGGGGGGGAGCCCCTCGGGGGGGCCCAGCCCGGCCCCGCGTGCCGCGCCGGGAGCGGCCCCGGGGACACGGGAGGGTCCGTGGAGGCCGCGCATGAGTCACCCGTGGGAAGGCGGCCCCGGGGCGGCTCTTACTCACCTACCGCGGGGCTGGGGGGAGCGGGACACCGGCCCCGGGGGGAAGGGCGGGGGGGGGGGGCAGCATCCCGCGGCAGCACCGGGCGCCGCCGAGGCGGGCGTCGCGTGTCGGGGAGCGGTACCGGGGCCGGTACCGGAGCGGGACGGCGAGGCTCCGGGGCCGGTGCCTTTCTGCCCCCCCGGGGGCGGGCCCGGGCCGGGCGGGGCGGGGCCAGGGCGGCATTTAGGGCTTTGGTAACCGGGGGTTGCTCAGACTTGCTCGGGACTTCCCCGGACGTGCCGGTGCGCTCCGCCGCCCCGGGCACCGACGGGCACCGGAGCCGGCCATGCCGCCGTTGCCGCTGCTCCCTCCCTTGCTCCTGCTCTGTCTGCGCCTCCTCCGCGCCGAGCCGCTCGCCTGTGAGTACCGGGCGGCTCCCGCAAGGTGGGCGCGGGGGGCGATGCGGGGGGTCCCGTCGGGGCCGGGGCGGGCGCTGCGCCGAGCCCCCCGGGGCTCCCCCGGTCGTTGCGGGCCGGGCCGTGTGGTGTCCGTCGTGTGTGTCCGTCCGTCCGTCTTCTCCCCCCCCAGCCCGCCCCGGGATGCGGAGCGGCCCCGGGAGCGGCGGGGGCATCGCCGGGCGCACCTCGGGGCTGCGCGTCGCAGGGTAACGGGGACCCCCCTGCAAGGCGCAGCCGGGACCCCCCCCATCTCCCCCCGGCAGGCAGCCGGGACCCCACCCCCGTCCCCGCAGCGCAGCCGGGACCCCCTCTCCCCGCAGAGAACAATAGAGGAACCTTTTTTGTTCCCCCATCCCCGCGAGCAGCAGGGACCCCCCTCCTCCTCCCCGGGAGCAGCGAGTGCCCCTCTCCCCATGGAGAAGAGGGACCCCTCTCCCCGAGGAGGGTCGCTCCCCTCTCGTGTCCCCGTCCCCCCCCGCCGTGCAGACCCCCTCCCGGAGAACAATGCGGCTCCATTCCCCACCCAGGACAATGGAAACCCCGTCCTCCGGCCGGAGAACAATAGCGAACCCCTTCCCCACGCGACCCCTCCCACCCCCGGGAGCCGTGACCCCCTTTCCCCCCCCCGCGCCTCTGAGACCCCCTCCTCCTGCTGAGAACAACGCAGACCCCCTTCCCCCCGGAGAGCCGTGCCCCCCCCGTCCCAGAGAACAATGAATCCCCTTTTCCCCACCCAGAACAATAGGGAGCTCCCTCCCCCGCGGAGAACAATGAATGCCCCCCCAAAAAATACCCTTGGGGGGGCTCTGCAGGGATGCCCATTTGGGGGTCCCACGCAGCAGTGGCAGGTCCGGGAGGTGCCACCTGTGGGCTGAGCTGTGGGCGGCCTCAGCCCTGCAGGATTGGGGTCCCCCCTTGCTGGGGAGGGGGGAGAAGGGGATACGGGAGGGGTCGTGTCCCCCCCCCTCCCCGCAGAGCCCTAAATCCGAATTAGCCTCCGTCCCACCCGTCGCCTCGTTGCTTCCCCTCCGGCCCGAGCAAAGGGGAGGCGAGATCCCATTCCCCGCAGCAGGAAGTTTGGCTTCCTCCCTATGATGGGAATTTCTCAAGGCGATGGATGTTCGCTCCGACGCGCAAACGGGTCCCGCCAAGAAAAGCCACCGCTCCCGCGTCCCCGCCACCAGGTCCCGGCCACCCGGGTCTTGTACCCCCTGACCCATACGTATCGTGAACAAGGAAGTCTCAAAGAGCAATAATTAGGGCAGGAATTGCAGAAGTGGTGGAGGAAAAATGCGCCAAAAATCCCTTCAGGAGCCGTTAACGAGAGCCTCCGAATCCAGGCGGGTTTCGGCGTGGAGCGGTGCCCTTTCCCGTGCCCTTTCCCGGGGGCCGGAGGGGTTAATCCCACCAGGGGCAACGTGGGGCCGTGGCCGGACCCTCTTTGGGGCTGACCCTGCACCTTTCGGCTCACCCCGGTAAGGGGATGCCCGCTGCCGCTCGCAGCTGGTTTCACACCCCCGGGACCCCCATTTTTCCCTCCCTCTCACTGGGGTCCGGCGCAGCCAACCGGGGCGAGCGCTCGCCCCGTGGCCCCTCGACGTGCGGCGCTGGGGAAAGGCGAAGCCAAATCTCCTTTTAGAGAGCGAATGTTTCCCCTTGGTTCAGCTCGGTCGCGCTCGCTGGAATGCCTGGGCTTTTTATAAATCCCTCCTCGAGCTGAGGGATGGGCACAAGAAATGCCAGTTGGAGACGAGAAGGGGAAAAAGATAGTGGAAAGGAGGGATAAAGTGTTTTCAGGTGCCGTCTCTGCCTGCAAAGCTCGTTGCTTGAGCTTTAGAAGAGCTCAAAATATATATTTTTTTCTTAAATTTATTTTCCTTGCAGAATTCAGGGCTGCCCAAATTTCCTTTTGTTCTTCAGGGCAATTATTTATATTTTTCTTTAACCCCCTGCACATCTTAAATCTTTTTTTTAACTGCGTGATCTCTCACACTTATCGGAGGGTTTTTTCTTTTCTTTCCCAGCCCCTTAAAACGCTGATATAAAAATAAAATGAAATCCGGCCCTTCGGAAGAAAAGCATAAACGTTCCCGACACCTTGGAAATGTGGTTTTACTTTATAGCATTACTTAGCACCTGATCAGCATTTTTTTTTTTAATAGGAAAGCCATAAAAACCCCGAGCAGGTATTTTTGTTGCGACTTGCACATTCCACAGGCTGCCTGCGTCTCTCCGGCCCTTTCCTCTCCGATCTGAAAACTTCACACTTTTCCCTTTTAAAACACATGTTCAGCGCTGTGTCTGCGCAGAGGGGGAAAAAAAATTGCAGGGGGAAAAAAAAACCAACGATATATAAAATTGGCCCCTTCAGAGGCTCCTGCTTGGAGGAGAGAAAAAAAATTGAAGGAAAAAAATATATCAAATTGGTCCCTCCAGAGGGTCCCGCTCGGAGGACGGGAAACGTGTCTGTTTTACGGCGCTCGTGTGTGTTTCTGGTGCTGTTTAGATTAAGATTTAGGAGAATTAGGGCCCAGAGCGCCGGGGCTGTTATCGGCGGCACTGGAGTAGCCCCGGCTCGGCGCTCGGCTAATGGAGGAGCCGGTGCTGGGTGGGCTCGTTGGCGGAGCCGGGGATGCTTTTTTTTGGAGGCCTCACTGGAGGATGGGGCGAGTCAGGGGCTGAACCCCCCAGGGAAGGGTTTGCTTTGGGGGTGGGTGGGATGGATCCGTGCCATCACCCACGGATTCTCGGGGTACCCCAGGGTGGTTGGCACCGACGTGTCCCAGATGCTTTTACACCCAAATGCTTTTACACCCACCTCAACAGCATCCCCTGAGTGATGGGAGGCACTGCTAATTAAGATATCTCCAGGGTAACGAGGATTTTAGAGTATTAATTGCATCGAGGTGGGAGCCGGAGTGGCCAGCGGGCACTGAAAGCCGACAGGGGCTGGGGAGGTCGGAGGGGAGAGGAGGTCGCGGTGCTTTCCGGGAGGTAATTTGGGATATTAGCCTGGCGCGTGCGGATGGAGCCGATAAGGCTGATGGACACGGAAAACCCCGGAGCGGGGTCAGAGGAGCCTGTTCTTTGAAGCCTCGTGGTGGAGAGGTCTCGAAATAAAGCAGCGTGGGGGGCTTTCCCATCATGGAGGGTCTCCCCGGCATGGAGCACCCTGGGGGGGCCCTGTGCCGGCTCCCGGGGCAGCCCCTCGGGGTGTCCTGGCGCAGGGACCGCGTGCTGAGGTGCGAGCGATGGGTTTTGGCAGAGCCCGGCGGCACATGGTTGGGATTAGGTGGGTGGTCAGTGCCGCTCTCAGCCGGGAAGCGCTGCCTGGCCCTTGGCAGCGTGCTCCGGGGCGGGGGGCTGCCGGCCGGTGTCGTTGGAAAAGGGGGGGGGAACCAACCCCCAAAACTTTCCATAGCTGCTTTTGGAATCCTTTTGTCATTAAAAATTTACAAAGCCACAACCCAGCCCCCGCCCAGCCCTGGAAAAACCACAGTGTCGGCGAGACCCCCCCAGCCTCGTGCTGCAAAGCTCCCCAAAGGCTGTCGGCGCTTCCCGGCTTGAACCCCCCCCACTCTGCCGAGGAGCCCCCGAGCTCGCGGGGAGAGCGCGGCCGAGCCCGGCGCCTTGTGTGCTCCTGCCTCTGCTTCGGAGGAGGGCGAGCGCTGCTGCAAGGGGCTGTGCCGTGATAAATGTATTTATATATAAAAATAAATATTTAAATATATAAAAATTAGACATAAATTATATTTAAATATATTTAAAAATAGACATAAAATACATTTAAATATATAAAATACATTTAAATATATAAAATACATTTAAATATATAAAATACATTTAAATATATATTAAATAAAAATATATTTTAATTCTAATATATAATTATATATATTAAATATATATAAAACTATAGATATAATTTTTTTTACCCGCCCTTTTATTTCTCTGGCTGCAGACCCCGCAGTGATTTCCCCCCAAGACCCCACCCTGCTGATCGGCTCCTCGCTGGTCGCCACGTGCACGGTCAGCCCGGACTTTCACCTGAAAGCCGAGGACCTGTACTGGACCCTGAACGGCCGGCGTCTGCCTGCCGCCTCCTACGCCGCCCTCGGCCCCACCACGCTCAGCGTGGCCCTCGCCCGCCTCAACGGCTCCAAGCAGCAGTCGGGGGACAACCTGGTGTGTCACAGCAGAGATGGCGGCATCTTGGCCGGCTCCTGCCTTTACGTTGGACGTACGTCGGCGGCGCCGGCGCGGTTGCACGTGCCGGGTTTCACCCGGCCCCGGCGCTGCTTTGCCGTTTCGGTGGGGAGGGCTACGGGTCCCGGCGCAGCCGTGGGAGGATTTGGGGATCCCCGTGGGGTTTAACACCCCGGTTCTTGCCAAAATGCGCGCGGTTGCTTGCGGCTGCTCGTTTTTAACCTCCTCTCCACGGTTTGTGCCCCAACCCGCAGCCGCAGCCTCCGGCTTGCAGGAGCACGCAGCAGAAAGGCTGTTTTGGCAAACCCTCGGTAAAATTACACTTGTCCGAACCAATAATCATAAGATTTTATCTCAGGCTATTTTAAGGACGATGCTACGTCCTAGGAATACAGAGGCTTAACTGGGAACGCAGCTCGGATTTGGTTTTTGGGTTGCTGTTGCTGAAAGAAAACAGCTCCGGAGCTGGGTGCGGGCAGGGGCCGGGTGCAGGCAGGAGCGGGCAGGAGCCTAAACCCCTCCAGCAAACACGTTCGCAGCCGCAGGGCTGGAAACCTGCAACCGGCAAGGACCGCGGTGGCATCGCCCGCCGGGACCGCGGGCTGCGTTTTGCCGCTGCGCCTTTTCATTCCCCTCTGCTTCTTATTTTTTTTTCTTTCTCCCCCAGTACCCCCAGAAAAACCAGTCAACATCACCTGCTGGTCCAAAAACATGAAGGACCTCACCTGCAAATGGGCGCCGGGGACGGAAGGGGAGACCTTCCTGCACACCAACTACACCCTCAAGTACAAGCTGAGGTGGGGCCACCCCCCCCTTAATTCCTATTATTCTTAAAAAATGCCAGTGGGGGATTTAAAGGCGTACAGGGCGGTGGGGAACAGGGAGCCCAACGCCTCAGAGCTGGCCCCTGTCTGGGGATGCGATGAGTTTCCTCGGGTCTCTGCTGCCGCGAGCGCTGGCGGGCAGCCACGCTCTGTACGTGCCGGGGAGGAGGAGGGTGAGGAGAAGCTGTGCGGCCCCGGTTGAGCTGGGAACCGCTGGATGAGCCGCGGGCGGCCGCCGCGGGGCCGGTAACCCAACACCTCGGCAGCGCGATGCCGGCGGTGTTGAGTGGCAGATAAATGAGCCGTGGTCCCTGCCGGGAGCGGCCGTTTCTTCCGGGCATGGGTGAGCATTCCCAGCTCGACTGTGGCACCCGGTGGTGCCGGTACCGGCACTCAGCGCCTGCCCGCAGGTGGTATGGCCGAGACAACACGTGCCAGGAGTACCACACGGCCGGGCCCTACTCCTGCCACATCCCCAAGGACCTGGCCCTCTTCACGCCCTACGAGATCTGGGTGGAGGCATCCAACCGGCTGGGGGTGGCCGTCTCCGACGTCGTCATGTTGGACATCCTCGATGTGGGTGAGCGACGGCATCGTGATGTCACCGCCATGCCGGTGACCTCATGGGGGGGGGGGGGAGCGGGAGGCGAGTTCACACGGTGGGATGTTGGGGGGGGGGGCTGCAGGAAATGGGCGATATGTGAGCAGAATTGCTCCTAATCGAATTAGGCTGTTTTCTTCGAGGTTGGGTTGGGTTGGTTTTTTTTTCGCTTCTGCGGCTCCTTAACCCCCGCGGCCCCGCAGCGCTGCCTGCGCCGGCCCCGCCAGCCCCTGCCCTGTCCCCGCAGTCACCACCGACCCACCATCGGACGTGCACGTCAGCCGGGTGGGGGACCTGGAGGACCAGCTGAGCGTGCGCTGGAGCTCCCCGCCGGCCCTCAAGGATTTCCTCTTCCAAGCCAAGTACCAGATCCAGTACCGAGTGGAGGACAGCTCGGAATGGAAGGTGGGTCGGCATCACCCACCAACGGTGGGGGACGGCGTGGGATGCCCAACCGTGCCGGTGCTGCCCTCTCCTCCCTCCCCAGGTCGTGGATGATGTGGGCAACCAGACGTCCTGCCGCCTGGCCGGCCTCCGCCCCGGCACAGTCTACTTCGTCCAGGTGCGCTGTAATCCCTTCGGCATCTACGGCTCCAAAAAAGCCGGCATCTGGAGCGACTGGAGCAACCCCACTGCTGCCTCCACCCCGCGCAGCGGTGAGCACCGCCGGCGTCGGGCCGGCATCGATTGGCGGGCAGGGAGGGGATTCTGTGTGCTCCCCCTCCCCTGCGCACAGGGGACGTGTCGGGGGGGGCCCTTCCCCGCTCCGTGCCCAGCACCTGGATTCCTTGCAAAGGAGCCAATTTGGAGCTTGGCTTTCCCAGCGGGAAGCCAAAAAGCCACTCGTTTTCCTCTCGCCCGCTATTATTTACGGCGTGGTGGCGATGGAGGGGTTGAGCCGTGTCCCTCCGTGGCGGTGCTGAACCCCTTGTCTCCGCAGAGCGAGCGGCGGGGGGCTGCGACCCCAAAGGGGGGGAGCAAAACACAACGCTGCGGCGGGAGCTGAAGCAGTTTTTCGGGTGGGTGAAGAAACACGCCTACGGCTGCTCCAACCTCGGCATCAAGCTCTACGACCAGTGGCGCGTGTGGCTGCAGAAATCGCACAAAACACGCAACCAGGTAGGTAAGGAGCCTTTCACACTTCTTTTCCCCGGCCGGGTGGGGATGGGGGGGGGGGGATGTGGGGTGACCCCCCCACCCCTGCGATGCTGGGGGGGGGATGCGGGGTGACCCTGACTCCGGGGCGTGCGGCCGGCGGCGATGCGGGGCTCTGCTCCTCTCTGCAGGTTCTTCCCGGCGATAAGTTGTAGCCCCCGGGGGACCGAGCGCCGGCAGGATAACACGGGGCGCCCGGCGCCCACCCGGGACCACCCACACCCGCCCCGGCCCCACCGGGGGGGAGCAGGAAGGCGGCCGGGGCGAAGCGTGGCCCCGCGGCCCCAGGGGATGGGATGGGATGGGGTGAGGCGGGGGGGGGCAGGCTGGGCCAGCCCCGGGAGCCCTCCACATGCCGCCTGGCCCCATGGGACCGTGGCCCCCCGCCATGCCACTCGCACCCCACGGCAGCAAGGGGACCCCCCAGCTTCACCCAGCCGGGGGGGTCACGGAGACTTTGCTCCTTAACCGCCAGCCGGAGCAGCCTCTGGGATGAAAGGGGCGGTGGGGGCTTCCCGGGTGTCCCCCCACCATTGCCGCAGCCCCCCCCCGGGAAGCGATTTTTGGCTGTTTTCTCCCCGGGGACCCACATGCGAGCGCATGGTGGGGTCCATCCCCGGGGAGCCACGCGGGCTGTTTTGAGGCTGCTGGGGTTTGCCCAGTGCCTGCTCCAATTTTGATTCAAACCAGCCTTATTTTGGTTCCATTTCAGTCAATTAGGAACAGATTTAAGCTTAATGCCAATAAACCTCTGAAACCCCACCGGGGTCTGCGTCAGCGGAGCGGCAGCAGCACGCGGGGATGGGGATGCAGCGGGCAGCCAAATGGGACCCGTGTCCCTCGTCACCCTGTCCCAGGCCTCCCAAGGGACGGAGCCAAGGCGGAGGGGGTGGCACTGGGCGGGGAACAAGCCCTTTAGATCACACGACTCAGCCCAGCTCCCTGGGGACAGGTTTATTGGGGGACGATGGTAGAAAGAGCACTTGTGGGGCACTGGAGCCACCATGGGGCTGGGGCCGCAGCTAATCTCCGAGGTGGTTTTGGGGGGGCTGCTGCCCGCGGGGCTCCAGCCAGCAGCAAAGGCAGTGCCCATCCCAATGGGGGTCAAAGCAAGGCGGCCCTTGGCACTGCGGGTTGTGGTTTTCCTTGGGCAAAGCCCCGGTGTGGCTGGCAGAGCTGGGGAGGGGAACCAGCCCCACGCCGGACCCCTCCAACCGAGGGATGCTCAGGATTTGGGGGGACCCCGCTGCTTCCGGGGGGGGTGGTTCTCCACCCCTTCCAGCCCATGTCCAAGAAAAGGGGTCGGGGGGAAGGTGCCCACCTTGCCGAGGTGGTGGGGGGGGGCCGGGGGGGTGAGCAGGGCCCCCGTTCCACCAGCCGGCCCCTCCAGCCATTCCCATGGGGACACCCATCACTCGACTTCTTCCGAATCGTACTTGAGGTCCTGAAGAATTTCGCTGATTGCCTCAATGGTTTTAATTAGCCTACGAGAGCGGATGGAAACTATAAATAAAGCCCATATGGAGCGTATTATCTGGGCCGCCTCGCCTTCCCCGTGCTGTTTATGAAACACTCAGCCCAGGGAGGCCGAGGGGACCGCGGCCGTGCGGCATCGCCAAACCCTCCCCGGGGCTGCGGCCGAGAGCGCTTTTGAAGGCACCATCTGGGCCCCCCTGGGCTGGAGGGAGGAGAAACGTGGGGAAGGGGCTCCTGCCCGGGGGTGGAGGTGCTGCCGGCCGCGTTCCCAGCCCAAGGGGGGGGATGCCACCATCCCAAAATGGGGGGAGAGAGCAGTGGGGCCACCACCTACTTGTGCTTGAGCTCCCGCACCTCCTGCTGATGGGCGTCCACGTCGGGCTGGTCCTGTGCCTGCTGCCGGGCCAGCTGGAGCTGTGCCGTCTGCGGTGGGGACACGGCGGGAGCTGAGACACCCCCCCCCCCCCCCCCCCAAAGCAGCCCCAGCCCTGCCCTGGGCAGCGGTGGGACCCCCCCAAATCCGGCACTCACCAGCTGCAGCTTCTCCTGCTCCCGCTCCTGGAGGCGGGCGAGGTGCTGGGCCAGGTCGGGGCGGGCGAGCTCGTCCCGCAGGCGCCCGGCGATGTGCAGCACCTCCCGGGAGATGCCGCTGAAGGCCAGCGTGATCTCGTGCACCAGCTGCCGGTAGCGTGGGAAGTCATAGTGGGGTGTGCTGCTCAGGTACGCCCGGTGGCCCCTGGGGACAGGTTTGGGGAGGGGTGGGGTGGGGTGGGGGGGGGAAGCCACCGTCACTGCATCTGGGGGGCACCAGGATGGCAACACCCCGCAGTCCCTGTCCCGGCGCCAAGCCCCCTTTGCCACCCCGCCGCAGGCAGCACCGGGGGGGTTTTCCTGCCCAGATTTGGCAGCGCTCAGCCCCCACGACCAGGCAGCTTCACCCCTCGCACGGGATGGGCTTGGCAGCTGCTTTTTTTTTGGGAGGGGGATGTTGGTTTGGGGTTTTTTGTTTTTTTTTTTCCCTTTTCACTCGCAAGCCTGCGTCCCGGGAAGTCCATCATCTCCTGTCGGATGCTAAAATGGGATACAGGTGTCCGGCGCGGGCGTCCCCCTGCCAGCTGGAGCTCATCAGCCGCCCCGACGGCCCCTGCTCCACCCCGGCAGCCTCTTCCCATCGGGATACAAAAAATAGGATGGAGGATTCAGTTCCTTGCTGGGGATCCCCTGCCCCGGGAGGCACCGTGTGGCCCTGCCTGTCTCGGTGGCTCCCGTCCCCATCGGTGCCCGTCCCCGGGGTGCAGCGGCGGTGCCGGTACTCACTCCTCGAAGAGCCGGTAGGCCTCGGCCCGTTCGCCCTGCAGCGCCTGGAGCCGCCGCAGCAACGCCTTCACGGCCTCGCCCGTCTGCCGGGGAGAAGGGGACCGTGGCGAACGTGTGACGACGGTGCCACCGGCACGGTGCCCGCCGCCACGCGGTGGCACGGCCGTTAACGGGCTCGGGGCAGAGCTGGCACCGCCCGGGGGTCTCGGCCCGACGCTGGGACCTCGAGTGTGTCCCGTGTCCCGTGTCCCGTCCCCCCCGCCGCCCCGGTGCCGGCGCTGGAAGAATCCAGGCGGAGCTCGGGCCAGCACCGGCACGGGGACCCCCCCCACAGCCACGCGTGCACGGACCGGACCGGGACCCCCCCGGCCACGTGCACACAGCACAGACGGGCACCGGAACCACCCCCCCGGGACTCCATCCCGTGTCCCCCCCACCCCCGCCCACGGGGACCCTTCCCCACGCCGGCCCCGCTGCCCCGACCCCGCTCACCATGGCCCGGCCCCGGCCGGACGGCGCAGGCCCGGCGGGGCGCGGAGGCGGAGCGCGGCGGCGGAGCGCGGTTCCGCCGCCATCTGCAGGCACCGCCGGGCATCGCCGCCGCTCCTCCCCGCCTCCCGGTCCCCAACCGGCCCCACGCTGCTCCAAGGCACCCGCCCGCCCCCCTCCCCACCCACCCCCGCGGGTCTTTTATTGCCAAACACGCCCATTTGGGCCAAAAACCAACACAAAACGGGAGCGGCTTGAGCACTGTGATGCTTTATTGGAAGGGTGCAGGCAGGGGTGCAGGCAGGGGTGCCGCTGCCCGCTCTACTTGACCTTCTTCTTGGGGCGGAGGTTGTTGGTGTGTCCGCACTTCTTCTTGCGGCAGTTGACGGCGCGGGGGTGCAGGCGGGCGTAGCACCTGGGGAAGGGGGAGAATGTCACCAAAGCCCCGTTTCCCGGGGGAAGGGGACTCGGGGGAGGGTCCCCGCCCCGCAGGGACGTACTTGCGGCAGATCATTTTGTCGCAGTTGTACTTCTGGGCGAGCTGGCGGAGGGAGGGCTCGATGATGCCCCCCCGCAGGCGCAGCACCAGGTGGAGGGTGGACTCTGAAAGGAGAGACAAGCGTCACGGCAGGGCCAGGCGCTGCTGGGGAGCAGCCGGCACCTCTCCCCCCTTAAAAAAAAAATAAAATAAAATAACGAGCCCGGGCTGCGGCCGGCTGCCGGGGGCACCTTTCTGGATGTTGTAGTCTGCGAGGGTGCGGCCATCCTCCAGCTGCTTGCCCGCGAAGATCAGCCGCTGCTGGTCAGGGGGGATCCCTGCGAGAGAGGAACCATCACGGTGGAGGGCGGCGATGGTGGCAGGGGACGCCCGGGGTGCGGGGGCTGCCCCGCGGCTCCCCCGTCCCACCGGTACCTTCCTTATCCTGGATCTTGGCCTTGACGTTCTCGATCGTATCGTTGGGCTCCACCTCCAGGGTGATGGTTTTGCCCGTCAGCGTCTTCACGAAGATCTGCATCTTGGCACCGTTCGCGCCTGCGGAGAGCGGCGGACGCGTCACCCCCGGTCGGGCCCTCAGGAGAGGCCCCGGTGCACCCCACCCCCACCCCACAGGGCCCCGCCGCCGCCAGGCCCGCCCCCCGCCGGGACGCGGTCCCCCATTCCCGTGGCCGAGCCCCCGACACCCCACCCCGGGATCCAGGCCCCGCTCCCGCCGCGCGCACCCGCCGCCTCGCTGCTGAGAAAAGGGGCGGCCGGAACCGGAACCCGCCCGCCGCTGCGTCACAACCGGCGCGTCATCGCCCCGCCCCTTTCTCCGCGGAGCCGCAGTGCGCAGGCGCCAGCGGCCCCCGCCCGCCCCGGTAGCACAGGCCGGGCCCCGTCAGGGCCTCGCACGGGCCCGGGCCCGGGCCCAAACCGACCCCGCGGCCTCGGGACCGGCCCCACACTCCCCCCCCCACGGCCCCAGCCCCGCACTCTCCCCTCAGCCCCGGCCCCCTCCGCCCCTCGCAGGCAGCAGGAGGCCACGAAGAGGCCAGGCCGATCCCCCGGACACCGTGAGGAGCCAGGGAGGGGGAACAGGCGGAGGCGAGGCTGCCTGTGCGGCCACAGGAACCCCGTCTGAGGGGCTGAGGCGCGACACAGTGCAGGCGAGAACCAAAGGGAAACCCGGCTGAGGCTCTTCCCACAGGCGGGAAATGCAGCGGCCGTGGGGAGGCGGCCGGCGGGAGTCCATTAGCAGCGCGGACAGAGCCGCAGGAAAGCCGGAGTGCTGGTGGGCGCAGACGTGAGCCTCAGAGACAACATTCCTTAAGAAAAAAAAACACCCGTGCCCCAAACCAGCTCTTCTGCACCAAAGTCTACATCGAAGGTGGGGTTTTGCCGCTCTCCTGACTGCACAAATGAGAAAGGACAAGAGGCGTTTCAAACCCACGTTTTACTTATTTACCCCGAAGCAAGTGGTGGGGTTTACACTACGGTGGCTGTTTTAGAGGCAGAAGGGCACCCTTCTTCACTCAGCCATCGCTTCTCTCACCCTTTGATTCCCTCTTCCCGAAAAAAGAAACACACAAATATAAATACAAGGTAGAAAGTTGTCCGGGGGCGGGCAGCAGCAGCGCAGGACCCGCACACCTAGTCCAGGTCGTTGGCCGTGTCTTCATCTGTGAGACTCTGTCCGTTCACGGCCGGTAAATCGTACTGGCCTTGGGATAAATCCTCAAAATCCTGACTCATGGTGGGAGAGATGATGTCAGGGCTGGTGTCGCAGGACTCCGTGCTCTGCTCAGAGGTAGCGATGGTGGTTGTCGTGCTTTTTGGGATGGGGTCGAAGTCATCGTCGTCTTCTAGGATGGAAGATTCGTGGATGTCTGGAAGGGAAGACGCAAACGTTAGCTTTGCTGCTGCGGCCACACCAGATGAAGCGCTGCTGGTGCGACACCAGGTACGAGAGACGCCCCGGCAAAACGATTTGTTAATTTGTAATTCTAAATTTTGATTGCTGCTACGAGCAGACAATAAAAAGAACCCGACGCCACGTAAATTAGCGGCCATTTGTAACTCCTTGCAACCGTATTTAATATAATCAAGAAGCTTGCCAGGCTTTTAGCGCAGCAGCCGTGTGCTGGCGCATGCCTGGCCGTCTGGTCGGCTCCTCCCGCGTTCTGAGGAGAAGGGACCCTTCGCACGGGAAGAAAAGGGACGGAAAAATCCGCGCGTCGGAAGGAATCACTCACTGCTGAAAGCCTCCGGGTACTGCTTCGCCAGCTTGCCTTTCAGCGTCCTAGGGGAGGAGAGAGCGAGCCGAGTTCACAGGGAAGCCGATAGATCCGCAGATGAGCCGCCCGGCCGGCTCCCTCCGCTCTCCGGCGTTTACGGACAACGTAAACGAATCCCAGGGGGCTCCTCGGGCCGAGGGGCTCCCTCCCGTCCCCATCCCCCCCCCAGCACAGCGGGGGTTTCTCCGAGTCCCACCAGCGCCGCATCCCTCCCACCGCCCCGAGGGAGCGCAGACCATCCTGGCCAGAGCGGAATCGAGGAATCCTAAAGCTCCGGCCTCCGCGGCTCCTCTCCCGCTGCCTCCCCGCGTCGCTTGGCCGCACGTTTTCCCCTCTCCAACTATTTTGACTTCCACGGCCGCTCCGAGCTCCTGCTCGTGTCCCGTTTTAACACTCCCGCGGCCCACCTAGACCTTGACGAGCCACCCCGCGCTGTCTCCCTCCCCGCCGGCAGCGACGTTCCCCGTTCCCGTTGCCCACCGGATCCTCCGGAAGATGCTGTCCAGATCCTTCTTCATTTCCACCAGCGTCTTGGTGTGGTGGAGGAAACGCTCGTTCATCTGCTGCATGCGGACGCTGGAGAGGTTGTTGAAGTTGAGCAGCATCTCGTTGGTCTTCTCAAATCGATCCAACCTGCACGGGGGAAGCAGACAGAGCTCGGCAAAGATCCCGGGAGGTTCCCGGTGCCGGTACCGGGGTCCCCGCGGGCCGGTTCCCCCGGGACTCACATGTTTTTCTGGGCCAGGATGATGGCGTTGACGTCCTCGGCGTTGACCATGCCCAGCACCCGCCCGCAGAACACCTGCGAGGCCGTGGGCTCCATCGCGGCCTGTGGGACCGCGGGGGGGGCGGCTCAGCCGGGGGGCGGGAGCCTCCCGCGCCCCCAGGACCGGTAACGGAGACCCTCTCTCCCGCGTCCCCGGTAACGGGGCCCCCTCCGCCCTGCCATGCCGCCGGTACCGGAGCTATCCCCCCTCCCCGCCGCCGTGCCCGGTCCCGGGGCGGCCCCACACGCACCCGACGCCGGTAACGAGGTCCCCCTGCCCGCCCGCCGCCTCCCGGCCCCGGAAGCGCCCCTCCCGGTACCGGGCTCCCTCAGGGGGATGCGGGCCTGGGCCTCGCCCGGTGACCCCGGGGCCTCCCGCCGGCAGCGCCCGCGCACCTGGGGGAGCCCGTCCCGCCGCTTCACATGACGGGAGCGGGAGCGGGAGCGGCACCGGGGGCGGCACCGGCAGCCGCGCCTCGCTTCCGGGTGCGGGGTCACGCCGAGCGCGACCCCGCGGCGTCAGCGCGTCCTTGCGTTACGGCGCCGAGCCGGAAGTAGCGGCGGCTGGCGGAGGGAGAGGGCCGGGACCCCTCCCCCGGCCGTTACGGGGCCACCCCAGTACCAGTACCGAGACCCCCGCACCGCACCCCGGGCACAGACGGGCCCCCGAGCCATGGCCCAGCAGCGAGCGTCCCCCGGCCCGGCCCCTCCCCGCCCCGCCCCGCGGAGCGGCTGCTGCGCGGCGGCCCCTTTAAGGCAGCGCTGAGCCCCCTCCGGCGCCTCGCTGACGAGCGTTCTCACCACCCAATAGCGTCAGCGCGGTGGGTGGTGCCGGCCCAATAGGAGCGGCGGGGCGGGGCCGGCGGCCGCGGGTTCGCGGGCCAGGTGGGAGCGGCGGGGGGCGCGCGGCGGCCGTTGCTAGGGGGAGTCCCGGCGCGTGACGCCTGACGTGGGGTCCCGCGGGCGGGGGGAAGGCACGTGGCGGCGGGGGGCGCGCGCGGGGCGACCGCGACCGGTACCGGGCCGGGGCCGCGGCCGCGTCCGTGCGTGCGTCCGTCCGTCCGTCCCGAGTCCCGCCCCCGCGGAGGCCCGTTCCCTCCCTGGGACCGGCGGGGTCTCTCCCCTGCCCGAGCCGCGCAACCCCCCCGGAGGGCCCCGGCGCTGTCCGGGCCGGCGGCCGCGTCCCCCCGCGGTAAGCGCAGGCCCGACCCACGTCCTCTCTCTCTCTTCTCCAGGTTGCTCCGCCGCGATGGCCTCCAGCGGGGAGGAACCGAGGAGCGGCTCCCCGGGCCGGGCAGGCACCGGCACCGAGCCGTCGCTGACGGCCGACGCCGCTCAGCTGGACACGGCAGAGGATTTCGAGGTCCTGGAAGAGGAGGAGGAGGATGAGGACGAGGACCTGAGTGAGCTGCCCCCGCTGGAGGACGTGGGCAGGCCGCCGGCCCCGCTGCGGGAGGACACCCAGCCCTCGGAGCAGGGTGGGGGGGAAGCGGCTGAGGACCCCCAGGAGTGGTTTGACGTTTTGGGTAAGAGCCTGGGCAGGAGGGCGCTGGGCTTATGGGGTCTCACGGGCTTCCCCACGGCTCTGCCGGTGCTCCCTGCGCCACGAAGGCCGGCCAGGAGTCAGCGCAGGGTGGTGGGAGTCAGGCTGCCCCTCCCCACGGAGGGCTGACGCACCTCTGGCTTCTGCTTGCCCAGGGAGCGGCTTGCTCAAGAAGAAGACGCTGGTGCCGGGCCAGGGGGTGGACACCCGTCCCCGCAAGGGCCAGGACGTGACCGTCCGCCTGAAGGCCACGCTGGAGGATGGCAGCGTGGTGGAGGAGAACCCTGCCCTCACCTTCACGCTGGGGGACTGTGACGTGTTGCAGGTCAGGGCTGGGAGGAATGTTGCCCGGCTTTATTGCTGCCTTGCTTTTGCCCTGTGGGGCAGTACCTCACCTCGGGGGCACGGGGAGGGTTTGGGATTGGTGACATGCCCGTTTGCAGGTCGGAAGCGGCCCCTCTGCTCTTGCTTATGCTCCCTCCTCACGATGTTGTTCCCTGTAGGCTCTGGACCTGTGCGTGCAGCTCCTGGAAATGGGGGAGACGGCTTTGATTATGTCAGATGCAAAGTATTGCTACGGTGCTCAGGGCAGGTGAGCGGGGACGGCGTGGGGTGGAGCAGGATGGCCCCAACAGGGCTGTGAAAGCTGCCCCCTGTGCTCCCGGTGACAGCCCAGCGTCCGTGGGCAGGGGGACCTGGCTCACTTGCCACGTGCAGGGGACGGCAGCGTGTCCTGCCTGGGGGGAACAATCTGCATCGCACCCTGTCCCGGCGAGCTTCCGTGGCTCTGATTTCTGGGCCCTGGTGCTAAATCTCTGTGGCCTAGTGGAACTGGCAGAGGTGTCAACGGTGCCACAGCTTGGTGCCCCTCCTTGCGCAGGAGTCCTGACATCCCACCCAACGCAGCCCTCACCCTGGAGGTAGAGTTGCTGGCAGCTCGGGATGGACCAGACCTGGAGCTGCTCAGCGGGAAGGAGAAGATAGAGCTGGCCAACCGCAAGCGGGAGCGTGGCAACTTCTTCTACCAGCAGGCAGATTACGTGCTGGCCATCAACTCCTACGACATCGCCCTCAAAGTCATCGGCTCCAGCTCGAAAGGTACCTGCTCCTGCCGTGGGTGAGGGCTGCCTGGGCTCCCTTCCCCCTGTAACCTGTCTCCGGGGTCTTTGCAGTTGACTTCAGCCCGGATGAGGAGGCTGAGCTGCTGGATGTGAAGGTGAAATGTCTCAACAACCTGGCAGCTTCTCAGCTTAAATTGGACCATTACGAGGCGGCCCTCAAGTCCTGTAACCTCGTCCTGGAGCACCAGCCAGGGAACATCAAGGCTCTCTTCCGAAAGGGCAAGGTGAGGCCGGGCACGCGGCAGGCGCTGCCGTTCCTTCTCCACGGTGTGGCCGGGCCCAGCCATGGCAGGCGGAGGGCAGGACCGAGGGACGGATCTCAGCCGTCCTGCTCAATCTGTATCTCACCTTCCAGGTCCTGGCTCAGCAGGGCGAGTACAGAGAGGCCATCCCTATCTTAAAGGCGGCGTTGAAGCTGGAGCCTTCAAACAAGGTAGGCTGCTGTTGTGTGCTGCCGGCAATCCTCCTGAGCCGGGTGTCTGCAGGATGCTCTCCTTTTGGCCATGTCCCTGCAAACCTCGGTGTCCCCTGTGGAAGGCTGAAGGCCTCCGAAGCTGTTCCCAGCTTTCTCCGTGAAGGGAGGCTGGAAATAGGCCCCAGGGCCCGGGCAGTCATGGGGTGATGCGCCCTGCGGTGCAACGACTGAGCTTGGCCGGGCTGGTGGGTCCCTTATCTCCGTGTTGTGATACTCCCTCTTTGCCCTTTGGTCCTTGCGGTGGCAGAACTCCCTGCCAACCCATCCCTGCTTCAGCGATCCTGCGTGTACGGTCCTGGCTGCTCCAGCTTCCCCACGTGGCTCCAGCAGCTCGTGCCATGGCTGCGGGAAGTGGAGCAGAGCTGAGTCCCTGCAGACAGGCTCAGCAGCCCGGAGCGTGATTCACTGGGCGGCAGGAGTGGCCCCAGAAAGCCCAGACCTCGGTCCAGCGCCCAGGCCAGGGCGAGCTCTGGGTCAGGAATTTCCTGTCAGTTAATGATCAGCTGCAGGACCGGAGCCTCGGGAGAAGTCAAAAGCCAGAGCCAGGAAATGTCCCCAACAGGAGTGAGCCTGGGCGAGCTGGGGGAGAGGCAGGGAGGTGCTGCCTGAATGGGGTTGAGGTGGGGGGGCTTGGTTCTACAGATGGACTTTAATCCTCGACTGGGTCTGTCATCTTATCCGCCTCTTTCCTGGGCGTTTCACCAGACCATCACGATTCATGTCGTGTTCCCTGGTGCCTGAAGGTCACGGGTAGGATGGGGCACACTGAAAGCAGGTGCTCGGTGGCCCCACAGCTCGTGGTCTGAGATCACCCGTGGGGAGGGATGAGCAGGATCTCAAACCCTTCGCTTCCCAGCAAGCTTAGGGTGGGCAGCCGTGGCAGAGGTGCGTGAGCAGCACAAGCGACGCAGGCAGCACGGGGAGCAGCCCCCCCCCGTGTGTCTCTGGCACGTCACTGTTGGCGGGGCGGCTGCTCGCCAGTCCATTCGAATGAAGCTTTTAATTGGAGAGGGGTGAAAAATCAAAATGCCTGGCAGTGACGTTACCAGTGAAACCACAAGTACAGCAAATTACTGGCCTCTCCGGCTGGCTGCCGGGACTCCCGGGGAAGTGGCGGTGCCGCTCCAGACGGCAGCGTTAAACACGCATCGGTGAGTCACGGGCTATGGCTACCGGTGGTGAAAACAGACACGAGAAACGCACGGCTCCAACTGCCTCGGATGAGGAAACCTGGTTCTCTGGGGCTGTCGGCACCTTTCAGCTGTTATGGACCATCAGCCGTTGGGCTCCCTTCTCTTAACCCCTTGGAAACGCATGTTCTGGGAGCAGGAGGAGATGCCGACGTTTGTCCTACACCAACGGGCCATCCCCGGTAAGCTCGGGGATGCCTGCAGGTGCTTTGCTGCTCTGCAATCCTCCAGACGTCCAAAGTCTCATGTTCAAGGCAGCGGTGCCAAGCGTGGCATGGTCTGGTGAAGTCCTGGCCGGTCTCTGGGCAAGCCAACGTGGGCCGGAGCCGGTGTGGGTCGCCGGTGGCGGTGCTGGCGTTTCCGGGAGGCATCAGAGCCGCCCGGAGCATGGCGTCCCCAGCAGAGGGCACAGCACGGCCACAGCACCCTTCCTGCCACCGCCGGCTCGGGCAATGGCTGGCGGTGCCGTGCTCAGCTCTCCGGTCCTTATTGCTGCTTTTTTGGAGCCTGTGAGCTCCGCGCAGGACACAGAGCTTTCTCCTGCAGCGCTCCCTCCCTCCAGCCCCAGCCATCGCTGCCACTCGGCACAGGCAGGCAGGTACCGACACGCTGCAAGCACAGGTCTTGCTGCAATCCCGCTTCAGACCAGGCTGAGTTTAAGCCCGCTTTCCCAGCCTGCTTCCAGACAGAAAAGTGGGAGAGCTCGAGCACATCTGTCCCCGAGGCTGAAAATTTTCCATCTCGATTAAAGGATAAAATCCTTTTTCCGATGTCTGACATCAGCCCTGGGCTCTGCTCCCCGCTGCCAGGCAGGGAACGGCTTGGGTGGCCAGAAAGGACAGAGGGGCACTCAGACGCACGGGACACCCAGCCTGGGTGTCCAATGCCGGCCTGGTGCAGCCCCTCAGTGGAGGGGAGTGGGGCAGGATCAGGCCATCAGCCCCCCTGGCTGCTTCTAAGCTGTTCCACGAAGCTCCTGCACAGCCCCAGGGTGATCAGACCTGCTGTTGGTGGCACTGCGGTCCCTGTCCCCTCCCCTGTACTGCAGGGGTGGTGCAGGGCCGATAACCGCAGCGCCGTGCTCTCCTCCCCAGACCATCCACGCTGAGCTCTCCAAGCTGGTGAAGAAGCACGCGGACCAGAAGAACGTGGAGACGGAGATGTACAGGAAGATGCTCGGGAATCCCAGCGCCGCCGGCGCCCCGGGGAAGTGCAAAGACAAGCTGCCCTGGGTAAGGGCTGGTGCTGACCTTCCTGGGGGGGTGGCAGAGCGGGTGGGGGTCACCCCTGGGGTGGGGAGCCCTGGGCTGGGCACAGGGGATGTGTTAGTGTCCCCCAGGTCCCTGGGGGTCAACGCAGTCCTGCTCCCAGGCAGGGGGATGCTGATGTGACCCAGGGGGTGGGCTGCGTCAGGGCAGCAAGCCTGCTGGGAGCTGGGGGCCCGTGCTCCGGCAGCCTTGCCAGGAAAAGGCCGATAGCTGCGGCTGCGCTCCTGGCTCTGCCCGACGGGTCCCGGCGATGCCAGCTGGAGGGTCCGGACTTTGCTCCCAGCTGCCGCGCTCAGGAGCCTGCTGGCTGCACCAGTGGAAAGCGCCGTCAGCTGGGGCTGCCGGCGGCACACGCTGTCCCCGCGGACGTGCCGGCCACGCGCTGGGCAGAGCCAACGCAGCACTTGCCTTTTTGGGCTGTGTTATCTCGGCTGCACGTTGGGAGCTCGGTGCTGCCCCGTGGCCCCGTGCCAGCACAGGCAGGGCTGCACGTCCCCGCTGCCGGCGGGGCTCACGGCACATCCCTGCTGCTGGTGGGGCTCACGGCACGCTGCGTGCATCCCGTCACCGTGCCGGTCTCTCCTCCTTAGTCCATCCCCTGGAAGTGGCTCTTCGGCGCAACAGCCATCGCGCTCGGCGGCGTGGCCTTGTCCGTGGTCATCGCGGCGAGGAACTAAGGATGGCGGCGGGGCGGCCCTGCGGCACAGGACCTGCGCCGGGATGTGCCTCTCTCCTGCCCAAGGGGCTTCCCCGGGGCTCCGCCGACCCCTCCCCACGGACTCGCAGCTGCAGAAATATGGATGCTTTCTCTGCCAGAGGTGCCGGATCCCTCTCCCAACATTCCCCCGTATCCCTCCCGGCGCAGGCGGGGTGCAGCTGTGGGGACGGAGCCGCAGGCAGAGCACAGACCCCCCAGCACCCTCCCGGACGGTGGGTGCTCATCCCCGAGTGTGTCGGGGGGAGCGGGAGCTCCTGCACACCGATACACCATGGCTGTCCCCAGCCCGGTGCACCCCAGCGGGCACCGTGGTCCTGCCGATATGGTGGGACGGGCACGGGGAGGCACGTGGAAGGAAGCCGTGTGGGTATGAACGGGCGCGGTGGTTTCTGTGGCTGGCCCAGCTGCGGGAAGGGAAACGGTGCGGACGTGCCCGGGGGCACATGCAGCGAGATTCCCCGTGTCCTGGGGGGCTGCCGGCCGCTCATTCCTCCCGCAGGCACCCGCTCCCCTCCTCAGCACTTCCCCAGAGCGTGCAATGTCCAAAGGAAGCCAAAGAAACCTGCGGTGGGAGGGATACACGGGAGGGGAGCGCCGGAGCCCCCCTCTCCGGGCTGTCTCTTGTCGGTCCAAGCTCTCGGGGGTCCCGCTCTGCCCTGCAGCTCTCTCCAGCCTGGGGCCATCCCCAGGGCCCCCCGCTGCCCCAGTCTCAGCTCTGCTCATGGCGGGGGGGTTGTAGCACTGTCCTCCCACCCCAAACCGACTGTGAACTTCCCAAATAAAGGACAATTCCTTCACACCCAGGCCTCTTCATTGCCGGCGAGGGTGAGGGGGGATGCTCCTCACGGCTGCCCCCCTCTTGCCGGCACGGCCGTGGCTGCAGCGGGGGCCGGGAACGGCTGTTGGGGGGCAAGGGGGGAATTTTACCGACCCCGCACAGCTCTGCCGCAGGTGGGGCAGGAGGGAGCAGCCTCCGCGGCAGGGGACGGATGCTCCACGGCTGGGGTCGCTTGGCTCTGGAGAGGCCTGCGAGCACGGAGCTGCGCCCTGGGGTGCCCCAGGCCCTGCCCGGGGTCGGGGGGGGGGGTGCGGAACCTGGGGCCTACGGGCCCTGCCGGGGGCGGGGATGCTCAGGGGAGGCCTGGGCCTACGGGGGGGGGGGGGAACCCACAGCCTGCAGGCCCTGCCCGGGGGGACGCCCGGGCCCCCCAGGCCGTGCCCGGGGTGTTACGCCCGGGGAACGGGGGATGCCCGCCCGCCGCCCCCTCCCCGGGGTCCTCCAGCGCTGGAGGGCTGCACCAAACCACCCTCCCCGGCATGCCCCGCGGTCCTCGTTTGCATATCCCCGCCTCCTCTTTCCATCTCCCAATCCGGCTTGGCGGCCGTCGGGGTCTGGCCAATGAGAGCGCTCGCTGCCCACCTCCTCGCCCCAGCAACAGGCGCCCCGGGTGGGTGGGGCCGGCGGAGCGGCGGCCGAGCGGCTCATGAATAATGCATAAGGGGGCGTGGCGGCGGCGGGAGGCCCCGGCGGCCCAGGCGCGGAGGGGGAGACGGTCCCAAGATGGCGGCGCTGCAGGCGGAGCGCGGGTACGGGCTGTCCTGCGGCCGCCTCGGCCGCGGCACCCGCGTCTCCGTCTTCCACGTCAAGCTCACGGAGAGCGCTCTGCGCGCCTTCGAGAGCTACCAGGCCTGTAAGGTAGGGGCGGCGGGCGTGGGGCGGCGGGTACGGCCCCGCGGCGGGCGGGCGGCCGGCCGCCACGAGGCCCTGGCCGGAGCCCCGCGGGCGGCACCGGCGGGGTTGGCACCGGCGTCGTTGAGGGAGGGGGAGAGGGAGGAGGCCTCCTCATGGGATGGGGCGGGGGACCCGGTCCTGCCGCTGCCGGGTGTGTGACGGGGGGGGGGGCGGACCCCGGTGGATGACCGGGGAAATGGGGGGGGGGGGGGGGGTGTCGCTCGGTGTGAGGCCCTCCCCGGTGAGAGACTGAGGAGATGCGGGGGCTCCCGGCCCACCCTTCTGCGTGAGTGAGCGGGGAAACCGGGGGTGGGGGTGGGGGGGCGATCCCACTGTCGGGTACCTGAGGGAGACCGGAGGGGTCTCGCTGTGTCCCCCGGTAACGCCCCGGGAGTACCCCGGTCTCCCCCGCCCCGTTGGTCTTTGAGGGGCTCCTGTGGGTCCCCTGGCTAGGTGACCGGGGAGGGGTCATGATCCTCCGGTAAGTACCTGAGAGGGGCCGGGAGGTGTCGGTGTACCCCCCCCGGTCACTGTTGGGGGGACCCCAATATGCCCTCCGCGGTGGGTGACTGGGGACCCGGGAGCCGAGGTCTCGGTGCCGCCCCCGGTAGATGCCGGGGTGGGGGGGGAGGCTCTGTCCCTCCCGGTAGATGACTGGAAACCGCCGTCAGTCCCCGGTAAGTGGTTGTGGGGGGGGCGAGGGACGTCGGTATCGTGTGTGTCCCGTCCCGTCCCCCCCCACCACCCGGTGAGCGTATGAGAGGGTGCGGCCCCCCCCCGGTGAACGTGACGTGGGTTTCCAGCCCCGGGGGGGGCCGGTCTCACCCCGGGGACGTGTCCCGGGGGGGGGCAGGGTGGGTCCAGCCCCGGTGCTGGCATCCCGGATTGGGGGGCATCCCTTCCTCCCTGCCACCCTCCCCGGGGCACCCGGTTGTGTGTGTGTGTATGTCCCCCCCCCCGGCCCCGTGCTCCGTTCCCCGGGGGGAGGCAGGTTCAGGCTGGGGCTGTATTTTGAAATTTCCAGATTGTCTTTTCTGAGATATTTCCCTGAAATGCATCCAGAGAGCTTATTAGTCACGTAAATAAAGAATAATGGCAATACTCAGCATCTGTCGTTAGGATGGACCGGAGAGGGATTAAAAGCTGTCCTCTTTATTGTAATTTCATTTTTTTTCTTTCCGCCTCTGATCCTGCGAAGAGCGTATCTGTCTCCTCACCTTGCCAGGGAGCTGGGGGAAGCTGGGAACCCAACCCGTTTGTCATTAGGACCGTCCTGCCTGCCAGCTTCTGTAGGATAAACCATATGTTGTCACAACACTATTTTTAATTTAGGGTGTTGGTTACATCACATCACTGAATTGGGCAATCTCTGTATGAGGACGAAGGTAATTACTGTACCAGGGTTTATCAACTTATATTTTAATGAGTGTTTATCAGCATTATGAGAAGTCAGTATCAATAAGTGCCTTGGATAGACTGAGTTATTAGATTTTCTCTGAAAAAGAAAGAAAAGAAAAAAAAAAGCTTTCCTATATATTAGCAAAGCCTTTTCTTTTGGGGGAGGGAGAGTAGGAAGACTACAGGCAGCTGTGTTAAATATTTTGGGAAGCTATTCTGAGTCCATGTCACACATGAATAGTGGTGTTTATTTTCTAAATGAAGTCTGGTCTCTAGATTGTTTGGTGGCCAACGGCCACTAATGAACTTTGCTTCCTTCACCACCACCCAAAAGAGAAATAGTCAAAGGCTACTGGTGATTAAATGGGCAGGAAAGGATAAGGGCAGAAGAGCTCACTTGTTTGTATAGTGAATAACGCAACAATTAGTGGGCTATTAAACACATATGCTCATTCTGCATTTGTTCTATAAACAGTTTCTCCAGCTTGTTGAACGTCTCTGCTTCCTCTGAAACGCTCGGCTATGGCGATGCCAAGAAGCGACTTTATAACACACCTTCGGAGCGTGTGTTTGTCCAGTCTAGGCTCTGATTTAATTTTGGTCTGCAGTAGGTAAATGGAAAAAATTTGCTAAGGCTTCTTCTGCTCGGTTTGGTTTTAAATGTGGTATAACTGACGACAGCGTTGTGTAATATGTATAATGGCCTGGAATCCAATACTGTTGTTTGTGTTACCTGAAGTCCAACATGTGTGCAGTCTGACCTGTTTTATGCACCAGGATAGCACGTCGGTGCGATTTCTGCGACAAGTCTCTGTCTCTTTGCCAGAACAGGCAGGGTAATGTCTTCAGTTGCTTGCTTGAGTTTGTTCTTGGTCTAATAATAATGTATTGGGATTACATAATCCAAAAATGATCACCCAGCCGGGCGAGCTGCCATTTGTTTTTAGTGTCCCTTGTGCCAGAGCAGTTGCGTTCTTGGTGTGGAGCTGTACCATGTGTGGATCAGGCAGCAAGACTATGGAGAAACGATATTTGTCTTCTTGAGTCTCCCGCTTGGGTCTCTGCTAAATTGTCTGTGTCCTGGTGAACTAAATGGTTGCGCTTCCGTGCATTGATGCCCAACTCCGTGTTTCAGCAAGCTGTTGCCGTATAATGTACAGAGAACGCGGAGCTGCTGCTGAAGGGGTCCAGATCATAGGGCTGCCAGCTCCTTGTGGTCCTTAAAAGGATTTCTTTCTCTAGTAGCAGTGGGGTACGCTCACCTGAAAGAAATGAGTCTTAAAAATAACACCGGCTTCATAAGGGGCACTTTAACGTGTTGCCCATCTGCTCCTTGTGAAACTTGCTGCCCCTGAAACTGCTTCCACATAGTTGTGAGACCATGAGCGCTGACTGCTGAGCTCCGCAGCTGAAGGCTGAGCGGTGGAAAATGTGTCCCAAGTCAATTTATCCACTGATGAAATGGAGCCGGTCTGGTGTGTTAGCCTAAAACAACTCTTGGTTCTCCAAGGAGTCTAAATCTATATTAGCTTGGAGTTTTCTGCATTCCCTTTGGGTGTGTGTGCAAGCTCTGTTTAGGCCTTCCCACCCCCCAGAAAAACAGGGCATGACTTTTCCCCATCTCTTCTGGTCTGCCTCCAGCTTTCTTGCTGCCCGTGTCGAGGCACAAGGGGACTCCTCATGCCCCTGCCTTATTTTCCTCTTTCATTCTTTATCCTGGACCCTGTTTTTCACACTTGATGACAGGATGTTGTATCTATCCTTACCTAATACACCTAGATGTGTCTCCATCCACGGCATTCATCCTTTGCTTTTCGCACCCATTTTTTAGCAACATCGTGGGGGTTTCTGGGTAAGTAGAAATCTTAATGCACACTTTAAAATGCCACATGGCAGATCCGAATGTCACTTGGCAGTGGGTACATCTCCTCACACCATTGTGGTGTACGTGCCGATGGCATGTAAACAGCGTCAGGGCTATTTCTTGGAACCCTTACCTGGGAATTTCCCAACTTTCACATATTTATTTAAAAACTCTCATGGTTTTTACTCTCTTGAGGAGCAGTACTAGTGAGCTTGAATGATGCGTCGTCTCTTGATAACAAATGACGTGACTGCACACCTTTATTATTTGGAGCTTTTGTGTCAACCTAACCATAGCTGATGGAGGCCGGGCTCAACTCAGCTGCCAGCTCTAGACCTGGCTTGCACAGTAGCCTTGTGATTTTAGGAGGATGTAGAGAGGATCGTAGCATCCCTGCTTCGGTCGCTGCGTGATGCAGCAGCTGAACAGTGCCTCCTGCTCACGTAGTGCCTCTCTGCCCCTGCTACACGGAGTATTTTGAACTGAAGCCACCAGTTGATTCACTGGTGAACTTTGGCAGATGCACAAATATTTATTGGGGGCTAAGCTGAGATAACCAAAGCACATTGCCCCTGTGCTCTACGAGCCGAGCTGAATTTTGGAACTGCGGTCTGATAGACGTGGCTTCCCGAGTCATCTTCCCTGTGCCTTCTGTGCTCTTCTTAAACCGACTGTGACAGAAGTTATTTCTCAAAGGTTAGGGTTAAACCGACCCCTTGTAGTCACCGCTTACTGAAAGAACTTTTTCAGACTTTGCTTTTAGAGCAGGTTGTTATAGATGCCTTCATCTTGCTGTGTTTAAAGCACGAAATACAAAATGAAGGCTCCTGCTGTCATTACAGGGTCTTTAGGGTAATGTGTATTCATGCTGACTTGGGAACTGAAAGCTGCTTGCAGGTGTCAGGAGGAGAAGAACAATCTGGCTTTCGAATCAAAATTCATTGAATTATCTTAAAGCTTTTTGCATCATTCCTCCTTTCCTGTAACCTGTTTTTTCCTGTCCTATTAATTCACTGATGCTGTAGTCCGTCAAAATTGAAGCTATTACAACATCGGGAACATGAGTCGGTGACGTGACTAAATGAATCAGAGGAGGCTGGCTGGAAAGGAAGCTCATTGTACACGTACATCTCCTCGCAATCAGCAAAAATGGGACAGGATATGCAGAACATACTGAACTGCTAAACTCCTGCTAAATGTTGTTAATGTTGACCTGAATGTGGCACCTCCCATTTGAAGGAAGGGGACAAAGAGACATTTAACATTGTGCGTGAGGAATGTTTTGGCCTGTGGCAGTTTCCTTTCAATTATTTAGGGTAGCTTTTTCTCTCAACCATATACCATTTGGATCTGCTCAAATTATAGATTCATCTCTCTAGTTTTCAAATTGCATGGGAAAGAATTGTCTGTAATTTACATCTAAAGTGACGTACAGTTGCTATGGGATTCGGTGGCAAATTATAAACCTATTATGCTATTTTTTTTATACTGGTGGTTGCATGCTAAAGAAGTAGGTCTAATTGGTGATGTGCCAAGGGAAAATAGAAAGTTTGTGACAGAATCCTTGTGACCGACAGTGCTTTTTTCAAACGTGATCTGCTTTTTATCAGCAAATCATATGACACCATTAATCGGAGAAGTTGAATTTGGGCATTAATAACTTTTTGCTCTCTAGCAATACTGAGGGAAGCAAGCTTAAAGATTAACCCCTTAGATTATTTTTATGAGGCTGGGTTATTTTTTTTGAAGATACATAAGTGGAGTGTTTTGGCACTCGTATCAATGGCTCTAGCAGCTGGATCCTGGCGATTGTATTCATTACCCAGCAAGACTAAACCCTCGCTCCTTTTCAGCATATTCTATAGTTGGTTTCTTATTCCACTTAAACAGCAGCAAAGGGAGAAAAGAGAGCTATTATACATTTTTTTTTTTCACTTCAGTCTGAAGCGTATCTGATCAAACACGGCGTGCAGACGAGTCTCTCCAGAGTGGTCTTATCTCCCAGTGACCTGCAGCAGGTCCTGCCTCGCGTGGCTTCTGCGCTCGCCATGAGCCAGTCGCCTCGCAGAGCGTGGAGCCTACAGGTGATCCTCCAGCATCAGGGGTTTTTTCTGAACCAGTCTGAAGTGCTCTGTCCTGTTAAGTTAGTTTTTGTCATAGTGCTGCTTGGCAGAGGGATGGTGACTGTTGAAATAGTTCACTTGCATAGTGCCGACTCTGTTGGGATAGCAGAAGAGCATTTATTACTAGAGAGGGAGTGGAAGTTTTGTTTGAAAAAGCATTTGAGGTCTCGTTAGTAAATGAAGGTGTTATCTCCTAAACAATTTGCACATTTCAAAGAATTTAAACTCGGTTCTGCCTGTAACTTGTAAGCATAAACTTGTGAAGCGTCTCCAAATCCCTGGTGTTTGTGCATGTTGAAAAATGGGAAGGGACAGACTGCATGCGTCACTCTCGTGCTAATTTGTGCCAGCTAATCCATGGGAGAAGAATACATTTTGGCTGACTTAGTGGTTTTGCTGCTAATGCACATGAGAATGCATTTGAATGGATGGAGTGGCTGCACGGGTTTAGGTAGACTTTGAAGAGATACTATATGTCTGGGATCCTGTACCGGGTACCCTAATTTGTGAACACGGTCGTGTAATATACTGGCTTTATTTGGGTTTTGGGGAACGAGAGGAGAAGTTGAGGGGAGAAAAGTGGTCATCAGCTCAGCGTCATAACGTCAGGAAGGTTGAGATCAAGTTACCTCTGAATAATTAAGGTTAATGCTGTTTCTGGAGGAACCATTATCTGGAGTGAACTTAGTGCTAATGGAAAAAAAAAAAAAGCCTGATAACCTGAACTATGCTAATATTTTATACAGGGTGGATACAGAGGAGACATGACCAAAACTAGGCTTCTACATTCAACGTGCCTTAGCTCGACCTAGATGCATTATTCAGGAAAGGAGCTTGGATTTGCTGATAAGAAGAGTTTTCTATAGTAGCTCATGTGTTGCTTAGAAACATCCCATGTACATAAGGCAACTTTTGCACACCATGGTAACCTAGTATTGCCTTTTGACTGGTTTTTGTTTGGTTTTGTTGGTTCCCCCCCCCCCCCAAATAATTTATATAATAAAGAGCATCATAAACCCCTCAGCAGTTGGATTGCAGAGTGGTGGTGTGTATCGCTGCTGCAGTGGGAAAGGAGGCTTCCAAAATCCAATCCAGCGAAAAGGCAGTCTAGAAAAAACACTGCTCCGTGCACTTGGTCTCTTCTTTCTTTACATTGGACTAGTGCCTTTTTTAATTTAAAGAAACCAGCATTTGTTTAACTCAAAAAGAGGTCACCGCTTGTAAGCATGACTTTAGTTAGCTGCCCACCTCCACCACCTTGAATCTTCCCTGATCTGGTACAGTCTGATTGCTGTTAACCCTCTGCTCTCCCTCTGTGCAGCAGAACTTTTCTTGGCTTTTGTTATGCAGGCGAGAATACTTTAGCCCAAGGCGGTCATGGAAAACCAAGATGGTTTGCTTTTCTTCAGAGTCTCTTCAGGCCAGCCACCGCCACTCTTTCTTCTTGTATGCAGAACCTGCAACCATCCAGGGAGGCTCTGGGCATGGTCCTGGGGTGTACTGCTCTGCAGGAGAGCAGGTCAGTGCCGGGAGAAGGCTGGATCCAGCGTCTTGAAGGACGATCTGCGCGTAGCACTGCAAGCAAAGGCTTGAGTTGTGCTGCCGGCTTCAGCCCCCGTTCCAGATCACAATGTTGGGTTTAAAGGTAGATGCAGACTTTCTGCTTTAGGTTCACATCTGCATGTGGTAGGGTTTAGCAAGTACCACAAAACTTCCTAAAAACAGCTAGTTGCCTAAACCTTTGTAGTATTTAGATTTCATCAGTACAAACATCCTCTTGACTACTTGGCTCAAATAGTTTGAGACCCGCGTAGTTTAGCTGATAGGCCATGCTTTGAGAAGAGCAGCCATCTGACACCCATGGCAGTTTTGTTCATACAGGGTCAGTGCTGCAAGGATAGTTTAAGCTAATTGTCATTATTTAGCAAGAGCAGGCATTTTACTTAAAAGCCTAGCAAAAAGCCCAGGACAGAAGAAGTGCCAGCTCAATCCATATCACTGTGCCCAAAGGCTCCATATTTTCTAAAACCGAAGTGGAAGACACTAATTTAATCTTTCTTCTGTATTCTTACCCACTGAGGGCCTGTTCTGTGATGGGCTGCAATCAATATGTTATGTGCCAGTTGTGGTTATTTGAATCATATTTCCATATTTCAGTGTCTAGACTTTATGTTTGTGTGAGTTTTGTTGTACCTTTCCAGCTCCGGCGCTGATTTCAGTTGTTTTTGGCTCCTGGTTTCTACGAGAAAGTCAAATGGGCTGTGTTTCTGTCTTTCCCAGTCCCCAAAAAGAAGGGAACAAGGGAATTGGCAGAACTTATTTTTTTAAGCTCCTCTGCCACTGTTTTTCTCTCTTCTGAGAGAATCTGTGTGTGGATGAGCCAGGTTCTGCCATTTGGTGACTAGCAGACAAAAGCAAAGACAAACCGCTGATGGCTGGAGATAAATCTCCCCCTGGTTCTTGCACTGAGAAAAATCTGCTGTGAAAAAAGGTATAGTCTTGGTATAGGCAATCAAGGCTAGAAAAAGTGAATACATGCACAAAAAACCTGATAATCCACAAAGAAAGAGTGTTTGTGGAGAGTGAAGCAGCCTTTTAATTGACTGCATCTACTGGGCTTCATTTTTAGCCAGCAGCTTTCTTGCACTCGCAGATATTCAGGGCTATGGATGTGACTGTATTTACATTCAGTGAGCAGGAGGCTTGCTGTGTGTTCGGTAAGTCTGAGAGTTTCTCTGTGATGCTCAGGGAAGTTGTTAATGACATGGACCTAGATTACATTAACCTTACTGTGACCAGGAGGTAGGACAGGCTTCAGTAACGTTAACAGTAACTGCCAGAGGAAGTACTGACTTGTGCAGAAAATAGTGTGTAAACCTGAGCCGAGGCTGTATTCGTTTGATTCTGAAAACAAAACTCCTGGTAGATAGCAAAGTGTATTATGGATAAATCGGTGAAAGGAAATAATGTTCCCAACTCATAATTAACTTGTAAAGCTTGCTGCCATGAAATTTAAAAGGCTTAAGTGCATCTGAATAGCAAGAAAAATTGGTCATATGGTATGCAAAGAATAAAGGCTGTGGTTACAACTTCTCTACGCATCTCTGCCTGCGTATCTGCTCTTCAGCTCCCATTTCTCCCCTGGTGTTTGAGGTGATCCAGTTTGTTGCCAAAGCCGTGGCTTTACCTCTTCCAGAGAGCTGAGCTCCATGCAAGCGTCAGTGTAAATTCTTCCATTCCTTTCAGATCCAGGATTCAGTGGATGCTTTTCAGAGCCCGGGATGGGCGGAGTAGCAAGGAAGCAAATTTTTCCACCCTGCCTGAGCTTGGGCAAGCGGAAATTGTGCCTTGGAAGCCATATAAGGCAAGTCAGTCAGCTCTTGCTGGGCTCACCTTTCCACCGGGAGGCTGGAGAAGGGAGCAACCCTTGCTCACAGGGAGAGCATAAGGTCTGCTGGTCCTTTGAAGTTGTTCCCTGTGCATCTGACACTTGCCAGAGGTGTGGTGTGGCAGGCCTGATTAGGTCGCAGCAACTCATTAACTCCCTGACTTGTGGGGCTTTAGCATGCTGTCCCAAAATGAAGGCGTAAACTTGTGATTCAGAATGAAACTGCTATAAAATGACTGGAGCTGGGAAGAAGTTGACGCAGGTCAGAGAGTGGAGCAGCCTTCTGTCATGGGGTTTCTTCATTTCCTTCTGAAAGTATCTGATGTGGGTGCTGCTGACGACAGATTGAGCCGAGCAGGACTTTGCTTTGAAATGATAGTTCCTATGTCATTAAAATAGATTTTTTTGAAAATACTGATGGCACCTGTTCACGCTTCCAGGGCTGTTTAGCCGTCAGAGCCGGTGAAGCCCGAATCGTGACCTCTGCTGCTGCTTCTCGCAGAATTAAGAACAACTTCTGCTCCCATAAATAGTCTCTTAATAAGTGCGTAGGAGCTCTGCTGACCAATTTCTTTTGAAAAGTGCTTTTGGTGACACCTGTGACAGTGACCTTGCTCGCTGTTTCCCCTCTGTGTACTTGCCAGGGCAGCCGTGTTTTGATGGGAGCGTGGTAGTCCTGTCCACAAGCTCTGCCTCCTTCTCTCCCAATAGATATTCAATAATAAAAAGAACGTTTAGTTATCTGTGTACTTATGTGCTTTTCATTGTCAGGATTTTTTGGTAGGGAACTTGCTGGTACTTCTGTTTGCTTTTTGTGCTGTGAGATCTGAAATGCTTCCTGCCTTAGTTGGGGTCCACGTTCCCTAATGCCATTGAAGAGGTGAGGGTGGCTACCATGCAGTTTCTGAAAGCTCCTGGGTCCTGTGCACCTCAGAGATGCTCTGACATACATAATGGATGGCTACCAATCTTCGTCTTTATTCCAGAAATAAAGTGTGGTTTTCTAAAGGAGAACGATGCCGCCAAGCAAGTGTATTGTAATAAACCAGTTCTCCCAACCTGGAGCCCAGACCAGGCCCGTGCTGACAGAGAGTCCCAAAACACACAGCTTTGCTAAGGAAGCGGCTTTTTGTTTAATCTTTAGAAATGTGGGAAGGGGGAGGTAGTAATGGATAAAGGATAAAGCAAAACATACGTAACCTTTATGAATGTAAATAAGATATCTTGGGTCCATTTGAAATATGCACTTTAGTTTACATGGAACGTAATGGTGATTAAAACCAATTGCAAACATTTTTCTAGAGGCATGATTCTGAAATCATTTATGGATTGTGTAAGGACTTTGTTCTTAATGCATTAAAATGGTACAGTGGCGATTACTGCTTTAAATCTAGAACACTTTCTTTTTGGGTTTCTCAACACAAAGGGAAAAAAATAGGTTTTTTACCTAGAAGGTTTGATATTACAGTGTCAGGCATGTTTCCGTGACCTTCCTACTGAATCTCTGCAGTCATTTGCACTGAAGATGCGTATAATGTAGGTGCTGCCTGTATCTTGCCGCAAGTTTTAGCGCGCTCGTACAATTCAGGCCATTTAACTCAATATAAAGGCCTTTTACTTGTCATTAAGACTAAATTTACGGATGCTGACAGCAGGAAGAAACACACTTTTATTCTAACCTCAGATGGGCTCAGTTAAGAAAGCAAAAAATTTCAGCTAACTAGAACTTGGGCAGATTGTTATATTTAGACCAAAAATTCTGGTCAGACAATTAAGTGCCAGCTCAGTGGTCACACCGCTTCTTTTGCATGTATGAATTAGTTTAACTGCCTCGACTCACTCTGTCAGGCAAGAGAGATTCTCTATCTTAATGTATGAAATCTCTTGGGGCTTTTGGGCTTGGACCCAGGGAGTCTTTTTGCAGCTCTGTGGTCAGTCTCTATTTAGTCGGCAGAGGTGGTATGTTTTTACTGTTCTTATCTGAAAATTTTTCATGTTCATTTTTGGAATTTGTTGTAACCTGAACTTTCACAGGTGTCCTCGCAGGGAGCAAAGAAACATCTGACTTTTTTTTTTTTTGAGGTAGATTTTTGCCAGTTTAGAAGAGTATGTTCTTTCTTTTACTGTTTGTCACTTTATTTTTGGAGCAGGTTTGTTACCAACCAGCCTGGCAGAGCAAATAAAGATGTAGCTGAAACAGTGCAGGTTCTGTGCTTCTCGCTGAAGGAAAGGGAGTACCTCGTTTAACTCGGTAGTGACTCTTCAGGCAGCTGCCTTCACTTTTCTGTCGGAGAAAGCAAGCACCCCTGGAAGATGGTGTTTGCGGGGAGGCTGTTGGCAGTGCTGTGTTAGGGGAGGGTATGTAACATGCTGAGGTTATAACATGGTAGAAAATCTATTGGGGTTGTCTTGTTCAATACTTTCAGCTGGATTTTTTTCTGAGCAGCTTCCCTTGGTGATGGAAAAAAAACCCCTGGCATTTGTGATTACTTTATCACTAACTTCCCCATGAAGATAGTGAGATGGTAGGAAATTTCAGTGACTCAGTGGCATCCCTGTTGAATACTGAGTTTCTGTTGGGTTGTGTTCCCAGAGTCCCGTTCGGCATTGGAGCACCTCTGTTTGCCTGAAAGCCAAAAGAAGCTGTGTCTGAGCATCTTGCTTTAGCTTTTGAGGTTGATCTGGCTCATGGGGTGTTGGTGGTTGGATTTCTCTGGGATTCCTTTAGGATCCCGGCTCTGCTGACTTTGGTTTATCATAGCCTCTTCCAGCAGGGCTGGCTCTGACTCCGTAAGGAACGTCTGAAGATTGTCTTAAGTAGAAAGAACTTTGGCAGACTAGTAATTACGCTTCCCTTTAAGTGTCAATAGGATATAGTTGGGCACAAGGAGAAAACTGGTCCAGGCTTGTTTTCCTAGGCTCAGCAGTGTGTGTGTTAGGTGAGATTTGTTCTGGGATAGATGAACGAATTAGTCAATCTGATCTCTAAATTGCCTTTCTATATTTTTCTCTTGCAAGAAAAAGTAGTAATGCTGTGTGGAAGATAAGGATCATACTGATGTTTCAGCAGCTCGTTTAAGCCATCTTATGAGCACATAGGCAAGTGAATCAGCCCTGGTGTCTTAATGTGTCCTAAAATAAATTAGACTTTTGTAAGCAAATTTGGTGGGTTAGAACTGCTGTATTTTCATTAGAAGATTGCAGTGGAGAAAACACGCTTTAAAATTCAGCCTTAGGGTTGTGTTGTTCATTAACTGATAGTCACTCCTGTTTACCTTGTGTGATAAGTACAATGTTAAGAATGGCTAACAGTGCTGATGCCGTCACAGCTGCCCTTCAGAGAGAATTGCTCTCCTTTTTTTATGGCTTGGTTTACTGACAGGTGGGGGTTTTTTTGAACTAAAATAAATGCAAACAGCCAGAACGTACCTCTCCTAATCATGGAAACAGTCTTTTTTTTTTTTTTCCTGTTCTTAGCAGCTTGGTAACGCTGTTCTTGGTACAAAGGTCACTTAAAAATCTGACATGTCAGGCCAGCAACATACTGCTTCTTAATGAGGCTTAAAGCCAGTGTGTAGCTGCCTGGTGGAAATACATTTGACTCTGGAGCAGCAGCATAGAGGAGCAGGAGGGAGACGTGGGCAGCTTACTGGGATGGGATCCCTCTTCTTTCCTGCACCAACCCCCTGTATCTCTAGGTAGCCCTCAGTACCCAAGTACTTGCAGTTCACTTGGTTAATGGGGTTTTAATTTTTCTCTTGCTATGCAAATGAGCACAGGTGTTCGACAGCACATTTGCATTCTCAGAAGAAAAAGCAACTAAAATATCTTCAAAAGTACACACACACCCTGTTTTAAAATGATTTCTTCCTGTGTTTCAGAACTTGAGATTATCTCCTCCTAGCCTTGGCTTCTCGCTGTTCCGTAGCCACCATTCAGCAAGACGGGGAGGAGGTCCTGCAATGCCTGTTACTTCATCGCCGTCTTGCTTAAACCCTCCCGTCCCTCCTCCCCAGGATGTCACTTGACATGGAACTAAAGCTCTTGAACCTTAAGTTCCTTGTTCTCTGTGAAGCCTCGTCGGTAGTTTGAATGTCTGAGGGCTTTTGCTCTAATGCTGTTCCCCAGCACTTCAAGCTCCAGTACTGGAATTTCAGCACCTTCAGCCGCGCCTCAGTCTTTTCGGCTCTTTGACTGTTCTCCAGTTAAAACTAGGTCAGAAACCACTGTCAGCTTCTGATATTTCACTATTCCTGTTTTATAAGTTGTAACCCAGTGTTGCTCTGTGTTTAATCGCTTGCTTTAATTTTAACATATTAAATGTCTCATCTTGCTCTGCACGAGCAGCCTCACATAGGAGAGCTGGTAAAACTGCTCAAAATAACATCTTGGCTATAAAAGCAACATTACCTTGATTGGATCTGAAAAGGTGAATTATCTGTTTGTTGCATATAATGCCTAAGATGCCAAACTGACAGATTATTTTCCACAAGCTCTGTCTTAACTGTACATTTGCTGGCAGTTTGCGTACAGCCAGTTTTCTAGCTGTAATTAACCAGCTTCTCTTTCTGTCTGAGTGGCTTTTTAACCTGATGGGTGAAAGAAAAATAGCTTAAAAAAAAAATCAAGTAATTGGAAACCCGCAGATTGGTGAGGAACACAGTAAAGCGGGTATGTTGGAAGTCATTTAAAATATTTATTTTTAACTGAGAGTTCTAGCTGACTGTACCCATTCAGCGTTTTTATAAGACTATTATTGGAATGGTGCTTGAGGTCTGAGCCAGAGTGCCTCAGTATTCAGTGAAATCCACCTGGTGTAATTTAAGAGTATCCCTACTCCTTTCTTTTAGACGGACTTTGAGCTAGCTAGTGACATTGGTATTCTTAGGCATTCTTGCATAAGTGGTATTTAAATGAATTCTTACTTTTCAGTATACCTTAAACATTGTGGTTTTTAAATTCTGCCTGAGCTGTCATCTCTAAAAAGTTTTCCAGAATGGCAAGTTGTTTTATTAAGCAGTTCTTAAATACACTCAGTTTTCTTCTTTCATGTATCCCCTGCTGCTCTGTGAACCTCATCTAGGGTCTAAGGATCCCTGGGTCAGAAGCCCTTGGTGTGGAGGTACCAATGCAATCCAGCTCTTGCTTACAGACCTGAATGGTCTCCAGTAAATACTGCATGAAGTGGCGGTGTCTCCATATACCACCTGGGAAATATTAGCTGTGTTTCACAGATGGAGGAGTTTCAACCCAGAGGTGAAATGCTTTATATAAGGTCACAGAGGGAAAGCTTCTGACAGAGGGCAAATGGAACGAGTCTTGACTCTAAATCTGGTTCTGCAGTCACTTGACATCACTTCCATAGCATGGCCTTCAGCCTCAAATGGAAGAGCCTGGGTGTGTTAATCAGCTATGGAAACTTTATTTATGATGGGGATGAGGGGGAGTTGCTTAAGATGTGCTATCATGACACACTTTTCTATATTAATTTGGGAAGCATTTTCTTCTGATAGTTGAGGATTTTGTACAGTGGAAAAGCTAAAACCAAAATATTTGTAGTACCAGCCAGTTACAGAGAAGCTTCCTTTTAACTATTAAACTACTCTCGGTTCTAATGAGCGTGAGGGTGACCTTTTCATCCACGGCTTAGGCCTGGCCAACGCAGTGACAATGTGTGTGCCTTATGGTCATTAAAGGTAAAGACCAGCCAGATACAGAATTGTACAAAATGCAGCTTTTGTAGAGTGGCAGTTCAGGAAAAAAAAACAAACATTAACTCTTGTCTTGGGCTAAGAATGATTATTTTATGGCTGTCTTGGAAGATGCTTGGCTGGAAAACCTTTGTATTATATTTATGTAGCAATATGAGAATGAAAGGTGAGTTGCACCAGTTACCTCTGCAGTGGTACAAGCCCTCTCCAACTTCAGTTGCTGACCTAGCAGTTCAGGAGAGGAATTTGGCAAAATAATGGGGGAAGTTCGAATTAAGGGGAGCATTTAAACAGAATGTAACTGGTCAGAAGGGTAGGTGAGTATTCATGGTGGATGTTGTGCTCTGAGCAGTAGAAATAGGGAAGTCTTGTCCTGCAGAACTGGGTCCCTTGTTGGTCCTTTCTTCGTTATGTGGGTGTCTGGGTGCATCTGTGCTGAATGGCCAGCTTGCCACTGCTGCCAGGCAAGCGTGTATCAGCCGACTTCTGCTTCCCATTCCCCAGTGAGGAGAAACAAATCTTGGTCTTCCCTATATTTAATAGCTAATTCTAGATCTTTTCAGTGAAGCTTCTTGAAATCATAATTTTTCAGTTGTATCCACGTTTCAAATTTGAACCCACTGAGGGTGGGAAGGGTCAGGAGTTAGAAATTTGGGGTAGTTGCTATGATCCTTTTTGGGCAATCAGACCAAAAATGCCTCTGTCTTCACATTTCGCAGACCTGATTTCATTGTCAAAACAGACCAAAAGCCGTATTGCTTGTATTGCTTCAGAAAGGCTAATCAGTGAAAAGTGCCATTTCTAAGAGAGACGATAGCGAGCCAAGTGACTTCCATGATTGAAACTGTTTTCTTCAGCATTTTCACAAGCTTTTTGGTTTCATTTGAGAGGTGGCCACATCTCCAGCATCTAGTAAACAGTTAGCAAACCTCCCTCTTCCTTCGGAGGAAGCACAGAAGCCTTCATTCAAGGTATCTTGTACTAGAGGAATGGCTTTTAAAATATTAATCTGAGAAAATCTAAACCCCCTTAATGATTCTTGGCTCATAAAACTGTTTAAGTAAAGCCTTTAGGGAGAAGCAGAACTGCTGTTCACCTTTAGCAGAGTTGGGAATTTTGGATGATTCAGTTTCCTTCTGCCAGGGTTTTTTTTTTTTTCAGTCCTTTCCCAATTTAACAAGATCATCTGATGGCTACAATAAAATTTGCTGCAAAAACAAGCAGTGTTGCATGCAAGAGATGATTACCCAGGGAGTTTTGAGCATGGATGTCTTAATGGAATTCTTGCCAGACTAAGGTGTCTCTAAATTGTCTTGTAATGCAAATGTGTCCAGATGCTGAAGCCATACTGCTGAACTTTTCGTAAGAGCACATTTAATAATTATTACGCTTATTAGTATTTACAATGTATGGAGGCAGAACAGGAAATTTCTCTGTGGAATAGTGTTTCTTGTTGAAAACAGTGTTTCAAAGCAAATCCATGTGTTCAAAAAACAAATTAAGAGGGTTTGCTTTCCTTTGCCTGCACTTTAGAAATACCAATATTTACCTTCCTTTTTTCTACCCTATCTTTAGCTTACAGTATCTGCTAACAGATTTAGCCGTGCTAAAAGATACTCAGTACTGCTTTGTAAGAAAGGGATAGATTCAGGCCATATGAGCAGACTTAAATGCTGACTTAATTTTTTTACTTGAAACATTTTTATTTTTTTTTTCTGCCTGTATAAGCAAGTGACTATAGGGTTGCTCATTTTAAAAAGGGGTGGGCTTTGGGATGTATTAATTTAACTTTTCTCCAAACTCTATCCAATTGCTTGCAAGTAACAAAACAATAGAACTTATTTCTAGGTTTGTGCTTAAATTTTTTGCAATGAATTTGCCAGCACAGCATTATCTTTGTACGAGTGCTTTGGGAAATGTTGTTTCAACTTGTTTTATGCTGTCCTGGTTTTACCTTCTATTGCTTCTAGTCTGAGTTACAGAAGAAAAATCCCTTCAGGAAAAATGGTAGTAAAAATAACCATTTGTGCAGAATTTTGTTGATTTCTAGTGTGCTTGTGGAAAAGGGGAAGGGGTACTTGAACCTCTGTCTTGGGAATTGGGTTGGGGAGAACAGAGTGAGACCCTGAGAGAAAGATAAGGGCGTTCAAATGAACGGACAGTTTTGATTCAAGAATGCAACGCTGACTAATAAAATTAAAATAGCTTTGAGGGCTACTGGTTCTCAGTTTCAGTGAGGGCCTGGAACACCCTTCTGTAGTGACTAACAGATGCAGAAAATCCAGTAGCAAAAAATGAAGCTTCCTTTTCAGAGAGATGCAGTAATTGTATCAAAACTACTAGGGTTTTTACTTGGAATGAAGGAGACCTCCTGCGTTAGTGCCCTAAAAAAAGGGCATGATGTCTTGTGTTTTGATAATTCTTTCATTATAGACATATTTTTAATTGATTACCGGACCGCTTTGAACAGTTGTACTAGACACTGAAAGCTGCATGGGGATGCAAAGGATCTTTTTTTCCCCAAAAAGCCTTTCCTTGACAAGCCTTTGGAAATCGTGGGAGTTGGCTGTTGGTCTTCTGACAGTAAAACCTCACTAAATAGCCCCGTCTTGCTAGTAGTGAAATTGGTGGGAGTTTGTAATGATTAAACTGCAGATAATCATCCTTTGAGCTCTCGTGGCAGTCTGGTGTCAGGCATAAAGAGTTGAGACTCTATGATTATTGCTTTTCTTGCTGCACTTAATGAGTAGGTCTCCCTTAACTCCCCGGAAAAGGCAAGATAAAAAACACAAAATAAAAAAGGAGTGGTGTACTGTTGGGAAATGTGCCCCTAGTCTCCAGACTCGATTCCCAAATGAGACTGACTTCTGCATCAGCACTGAAGATACATAACTGCATCAGAGTTAATTGGGAGCTAGGGGCCCCTGATGCCACAAAACCACCTTTGATCTGTTCCTGTGTCTTCCAATACGTGTTCCCTTTGACCTCAGCCTACAAGTCACCTCCCGTTTTGGTGTGGATTTGCGCTGCTTTCCAGCTTTGCCCAGGTGGAGAGCTGCGGCTGCTTGATACAGATTACATCGAGCAGTGAAATTGGACGTCTTGGAAGCAGCAGCGATGGGATCCAGTGACCAACTGGCCATTCAAAAAGAAAGTGGTGTTTAGAGCAGAAGTGTTATGGCTCTTAAAATGGACTAGACTGCGCCTATATCTGTCCCTGAGGCTTATTCTCATCTTGCAGTGTCTCTCTCTGCAGTAACCTGTCCCCTAACAGGTGAGCCCTTCTCTGGAGACAGGTAGGTTTAACTCTTCAGTGTCCTCTGGAAGTCCTAGGTCCGTTGTCTGCAAAAACAAAGTTTGCGTGTTCTTTGGAGACAGACTGTTGTGTCCTTGCAGCATCTCTTGCAGCCCTTTCAGATTGTGTTATTGGTTCGTATTTATTATACAACAATTCTGTATCCATCTCGGTGCTCCTGAAAAAGAGTTACTAGGGTACTGTGTTTGCATTGCTGTAGAAATTTAGGAACAGGGATTGCAAGAAGTCATTTGGTGGTTCCTGCTCTTGGGAAGGAATCGGTCCAATAGATAACGCTGGTCTGTTTGCTGTTCTACAGCCAAACAAGGCCGCCTGCTCTACAGTGATCAGAGTAAACTCGGTACCAAGTGACAATACTTGAATTATTTCTCTAAGAAATTGAGCCTCCTTTTAATTTTCTTCCTGAAAGGCATTGCCTAAATTGCATTTATGCATAGCTTTCCTTTCTAGTGGAAAAATACTGTACCTTGCGCTAGCCAAACATCTTGGCTTAATGATCGTGAGCGATGTGTGGTTTGTCCCAGGATTTTTCAGTGTATGCAGCGAGTTGGAGCTTCCTTACCAAAGCTACCTTTCACAAGATTTGTGGTCTGGTGTTAGGATGATCAGAATATCAGATTTCGTGTCAGAAGCATCTGTTCTTTTGTAATTTAAAGGTTTATTTTTGCAAATACAAGATCAGGAAAAACATGGTTTGGTTCTGCATTAGGAAGCAAAGACTCTTTTGAAGCATGTCTGGAAAGATTTACTTGAAGTTACCAAGTCGAAACACAAAAATTTCACTGGGCTTGAGCATAAAACTTAAACTACCCTGTATGTAAAACATCGCTGGAGTGAGTTTTGTTTGAATTGTTTCCTCGTGCCGTGGAGGGTTTCAAAGACAAGACCCACCAAGGAGGTTCATGCTTGGGACTGACGAAGAAAGATGGGTTTGAAAAACTGGGTGACCGCTCACATGGCAGCATAATAAAAAATACTGGCAAAGCGCCGCGTGCTGCAACCTGTCACTGTGAGGCCGGTGAGCATCAGCCTCCATCCGCTGTCCTGAAATGTGAGGGTGCAGGATGGGTGTTTGGGTAGCCAGTTTGGCTCTGTATGTACTATTTTTCACTCAGTCTCTCCCTTTCCCTAGTTCCTCTTCAAAGAAGCTTTCTGGCATCTGCTCCAAAACTGCTGTGCAGCAGGGAGGTGTACCGAGGGTTTTTGCCTTGCCTGTGCGTTGCCGCCTGGGGAAGCGGTGTTCAGTTGTTTCGGTTTAAGTTTCCAAATGAATTCTGCAAAGAATCATATTGACAAATACATTGCGTTTTATTCAGGAAGATCTTTTTAACCTGGATTAGATGAGATCAGAAGATCCAGGCATGCGTGAGAGAACAGGCTCCATGGCTAGCTCAGCTCTCGTGCCTGTGGGGTGACATCTTGATGACAGTGGAGTTTAATTGCTTTCTGGTTTGCTGATACAAGCTATTGTCCATTTAGGGACTGAGTTTCTGCTTTACGTTGCAGGCACAAAGCATTTCGATTAGGCTACACTTTTTTTTTTAATCTTAATCGTGTGTCTTACTGTCTAAACTTACTCATAGATAGTGGTTTTCTCTATTTCAAGTGGGATGGTATCTTTGATGCTTAGATTGTGTAGTGATGTAAAATTTTGTATGCTTACGATGCTTCCTTAATAAGGAGCTGTGAATGTTGAAATTCTGTAACTCAGCCACAGTTCCAGTAACGTCAAGGTTTTTTTTTGAGCTGACATTTTTAATAAAACTTGTTTTCTATCTTACAGGGGCACTCTTGGTTTTTGACCCTGGAAAGTTAAAGTGCTGAGGAAGTGACGTTTGTGCTGTAATAGCCCACTTAAATTTATGCAATTATAAACAAGGAAGGCAGTATATATTTTGCAGTTTAGCAATTAAAACCTTAAAATGTACAGCTTAGAATTTTGGCTGACATAAAAGCTCTTTATCATTTTATTGCTGCTTGCACTGTTGTGGCTAGGATTTGTAGGTGTTTTAATATTACAGTGATAATATGCATCCATTAATGCATATTAGGAAAATGATAGATTGTAATAAATACAAATTACAGTTCACAGAGCAATTGGTAAGTCTCCAAGCTCCTAAACCTTCATCAAAAGCACCTTTTAAAAAATGATTTGTATTAAAAGCTCTAGTACTCGCTTCTGCCCCAAACAAATATTTCTTTTTAAATGTTGGGGAGAGGAAAATGGGGTAGAAGAGTGGGGAACTGGGCCCAGCAGACAGATGCGGTTTTGTTCTTTAACAACACTTTGCTCATCAAAGTAATAAATGGGGTAATCTCAGAGAGGAGGAGCGAACAAACGTGTACATCGCTTAATTCGGGGATCGCAGCCCGAGGAGCGCCCATCGCACCCCGCAGTGCCGCGCTGCTTGTGCACGGTGGGGTTTGCAGGTGCCGGTTTCTGCATCTCTGGAAAGGGCGCAGGGGGACCCGAGTCCTCCAGAAGCATCCCAATGGCTGTGTTTCTCATCTCAGCAGCTGACCGTTGTCACAGTGGCTGCTGGCACGTCTCCTGAGTAGAAAGGTAAACTTTTGCTTCAATAGTTGTGGATTTACATGGAATTTCCAAGAGTCTTTCCCTGAGAATGTTGTATTTGAATAGCAAAACTAGCAGCTTGTCTCCAAGGCGTATGTAGTATAAAAAGGTCTGGAAGGCTTTATAGTTTAGGTCACCAAAAATTATATAGGATCTATAATTTTCAAGTCTCAGCAGACTTGATCCCATCTGCAGTCTGTGTTAGTGTCCTCAACTTCAAATGAGATTGTGGGGAGGCCTTAAATTGGAGATGGAAATTGTGTTGCAGGGAGACGGTATTTTAATTCCATAAGTAATAGATGTGCCATAAAACAGAATATTCAGGAGGCTTTTTACGGCTGTGTTTCTGGTAGGAGGTAAATATAAGCCTTGAAAAAGTGGAATGTCTTGGGAGAGGTCTTTTGTCTCTACCTAATATGCAGTGGTTCTCTCTTGGGCCAGCTTTGGCTAATTGACTGCCAGTAAACTTCACACAGAGTCACTTGAAGTTGTTGTGGGTATATTCAAAGGTATTTATTTCCCCTGGGATTTATAGATCTTGCTACTAATGAACTTTGGGACTTTGAGGTGTCTCTTGTGAGTCTGTCACAGCAAGATGCTGGATATATTTGGTTTGGTTTTGGTCTCTGTTTTACTTTGCAAGGTCTGCATGGTGTGTTTAAAACGAAAATGTAAGTGGAAGTCTAAATCGTTTAAGTTCTATTCAGATCTGCAGGGCACTTTCACAAGCATCCAGCTCTGCATGAACTGAGTATCCTCCCAGATTGGGATCTGACCCCCTTTTTTTTTCCCCCATCCTTTGCGCAGTCATGCTGAGAAGCCGGAGGAAGTAGAGGAGGGACTATGCCTATATTTGGACCACACTGCGTGGGCAAAAGAAACATAAACTAATCATAACCAAAGAATTAAAGAGGAACTTCGATGGGTTTGGGGTATTAGTGAGTCTGAAATTTATGAATTTTAAGCGATTTCTGTTTCTTCTCATTTTTGTAACTGACTTCTGAGGTGCAGCATCTTTACCTGGCTGGAACTGCACGTGACCGTTCAAAATGTCCTGTTAATGCCAGCCTTGGGGTTAGCGTGATTTTTTTCTAGTTTCTCTGTATATTTATTGGAACTCTTGCTACTAATTTTAAATGTTTGCAGGAAGCTTTAAATTCTGAAAATAATTCCCTTGTTCCAACATAAATAAGGGTAAGCTTTCATTTGCTCTGTTTGCTCGGCATTTGTGACTCTTAACATTCAAGAAAATGGACAAATACACCAATACTAAGTATAGGCAAATATTTTCCATTTAACACTGCCTCCAGTATAAATTCCAGTAAATGCGTAACAGAACTTCTCGAAACAACGTATTCTTTAATTATCTGTATTTCCCTGAAGAAACAGGGAGGTTTCCAGCTGGTTACTTGACCTGAGGATTTCAGATGTCCTTTCTGGTCCTATGTAGGAATATCCCATCCAGCTTTTCCACTAAACGTTTTTAAAACCTCATGCCAGCTCTGATCACACCCGATAAAGTATTTTATTAGTTTTACATTCAATTTTTGTTTGTCTTATTGACACTTTCTTGTTCCTCCTACTCTTTCCTCAAGCTTCCACGTGCTAGATCTGGAATATTTAAGTGCAAGGAACTGTTTGCACATTGCCACCACCTCTCTGAGCTTTCAGAGTATGTATTAAGGGTTACTAGCCCTCCTTTGGCCCAGGGAAGCTAGAGGATGAAGATGAGCATAATAGCATGGTAATAGAAGACAAATGTTTTGTGGGAGTTTTGGGGATGAGTTTTTGGGTTTTCAGTTTAATCTCATGACTTCTGAAATAATCTTATGGTATCTGGAGAACCCTCTAACTAAAAACATTTGGGTCTGTGGGGTTTGATTCAGCGTCCCAGAGCAGAGCGTTGGTGTTTGAAAGCTTGCTGCTTTATTTCTTCACCATGCATGAAGAATACAGCAGGAGCTATGGAAGGCAGTGAGCTGGGCACAGAAGCATGGAGATGCTCTTTCCAGGTAGCAAATAAGTGAATTTTTATGGAGTAAAATGCTGGGTTGTCACCTGACACAACTGGGGTCTGTTTGCAAGACACAGTGGAGCTGGCTCCAGAGCATCCAGCTCATGTACTTACTCTGCAGGCTCATTGCAGCAGCACCGGGGTTTGTGTGAGCAAGCTTCCCTGCCAGTCAAGTTCTCTCTGCTGCTCAGCAAATTTTATGCTTTCTGCTGAGTACTCTTGCTGCTATCTACATTTATAACAATAATTTACGTTTGGGTAGATCGCAGTGAAGTACAGCCACGCATTTGCGGTTTGGATTTTTCTTTGGAAGTTATTCCTACAGAGCTTTGGGACATTGGTGAGTTTGACTGCAAGAAGGACTCTCTGGTTTGTTAAAACAGTTCATTTTCTGTTGCAGTAAGATGGGAAGAAGCTTGACGCATTTTCTTAAAGATCCATTGTAGGAACTAGCAAACAGTGAAGACATGGTAATGATTTGCTAACCTTTGAGTCCTGCGTCAGGAAGCCTTTTGTTGAAACAATAGTGAGCACAGAGCAGACGTGTAATTCATGCATCTTAGGTGTGTTTAAAGGGGCTTTGCTTGCTTTTGGTCTGTGCATAGTTTAGAAATTCGTTAGCCTTGCGTGGCAGTTGCTTGTTCTCTGGTCCCACAGGTCCCAGCAATCGTGCTCATTCACTCTTGGACCTTTTCAACAGCACTGTCACCGTTATGGATGAGTGTATTAACTGCAGAGGTGAACATCTTGTACCTGGCAGCAGAAAACCTGTTGAACTGGCAGGTGGATGGTTTAAAATACTTGAACTGTTGTTTTCTTGCTTAGATTTTTGTCTTTATCCTAATCGGCTTCCGGTAGCTATTCCTAAATATATTGAGTCTCATGGAGGAATAAAGCTAGAATTTGTTAGCTTAGGCTGTGCAGGTGGCCCTGTTGCTCAGACAGGTCTGTCTCGTTTTGCCTCTTAATGGTAACACAAAGGTGAGGTTTTGTCAGCATCCCTGATTTACAAAAGATTTACTGAACCCTGTAAGTTGGTGTGCTCTGGAGAAGGCAGACTTGTACCCACAGCAGTACCACGGTCCTGTCCTAGGGCCGAGGAGATGACTTGTTTTTATTAGAAGGAAACACAGAAAGAGGGAAAGACCTTGTTCCCACTAAAGGTGGATGGGATGGCATTTCTAGGAAGCTGTAACGAAGGAAGTTCACTGTCTGGGCATCACTAAGGAAGAAGAATGAGGTGACTTCTTAGAAGATGACAGAGGGATTTTGGAAATGGTAGCGGACTCTTTAAAATTGGGGTTTGTCCATACAAGAACATTCGGGAAAGTTAATCCAAACGAATTGAAGATATAAATTGAAATATGGTTTTAATTTGGTTTAGCTTAATCCATCTGTTTGCTTTTATTCTGAATGAAGGTGTCCGTGCAGGAATGTAATTTCATCTAATAGAAGTACTTAAATTCATACCCTTAATTAGGTTAGGGTGTGTGTGTATTTTCTTCTTCCATGAGCATTCTCAAATGACCTGTAGCCAAGGAATTGGGCATCAGCAGGAGGGAAGCGATGCCTGTGTAGATACAGGGGTGGTGTTGCTGAGAAGCCAAGAGCCTTCCCCTTCTCTCCCCGAAATGGGAACTCAGACAGTGCAGTGACTCTCCAATATCCAGCTCATCCCTGCGATCCCTTCTGTGGAGTGCGGCGAGGAGTTACAACACTGATATTCCTACACGGCAGATCACAAAACCCAGCAGCCCCTAGGCACAGATGACTCAGGAGCATAGAAATACTGTATTTCAGGGGTTCAAGGAAATAAAGCTAAAGTTTGCCATTTAACTCGCATGAACACGCATTTTTAAGTTTGCGATTACACATTTAACTTCAAACCATTTTGTATGTATATTAGGGAATTTATAAGTTCTGTAATTAAAGCTTGTCCTGATTTGTGTAACAGTACTTTTGTATTGTTACTGCCTCATTATTCTACTTACGTGCTTCATATTCCCTTTTTATTCCACTTAAGTAATTTTCCAGAATTAATTGCAGAACTTCGCAAATCCGTAATTAGCTGTACAAGATCCGCATTGAGTTTTTTTTTTAATCCAGATTTTTTTAATGTTTCAAATGCTTGTTTGCTCAAGTATGTTCATATGAATTTCTGGACACATTGCACAGTACATGCTGACACCGTGAACAAAAAGCTGGCCAGTCTGTCTATGAACAGTGTGCTGTGGTATGCAATGTCGTGGCACTCAAGGAATTCAGTGATCTCTGTACGAAGAGCAAGATGTTGTTTATTGTTTCTTTATAAAGGTTGTTTCGAGTGTATAAAACTCGCTGTACAACATTTGAGTGCTGTCAGCTTCAAGCGTATTCTTGCTTTACTCACCGTCATAAATGTCTCGTAACAATTTAGGGTGTGATGCAGATCTGTTAAATCGTATTGGATGGGCTCTTAAAAGGCTCTGAAGACTGTGTCTTGGTATGAGCTTACTCATCTGTGCTAGGAGGATATTTTCTTGCTAGTGAATTTTTTTTTTGTTAATGTCAGTGTATTGTGGCTTAGATTCTTCACTCCTGGGCTGAAAGCATTTGGGAAGGTTTTATGAGAAATGATAAACTTAATAGGCTTTCAAGCTGTTAACTCTTTTGCTGCTAAATGTAAATGTCTGTGGAAGTCGATGTGATCTTTATAATGCTGGGAGATGCGACAACTGTGATACAAAAGGGGCAATACAAATGCACCGCTTGGACTTTGTCTCCTAAACTCTTCTTGGAGTTTTTCCCATTGAAATGTGTCTCCCGTATGTGTGGCAACGTGTTCACTCCTAAATGACGTTTCAACCTATTTGTAAATTCTTCTGTGCCTTTGGAAGGCTTCACAATGGGATCCCACAACTCCTGTGCTGCAGGAGGGTGTCTTTTTTAGTGTGTCTTGGAATGCTTTGTGTGACTTAGGAAATAAAACCAATACAGCCACAATTCTCCTAAAACTTAAGAAATAAAAACTCAGTGTGGCTTGGACTGCATGTGTTATTTCTTTCCCTATGGTTGAAACCTCAGGTAAGAGTTTGAATTGCAAAGCCTTCGTGATCTTTGTAAAATCACAGCAAAGTGAAAAGTGCAATCACAGTGCACAAAGGCTGAAATTCAGTGGGGTTTCTGTCTTGAGCAGGTTTAAGGGGTTTTAGAGCTAGCAGGAGTATGACTTCTTGAAATGTAAGCAAATTAGTATGGAGGAAAAGGCCGATTGTTGAAATGGGCAACGTAACAACAGTATTTTGCAATGAAGTTGCAGTTTGCTTTTCCAATGAATTGCCAGCTTTCTGTTGGAAAAAATTTGCTTAGCGTGTTCTCAGACCTAGAACTGTAATAAATTTTCCCCTCAAATATCCACTGTTGAACTCAAAACTTACATAAGCACCGAAGATACACAGCTAAGTTATTCTGTGCCTGAAGTGTGGTTGGGGGGTCAGGAAGGAACTAAGCGTAGCCCATCTGGGTATCATCTCAGAGCTGTTCTTTTTCTGAAGTGAGGGTACCACTGGTGACGTTACAGTTTTATCCCTTTTCTGGGTACAAATTGCTGTTTCAGGAGGTTTTGTATTTTCTTGCTTGGAATTCTGTATACTTCCCTGACCCTTTTTCCTTTTTTTTAAAAAAAAAAAGGTAAAAAGTATAGGTGAAAAATGAAGCTGAGTATTTTTTGACAGTGAATGTTGGAGCTTTAAATCTCTCTAAGGTAATTTTTTTTTTCCCACTTGTTTTTGTAGGATGCTGTGACATCAAAACCAGTAATCCAGTTTCAAGGAAGCCAAGGGGTAAGTTTGTACGTGGGTTGCCTTGGAAAGTTCTTTACTGGCTTATACAATTAATCCGAGTAAGGTATTTGTTCTGTATGTCTGTCCTATTCCAGTTCAGAGAATGATGCTCTGATTTCTGAAAGTGAGAGATGTGAAGTTCAGATGTGGTCCAGGAAGGAGTGTTTGTTCATTGATCGCATGGATTATCTCGCTATAAAAAACTCTTCCCCCCCTCTTTATTTTCTAACCTTGCTAGATCTATAGCACCAGCACCACCAATGTTGCTGGTGGTGAAATTTAGTTTTATAAGGCCATGCTGTTGGGTAGAACAAGGAAACGGAAAGCTCACTGATGGCAGTACTGTGGTGGGTGCAGCAGTCCATGGAAACCTTGCCTGTGTCCCGAGGAAACGCCATGCCAAGCCTGGTAAACTGGGTACAAGACTTTATGGGTACCAGTTATTTACAGTAGCAGTGCTTGGAGGCTGCTACGGAGGTACTGAAGCTTTATTTAATATGCATGTCTAAACAACTGTGCGGTTTCTGTGAGTACCAAAAGTTTTTTATATTTAGGAGTTTTATTTCTCTAACTTCTGTTCCGATGACTGAACTCCTCCAAGATATTTATAGACGCTTGAAACCGTCTGTCATGCCAGTTACTGACAACGTTGAGATTTAATTGGTAGTGTTTCTGGTAAAGTAATGCAACTCTTCAGTGAACTTTAAAAATGTCATTTATATACTTTTTAGATAGAAAAAGGTGTGTGTTTAACTTTGGTGCTCTGCATAAGGAAGGGGAAATTTTTTTTTCAAGAATCTGAACGCAGCTATAAATAACTTAATTTTTTGTGGTGGCACAATAAAACTTTCAAAAAGGCTTGAATTAAGTAGGCATTAAAGTCTAGCACACTTCTCCTTGCCCGAATTTTACCATGTGATATTAGTCTCACTAATAGTACATAGTACTCTAGCAGGAAAGACATGATTGTTATCATAAGTTAAGAAGAAAAATACAACCCTTTTTGTCCTGCGAAATAAAGGAGCAATTTCCAGGTTTTTTTACTTTGTTTACAATTAAACTTCCCAGAAAGCTCAGCATGAAAGCTTAGATAAAAATCTGCAACTGGCATTTGGCAAAACTAGAAGCGAGTGACAAGGAAAACTTTTTAAGGGTACATGATTTGTTGCTATTAGATGAGCAAACAGCTTTGCCTGTAATAAAGAAGCTAAAAAGACTGCAAAGGCTTTCCTTTCCCTTTGTAGAGCACCTTGGGAGGATCTACACCTAACTTTTCCTGTAAAGCCGCTTAAGTTGTAGAAATGCTTCTTCTCTTAATCTTCCTCCTCAAAGGAAATGTAGCAAAATGAATCAGAACGGCTTAAAATGCTCCACTGCCCTCAGCCGCTGTGCTTTCCTTGTAGTGCGTTTCACACAGAACTGATGCGGACTTGGGCATTTTCAGGTTAACCAAAAGAAAACCTATTTTAAAATGATGCAGTTCCTTATAATAATTTTAAAAAGACCCTATTTTAAAACGATGCAGTTCCTTATAATAATTTTAAATATTTTCAAATTTAGGCTGTTCCTTATAAAAATTAAAAATAAATATTTAATGCACTTAATTGCATTTGAGCCCTTAACTTCCAGAGAAGAGTTTTGGTGAAAGAGTGCCAGTCACCTGTAATTACAATCCGGGTTGAATGGGAAAGGAGCGGAGCAGCACGATTGCGTCTGCTGTTGCCATTTAAAGAGCGAAGCGCTGAGCCCTGCGCAGTGTGAGCAGCGCCGGGGCGTTGCGGGTGGAAGGAGGATGTTGGCAGCACAGAGCTGACCTCTGCTTGCCTCGTTTTCAGCTGTTTAATTAATTGCACTGTCGAGTAAAGGCCAAAGGTAGAGCTCTGAAGAAAGCAAGATCCAGTTCAATTGGGGCAGATAGAAAGAGCTCTTTGTCCTTTTATTATTATTTTTACTGGGTATGACAAGAAGCTGGCAGCTGCGTAACCATCTGTTTTTAAGTGTAGTACTCATATATGTCACGATTGTGCCCTGCTTTAAGGAATTGATGGCAGAGCTTTAAATACTTTCTAGTAAGCCTCCTATCAATTGGCCTGAAAAGATGATTTAGTCAGTTCTCAGATTCAGATGATGACATTAAAACGTATTTGTTTAGCTGTTTATTTTTGGAATACACTTTCTTCCACTATACCTTAATTCCCTAATTTGTTGGTTACCTATTTTGCTTCCTAATAAATGTTGCTATGGAGAAGATTTCCAGTTTACTTTTGAGGGTGGTAGGTTTTGTGCATAGTACAAATGTCAGAGTGTGATTTAAAGCAGTGCCCAGTGATACGAGATTTTAATAGTGTGACACTTCTGTGTAAATATCCCTCTCGCAAGAAGGAAAAACTTACAAATATTTGATGATTGGGGGAAGCAGGACATAAAATAAGAGTTTAAAAGAAACTGCTGCTTCCTTAATTTAATTCTCTAGAAGCCTCCTGACCTGTTGAATCTCATTATTTGTGGGGCTTTTAAATTACTGTGTCCATGTCTTTTTTTACCTATTCCCAGTGTTAGTCTAATGAATGCTGTCAAGGATACTCTCAGCTTCTAATACACAGAAAACAACTATCATGTTTAATTAACCAGAGAAGGGAATTGGCCAGGAATAAAACAGGGGATCAGCAAGGTGGCAGCTCTGTCAGCCAGGTGCTGAAAGGAGGATCTCGGTGGTTCTAGCCCAAAATAAAACCGCTGTTTCAGTGACAGGGGACGAAACCTCCTGCATGGATCCTGCTCTGGATCGAATCTCATGAGAGTTTTTATATACTGTGGACTGTAAATAATCTTTGCCTTGGGATGCATTTCTTTATAGCAATGCTAGTCTTGTTAATTACTTTTTCAGGGCAATAATCTGTGCAATAATCAGAATTTTGATGGTAGTAACTAGGTTGTAATTAGCAGAGCATTACTCTGCTTTGAGATGCTAAAGTGGGACTATCAGGATATTCCCTAAGAGCAGCATCTGTTTGTTACTTTTTCATCATGAACTGGATTTTCTTGGATAGCTTTAAGTTTATATGGAGTCTGGAGCATTTTGCTTGTTTCAGCGTGCACGTAAATGAGAATTTAAGAGCTTGAGTACCAAAGTGTTACAGACAGTGGTAGTTGATGGAGTGCATAACTTTACAAGAAAGGCTGAAGATGCTTCTATTTCAGTAAAATCTTGTGCAGAATTAGAGATTCGGTTGGGTCAAATTTGCAGGTGCTTACTGGGGGAAACCTGAGATGGAGTGAGTAGGGAAAGAACTGAACTGGGGGGGAAAAAAACCCTTCAGGTGCCAAATACATGTATGTTCATGCAGCTTTCTTAAATATGACTGGCAGGAACAAAACGTCTTAACTTTACGTGGCTGGAAAATATGATGTTTTCCCCTGTTTCTTGGGATGAACTTGTGCTGGTATTAATAGAGGAAGGTGAAATTGCCATTCAGAATGAGCTGTACACAGATGAATATTACTTGAAAGAAAAAAAAAAAAACAGAAGTAACATCTGTACTGAGCTATTTTTAAGTGTCTATGGTTACTGGTGTAATACTCTGCACCAAAATTAGGGCTCCCTCAAAGCAGTTACCATGCTGATTTGGTGGCTTGAGAAACCTTCTGTTTCAGCTAAAAATAATTCCTAGATAACGGCCAGTTTGCATATGCTACACTTTTCAGTACTGGAACGAGCCACATTTAACGCTGAAGTGACTCTCATTTCTGTCTCATTTTACGTCCTTTGAAGAAGCTGCAGAAACCCTACAAAAATGCCAAAGTCGGGGCTCTCGGAGCAGCCGTTTTTTACAACTGTAAATCAAGGGCTAGAAGCAAGTTATTTTAGTATGTGAATATATTATTTGGTTACATCCTCCAGGTTTTATTTTACAACCCGTCGTGTGCAGCACAACTCGCTCCCCCAACGAATGGCACTAGAAGCTGAACAGACCTGTTGCATTTACCTTCTTGCTCCGTTCCCAGCAAATTAACTAGCGGGTGAACGGTGCCAACTGTAAAATACCCACAATCTACTGTTTACATAACTTTGACTTTGTGCATATTCTCAGCACGCTTGTAAAGCAGAAGAGAATTTTATTTGTTCTGGATGGGTGGGGGCAGAGGGTGCCGGGACAGATTAAGGGCTCAAGGCTGCCGGTGCACGTTTGGCAGGGGAGATAACAGGGCTCAGCTGCGGCTGCCGGAGGGTCAGCGCTGCCCATCAGCGCCCGGATCGCCACCAGATCTGCTCCGAGTATTTTTAGATCCAGATCCTGGGACTGTGCGGGGGATAACTTGTCCTTCTGTATCGCTGAAGTCTGGGTTTCTTGGCTTGCCGTTTCGAAAGAAGGGAAGTCTGTTCTGAGGGCTGGCTGGAGGATAGCTGGTCTTTACGGCGAGTAAATGGAAAATGCTGCACTGGCTCAGCTCAGTGCAGGTCATGCAAGTGTTTCTTGCCGGTTCTGAGAACATCCCTGTGGTTTAGCAAAGTGGCACAGATGCACTGGGTTTCCAGGCTGCTGTAGACGTCTGAGGTCAAAGGGAAACCACCTAGAAACCCTTCCGTACCAGCAGTAATCTTTTATAGAGCACAGTCATATGTGGATGCCACGAGTTGGTTTGCTAGGCATATATATTTTGTGCATATATGTGGCAATCTGGGTAAATATCCATCTGTGTGGTAGAGTGTAGCCTAAAATAGGTTGAAGCTGATGTTCCTTCTGTCTCATTTTCTGGAAGCCATCTTAATTATCAAATATTGATGTGATAGTGGAGCTCAGATGCTGAGATTTATGTTGGATCTTGAACGCAGAGGGGAAACAGTTTCCCTTTTGAAAAATGAATGGCTGGGGGGAGAAAAACAATGCAGATCGCTGTAGAGTTGTCTGCAGAGCACACTTAATGCTTGATTAAATATTTAATTTAGCAGCAGCGTCACACTCTACTGTGAGCCATGAAATCTCGTTATGGAATTATAATCTCTTAAAAAAGAATAAGCATGCTACCTAGTGACCTGGCTTGTACTATGTTTAGTGCTGGATCACTGATTCCAAAAAAACAAGTCTCAAGTGCTTTAAATTGAATATAAACCATGGTAGCAAGTCCGTTTTGAGCCTGAATCAATAGAATTGGGTCAGATTCCTAGAACAAGATTATTGTGGGCTCTGCTTTGAAAGGCAGCAAGCTGCCAGCTCAGATCTCCGCCCAGTTATAGAAATAGCTGTCTTTTTAGCTGTTTACATCTGTTTACCTCTGTTACCTTACCTTTTCAGTGCATATAGTTTTGCTAACTCGAATCCTTCTTGTCACTTCTTGTTCTTCATAGTCTCCTATGCAGTAATCCATATGCTTTACTTGTAGTGAGTTGCAAAATGGCTAAAAGCATAGTGACTGCTGAACAATTGAATTTTGTGTTAGTGTGGGCTACCCAAGTGACCAATATTTTTCTCCTTCCAAACAGCACATCGCAATTCCAAGGCCTGATCGACCTACGGAAGTGCGGACTTTCACATTTTATCTTTCAAATATTGGCAAGGACAGCCCCCAAGGGAGTTTTGACTGTATCCAGCAGTATGTATCTAGGTGAGTGGTACAGCAAAAGAAAATCTAGCCTTTTTTTTTTTTATGTCTTCTGTAGAATTTTTTCCCTAACAAACCTGAACAAAACTTAATATGTGTTCGTTCTTTTTAGAGTCTTTCTAATCTGTTTGCATGTGTATATTTGGGTAAGGAAACACTCACAGAAGAATCTGTTTACCTCTCAGCTTCTTTCTGTCTGCTCCTATTATTTAGATAATGCAACCTCAGTTATTCACCAGTGACAGAGATGTGCCCGTTTGCAGTGTTGGGAGTATCTTTTCCATTGCATTTCTTTTGCAGCAATGGCAATATCCATCTGGATTGCCTTGGAAGCATACAGGATAAAATCACCGTGTGTGCTACTGATGATTCCTACCAGAAGGCAAGGCAAAGCATGGCACAGGCCGAGGAGGAGACTCGCAGTCGGAGCGCTATAGTCATTAAACCTGGGGGCAGATACGTAGGTAAGCAGCAACTTGATTTGGGAGTGTCTTCACTAGCTTCTGAAGTCAAATGCTGACGTTCGTTTTGCTCGACCATGAAAGTCTTTAACAAGTATCTGGTAGTTCCTTATGGGTGTCTGATTTATTCAGGTGCTACTCTCCTTGTATTGTGACTTCTTCGTGGCTTCCATCTTCACCCTAGAACATGTGCGGTGGTGTTTGCGTGGCCTCTGGGGATTGTCTGTGTGCAGTCACATCACTCTGGTATTATTTCATATTTGTCATGCAATGATGCTGAGAGCAAACTGCTGATCCATCAGAAGTGTCTATGCTCCTAGCAAAGTCAGCTAAAATGTACCACCGCTGTTGTCGCACATCTGATGTGTGCCTGCACTTGAGACCGCAACATGCAACATCTAGGATGCAGATAGCAGAGCGCTTGTGTTAATAAACAAAGAGACTAAAGCAGTGCTGCTGACTGCAGCCTTAAACAAACCATCTTATTGTGACAATGAAAGGAGAACCTTAGGGGAGGAAAAACTGGCCAATATCAGTGGGCTCAAGAAGGAGCCTGCAGAGACCTAGCTTTGCGCTCAGGTCCCTGCTTAAGCTCAGTCTGGTCACAAACTTAGGGCACAAATATTAACCAGAAAGCAGAGTTTTGGTTGGTGGGGGTTTTTTTTTTGAGCCAGCTGTTTTTTCTGCAGCCCATGTGATCTGTAGCCAGTCTCTTCTCAGAGGATGTCTGTGATGAGAATGGTGAGTTGCAAAACGTAGAACTGACCCTGACTCATTGTTTTATCAGCCAAGTGCTCAAAGCTGAGAAATAAGATAGTAATCAGGAAGGAAATGCATTGATTTCCTGTAGACTAGAAGATTATTTTGTTTAGCTTATATTTGAGAACATTACAGTAAATGGATGAAGTTGTTAGGCTTGTGAGGGAGAAGATTCTCAAAGCAAATTGCTTCCCGGAAAGATAGAGCAAAACTTTGGATTTAAAAATACTCTTGCTAAAACGTTTACCGTTCTGAAATGGAGGTGCAACCATGTAAAAAGCAGGGGAGTGGAGTGCACGCAGCATATATAAGATGCCAGTGTTCAAGACGGGAGGAATGCGCTGGTCCAAGAAGGAAGAGCCTGGGCAAGGACAGTCCTCTTGTGGGATACGCACATATTTGGTGTGCCAGCACCATCAGCTGATTCACTTGCAGGCTATAGTCTGGAGGGAGAAGGCCGGCTCTCACATTTCCATGAGAACACGGAGCTCAGCACTTAAACGTCTGTGGAGTCATTCCAGGCAGCTCAGATGTGGAAGAATTTATATGAAATGTTGAAAATGGAGATCAACAGAACAGTATAGATGTGAACTAACACTTGAACAAATATATATGTAAATAGGCAGATGACACGTCTGTAGGGGAATATGTGTGCTTATATATACGCTAAATTTGTGTGTGTGTGTGTATACATCTATATATATGCACATGTATAAATATTTTAAAAGACTTCGCATTCTGGCTTAACTTAATTTTTTTTTTCCTATCATTGTGCGTTCTGGCTCCAGCCTTAAGTGGAAATGTCCCAATATGTTTTTGCTGTTCATGACCTGGCAAGAATTAAGGGAGTTCTAGAAAGCTGATGAATCTTCTCTTGTCCCGTTTCTGGAAATGAAGTCCCGTTGACCCTGAATTTTGGGATGTTTAACGTGTGAATTGTTGTTTTTCTGCCTCTCGTCTTATCTCGGCCCTGCCGACGATGGGTTGTACTTGCTTGCATCAGCATGGTGTGTAATAAAAAGCCAGGAAATGGGGACTCAGTTATGCAATCTACATTTCAGTAAAATAAACACTGCAGACAATCACCAGTATCTTCAGATGACTCAGTTGAAAACATTGCTTCTTAGCAGTGGAGAACTGCCATGCTGAAATAAACCTCCAAAATTCTTGCAGTAAATGCTGGATGTTGTTTGTCCTAGTGAAGGTTGCTTTCTTGAACCAAAGTGATTATTGATTGCATCTCCATGTTTTAGACCTTGGAACCTACAAATTTTCTTTTTCGATTTGCTGGTTTCGCCTTTGGTAGCAGGAACCTGGCTTTGTTACCTGTTTCTGTATTCAAAATAGTAAAATTCTTTGATTTGCGCTTTAGTAAGTGATGCGGGACTTGTGTGAAGGTTCTAGTTAAAGCTGTTTTTCAATAGGAGTGGGAAAATGAATTCTTGTAGAATGCTGTCAGAAACCAAGAACCACATTTGGGGCAGAGTTGAGGAAGCTGCCTCTGAGGGCTTGAGATGAACTTTTGAGACAGCTTTATGTTCTCACGTATACATAAATGTAATTGGAGGGTGAAGCAGTTATTACTACAGTGTCGAAGGGGTTATTCTATTAGAATAGACAGCACACTAATGAATAGGCTAATGTATCGGTGTTAGACCCCATTCATGTGGCCGTGTTTGGCGGGGGGAAGGGAGGTGGACCCAGCCTCATAAAGTTCCTATTGTTCTAAAAGCAGAAACATCTGCTGGAGGAGCATTTTTGCTGAGATCAGCAGCAGGGAGCCGCTCGTTGACCAGTTCTGGTCTTTCCACTCCATATTTTGACTCTTCTACATAATAATGCAGAATTTTCTTCTCAGGGAGGGGAAAAAATGGTTAGATTAACCATGGGGATACGTGCACTTGGGATAAATGAAAAGCTGGCAAACAAAGAGAGCTTTATGTGAGCTTGTGGCCAATAATACTCAGGTTTTCAGAGCTTGGTGTTGCTGTTTACTTGTTACAAGCTTGTCATGAATCATAAAACTCATGGGATACTCGTTCCGGTGGCGTATCGGAACAGATGGGGTGTGCTGGTTGTGTTTGTCCTTCATTGTCATCTTCTGGCACTTCAGATGGTGTAATGAACTCCATATACATGTTGACAGACCACTGGCCTTTGCAAGGTGACTGCTGCAGTTCACTATTCTCATCTCATTTTAGGCAAAAAGGTTCAGGTGCGTAAACCTGCACCAGGAGCTTCCGATGCTGTTCCCTCCAGGAAGCGCCCAACGCCAGTCAACCTTGCCAGTGCAATAAAGAGAGGCAATAGTGCGATTTCTCAGAGACCCTTCAAAGATAGGGTTGTGCACTTACTGGCACTAAAGCCTTATAAGAAACCTGAACTTATTCTCAGATTGCAGAAGGATGGACTTTCTCAGCAGGACAAGGATTTGCTGGACAACCTTCTGCAACAGGTTTGTACTCTGATGAAGGCAACAATTTAGGTAAAGGGAAATGTCTTCTCAGAATGGTAGTACCTTCTGTATTGGTCTGAACGTAACCTCTGTATCTCAAAGCTGCAGCTGAATGTTTCTCTAAAGGCCGTGTCTGATGGAAGTTTTGCAATTCATGTTACTGTTTTGCTAGAGATAGCAGAAGCCTCTCGTGTATACGCCTCGGTTTAGGTGTGTGCAACTAAGCTGTATGATTTCGGTTCACCAGATCAGTCACTTAAGAGGAACACTTTTGGTTGGTCGTGGGGAGAATTATCTAACAGAGGATCTATGAGCTGTTTGATTTGTCATAACCTGTAAATCTATTCTATGTATTTTTATTAACGTGGACATAAAGGAACACGTTCTCTATTGATACATGTAATGTTTCCTATGTGAAGGAAAAAATATGTCCCTCTCCACTAAGCTTTACATCTTCTTCGTATTGTTCAGACCCATGTCTTTCCTGCTTAGAAGTGCAACTGGTTAGGTGTGAAGATCATGCAGCTTCTTGCAAAGCATATTGTTTGTATGTCAAGTGTGAAAGCTGTCTTCAAGCTGAATCAGTTCTTAACACTTTGAGTCATGTCGAAGGTGCCATTTTAGGAATGGCAGTAAATACCTTTATTGCGCTCTCAGTGCAAAACACATCATGGATATTTAAATGCTGCAGCTGCCCTCTTCTGTATTGGATTTTTTATATTTTTTTTACTCCTTTCCATAGCTGAAAAGAATGAGACAGTGAGGAGTGAGTTTGCCCAAGGGCACAGGGCAGGTCATATTGAAAATGGAGTAATTGCTGGCATAACTTGCTCTTTGCCTAGATTTTAATCCTGTAGCCCTTAATTTTCAGCAGTGCTAGAATTCTTTTGAGCACCCTTTTGAATGCTATTAATATGTTTAATACTAGAAATACCATTTCTGATAATCACCTTTTATTGATGCTCTCACAGGCCCCTAGCAGGCAAGTGGTGTGTTTGGCAGTGTCCACAGTGTCAGCCTGATTGGGCTAAATGCTGATTTGGCTGTAAATGCATTGCTCGTAAACTTAATCTCCTTTCAGTGCTACCAGGGCTCCCATCTGCAAGCAGACACAGATAAGCTAAAAATTACAGGCTGCATTAAAGCTGCATGTCTAAATATGTCTAGGTGTGGGTTTCATTGTACTCTTGCATCTCTCATAGGACTCTGTGTTCCTGCTGGCCTTTTTGCCTCATTTTGCAAGGTTTCTATTTTGGGGAGGCCTGGGGTGGAGCTTGCAGAGTCCAACACCAGCAAAACAAGGAGGTAGCAGCTCTCAGCCTCTGCGCAGAGAAAATCTGAGTTGTTCTTCTGCCTGGGCTACAAGCCTTGCCGAGCAGCGTGTCTCCCGCTGTAGGAAGAGGCAGTAACCGGAGAGATTTTTGAAAAAGAACCTGGCTTTGCTTTTGTCTCTTGGGCACGTTTACTGGGATATCTAAATGTAAAACACAGCTCAAATTCTTCTTGTATTTTGGCTCAGGATTTTGGAAAGCTGACAGAACTGAAAGGAAAAACAAAGTGTTCATCATGTAAACTGATAACTGTGCTTTTTATTTTTTCTTATCAGGAGAGCTTTGCTGTATTAGTTCTGCAGCTTTTTGCTTTTAAATTCAGAGATTTTTAATATTAGGTCATAGTCTCCCTAAAGCAAAAGAATTAACAGCATCTTCAGTTAATTCAAGACTTTCCTCTCCTTCACTTGTTTTTATGAGGCTATCTTACTGCTGCGTGGATAATAGAAATTCATAAGCACAACTGTCTCATGAATGGAGTGAGCAATGGAGAACGCTAATCCTTAAACAGATGCACAGTATCTCCCCTGACTGAATAAAAGCATCTTCCAGTTTCAAGAGTAATAGTCGTCAAACTGAGCGGCTAAAGCAGTGAATTTGGGACGCGGTTGCTGGCTTTGCCACTTGGTCAGCCTGGCTGTGGGCATAGCATTTGGCACCTCTGCCTCTGTATCCCTTTTATAAAAACAAATTTAAGGCTTCGGGTTTTTTTTCTAAACTTGCAGTGCTCTACAGTCACCTAAGAAGGGTTCACTAAGCACAGTATCTGTGAAAACTTAATTGGGGCTTTTTGGTTTGTGCTAACATTGTATTTTTCAGATGTGTAATGAGCAGCAAGAAGTTAAATTTTCAGTCAAGCTGTGGAAAGACTGATTAAAGTAGGAAAACTCTTAACAAGTTGTTTCCATTCTAATACCATTCTGCCGGTTCCAGCAGTGTTTCCTATCCGTGTAGGCACCACGCAGAGTTTTGTGGGGAACTGCACAGGATAGAATTGGATAAAATGTCACAAAGCTTCTCATGCAAGTGTACTGAGCTAACTGCAGCACATGATTTAGGCGCAATGCTTTATTGTGACACCCTGGGTTATAAGCTGGTAATCGCAGGTTTTGTTTGTGCCCTGAAGTAGTCCTCGGAAAAGTTCTCCTCTGTGAAATCCAGCAGATGATCCTAATGCACTGAACTGCACAGTGTAATCTGCAAGCTCCCTAATGCATTATATCTGCAAGGCATTCTCTTCACTGCTCCTTGAAAAAGTAGCTTTCTGTCGCCTGTTCTACTGGCTTGTGGGTGAGAAATTATCTTCTGGCAATTGTTAACTAAGCTATCGCCCCAAGAGTTCCTCTAGCACCTAATAAACTGCACCGTTTTGGCTATCGGACAGGTGTGATAAGTGAACTGCCGGTTCCCACTAGGGTTTATTTCCAGGTATTTCCATAAACTGATGTTGTACCGTTCCAGACTATTGAAGCTGAGTAATCTGTTGAGATATCACTTGTTTCCCAGTAAATGGGATATGCCTTGGAAACTCATAATAAACTATTGCAGTGACAAGGCAAAAGTGACAAGGCACTGTTTGATTAAATAATCTGAGTAATTAGGAAATGAAGTATAAAGTCTCTCCTTGTTCTCTGACACTACTAACTGCTGCTAAGGCTGCTGAGATTTTGCCTGCATCTTAGATCTCTTGTTAGAACAAGTGAGAAAAGTAAACCCTAACGGTTTTTTGCAAATTACTTTTGTTTCAGGTGGCAAATTTGAGTGCCAAGGACAGCACTTTCACACTGAAAGATTGTGTATACAAAGAAGTGCAGAAGGACTGGCCTGGCTACTCTGAAGGAGATCAGCAGTTGCTGAAGAGGATACTCGTTCGGTAATTATTCCATCTTCTCTGTAATATCATCTGGAGCTTGAAAATACTGGGTCAGGTCAGTTGCTATAACTCGGGGTAACTGAAGTCAGTAGAACAATGGTAAGTTGAGTGTTTGGCTTATTTTAATGTAAAGTAAATCTGTTTATCATCCAGGCAGCTGTAGAAGTTGACTAAACTTGAATATCAAAGTGGAGGCACTCTTCAGATCATCCTAGGTTGCCATTAAATCATTATACTAAAAGCTACGGGAAAAACCTGGATGGGGAGCAAAAGCAGTTCCAGTTAAAAGTTAATGGTGATTTAAAATCCTGGGAGATTAATGGATTAAGGCAAATGTGTCCAGCTCAACTCTCCATTGAAACTCTCCTTTCCTTTTTCCATATCTTCTTGTACATGGCTTCCTGTGCAGACTGCCGTGTTTGTTCGAGGCAAGGAGAGAGACGTTACCATGCAGCCATGTCCCCTAGCTGTCTTGCTCAGCCGCTTCTGCGTTCTGTTCCCATGGATGTCCCTATTCCTCTTGAGCTGTTTGCTTTGGAGACTTTGCCGCTTAATTTCTGTAGCGTTATTTGGATGATTGGTTTACTTGGGTGTGTTTCTTTTTCTTGTGTTGCAAATTCTGTTAGCATCACAGTTGCCCTGCAAGATTAAGATTTGATTGAAGTAAGGGATGCATGAAAAAGCACGAGGCAGATCTGTAGAGATAAGTCCCCTAAAACACGTGCTGGTTGTCCTGCTGCCCATACAGTGTAATCCCCACTGTCCAAGGGATACCTGTTCTCATGTTCCTTCCTGAAAATAGCCCTTAACAGAGTTAATTGAGATTATAGCTTTGTCTCATTGCAAAAGATTTCCCCCCCCCCAGATATTTTTCCTTAGGTGAAGCCTCCAAGCTCGGAAGCTCTTGGCTGGCAGGCAGCAGGGAAAGAGAATGTATCTCCCAGGTTTCTAAAGGAGAATTCTGCTCTGAGTGTTTATATTTCCCTCTCTGGGTTTTCAGTGTGTTTGTACTGACTTGGTACAGATTTTGTAATGCAGCTAGAGATTTTACTTGACTTGTTTTTGAGACTTACTTTATTGCACTTTTGGTTAAGATTAAGTAGAGCATGCTCTGTTTGAACAGTTTCCATGATTTGAAAGCACAATTGGCTTGGAGGTGAGACTTTGTTAAACCAACAGAAACTAGCACTTAAAGTGCTTTGGCGTGCTAAAGAAAAATCAAACTCATTTAAATGGCCTTGATGTTGAATTATAATTAAATGGAAAAATACAACTGCCATGCAATCTTTATGGCTTTCAAAAAAGTTAATTTCTCCCTGTAGAAAGCAATGTTTACTGCTTTTTCTAGAATTGTGGCATTCAGTTATGCACAGGTCTAAAAATAGACCTTGGAAAGGATGTATTCAACTGTACAAACAAAGACCCGCTCAGCCAATGCAGGTAATGAGGCTACAAAATGGAAAAAACATGTAGGGTTGAAGACAGTAGAAAAACATTCACAAAAAGGGCACAGGCACCAGACGTAGGACTTTACGTAGCTGGCTGTGGTAGTCTGCGTGGTTGCCTAGATCCAGCCAATTGTTAAATGTCCTCTTGGTTTTTCAGGTCCAGTTGCCACTTGATGGTTCATTGGCTGCAATAATTAGCACATCTGCAAATATTAAAACTATATCTAACAGTGCTCATGTTAGTCTAACTCATTTTTCCTCATGTTGTTTGTGTTTTCCATCCTTCTTTCACCATTGTAGTGAAATGTTTTTCCGCTGTTACAAGAGCCGCTGCAATGAAAGTCATCGTCTTTCATTCACTTTTTTTAAATCCATAATTAACATGTTAGGAGATGTGGCAAGGTTGCTCAGTCTAGTCAAACGGCATCCAAAAAGCCACTTTCACTGTGGTGTTTATGGAATATCACTGTTCCCCTTCCTGTTTTCACAGTCTCTGAGTACTTTTCTTGAGTTGATCCGTGGCTGTTGAGATTGTTCTAAATAAAAATTAAACAAAGCAGCAACTGAAGCCAGAATGGCGGTGAAACTGCAGGCATCTAAATGTTGCTGCAGTATGGCTGAAGGTTCAAGCTCAGGTTAAAAGAAAATCTTGTCGAGTCGTGGGCTCTATCTCTGAAATAATCTTCCCAATGTTTGAAAAATATGTGTGTGCTTTAAAGCTGATTATAGCCTCTTGTGGAAGAATTTAGACGTTGCTTATTTAGGCTGTACAGCTGGTGACAAAATGACTGCAGAGCTAGTTTATTAAAACCTTTAACCTTGAATTTTTTTTTTCAGCTTGACAGCTGCAACTTGATGCAACAGTAGTTTTTCCTGGCTGATTAATACACGGGCAATCTGGCTGGTGTCAGAAGAGTAGGGCAAAGCTGGTGCGCTATTGATATTGATATTTAGTAGTTTCTTCTACCTAGATTTTGTTCGAGATTGCAACTGTAAGTGCCTGAACGAGTTACTTTCATGGCGTCTTCAAGCAGTCAGAATCTGAGCCCACAAAAAGGCTCTTTGCTCTGCAGGAAGGTTTGAAATACCATCTGTTGGCTTGTCAAGCACGGGATTTGAACAGCCCTAAATTCTGTTTTTCAGGAAACTCTGTCAGCCACAGAACAGTAGCGGTCTTCAAGGAGAAGCGCCTTCCCTGAGTCCACCAAAAGACAATGTGAACTCCAGCTCTCCTCCTCAGGTAGGTGATCCCTCTCCAAGGGTGATGGGCCTGGTGGTTAGCGCAGAGCCAGCAATTGGCTCCATCGGCTCTTGATGGAGTCGGTTCCTGGACATAGGTCCAGGCTGAGCTGTTCAGCCTGTCTGCACACTGTAATCACCTGCTGCTGGAGGCTGCTAGGTCAATAGGTTGTTGGGTTTTTTCTCTATTTTATTAAGTTAGAGTCTAATTCTGGGTTTCCTCAGCATTTGTTTCTCCTCTGGATGTGGTTCAGTGATGGCCTATGGGGAGGATCTCTGACAGCATGTCTTAAGTTTAGTTTTAAGGGCTAAGGTTTTTTTTCACAGTGCCTACATCCCTCTTGGAGTTCCTGGGAGAATGAGCTTGTGTTTTACTCATTACTAATAATTGACTGGAACGAAGCAGTAATAAGTAACTCCCAAACACGGTTGAGTTATTAAACCTTGACCTTTTGCAACCTAATTGCCATGACAGATCAGAGGCAGGTTGGTCTGCTCTTTGGTTTGGTGAGATGCCAGTGCATGGAGCTATGAAAAGCACGTTTTAGCTGTTTTTCCATGATAATAAACTGCGAAGGAGCTGCGTTTGCTTGTGTGTTAAGCAGAATCTGTCCCCGCTCCTCTTAGTATCTCTTAGCACAGGCATTTCTTGCTAGCATTGTGAAATGCCGGCTTCCTTTCTCTGCTGTGGGTCAGCCCAGACAAGTTGAGTATTTATTCTCCTCCTGCCAATGGAATGTGTAATGCCTACTTGTCTGGACAGACACACTGAGGATTAGTGGCAAAGAATATTAGCAGGTAAAGAAATTATGTGCTTTCTGGCAGTGAGAAGGAGGCAATTCTCTATTGAGAACAAGAACTGTGCAACTTGTTTGCCAGGTAGCTAATTCCAAATCCTCTCCTGCTCTGCTGTGGGCATGTTCCTGGTGAATAAAGAATGATCCCCTTCGTTCGAGTTAGCTTGGAAAGACACAATACTGTTAAGAAGCTGGTCTCGGGTTTTTCTTAACCTGATTCTGAAAAAATGTAGGTTGAAAAATCATCTCGCTTCTGGTTGTACATATTTTGAAAGACGCAGAGGTCTGTAGGGGATGTTTCTGATCTCTTGAGATGACCCAGTCGAAACTTTGGGTAGCTGATTGGTTTGGATCTAGAAAAGACTAGTGAAACAGCGGCAACCGAACATGGAATATAAATGTTTCCAGCAGTGCTTCTAACGTGGCTTGTGGCAGTGCTTCTAGCTTGTGTCAGACAGCAAACCACAGACAGCTTTTTATTGTAAGCTATCATTTTTTTTTTAATATTCTATAGCTGTAGTTTCTATTTAGAGAAGGGATGCCCGCTAATGGCTGCAGTCCCAAGCAGAGGACTGGGATTCGGTAGTCTCGAATGCAAAATATTTTGGGAAAGTTCAGTTGTGGAATGAAGGCAAAGAAGGAGGTTGGTCTGGTAATTCTAAGGAAGCATAGCAGAGCAGGTATCACATGCATGTACCTCATAACCAGAGAGGTAAAGTTGGTGAAGCTGGTATTTGTTGACTTTAGAGAAAGGTGAGTAAAAGATGGCAGTTCTTAGATCTGTCGCCTGAGACCTATAGACAGTGAATGGCCCCTCCTTTTGGGAGATGGGTGCTGCTTGTGTTCTGCTGGGAAGGCAGTCAGTGATGTTGCAAAGCCGGTTCAACGTGCTGTCCTTGCCCCTTGAGCTCTGTGGCAGTAGGAGCAGCTCCTCTTCCTAATTACCTTGACAGGTGGAAAGTAGGATTCCTGCCACTGAGCAGTGTCCTTGAGACCCCTGGAGTCAGCAAACAGAAACAGTAACTGGGGGGAAAAGGAGCAAATTTGTGGCTCCCTGACAAAGCAGCCGTGCATCCAGCTGCACTTCTGTGTTTGCAGATTTCCATTTGCAAGCACATCGCAGTCCTGCCTGAGACATAAAGAAAACAATAAAATATCCAAAAGAAATAACCAGAACTATCGCTTGTTTTCCTCCGGGCACTAAATAATCTTTCCTCAGAGTTTCTGCAGCCCTGTGCTGCCAGGCAGGCACACACCGCTGCACTGATGGCTGTCCAAGGTAATTTTGGCTGGCTCAGGCTGGACTGAGCCCAGCCGCCGTAGTTCTGGCTCTCCGTTGAGCTCTTCTTTCTGCTGACTGACGGATGGGTTCCTCCACGGGGCAGCTTCCCCAGGCTAACCCGCAGTCTGTAGGCAACTGCTTACTGGGAGGTGTGGGCACGCAGAGCTTCTCCAAGCCCTGCCTGTGACCGTCCAGGTACGGCTGATGGGGACAGTTGGGAACCGCTTCTCTCTCTACACTTCTTACTTGAAAAAGGGATACTCAAGTCATGTTGGCCTGTGTGATGTGGCTTTTAAAACTGCTGCAAATGTCCTCTTTTGCCTTAAATTCTGAGAACTTAACAGTTGACACTTTTTCACCTCTTCCGGGAAATGCCTCTTTCTTGAGAAGAGGAAGGAGTGGTATTGCAAGGGTAGAGTTGTTGACCACAAGGTTGGTAAAATCAGTTGGGAATAAAATGCAGAACTTGTGAATCCCTCCCTGCTCCAGACATCTGAGCACATCTTTCCTTTGCAGGGACTTTGAGGTGCTCTAAATGTGTCATGCCACAACCAGAAGGACCAATGTTTTTATGGTTGTTTCCGATCTCTGCTAAGTGGCTGGGACCAGGGCGAGGGTGAAGGACAGGATTTTACTTCTGAAGGGCTAGATTTGAAATAAGATGCAACGAGAGCAGGCTGGCTTGCATGGCCTGTGGATGAATAGTGCAGGAGATCAATAATTGCTGATGTGATGGTGGGTTTGTATAAGCTCTCCCACGGAGTCACGGGCTCCAGAACGGCTGTCGGGATTGTCAGGAAGCGGCTTGGGATAGATCAGCTTCTGTAGGACCTGGTGGTCCTGGAGCCTGTGTCCAGGACCAGCCTCTGAGCTGGGACACTTGCTGGCAGCTCTCATTGATAGCAGAGCTCTTTTTCTGGGGATATGCCCTTGTCCTCTGGTATTGCACCACCACCTAGTGGTAACAGCATCCAAAATTGTGGCCTCGAGACTTCAAGTTTTGTTTGTTTGGTTTTTTTTTTTCCTTTTTCCTCTCCAGAAACGATCCCAGCCTCTGGAGTTTATCGATCCTCTGGCCAACAAAAAGCCCAGGATCTCACATTTGGCTCACAGAACTCAGCCCACTTTCAATGGGAAACTGAATTCCTCCAACGGGAAGGACGCCCCTGCCCCTGCCCTGCCGCCGGCTCTCCCAGAGTCGGTGAGCTCCAGCTCCAGCCTCCCGGTGCTGGAGCTGCCGAGGCCTCACGATCCCCTTTCAGATGTCAGCAATGACCTGACTCACAACGGCAGAGACTGTGAGAACCCGGAGACGGCTGACAGACTGACTCATCCTTTGTCAACAGACTGTCCTCAAACGAGCAAGCACAATTGCAGCTCGTATGTAAAAACCAAGAAAAAATCCAAAAAGCACAAAGACAAGGAAAAGGAGAGAAAGGAGAAGAAAAATGAAGAGAAATGCAAAGAGGAGAAGCAGGACTGTGAAGTAATAAAAAATGCTGACTTAGTTAGTGTTCCCCAGGAACAGGTCACAGGTACGTACGGTCCGAGAGGTCCTCCTGTACGGCTTGTGCCAAGATAGTATTGGTATCGGCTGCGTATGATTTTTGCTCTAAATCTATTTGAGGAAAGAGGTTGCATGTCCACTTGCAGAGACTATGTGGTTAACGAAATAATATCGCTGTCCCTACCTACAAATCAACAAATGCGCTTCCTCTGAAAAGAGGCTATCAGGTTTTTCCTGTTTAACCTTTCATGCTGTTTGGAACTGCCTCAGACTGTGTCATGTTTCTCCTTGTTAAATTAAAAGCCATATTAATATATGGGGATGAAAGGCAGACATCAAGATCTGTTGGAAAAAGCAGTGCTGCTTGATTACTTACCGCTCTTCTGCTTGTGTTTGGTATTGTGATGACTGTTGTATTGATTTTTAACTTGGTAATGAAAAGTTAGTCACAAAAGCTTTTAATATTGGATACAAAAGATATGACAGATAAGTCTTGTGATAAATGCTGTTAGAGCAGTATACAACCAGCTCTTTCAGGCTGAAAGAGCTTCCCTGTTGTATCCCACTATTACTCTGAATTTATTTTTTCAGGGACTAGCATAACCATGAATCTGTTACCTGTGGAGATGCGATGAAAATGTTTTCCATCAAGCCAGTATATTTCTAAGTCAGTTCTACGTAGTCTTAGAAGTGAGAGCAGAGAATATATGTTGGCTAATCCGATCCATTCCCTTGCCAGCGCCTGAAGCTTTGCTGTTTTCTGCTGTTTCGTTAGGCTTTCTTACAACTCCCCGGAGCAGTGGGACTTCCCCTGCAGCCTCTAGGAATATTGCAGTCCCAATCTGTTGTTAAATTTCTCTTTGCATCCATCTTGTTTTCCTTTGCCCTGTTACTGCTTTCTGACACTGAGTTCGTCTTCATGCTTGGTGCATGAAAATCATGCAGTTTTGGCTCAAAAAGGACAGTAACTTGAAACGGAAACTAATTTGTTGAATTCCTGGGGAAAAAAGAGAGCTTCATAGGGCATCGGGGTTAATATGATATTAGCTCTCACCTTCCCCACAGTCTTTGTAGCACCTACAAAATGCATTGTGATTGCTCGCCAGTGATTTTTAATGACAGTCCGTAGTCCTGATCATTGTGTGGCACTGCAGAACCACACTCTTCAGGTACTTCTACTTTGATCTTAACTTTTGTGTCAATCCTAGTTTTTTCTGTGAATGTTGTTTTTCTTCCCCATGTACCTTGTGTCTTGAATAGTAGTGGATAGATATACACACATTCTCTCTCTAGATGTATATTTTTGTCAGTGTTTCTTATAAATACCAAGATACCCTGAATTCTTTTCTTCGTGAATTTGCCGACCCTTTATTACTTTTTCTGCTTTAAAAACAGTTTAATGACTGGCTCTTTGTTAATTAGTAGGAGTCAGGTTTTGTTCCTGCTGCACCGCTGATGTATGTGAGGTAACGAATCCGAGCTGGACTTGGGAGTAATCATAAACAGGATGTGGTCAGTGGCTGCTTGGATTTCGTACAGCCAGCTTGCATCTGAATTGGGATCTTTTCCTTCTGTGCCTTACTTCATGCGGATAGCATGGGCCTAATCCTGCTCCTTTTGTCTGCAGCAAATGGCGGCCAGCCTTTCCTAAACCTCCCCTTGGGCCGGGGGCTGCAGGGCAGCAGAGTTTCTCCTGGGAGGTTTGCTCCAGAGGCGATGGAGGGACCCTTGGGGTCCTTTCAGCAGACAGTAGGTGGCACTCATAGGCAAAATAAACTTTTTCTCCCTTTCTCCTCCACTATTTTCCTTACCTATGTTCTGCATCTGTCACGCTGGTGGTCAGGTAAGGACGAAAGCAGAATTGTCTGCAAATGTCTGCAGTAGGAATTTGAGACTGGGGTGTTTATAATGACACTGTTTTTTCTGCCATCCTTCCATTCTGCTCAGGAAAGCCTTTCCGTGGAAGTTCAGAGAAAAATCGATTTTTAAAAAGTTACAATTAGGTTATTGCTTTGACATGCCTGTGCTTATTACTTGAGCATTTCATGCTCCCTACAGTTTATCTGGGATAATAACCATAAAGTAATATAGGTGAGTGTAGGGATGGGTGAGGCTCGGGGTTCACACGGACCTTTCCTGTGCATCTGGGGAAATTGCACAATCAAGGCACTGCTTGCTCTAAGTAACAGACTTGGAAAGAAGAGGAAAGAAGAAATACACTTTTGCAAAGCGATTGAGTGAAATCCTTTGCAGCCCTTCTCCACTTGCCTCTTATTTTGCTGCCTTCTCATGGATGCAGTTGACTTTCTGATTAGGACTTTTAGTATAAGACAGTTTATGAGAAATATCCCTTTTCAAACCTGTATCCAACTGCTTTCTTCCTCGAAACTAATAATGCAGTGTTTAGTTTATATTGAGGATGGGGTCTGGTTTAGGCTCACATCCAGAATCCCGTTCCTCCTGATGTCTTTGGTCCCTTCACTTAAACTCCTAAACATTCTTAGCTGAGCCTTGCTTGATTCATGTTTCTTCAACTTCATAAGCAGAGAGCACTTTCATTTGTCTACAGGGCAGTCAGGCTATGTGAGGAAAAAGCTGCATGCCTTACCTCTCTGTTGTACCCTATAGGAGTCTGGAGTATTAATAGTAGAAATCTGAACCTGGAGTATTAATAGTAGGAATCTATATAGTGTAGAATCAGGAGAAAAGAATGTGCACCTTGCTCAGCTCTCTGTTCTGCTCGTCTGGACTCATAAATTTCTTTTGCACTTTAGCAGCAGTGGTATCAGTGTTATCCCACCCTGCTGGCAGTGTTTATAAACCAATTAAATCAAGGTTTTTTGCTACTCAGTGCATTGGCTACTGTTGGTGGTGTTTTGCTGACAGACAAATATTGGAGAAGCCTTGAAGTTTCAACCACCTTATCGTGGATCTTCTGTCTTTGTCAGTTCAAAGCAAAACAGAAATCCTTCAGAATTCGATAAACTGTATATTGCAGATAAGTTTATGAATTTGAAGTTTAATTGCATAGAGCTTTAAAGTTGAAGAATGTCTATAAACAAGTTTTTATTTTTTCAGGTTTAAATGGAACATGCAATAATTCTAGTGTACCAACATCAACTTCAGAAATGCCAGATTATTTATTGTAAGTATATTTATCAGTTGCTTCATCACTTTGGGATCATGTTTCAAACTAAAAATCACCATGTACTGGGGATTTTTGTTGGACTTTATTGTTACTTGATAGAACTTAGTAAGGAGGGCTTAAAAAAAAAAAAAGGAGTAAATTCAACTTTACAGATAGTTCCTGAGACTAAACTTGTTATTAGATCCGTTCTTTACCTCCTCGTGGAGTTTATCTTCCTATAAACCGATTGTTAAAATACTTAAAGAAACATTGCATACCTTGAAGGGGTTTGAAAGGATTAAACGTCTCTGTGTTACAGTTGGAAACTTTGAGAGGAAATTATCTGCTTTAAAGTTATGGAAGACAGGGCAAGAAAGGATTTTGAGAGGTTAGCTAATTCTTCCCCTGTTCAGAGCCAAGATCATCTACATAAACCAGTGAAATATTCTTCATGGGGAGGTTATAACCCGTGGGTTAGGATGTGAGTTGTTTCACCTCTTGACTTTTTAATCAGATCCCCTTGAGGTTAATTAAACAATATACTTGTCTGCGGAAGCACAGAAATCCTCCTGCGTAAAGCCAAAAATCTGCATAAAACCAAACCTGTTATAAACAAAGCTCTGTGATAGCGAAGAAGTGTAGCTGTGGGTGATATTCCCTGTGCATGCCTCAGCCTGGATTTTTAATGCCATCAGCTCAAACCAGATCTATGCTGTGCTGTGATCACTCAGAGGGAAGAGATGGAGGAGGAGGAGGAGGCATCCACTCTTGGCTCTGCGGGAGCGGTCACTGGAGTTGACTAGAGGATATATAGGGTTCTTGTATGGTTACAAAACTGTGGTTTGCGGGGCTGTATGAACTATACAAACTGCTTCGAGTTGACATTTCTAGTACCATTCAGAAGAATGCGGATGGCTGGGGGTTTTTTTTCTTACAACAGATGTGCTGATCCCCCCTATAGAGGGATATTACAGCTCCTCGGTCCATCTCCAAAGAAATCCTGTAAGGTTTATGAACTCCTGTAGGGTCTGTTGTCTCACCTTTTGGCATCATCTGACTGTTTTGATAGTCAGCCCCTTAAATTATAAGAGCTGTCACTGCTGTTTTGATCATGGAGGCATATGTTTCATACCGGTGAGGACAACTTCCTTATCTCATAGTAGCGTATCCTGTGTAGATGCTTATTTATACCAACCCTTAGCAAAGAATCGGTTCTTGACAGCTAGAGCACACTTAGGTTAACGGAGTGGAAGTTTTCCCTTAATTTGATACCTAAGTTAGCTTATACATGTTCATGTACCGAGCTGGCACTGCTGCAGACAGTAAGGTGGCAAATTAGAGTCATCATCTACAAAGAGATGAGTTTAACCATCAGAGAGGACTGGCTGCTGGGCTTTCTGCAAAATATCACGTTTAACGGCTTTTTGTTGAGCTGAATAACTTTCAAAGGGCCTTAAAGGTGCATCTGTTAAACATTAGCCCTTGTGTTCAGTTCGCGTTGGGTATCTTCAGAAGGTAGTGGAGATCTTCTCAGTCTATTCAACATGGTTTCTTGTCATGCGCTTGCCACATAGTCGTACTGTGAGCATTTTGCAACGATAGCTGAATGCTTTTTGTGTTCCTTTAAAGACTCTTAACACTGGAAGCATCGTATTCCTGCTGTTCCAAGGTCTGGCACAGATGCAGAACTGCATGTTCTGTGGGACAGCAGGAGTTAGAAAAGCTGTAGCAGTGCTATTTGAATGTCCTCCTACACCCTCAGCTGCTCCCAGGCTTTGCTGTACCTGCATATTCCACCCTATCTGGCATAGATAGGAAATTTTGGGAGCAAACGCTGTCTTGTTTTACGCAGAGGTCAAGGCAATAATTCTGACAGTTACCTCTGTGCCACTGTAATGCAAATCACAAGAGACTCTATTTGTTTTCAAATGCAGTCACCTGGTAGACTTGTCATCCTGGTTTTGGCATTGCAGTATTCGCGCTGTCTGGAGAGAAGACTTACTAAACTGATTAACTAAATTATTCTCCCTCCAGAAAATACGCAGCCATTTCCTCTTCGGAGCAGCGTCAGAGTTACAAAAATGACTTCAATGCAGAATACAACGAGTACAGAGACTTGCACGCTCGGATAGAGAGGATAACTCGACGGTTTACGCAGTTAGATGCCAAGCTGAAGCAACTTTTGCAGGGCTCTGAAGAATATAAGGTAGAAACAGAAATACATCTTTCCAAAAGCTATTTCTGCAAGTGGCAGTGCTACAGCTCATTTTAGTCGCTCTGTATGCGGGGCTGTTTGGGATGGGTTGGTGTCTAAAACATACTGCCCAGAGCCCCGAACTGGTGGATGCAGAACGTGCACACAGCTGACAGCTTTGTAGACTGTTCTTAAAACAGCTCTGTGTTCTTTCGTTTTCAAGCTGGAGCACACATCATGGTACTTGTTGACAAGGAAAGGCCTCAGTGAGACAATTGGCGTCTTTAGCCAAAAGCTGCTGGAAGCTATTAGTGTATCCCAGCCAGAAAACTCATATTCGCACATATGGTAGTGTATCGGGACTGGAAGGGGAGTTAGTACGGGGTCATCTGTTTCTCTGGAATCTTTGATCTTAATAATGTAGCATTATTCGACTTGTCAGACTGATTTTAAAAGAGCTTTAACTATTCATTATCTTGAGAAAGTAAGTCTCATTGAGTATAATAAACAGATTTTTACAGAGCACCTATTGTACTAAGCACTGTTTCCTCCCTCAAACATCCTTCCCCTCTCTTTGAGAAATTCAGTGATTCCTCACTGAATTATTTTTATATCTCGGGGAGAAATTAGTCTGAGCTGTGGAGGAAATGTCAATTATCCTGCCAACCCAAGTGTCTGTTACAGGTAGTTCTCATGGCTGGGGAATGGGGCCCGATCCTTCCAGTGCTTCTGGTGTCAGCACCAGTATAGTCATGGAGTCAGTGAGGCTGGTTGTAGCCATCAGATCTCACGGGGGAAGTCGTGGAGGGAGTAGATTTTAGTCAGTATTTGGAGGAAATGTGTACATTGAGCCATCAGTAAATGCCTGCCTACTGCAGTAGGTTGCAGGACTGTTGGCTCTTTTGAAAATAATAAGCTATCTTTTCCTTTTTAGACCATCCATGATCAAATTTTACAGGAATATCGGAAAATTAAAAAGGTAAGTAAAAATAGCTGGCCACAAAAAAGGCTTTTGGGTGGTACCCTTAGTGACTGAAAGAGATGGTACTTGCCAAGTGAAAAACCCAATCTCTGAAGCTTTCTAGCAGATCTTTGTTCAGCTTGAGCTTGTTCAAAAAGTGATCCCTTCCTGGATCAGAAAGGGTTTGTGGGGAGTTGAGACTGCTCCTTGGATCCCGGGGAGCATTCAGCTGTGTTAGTGGCACGCTAGCACAAGCATGAAACGTGTTAAATTAGTGCCTTTATCCCGTCAAGTGAAAGAACAGTTTGTATTTCAGATGCACAGGCTGAGTGATAACAGGATCCTCCGGGTCTTGGGGTCTGCTTGTATACGGGGTACGATTTGAGCGCAGTCTCTACTATGAATCATTTGGGTACATAGTCCCCTGCGGGGCTCAGCATGGCTTTTGGGTGCGTGGGGCACGCAGGATGCTTTACATCTCTGTATGTATATGTAAAGCAACACTTGTTGACTGGAGGGGTTTATGGTTTAGCTGGATGAGGTACAAATGCCGAGGCAGGCTGGGGGGCATCCATACACTAGGGGTGGGGTTTGTTTTTTTTTAAATCTACAAATATGGCCCTGAGCTCTGCTGTCCCTGAGGGATTTAGGAGCTTTTTGAAGAGATTCCCTGTGTGTTGCAAGTTCATCTTTGTTTTAAAGCTCCCAGACTTGCAGAGTTCAGTGCTAACATGGGGCAAAGGGCAGGTGATGCTTGCTGGAAGCTAATGTGTGGTGGCCCAGCTGCTCCAAGTTAGGCTGAGCCTCGCTCAAGGTGCACTCGTTTCCCTGTGATGAGGCTCCTGGAGCTGGGTATTGATGAAAAGGGATTTTGTTCTTTGCCTTGTTTGAACAGAGCAGGTCCATTTTAAATGGGTATGTACTCCTCCAGCTAGAAAAGCTTCATTCCTTGGTCATATATTTATGCTCTGAGGTCCGATAGCCTCGTCTGGGTTCAGCATAGGTGTTGCTGAGTTCTGAAGAATTGCCTTCCATCACTGCATTTTCATTTTTCTTTACAGACTAACCCCAATTACAGCCAAGAGAAGAACCGCTGCGAATACCTCCACAACAAACTGGCTCATATTAAAAAACTGATAGCAGAGTATGACCAACAGCAGTTTTAGCTGGCACTAATCTGGACTGGGTAGGGCAAAAAAAGTCATCTGGACGTTACGTTCCCTTTTATACAACTAGATTCCTTTCAGAGACGAGCATTAATTCCTCATGGTTGAAGAACTTGGGGATTTCTTACGATGCCGAATCTGTCATGTCTGCGTCTGAACCGGGTCCCAAGCCCAGCACCCGGCACGGTCCTCTCGAGTTTTAGCCTCTCTGAATGTCGGAATGTAAAAAATGAAAAAATCTGCTTATTTGAAGCCAGCGTTTGACACTTAAGGGAAAACTTGCCTAAAGTGAACGAAGCTCCCAAAGGTTAAGAATCAGTAGTTTTCATGGATTAAAGTTTGGCATGAAGTGTAATTACCCCTGGCCCAGGTCCACTGGGTTACAAATTGTCCTTCGAATGGTGAGGAACTGGAATGCTGCTAGGTTACCTCCTTCTCTGGCACCTGCGACTGTTCATATGCAAGCTGTCTGCTCTACATGGCACCGCGTTAAATACACAAAGTACCCAGAGCTCTCGTTGTTTGTTCCTGCTTTTGTCATCTTCGGTGTGTGCTCTCTTGAGGTGGTTGTGTCAGTAGGAGGGGATCAGCCCGGGGATCTGCACTGAGTGCCTTGTGCAGTGCAGAAGTGGATCCTCCATGTAAAAAAAAAAAAAAAAAGAATTTTTTTTATCCGCTTGTGCGTTTGGAAGCAGCGGGCGTAAACGTTTTGCAGTGGCCTCTCCAGCATGCGCAGTCCAGTCTGCCTGCATTAACCTTCACGTACCAATGCTGGGAAGATTGAGACCTGTCTGTCTTTGACTTTTATAATTTTATACCAAGGCAGCCAATTTTATTAATTGCTAATGAGACTATGGTCTATTTTTGTATAAAAAAAAAAAAGCATCTTTTTCTAAAACTGTGCCTCCCTTTTCCTTTTAGGCCAAGTGTTTCAGAACCTTTCCTGTCTTATAACTGCAGTATTACTAAAGCTTATTGGATAGTTACCCAGAGAAGTTATTTTATTACCTGTACTGACCCATAAGAGAGGAGGGGGGGCGGGCGGGGGATGCGATGCTTTCTTCTTCTGTTTTTTGTGTCTTTCCAAAGAAGCAGCAGCAGAAAATGATTCTCAGAACAGGCGCCCGAGCGTGAGAGAAGTAAGGTAGCGTTTTCCCATGCGGGTCACTTCCACTGTTGTGCTTTATCTAGCCAGCTTCTCGGTGCAGTCTTTCTTCTTGAATTTTTTTTGTTTGTTTGTTTTTGTTTTGGACTTGAAGGGAACATTTTTAGAGTATGGCCAGGGTGTGAGAAACACGCCAAAAAGCACAAAGGTGTCCTTTAACTCTGCTATTTCTTTCTCTCCCCTCTCCCCTTTTAATCCTGCCAGCCTGTGTGATTTGACTTCTTCCCGCTTCCGTTTATCTCAAAGTAAAGGATTACTTTCCTGTGGCGTCTCCTTCCCTTGGAGGTTGCACTGAAGAGTCTTTCACCCTTTGAAGGAGCGGAATGGCAGAGTTAAGGAGGGAAACAGTTCTTACACAAGGAGTTTTTTATTTTTTTTCACCCCCCAAAAAAAGTGGGTCCATCTGCTGTATAAAAAAAAAAAAAAGAAAAAAAATACTAATAATTCCATTCTGGCTAGATTGGTTTTGCTGCGTCGTCTAGCCAGGGCCACCGCTTTGCTTTGTCACTTGCAATGTTCTGAGTTTCTCTCCCTGCCGCGTTGCGTCCAGCGCGCTCACCAGGACTTTGCCATCCCATTCTTCAAACGAAAGTCTGCGGCTGAAGGGACGCGGCTGAGCTGCGTGTTACTGGCCCGGTGACCCTCTGGCCGTGGTCCACAGACTGCCACTGGACAGCCACGTTCTTCTGCTGGTCTGCAAAACCAAACCTGTTCAGAAGCGGAGCGGTGAAGGAGAGGGGGGGGAAGAGATGTGATGTCCGAGGAGTGCGGTGGTCCATAGGGTGAGCACCCCGGAGAGCCTCGCTAGGGAAGTCCCAACGAGCATCTTGGGGCTTGGGCAACGCTTTGGTCCCATCTCTTCCTCTCCAAATAAAGACAACTGGAGGTTAGGGAGCCGTTTCTCTTGTGGGCATACCCATTTGTGTAACGTTGCTTGCCTCCCGTGCTTCAGCTCATCAGGGAAAGCTGGAAAATACATGAGAGTTAAAGGCAAGGAGCTTTTGTCCAGAAAACTTTGTTCTCCCGCTCAGTGGGGTCTTGCAGGAGTTTCTTAAGCATTAAGTGGTGGCTGGTGGCGATGTCTGAGCTCAAGCCTCGCTTAGGCTCCAATTCCAACAAACCTCCCATAGCTGTGGATTTCACCGGAGCCGCAGGGATCTGGGCGGGGGCATTAGGCTGCGTGGAGGAACCGGGATGCTGCGCTTTCTCGGACCCGCTGTGAGATTTGTCACTGCAAAACCCGGTCGGTGCCAGACCTGCGAGCGGCATCGCCAGCCGGCGGTTACACAAATTTCGGTGTTCTCGGTGGCAAGGCTGAATTTCCCAGTGCCCACCCGGCTGCGTGCCGAGCCGCGGGGCTTGGTGTGGGACTCCATCTCCGACTGCGGTGCGTGAGGAACCCGAAACTCGGATGGCAGAAGAGGCAGCAGCTACAAACCCAGGATGAGTAAATTCTTCCATGGAAACACTTCTTCTGATCCTTAATATTTTGAATGGGGTATTTTTTTTTTTTGTTGCTTTGGGGGGGGAGGGGGATAGAGATGGATCTCAATCTTTATACATCTGCTATAAGATATTTTTGCAAACAGAGTTGTATACAAAGATGTATTGTGTACATTTACATGTATATTCTGGAACTTCTAAAATTTGAATATAAAAACTGAAAATATTTAATGAATATCCAAACTGTGAGACCCAATTAGCATTCAACAACTTTCTGCTTCACTTTTCTTTTGGACTGTGTTAAAGAATTGTAGTCGAATCTGCCTTTTTTTTTTTCTTTAGAGATTATGAAGCTATAGGCAAATTTTGTGCTTTTTGGGTTAATAGAAACCAGTTCTAGGTGATTAAGTATGATCTTAACTTATTGATACTGTGTTTTTCTTTGTAATATTGTACTGTGGATAAAACTATATTGAGCCATGGAGTTGGAGTTTACAAAAGAGCTTTTCACTTTGCCAAAATGTTACAATTTAAAGGCAGCATAGTCTTCAGCTTTCCTAATCTTTTCTTAAGAGCTAGTGTCTTTTTTTGTACACTAAAAAGCTGAATGCTGATTTTGCAACATATAATAAATTCACTGTATTGGAAAACAAGCAAACAATAAGGTTGTATATTTCTTTTCAGTGCTTCCTACTGCAAGAAAACTCAAAAGGGAAAGGTGATAGATGGCTGGCGTGGAGTTTGAAAGCAGGAAACTTAAAGGAACAGAGTCAGTTGAGTGAGTTTAAGTATCAGAGCTGTAGGTAAGAAACACGAGAAGGGAAAGGTGCTCGGTGTGGGCCATCCATTTTCTAGCCGCTTGCTGCGTACGGGGAGAGCTCTCGCCCAGAAATGCTGCCACGGAGCAGCCTTGCTCTCTGGGGAAGCTTTTCTGGTGCTGCAGTGGGATCGGCATCTCCGTGCGGTGGCAGGAGCTGGGGGTCTTCCCACTCCAATGGCATTAGTGCCCAGGTTGTTTTGGGGGGAAAAGCTGTTTTCAAAGAGGCACCTATTGCTGGTGTCGGCAGGGAGGTTTAGAGGGGTCCTACGAGCACAGAGCACCGCAGCCTGGAGGGTGCACGGCCCCGGGCAGACGGGGCTCGGCAGGAGCAGCGGGAGGGCTCGGAGCTGGGCAGGAGGTGGTGTCGGCAAGTGAGGGCCTTGCTGCTTCCCTCGGGATTGAGGATGCTGGAGCTTCCTAGGTTATGGTGGCTCTTTCTGACAGCACGTAGCCTTGGTCTGGGGCTCCTGGGGTGGGTCCAGACCTCGTTCAGGTGCTGCCACTTGGCTGCTCTGCATCTGTGGAAGGGGCTGCTGCGTTTCCCTGCCGGTGGGCCGAGCTGGGTTTGACGTCGGAGCTTGCTTGCGTGGGGGGGGGGGTGAGTCATGTCCACGGGGAGCTGGAACAGGGATGTCGATGCTGCCAGAGCAGCGAGGTGGGGATGAGCCCGGTGTAGACGCTGCCGCTGGGCTGCCTGTCCACGCTGCTGGAGCTCCCACCTCCACCCGCGGGTCTGAATCATCCGGCTAAAGCTCAGGATACAAATAGCATCTCGGTTGTATCGAGACCTTGTCCCTTTTTTCTACTGTCACGGTGGCTGCTTGCTCTGGTCCTGGCTTCTGCAGCATCTCTGGGTCTGCTGCTCACCGTGGCTGGAGCAAGCAAAATAAAATAAGAGTATAAAAACACTCCAGTAACTGCTCAGTACCATAATATGCTCTGAATAGCTTCTCTTTTCCTTCAGTGGTTGCTGTGCTGCCTGCTTTGGGATCCCCTCTAACAGGGATGACAGTCACAGGTTCACTGGCCTCGAGACCAAAAGTGCTGGCTGTAGGTCTTGCTTGATCCACCCGTGTACATAAGGAGCCCGTGTTCATCCACAGCTCGCTCTGGATTCTACCTCCAAAAGAGCAAAATATGGAGAAAGAGAAAATAATCCAGCAATCAAGTAATGTCTTACAAATGCCTTGGCTTTTTTTTTTTTTTTAAAGGTGGGGAGGAACAGGGAGGGCTCTGCTCGGTCCTGTCTCGCCAGCCTTGACCTTGTAGTTGACACAACAGCACGAGGCAGTGCTCCCACGGCTGATGAGGTTTTGCTCGCACGGGGCACTCGGTTATGGAGCGAGAGCCGAGATGCATTGGGTGAGCTGACGCTCTCGCAAATCCCCAAATCATCAGGTTTTTAGTTTCAGATGTCACCCCTGAGACGAGCTAAACCCCCCGCGCCCCCCTTTTACCATCCTTAATTCCTCACTCATGGGAGCTTCACCCCTGGGCTGTTCACCTGAGGGCTCCTGTCCCCTGGGACCTGCGTGGGGACGTGCATGGGGACGCTCATACAGGAAGGGTCCCTTGTCCCTTCCCGTCCCAGCTGTCCTGGGGAATTCCTCTCAACCGCTGGCAGCTCCTGCTCTGGCTGGGGTCACGCACTGAGCTCATTAACTCGGAGCTGCCCCAGTGGAAATTTACTGGCTGTGTCTGCTGTGCCAGAGCCAGCCCCGTGCCTGCCGCTGCCTCCTTATCTGCACCCAGCTGCGAGCCCAACCGCCGGCCCTCCCTGGGGACCGCGGCGTGGGGATGAGGAGCAGCATCTATTTTGGGCTGCGTCCGTGTGTCCCTCCTGCGCACCGAAGCTGAGCTCGCTGCGCGGGTTCACGAGAAGCCCTGGGCTTTGATAATTCAGGTCACACCTGGCAAAAGTGTCACTTTGCACCATATCGGGCACAAGCTGCCCTGAAATTAGGGTCACGCACACGTGGGAGGGCAGAGATGACCCTGCAGCGTCCTGGCTGCCCCGGTCAGCTTTGAGGGATGCTTGAAACACGGCAAAACACCCTGGGTTTTTTCCTGTGCACCTTTTGCTGGGGGCTCGTTTACAGGAGGAAGCTCATTAGAATAATTTGTCCTTGACATGGTCTGATGGTGCTGGTCCCTCTTGCAGCGCAGCTGCTGCACCTCCATGGCCGAGCACGACCCCCCCCGGATAACCCGTTCCTCTGTCCCTTTCCATGCGTGGATCCGTCCTTGGGCACGCGGCACCCGGAGGGTGACGGCACAGGGATAGGGAGGAGAGGACAAGGAGCTGCGAGCAGCCGGCCGGCGCAGGCAAAGATAACGAAGGGTCAGAGCCTGGGGATTGTTTACACGAGGGGAAAAAACCCAAACGTGAACGGAGGAAAACGTGGCCAGGGAGCACCAGGGCTGTTTGTGTGTCTGTAACACATAAATCTGGGGCTGCTTGGGTTGGCCTTGACCTGCTGGGGGGGGGATGAGGGGGGGGTCCTGCCTGCATCCCCCCGCGACCGAGCCCTTCCCAGCCCACGGAGCATCTCCGCCAGCAGCACCGGCTCGTGCAGAATCAGGCCCTGAACCTGCTTATAATGAACCACCGAGGAGTTTGTCCCGCAACCGGGGCTCCCGGGGGGCTTCGTGGCCTGGACGCCCTTCCCTGGGGATGGCGGGCGGGGGGATCTGCTGGAACAGGGGGGGTGGGCACCATTGCTGGGGGAGCGGTCCGGTCGCTATGGCTCCGCGGCTCGCCTGGCCCCCCGCCAGCCCCCGGCAGCTGGGGAGCGAAGGCGCTGGGCGGCCGGCCCGGGCTCCCGGCCCATGAACGCGTTGGGCAAGCAGGAACAAGGGAGCCCCGCTCATGCGGTGCCGAGCGTGGGAGGAGTGGGAAGGGAGTGGGGGAAGGAACAATGGTGGGAGTTATGGGAGGGGGGCAAGGGGGAAAAAAAAAAAAAAAAGAAAAAAAAAAAAAAAGGAAAGCAGTGGAAAAATACCAGTTCTGGGCCCCTGGCAGCGCTGCCCGGACCCTCCCCGCCCCAGGATTATTGTACAAAGAAATGTTATTTTTGTTTCAATAATTTGCTGAGGCACTGGCATTCCAGCGCGGGGCTCGTTTTGTCCTCCAGCCCGGCACCAAGGGATCATTGTTCCTCCGTGGCCAAGGGGCCGGACGTGGCCCCCCGGCACCGCCGTGCCCGGCCGCCGCCGCCGCCGCCTCTCCCCGCGGCCGCCCCGCTCCCGGCCGCCGGCAGGTGCCCCCGGGGTCGGCCCCGGTGGGTCCCGTCCCTCCGTGCCAGGAGGATGGGCGGCGATGGCAGCGTCCCCCCACGGAGCCAGGGCCCCGGGCGGGCGGGTGGGTGGCGGCGGCGGGGAGCAGAGCTGTCCTCGCCACGTCTGCGGGGAGCGAGGGTGGGGAAGGGGCCGGGGCCCGCCCGGGCGTTGCTCCTGCTCCGGGGGCTCCTTTGAAGCGGGGCCTGCCCATTGAAAGGCGGCCGGGCCCCGGGGGCCGCGGAGCGGGGCGCCAGCCACGGCCCCTCGCTGCCCCGCTGTCCTTCCTCCGCGGCGGCCGGGAGCGGCCCCCGGCACCCCCCGCGCTGCCGCGGCCGACATGGGGGGTGCGGCCGCACACAGGGCCCGGCTGCCCCCCCCTCCCCCCCCGGCATCGCCGCCGGCGGCTACCGGGGCGGGGGGCGGCGGGGCGGGGGGTGCTGGAGGGGCGAGGGGCGGGGGGAGCTGTGCCAGGGGTGCCGGGGGCTCTGGGGTGCACATGGGGGGGCTGCAGGGGGCTGCTGCCACGGGCTGTGGGGTGTCCACGCCGGGGGCTGCGGGGTGCTGGTGCCAGGGGCTCTGGGGTGACCACACCGGGGGGCTGCAGGGTGCTGGGGTGCCGGTGCCCGGGGCTCTGGGGTGCCCATGCTGGAGGCTGTGGGGTGCTGGTGCCATGGCCTTTGGGGTGACCACACCAGCGGCTGCAGGGTGCTGGGGTGCCGGTGCCCGGGGCTCTGGGGTGCCCATGCTGGGAGCATTGGGGTGCTGGTGCCAGGGGCTCTGGGGTGACCACACCGGGGGGCTGCAGGGTGCTGGGGTGCTGGTGCCAGGGGCTCTGGGGTGCCCATGCTGGAGGCTGTGGGGTGCTGGTGCCATGGCCTTTGGGGTGACCACACCAGCGGCTGCAGGGTGCTGGGGTGCTGGTGCCAGGGGCTCTGGGGTGCCCATGTGAGGGGCTGCAGGGTGCTGGTGCCATGGGCTTTTGGGTGACCACGCCAGGGACTGCAGGGTGCTGGGGTGCCGGTGCCCGGGGCTCTGGGGTGCCCATGCTGGGGGCTGCAGGGTGCTGATGCTGGCGGCAGCAGGGTGCCCCGGGGCTCTGGGGTGCCCATGCTGGGAGCATTGGGGTGCTGGGGTGCCAGTGCCAGGGGCTCTGGGGTGCCCATGTGAGGGGCTGCAGGGTGCCACTGCCATGGCCTTTGGGGTGCCCGTGCTGGAGGCTGTGGGGTGTCAGGGTGCTGGTGCCATAGCCTTTTGGGTGACCACGCTGGGGGCTGCAGAGTGCTGGGGTGCTGGTGCCAGGGGCTCTGGGGTGCCCGTGCCAGGGGCTGCAGGGTGCTGATGCTGGTGGCAGCAGGGTGCCCGGGGCTCTGGGGTGCCCAGGGCTGTGGGGTGCCCATGCTGGGAGCAGTGGGGTGCTGGTGCCAGGGGCTCTGGGGTGCACGGGGGGGACTGCAGGGTGCCACTGCCATGGCCTTTTGGGTGCCCATGCTGGGGGCTGTGGGGTGCTGGTGCCGGGGCTCTGGGGTGCCCATGCCAGGGGCTGCAGGGTGCCACTGCCATGGGCTTTTGGGGGACCACACCGGGGCTGCAGGGTGCTGGGGTGCTGGTGCCAGGAGCTCTGGGGTGCCCATGCCAGGGGCTGCAGGGTGCCACTGCCATGGGCTTTTGGGGGACCACACCGGGGGCTGCAGGGTGCTGGGGTGCCGGTGCCAGGAGCTCTGGGGTGCCCATGCCGGGGGCTGCAGGGTGCTGATGCTGGCGGCAGCAGGGTGCCCGGGGCTCTGGGGTGCCCATGCTGGGAGCATTGGGGTGCTGGGGTGCCGGTGCCCGGGGCTCTGGGGTGCCCATGCCAGGGGCTGCAGGGTGCCCGGGGCTCTGGGGTGCCCATGCTGGGAGCAGTGGGGTGCTGGGGTGCCGGTGCCAGGGGTTCTGGGGTGCCCATGTGAGGGGCTGCAGGGTGCTGGGGCCATGGCCTTTGGGGTCCCCATGCCAGGGGCTGCGGGGTGCTGGGGCGCCGGTGCCGGGATGCCGGTGCCGGGGTGGGGCTGGCAGCACCGTGGGAGCGGCACCGTGGGACGGGGCCCGTGGGACGCTGCCCGTGGGAAGGCGCAGGGCCCCGGCAGCGCAGGAAGCCGCCGGCCCGGGGCAGTCAATAGCCGGAAGGCGGCGGCGGGACCCCCGGCCCCGTCCCGGGCCCCGGCCCCGGCGCCACTTCCCCTTCCCGGGTCACCGGCCGCTCCCCTCCGCCTTCGCCTTCGCCTCCCGCTTCCGCGGCCGCCGCCCCCCCCCCGCCCCCCCGGTAAGAGCCGCCGGCGGGGCCCGGGGCCGCCCCGCACCTGCCGCGGGGCCGGGCCCGGGGGGACCTGGGGGGGTCCCGGGGGGAGGGCCGGTGCCGGTGGCGGCGGGGCACGTGCGGGGGGGCGCGCGGGGGCCGGTTGGGGGCGGGGCCGGGGGGGGGCGGGTCCTGGGAGCCGATTAAGCGGCGGGAGCCGGGGCGGCCGCAGCCGCGATCGCATCATCCCCCGCGGGGCAGCACCGCCACCGGCACCGGCACCGGCTCCGGCTCCGGCTCCGCCGCCTCCAGCGCGCCCGGTGAGTGCCCGCGGGAGGGCGGGGGCGGCCCGGGAGGGGGTTTGGTCCTTGGGGAGCGGGGGCGGCCCCGGGCCCGTGTCCCCCCGTGCCCCCGGACACGCCGGGGCGGGCAGGGTCAGCCCTCGTTCCCCGTGTCCCTCGGCACCCCCGGGAGCGGGGACAGCCCCGGTCCCCACGTCCCCTGTGCTACCCCAGGGAGCAGGGACAGCCCTTGTCCCCGCGTCCCCTGCACCCTCTGCCACCCCGGGGAGCGGGGACAGCCCCTGTCCCCAACTCCCGTGCACTCCTGGGAGCGGGGACAGCCCTTGTCCCCACGTCCCCTGTGCCACCCCAGCGGGCAGGGACACCCCCTGTCCCCGTGTCCCCTGCACCCTCTGCCACCCCCGGTACAGGGACAGCTCGATCCCCACGTCCCCCGCATCCCGAGGGGTGGCGACAGCCCGGTCCCCGTGTCCCCTGGGAGCATCCCTAGTCCCCCATGCCCTCCTGTGCCTCCGGGGAGGGGACAGCAGGGACAGCCTCCTGCCTGCCCCGAGCAGGACGGGGACCCTGCACCCTCCCGGCTTGTTGGGGTCCCAGTGGGGTCCTGGGGCTGGGGGGGGTCCGGGGGGGGGGGGGGGCGGGAAGCGACCACCCCTCCGCTCCCTGCCTGTCCCGGGGCCAGCAGCCGGTGCCGGGGCGCGCGTGGAAAGGGGCCGCGGTGGCAGCCCCACCGCCACGCTGGGAGGCCGTGGGGCAGGGAGCCAACGGTCCCCACCGGCGGCACAGCCTGGCAGGGAGCGGTGCTGGAGCCGCGTCCCGGCAGGGCGGGGGGCCCGGGGGGGGGCCCGGCGTGCCAGGCCTGCGGGGCTGACACCCATTTCCTCCTATTCCAGCTCCGGGAACAATGGCAGAGACATTCCTTGTGGAGAGCCCCGATGTCACGTACAGCAAGGACTTCATCGAGGCCAAGTACACGTACAGCACCGTGCACGTCTGCAAGGAGAATGGTGTCACCAAGGTACGGGCAGGGCGGGCAGGGGGCTGCCAGCGGGGCTCGGCGGTGGCTCTCCTCATCCTCACGTGTCCCCTGTCTCTGTCCCGCAGGTGCGGCCGTGCTCAACCCGCTTCACCTTCCGGACGGGGCGGCAGGTCCCCCGCCTGGGGGTGATGCTGGTGGGCTGGGGGGGCAACAATGGCACGACGGTGACGGCAGCCGTGCTGGCCAACAAGCTGGGGCTGTCCTGGATGACCAAGACGGGGCGCAAGGTGGGTGTCCCCAGCGAGGTCCCAGGTCCTGCAGGTGTCCCGCAGGGATGGGGACACGGAGCTCAGCTGCTCCCGTCTGCACCTGGGTCTCGCAGCCCCGTCTCCTCCCTGCCCCTGCGGAGGTGGTCTGCAGCCCCCGGCCCCCGGTTTGGGGGTGCTGGGGACCCCCCGGTGCCGGTGGCTCATCCTTGCGTTCCCCATCCCAGAAAGCCAACTACTACGGCTCCCTGCTCCAAGCCTCCACCGTCTGCCTGGGCACCGGCCCTGCCGGCGACGTCTACGTGCCTTTCCGGGACCTGCTGCCCATGGTGCACCCCAATGACATCGTCTTCGACGGTAGGTGGGGCGCGGGGGGGACCCCGCGATGGGGTGGGGGACCCTGAGTGGTTGGTCACCCCCGGTCCCCCAGGCTGGGACATCTCCTCGCTGAACCTGGCGGAGGCCATGCGGCGGGCGGAGGTGCTGGACTGGCCACTGCAGGAGCAGCTCTGGCCCCACCTGGAGAAGATGAAGCCCCGACCCTCCATCTACATCCCCGAGTTCATCGCCGCTAACCAGGAGGAGCGGGCGGACAACGTCCTCCGTGGGTCCATGGCTGAGCAGGTCCTGGTGGGACGGTGGTGGGACGCAGGTGACGGAGGGGATGCCACCGTGCTGATGCGTCCCCCTCGGTGGCATCCCAGGTGGAGCAGATCCGCAGGGACATCCGGGACTTCAAGGACACCAGCGGGGTGGACAAAGTCATCGTCCTCTGGACGGCCAACACCGAGCGCTTCTGCGACGTCGTGCCGGGGCTCAACGACACTGCCGACAACCTGCTGCGGGCCATCGAGGTCAGGGGACAGGGGAGGGGACCGGGGAGGGGCGGGGGGTGACAACACCGCCCTGCGAGCGCTGAGCCGCCCCGTGTCCCCACAGCGAGGCCTGGAGGTGTCCCCGTCCACACTCTTCGCGGTGGCCAGCATCCTGGAGGGCTGTGCCTACATCAACGGCTCCCCCCAGAACACCTTCGTGCCGGGGGCAGTGGAGCTGGCTGCCCAGCGCCGCGTCTTCATCTGCGGCGATGACTTCAAGTCAGGTCAGACCAAGCTCAAGTCGGTGCTGGTGGACTTCTTGGTGGGCGCCGGACTCAAGGTACGTGGGGACGGGGCAGCCCGGGGGGGGACACCTGCCTGTGATGGGGGGTGACCTGCCTGCACCCCTTGCCCAGACCAAGTCCATCGTGAGCTACAACCACCTGGGGAACAACGACGGGAAGAACCTCTCAGCCCCGCAGCAGTTTCGCTCCAAGGAGATCTCCAAGAGCAACGTGGTGGACGACACGGTCCAGGCCAACCCCGTCCTCTACGGTCCCCAGGACAAACCCGACCACTGCGTGAGTTAGGGGCCGGGGGGGGGACACACACACGATGACGATGGGGGTGACGGGGAAGTGACGGGACGTCGCTTCGCAGGTGGTGATCAAGTACGTCCCCTACGTGGGGGACAGCAAGCGTGCGCTGGATGAGTACACGTCGGAGATCATGATGGGCGGCACCAACACCATCGTCATCCACAACACGTGCGAGGTGCGTGGGGTGGCTGGGGTGTCCCCGGGGGTGGCGTGTCCCCGAGGAGCGGCTCACCTCCCGCCCCTTGGTGCCCGCAGGACTCGCTGCTGGCCAGCCCCATCATCCTGGACCTGGTCATCCTCACGGAGCTGTGCCAGCGTGTCACCTTCTGCACCGAGGCCGACCCCGAGTTCCAGGGCTTCCACAGCGTCCTCTCCATCGTCGCCTTCCTCTGCAAGGCCCCGCTGGTGCCCGAGGGCACCCCTGTCGTCAACGCCCTCTTCCGCCAGCGCAGCTGCATCGAGAACATCCTGAGGTACCCCGGGGGTCCCTGTGCTCGTGGGTGCCAGCTCCCACCCACCCCGCTGCCCCTGGTGGCACCCAAGGCTTGCAGGAGGTGCTTGATACCCAGGGTGCCAACCTGGGTCCCAGTGCTCAATGCCTGTGGGTGCCAGTGCCTGTGGGTGCCCGGCACCCATGCATGGGGCGTCCAAATCCAGCAGGTCCTGGTGCCCAGCGCTGGTGGGTGGTGCTGGCGCTCACTGCCCGTGCAACCAGTGGGGTCCCTGTGCCCAGCACTGGTGGGTCCCAGCGCCCAATGCCGATGCGTCCTGGTGCGTGATGTGGTCCCAGTGCCCCGGGTGTTCAGTGCTGGTGGGTCCCGGTGATGCCCAGCACCAACAGGGTCCCAGTGCGGATGGGTCCCTGGTTCCCAGTGCCTGGGGTGCCCAATGCGATGGGTCCCAATGCCCGGGGTGTCCAACACCCACGGACCCTGGTACCTAATGCCCGGGGTCCCCAATGCCCAGGGGGTCCTACACCAGTGGGCCCCAGTGCCCAATGCCTGTGGGTCCCAGCACCAGTGGGTCCCAGTACCTGAGGCCCAGGGGTTGTGCAACACCAACACGTCCTGGTGCCCGACGCGATGGGTCCCGGTGCCCAGTGCTCACGGGTCCCAGCACCCGTGGGTCCCCGTGCCCAATGCCCGGGGTGCCCAGTGCCCACGTGTCTCAGCGCCTGATGCCTGTGGGTCCCAGCACCAGTGGGTCCCAGTGCCCAGGGGGTGCCTAATGCCAATGGGTCCCAGTGCCCAATGCCCAGGTTGCCCAACACCAACAGGTCCCAGCGCCCGAGCCCGACGGGTCGCGGTGGCCAACACGCAGTGTCCCCAACGCTGCTGGCTCCTGGCACGCGGGGTGCGCGGTGCCATCACGTCCCCCTTCCCCGGTACTGGGGTGCCCATCCTTGAGTCCCCCCCGTTTCTCCCCCTGCAGGGCCTGCCTGGGGCTGCCCCCCCAGAACCACATGCTGCTGGAGCACAAGATGCAGCGGCCAGCACCCAGCCCCAAGCGCGCTTGCCCGGGGGGGGCCACCTGCCCCCTCGCCCCCAAGAAGGCACCGGCGGCCGCCCAGCTCAACGGGCACCCCTGCCCCGGCACCCCCCGGCTGGGACCCCCCCGGACCCCCCTCCACGTCGACGGGGCTGACTAACGGCGGGCACCTTTTTGTATTTCGTATCGGCTTTTTTTGGGGGGGTGGGGGGGTCGATTTGGGGTCTGGGGGTGGGGGTGTGTCCATCGCCTGTCCCCCCCCCATACCCCCCCCCCAAGCGCTCGGTGCTGCCCGGCTCCAACGCCAACTCGAAACTGTGAAGCTTTGTACCCGCCAATAAACCCGGAGCACATCGTGTACCCCCCCGGCTCGCCTGGTTCCTGGGGCCCCCCTGGCCCCCCCCAGCCCCGGGCGAAGCGAGAGCCGAAGGCCGGCACCTTCTGAAAAAAAATCAAATTACATTTATTGATGCGGGGGGTGTTGGGGGTTGGGGTTTTTTGTTGTTTTGGGTTTTTTTGTATATTTTTTATTTTTTTGTTTTTTTGTTTTTTTTTTTCTTGGGGGGGTCCCCGTTTTGTTTTGATAAGCAACGGGGGCTCTAAAGGCTCTGGGGACTAGAAATGGGGGTCCCTACACAGAATGACTACGCCTATGGCAGGCACTACCCCTATGGGGGCTGGGGGCTGCCCCCCACCTCAGCGGGGGGCACAATGGGGCCCCCGGCACGGGGCTGTACAGGGAGGGGCCGGGGTGTGCGGCAGCAGTTTTTGGGGGGAGGTGGGGGGCAAGGGGGGGGTTTGAGGTCCTTTCTGTTATAAAAGAGGAAAAAAAAAAAATCAGAAAAAATACACACACAAAAAAAATTCCTTCATATTAAAGTTTTACAAGTGGTCCCTGGGGGGGGGCGAGGGGGGGCCCCGGTCTGGCGCTCGGGGGGGGCCGGGGATCACAGTGCTGGCTGAGCACGCAGACGGGGCTGGGGGCCGGGGACCCCCGGGGCCGGCTCGCTGCCGGGGGGCTGCTCTCTGCACTGGGGCCTGCCCTATAGAGCGCTTGGGGGGTGCTCCATGGAGGGGGTATGGCTTGGGCCCCCCCCCCCGCACAGCCTGGGGGGCCCCCGGGTTGGGGGGGGGGCTGCACCTGCATTGGGTGGGCTGTGCTGGCCGTACGGCCCCCCCCCAGGGCTTTGGCAGGGCTGGGGTTGGCTATGCGCCCCCCCGCGGTGGGATGGGGGGCTGCCCAGCGGGGGTGTACTGGGAGAACTGGGAGGGGGGGTCACACCCTCCCAGACAGTTGCGGGGTGGGGGGGGGCATTGCTCATTAGCATTGCAGCTAATTGCAATTAAGTGCATGTGCCCCAGCCGGGCAGCATGCCATGGGTGGGGGCACAGGGCCATGAACCCCCCCCCAAAATCCCCCTCCCCACGCTTAGGGGGAGGCTGCCACCACCCCAGGGGGACAAAACACCCCCACAACAGCCCCCCCACGCCCCCCCGGTGCCAGACCCCCACCCCAGCGCCTGCCCCCACCCCGGGGGGGGGGGGGGTCCCAAAGGGGGGGGTCCCAGCGCTGGGGTGGTCCCTGCCCTGGGCGAGGGTGGGTGGGCAGTAAATAAGTCGCCTGACTTATTTCTAATTATTATTAATTTTTTTCCACTTTTTTTTTTTTGTTTAGTTTTTGGGGGGGGGGGGGGCGGGGGGGGTGTTGGTAATTATTATTAATTATTTTTTCTCTGGTGTGTGTGGGCGTCTGGCTGTCGGCGGCCTCGGCGCTGGGCTCACACGCTCATTGTCATGCTGGGCGAGTACTAGAGAGAGCGGAGACACCAGGGGGTTAGCGGGGTGGGGGGCCGGGGGGCACACACCGCTGCCCCCCACACCGCCCACCTCACGCCTCCCGGCCGCTCGGCCAAGGCGAGCCCCCCGCTGCCGTTGGGGGGGTCCGCCACGGGGACCTCGTCGTTGTCCCCCCCCGTCCCCGGCTGCCGCGCCCCTCGGGCCCCCGCCCTCGCCGCCTGCCCCCCGGGGGTCCCCGGGGTCCCTGCCGGGTCCCTTACGCTGTCGCTTTGGAAGGGGTTTAAGAAATTGCTGCTCAGCTCGGCGTCGTCCCGGGGGTGCCGGGGGTTGCTCAGGGCCCCCAGGTTACTGGGGAGCTCTGGGGAGGGGGAGAAAAAATATTAGTGGGGGGAAATGGTGCAGGGTGCTGGAGCGTGGGGGTCCCAGTGAATGGGGGGCAATAAATGGGGTCCCAGTACATGGGGGGGAATTCCAGTCCATGGGGGGTCCCAGTGCATGGGGTCCCAGTGCATGCTGGGGGGATCCCAGTCCATGGGGGTCCCAGTGCATGGGGGTGCCCAATAAATGGGGTCCCAGTACATGGCGGGGGGAATCCCAGTGCATGGGGGGTCTCAGTGTATAGGGGGCCCAATAAATGGGGTCCCAGTACATGGTGGGGGTGTCCCTGTGCATGGGGTCCTGGTGCATGGAGAGGGGGGTCCCAATAAATGGGGTCCCAGTACGTGGAGTCCTGGTGCACGGGGTCCCAGCACTACAGGGTCTGCCCATGCACAGGGGTCCCAGTGCATGGGGGGTCCCAGTGCATGGGGGGGTCCCACCACACAGGGTTTCAGGGTCCCCACACTCACCTTTGGCAGCCCGTCCATGTCCCCGGAGCCTGCAAGGACGACAGCCGTGCATTGGTGACCCCCCCCCCCCTCCATGTCCCACCCCCAACCCCCCTCTACCCCCCCCATCCCTGCGGCCCCCCCAGCCGCGGCGGGGGCCTGCACGGAGCCCGGCTGCCCGCAGATGGAGCTCATGGACCGCAGGATGCGGCCACGGCCAGGCTGGGGACCACCGCCACGTCCCCGGGGTGCTGGGGTGTTGGGGGGGGGACACCCCCCCCCCGGCCAGGGTGGGGATGGGGGGGGGGGTACCCACCTAAAGATCCGTTCATGTGATGCGGCTCCATCGTGCTCATGGCACCCATGGGCCCCTCCGGTCCAGGCCCCATCGGGAACTGGAAGGGAAGGGAAGGGGGGGCAGTGAGCAATGCGGGACCCCCCGCCATCCCCGTCCCCCCCCATCCCCATCACTCACGTTCGGCCGGTTCCCCGTGGGCCCGATGGGGTTCATCATGGTGTACATGTTCTCACTGGAGTTGGTGGAGTCTGTGGGGGGGGGAGACACCGGGGGGTGGGTGAGCGTGGCACCCCAAATTCCACCCCCCCAAAATGTCCCCCCACCCCTGTGCCTCGTCCCGTCCCGCTCCCTGCAGACACTCACCCCCGGGGCTGGGCAGGATGGGGGTGCCAGGGGGGCCAACACCCCCGGGAGGGCCCTGGGGAGGGGGAGAGGAGGGAGGCGGGTTAGGGGGGCACAGTGGGTTTGGCTGCAGCCCAGCCCCCCCCCCCCCCCGCCCCCAAGTGCACCCCAATACTCACCACATAGTTCCCGGGGGACGAGGAGGAGTAGGCGATCTGGGGGTACGACAAGAAGGGGGGTGGTCAGCATTGGGGGGGGCATGGGGTCAGCATTGGGGGCACAGAGCCAGCACCCCCATGGCCCCAGCCCCCCACCAGGCATCCCCCCCCCGACTTACGGAGTTGGCGTTGGGGTTCGGCCAGGGCCCGCGGCCACCGGGGCCCCTGGAAGGCAACAGGGAAAGGTGAGGGGGGGTCCGGGTCCTGCTGGTCCCTGGGGCCCCCCCCCCCACCCCATGCAGCCACCCGGGCCCCCTGCCCCGCTCCGGGGCGGGGGGCGCGGGGGGGGCAGGTGCCTTACATGTTCATGGTGGGCATGCCAGGGCCGGCCAGCGAGCTGGGGGGGGGCCGCATCCCGCTGCCGTAGGTCTGCAGGGAGAGCAGGGGGTCAGCGGGGTCCGGGATGCTGCGTCCCTGTCCCCAAGCCCCTCCCTGTCTCCCTGTCCCCATCCCATCATTGTCTCCCTGTCATCTCCCTGTCCTCGTCCCCAACCCCCTCCTCATCCCCAGCCCTGTCCCCGTCCCTGTCCCCAACCCCATCGCCATCCCCGTATCGCTGTCCCCGTCCCCAACCCCATCCCCATCCCTGTATCGCTGTCCCCGTCCCCATCGCCATCCCTGTCGCCGTCCCTGTCCCCAACCCCATCCCTATCCCCGTATCGCTGTCCCCGTCCCCATCGCCATCCCTGTATCGCTGTCCCCAACCCCATCCCCATCCCCGTATCGCTGTCCCCAACCCCATCCCCGTATCGCTGTCCCTGTCCCCATCGCCATCCCCGTATCGCTGTCCCCAACCCCATCCCCGTATCGCTGTCCCCAACCCCAACCCCATCCCCGTATCGCTGTCCCCGTCCCCATCGCCATCCCCATCCCTCTGTCCCTGTCCCCATCCACGTCCCCAACCCCTTCCATGTCCCCATCCCCGTATCCCTGACCCCAAACCGATCCCCATCCCTATCCCTGTATTCCTGTCCCCGTCCCCGTCCCCATCCCAGTCCCCGTCCTCCCGTGTCCCCCTCACCTGGGGGGCCATGCCGGCCATGCCTCGCGGGGGGTTCATGCGCTGCATCGGGCCCCCCATGCCGGGATGCCCTGTACAAAGTGGGGGGGGGGGAGCAGGCGTGAGACCCTGCAGCACCCCCCCACCGACCGGGGGAGGGGCGAGGGGGACAAAAGGACATGGGGACAGTGGGGACAGGGACCCCCCCTCAACTCACCCTGCGACCGTGCGGCCGGATCCATGGCGTTGGGCAGCAGCGGCTGGGAGCCGGGGACACCCCCGGGAGGCTGCGAAGTGGGGGGGGGGGGAAACAGTGGGTCAGGGTGCTGCAGGACCCCCCACCCAGAGGAGTCTGCACCCACTGTGGCGTGGGGGGGGTCCCCCATCCGCGACCACCTCACCTGGTTCGGCATCCGGAGCGGGGGCCGGGGGCCACCGGGGTAGCGGGGGACATGAAGGGCTGCAAGAGAAGGGAGCGGGGTGGGGGCGAGCCGGGGCCGGGGGGCTGCGGCATCACCCTGGGGGCCGGGGGTGGGGGTGGGGGGCCGGGGCACTCCTGCGGGCGCTGGGGGGTGGCCGGGGCTGCCGGGCTGTGCCCAGCCTTACCTGGCTGTGCGGCCCCAGCATGGGGGCCCCGGGGTTGTGGGGCGGAGGTTGGGCGTGGGGCGATGGCTGAGAGCCCGCAGGTCCCTTCAAGAGAAATAAAACACGGTTACGGGCGGGGGGGCCTGGGGAGGGGGGCAGCGGCCCCCGGGGGGGGGCACCCCGGTGTGGGGGGGGTGTGTGTGGGGGGGGGCACAGGGCTGGCCCCAGCCCAGGGCGGTGTGGGGAAGGGGCAGCACTGGGGGTGGGGAGGGGTCGGGCTGTGCCGCGGCGTGGAAGGGGGGGCCCCGGCTCGTGTAACACCCCCCCCCAGAGCTACACGCACACGCGGGGCTGAGGCGTGCGCACACGCTAAGGTCATGCAGCCGCCTGCAGACAGCGTGGGGAGCACAAGCGGGTTCCCCAGCACGGTGTGCACGGGCCCTGGCATGCACGTGGGCTCACACACGCAGTCACACACGCAGTCACACACGCACTCACACACGTGTGCTCACACACACGTGTGCTCACACACATGTGTGCTCACACACGCAGTCACACACGAGTGCTCACACACGCGTGCTCACACGCACTCACACACGCACGCTCACACGTGTGCTCATGCGCACTCACACACGCACTCACACACGCACTCACACACGCACTCACACACGTGTGCTCACACACACACTCACACACACGCTCACACACGCACTCACACACGTGTGCTCATGCGCACTCACACACGCACTCACGCACGTATGCACGTGTGCTCACACACGCACTCACACACACACTCACGCACGTGTGCTCACACACGCAGTCACACACGTGTGCTCACACATGCACGCTCACACGCACTCACACACGTGTGCTCACACACGTGTGCTCACACATGCATGCTCACACGCACTCACACACGTGTGCTCATGCGCACTCACACACGCACTCACGCACGTATGCACGTGTGCTCACACACGCACTCACACACGCACTCACGCATGTGTGCTCACACACGCACTCACGCACGCACTCACGCACGTGTGCTCACACACGCAGTCACACACGCAGTCACACACGTGTGCTCACACACGCAGTCACACACATGTGCTCACACATGCATGCTCACACGCACTCACACACGCACTCACACACGCACGCTCACACGCACGCTCACACGTGTGCTCATGCGCACTCACACATGCACTCACACACACTCACACATGTGTGCTCATGCGCACTCACACATGCACTCACACGCACTCACGCACTCACACGCACGCTCACACACACTCACGCACTCACACACGTGTGCTCACACACGCACTCACGCACACACGCACTCACACACACACGTGTGCTCACACACGCACTCACACACGAGCCCTCTGTGCACACACCTGCGTCATGCACACACACACACACGCGCTCAGATGCACACGCGGAGCTCTGCAAGGACACGCGGGCGTGCTCACGCCCCACGCTGCGAGCACAAACACGCGGCGCTCGCGCACTTGCACGCTCACACGCGCGTGCACACGCTCACACCTGCACGCTCACGCACAAGCAAGCTCACGCGCGTGCACGCCCGCTCTCTCACGTACACGCCACCTCACATGCACGCTCACGCGCGTGCGCTCACACGTGCAGCGGGGCGACACCCCACCCGTGGGAGCTGCCCCCCCGCAGGCAGCGCAGCCCCGGGGGGGGGGGGGGGGGGCACAGCCCCCCCGGCAGGGTGCAGGCAGGCTGGTACCTGAAAGAAGGCGGGGGGCATGGGCCCCCCCGGCATGCCCTCGCCGGGGGGCAGGTTCCCCATCACCGGGCTGGGAGCCGCCGCCGCGCTCTGCGGGGAAAGGAGAGCTCAGCACTTGGGGGGGGGTCCCCCCGGCACCCCCCCCCCCCCCCCGGTGCCACCCTGGCACCCCACGGGAGAGCGGGCAGGGCCGCATCCAGCCTCCATCCCCGGGACCTCTGTGCCGCGGCGCTGGGGGGGCTGACCCTCACGGCGTGGGGTCACCAGCGTGTCCCATGTGCCGCCAGCCCCAGGGCCACCCTGTCCCCACATCCTCACGTCCCCAACCAGCCACGGAGCAGCCGAGCCAACACGGTAAGGCCAAGCGAGCCGGCCGAGCTCGCCCTGCGCGAGCAAGAGAGCAGCGCGGGGAGAACCCGGCGTGTTCCCCTCGCAGCCAAACTGGGGGGGGCCAGGGGGTGCGGGCAGGGGGCCCTGGCCCCACTCGCCTGCCGGCCCCGTCCGAGGGGAGCTGTTAAGGGAAGGAATGTGCCGGCTTTCCGGCTCGGCCCCTCCGCCACAACTGGTTTCAATTTGTAGGGGAGGAGGAGAACGGGGAGGGGGGGAACCTCGCGCTGCCCCCTCCACCCGGGGGGCCCCGCGCCGCCCCACGGCCCCCCCAGCCCGCTGCCGGCCCCGCGGGGAGAGGGAGGCCCCGGCTGCATTTGGAGGAGGACATCACCCACCGATGGGTGACGGGGTTGGGGCACCCGTGGGTGCTGCCGGTGCGGAAATGGGGATGGGGACGCCGGTTGGGGAGGGCGAGACCCCGGGGAGCTCCTGCGGTGGGCACACGGGTCACGCCACGTACACGGGTCACGCCTGGGAGACGGGTGACGCCAGGCACACGGGTGACGGTGGGTGCCCAGAGGCACCTGGTTGGGGGTCCCCGCCCCACGGCGTGGCCACGGGGGCTGGAGGGAGGGGGGGGGGGGGTGTCCCAGGGCCCCCAGCCTCATTTAGCAGCTGCAGGATCGGGCCCCAGGCGCTCCCCAGCCCCAGGGATCATTTGCAAGACAATGGGAGTCTGTGCAGGCAGCAAAACCAACGGGGGGGGGCAGGGACTGGGGGGGCCAGGGGCTGCAGGCACAGCCCCCCCATCCCCAAACTGCCCCCAGCGCCCTGCACCCCCCAAGCATTCCTCCTCGCTAACCCCTTGGCCCCCATTGTGGTAGGGGACGGCGGCCCCCCCCGGCCGGGCCCTGGGGTCGTGGTGAGGCGTGGGGAGCCCCTGCGGGGTGGGGACACCTTGGGGATGTTTGGGGTGATGGGGTGGCACTGGGCTTGTGTGCCCAGCATGGTGGCCATCAGGGAGCCCACCACGGGCCCACCATGGTCCCACCACGGAGCTCATCAGGGAGCCGTCACAGAGCCCACCATGGTCCCACCACGGAGCCATCGCAGAGCCCACCATGGAGCCCACCACGGTCCCACCATGGAGCTCATCAGGGAGCCATCACAGAGCCCACCATGGAGCCATCGCAGAGCCCATCATGGAGCCCACCATGGTCCCACCATGGAGCCATCGCAGAGCCCACCATGGAGCCCACCATGGTGCCATCGCAGAGCCCACCATGGAGCCCACCATGGTCCCACCATGGAGCCATCGCAGAGCCCACCATGGAGCCCACCATGGTCCCACCATGGAGCCATCGCAGAGCCCACCATGGAGCCCACCACGGTCCCACCATGGAGCTCATCAGGGAGCCATCACAGAGCCCACCATGGAGCCATCGCAGAGCCCATCATGGAGCCCACCATGGTCCCACCATGGAGCCATCGCAGAGCCCACCATGGAGCCCACCATGGCCCCACCACGGAGCCATCGCAGAGCCCATCACGGTGCTCATCATGGAGCCATCGTGGAGCCCACCATAGTGCTCATCATGGAGCCACCACGGTGCCCACCCACCCCAGCGTAGCACAGGGGACCACCAGTGGGTCCATCCCCATCGCCCCGGGAGGTGCGGGGAGGGGTGAAGGGTGAGATGGCGGCAGCATCACCCCACGGCCGTGGGGCCGATATAGCACCCGCAGAGCTGCCCCAGGGACGGCAGGGCAGCCTTTGCCTGGGGGGGCACAAGCCCTGTCCCCCCCCCCCGCTGGGGACAGAGCCAAGGTAGAGCGGGGTGCGGGCCCTGTCCCCTCTTGGGGACCCCGCCACTCCCCTGCCCCATAGCGCAGGGACAGCACGTGACCCCCCAGCCCAAAGCGGGGCCACCGCTGCCCCCCCCGCCGGCTCCAGCCCCGCAAGGGGGACGATGCTGTGACCCCCCACCATGGCGGGGACTGAATTGGGCCCCTCTGGCCCCCCGCCCCCATCATTCAGTGATGCAAAGCAGAGTTGCCATGGCAACAGGTTGGGGAGTTTCGGCTCCTCCTGCAAGCTCAAGGTCAGGAGGGAGAAAATTAGGGGGGGGGAAGATGGGGGGGGGGCAGGCTGGGGGCTCCCCGCACCGCTGCACCCCGGGGGGAGACCCCAAACCCTGCTGCAGGCCCGGCTGCTGCCACCGCTCCTCCGCACGCAGGTCGGACCCCGCCGGACCCCCCTGGTGATGGGGGTCACCGTCCCCACAGCGCTCATGGGGGGGGTCCCCGATGCGCCCCGGGGTGTCCGGCCAAGCAGCACCCATGGGAGGGCGAGGGGCACCCGCTCCGTGGCGGGGAGTCCCAGTTCACCCCGTGGGTACCGGTTTGGCCGCGGCGGTCGGCGGGCACCGGGATGGGGACTCGGCCGTGCCGGGCATCCCGCGGGGTGCAGCACGGGGGCTGCGGGGGGTCCCCTGCAGTGGTCCCCAGCGCCCCGGCTCTGCCTGCCAGGCAGCACTGCCATGGCAACGCGGCCTGACCTGCGCCGCGTCCCTGGCGTCACCGCACCGGCAGCCTCATTAATTCCAGCATGGAAATCAGCTCTGCGCCACGCCGGGGGCCGGGGGCGGTGAGGGGGGGGCTCTGCTGCAGCCCTGGCCCCGGCAGCCCCCGCGGCGCTGGCGCAGGCACGCGCGTGCCCACGCGCACCCACGGGGACCCGCCGTCCCCGCAGCGGCGATGGGCGTCCCGGAGGGCAGCGCGGTCACCCCCCCACCCCTACCCCAAGCTGGGTGCTGCTGTGGGGTGCCGAGCACCCAGGGAGGGAGGGGGGAGAAGGGGGAGCGGCTCCAGCCTGCTCGGGCGGGATGGGGAGAGGGTCGGGGGCAACGCGTGGCCCACGGCCTCCTGCATCCCACAGCAGCCTGAACGCCAGGGCACCGCGTACCCCACAGCATCCCGCATCTCTCAGCGCCGTGGGCCCCGCAGCATCCTGCGTCCCCCGGCACCGCACACCCCAGAGCATCCCCCATTGCACCGCACCGTGGATCCCACAGCATCCCGCGCGGCGCGGCACCGCCTGTCCCACAGCATCCCGCAGCATCCCGCATCCTGTGGCACCCTGCACGCCACAGCACCGTGGATCCCGCAGCATCCCGCATCCCACAGCGCCGTGGATCCCACAGCATCCCACATCCTGCGGCACCGTGGATCCCACAGCATCCCACATCCCACAGTGCCATGGATCCTGCAGCATCCCGCATCCCACAGCGCCGTGGATCCCGCAGCATCCCACATCCTGCGGCACCCTGGATCCCCCAGCATCCCGCACCCTGCAGCACTGTGGATCCCACAGCATCCCACATCCCTTGGCACCATGGATCCCACAGCATCCCGCATCCCTTGGCACCCTGGATCCCCCAGCATCCCGCACCCTGCGGCACCGTGGATCCCCCAGCATCCCGCATCCCTCGGCACCCTGGATCCCACAGCACCCCGCACCCTGCGGCCTTCTGCACCCTGTGGCACCCTGCACGCCACAGCACCGTGGATCCCGCAGCATCCTGCATCCCACACCCTGGGACCACACACCATCCCCCATCCCAGGGCACGGTGCCCCCCGCAGCCCCCCCGGCGGGTCCCCACCACCCCAGGACCCGGTTCCCTTCCTGCCACCCCCTGTGTCCCCCCCCCCCGCCTGCCTGCGGCCCTGCCTGCGGCCCCGGCAGGAGCGGGCAGCCGGGCTGTTGACTCTGTGCCAATGATTAACTCGACGAAGGCTGGCGCCGATAAGGAGCGGAGCTGCCGGTGGCGAGGGGGTCCCACCGGTGGCGGGGGGGTCCCACCGAGCCCCAGGACTGCAGTGGCCCCCAGGGCACTGGGCGATGCGGGGGGAGGAGGGGGGCAGACGGACCCCAACCCTGCTGGGGTGTCCCCCGGCTGGGAAGCGAGAGCCCGCTACTTTGCCCACGCCATGGGATGGGGCCGGATCCGGGGGTCCCTGTCCCCCGTGGGGTTGGCGGCGGGGGATGGGCACGCTGGGGTCCCTGGGGGGGGGGGGGCTGAGCCAGGCCCCCAGGGATTACTCCCCCCCCCGCGTCGCCCTGCAAAATAGGTCACCCACGCCGGCGAGGCCGGGGCTGGCAGAGCCGGCATTAACCCCCGGACCGCCGGCGTCCTCGGCACGGGGGTCTCACCGGTGGCGGGGGGGGGCAGCGTGGGGGGAGGGAGCGGGGCATGGAGCCCCCCCAGCAGCGCGGTACTCACGTAGTCGTGGAAGGCTTTGGCCTCGCTGGAGTGCTCACAGGTTTCCCGGCGGTCGGGAGCGGCACAGTACAGGTCCCAGAAGACACTGGAGGGGGGGGACAGCGGGTCAGGACCCCCCTGAGATGCGTCCCCGTCCCCGCACACCGCCCTCGCCCGCCGGGCCCCGCGGCAGGTCCTCCACTGCCAGCTGAGCCCGGCCACACTCGTGTCACCGATGGCCGGCGGGGCTGGGGGGGCCAGTGCCGGTGCCGTGCGTGCGTGTCCCCCCCCCGGCATGGCGGGGGCCTCCCAGCTCCGGCGCTGCCGCCTGTTTTCCCTGGAAACGGTCGCTACGGCCGGAGCCCAAATTCCTGGGACTTTACATCAGGCTGCAGCATCCCAGGGCGGGATGGGGGGGTCCCGCTGCCCGTGCCCCCCGCCCCGGCTTCCGGGGTGGGCATGGGACAGCGGAGGGGCCGGTGGTATGCGTGTCCCCCCCCACCCCAGCGCTGTTTCTGGGTGCCCCCCCCCAGATTTGGGGAGTGTGGCCGGGTGCCGGCAGCAGGAGGGTTAAGGGCCTGGAAGGCACCGTGCCCCCCCCCCTCCGGCGCTGTCTCCCCCCCCCCCCATAAATCACCAACTAATCGTTTATTGGAAATGGCTAAATGCGGCGGTGCCGACACCGCGGCGCCCGGCATGGCCGCATCCTGCGCCCGCTGAGCCCCCCTCGCCGGCACGGCCACGCCAGGGCGAGACCCCCAGCATGACCCCCCCCATCCGGCATCACCATCACCCCCCGGGGTGCTCTGCTGGGGCCCCCCCGGGTGCGGGGGGTCCGGCCCCGGGCTGGGACCCCCCCCCCCCCCGCCCCACGCTTGGTGCCAAATTGGATCCATCTGGAGGGGCCGGGCGGGGGGGGGCCGGGGCGTAGCCGGGATGTGAGGGGAGGGGCGGGGGGCCCCCGAAATCGCTGATGGGAAAAGCAGAGCGGCAGGTTTATGGGGTACGAGGTGATGTGGCGGCAGCGCGGGGAGGGGGGGGCAGCCCCCCGCCCAGCCCCACAGCCGTGGGGAGAGGGGGGGTCCAGCACCGCTCCCGGCTCCCCCCCCGCCGACCCCCACTCACCACCACCAGGAGTGCAGGAAGCCGGGGGGCTCGCCCAGCGTGATGTTCTTCTCCCATCGGATCTGCGGAGAGGGACACCAGGGGCCGTCAGGCACGGCCTTACCAGGCCTGACGCCCCGGGGATGGGCTCAGGGAGCCGCGGGGGCTGCAGGGCCCCAAGCCCATGGGATGGGGGGGGCCAGGAGGTGCTGCCCCCCCCCCCTTACCTCCGACAGGAAGGTCTGGGCCGATTTCTGGGCCCCCACGTGCAGCAGGTACTCATAGACGTACAGCGCCAGCCTGCGGGGACGGGGATGGGGACAGGGGGTCAGGGCTGGGCATGGCCCCCCCCCACCCCAGGGACCCCCCCGGCCCTGGGGTGCCCCGCTGCGGGGACAGCATCTCCGCAGCCGTCACCGCCGGAGCGGCACGGTGACATCCCCATCCGACAGATCCCAAAAGGGGGGACCCCCGAGTGACACCGGGGGACGGTCAGGATGGAGCCCCCGTTAAATAAGTTCAGAATTGACCGGGGGGATTCGATGTCACCTCCCCGCAAGGGACCCCCACGGGCATCACGGTGACACCGAGTCCCACCGGTGACACCAGGCGCCTCTCCACGGCAACCGGCCCAATCACCTGGGTGGCCACCCCGGTTCCGCTCGGTGGGATGAGACGGGTGACACGTCCCACGCGGGACGCGGCCGAGGGGCGAGTGCCACCGCGGGGGTCCCCTGGCCGGGGACCTTCCGGGGGATGCCGGGGACCCGGCCCCGGTGCTCCGCCACCCCCCGGCAGCGGGGAACGGGACCCGCGGGGACCCCACGGGGGCGGCCGGGCTCCAGGGGCCGCCGCGGGGTGCAGTTCCCCGGCTCCGGCAGGTGCCCCGGGGACGGATGAAGCCCTCGCCGGGGACAGCCGCGGCCCACGAGCACCGGGACACGGCGGGGACGGGCACAGCCGGGGATGCCGGGTCACGCTGCCGGTGCCCCGGGGGACGGCAATGCCCGGGGCGGGGGGGGGGCGGGGGGGGCATCCCGGCTCCCGGTGACCCGGGGGACGGCAATGCCCGGGGAGGGACATCCCGGCTCCCGGCGGCCCCGGGGAACGGCAATGCCCGCGGCGCATCACGGTTCCCGGTGGCCCCGGGGCACATCGCGGCTCCCGGTGTCCCGGTGTCCGGCTGAGCCCCGACGGCTCCCGCTGCCCCGCGGCGGCTGCCGGTGCTCCCCGGCGGGGCGGGGCCGCGGGGGTCCGCCCGCCCCCCGCCCCCCCCCCCCCCCTCCCCGCTCCGTCCCCGCTCCCCCGGCGGCCGCCCCGGCAAACTTCCGCGCCCCCGGCCCGCGCCCGCCCCCGCCGCACTCACTTCTCGCGGGCCTGGCCGTCCGAGGGCACGCCGGAGCCCTTGCCCTTGGCGTACATGCTGGGGCGGCGGCGCGGCACCGGCTGTCAGCGGCCCCGGTCCCGGCCCCGGTCCCCCGCCGCCATCCCGGCCCCGGCCCCGGCCCCGGCGGCTCCGGCCGCGCGCCCGCGGGGGAGCTTGAAACCGCCGCGCCGGGCCGGGGGTCCCCGCGCCGCCGCCTCCCCCCGCGCGGCTGTTCCAGCAACGCCGCCCCCCCCCCCCGCCCGCGCTCGCCGCTCTTAAAAGGGCGATGGCAGCGCGGCGGAGGTGGTGGGGACCGGGAGGGGCGGGCACGGAGGTGGTGGAGACGGGGGGACGCGGACGCGAGAGGGTGGGCGTGGAGGGGCGGTGACGCGAGGGGATGGACACGGACACAGAGGGAGGCGGACATGAGAGGGTGGGCACGGAGGAGAGGGGGTGGACGTGGGGGGACAGAGGGGTTGGGGGGTGGGCCCCGGGGGGATGTGGACGCGAGGGGGTGGGCGCGGAGGGATGCGGGCATGAAGAGGGACACGGACACGAAGGGAGGGACGCGGACACGAAGGGGTGGACACGGACGTGGTGGACACAGAGGGACGTGGACGCGAGGGGGTGGGCGTGGAGGGACACGGGCATGAAGAGGGACACGGACACGAAGGGGTGGACATGGCCATGGTGGACACAGAGGGACGTGGACGTGAGAGGGTGGACACAGCCGCGAGGGGGCGGACGTGGAGAGACATGGACACGAGGGGGTGGGCACAGGGACATGGATGTGAGAGGGTGGAAATGGAGGGACACGGACACCAGGGGGCGGACACGGACACGGTGGACACAGAGGGGCATGGATGTGAGAGGGCGGAGGGACGCGGAGGGACGTGCAGGCGAGGGGGTGGACATGGATGGACACTGACACGAGGGGACGGACACAGGGGACAGAGAGGGACGCGGAGGCGAGGGGGGACACGGACATGGGGGGGGGGACTCGGACACGGGGGGGTGGACACAGGACACAGACATGGGTGGCAGACACAGGAGCAGGGGGGGACACAGACACGGGGGGGGGCATGGACGTGGGGCCAGACCCCGGGGGATGCGGACATGGGGAACACCCGAGATGGGGACACGGACACACACCCACGCACACGCTGCACGGAGCCCCCCTGCCCCAGCCCTGGGGTCCCCTCGCAAGCACAGGAGGACCCCGAGCAGAGCCCCCACGGGTGCCGAGACCCCAGGGAGGGCCCGATCCTGCCCGCACGCCCTTCCTGGGCTGCCGCATTAATTGCACCAACACATCATTAAGACCCTGACGCTCCCCCCGCCCCGCCCCCCCCCGCCAACCCGCTTCACCGGGCGCTGCGATCGTGCACGCGTGTGCGCGGCAGCGCACGCGTGTCCGTGCTGCCGGTGGACGTGCGTGTGCGCGCGTGTGCCTGCGAGGGTATGTGGGGTGCGTGTGGGAGCACCCAGCACATGTGCACCTGCATGCACATGCAAGCGTGCAGCAGCGCATGCGTGTGCGTGTCCATGTGTGCCCACGGCGTCGTCCCATTTGAGTCGTCCGCTTGGGTCCTCCCGGGACACTGGGACCACAGGGCCGGGGTCCCCCAGCCGGTGCCAACACGCGAGGCCGTGGGGATGCTCAGCACCCGGCCGGGCCCCCCCAAACCTGAGAGACTCCCCGGGCTCCCCCCAGACCCCTTGGGCAGGGAGCAGCACCACTGCAGCGCCCGGGGTCAGAGCCCTGCAGCACCCCAGGAAAGGGCCGGGGGGTCCAGCGGCAGCCGGGGGGTGCTGAGGCGGGGGGTGCTGCCCCCCTGCCGCCCCCCCGGGGCCAGCTATGCCCTGGCAGGGTGACACGGGATGGCGGGACCCGCCTGTTCCTCTTCCCGTTCCCCTGCCTGAGCCAGGCAGAGAGGCGGCCAGAGCGCAGGCGAGTCGGGGTGCCGGGGCCAGGGGGAGGCGGAAAACCACCCACCGGGCCCCCCAGGTGCTGCCCTGCCCGGGGAGAGAGGGAGCAGGGTGGGGGCCAGACTGGGCTGCACTGGTTTGCACTGGGAGGGGGAAACGGGCACGCTCAGAGGGAATGGGGGTCCGCTCAGGCAGGGCTTGCTGACCCCCCGTTTCCCACCCAGGCGCCCAGAGGGGTGGAGGAGCCATGGGGCACCCTGCGGCCCCCCTAATGCTGCTGCTGCTGCTGCTGCACCCCGCAGCCCCCTCGTCCCCCTGCTTCACCGTGCTGCCGGACGCCTCCGCCGAGCTGGATTTGTCCAACAAAAGCCATCAATGCGCCGAGCTGGACTGGGGCCTCTTCCAGCAGCAGAGCCGGCTGCGGCTGAGACGTAACGGCATCGAAGCTCTGAGCCCCTCATCCCGCGTCAGGCCAGGGCTGGAGGAGCTGGACCTGTCGTACAACCGGCTGCGGGAGCTGCCGGCCGCCTTCCTGAGCCAAGCGCAGGGGCTGCGGCATCTCCACCTGCAGCACAACCAGCTGCGGGAGCTGCCCGACGGTTTCTTCGCCAACGCCACGGCTCTGCAGACCCTGCGGCTGGAGGGCAACCCCCTGCCCGCCGTGCCCCCCACCGCCTTCCAGGCCAGCCTGCGCCTCCTGGCCGTGCCGTGCCGCTGCGATGTGGTGGGCAGCATCCTGGCATCCTGCGCCCGCTCCCGGCCCAACTGCACCGTGCTCCAGTGCCACTGCCTCAGGTCCCACCACGACGTCTTAAACGCCACCAATTTCCATGCCCAGGAATGCCAGGGCAGCGTGAGGCTGGTGGCCGGCTTGGCCGGAGCTGCCAGCGGGGTGGCCGTGCTGCTGGCGGTCGCTGCCGTGGTTTGCTACCGGCGGAGGAAAGCGGCCACCGCCGCTGCTGGCACGGGGTGGGGTAAGCGGGAGCCCACCGCAGCCCACGGGCAGCCCCGCTACATCAGCCGGGCCGCGGAGATGAGCACCACCAATGCCACCGCCGCGCCGGACTATGAAAACATCTTCGTGAACCCCTGCACCGCCCCGGCTGCCGCGCGGGGCTGGACGCCAGGATGGCAGGAGGAGCGGTACAGGTGAGGCTCCGGCGTGGGGACCGGCTGCTGGGGGCACGTCCCATCCCCTCCCCTGCTGCGCTGTACCGTGCCGTGTCGTGCCGTGCCGTGCCGTGCCATCCCATCCCACCCTGCGCCGTGCCGTGCCGTGCCACCCCGTCCCATGCTGTGCCATCCACGCTGTGCCACGCTGCCTGGTGCCATGCTGTCCAGTCCCACGCCACGCCACGCCATGCCGTGCCACCCCATCCCACGCCACCCCACGCAGTGCCACCCCGTGCTGTCTCATCCCACCATCCCCAAGGCCCAGGCGTTTGCCGGGGCTGAGCCCTTTCCCCCCACCCGCACCCCCGGAGCTGCCCCGTGGCGTTCGCTCCGCCGTCAGGGACCCGGCACCCCCGTCCCGCCCCATCTCCTGGGAGCGGTGCGGCGGGTGCCACCCCTCTGTGTCCCCCCCAAGTCCCCAGGTCCCGGTGGATGACGACTATTTCCTGGAGAGCGAGGCCGTCTCCGGGGACCAGCCCATCTACGCCAACACGCAGCACCCCGGCGAGGACAACGTCTACATCACCCCAAACCACTGAGGGGCCGGGGGGGTCGGGGGGGGGCTGTGGGGGTGAAGCTCTGGCTCCCATCGACGCTTCTCCCCAGCGCTCTCCCTGGTGGCCCCCCAGCCCAGAGGGGACAGGGATGGGCGCTACCCATGGATGTGGGCTCCGTGGGTCTCCCCGTGGCTGGGACGGGGACACGCGTGGTTCCCACGCACGCGTCCTGCCAGAGACGCCTTTCTCGGGGGGGGTGGGGGGGTATTTTTAATTCCCCCTCCCCCTGGCCCCCTCCTTCGCCCCAGTTCCCACCGCAGGGCGAGGGCTGAGGGCTGGCACCTCCTCCCAGGGCCGGTGGCCACCGACCATGGGGAAGCCGCGGCGCGGCATCCGCCGGCAGCCGGCACGCCAGCCAGAGCCTTCCCGGCCGGGGACACGTGTGGGGCCCCCCCGGGGCCATCTGGCAGAGCCGGGGGCCACAGGGCGACCGCGGCACACAGTTCCTCTTCCCCTTTCAGCTGCCGGGGGAGAGTGTCAGGGTGCATGTGCGTTTGGGGACGTGCCCGCGGCTGGGGACATCCGGGCACCGGGACCAACCCCGCTGTCACCTGCACCCCTGCCTTTTCCTGCTAAATCTGCCGGTTTGGGGAACAGAGCAAAAGCCTCATTTTTTTTTTTAATGCTCCTGGCAAGATCCTTGAGCCCATCGCTGCCAGGTTGTGCACCCCGAGGGGACTGGGGACATGGGGACCCCATGGCTTGGTGGGTGCCCCCCTCAGCTCTGCGTGGGTCCCCTGGGCTCCGGGCCCTTGTGGTGCTCCACCATGCCCTATTAAATGGTTTAATTATCTTAAATTACCTGTGTAGCTCATGGTCTGCTGGGAGCCCCAGGCAGGATGTGGGGTGGACGTGGGGTGTACCGACACCCGATAAGGTACACCCCGACACCCGATAAGGTACACCCCGACACCTGATAAGGGGTGTCGGTAGCACAGGCACAGCTGTAAACATTAACCCAAAGGAGCTGCCTGAGGCTGGAGGTCTCTGGGGAAAGTCCCTGGAGACCCCGGAGCCCCTGTCCCCAGAGCGGGGGTCCCAAGGGACCAAGACCCTCAAGGACAGGTCCCCAGAGCTGATGTCCCCAGAGCGGGGGTCCCAAGGGACCAGGACCCTCAAGGACAGGTCCCCAGAGCTGATGTCCCCAGAGCGGGGGTCCCAAGGGACCAAGACCCTCAAGGACAGGTCCCCAGAGCTGACGTCCCCAGAGCGGGGGTCCCAAGGGACCAAGACCCTCAAGGACAGGTCCCCAGAGCTGACGTCCCCAGAGCGGGGGTCCCAAGGGACCAAGACCCTCAAGGACAGGTCCCCAGAGCTGACGTCCCCAGAGCGGGGGTCCCAAGGGACCAAGACCCTCAAGGACAGGTCCCCAGAGCTGATGTCCCCAGAGCGGGGGTCCCAAGGGACCAAGACCCTCAAGGACAGGTCCCCAGAGCTGACGTCCCCAGAGCGGGGGTCCCAAGGGACCAAGACCCTCAAGGACAGGTCCCCAGAGCTGACGTCCCCAGAGCGGGGGTCCCAAGGGACCAAGACCCTCAAGGACAGGTCCCCAGAGCTGACGTCCCCAGAGCGGGGGTCCCAAGGGACCAGGACCCTCAAGGACAGGTCCCCAGAGCTGACGTCCCCAGAGCGGGGTCCCAAGGGACCAAGACCCTCAAGGACAGGTCCCCAGAGCTGACGTCCCCAGAGCGGGGTCCCAAGGGACCAAGACCCTCAAGGACAGGTCCCCAGAGCTGACGTCCCCAGAGCGGGGGTCCCAAGGGACCAAGACCCTCAAGGACAGGTCCCCAGAGCCCATGTCACTTTGGCCCAGGTCCCCAGAGTGTAGGTCGCTGAAGCCCACGTCCCTCAAGTCCATGTCTGCAGAGTGGAGGTCCCCATAGCTTGTGTCCCTCAAGCCCTTGTCCCCAAAGACTCCATCCCCAAACTGGAGGTCCCCACATCCCACATCCCTCAAGCCCCGGTCCCCAAAGCCCATGTCCCCAGAGTGGAAGTCCCCATATCCCATGTCGCTCAAACCCTGGTCCCTACCAGAAGCTGTCCCCAGAGTGGAGGTCCCCATATCCCACGTCCCTCAAGCCCAGGTCCCCACCGGGAGCTGCCAAGGGGCCGGGCAGCCCAGGACACCCCTGGGACATGCTGGAAGAGGGGACAGAGCAGAGAGGAGCTGTGACCAAGCAGAGCCACCCCATCCAGCTGTGGCAGATCCCTTGGGGACACGGTGTGCGCCACTGACCTCTGCGGTGGCACAGCCCAGAGGAGCCGGGGTTTCCCCCACCCCTTGGTGTCCGCAGGGTCCCACGGCCAGAGAAATACCAATTTTCCATACCTGGAAATTGGGCAGCATCCATGTCCCGGCTGGACGTCCCGCCCAGGGGGTCAAGGCTGCGCCCAGCACCCATCTCAAGGACACAAACAACTCAAAGGTCTCTGGGAGCATCGCCCAGGCATTACTCACCCGCCACGGCGGCCACTGGCAGGGTGGGGATGGGGCTGGCCCGGCCCCGGAAACCCGTGAGGATTTACCGGCAAATCCTTATGGAGTCAGCTGCCGGCCGGTCACCTGTGATGGGGGTCCGGGGGTCCGAGCTGCAGGACCCCTGCTTGAAGGCGACCTACGGTGGGGCTTCGGTCCCTGTTCACCCCGTGCCATCGGAGACCCCCACCTAATTGTGCAGGAGGAGCAGCCAGCATCCCTGTTTCCATCACTTTATTCATTTATGTTATTACATTACTTCTGTTTTATAGAAATATATAAAATACAAATACACCAAAAAAAAACCCCTTTCCCAAAAAGGTATTTTGCTATAAAATACAATAAGTTAGCAATAAATAAGAGGGTTGTATAAATAAGTCTCTAAGCAGAGAAGAGATGATGCTCAGACGTGGAGTGGGCTGCGGCCACCCGGGGACAGACCCACCCCGGCCCGTTTGGGCTCTCTCGGGTGGGAAGGATCCACCTACCAAATAAAATATGGTTTTAAATAAGGGAAGAGAGGGGGGAATAAGTTATTGTGGCCTGTGGAGGGGGGTTCACAACCGGAGACCCCAGGGTTGAGCCAAACGGCGGAGCAGGGGCCGGCGTGGAGGCATTTCGTGCCACGGGGTCTGGTTTTTGGGATGCCGGAGCTGCCGGGAGGCGGGCAGGCTCTGCCCCATGCAGGCGGTGATGGTCCCGGTCCGAGCCGGAGGCGATGCCGTCAGGCACAGTGGCACCTGGTGACCAGCATGTCCTTGAAGAGGGTGGAGACGAGCCGGCCCTCACCGTCGTAGTGCATCAGCACCATGGGGTCGTAGCCAGCGGGGACGCAGCAGGGCGGCGGGGTGGCTTTGGAGAGGGAGTGCATGCGGGCTTTGATCTGGGCGTGCATGCTGGCCGGCTTGTAGTTGTGGGGACAGGAACCTTCGCAGAACCTCATGTAGTAGCTGTTGGGGGCGATGACCCAGTCCGACCAGCCGATGTCCTGGAAGGAAACCTTGAGCGACTTGAGGCAACATTTCCCATCGCTCTTCCCGCACTCCTCCTCCAGCCCCCGGGCTCTCCTGGCCCCCCGTCCTGTGGTCTCACGGGTTTCCACCTCCAGCACCAGGGTCTCATCCCCCGAGGTGGCCAACAAGGTTGAGATGTCAGCTGTGAAGGCCAGCTCCAGGCGCAGCGTGTCCTCGGGACCGGCAGCCCAGGGCTGGATGGCCGCCGTGAGGTCCAGGCTTGGGGTGTTGCGGTCCAGCTCTTCGCTACGGAGAAGCTGGGGGGTCCCATAAGCCCCCCCCAGCATGTAGATGCTGACACGGGGGAGCACCGAGGCGTCGAGCGGGGACATGCCGGGGGGTCCCAGCGACTGCTTGAAGAGCTTCAGCTCTGCCTGCACCACCTGGAGCTGCCGGTGGAAAGCCTCGGTGCGGGAGAGGATGAGATGGTAGCGGTAGGGGCCATGGGGGTCCTGGTCTCTCCAGGGGTCCTCGTCTTCCTGGAGGTCCTGGTGTCCCCAGGGGACGTCCGGCCGGCGCAGCACTGCGGGGAAAGGGAGGAGAGCTGATGTAAGAGCCGGCAATCCATCCCGCCAGCCGAGGCTCGCAACCAGCTCCTGTCGGGCAGCCAAACCGATGCCTCTGGGGAATCACCCAAAGGCCAAGGGATGCCGAGGTCAGGGAGACTGGACCCCATCCTCAACCCTGGATCAGCCGGGACCCACTGTCCACGGGGAGCCCCAGCCTGAGGGTCTCACCCAGGGGTAGCAGCTGGTGCCGGAGCAGATGGCCCAGGTCCTGGCGGGGTGACCCCCCCCACCCCGCACCCCGGCTGTCCCCCCCCAGCCCAAGCAACAGGAGCTGAATCACCCCAGGTCCAGATAAAACCCCAAACGCACGGAGCAGCCAGCTGGGGCTCGAGGGATGGCACCTCCCCTCCGCTCACCCCCAACCCTGCGCCGAGCACCCGCAGCCGCCACCACGCTGGTCAAAGCTTTCATCCCAAATTTACTAGTTTTGGCATTTCTAAGCAAAACAGCTCCAAACAGTGGCTCCTCCCCGCTGCGCGGGCAAGGGAAGCAGCTGGGACGAGGATGACCGTGGCCACTGTGATTCATGCCCGGTCATGTCCCGGCACATGCCGAGGCAGCCGGGCTGACGTGCCTGAGCGGGGACACGTTGGGGGACACACGTGTTGGTGCCCGGGGGGGACACGAGGGTTACGGGATGCGCGTGAAGCCACAGCCACTCACGCGTGGTGGTCAGGCGATGCAGGTGCCTGGTCCCAGGCACGGCTCCCTCCTCCTCCTCCTCCTCCTCCCGGCTCCGGTTCCCCGTCAGCTCAGCCACTCTTTGCTGGTACAGCCGCTGCGCTCTCCGGATGCTCTCCTGGTCCAGCTGGTGCCGGATGATGGGGGGAGCGGGCATCCCCAACCGCTCCAGGATCCCCTTTTTGATGGCTTCCAGCTGGAGCTTGTCCTCGTCCCACGCGCGGGGCCTCGGCTCCACGCCGGCGAGAAGCGCCAGGAGCTGGAGGCAGGTGAGGGCAGCCCCCACGTCCCGCAGCCCCTTCGGCATCGCGCAGGCAGCCGGCCGTCCCGGGGGGGATTTCTTTGCAAAAACTCTTGCGCAAAGGCTGGATGTGCGGCTCCCAGCGATGCTGCCAGGGGAATGAATGAAGTGGACCAGACCTGACTTTATAGGAGCCGAACTTTGCCCGCCCTCCGTCCCCCCCTCCCCGTCCCAGGCTGCCAGCGGGTGACGCCGCAGTAAACACCCAGCAGGAATCTCTCCTCTCCGCCTGGGATTTTGTAGGGGAGCTCTGATGGTGCTGGAGTTGGGCGATTTGGAAGCTGGTTTGCAGCTGTGGAGATGAAAAATATGTAATACTTTTTCTCAGACACAAACATTTCCCTTCCACGTCCTGTTTTCTCCGCGGATCGCCATGCCAGCTCATGGCCGGGGAGATCCCCCTCGCCTCCCCTGCCCCGTCGGCAAGGGGCAAGTGGCCACAGGCAACATCCGATGGCCTCGGAGGTGGCAGAATGGGTGGCAGGGGGTGATGGAGAGAGGATGATGTGCAGGCAGGCGAGCGCTGCGGGCAGCATCATGGCATGGCTTGTCCATCCCCGCATCCTGAGCTGCCTTCTCCGCCCTTCGCCTTGCGCCGGTCCCCGTTGGTACACGGGTCCCCGTTGGTACACGGGTCCTCGTTACTGCCTGGGGCTGAGCCAGGCACGCAGCCCATTCCCTAAAACCCCTCCAAAGCAGAAGCGGAGCAGGGAAGTGGTGGCAGGGCAGCCCGGTTCATGCCGGCACGTGCACGGAGGAGGGAGCGGATCAGCGTTGGACCTTGTCCTACCAAACCGCCTGACGACACTGCAGACCAGCTTGCAGCAGCGGCTCCTTCATGCAGCCAGTGGCAGGTGTGGCCGGGGGACAGCTCTGCCCCGCGTCCCGTCCCTCCTGAAGCAATGGCAGCCGGGGTTACGTCATCCCCGGGCAGCCCGAAGATGGTCAGGATGGAGCCTGGAGCGCACCGGGGTGGCACAGATCCAGCGGGGCCACGTGCGGCGGGAAGCACCGTGCCAGACCAGGGCCGTCCACGCGCCGGGGAAGAGAAAACCTGCAGTGGGAACAAGCCACAGAGGCTGGCACAGGACCACCCGGCTCTCGCCTTCTCTAAGAGATGTTTTGACTAAAAAATGTGAACAGAGGGATGAGAAACCGCTGGTCGGATGAGGCAACAGGCAGGTCCCCCCCCCCGGCGCCAGCCGGAGCAGGGGAGGCCATTCCCAAATGTCCTGAAGTCGAGCCAAGCGCCTGGTCTTGAACTGCGCTCCTGCCACGGGATGGACGTGCTTACAGTAATCCCGTGATTTATGGCTATTTATCCTCTGCTCCTCCTCGGGAGCCAGCTCCAGCATTACTCCTGCCTTTCCCACCCAGTTTCTCGAGGGGTTGCCTGAGGCGAAACTGAGACCAAACGTTTCACCCTAAAACACGTGAAAGGAGAAGTTTGTCAGCAGGAGCAGCATCAGGTGGAGGGGAGTGCCCCGGCTCCAGCTCCTCTGCCCTGCTCTGGATCCTTCCTTGCAGAGGGATGGATGAAGAGGGGGCAGGAGGAGCCCACCCAGAGACCTCACAGCATTGCACGCTGCCTCTCTCTGCCCGGAGCCTCCAGCTTGGAAGGAAACCCCATGCGTTGTTCAGAGGGAGACCTCAGGGCCAGGTTTATCTCGAGTGCTTCGTCCCATGCGGAGCTGGGCACCGTCCCGCCGCTGCCGTGGGTGGGACGTCACCCGTCCCTCCGGCAGCCGGGCAGCGAATGCACTCGGATGAGCCCCTCGTGGAAGATCTTCCCGCAAGGAGCTGGTCCGGGCGCTGGCTCCTCAGCTGGTGCTGTTGTTCCAGCTGGAGCTGTGGGATCCTTCAGGAGTTCCTGAGCACCAAGCCCCTCCGTGATCCCCTTTCCCGGGGATTTCGTCAGCTGGGGTGATTGTAACCCTTCAGCCCCCCCCCAATTCAAGGAAGAAGGGAGAGGGAGCATCACTCCAGGAGGACCACAAACCTCCAGGTAACACCCCAGGGCAGAACTGCCATGCCACCCTCCTCCACCCCGAGCGTCTCTGGGTCCCCGGCAGGCACCAGCCCGGCCGCCAGCACCCTCCACCATCTGCAAGGTGCCAAACGCGCTTGTCCAAAGCCGAATGGGAGCCGCACGGCACGTCCGGGCACAGGAAGAGGCCCTGACCCACCAACAATCACATTGCTCAGCCCTTGAGCAAGACCCAGCAAACCCCTAAATCCTGAAGTTCTGCTTTTGCAATGAATTTTCTAGCCGTAGGCGCGTTGCGTGGTACGAGCCCCATCCACGAGTGACGCACAGTGGCTCACACTTGGAGAGCATCAAAGTTTGCTGAAGCCGGATGTTTTCCTCCTAAAGGCGCCAGCCATGGAAGTTGGAGATTTACAGTCCAGCAACAGCCATAAAACTTGTGTTTTAAGAGCAGCGATTGTGAATGCCGAGCGACCTGTTATGAAATGTCCCAGCGTGTCCTCACCAGCCTGCAAGATGCATTCGCGCAGCCTCAGCCCCGTGCGTAAACAGCATCCCACGTTTCCTCCGGTCCTTGCTGGGCCGTTAGCACATCACCTTTTGCATCAGAAGGTCAGATTTATGCAACGCTCCTCTGCATGTAGCGAGCAGGAGAGAAACCGGGAATTTTGGTCATTAAAGCATCGCATGGAGGGCCAGCAGCTGGAAAGGCTGCTAGAAAGTCTTGTGAAAGCTCAGAGCATGCACTGCTGAGCCTGGAAAGACGTAAATAATCTTTTCGCCTTCTCTTCTCCTCCAGACATGAGGTGGTCGGCAGGGAGCACGGTGGCGGATACAGCAGATGCTTGCTGCCATCCTGGGCGTCCCCCAGAGCCACCCATGGCTCCCAGCTGCGCCAGCACTGGGGAAAGAAGCCGTGTTGCAAATGCTCAGATTAAACAGCAAAAGAAACGAGAAGGGGAACATGGACATTAGTTATTTCCCCATGAAATGCAAGCGGGCCGCAGCCTTGAACTTGAACCAACTCGAGCAGGGCTCAGAGCGGGACTGGAGAAGCTGCCGGTGCCGTGCAGGACTGCGGGACGAGCCCCCAGACCAGCCACGTGCAACCAGGGCTTCGTTGCTCCTCGAATGCAATCGTCTCCCCAGCTCGACGCGGCCGTGGCCGGGGGCCGGCCCCACTCTGCTCCCCCTGCAGCTCCCCCCAGCCCAGGTGATGGGAAGCTGACGGGGGCGAGCGGCAGGCGAGGGGGGTCCTGAGGGCTTCGATTCCCTGAAAAGTGCGAAACTTCCCCACAGTCGCTCGCCTGTGTGTGCACTTGCAGAAACCCCGGTTATTTTTGTAGTGTTCTTTACCGCAAGCGGCAAGAGGGGAAGTGCTGCGCCCCAGATTTTGGGTCTATCGGTTCCTTGCAGCTGTTGAACAAGTGGCTCCCGAAAAGGTGCCGAGAGCCTCCGACGAAAGCCAGAGCCCCCCGGGAATGGGCGCGCATCAGCCCCAGGACCGACAGAGCGAGGTTACAGCATCCCCCCATCCGGAGCGTCCCTCTGCAAGGCAAAGGGTGTTGGACTGTGGCTGCTCCCCATGACCTACGGGACCTCACATGCTCCCCGAAACCACTCGGGTTGAGCAAGTCACATGCTGGAGGGGGGATATTTCCTGCAAACTACTGCAAGCGAGGTAGATAATACTTTCCCACAGCATATTTTTCAGCCAAGGGCTAAGAAGGGAAGAGCACGGCTTCCCGTATCTGTTCCCACCACGTGAAGTTTCAAGCAGCCCTTAGGGCTTGGTCTCTGGGGAAGTTGGTGGCTGGAGGCAGCTTCAGCACTTCCAGGAGTAATTTAGGGTGAGAAAACCCTCAGTAGAGGGGAGGAACTCAGCTGACTTCCGAGGTGGTCCATCGGTCACATCGTGGACAAGGTTTGTTCCATCCCGTCTCATTCCAGGTCTGGAAACGGGCACAGAGGGATGGGAGAGGAAGGCTCTCGCTCCGCTGCCAGCGTGGGATGTTTGGAAAGCCACATCCCGCTTTTCCCAGCTGTTGTCACGATGAATAGGCAGAGTGGAAGCTATTTTGACCTTTAGACATTTCTAAATAAAAGACAAACAGAATGGGTCAGGTGAGCAAAAAGCAGCTTTTGCCCCATCACGGCAGGAATCACATTTTTCTTCCTTTGCTGCAAGTTTACAGCATCTGCCAAAAATGAAACTTCTGCTCCGCTTGGACAAAGACGTTTCTGCCTTGACTGCACCCGTGGTCAACAGTTAACTTGAATTCCCAGCAGAGCAGGAAATTACTCCTATCCAAGCGCCAAAAATGGAAATCTTGCTTGAGAAATCCTCACTCGCCGCCCCAAACACCTTCCTTACAGTGATGCTTTTGGCACGAGGAAACTCGCTGCTTGCAACGAGCATCTTTCCTGGAATGGACTCCCCGGACAGACGGATTTACAGGTAGGGTCCGTCCTCTGGCTAGGGTGCTTTACAGCTTGCAATGGTATTTCCCCTCCGGCAGACATAAATATGGTATAATGCCTCGACAGAATCATCTGCACGAGCAGCAGGCAACGAGCTCAGCCTGGGCAGGACCAAAGCGACGGTTATTGAGAAGCAGCTTTAAAAAGAAGCTTTTCCATGGTGTGAGCCTCTTTCTGATCAAAGAGGGATGCGTCTCGCCCCTCCGACGTGCTGAAACAGCCCTTCGCCTCCATTTTTAGTGTAGATCCAGCAGATACCCGCTGGCCAAGGCTTTCGGGAGCATCGTGCTCCCTCGGGACAGCAGCGCTGGGCCCAGAAGCCAAGCACAAGGCAGCGGCAGAGCAAAAGCTGCAGCTCTAACCGGGGACTTGCCTTAGTGCAGGCTCCAAGCCGCATTCTGGAGGGACCCAGGTGAGCTCTAAATCCTTCCTCCAAAAAGCTTTCCAATCCAGAGCGGAGGGGGAGAAACAGATGAAGGAAATCAAATCCAACCTAGGCACATCCCAGAGCAGCATCTCTTTTACCAGGGAAAGGCTCAGGAGATGCTACAAGGGAAGGACAACACAGAAAGCTCCTTAAAACCATAGGATTTTAAGAGTCTGGGTTTTTTTTTAAGTGCAAGGCACAATTTTGGGTGAGGCACAAGAATGAAAGCTGCTGAAAAATTAGGCAAGGTTGCTGTTAGTCTAACCTCCAACAGAAATAAATTTATTTGTGAACCTGGGCATGGACCAGGCTTCATGTGCCTGTCAGGAGGGAATTAGTCACCGGAGTGTGACTCAGGGAAGGGCTGTGTACACAGGGCACGCTGCTCCCGCACCAGAGCATCCACCGCAGCTGGAAGCAGCTGGAGAGGAGCAGCAAAAAGAGACTTTCCCCCAGGCCTGAGCCATGATGCTGGTCGGGAACCGGCCAAGTAAACCCCAGCCCGTAGCAGAGGTAGGTGTTAATATCCGTTTATATCTCCTGGAAGGCTGGAGCCAGACGATGAGGTACCTCCAAGCAGCAGGGAAAGAAAAGCATGGTTGAAACGCCACAAGCGAGGAGCCCCAGCATGGAGAAATACTCGGCCAGAGCATCGGGAAGTGCATACCGGGAATTCTCTGCTGCTCCAGGAACCTGACCATCCCCAGCCACCCAGCCCAGGGTGCGAGAGGCAGCGAACCCTGGCCTGGGACCTGCCCGCACATGCCCCCACCAAAGGCAGCAAGGGCTGCTCCAAGCAGGCAGGAAATTCCAGCCATTCCCCTGCACCAGATCCGCAGCTGCGAGTTTCTGATTGAAGCTCTGGGGAGCCCTTCGGCAGCGGCTGTAAGAGAGGGTGGGCTCTCCAGCACCTTCGCTTGAGGTCAGCTTTGATTTGCAAGCTGGGAAAACGCAGAGGGCGAACAGCCTGCCAGATGGACGCTGCCCAAAAATCCCACCTCATTTACAAAGGGTTTGGAGGGCTTGAGGAGTAGGGGAGGAAGAAAAGAGGGGGAACAGACCAGGCTGTTACAAGAAAGAATTAAGATTAAGATCTATGAGGAGCCAGTCCACCAAAGAGATCTCCTCCCCACCTCTCTGGATCTGCATCCAAGAAACCCAAGCGGGATGCTCTATGATGAGCTTCCTCGCTGCCGACCAGCGAAACCATCGATCTCTCCCTCCGGAGAGTTCTGGTTGCAAAACAACCTCCCTGACACAGGGCTTACCCAACTGCATGACATCACTCTGGAAACACCGCCTTGCAGGAAAAGCTTATCACCTTATAAAGAGAACTAAAATGACAGTGATTTCATCAGGGGTTGGCTCACGGGAGAGCCTGTGGCCTCTCTGGGAGCACACGTCCTGGCTCACCTTCGAGGAAGATCTCAGACCTCCCTGTGCCCATCGCACGCTGGGTATCAGCAAGCGTAATAAAAGCAGGAGAACAACGCAGTGCTCCAACTCTGAAGAAAAGGCTGGAGAACTCAACGAGATCACCACGGCAGCTCAGGAAAAAAAACGTTTCCAGATCTAGGACATCAAAAAAAGACAGAAAAAGCAGAGATTCAAAAAGAACCATAAAGTTTTTCTTTCTGATCCCCCCTCTCCAGTCACAAACCACCGTTAACTCTCTGGACCAGGGGCACGGTAAGTCCTCACAGCACAGCTTTTGGGCTAGGACCACTGTGTGACCTCCCCAAGCCCTGTCCCACCTCGGTACGCTGGGCTGGCTGTGGGCTTTACCGGGGCAGCCTTTAGCCCTCGGTCTTAGCAAAACCGTGCCTCGCGGTGATAAATACAACATCCAGCCTGCTCCGTAGAGCAGCTGGCAAGGAGTAAACGCTGAATCACCAACACCCTTGGTGCAATCTCCCCTCGTGTTGCAGGGACCTGGTGCTGTTCCTTCACCGGTGATGCCTCGTTTCCTCCCATCGCTGTAACATCAGAGGCGGTGAAAGGCAGGAGCACAAGAAGCCCTCAGGACCAAGCTTGAAGCTGTTGAAGTCTTGTACCTGTGCCAGGCTGTCCCAGTCCAGCGCACTGGGGTGAAGCTGAGCACGGTCTGGCTGTATGGCAGCTCCATCTGGTGGCACCAGCCCTCCCCACCCGCCCCAGTTTGCTCCCAGTCAGGACCAGTGGCAGCAGGAACAGGGTAGCAGCCTGAAAGGAGCCAAACACAGGACTTCTGTCTGTCCTCAGCAGAAGCCAGGCTGCATCACATCCCAACAGGAGCAACCGCTGTGGCAGCCAGCCTACTCAACCCACAGCAACGAAGCAGCCCGGCAAAGCAAGAAAATGCTCTTGGGGAAGACGGGGAGAGCTGCAGGGTTGCTCTCAAGGAAAGCAGCACGCACCGCTGTTTGAGTTCACTGCACCCCAGCAGCTTCCAGACATGCTGCTCATCTTCCCACAATCCTCGAGGGAGCTCTTCCTCCAGCAAAGAAGCGTGGCAGAAGACATCTGGCTAGAAAATGCCTTACAGCGGGTTCCCAAGTAGCTTAGGAAGCCTGCAAGGGAGTTGCAGCTGGCGGAACAAAGCCAGCTTCGGAATCACAGCAACTTCTGCTGCCAGCGGGTCACCTGCTGCATCCCACAAGGCTTCGTTGCTGAAACCCCCTTTGGTCAAGACCACATCTACAGAGAGAGGGAAAACTGCTGCTGCCGTTTAAGCCCATGTGAGAACACTAAAGGGTGGGTAAAGCAGAAATACTTTATTAACTGACAGATCTGGAAAAGACTGAAAAGATTTTGGGTTCGACAGGCAATGCAGACTTTGCGTGACATTGCCACGAAACTCGAGCTAAAAAGGAAACCAAAGAAGTCAATTGGATGAGCTGTGATCGCCAGCTCCTCGTGCACCTGACATTGGCACACCCCAGAGTTTGACCAGACTTTAACACCTTCTCCCAGGAAAGCGACCGTCTGTCTGGCCCTGCAGCACACTAATACCTCCACAGAAGTTTTGGGAAGCTCTTTGAACCCTGCCGGGGCATGAGATTACCCTTCTTGTCTTCTGAACAGACGGCTGCAGACAGCTGCTCGCCGGGAAGCCCCACATCCCATTCAGCGTTGCTCTTTACCGACGTGCAGAAGATACTCTTGACACTCGTGCTCCAGCCGCTGTGGATCCCAGAGGCACTACCACACGCAGACTGGGCCATACAGATACCTCACCTAAGAACAGAGAAAGAAGAGTTATTTTTTGTTTGTTTAAAGTAATGCCATGGCAGGGTAAAACCAGAGTGAGTCTTGTCCCGATTCCAGCTTGGGATGCATAGAGGCAACTCCAATCACTGGGGGACTGCGGCTCCAAACCCTGCTCTCCAAGACTTTGCCTCGTGAATAACAAGCGTTTTAAAAAAATCTGAGCAGAATTGGGGTTTTCAGTGTGAGAAATGTACAACGGGGGTTATTAATCAGATCCTTTCACCACTGCCTCCTGGAATTATCCACCTCAGAGTGAAACGGGGAAGTCTCAAACTCACAAAGAACTGTTCCGTAGCTTTTTCTCCCCAAAGCTTTCAGGATTACAGGCTCTCAAGAACTAACTGTGCTGCTGCACGCTTTAAAGAGTCTTCATCGAATCAGGGGAAGGACACACTCCCCGCGTCTCTCTATCTTAATACCAGTAATGTTGAACAATTTTTGCATAAATATTTCAGCGCAGCACTCTGTTTAGAAGGGTGGCTGTTGCTCCGTTAGGCTATGTGGTCTAAGCAAGGGCTGGAAAATTTACCTCCAAGTACAAAGAAAGAACGTAATAGATAAAAAAGACATACATAATAGATGACGGCAAGATAAAACTTCCAAATACTCTTCTGAATACAATTACACAAACATCCAAGATACACAGCTGAGGTCTAAGACAACAAGCCTAGATAGCATCTGTTCTCATTCCGAAAAACAGCCACGTGGGACAGTGCAGGGCATCCTTATAGTCCACGGGCTCATCTCCAACAGCAGCAGATGCTTAGGGAATGGTATAAAACCAAAATACACGGTTATCTGGTCAGTCTGTCATCACCAATATGTAACTACCACCCTACAAAAAGGCATCTTTAAAAATGACTTCTTCCGACGACTGTGAAAGAACACCAGGAGTCAGAGTTAAACTCTTTATTTACTTTGAAACATCGGTTTAAATTTTCAATTACAAAGTCCAGTCTAGCAATAGCAAGCTGAAAGTAATGTTAACGGTTCTTTATTACACAGCCCTTTTGTGACACACTAGATTGTTTGGTTTTACAAGGCACTGCAAGAACACACTGAGAAAAACAGAAGCCCCAACAGATTTAGAATTGTAGCTCCAAGAGTCCTGATAAGCGTGACATTGGCAACACCTGAGATACCCAGACAGACAACTGTTTATTTCACCACAATTAACGAACGGAGGAGCCGAGAGGCTGAGTGATGCTGTAACATGCATAACGGAGTCCGAACAAAACACGTAACCTTAAAGAAGAGACAGAATAACCTTCACAAATTTGGCCAACCTAACCAAGAGTGACAACGCAGTAGCAAATACTCTTGTTTTTTCCCTTTGTCAGGTTCAAGCGTGTGTCAGAAAACCTTGAGAACTCGATTCAGTGCAGTTTCTGAAGAACATCCTTGGATTAAGGGGATACCGAACAAGTTCAGCAGTTTCTCCCAGTGCCGAAAGCCCAGACTTTCCACCCACCTTATGTGCAAATGGCTCATCTGTCCCCATCACCACCACTCTGCTTTCCAAAAGTGAGCCCAGCACAGGACAAGGCACTCCCTGTTTAATCAAAGTAAACATTTGCGATTTAAGAAGCTGGTGCAATAGAAAACCTGAACGTGTATTTAAGTAGCACAGAGTTTTATTTAAGGGCAGTGTAAAGTTTCAGTTCCTATATTTAATTCCTATCTATGGGGAGGCATTTTCTTCTCTACTTTGTCTCAAAATAGACTGAGCAGAAGCGGATCTCAGGTTTCAATTAATACAATGAAGAATTAGCAATATCCTCAGCTTTGGAGGTTTGGCAGAATATCACTTTCATCACATAAGACACTAATCAGACATGAATACAAGTTGTTGTTTTTTTTTTTTAAGAAAAAGTGCACTTTATACTGCAAAACATTAGGGTTTCTGGTGCAAAAATAACAAATCCATCCACGTCAGGATGTGTACTTACGGTATCAACTAGGGGTATTTTATCCAAGCCAACAGATAGAGTTTGAAAGAAAGCCTTCACAACTCTGAAATTTCTCTCATTAAAATATAATCGAATAGCATATTAAAGTAAAGGAGACAATAGGAAGGAAGTTACTTTGTGAAAGTACGTACAAATTAATTGCCGACAATTTTATTACCTGCACTGCGGGATGAAATCTGAAAATCGTAATTAAAAAAAACACACAAGTGTACTTTCTACATCTAAACATTCTGGTTTCCAGTCAGCTTTCAAACACTCTTAAAGTAGCTTAGTGTCTCAGCATCAGCTGCGTGCTTAGAGAGTTAGAAACACACTGTAAGTTAAAAAAGATGCACGAGTCACAACAAGTTAAGCCATGGAATAACATGGTCAGACCATAATCGCTGCTTTAGTCTAGTGCTAGCTCTTGTGTTAGTGGGGAATTACCAATTCAACTCATTTACGTGGTTTTCCCATTTTTGGTTTTAAGAAGCTCCTCCTACTGCAATTCCTTTTATACATTTCATAAGAAAGCCCGCATGCGAGGTCAACGAATCACGCACTCAATCAAATGAAGATTATTTGAGTATGAGAAGAAACTTCAGTGGATTATAACTTTTTTAGCCTTTTCATTAACAAAAATAACAACACTGGGAGTCAGTGCTGTCCATTTCTGAGTCTGCAGGCCTGGAAGCTCTTGGGCTTTTATTCCAGGCGTGGCACTGCATGTCAGTGGCCCAGAATAATCCCCTTTGCCAGCTGACTGAGGCACTAAAAGGTTAAATATTGCCTGCACAACCAGCAGAACAGCGAGAGACACACCGGAGTTTGAATGCTACATCTAAGCGTGACTGTCTAGGTAAGTAAATACAAATAGTACAATTTCCTACCTGACTTACCACAGTACGCGCAGTACAAACCCTACGGAGATAAAGATAAGTTGACGTATTAGATCAGAGCCCTGCTCAACGAGTCCGTTTTTCCTGCTGCGGACAGCAGGCAGTACCCAACGCATCAGGCTATGCTTTACGACACAATGCTGCATGCAAACGCCTTCTCAATTTCTGCAAGGAGTCTGCCAGGAAGCATTTATCTTAAATTTACTCTAGACACCTCGCCTTTGAATTTCCCTCCTCTTCAGGGCATCCGGTTAGTTTTCTTGAAGTCTTAAACTTTTGAACACCCTCAGTCAGGTCCCTCCTGGAAGGACTCTTGAAGCTCAGCAGTTCTTGGCTGCAGTCTCATGTCACAACCACACTCAACACCTCTAACCATCTTCATGACCTTTTCATCCTTTCCCACCACTACCACGTTTAGGAGGAAGCAATCAGGTTGGGGAAGACTCCAGATAAGCGTGAACTGCTCTATATGATCTTACAGACTTTGATATCTTCTCCAAAAGCTGCCCAAAAAAATACAAACAGCTTCTGTACAGTGGGTGTTTACCTTCAACCATATCATACAATATCTCAAGATGGAAGGGACCCATAAGGATCATCAGGTGCCCCATGAGTCTTTAAGGTAAAGAAACTTTCCAGCTCACAGTTTCTTTCAGCTGTGTTTTCTAAAGTAGATTACCGTGTTTAATTCAAAGGAAATATCTCCCGACATCAGCGTCACCAAATTATGAAGGAGTTTACGAGTATCTGGAGTTCCTCAAAATCCTCCGCAGCGTTTAATAACTGAAACAATTAAAATTGCCATCACCAAACTTCACCAACACATTAGCCCGTTCCTACTCCAAGCTGTTGGCAAGTAGATAAAATGACATCAGACCCGATACAGTGGAACCTCCCTAATTCTCTCTTCCACACAAAATATTCTCACCCCCGTTTCTCCGTGAAGCGTATCCCCAGAGACAATTTTGCAGTCACAGGATTCTAAAACTTTACCAGCTTTTACATTTTACAAATTGCAGGCACAGTAATTAGCACTAAACCTGAACTTCCTACACTTACTCACTAGCACAACATTGTTTGTGGTTGGCAACAGGTCTCCCAGTCAGTGCAAATTAGCAAATTCTATTTATTGATGATCTGGAAGAGAAAGCAGATAGTAAGCATTACACAAAACAACAGCTTTTTGAAGCTCTGCATCAGTTTGACGTCATATTTCCAAAGAAAATATGCACCTCTAGGAAAGGCGTTATGAATTAATGAATTTAACAAAAAACTTTCAAAAAAACAAAAGTATTTAATTTAGGTCAGATTAAATAAAATTAGTTTAATGCCATTTTTAAAAGTTTCACTATACAAAATTTCTCTACCACCAAGACACCCTTTACAAATACAATCTCTGAGGACTAATTCTCAAAAACCCAAAAAGATTATAAAATAAATTATGTTTTCTAAGAAACCGATCACATGGAAGCTTCACAAAAACAGATTACGAGGAAACGCACAGCTCGAAGCGATGCCCAAAGCAAAGGATTTCCAAAAATGAGGTTTTTCAACACTGACACGTAGAAGGTCAACCACTGCAGTCCCTAGACAAACAGCAGTGGCAGAAATTGGCTCAAGATTTTCCCCTTGAACAGCAGAGAGCACCCAAGAAAGAATATCTATAGGTGTCGAACCGGACATACTCCACAGGCTGAATAAACTAGCGTGGAAAACTGTTCTCTCCACGCAGCCGCTGCTGTCTACCTTCCCTGCCGATGAATTTGGAGCCACTCCTCCTCAGCCACAGCCAGGGGGGATCTCCAAGGCTGCCCGCTCGTACGCTCAAAGGAAGCATAAACTTTCGACAGACAGACAGACAGGGCACGCCTCACTTAGAGACATTTCTCACTGACAGAGCCTGACCAGCGACCTGCTCCAACCCTCTCTGCTCAGGGCAAGGGACGGCCAGCAGATAAACCTTCCCCACAGCACCCACGGGCATCGCTGGTCCAACCAGCCCTTCCTACGGCCGCTTCGGTTCCACGGTCATTTTTTTGTTATTGCCTCACTAAACTGTTGATCTTCCGCTCCCGTTTTATTCGCAACTACATTACACGTAAATTAAATAGCATTACTGAAAATTACTTAAATCAATTGCTGAACTTAGCAGAATACATGAATTACTCCTCTTTTAAAAGTTTAGCAGCTAAGATACACTGATGACAAAAACTTCTTACCAGATAAAGGAATAAACCTACAAGATAAGTAGCTCGACTATTTGCAAAAATGTGTCAAATCACGAATATTTAAACAAAATATTAAATATAATAAATTACTAATCAGAAAGTCTGCCTGCCTGCTGACAATCTGACAAGTGCTACTTCGGATTTGAATGCAAAAGAGAGTATTTACTTTGAAGGCAAACTCTTTTGATCAGGAAAGCCTGTATAGTAAATACAGTGGTAATTTCCTCAGTAAACCAGAAGTCTATCCAAACATCTTCATGCACAGGTCCCCTTAGCAAAGTTATTACAACTGCAGAAGTCTTCATCCTCTCTCAAGGGTTACAAGGAGAAGCGGTATTTCCTTTGTCACTAGACTTCTACTGGAAAACAGCAAGTTAATGGCAGCTCTCACTGAGAGATACTATAGCAGAATCATTCATAATTAGAAAAATTAAAATAATGGTCTTTTAAAACAGTTCAAAATGCTGGGGTTTTATATATATATATATATATTTGTAAAAGTATTAGAATCAAATCACAGACCTCTTCATTTAAATGGCCCCTCAGTGAGACCTACTGGTCATCAATTACCAATTTCGTGTCTGTTCCCACTGTAATATCATCTGTCTTTTGCTGGAGTCTTGTAATTTGGAAGCAAACCCACACGCACGACTAGCGGCAACCACTTTTAAAGTCCTGCTTAGAACCTGCATGTACACTTCCCCACATTAATTACTGGGAAAGTTCACACAAGCAGCAGCACTTTGTACCCTCCCATTGGGAGGGGGACACTAATAAACAGCCTGGAATACTCATTCTAAGCAAAATTCCTAGTTTTCAAATAATTGCCTCTGGTTTACAAACAGCAGGAATAGGTTTAAGATTTTAGATTTGATTTGGCAGAATGTCTTCGAATCTGCATATTTGCATATTTATGCCTATAATAAATCAAGGTGGCAACTTAGAATTTAAAGTTAAACATTACTCTTCTAACCTTTAACAAGAATGAAAATTTATAACTAAGGAAGTTATAAATTACTCAGCCTTCACCTTAAAAATAACAGCTAGCACCAAGAGTCTAGGATAAAGATCTCCTGCGGAGAAAGTGGCCTTTAGCAAAGCTATTTAACCGCTAATGATTTGTTTTATACACATATGAAACAATGTGTTTTGTACAGGAGGTATATGGTTGACTTGAGTGAGGAAGGTGGCATCGAGAGCGTAATAAAAAAAGACATTTGGAAATATTTGGCGCAAGTTAGGCTCATACTGCGTACACACACGCACAGAAAAAAAAAAAAAAAGCTATCTCCTGCTCCACAACAAAAGGAACCCAAAACACATCCCTTCTATCTGCAGCTCCCAGTTAACCAGTACATTACAGAGGACCCTACGAATATTTGGACAGTGTGGGGTGAGAAATCGATGCCTAAAATATTTTTCCATTTCAGCAAAGCAATTTCGAAGACTCCTCGTCTCCACCAAGCACTGTTTTACAACAGACAAACCCACACATTCCAACTCTTTTCAGCTGTACTTTTACATTACAACCTATAATTTGGGCCAAAGAGGGAAAAAAACTCGAAACAAAAGCAAACCTTTCAACTTAAGAACTAGTCATTAGAAGACTGGGTTATCAGTTCCCTGCACCTGAACGCCAAGTCCAGATGAGAAACTTTCCACCTGCGGTTTTAGACTGCTCAGTAGCTGTCACTTGGCTGACAGATAAGCTCTGGATAAAGCACAGCACACACACTTCAGTCACTTCAGAAATGAGTAGTTGCAGGTGTTCTAAAGAAGAGATTTTGAATCCTTTGTTGCCTAGGCTGAAATGCACACATTTGACAAAAAACGTCAATTTCTAGAAGTGGAATTTTCCTTTTTGAAGTCTCCAATTCTGGGTCTGTACGTTTCAGACCGTTTCCCCCCGTACTTCAGTAGCAGGGAAAATTTTGGAAGTGCAATACTAGGATAGCTTCTGCCCACTTTCAGTGTTCATGCTGACAATTGATTTTGTCTTCAGAATGCTCCAAAACACCGAGCATTTCTTCTATTATAGCCTGTAGCGCCCGACCCAGCTGTTCTGCGGTATATGGTTTTCCCAGCGGAGGCACATGAATAAAAGCGGACCTCCCGCGGCTCTGGTATAAGGAAGTGTAGTAAGTGAAGTCACAGAGGTATCTGAAATACAAGAATAAAGCTTATTTAGCAACAAGTGACAAATACAGCGTGCAAACTGCAGGACAGGAGGAACTATAAGAATGATATTCTTATCATATAAGAATATAAGAACGATATTCTTATCATTCAGCATTGCAGCAACATCCTGCAATAAAGAGTGGAATACAAGCCAGCGCGATTGCCTTAATCAAGTCTAGGACAAAGAAATGTAAAGATCTCTCTTTTTCCCCTGATGATTGGGTGACCACTGAAAAATAGATGGTATCGCCAGCCCCATGAGAAGTGAAAAGCGTATGAAATTGTACGGGCCTCATGAGTTCAGCACGAAGGGAACATGCATTGCAGCATGAGTCTATTTTCCCCATCGATCACAGTATCCCATACCTGCCGGCATCCTTAGATATAGTGACCGTGACATCCAGCCCCAGCGCTGAGACTCTCTTGCAAACCGTGTCCATGTCAATAATGGAATCGATGCATTCTGGGCCACCTTCTACGCAACACTGAGAGCCTGGGCAGAAGTGACAGTTGTCTAAGCCTTTATAACCAACATTATGGCCACACTTCTCCAGAGTTACAGTCGTAGCCATACCCGAAACACCGACATGAACCACCAACTACAAGAGAAAAGAAACAAGTTAGATCAACCAAAATACAAACGGTGGAGAATCAACAGCCCGCTATTCCCACTTAAGGACTGATGGGGTTGTTACAGGAGTTCTTGCATTAATATCACAGTAACAAGTCATTTTATCAATGAACTCGTGGGTCCAGTACAGAACAATTCTTCTTGTTTCACCCCCTCCTGGCCTAAATTGTAATTTAATCAGGGTAAAAATGAACGTTGGCACGTTCACAGCCGAGCCCACCGCTGGAACAGCCCAGGTGGCACAGGCTAACTGCGAGCTGTCTAGACAGCCCTTTGCAGTGGCCTCTTCACACCGACTGCTCCCATTAATTGGAGCACTCTATTCTGAGCTACAAAATTCTACAAATTCACGTGTTCTCACGGACAACAGAGGAAAAGATCTAGTGAGGGACTACCAGTCTGAACATACGTTAAAAATGGGACTTCACATTATGCTCATTGCTGTAACCATTTTCCCTGTCTCTTCTCCTCCTATCTTTATTCACTCACTTGTGGACTGTGCTTTTTCCATAATGCAGGAATGAGCCTTTGCACTGTCTGGTATTCAACTGGGACTTCATAGACGTGCAGATCCACATCATCTCGCAGTCCTAGCTTCTCCAACTCCTAAGAACATAAGGAAATAAACAATACCAAGGTGGTCAGACACGAGCTCAGCAGAGGATATACTTCTGGAAGGTTTAATGGCAGAGTGAGTCTGCTGTGAGGGACTAACATCAGCTTACACTACAGGCTGTATAACCTTGGAAACAGCACTGTAAAAAAAAAAACACAAAACCAAAAACAAAACCAAAAAACCCAACATAACAGGGAACAACAAAGGCATCTCCCCACCTGCCTTAACAGTCTTCACCCACAGGACCGTTTGTTTTGCTCTGATGTGTGTATAACAAAGAAATCAACATTTAACTGACAATAGTTATCACCAACACCCACGCTCAAAAGAGAAGTTGGCTACATTATTTATAGAGGTATATAATCATATTCATTTCTTGAAAGAACTAGATAGTATGTAGAGAAAGTAGAATTGGGAGGATTATATTCATCGTCTAATTTGTCCTCTCAGGACTGCTGGCCTGGAGAGGAAATCCACGTTTGTTTCCAGATAAAGAGCTCTCGGGGTTAGGTGACAGTACTACCAGGCTGCGCTTCTGTGCCTGTGAGTCTCCACAAACATTAGCAAACGCTCCTCATATGAGAAACTGAAGCAATACTGGCACACCCTCCTCAACATATTTGTCTTACTTTTATTTTGGCAGAATCTGGAATCCAATACAGCCTGTTTCCAAAATGTAAAACGGGTTTCCATCCCTAGCTTTACCTATACCTAATATATTGTACTTAATTTTGCAACATGAGCTGTTACCATTGCAGTGATTCAACTAATGCAGTAAATTATTTCTCCCTCTATAACGTTAACTAAAGCCATGCTTTGAAAACATCCCAAATATCCAGGCAATAAACCTAGCCAATTTCCTTTAAACCTTTTAAAATACAAAGTGCCAGTTAAATACCTTGCAAAGACTTCTTTAGAACCAGAGGGAAGAGGAAAGATCTTTTTTTTCTTTTCCCCAGTATACCTGACTGGAAAGCACACTGTTTCATTCCAGCACAGTAAGTTCCCTCTACATACAGCCCATGGTCCTGGACACTTCCCCCTTGCTCTTTTTTGGTTTCCGTTTCAACGCGCTCCAGTCTCACCAGTAAGGGTTCAGTTCGAGGCTCATTTGGTACTTTAGACTTTACCAGTCTAGCCCAGAACAGGACGTCATCAGAACTGAAACCTTTCAGAGCCATCAAATCCAAACTTTCAAGAACTCAAGGAAAAGATACACCCACGTGGTCTGAAGCCTCTGAAAAAAAAAATTCTTAAACAAAATCATCAGCTGAGCTCAAACCTAGGAGCCTTGTGCAAGTCTACACCAGGAGGCACTTTTCCAGCAACTAAAGCGACTTCAGCTATCGTGTTCAATGAGTTCCAACAGCATCTAACTCAGATCAAGTCTCCTTCTGATGAAGACAATGGTTTTTGGCACTCTGAAAAACTTTACAGCTGCTTTTCAAGACTGATAAGTGACTGTACATGCCATAAAGCTAACGGCCTTAGTCAGAGTCCTCCCATAGCTCTGTCTCCTCTGGAAAGAAGCTGCAAGCGCATCCTTCTCTCTGAAGACAGAAGGAGCCATGCGCTCTTGCGTGTCTATTGACAGGCCTGTGTTTCAGTTAGAAGAAACAACTCCAGCTTTTCACAAGTTAATACACAGCAGAAGCTTGTCGTCTGGTGCTGCTCTTCTCCTCTGAGATATATTTCAGTTGAAAAAGGCAAGCTTGCTCGTGCCAAAAGCTTGAAATGATTACTTGCGCTAACATCAAAGGGGCTGCATGCACAGCAAGAAAATAACCTGCAACTCGCACATCCATAAACCGCTGTAGTTGTTCTTCTGGATCTGAGGTAGAAACAGCAACGTAAGAAGCCATCAAACTACCAAAGGACCTTTCCAAATATTCTTGAATGATTAAGTTATCTCTTTCAGGTTTGGATTGAGTGATCAGAGCCAAGAGCTGCTCTTTCATGCAATTCTTAGGCTTTATTTTCCTGCACACAGAGACTGTACTTGCAAACTTCAGGCTAAGGAGTGCTATTTTCAACGAAGCTAACTCAATTTCAAATCTTCTGTTTCCCTAGGTTTAAAATTCTTTCAAATTAAAAAAACAGTTGAAAGGAGAGGACAAGTTGAGGTTTTTGGACTCCCCCATTACAATCCTACCTCCTCTATATAAACGTGAGCAGTATCTCGTATCCTTTTTTTCCTGTAGTTATCAGCATGAGTCGTTTCTTTACTGAGAAAAAAAAAAACAACCTTTCACACTTGTATGGAAAGACCACAGACAGTGTAACAAGATTTAAGATAACTAAAACATGCAGCAAAGGCAAGAGTAAGACTTTCACGGACCAGCAGATATGAGCAACAACAATGATAAATCACTTGCTCTGGCTCTGAGGGCAAGTCTGATATTAAAGGCTTGCTGTATTGATTAGTGTCTGGCACACACAGACATTCATTACCAGAGATGGATGCTAAGTGATGTTTCATCACATCTTCTTTACACAAATCTGCCTTCAAAACGTTAGCTGGTTTATGTGGTGCGTTAATAAAGTAAGTAGTTTACAAATGAGAGTATTCAAATACAAGTCAGTCTCTTTAGGAAGATCTCCAGAGCATTAATTGGTAGGAATTCATCATCACTTCTCTAAAGAGCGTGAAACAGCTCCTAAAGATGAATTTGATCGCGGAAGGTTTTACTGGCTGCACAGAATGAGCATGAAACCTCGGGCCATGTGAGCCGCACCATCTCAGTGACAGCTACCTTCTCCAAACGCAGAGACGTTAAACCTTACCTTTACAAATTCACAACTTTCTTTTAACCAAACACAGCGTTTGCGCGCTCCCGTTCAATAATAAAGATGTACGCTGGCCCCCAGACAACTTATTACCCACAGCCTTGTATACCTGACAAATATAGAAAAACGAACATGTTTGACCGATTCCCTGACCCCTCAACAATGGTCGTCTTTGTGAGCCTTTAATATCCTTATCAGGTCTGTCTAGACACCCTGACAGCAATTGTCCTTAGTAATGTCAAAACGCACTCTGACCTCTCTCCTCCTCCTCCTCCTCCTCTGGCTCAGCCAGAAGCACTTCAGGGGGATGAAGGCAGGAGCCCATTAGCTTCACAGTCCACGGGGCACACCTGTGTCTACACCTAAGTCACACCAAGGATGCCAGAAAATGCAGTGAACAGAAAGCCCATTTCAGTAACTTCTTGAAAGGAAGGTTCCTCCCAAGCAAAAATTGTAGCTGAAAAAATTCCTCAAATGAAATATGAAAATGATGAAAACACAAACAGCAAATCCACATTAACACAGAATATTTTTACTGTAAGCCTTAAAAAAGAAAGCAGAAAGAAGTTATTCCTCACTCTGAATTTATAGGAAATCTCTCCCCCACACGTAAAAATCTCCAAACATTTCATCTTCACATTATTAGATTGCTACCGCCACTATTTAAGGTACCCACGTGTAAAAATCGTTTAGCTTTCAAAAACAAACAGCTATACTAGAAATTCACTGCAGTCAGAGGGAAAAGTCACACCATATCCACGTTCGATATAAGAAGCCAAATAAAACCAAAAAGAGGACTGGAAAGAAAAGCAGAGAATTTTATCCTTGGGATGCAGGATAATGAAAGATGTAATAAACCAGAACTAGCTTAGCCCTAAAGCTAGGAAGGATTTACAAAGATTGTTTAATTGATTTTTTCTTCTATTAAAATGCAGATCACACCGTCTGGGATTCAGAAACTCAGACACGCCTTTGTGTCCACTCAGCTCCATGAAGTCCCCTGTCTGAAACTTGCACAATGCCCAACTCGCATGTGCTCAAAGACATGCTGTTCCTTTTTGTCTGGGCCTCTCAGGGCTGAGACAGGGTAAGGAAAGGCAAATCCTGCCTGAAAGTTTATGTTTTTAGTTAGGAGCTAGCACGAGCTATTAAACAGGACTCGGAGGAAGATGGGCTCCGACGCAGCAGATCGCACACCACCAACTCTACTTTTATATTCTCAAAACACCCCCAAGCCCATAAAATGAATTTAAAATGCACGTGATTACTTCATCTATCAGCCACACAGCTGAGCAGCCATCAGGGCCTCGAGCTGCCGGGCCGAAGGAATGACATGCCATTTCTCTTCATAGGAATTATACATTAGGTTTGTTTTTGTAAGCAGCATCAGAACACCCACCACTCTTCCTGTCCCAGAAGCACAATACCCTTTTGTCTGTCTCCTCTAGAATAAAAGTAGCTTGTTTACAATAACTGACATTACTCGAGCAAGAACAAACCAAATCAATTAGCCTCACTACTAAATTTCAGTAACGTGCTATTTTTTTTCCACATACACAGCTTGCATTTTTCCCCAAACTTAAGCTGAGCAAACCCTAGCTCAAATATATTAATTTCCAAAGGCTCTTGGAAGCAAAGGTTTCGTCTTCTCATACCAGCCAACACATTAGACATCTGGACATTAGTTGACTGTAATTGATTAGAGTTTGTGATTTAATTTAAAAGCATTCTAAGGAAGATATTAATCTCAGAGCTCTGAAGGGAAGAGAGATGTGTTGGGGAGAAAAATAGATTTAATTCCCTGGGCAACTGTACTAAAAGGTACCCTTGAATTCCCAGTAGCTTTGTCATAAACCACATCCAGAAGTGACAAATAAGGAAGAAATGGGATAATGTGGCAGCACTGTCCCTAGCTAATGTTTTTACAGCAAGCAACCTTAATTCCTTAGTTTAGCCGGGCATCTAGCAAGAGTTTGATTTCTTCTTCTTGCCTCATTTGTGAATATATCGGTGTTACACAGACGAACACGTTCATACAGATATGCAGCTACAAGTGGCATAAACTCGATTCATTCGAGCACGTACGATCTGCTCGAGCAACGATCCTCCACGAGCACTCCTGTCTCCAGCAAGGTCCAACTCTGTCAGTCAAGCATCACTTGCTGCTGCTTCTCAGCAGAGAGGAGGCTGGCTCCGGAGCGACAAACACTGCCTGATCCCCCCACGCCTCCTGCTTCACCTGCCGCAGCCCGCTGCAGAAAGGAGGCGGCCGCAAAAGGAACCGAGGGGAAAGGAGGCAGCGGCGGCTGTTTTGCTTTGGAGTCAGAGCCCTGACATTCAGACCCACGTTGGACAACTCTGCAGTATGCTTGACTCCACAAGACTACCAGGTGGAAATCTCATTACAGATGAGACTTGGCTTAAAGGTTAACCAACTTGCCCAGATTCAAGCTAGAGCAGAGAGAAAAACATAAAAATTCCTCTGGGTTTGTTTGTTTGTTTATTTTGAATTCTCTATGGCAGAGGAAGATTCCAGGCTCCCTGCCCCATTTAACATCTTTCAAACCCAAGGAGTTAGCCTATGAATTCCTTACTTGCCTTAGCTACATTAACTCAATCTCATTAAATTCTACTAGCTAAGGGATTGTTTTCTGAGAAGTGAATAAAACATTATCCAGCTGACCATCTGGATATCTGGAGCAAGCTGGTCTCAGTTAATAAACTGAGAAGAGAAGTTATAAAAGAGCTGCAAACTAAAATTTGTATGGATATGTTATCAGCACAGCGCTCTGTTTTAACTTGCTAAGAATGAAGTTATAATGTTACCTGAACCGCAATCCAACTGGCGTTAACAGCGTGCTCTCCAAACGGACCAAACCCTGGAACAGAAGTAAAAATCCACAGTGATGAAGTCATCCTTAAAGGTTTGACTAAACTTAAAGTTGCAAAGCGGTGTGCGCCTTCCTGGTTTATATATCCTGAAAGAAAACCCACTTCTTCTAATGCCCAGTCCTTTTTTACTTTACGTCCAAGTACTAAATAAGAGAGCTTCACAGAAATATTTGAACTATACACCTTTTACTGTGAAGGAAAACAACAGCTTGCCTCAAAATAAACTCTTTTTTCCCCAGCAGACGCTGGGGAAGCATATTTTTTCCTTCCTGACCAGATCAGAAAAGCTTGTTATGAACAGGTAAGTTGACCGATGTCACAGAATGAGAATCATTATGAATCAAAATGAGAATTTTCTATTCCTGATTGTTTTAGCCCACAGCAGATGTTTCTACAAATGCAGACAAGCCTGCCTCGAATATTTCTTCTCTGCTCAGGTCTTCACCAAGATCTCTGTTAGGATTAGTTATGCCTTACGAGGAAATAAAACACTGCTGACAACCCACCTACACCAAGCAGCAAAGGTTGTGATAGCATTATCAGAAATACTTACTCACCACGTCTAAATTTCCTAATGAATAACTTAGAGTTAACTAGTAATCCATAACATCTTTTCCTGAGCAAGCACACAAAGGTTAGGCAATTTATCTGGGTGCAACGTCAATATGCTTTAATTTAAAATGTCAGAGTTACCCTATGAGCCTAATGCAATTAGGAGACATAAATTTTGTCTAACTCGTGAAAGGATTTGAGAGGGACTACAAATATTATATGACACGTTAATGGAAACATTCTATTTGCTATCAGCAGTAAGTCTGAGGTTATACGGCACACGACGACATAAGGAACTTAGACAGCGTGGGCTCGTCCACGCTGATGGATCTCTTACAATCTAACCACTGTCGATATCTCCCCAAAATAAATCTTCCAAAGATTTCCACAAGATCAAAATGTAGGTGCGTTTTCCTGTGAGTAAACCTCCAATGTTACTAAGACAATCTACGACTGCGGCACGGGCGAACAAGTCAAATAATCGAATGCCTTTTCAGTTGTTTCTGCAAGTCAGGGAGGTCCTACATGACTCTCTGGAAACAAACAATTGCAACCTGCTAGGTTTCATTCCTAAAGAAACCATAACAGTCTTACTAAAGAAATAAAATACATCTATTTCTTTTTAACAATTCAGCCAGTAGAAGGCTGAAATTCTACAGGTGCCCACGCACGTAACATAGCCCTCTTGCTCTGAAGCCAAACGCAAACTGGCACAAACACAACTGTGGGCTATTGCTCCTCTGACTCATCTCCTGTACAGATCCCTCGTGTTATCTCCTTCGCAGAAGATAAGCAACTTTGTCAGCAGTATCAAACTCCACCGAGCATGCCCAGGAGTTCCTCCACATCCACAATAGGGCCCTCCAAGGCTCGTTAGCAGTAAACCAGCTGCAGAGATCTTTATGGGATTATCTCCTTAAAGAGTTCTAAAAAAGAAATTGCACACAAATAATACTTATACTCAGCGAGCACATGCTCGTAACTGAACGGGAACACACCACCATTGCTGATTTTAAAAAGGAATTTAGTGTGACATCGACAACAGATTATCCATACAGGTAGACCCGACAAGATAACCCCTGCATTTTAGAAACAAACTTCCCTGAAAACAGGGAAAAAAGAGAGAGGAAAAGTATTGCAAGCAGCAGAGTATTTACTGACGCAAGTTTTCTGTTTAGTCACTGCCAAGTGCGGCCGCTCAGCAATAGATACGGGTTTGGGAAAGCCAGAATTTGCCACCTGCTTCTTTGCTCTCCGCAACTGTTCTCTGCAAAGACACTTGCCTCCAATTAAAACCGCTCCAGCGCATCGACGACAACGAGCCCCTCGCCCCCGCGCTCGCTATTCAAACGGCCTCAACTTCAGCTGCTGGGGGGAGACCTGAATAGTTTCACCGAGTTCCCCATTTGTCACAGAACTGCCTTCCCCACAAATCAAGCCGGCTGTCCTTTGTACCCCCGGGAAAGGAGCCTGACAAGCTCTCGCCTGCGACACCGGGGCCTTTCATTCCCTCGCTTATTCTTCCCTGAGGTGCTTCTGCCGTGCTGCGTGGGTTATTTTGATAACAGCTTCGACACCTTGACGGCTCGGGATGGGGTGGTCAGCGAGCAAATGCCTCCCCCCGCTGTGCTCTGACTTTTTCCTGCTCCTTGGGAGATTCACTCCCCTCCTTCCCCCCCGCCAGCAAACCCCTGCGGAGGATCAGGGATGGAAAAGGGGGATCCCAAAGCCTGGCCAAGTGTTAGGAGAGCCGCTGCAAAGCCCCTCACCAAGCAACGTACCCCTCAGTTCCTGATACCCCTCACCCCCAGCAGCCCCCCACCCCGTTCCCCAAAGCCCCCCAGATGTTGTCCTCCATCCCCAGGCTCCCGCTTGTCACCCCTCACAGGGGACAGCCCCCAAACAGCCCCCAAGGGTACAGTCCCTCCACCCATCCCCTCCTCAGTCACCCCTGACGGGACAGCACCCCCTCCCCCCACTTACCTCAGGGAAGGGTCCCCCCCTCCCTCCCCATCTTGTCGTCCCCCAGCCCCCATTTACCCCCTCGCCGCCCCCCAGGACAGCCCCCCTCACCTGCCCCCTCAGGATCCCTCCCCAGGACAGCTCCCCCGGCCGCCCCCGCCGCCCCGTACCGGTCACCACCACCGCCCGCCGCGGCTTCTCCATCGCGGCTCCGTCCCGTCCCGCCGCCGCCCCGCACTGAGCGCGCGGCCCCGCCTCGCCACCGAGCGCGCTCCGCCCAGCCGCCTAGAGCGGTCCCCCGCGCGGCCACAGAGCGCGCTCCGCCCAGCCGCCTAGAGCGGCCCAGGCCTGCCGCTTCCGCCGCCGGGGCGGAAGTCGCTCGGCGGGAGTGGCCGGGCGGCGGGGGCGCCTCGGGGCGACCCCGGGAGGGGCTGGGCCTGGAGCCGCTTCACCGTTGAGCGGTGCCCTCCGGGGCTGGGGGGAGGCTGTGAGGGGCTACGGCCTGGCCGCCTACAGCGCGGGCCCCGATGGGAGTTGGTTAAACAAAACGCTCAGCCCGATTCACGCGCGGGGCTCTCCTCCCCCCGGGGGTGGGGGGGACACGAACCGGGGCCTGGATCCGCGGTACCGGGAGGGGCCGCAGAGGACGCTGGGAAGCCGGCGCGTGCACCGCGGGGCACTGTGGGTGCGCCACTGCTTCCCGCCCCGCTCTTCGATTTGCGGCGCTGTCGTAAAGGCGCGGACCGGGCGCCGCGGTGCTGCTTTACGGCCGAAGCCGGGTTCCGCGCTCTGATTGGCTCCGCCGGCGCCGCGCCGTGCGCTGATTGGCCCCGCGCGGGGCCGGGGGCGGTTTGAGCGGCAGAGCCCGGCGCGGCGGCGGCTCCGCGGCTCCGGCACGATGGTGAGCGGCGGCGGGGGCGGCCCGGGGGCGGCCCGGGGGCGGGGGGGCTGGGACCCGGGACCCGGGGGGCCGGAGCCGTGGGGAGGCGTGGACGGTGTCCCACTGGGTGTCCCGGTCCCGGTCCCTGTCCCGGTGCCCGTCCCGGTGCCTGAGGCCTCTCTCCTCTCTTCCTCTCGCAGCTGCCCCTGTCCCTGCTGAAGACGGCGCAGAACCACCCCATGGTGAGTACCGGCAGCGCGGCCCAGCCCCGGTCCCGCAGCCCGCCCCCGGCCTCAGGCTCACCGGTACCGTGCGGCTGACACCGGGGCAGGTTCCTGTACCGGGGCTGGGCCGGCGCCCCGTGACTCCCGTCTCTCTTGTAGCTGGTGGAGCTGAAAAACGGGGAGACGTACAACGGGCACCTGGTGAGCTGCGACAACTGGATGAACATCAACCTGCGGGAGGTCATCTGCACGTCCCGGGTAAGGCCGGGCCCCCGCCCCGGGCAGCCGGGCGGCGTCACCCACCCTCCGTGCCCCCGGGGAGCGTCCCTGAGGGTGCCCGACCTCCGGCCCTGCAGCCGGGCCGGCTGTGCTGTAGCTCAGGGCCATCGCCGCTGTGGAAGCGTGACTTCTGCCTGAAATGCGAATTTAATACCGTTATTTATACTGCCCATAACGAAGGAACGCGCTCGGGCGGGGCGGCTTTCCGCAGCGCGCAGAAACGCCGTGCGAGCGTTTCCCCTGCGAGAGGGTTCTCGGTGCGGGGCTGGGGGCCGCAGGATGGGGCGCGGTGGCTCGTGCCACCGTGCTGAGCTGGGTTTCCTGAGAACGGAGCCTTCATCCATCACGTGCCGTCCGAGAAGCGAGGTCCGCTTCAAACGCTGCGCTAACTTTTATTAATTTTCTTGTCTCTCGCCCTCTAACTCTCCACGTGAAAACGGAGGAGCCTGTTGTTTACTCGTGCCGGGGGCTCTGTGCTGTCTGGTACTTTTGCCCTTGGCCAAAGGTGCTCCAGAAGATTATGATCTGTGTTTTGGGCTTTGACCTCAGTCAGAAATGTCTGGTCTTGTCCCTACCAGCCGTGCGCTGTGGGAAGCGGCAGCCGGGTGGATGTCGGCTGTTGCTGCTCTTTCCCTGCCCTGGAACATCAGAGCTCCGCAGGAGAGACTGGCAGAGATCCTCGTTCTTCTGAAAAATCTCTCTGCAAATTCCCCGTACCTGTTGTCTCCACAACAGGAAAGTTTTGAGCGATGTTGCTGGGGCACGGAGACAGGTTTTCACGTCGGTATGACGAGAGTAAACGTCTTGAGCGAGGTTTGAGAGGGACCTTCGGGGCGGAGCAGTGGGGCTTAGAAATTTGTGGGTGCACCTTGGCTTCTGGTGGGACAAACGGGGAAGAACGGCTGTCGAATTTAGCAGGAGGGGGACTAAGAGGAGGCAACAGACAGCCAAGCCTTATCCGTGCCCGCGACACGGGTGATGTTGTCCTTCTCCTTGGGAAATCGCTTCCTACAGCTCAGTGCTCTGTTGTGGAGGAGCAGTAGCTCAGGTTTTGTTCCCTCCGAGTGATCTAAGAGGGATCCTGTCACACAGCAAAGCAGCCGGGCTCATCGGCCGTGCCTCTGCCCGCCTTCAAACACCAAAACTCCTCCAAAGCCCGGGTGAAAGCCGAGCTGGAGCCGCTGCCGGGGTTGTACTGGTGGTACTGGTGGAGACTGGCCACTAGATGGCACGGGGCGGCGGCGGACGGGCGGCCCCGGCCCGGGGGGGGGGTGTTTACCCCGGGGAGGCCGGAACGAGGAAGCGAGGGAGCCTGGCTCCATCCCTTCCTGCATCCCGAGCCAAGGAGCAGCCAGGCAGATCCAAGGCAGGGTGGGGTTTGCTGGGTGTCTTTTGGAAGAGGGCTGCTTCTCTCTGTCTCGTCTTGTGTGCGAAGGACTTGCCTGTACAGGCAGAGTTGCCCCAAATAACTCCTGGGGTGTGTGTTGGGGGCGGGGGGGGACTGACTATTTTATCCCAGGAGAGGAGGAACGAGGCGTTCTTGTTTAACCCACTCTTCTGGGATGTTACAGACGCCTCGTCCGCATGCTGCCACTTGAGAATCGCTGGGCTCGAGCGATCCCAGCTGCAGCCAAACCCTGACGGAGCCGCTGCGGTGGCGGAGCGGGGCGAGGCGGGTCCCCGTCCCTCCTCCCAGTTACATCATGGGCAGCCAAGTTGTTGTTCAGCTTCAACGCTCGATTCCTATTCCGACAGCCGTCCTCGATACACGGGAGGCGAAGCCCTGATAGGTTGTGTCCTAGAAAAGCCCTGAAACTGCATTAAACAACTAACGCACAAAATATAGAGGCCGTAACTCACCTGAAGACTTTCTTTTTTTATATATATATAATCTGTAAGCTCCTTATTTTCCACAGCTGCAGTTACCGTGCTCTGGTGGCACACACCCCGCAGCCAGCTGGCTCTGGACCTGCCTCACTGCTCCATCCACACCCCAGAGGAGTGAAGGAGTGAGGCGACTCCCAGCCGAGGCTGCTGGAGAAGAAACCCGGCCGTGCATACGCCTTTGCCGCAGCTGCGTTTCTCTTGCCAGAGTTGGCTGTTTGTAGCCGTTGTGTGCAACTTACCACCCTTGCCTCTCTAGTCCCGCTTTCGATTCCCTTCTTATACGAGAAGGGAAGGTGCTTGTTTCCTCAGCCTCTTCTTCCTTCATTTTCTGCGAGTGTTAGAGGCAGTTGTGGAACAAATTGAAACTACAGTTGTTCGTGGCTGAGTGCCTTGCCCCCCAGGTTGTAGGGCTACGTGTTTTGGAGGAAAAAACCCACCCTTTTTTGCAGCTAGTTACAGATAAAGCTTTCAGAAAAGATTGGCGGAGCTGTCACACTCTCCAGAAGTGATGGAAAATACTCAAATGCCCCAAAAGTGATACAAAAGCATCAGGTTTTGTTTGTAGCCTAACGCGTTGTTCCCCAATAGGATGGAGACAAGTTCTGGAGAATGCCAGAGTGCTACATTCGTGGCAGCACGATTAAATACCTGCGTATCCCCGATGAAATAATTGACATGGTGAAAGAAGAGGTGGTGTCCAAGGGCAGAGGCCGTGGCGGGATGCAACAGCAGAAGCAACAGAAGGGCCGTGGTGTTGGAGGTGCTGGACGAGGTAATGATCCTGTTTGTTTTTCAGCTCGGAGAGGGGTGAGCGGGATCCCTGCCTTTAAATTTCACCTCTTGTGCAAGGAATGGCTCTTGCTTCTCAGTTTTAAACCCGGGACTGTGTGTCTGGGAGAAGCTGGAGCCGCTCTTGTGCAAGATCTAGCTGAGTGAGTGTGTTGCCTCGCTTGTAAGGCAGCCTCTGCCAAAGAATAGAAAGGATTCGTGCCAGGGATGTGCCTCCCTCATTACTGGGGTTGGGCAGGAGCTTGAGAGAGTCTGAACTTGACTGTTTCTACCCCTCCTGGCTAGTTCGGGAGCGTGGCCCTACAAAACTGGTGTCTGTTAGCTTAGCAAGTCAGGGAGGGAAACAAATGGCTGTTCTGTTTGAAAATAGACTGGGCTCTGACCATGGCAGTGATAGAAAAACATCATCTTTTCTCCCATTATAATGGGGCTTTTGATCTCCTGACTTGTTAATTTATTTATTTTTTTTTCAATATCTGAGGGTTTGTGTTCCTCCTGCTCGACATGAATAATGCATGCTTCTGATAAAAGGGGAGGTTGCCACTTACGAAGAAATAGGTCACCAAAACAACTCTTCCTTCCCTGTCCCGCTTCACAGGGTTAGGTGATCTCAGAGCACTTCAGCTTGGGGATATATTTGCTCTTTTCTCCCCAAACTGTCCTGCTGGAAGCCCAAGAGCCATTTCTCTCCTTTCCTGCTCACCCCTCTTGCCACGTCTCTGCGATTCGCTTTGTGGTCGCCTCGCTCAGCCCCAGGGTCGCTCTCAGTACAGGCTTAGGCTGCAGTAGGAGCTTAAAATCCTGAGCGCGCTCACCGGCTACAACAAAATGGATTTGGCCCAGGAAATCTTAGGTTTTAAAAGGAGCCCTGGGGACTGAGACACCAACGGGCAAAGCCTCTCTGCAGAGCACCTTTAACGAGCTGCCTGCTTTTTGACTATGCAAGGAATCCTGGGATCTACCCGGGGCCATCACGCCATGCTGGGACGCGCGACGTGCAGCGTCTCCGACTCCCAGGGACTTCTGGAGGAAAAACCCCTGCAATTTCTGCTGCCTGTGCTACCTCCTGGAAGCTCCGAGCATGCAAAAGTGACCTTTACAAATCTGAAGGCGCCTTTATTTTTCTTCCTTCCCTTTTCAGTGTCCAAAGCACTTGGCATAACAGCTTTTTTGGATATGGTTATTTGGACAAACATTTTAGCTGAAATATTTTCTCTGCTGTGGAAATATCTACCTTGTAGAGAGCAGAGCTGAGCTCTGTTTGAGGCGGAGTTCCCTGCTGTTTTGATGTGCAGCTTAAATTCGCTGATGGAATATTTTAAAGGGAAGCTTTGGCATTTGCTAATTAGCTAAAAGGTTTGGCTCTCATTACTGAGACATGAAGGGAGGAGGAAAAAAAAAAAAGGCAGGACAATTTTGTTGAGAGGCCAGCAGGCAGAAGTAAAGCTATAATTGTGCACACAGTTGAAAGGATTATTGTTTCTGACACTGGTAATCCTTTGCCTTTTACTTCTCAGCTTGCCAAATTCAGAAGTACAGCAGCCTTTGCTCAGCTTCACTGGGAGCAGCCGGAGCCCTGCGAGCATCCCGAGGGCTGCAGGGTTAGGAGCAATTTATTTTTTTTTTTTTTTGCCTCTGGTGTAGGCACGTCTCCTCGGTGAAGCAACCAGAGCAGAGGGCTCTAGAGAAGCTCTTCCGCCTGGTGCCCAAACTGGGTCTCCTTTGGGTTCTGCCTTTTGTGCGGAGGTGGCCGGCAGGATAGATCTGCAATCCCTTTATCACGTGCACGCCAAGATAAAAATTATTGCCTGGAATTGCTTTCTGTTTGGGGTGAATCTGAGCAGTGAGGGAACGAGGGTGGGCTTTGTCCCACGACAAAGACGGTCACGGCTCTCGGGTACGAGGACGCTCCTATGTCTGCAGCGGGTCTCATGGCAGCCGCCCGGTTCCTGCCGCCTCCCTGGCAGCGTGCGGTACCGGTGCCCTCTCTGGAGCAGTGGATCGCGCTTGTCCAGCAGCGAGACGGTGACAGAGGGATGGTTTTTTTTTTTCTGTTTTGTAGCTGAGCAGTCTTCAAAACGAGTCACCCTCTTTGTTGCTTTTGGTTTGCCCTTACGGCTTTCAGGGGACACAGTATAACCTGCTCATCCCACTGGATTTAAAAATGTGGTATCGCTTCCTTGGTTCCATTTTTCAGAAGTTAACTTCAATTTACGATGATAACGGCTAGCTAGAGGGCACGTTAACACGCCGGGGAGGTACTGCCGAACTTGCTGGTGAGGGGGGATAAGTTTATGCACCTTGTAAATAAGGGATCTGGAACCGGGAAGGGAGAAATCTAAAAGTCCTGTCTCTGCAAAGACTAGAAAATAGGCTTGCGTTTGGGTAAAACATAAATAACTGAAAAGCTCTGAGCGATTGGGAGATGTTGCTGGCTTACAGTGACGCTCTTACATCCGTGCTCTTTCTTTCTGCCCCGTAGGTGTGTTTGGTGGCCGTGGCCGAGGAATACCAGGCAGTGGAAGAGGCCAGCAGGAAAAAAAGCCAGGCAGACAATCAGCAAAGCAGTGAGAGGCTGTCTGCACCCTGGCCGGGGACAGTGCTGCGATGCCGTTTGGTTTTTATCACCTCAGGATTGCCATGTGTTCAAAAGCGTTACCTTTCTACTCTTCCGTCAGTTGATCAGTGCCCGAATCATGTAGCTTGGAAGCCCCTCGCAATTTAATCTGGTAAAATGGAGTCATTCGCTCCTTGTAGTCAGCAAGTCATTGGAAATATTTTAAAAAATCATTCACAGTTAAGGACCTAAGTTCTGCCTTCTCCTGAGAGTGAAAGCACTATTTAATTTTTCAGGGTCACCAGGTTTAATTTAAAAGATTAACAGTGGTTAATATATGCAGTGGTATAAGAACGAAGGCAAACACTTTCTGGATTGTTTGGATTTTTTTGTACTTGAAACTTGGGAAACTTGTTGCATTTGTAACAGATGCAAGTGTTTTTGGTTTAAAAACACTGAACTTGAGGATATTGTATCTTTACATGAGTAGTCTTAAGGGTTTGGGGTGTTTTTTTTTTAAAAACAACAAACTTTTAAGCTATTGCTTATCTTCTATTTCTGGCCAGTCAGTTCTGTCTCTCCTATGGCTTAAAGGAGAACTCGGGGTGAACATTGCATTGGCCTTCAAGGGTTGTTTCCAAGAGAGCTTTGTGATAAATGAGGGTTTCCCAATTAGTGTATTACTAATTTGACTTCAGATTAGAAGGTTCCTTTAAAGGAAAGGGGTTTCCGTGTTTTTTTTGTGGAAGGCTGGTGTGCCCCGTACTCTTCACGTTTGTTTGCTTGGGTTTTTTTCTGAAAAGCAACCGAGCTGTTAAGTTGATTTATTTTCCCCCCCACTTTGAAAACTCTGTCCCTTGTGCCTGTGACACAAAGTCCCGAACTCTGACAGTATTTCCCAAGCTTATTTCTTCTGCTACCCAGCGACTGACTTCACTATAAGTACTTGTCATTTCCTTTTCTGCTCACCAATTATCTGTCCTTGGGGACACAGACCAGCGTGTCCCTCTTGTAGGTTAAGAAAGCTCCTGTGAATTCCCAGGTCGGGTCGCTCCAGTCTTCCATCCCACAGGGTGCGGGTCCCATGAGCAAAATGCACCCGCAAAATATCCTGGCTGATCTGAACTGAATGTCTGCAGGGGGGCACGGGGGGAAGAAAGAGGCTCTGGCTGTGCCTCAACCCCCTGGATGGATGAAATAGCTTTTCCCCTAAAATTAAGCTGATATTGTGACTTGTTCTGAACAGGTTTTTTTTTGGTTTGGTTTGGGTTTTTTTTTACACCTGATTCCCATATTGAAGCCTACTCTCTGCCATCACCACTGTATTGAAAATGAGTGAAGAACATGCTTTTATATATACTTATTTTTTTAATGTTTATAGAACTTGTGTGCAGTGGTGAGTAGGAATAAATTGCCAACCTGTACAAAACAACTCCCTCTCTCTGTCTGCAACGGCGCTGAGCCCTGCCTGACCCCGCGCGCGCTCCCACAGCCGGCCGGCTTCACCTAAACCCTTGCTCGAGCCCTGGTATAAGTAATAAATCCCCAAGCAGACGGCCTAAACCTTTTGTTTCTAACAGCAGCCACGTGTTCTCCGTGGCCGCCTTTCCTCGGCGAGGCGTTAACCGGCAGCGCCAGCACTCGATCTCCATCCTGGGCGAGCCGGCTTCTGCCAAGGAGCCAATTCCAGGCGATGGGAACGGGGCACGTGTGTCCTCCCTCCTGGAAACTCGCTCTCACCGTAAACACCCGGGTGGCATTTTAACAAAGCCCCGGCTGAGCCCTGTGTCAGACTTTCCCTTCCCAACCTGCTCCCTCCCTTTCGAGTCCCTCCAGCCACAGAAACTCCACGTTACAGCCGCCCTGGTGAAAAAGGAAACGACTGCAGCGCTGTCTGGATTTAAGGTCTGTTCTGGCCAGATAAATCTTCACTGCAACAATGGGACCTTTGGCTTCGGCTCAGGGTAGAGTCCTCCAAGGACGCCTTATCTCCTGGCGAAGCTCTGGGGTCAGGCGTTGGAGCTCGTTAAGTTCTACTTTAGTTTAATTACAACCACGGGCTTTAGCAGCCTTCCCTACTTGCCTCCCCCCTTCCTTTTTCCGCCTCTGTAGGAATATTTTTGTCCCGAGACGCGGGCACAGCCCCTGCGAGGGCAATTGGCCCCACGCGGCAGCAGGTTGGGTGGAAGACGGCTCCGCTGTGTCCCCCCACGTGCTCCCACCCTGTCACCGCTGGTGCTCATCCCACGTGGCCCTTGTCCCCATACCGGAGCGGCATCGAGCCTGGGCATCGATGCGATGCTCATCTGTGGCTTTGGGCCTTCCTGTCCCAAAAACGGGTGTCTGGGGCTGTCGTGTGCTCCATCCCTTCCCCACGGCAGCACGGGGAGGGGTGCAGAGAGGCAAGCCGTGGCTGAAAAAAAAACAAAAGAAACAAAAACAAACAAAAAAAAAACCCCAACCAAAACAGGGAGGAGCGAGAGAAAAGCAACAACCAGAGAGGAGGAAAAAGGTCTGAGCCTTGCTGCCGGCGTGGGTGGGTGTGCAGCCTGGCTGGGCGAACGTGTCTCGGCCGGAAAGACGGGCTGGGTTGGGGGGGACCCGGCAAAGGCCGCTGTGGAAACCCTCCCTGCTCCCTTCCCGTGACATTTTTGTGGGTAACCGGGCCCATGGCAGCTCCGGCAGCCGCGGGGCCGTGTCTCCGGCACTGGCACTGCGGCACGGCGCTGCTGGCTGCCCCGCGGTGACTCATAACTTCTGTGCCTCGCCGGGGAGGCAGCACAGGAATAGTTACACACCAGCCGCCTGCGACGCGGAGGGAGTGGCTGCCGAAATATTTCAGGGCTGCGCTAAGCAACTAAAAATACACGTCAAACCCTCCTCCTCCTTTTTCCTTTTTAAATGTGTTTTCTTTCTGTCTATTTTTTTTTTTTAATTCTTGTTTTCGATTGCTGGAGGCCCATGCGCCCCGGGGGTAGCATGGCCCCTCAGGGACCGGAGCGGGTTTGGGGGCAGGCGCTGACGGCCAGCGACTTCTTGTTTTCCCAGCTTGGTTCCTCTCTCCCTCCTTGCGGCGATGACTAAGAGGCGGCTTCCCCTGTGCACGCAGTGCCCGTGGTGCAAATCCCGGGGCGACAAACGCTCTCCTGCTTGTTCCCTTTTCGGGGGACGGCTCGGCGTGCCGGGAGGGCATGGGGATGCGGGTGCATCCACGGTAGCTCATGGCCATCTCGACATCTTGCTTTGGGTCCAGCCCGCGTCCTCAATGGGAGCCGTGGGTGTCAAGTGGTGGCACGGCACCTTGTCTCGGCTCCTCGGCGGAGCGGGATCAGGCACCACCGGTGCAACGGAGCCGGTCGCGCGCAGGGAACGGTCCTGTTGGGCCCAGGGAAACGGGGAGAGCGGGAGCCGTGCGGGGACCCGCCGCGCTCGGAGGTGCGAGGGTACTCTGGGGAACGTGGACCCGCTCGAGGCTCGTCGTGCCTCGCCGAGGCGTGGGTTCATCCAAAATCCTTGCCGCCTGCTCCAGGGTAAATATAGCCCGGCTGGCAGGTGGCGAGGCGCGGTGTGACTCAGTGGGGGATGCTCGCGGGGCCGAGCCGGGCTCCGACGCCTCCGGGAATAGCAGCTTCGGCCCCCAGCCGAGGTGACGGTGGCACTGTCACCGGCTCAGCGGATGGGGACTGCCCTGCTCGTGCTCCCCACGGGTCTGCCCTCCTGGGAAGCGGAAGGGGCCACTGAATCATGACCCTCATTAAATGCTCATTAGGAAAATGAAGCTGCCGGCTTGCCGCCGGCATGGGGCCGCCACCGGCGAGACAACCTGCGGCGGCTCCGGTTTGGGGACAAAGGGACACGTGGGACGAGCACCAGTGGTGACAGGGTGGGAGCGCGTGGGGGGACACAGCACGACAAGCCCCGGGGTGCTGTGACCCACGGGGAAGGATGCTGGGGGGTGGCGAGGTTTTGCCGGCGGGTGCTGACGACCGGGCCCGGCCAGAGCGCGGCTCGCGGCTCACGGCTCACGGCTCGCATCCCTGGCCGCCGGCCAGCCGCTCTTCCAGGGAGGCCCCGGGGCCGGTTCGTTCCTCCCTGCAACTGATTAAAGCACCTAGAGCTGAAGCTGGTTCTCATTTCACCCCGCTGCAGCCCGGATTGCGATGGGGGGGGGGGCACGGGGGTGCAGGCAGGGTGCAGGCAGGAGCACACACGTGGATGCCCGCAGGGCGTACGCCGATGCTCACGGGGTGCAGGCAGCCATGCCCGTGGCTGCGTCCCCGGCTTGGGGGGGGGGGAAGGGGGGGCAGGGGTGTCCCCCTGTGGTGCCGGGGTGGGGGAGAGCCACCCTCCTCCCCAGTCGCTGTCCCCCCACCCCGGTCCCTGTCCCTCGCCGGCCGGGTTTCGTCAGGACGGAAAGTCTGAACCTGCCGGTCTGGCTGCCGGCCGCACCCCTAATGACGGGTTTGCAGCGGAAACATGGACGGCGGCTTCACCTGGGAGCTCCGCGCCGGCCCAGCCCGCCAAACCCCGGGGACACCGGCACTGGCACCGCCACCTCCGCCACCCCCCTTGGGCCGGGACGCCGGGGTTGGCAGGGGCCACGGGCTGGCCGGGATGGGAGGACCCCGGGCACGGGGCTCGGTCAGGCTCTGGTTTATTTGAGGTTTAATCAACTGGGTTTATTTGGGATTTAATTAACTGTAGCTGGGGGGGGGAGGGGAGGTTCCCGTCGGTCCCGGCCCCCTCGTGCCTCGGTTTCCCCAGTGCCAGCACCGTGTGTCCCAGCCTCCGAGCCTGCCCCAGCCCTGCCTTGGATGTCACCCATGTCCCCTGTGGCCTCCCAGCAGCCAGGGCCGAGCCATGCCCTGCCCCGTGCTGTCCCCGCGCCCGGTGCCACGCCGTCCCCGTGCCGTGCCGCACGCCGTGCCACGCCGTGCCAGCCGGCTTGCGGTGGCGCGGGCAGGACGGGCAGGCCGGGGCAGGGGCTCCTCGCCCACACCGCGAGGCCGCAGGGCCAGCGCGGCACCGGCACAGCTGTCACCTCCGGCCTGGCACCACCGGTGCAGGGTCCCACCGGGCACCCAGCACCCCCAGGGCCGCCGCCACCGATCCGTCGCCTTCGTTAGCGCGGGCCCGGGACCCATCTGGCTGCAATTAGGGGCGGCTCAGCGTCACCGCGGCCCCCCCGCCGTCCCCCCCCCCCCGTCCCCGCCGTGCCCGGGGGCGAGCGGGGCCAGGACCCCTCGGTCCCCGCCACGGGGGCCGCATCCTGCCGGTGCGGGGTTATCGTTGGCCACCGGCGCTGCCTCCCCCCGCGCGGCGGCTCCACGCGGGGACGGGTGACGTCAGCCGCTGACGCCGATCCACCCCCTCAGCCGCCCGCGGGCTTGGCCGGCCGTGACGTGCGTCGCCGCCACCCGCCGCTTAACTCCTTCCCCGCTGCCGGTTGAGCGGGGGGGCCCGCGGAGGCGGGGGGGGGGGGGGGGGCCAGGCCCGGTTGTCCCACCGTGCCGCGGCGCTGGGCCCGGCCGGAGCAGGCCGGAGCCGGGAGGGCGAGGGACGCCACGGCGCGGCCTGACCGGCCGCCCGCCGCGCGGCGGTGCACACCGGTGCTCGCTGGGCGAACCCCCCCCCCCCGTCCCCGGTGCCACCGGGACGCACCGGCGGCAAACGTCGGGGCTGCGGTGCTGGGGACGCACGGGGACGAGCTGTGACAACGGAGGTGCACGCCACGGGGGCCCCGGCCCACCGGGGACCCCGGTGTGCCCCGGCACCCTCCGGCCGGTGCAGCCGCCGGTCTGGCCCACGCGGGTCACGGCCTGGCCGCCCCCGCAGGGTCCCGCCGCCCGGCCCGGGGCGTTTGTTTATTTATTTACTTGTCGTGCCCTTGTACGGACGGTGCCCGGTGCCCGGTGCCCGCTCCGCCCCGCCCCTCCCTTTGTGCCCATCAGCCCCGGCGGGGCGCGCGGCGCGGGGCCACGTGACCGCCCCTCCCCCGCCCTGACGTCAGCCCAGGGGCCCTCGCGCTGTTGTCCCGTTTACCCCCCGGTCGCCCCGGCGACGGCGGGGCCAGGAGTGGGCGTGGCCCCGCCTGCCGGGGCGGAGGCCCCGCCCCTATGCAAACGAGGGCGGGCGAGGACGTCATCTGCAGCCAATGGGGGCTCGGCGCGGTGAGGTCACCGCGGCGGCGCCGCGTATTTAAGGCGGCGCGGGGGTCGCGGCGGCGGCAGACGCGTGTGTGCGCGCGCGCAAGAGCGGGGCCGCGGCCGGTGCCACCGGCGCCTCCCCCGCCCTCCCCTTCCCCTCCCCCGGCGCAGCGCTCGCCCCGTTCCTTCCTTTCCCTCCCTCCCTTCCTCCCCCCCCCCCCGCCCCGGCCCCGTTCCCCCGCAGCCGGGCGGGGGAGGAGGATGGAAACACCCTTCTACCATGATGATGTGTTGAGCGGCCTCGGCAGCGGCTTCGCCCCGTCCTCCGGCAGCAGCGGGCTCCTCCTGCCCTTCCCCGGCGGCAGCATGATGAAGAAGGACGCGCTCGGGATGGCGTTACCGGAGCAGGTGGCGGCGGCGTTGAAAGCACCGGGTGCGGCGAGCGGTGAAGCGGCGGGATTGCTGGGTTCGGCCGAGCTGGGTCTGCTGAAGCTGGCGTCCCCCGAGCTGGAGCGGCTCATCATCCAGTCCAACGGGCTGGTGACCACCACGCCGACCAGCGGGCAGTTCCTCTACCCCAAGGCGGCCGCCTCCGAGGAGCAGGAGTTCGCCGAGGGTTTCGTTAAAGCGCTGGAGGACTTGCACAAGCAGAACCAGCTGGGCGGCGGCGGCGGCGGAGGAGGCGGCGGCGGCGGCGGAGGTGGAGGAGGCGGCGGAGGCGCGGGCGAGCTGCCCGCCGCCGGCCTGGCCCCCGAGCCGCCGGTGTACGCCAACCTCAGCAGCTACCCGGCGGTGAGCTACGCCGCCGACCCCGGCCCCTTCGCGGCGCCGCCGCCGCGGCTCCCCCCGCCGCCGCCGCCGCCGTTAAAGGACGAGCCTCAGATCGTCCCGGAGGTGCCGAGCTTCGGGGAGAGCCCGCCGCTCTCCCCCATCGACATGGACACGCAGGAGCGTATCAAGGCGGAACGAAAGCGGCTGAGGAACCGCATCGCCGCCTCCAAGTGCCGCAAGAGGAAGCTGGAGCGGATCTCCCGCCTGGAGGAGAAGGTGAAGAGCCTCAAGAGCCAGAACACGGAGCTGGCCTCCACCGCCAGCCTGCTCCGCGAGCAGGTCGCCCAGCTCAAGCAGAAGGTCCTCAGCCACGTCAACAGCGGCTGCCAGCTCCTGCCCCAGCACCAGCACCAGGTGCCGGCTTACTGACCCACGGGGGACCGCGGGGGCTCCCCTCACGCATCCCCCGCTTCCCCGGGCACGGACTGAGGGGGCCCGGGCACGGACCGAGGGGCCCCGCGGGGCTGAGGGTGTGAGGGGAGGGGAGAGGACAGCGTTCGTGAAGGGGGGAGCTTGGGGGCCGCTCTCCCGCCCCGCTAAACGGACTGAGGGGGAGCCCGGGCCGCCCCCGCCGGGACTCGCGGGCCCCCGCGCCCGAGACATTCCAGTCAGGCCCCAGTAAAACCCCGCCACACGGAGACCCGCCTCTCGCTGTCTGCTGCGCCGGGGGAGAGCGGGGGGGAGGACGGGGATGGCGGCGGCGGGGAGGGGGGGACGGGGACGGATGGGCCCGGCGGGGCCTGGCGCGGCGGCGCGGGCAGGAAGCGGCGCGGCCGGCTGCCATCTTGGGGCCGGGGCGGGAGGGTGGTGATGGGGGGAGGTGAGGGGCTCCGTGGGGGTCTGGGGGGTGATGGGGGTCGGAGGAGGGATGTGGGGTGCTGGGGGAGTGGGGGCGGGGGCGGCTCTGGGAGTCGTTGGGGGTATCGTCGGGTGATAGTGGAGGGGTTTGGATGTTGGGGGCTCCCTTGGGCTGAGGGGGTGTTCTGGGGTTCCCTTGGGGGGTCTGGGGTTACTGGGGTCCCCTGGGGCGGTCCCGGGGCGGGGGGGGGGGGAACCCGGCTGCTTGTGGGGCTCCTGGTCCTGGCTGTGGCTCTGTCCTGGCTGTTGTCCTGCCCTGGGGCAGTTGGTGCCTCCATGGAGGGGGGGGGGGGGGGTCACCAACAACACCCCCACACACACTACACCAGCACCCCGGGGTCACCCCGCAGCCCCTGGCTGGGCCCCGCCAGGGCGGATGGCGAGGCCAGGCCTCCGTGGCTCCTTCCTGGGCTTTGGCAATGGGCCTTCGCTTCCCGGCACCACCATCGCTCCGCCTCTGCATCCCCCACCTTGCGAGGCCTGGTCCCAGCTCTGTCCCACGGAGCAGCACCCAAGGGACGAGCCCTTTCCCGGGAGCGCTTGGGGACAGTGGCACCGACGGCAAGAAGGTCGGCCTGGCTGCCGCTGGGCTGCTCTGGCAAACGGGCTGGTTCCAGCCGCGGCGTGCCAAGCTGTGCCATACCGTTCCGACACCGAGGATCGCCCTGCTCCCGGGGGCTGGCAGGGAGCCCGGTGTGCTGGGGCCCTGCTGTGGGTGGCAGCGGGGGGAGTGTGGCCTCCCCGGGGACCCGGCACGGTGCCGGGCCAGCTGCGGTTTGCCGGGAGGAAGCGCCCTTCCCCGCCATGCGGAAGCGGCCCTGTCCTGGCGCGGCTGTGCTGCGCCCCGGATGTGCTGCTCTGGCAGGGAGACGGACGGGGGTGTCCCCTGGTCCCCGTGGCAGAGCCAGTGCAGCCCCACAGCTGCCATCAGCAATGGGTCCGGTGTCACTGTGTCCCCACATCCCTCTGTGCCCAGGTCCCTTTGTCCCTCCATCCCCATGTCCTCAAGTTCCCCAGGTCCCCACATCCCTGTGTGCCCTGTGTCCCGATGTCCCCAAGACCCCACATCCTGATGTGTCCATGTTCTGAGGTCCCCATGTCCCCAGGTCCCCACATCCCCATGTCCCCAGGTCCCTTTGTCCCCGGGTTCTCACATCTCCATGTCCCCACATCCCCATGTCCCCAGATCCCTTTGTCCCCAGGTCCCCATGTCCCCAGGTCCCTTTGTCCCCAGGTCCCCACATCCCCATGTCCCCAGATCCCTTTGTCCCCAGGTCCCCACATCCCCATGTCCCCAGGTCCCTTTGTCCCCGGGTTCTCACATCTCCATGTCCCCACACCCCCATGTCCCCAGATCCCTTTGTCCCCAGGTCCCCACACCCCCATGTCCCCATGTCCCCACATCCCCATGTCCCCAGGTCCCTTTGTCCCCATGTCCCCAGGTCCCCACACCCCCATGTCCCCAGGTCCCCACATCCCCATGTCCCCAGATCCCTTTGTCCCCAGGTCCCCACATCCCCATGTCCCCAGGTCCCCACATCCCCATGTCCCCAGGTCCCTTTGTCCCCAGGTCCCCACCCGGACCCTTGTCCCTCCCCGGGCTGATGCAGGTGGGGGCGGCTCCCGGTGCCCGGCGTGGTCTCACGGTCCGGGGGGTGGGGGGTCAGGGGAAACTGAGGCACGGGGTGGGGCGGGGATCCCCCGGGGTCCCGGGGATGCGGCGCGGCCCGGTGCCGGCAGGGGCGCCAGGGGGGGGGTCGCCTCCCGCGGGGCGGATACAGGCGGCGGCGGCGGCGGCGGCAGGGCCCGGGACGGCGGCATGGCCCGGGGCACGCTGTGCCTGCTGCTCTGCTGCGCCCCTGCCCTGCTCGCTGCAGGTATCGGGGAACCGGGGGGAGACCGGGAGATGGGGGGCACCGGGGAGGGTCCCCGTGGGGTCCTGGGGGCACTTGGGGTCTGTGCACCGGGGGAGCTCCCCCCGCCCAGCCCTGCAGCACCGGGCACCGGCGGGGGGGGTGTCCGTGTGCTCCGGGGCACCGGGGAGTAACGGGGGGGGGGTGTCCGTGTGCTTCCCCCCCCCGTGCTCTGCAGTGACGGGCTCGGGGTGCTCTGGGGCCAGCGGGTGCTTGGGGGGGGGGGGGGGGTGTCCATGTGCCCCCCGCCCCCCCCCGGAGGGTCCCTGCCCGCTAAGCCCAGCCCTGGGCGTTGCAGCGGGGCCAGATCCAGCCCTGCCCGGGGCAGCCAGGGACCCGTGGCACGGGGGTGGGCTGCACCCACTCCCCGGGGGTGCCAGGAGGTGATGGTCCCCACGGGGGCTCGCCGGGCTGGAGGTGAGCACCCTGCCCCTCCCGCAGCTGGCAGCACCGTGGGGCAGAATGCGGCCCCGGTGCTGCCAAACCGGCTGGGCCAGCCGGCGCTAGCGATGGTGTGGGTGCTTCGGCACCGCCTTGGCACTCCGGGGGCAAAGGGCCCCGGTACCCTGTGCCGCTGTGGGCCGTGCTGTGCTGTGCCGTGCCCCCCCACCGTTTCCAGCCTGGGCCCCCAGCAGCCCCCCCTGCACCCCGGGGTGCCTCGGCTTGCCCGTCTCGGCACAGAAGCTGGCACCCAATGCTGGGTGCTTGGCCCTGGGCTCGCCGCTATCCTGGCATAGGGTGGCAATTGGGTGGGAATGGCCCGTTCCAGTGGGCCCGGTGGCTGTGGGGACACCCAGCCCCCAGCCACACCGGCCACCCTGGGTGCTGGCACTGGGTGCCAGTTCTGCTGTGGGGCATTTTGCTCCGGTGTTCCCCGTGGGGCTGGGCTGGACCTGCTCCTCCTCTTGTGCAAACAGGACCTTGGTGGATAAGGGCACTGCTGGTGCTGCCCGGCAAACGCTGCCGTGTCCCACATGACCACAGCGGAGCCCCCCCTCACAGGCCTGCCCGCGGGTGGCCGGTGGGTGCCACGAAGGCCGGGCTGGCACGTGTCCCTGTGCCGTGGCATATGCCCACCACCACCACGCTGCTCTGCTCGTCCCCTCAGCACTGTGCCTGTGCCGCCATGGCTTGGGAAGCCCTTCCCAACCCTGGATTTCTGGGATCTGAGATTGGCTAAATCCTGGTTTTTTGGTCCTCTGTGTATGGTGAAACCACCTGGAAAATGAGCACCGCGAGGCCAGGAGCCGGGACAGGCATCACTGCCCTTCCTGGGGCCCTGCCTGCCCTTGCCAGGGCCTTGCCGCGTCCTTGCTGACCCACTCTCTCCTCTACACTTTAGAGGCAGGACATGGCATCACTGCCAGCAGCACAGTGCCTCCGCACAGCTCGGGGACAGCCATGTCACCGCCTCCATCCAGCACACCCCCAGCCACCAGCTCGGGGACACCCAACGTGTTTCCATCCGGCTCTGACTCGGGGACGGCCGGTGTGCCTCTCTCCAGCCTGGCCACAGCGTCGTCTCCGTCCAGCAAAGCGAGTGCAGCGGCACCTAAAACATCTCCCGACTCGGCCACGGCAGTGTCTCCATCCAGGACACCGGGCTCAGCAGCACCTACACCTCCACCCGACTCGGCCACGGCAGTGTCTCCATCCAGGACACCGGGCTCGGTGGTGCCTACGACACCTTTATCCGACACAGCTGCAACATCGGCTCCAGCAGCACCTACATCTTCACACGACCCAGCCGTGGCATCATCTCCCTCAGGGACAACAGGCTCAGCAGCACCTACGACACCTCCGACATCTCCATCCAACATGACCACGGCACCGTCTCCATCCAGGACACCGGGCTTGGCAGCAGCGACATCTCCATCCAACAGGACCATGGCACCGTCTCCGTCCCACCCAGCCGTGCCCAGCTCCCCGGCCACGGGGCATCCATCCAACTCAACGGCAGCACCAGCCCCATCCTTGCCCGGGCCCACCAGGCCCACTCCTGCTCCGAGCTCTCCTGCGCCCACTGTGAGCCCCAGTCCCAGCAGCACCTTCGCCCCCAGCTCCAGAACGACACCGGCCACCAGCACCGGCACCACAGCTGGCAGCTGGGGTGAGAGCCAGGCTGCCGGGGGGATCCACGCGGGCAGGGAGCCCCCAGACCTGCCCACAGCCATGGGCATGACGGCAGCCCCAGTTCCCCCCCTAGACCCCCCACTCAGGGTCCGCGCTCGCAGGATGGAGCAGGGGGGCTCAGGGGTGCAGGTCCCTGGGTCCCTCGGCTGCCCCATCCTCCTTGAGGGGGGTGGGAGCTCCCCCTCTCTCCCCCAGACTTTGCGCCCTGGCCAGGGAGGGTGGGAGAACCCCGGGCTGGTCCCCAGCGGGTGGAGGTGACACGGGAGCCGGGTGCCAGGTCTGTGAGGGGTGGGACGGTAGCAGGGGGGGAGCTGGAGCCAGTCTCGAGCCCCCTCTCACCCCGAGAGCTGCCGTGGTGCTCAAAGGCTGGGCATGAGGCTCGGTGGTGCCGGGGGGGGGAGTAACGGGGTGCCCATCTCGCTCCCACAGCGGAGTCCCCCATCAAATCCAACCCCAGCCTGGTCATCGTCGTCTGCCTCTTCGTCTGCGTGCTGGTGGGGGGAGCAGCGGTGCTGCTGGTGTGGCTGCGCCAGCGTGGGACCCCCCCATTCCGCCGCCTGGACGAGGTGCCCATGGTACGTGGGGGGCCAGGGGGGCCATGGGGGGCGGCGGGGCCAGGCTGCAGGCGCTCACTCCGCTCTCTCTCTCTCTCTCTCTTCCCTAGAGCAAGGTGACAGAGGGGTCCTCCGTCACCCACCACCCACCCAGGTGACACCCCCCCCCCGCCACCACGGCCCCCCGCGCTGCCCACGCTGCTGAATAAAGAAGCTGCTGCCTTGGCTCTGGTTTCCCGTCTGCCGTGCAGTCTGCACCCTGCCCGGGGAAAACCCCCAGTCCTGGGGGAGGCCCCGACTGCTTTCGGGGTCCCCCCTACCGGGCTGGAGGCCCCGGGGTGCCCCCAGGCTGGGCAGGGTGGGTGCACAGGGTGGTGGGGGCCGCACAGCCCCCCCGGCGGGGTGGGACGGGAGGGAGCGCGCAGCCAGGCACGCACGTCGCCTTCCTTCTGCTCCGTTGCACTCGGCCAAGGCCGCGGCACGCCGCGAGGACGCGGCACACCGCGAGGACCAGGTGCCGGTAAGGGGCTGCGGGCGAGGGCAGGGGGCTGGCGGCAGTCTGGACCCCCGTGTCGGGGCTCGGCATCCCCCGGGCTTCGGGCTGAGGCTGCTCCCGCTACCGGCTGGGGCATGGGGGGGCTCAGCCCGGGGGGGACAGGGGGGCTCAGCGGACGCAGCCGGCTGAGCCGCCCTCGGTGCGCCCCGGTTCCCCGGGGACAGTGGGTAACGGGTGCTCGTGGTTGATCATTAACGCGGCGCTGGCGGGCTCACGGGCTCACGGCTTGGCGGGTGCTGCGGGCCAAGGGCCATCCCCGTGGCCTCGGGCCCACGTCCCCCGGGGGTGGCCCGTCCTCGTCCAGCCCTCGGGGGCACCGGGGAGTGGGAGGGGGGTGTGGGGGGTGTGGGGGTGTGTGTGCTGGGGGGGTGCCCTGAAACCCGAGGCAGGGGCCGAGCCCGGGCAGCCGCCACGGCCGAGACGCGGCGCCCATAAATCACGGCCGGGAGGAACCCGCGTGTCCCGGCCCCTGGGCGGCCCCGGCCCGGGGGGGGGTCCCGCCGCCGCCGCCGAGCCCCCACCGGCCGCGGCTCCCGGAGCTCCTCTCCGCAGGGACGGCGATGCGACGGAGCCGGACGGCGCTGCCCTTCCTCGGCGCGGAGGTGAGACCGGGACCGGGACCGGGGGACACCGGAGGGGGGGGCGAGGGGGTGTCCCCGGGAGGGGGTGTCCCCGGTACGAGCGTCCCAGCGCCGGGCCCCCGGGCAGCAATAACCGGGATGGCGACGCTCAGCGGGAGTTAATTATCCCCGTAATGGGCTGTTAATTATTATTCACCTCTGCGTAATTGCGCGCCGGCTCCGGGGGTTTTTCCGGCGGGGTCCCGGGGGAGGCGGGGCGGGGGGGGGCGGGGGTCCCCTCCTCCGGTGGCGGCGGGGGTGGGGGTGTCCCAGCGGCTCCGTGCGCTGCGGGCCGAGCCGCTCCCGGTGCACCGGCTGTGCCCTTGGCCCCGTGCCTCCCCGCCCCTCCGCCGGTGCTCCCCGGGGTGCGGTGCGGCACCGTGCCCGGCAGGGGGCGCCCGCGCGCTACCGGCGCCCGGTGATGGGGGGGGGGCTGCCCCGTGGGAGGGACCCCCGTACGGCGGGGGGGGGGGGACACGACACACACGGACACCGGGCAGCGCCCCGGGAGCAGCGCCCCGCAGAGCTCCCCGGTACCGGTACCCGCGCCCCTCACCGCCGCCCCGTTTCCCCGTAGCGCTGCCGTGACGCCGCCGAAGCCGCCCCGTCGGGACCGGGAGCGGCGGTGGGCGCCGTCCGCCGGCGTTTCTCCGGGAGCCCGTTGCTGCCGCCGCTGGGCTGCCGGTTGGCGGAGGGGGCCCGCGGCCCCGAGCCCGAGGGCGCCCGGGTGGTCTTCACCATCGAGGAGAGCGGCCCCAGCAGCGGCGACGAGTCCGAGCCGCCCCGGTAAGAGCGAAACGGGGGAGGGACGGGCTTTGCTCGCCCCGGTGGCACCGGGATGGGGTTACCGGACAGGGCGCTGCCGTCGGTGCCGCTCCCGGTTTCAGCACCGGCGGGCGGACAGCGGCCCCGGGGCACGGGCACCGGCACCGGCGGAGCACCCGGTGCCAGCGGCCGCTGGGCTTGGGACAAACCCTTCTGTCACCGTCCCCGCTGCTCCGGCCCCGGGATGTCCGTCCCAATCACCGTCTGTCCCCGTCACCCCTGTCCCTATCGCCTCCGTCCCCACCACCCTGTCCCCATCCCCGCCACCTCCGTCCCCATCACCCCGTCTCCGCCACCTCCATCCCCATCGCTCCCATCCCCATCACCCATCCCTGTCCTCGTCCTCCTCACCGCCCCCTTGTCCCCATCCCCTGTCCCAGCTGGGTGCCACCGCAGGGCTGGCCTGGCCCTGCCCGGAGGTGACCTCGGTCCCTCCCGCTGTGGCTCGGCCCCAGCCGCGCTGCTGCAGGGTTATTTTTGGGCCATTCCCCTCCCCCGTGCCTGTCCCCAGCTCGGGGACAGCATGGGGCTGGCACGACCGAGGGACCTGGCTCCGGTGTCACTCGCTGTCCACCCTCTGCACGGACACGTGTCCGGCAGGGACAGCCGCAGCCCGGGAGGGGACAGGGACTGGCTGTCCTGGGGACGGGGACTGGCTGTCCTGCAGCCGGTCTCGCTTTGGCTGTCCCAGGGGCTGCTGGCTGCCAGGCAGCCGGGGGCGGGCGGCTCTGCCCCCACCCCAATGTCCCCTGGTGTCTCTCTGTCCCAGCGTCCTTCTGCCCTGATGTCCCCATGATCATGCTCACAGGCCCTTGGAAGTGAGGGGGGACCCCTCCACCAGGACCCCCCTCCGCTGGGTTTCGGGGTCCCCGCAGGTGCTGCTGGGCGGGCGCCATCTCCCACAGCCACCGGCCCCCACGGGTGCCACTGCCACCGGCTGGGCCTCATCCTGCTCCTCCCTGTCCCCACTGGGCACGGCCCCACGCTGGGCAGTGAGGAGGGGCTGGGGGCATGATGTGAGCCCCGGGGCGCGTTTGGCTTTCACAGGTCCCTTGGTGGCACCGTGGCACGGCCACACCGTGTGTCCAGGATGCTCCAGGCTCAGACATGTCACTTGGTGGCACCGTGGAGTGTCCACACCGCATGTCCAGGATCCGCATGCTCCAGGCTTGGCCGTGTCCCTTGGTGGCACCATGGCACGGCCACACCATGTGCCCAGGATGCTCCAGGCTTGGCCGTGTCCCTTGGTGGCACCGTGGCACGGCCACACCATGTGCCCAGGATGCTCCAGGCTCGGCTGTGTCCCTTGGTGGCACCATGGCACATCTGTGCTGTGTGTCCAGGATGCTCCAGGTTTGGCTGTGTCCCTTGGTGGCACCATGGCGTGTCCACACCGAGTCTCCAGGATGCTCCAGGCTCAGCCATGTCCCTTGGTGGCACCGTGGCACGGCCGCTCCATATGTCATGGCTGCTCAGGGCCCAGCGTGGCATTTTGCCGTGCGTCCTGGCAGAGCACCCCTGCCTTTGCGGGAGCAGCTGCTGCCTCGGGGACAGCAGTGTGGCCGGTGGCACGGGGCCAGCGAGGGGCCACATGCCCAGGCAGCCGGGCGCACGTTGGGCCAGCGCAGCCAGGGGGGACCCGCTCCATGTGCCGGCTGCTGGAGCCAGACAGTTGTTTAATTTCCCAGGCGCGGGCGGGAGGGGGATGGAAAGTTTCCCGGGGCCGCCGGGGCCAGGGCTGGGACAGCCGCGCGCTTCCTGCTCCGCACTGGCGGGCAGCGTGGCCTCGCCGTCACCGCCGCCGTCGCGCCGGGGGTCCCTGAGCTGTGCCATGCTGCCCACCGCGTGCTGCTCGCCAGGGGCTTCGCCGGCAGCGTCCCCCCGCAATTCCCCCCGCAATTCCCCCATCCTCTTCAGGAAGCTCCTGATGAACCAGAGCATCCGCCTGCAGCGGCGCTTCACCGTGGCGCATCCCCTCTGGTAAGGGGGGGACGCTGGTGGGTCCCCGGTGAGGGGCCACGCTTGGCCCCGGGTGGGCAGGAGGAGGCTGCGCCGGCGGGACGGGGTCAGTGTGGACCCCCCCAATGCTGTGGCACGTCCCCAGGGCTGTGGGCCCACAGGGACATGGGGGACGAGGAGGGCACGGCGGGGGTCACCACGCAGCCGGGGGCTGAGCCGGGCACGGGGCGGGGGGGAGCCGCTGGCTGAGCATGGCTGAGCACAGGCGCACTCATTGCAGCGATGGCCAGGCAGGACCCGGGCGTCTGCCCCGTGGCGGGGGGGGCCGTGGCAGGGACGGGAGAGAGGCTTTTCCCGGCATGGCAAGGCACCAAACCAACCCACCGTGGCACAGCCGGGCACCTCAGTGCCCCCCCCCCCCCACTGGAGCTGTATAGGGTTTGTTTTGGGGTGCCCCCCTGCCCGTGCCCCGGGGTGCCAGTGGGTGCCAGCCCCACCTGCGTGGGCGCCGTGGGGATCAGCAGATCCCTCCTCAAGCAGCAACAGCATCTATTTATAGCGGCCCCCGGCCCCCCCGCCATCCGGCACCGCTCGGCGGTTATTAATGCCGACAGCCCGTCACCGAAACGAGGGGGTTTAATTCGGCACACCAGCCCCACGGCGGGGGCTTGTGTGTGTGTGTGTGTCCCCCGCCCCTCGGGGCTGTCCCCTAGGGTGGCAGCAGGGTCAGAGGTGGTGGCACAGGGCCAGGAACAGACGCGGGCATCACCCGCGGGGCTGGCGGAGCCACAATGCGGCTTTGTGTCCCCGGTACCATTGGGGACGCGAAGCAGAGGCAGGAAAACAAGGGGCTGCGGGACGGCATGACGCGGTGCCTGGCCAGCGCTGCCACTGCTGGGGACAGCCACACCGCAGGGACCGGGGCTGCCGGCGGTGCTGCCGGAGCGGGGAGATGCTGCCGGGCAGCCGGTGCCCATCCCGGAGGCACTCCTGCATCGGGTAGGTGCTGGGCTACCAGTGGCGCGATGGGGACGGGGTGGCCCCAGTGGCCCTCACACTTTCCCAGTTTGCCCAGTGCTCTGGGGTGGCTCGTCCCCGTCCCCGCGGTGGTGGCGGCTGCGGGAGGGGACAGGCGCCGGGTGGCCCTCACCGCGTCCCCGCGCACAGCCTTTCCCATGACCCCGGGGCCAGCGGAGCAGGAGGGGGGGTGAGGCGGCCGCGGCCACCACAGGGAGACCGCAGGGTCACCGTCCCTGTGTCCCTGTCCCCTGTCCCCCCATGGATCCACACGGCTGCCAGGTGACTCTGATTGGGGCGTCCCCAGGCCACCACCAGTGTGTCCCTGAGGGCCAGGGCTTGGCTTCCCCGGCGGTTTCTGTCCTTCGGCGTCCCCTGGCTCCGTGCCGTGGCCGGGACACTATCCCCCCCGTGGGACGTGGCGCCCCGAGCCGGGGCTGATGGAGTCTTTGGGGCTTTCGAGGACTTGGGACGATCGGGGACCGTGGTGCTGGAGACAGGGAGGGGACGGGACAGGCAGGAGCTGGCCCTTCCCAGGGTCTCTGGAGACGGGGGCTTCAGGGCAGGGGGTCCCGTCCCACCTGGGTGACATGGGACAGCCTGCCTTCGCTAGCCGGTGTCCCCAGTCCCAGACCCCGCTGTGCTGGCAGGGTGCTGAGGAGTTCCACGTGCACTGAGTTGTGCCTGTTCTCAGCACAGGGGTGAAGGAGCCGGCAGGGCCAGGCTGCGCGGTGGCTGGTGTCACCGCAGAGACCACCGAGCCGGGGCGTGCTGGGCTGAGTGGGACGACGGCAGAGAGAGCCCAGCAAACCTGACGGCATCCCCTGGGCTATGCCCCCGCACCCGAGGGCTGAGGTTCCCAGGCCACCCGCCCCGTGCCAGCCTTGTCCCCTCTCCCCTCGCAGCTTCGACCTGGAGAATGGCCCCCCAGGCAGGGGGACCCTGGACCCCCAGGCCAGCCCGGGCGCGGGGCTGGTCCTGCAAGGCACCTTTCCCCACGGCCAGCGCCGCGAGTCCTTCCTCTACCGCTCCGACAGTGACTACGACCTGTCCCCGAAAGCCATGTCCCGCAACTCCTCCATCGCCAGCGACCTGTGAGTGTCCCCCCCCTTCCGAGCCCGCTGGGACCCCTGGTCCCCTCCCTGAGGCTCACGCTCCCTTTGCTCCCTCAGGCATGGAGAAGACATGATCGTCACGCCCTTCGCCCAGGTAGGTGCCGTCCCCATGCCCCGGCGAGGAGGGGACATGGCCCTGCACCCCCAGCACCGGGGTGGGTGTCCCGGGGGGATCCCTCGCCCCCCAGGTGAGGTGTCCCTCTCGCCCCCCAGGTCCTGGCCAGCCTCCGCACCGTCCGGAGCAACCTGACCCACCTCCAGGACCGCGCCGGAATCAAGTGAGTCGGCCGTGGGCCAGGGAGCGAGAGGATCTCGCCCGGGTAGGGGGCTCCGACCCATGGCAAGGTCGGGGGGACACCACCCTGGGGGTCCTGGCCGCTCAGCCCCCCATGTTTCGCAGGCGAGCGTCGAGCAGCAGCCTGCCCTCCGGGAGCAAGGCCAGCCTCGCCGGTGAGTGCCGGGGGATAAATGGGGGGGATGCTTTTGGGGCGAGCTGGCTGTCCCTATATCCCTGGGGAAGGGTCCCGCTGGGCTCTGGGGGGTGCAGCAAGGCCCCCCCGGCCGGGGCAGAGCGGCAGCTTTGCCCTTTGGGATCCATGTCTGGTTTTCGGCAGCTCCTCCCGCCTGGCCACCCTTCGTGCCGCTGCGGCGGCGGTGGAAAGGCTCCCGTTGACGTCAAACCTTCCATTAATAAAACCCCGGCGGCGAGCAGGGCCCCGCGGGAGTCCGGCTGCCCCGGGGCTGGCTGTCACCCTGTGGGGACAGCGTGGCAACGCTGCGTGCCGGGGCTGCCGTGCGATGGGGACGGTGTGACGGGGCTGAGCCCCGCTGCCCGGGGATGCTTGACCCTGGACCCCGGCTCTGGCCAGTCCCCCACATCCCCCCATGCCCCTGGCCGCCCCGCTCGGGGGGTGACGGTCACCCCGTGCTCACCGCCGGGGTGAATCTGAGCGGCCGAGCCGGTGAGCCCCCGGGCTCGGTGCGGCACAGCCACCCGCCGGGGCTCGGGGCACCGCAGCCAGGACCCCGCACGTGCCCCCGTGCCGGGTGGCCGTGCTGCCGGCAGGTCCCTTGCCAAGCCGGCGGGTGCCCCCAGCAGAGGATGCCCACCAGAAGCTCTCGCGGGAGACCCTGGAGGAGCTGGACTGGTGCCTGGACCAGCTGGAGACGCTGCAGACCAGGCACTCGGTCAGCGAGATGGCCTCCAACAAGGTAAGGAGTCCCCCCATCACCCCGGGGGGGCACAGAGACCCCTGCACCGCAGAGCCGGGGGGGTCCTGCCTGCCCCCCGCACCGCTGAGCCCTGCCCGCTGCCCGCAGTTCAAAAGGATGCTGAACCGGGAGCTGACGCACCTCTCGGAGACCAGCCGCTCGGGGAACCAGGTCTCCGAGTACATCTCCAGCACCTTCCTGGGTGAGGACCCCCCCCGGGGACACGGCCCGGTGTCACCTCTCTGCCGGCAGCAGGGCGGGCTTTGCACCCGCAGGGACCCGGGCACGAATCCTGTGGCACCTCGTGGCACCGGCCGCCCGTGGGGACGGTGCCAGTGGCTGGTCCCCGCTTGCTTCTTGCAAAGAAATTAAATGGGGGGGAGCGGGGAGGGGGGGGGGGCTCTCCCAGGTGTCCCCGTGGGATTTGCTGCCTTGGGGGTGTCGCAGTCTTTGTCCTGGCTGGGAGCGCTGGTGTATACTGGTGCATACTGGTGTATGCTGGTGCATACTGGTGCACACGGGTGCGCTGGGGCTGTCGGGACCGTCCCTGTGGCCCACGACAGGCGGGTGGCCCCATGCAGGGGGGGGTGAGGGAACTTGCTGGGCATCCCCTATGCAGCCCCCCCCGTCGCCGTGGCGTTGCGGTGTTATCCACGCCAGCTGACGTCATCGCATGACCGGGGAGATGCCGCAGGGGGGGACTGGGCTCCCGCCCTGCTGACGGCCCCCCGTGCCGGCCCAGACAAGCAGCATGAGGTGGAGATCCCCTCGGCGCTGGCCAAGGACAAGGAGAAGGAGCGGAGGAAGCGTCCCATGTCCCAGATCAGCGGCGTCAGGAAGCTCACGCACGGTTCCAGCCTTGCCGCCGCCGGCATCCCCCGCTTCGGGGTGCAGACGGACCAGGAGGAGTTGCTAGCCAAGGTGGGCCCCAGCGTGGGTGACCCCGATGGCCGTGGGGTCCCCGGCGCTGGCCCCGCATGGACTTCTGTCCCTCTGGTCCCCAGGAGCTGGAGGACACCAACAAGTGGGGGCTGAACGTGTTTAAAGTCACCGAGTACTCGGGCAACCGCCCGCTAACGGTCATCATGTACAGCATCTTCCAGGTGAGCATCCCAACGGGATGTCCCCGTCCCCATGCCCGGATGGGGACAAGCCACCTCCCGCCTCCCTGCAGGAGCGTGACCTGATGAAGACCTTCCGCATCCCTGTCAACACCTTCATCACCTACATGCTGACGCTGGAGGACCACTACCACGCCGACGTGGCCTACCACAACAACATCCATGCCGCTGACGTGGCTCAGTCCACCCATGTCCTCCTCTCCACGCCTGCGCTGGAGGTGAGCCCTGGTCACCCAAGGCCACTGAGGCCACCAAGCGTGTCTGATGGGGCCATAACACATCTGCAATGCCTTTTTCCATCATTCCTAGGCTGTCTTCACGGACCTGGAGATCATGGCTGCCATCTTCGCCAGCGCCATCCATGATGTTGACCATCCTGGGGTCTCCAACCAGTTCCTCATCAACACCAGTGAGCCGGGGTGCAGGGATGGAGCTGGGGGGGCATGGGGGACCACCGGCCCTGAGATGACCGGTGCCGTCTTGCAGACTCGGAGCTGGCGCTGATGTACAATGACGCCTCGGTGCTGGAGAACCACCACCTGGCCGTGGGCTTCAAGCTTCTCCAGGAGGAGAACTGCGACATCTTCCAAAACCTGAGCAAGAAGCAGAGGCAGTCACTCCGCAAAATGGTCATCGACATGGTACGGGGGGACCTGGACCACCCCAGGGTGGGGGGTCTGGGCTGGGGGGCTTTGTGGTGGGGTCAAGCTGAGCCCCGTTCCCGGCTTGTCCTGCCCAGGTGCTGGCCACGGACATGTCCAAGCACATGAATCTGCTGGCGGATTTGAAAACCATGGTGGAGACCAAGAAGGTGACCAGCCTGGGAGTGCTGCTGCTGGACAACTACTCCGACCGGATCCAGGTGGGCGCGGCGATGCGGGTGGGGAAACCTTCCTGGCGTCGCAGGCGTTGGTCCTGACTCCGGTCAGGGCTGCCGAGATGTCCTGTTTGGTGCCACCACCCCTCCCAACCCCGGTTGGCCATGGCCAAGGGGCTTCCTAGCACAGGGGTGGTGGCCCTGGGGGACAAAGGACTTTAGGTAAGCGATGTCGTGGCTGTGTCCGCAGGTCCTGCAGAACATGGTGCACTGCGCCGACCTCAGCAACCCCACGAAACCGCTGGAGCTGTACCGGCAATGGACCGACCGCATCATGGTGGAGTTCTTCCGCCAAGGCGACCGGGAGCGGGAGAAGGGGATGGAGATCAGCCCCATGTGCGACAAGCACACCGCCTCCGTGGAGAAGTCCCAGGTGGGGCAGCGGCGTGGGGCCGGGGTGGGGGCCACAGGGTCGGGCTGGGGGCTCAACTCTGCCTTCCCCCAGGTGGGCTTCATCGACTTCATCGCCCACCCGCTGTGGGAGACGTGGGCCGACCTGGTGCATCCCGATGCCCAGGAGATCCTGGACACGCTGGAGGACAACCGGGAATGGTACCAGAGCATGATCCCACGCAGCCCATCCCCGCCACCCGAGGGACCCGGAGTGTCCCCCGCCACCACCGACAAGTTCCAGTTCGAGCTGATGCTGGAGGAGGAGGAGGAGGGTGAGTTGGACACGGAGCTGGAGGGGGCCGAGAGCCCCTTGGACGAGGACAACAGCGGCTCCAAGACACCAGCCACAGACGACTCGGAGTTGGCTGACACTGAGCACCTGTCACCCGGCCCCAGGGACCAGGACTCGCCTGTCACCCACCCCAGGGACGTGGACAACCGGCGGGCGCTGGAGGGGACGCTGCCGAAGGACGGCGGTGGCAGCGGGCGCTCGGTGCTGGGGCCCGAGGGCAGCCAGGGGCTGTGCCTGGACACGGAGGGCAACGTCACATTCCTGCCCCTGGGCACGTAGGGACACTGGTCCGTGGGTCCCCTCGCTGCCGCGGGGACGTGGGACTGGGTGCTGCCCTGGCAAGTGCTGGGGGCAGCGGAGGGCTGGCAGTGGGCTGGCCGTGGAGAGCACCCCGGTGACCGGGGTGGCCGCTGGGACGTGGAGGGACCCAAAGCGTGTCCCCGTGCGGCAGCCGGGCAGGTCCCGACGGGCACGAGGACGCCGCTCGCCCTCTCCCAGTGACTGTCCCCCTGCTCCCACGTGCACAGCTGCTGGGAAAGGTCCCTGTCCCCTTCAGACAGGGCTTGGGGACACTGTGCTCGTGTCCCAGCCCAGCCCTGGGGACATCGTGCCCCACAGGGCTCCAGGAAGAGGTCCCCCATGGGGCCAGGCACAGCCAAAAGCATTTCGGCGTCTCTCCGCGTGGCCCCTCGCAGAAGAGCGGCCCTGCGGCAGGACAGCGAGGTGGGCGAAGGGGGCTGGTGACAGCCCCCAGCACGAGGGACCTCAGTGCGGCCAGGCACCGGGACACGGCACGGGCACGAGTCAGCGCTTTATTTATTTGGGGACAGGTTCACTTTTTAAAGCCTTTTGTAGCTCACTTTTTAATTCACGCCTCACCTAGGTGCACTCACACGCGTTCCCGTGGCAGAAAGACGCGTTTCCGCTCTGCGATCAGCACTTGAAATGCTGCGGTTGTACTTTGCACTTCGGGCCCCGGTGGGTGCCATCGACCCCCCCCCACGGCTCCGCAGGGGCCAGGGCAGCCCCCGGGGTCCTTCTGGTTTCTTCCTTCACCTTCCAGAGATTAAACCTGGTTTGTTCCCCCCAAAATGTGAGCCTTGTAAGCGCTTCTTTACCGTGCCGCTGCCATGGGAGCCGTGGTCGTGGCGGCCAGGCCAATATCCCCAGGGACTGGCATGGTTGGTGGCCCCATCTCCTGCCGGGCAACCTAGGAGGGCCCTGCTCCATATTTGAACAAAAGCGAGCTCCTCCCTGGAAATGTCGATCCATCACTGGCAAACACAACCGGCTAAGGTAAATATTTAATCGCCGGCTTGGCGCGGCGCAGGGCCCGTTCCTCCACTCTTCCGCATTGCTCCCAGCGGTGATTTATATCTGCAAACACGTCCCCACCCGTGGCACTGCCCTGGCATGCGGGGCCCCGCCAGCTCTCACCCGCTGCCCGTCCCGTGCTCCCTCATCAGCACCGGGGCCACGAGGAGCCGGATGCTCCTTTCCCAGCCCAGCCGGTTTCCAGGGCTTGGCCGGGAGTGCCGGGAGCCGCACCGGCTGGCGGGTGGCTCTGTGCCATCCCCACCTCTCCCAGTGGAAGAGGGGCTGTGTGCCAGCAGGTTGATAGGGACCAGACGAGGCTCCGTGCTCCCAGAGCTCCCTGAATGGCCTCATGCTGCACTCGGAGCTGGCCCCGGGTTCTCCGCCGGGCTGGGAGCAGGGCAGGAGCTGGTTAAAAAAGCTCCTTTTCACCCCTTCGCTTGGCTGAGGGGCTGCAGCATCCATGCACCAAGGAGGGTGGTGGAGCCCATGCCCGGAGGAGGTGAGGGGCAGCACCCACGGCGGCTGGATCCATCCCTGCCTCCCGGTCGTGCCGTGTCGGCCTGCCGGTGCAGTCCTGGGGTGCTCCGGGCCGTGTCCCCGTTGTGGGTGCTGCCGCCGGGCAGCTCCAGTGCCCACCCGGACGGTGTCCACCCGTGGGCAGCAGGCTCCAGGCAGAGCCCCCGAGAGCCAGGGGTGTCCGGCTCCGTCCTCCCACGGGCCGTGGCATCCTCGGTGAGTCCCCGCGGTGGCGAGGAGCTGCACCGGGTCACAGGCCCTGCAGTCCCCAACGTCCAACACGCTGCCACAGGCAGGGCAGGGCAGGGCAGGGCAGGGCCCAGCCTAGGAGGCTCCCGGGGCCTGCCGGCCTTCGGGCAGGGCAGAGGCAGGCCCGGGCGAGGACAAGGCCGGCGGGCAGGGGAGTGCCGCTGCCTCGGGGCCTGTGGAGCTCCCGGCAGGGCCCCCGCTCCCTCCCGCGAGGCCGCCATATGCCGCCTCCCCCTAATCCCCGCCGATCGCCTCAGGGCGAGGGAGGACGCAGGGGCCCGGGCAGGACATGGCCGCCCACCTGCGCCCCCTGCCCCAGCTGGGCCGGGCCCTGGGAGCACCGGGAGCACCGGGCCTCACCTCAGGGCCAGGTGTCCCTGTCTGGGGATGGGGTCAGGCTGCCCGTGGCTGCAGGCCTGAGGGGGACCGCGGGCCGCGCTGGCCGTCGCGATAGGAGGTCATGTCGTGACAGGGGAGGCTGTGAGGGCTCGCCCCCCCCCCGAGCGGAAATGATCCGCCCCGCGCCCCCCGCCCGGGGCGCGGATGGTTCAGCCCCCAGCTCCTGGGGCGCCGCCGGACCGCACCACTGCGCGCTGCGAGGGGGGGGGGGGCGGCGCCCACCACCGCGCCGGGAGGGGGGCTCCTCCCCCTTCCCCGCCCCACCCGGCGTGGCACCCTCCGGCTGCCCATCACAACGCACTGCCGGACCAATCAGCGCTCCCTCCCGGGGCTCGTCTGCTGACGTCGTGCGCTCATTTACATGCCTCGCCCCGCCCTCCTCCCGCGGCGACGTCATCCGGGCTCTGCAACCGCCGGGGCGGCGCGCGCCGCTGCTGCAGTTGCTGCAGGAGGAGGCGGCGGCGCGAGCGCGGGCTGGAGGTGAGCGCGCGCCCCCGCGCCCCCCCCACCCCGCCCCCCCGGTTCCCCCCGGTACCGGCACCGGCGGCTGCACCGCGCCGGGGGCAAGGAGGGGCGGGCGGGCGCTGCTCGGGGAGGGGGTGGTCGCCCGCCGGCGGGATGGCGACTGGGGGGTGGGGGGATGCAGCGGGGGGTCGCGCTCCGCGCTGCAGGAGCGGTGTGGGGGGGCGTCTCTCGGTGCACCGGGGTGAGGCGGGGAGCGGCCGGGTGCACCGGGCTCGGGCCTGTGGGGAGGGGCAGGGGCTGAGCCCCTCCTCCCTCCAGCACCCTGCACTGCCCCCCGCAGCACCCTGCAGCACCCTGCCCCCCCCCCGCAGCACCCCGCTCTCCGCAGCACCCACTGCCCGGCATCCCCGCGCTCCGCCCTGCAGCGCCTTGCACCTGCAGCGTGCTGCACCGCCCTGCAGCCCCGGGCGAGCACCCACCTCTGTGCACCCATCACTCCCCCCCCCGCAGCGCTGAGCACCCTCCCCGCAGCACCCCCCAGCACCGCGCTGTGCTGCTGGAACAGCGGCCGGGCTGGGCACGGCGTGCGGGGGCACCGCTGCAGGTGCCATTTTGCGGGGGAGATGCAGGGGAGGCTGCAGCACCCTGGCTGCCAGCTGCACCCCTGCCAGGGTCCCGGACCCCCCCGTGACACCAAACACCGGGGTCCACGTGCCCCACGTTTGCTGCGGGCACCTTCTCGGGGTGCCTGCGTTGGGGGGTGACGGGAGCCGGCCTGGCAGAGCCCTTCAGGGCCGAGCGACCCCGCTGCTGGCGGCGCACCTCGCCCTCGGTGATGCTTGCCCATCCCGAATCAAAATATGACTTAACCGCGCCTGCACCGGTGGGAAACAGCGCCGGACCGCGGCGCCGATGCCAGCTGGGGCCCGGCATCGCGTGAGTTTGCAACCGCCGCCCCGGCCGTCCCCACGCAGTCCCCGTCACGGCCTCTCCTCCGCCTTGCAGATGGCGTCCGCTACCGACTCCCGCTATGGGCAGAAGGAATCCTCGGACCAGAACTTCGACTACATGTTCAAGATCCTGATCATCGGCAACAGCAGCGTGGGGAAAACCTCCTTCCTCTTCCGGTACGCCGACGACTCCTTCACACCCGCCTTTGTCAGCACCGTCGGCATCGACTTCAAGGTCAAGACCATCTACCGGAACGACAAACGCATCAAGCTGCAGATCTGGGTGAGACCCCCGGGGGTCCCGGCCAGTGCCCACGCTGGCGCGGGGGTGCGTGGCACGGTGGGGGGGTGGTTGGTGTGGGGCTGCTCTGCCGTTCGCCGGGGCTGGAAGCGCCAGGGGTGATGCCGGGGGTGCCGCCAGCCCCGGCTGGGCTGCGCCACTGGTGGGGAGGGACGTGTCCCTGGGGACCCCGCTGTTCCCCGGAGTGCCCCAAGGGGTGGCTGGACCCTGCGAGCCGCCGGTGTCCCCATGTTCCCGGGGGTGACGTGCCGCTCCCCCGCCCCCCCCCCCCCAACCCCGCAGGACACGGCCGGCCAGGAACGGTACCGCACCATCACCACCGCCTACTACCGCGGCGCAATGGGCTTCATCCTGATGTACGACATCACCAACGAGGAGTCCTTCAACGCCGTGCAGGACTGGTGAGCGTCTGGGTGGGCTCCGGGGACCCCCTCCCAACCGTGTGTCATCCCCCCCCTCACGGGCATCCCCCCAGCGCCGTGCTCTGCCCCCACCGTGTGATTTCCCTCTTTGCCTTCCCTGAAGGTCCACCCAGATCAAGACCTACTCCTGGGACAACGCCCAGGTCCTGCTGGTGGGGAACAAGTGTGACATGGAGGACGAGCGCGTCGTCTCCTCGGAGAAGGGCCGCCAGCTCGCCGAGCACCTGGGTGAGCGGGGGGGGGGGAGCCACCCTGGTGCAGCCATCTTCCCACAAATAATTTAATTAGGGGCTTAATTCCCTCGCTGTAATTCTTCAGCTTCAATAGCGGCGGCGGCTTGTCACCTAACGAAAAAAAAAAGGTGTAATTAAGCCGCGAGCTCCAGGGTGCGATGCCGGTTTCTATTACAGCCCCATAAACCCGCTGCCAGCTGCCGAGAGGTGCTGGGGGGGGGGGGAAATTGGGTACCCCTGGGTAGGGGGGGAAAATTGGGGGGTCCCTGGGTGGGTGCAGGTTGCAGCCGGGTGGTCCGGGCGTGCGGCACACGCGGCCTTTCAATATTTAACGAGGGGAGGAAGAGCTGGAAAAAAGGTTTCCGATGTTGGGTGGATGGATGCGGGGCTGCAGCGGGGTGGGGGTTTGCAGCCCTGATGTCGTGTGTCCGTCCGTCCGTCCATCCCCCAGGTTTTGAATTTTTTGAGGCCAGCGCCAAGGACAACATCAACGTCAAGCAGACCTTCGAGCGGCTGGTGGACATCATCTGCGAGAAGATGTCGGAGTCGCTGGACACGGCCGACCCGGCGGTCACCGGCGCCAAGCAGGGTCCCCAGCTCACGGACCAGCAGGCCCCCCCGCACCAGGACTGTGCCTGCTAGGGCCAGCCCCCCCTCCACGCCCCCCCAAATCGGTCAGTGCACCCCCCGTGGCCCCCCGGGGCCCTCTTCTTGGGGGTCCCGAGGGGGCTTTTGCTGCTGATACCTCCGAAAGGGCTGCGGCCCCTCTAGGAGCCTCCCCCCACCCCAAATTCATTTAGGCTGCGCCCCCCCCTTCCCTTAATTTATTTTTAAGCCTGGGCTGGTAGAAAACTCCCCCCGTTCTGCTTTTAATCATTCCACGAGCCCCCACTCTCCGAGAAATATTATTTTCTCTGCTCACCACCACCAGCTCCCGTCACCCCCGGTCCCGTCCCTCCCCGGGGAGCAAGGACGGGCCCCCTGCCCGGGGTGGGGGTGGGGGCCACGATGGGACCCCAAAACCCCACGTCCTGGCTGAGGCTCTCCCTGCGTCCCCCTCCCGAGCCTGGCGGAGGTCCCGCTTGCCCAAAAGAGCTCCTGGGGCTTCTTTGCACCTGGCTCTCCCCCCCCATGGATGGATATTTCCTAACTCTTGTTTATTTGTATAAATAGATGCTAATTTATGCTCCCACCGTCTTCCTCCTTGTACATAAGAAAAACTCCTTGTAAATAGGCGTAGGAAGTGACGCTGTGCGCGTGACCTGCTGTGCTGTGGCCGTGTTGGTGCATTTATTTTTATTTTTTATTTTTTTCTCAGTGTGGTAACCTTGCTTGTGAATATCACTTTTAAAAAAAAAAATAAATCTATTATTTAAAGGTTTAAAAAAAAAAAAAATACATGAGCGAGGCCAGCCAAGCAAGCTGTAGCAAATTAGCCCCGGTTCAGGGACAGGGACCTTTGCAGAGCCCCAGGTTTTGGCTCTTGGGGGGGGGGCAAGCAGGGCTCGGAGGAGCATTGCTAATTTGCTGCAGGGCCTTTGGCTCCTCGTGTGTTCCTGTAGTACTGTGCTTCTGTGGAGACTGTGAATAAGTGGATATTCCTGTAGCGATGACGGACCCGGAGGTCTTGCTGCCCTCTATTTATTTTTCTCGGAGCGCTGTGTCTTTATTTTACAGATTTCCCCCCCCCGACTGTGATACCGTCTTTCCCCCCCCTTCCCCTTTCCTATTTTTTGTGAAGTTTACTTATGGAAGAGTTACACTGTACTGTACAAATGTCAAAAGTGTCAAAAGAGTACAATTTCCTAAAAATCACTGTATTAAAGAAATGTTGAGAAGAAATAAATCAATGCTGATCACCCGTTCCTCGGGGTCATTGCAAGCGGAGAGGGGGCAGCGGGACGGTCCCTCTGCTCGGTGTCGATAACCTCGGCTCTGCTCGGCCCTGCGCTGTCGAGCTCGTTGCCGGAGAGGAGCAGAAATGATCTGGTTTCTTAATTAGCATTCACCAAATGGCTCCCGCTGTGGCTCGGCAGCTTGGCTTGCTGCCGTGGGAGGGCTGCTGGCCCCCCCGGGGGTGTGTGGCAGGAGGGACGAGGACAGAGCCCTTAGTAAGGCACAGCTTTAAGCTTTAGGAAAAAAAAAATAATCACATTTAGGCAATTTTCATCAATGCTGGAAATAAGTAAGTTCCCAGGTTCTGGAGTGAGCGTCCATCTTGCGCAGGGAGCTGCAGGGCTGGGAGGAGAGGGGGAGCTGTGGTCCAAACCCTGCAAAAATTTTTGCCTTAAAAACCCCCAACCGCATCCGTAGCGATTCTGCTGCTGTCAAACCCGGTGGTGAGCAGGCGGCAGTGATCGCACCGCTATTTTTATAAAAACCGGGTGGCTGCAACCCAGCCCAGCAGAGCCCACGCGTGGCACGGGGGAGGTGGGTGCAAGGTGGAGCGAAAGGGAGCCGAGGCAGCGAGCGGTGGGAGCCGAGTGGCTTCTCCCTTCGGCCGCAAGACAAAAAGCAGCAGGGAAAGGGCTAAGGAGCTGCGCTGAGAGCAGCGGGGCGGCATCCCTCTGTCCGGCAGCCGAAGCGGGAGCGAGGTAGGGACCTGAGTTGCTGGCTCTGCAGAAGGGCAGAGGAGGGTGGTGGGGTGTTGGAGGGGAGCAAGGGGCCAGCCTTGCCCTGGAGAAGGGGAAAAAAAGCTGTAGCAACCCGGAGAGCGCTGGGGACCTTCCCCAGGGCGCCGGAGGCAAAGTGTAGCTGCAGCGTCTCCTCCCTGCCCCGGCACCGTGGGCTCTGTGGAAGAATACAAAAAGAAATTGCTTTACATCCTGTGACACGAGATTCGTTAAAAATACCCCAACCCATCATTGCAATGAGTAGCTGAGTTAATCAAGATGGGCACAGGCTGCGGCGAGCTGCGGACGGCGGTTGCAGTGGTCTCCAGCCATCACGTTCGTTGGGTGGATTGAGCCGCGTCCGCCGCAATGCCCAGAAAACCGCTCGCCGTGGGCAGGAACCTCCGAAAACGTCGCAGTCGCTGAGAGCAGCTGGCTCTTTACATCCCACCACCGCGCCGGTTCTTGCATGGCAAGTCGTGCTCGGTGCTCGGGGGGCTGCCAGGCTAGAAAATGGGAGAGATGTGAGCCCGGCTGGCCGCGGCAGCGAGGCACGGCTGCATGGCACCGTGGTGCCGGCGCTCACCCTGTGTTTGAGGTAGGAGAGGTAGGTGTCCCAGCCTAGCGTGATCACATTGATGTAAACCACCCGGTACTTGGGCGGGACGAAGAGGAAATTCATGAGCTGAGCCGCCGGCCAGATGCACCAGTCAGCCTGCCGAGAGGAAAGAGCAGCCAGGCGCTCCCACCGGAGCCCAGTCCGCAGCAGGGGTGGGAGGGAGAGCTCGGGGGGGTGTATTTACCTTGTAAAACTCCCAAAATTTATCCTTCAGCTCCTCCCAGCTCTCCTCCAGAGACTGGCCCTCCAGCGTGCCCATGCCTGCGGGGACAGACGGACGTCAGTGGGGCTGGGAGCGCCCACAAGGCTCCACGCTGGGGAGCGTGGATGGGAATTGCCGTCTCGGCCATGCCGGACATTGAAAAAATACCAAAAAACCCCTCACCGTGGGAGGGAAGGGCAGCGCCGGCACCAGCCGGAGGGAGGGAGCCCCAGGAAACCCACATCCGCCCCACCAAGGGAGGGTGACGGGCGCCACGCCGGCACCCACGCGCCATAACGCGTCACCGGCAGCGTGGGCCACGCTCAATTCTCAGTGACACCGACACGAGGCGGGTGCTGCCGCGTACCGAAGAAATACCAGGCGCCCAGGACGGGCGATGCCACCAGCTGGTCGATGAGGACTTTCTTCAGGACGGTTTTCAGCCCCCGCATGCCCCGCGCCGGGAAGGCAGCGTCCAGCCAGAGGTACCAGTAGTGCATCAGCGGGCCCATGCTGCAGCCGACGACGAACATGCGCCCTGCAACACAACACCGCCCCGGCGACCGGTGAATTATTTATGTGACCCCCCCCCCGCCCCCGAAAGCGGATCCGGCTCTGGGGAAGGCACAAAGGGAGCGGGGCTTTGTGTAGGGCCAGGGAACGCGACCCCGATTCCACCCTCTCCGTGATAACGAGCATGGATTTAACGATGCCGGAGGCTGCCCTGCATCATCACCCCCCCCCCGCCCCGGTTCGTGTGCGTGTGTCCCCCCTGGGTTGTCACCTGTGCGGGCCACCTGGGGTTCGGCATCCGGGTGCCGCCGGCGGTGCCAGGCCTGCTGCAGCACGTCGCCGGTGGCCAGCAGCGCGCCGCAGCTCGCCGTGTTGGTCAGCAGCAGCAGGCGGCCGGCGAAGAGCGGCTTCCAACAGCGCAGGAGCTGCCGGCCCCGCGCCAGCATCCTGCGGGCAGACGGCCCCGGCCCTGCCGTGGGGTCAGGGGGGACGGAGCCCCCACACCCAGTCCCCCCAGTTACCCCTGGTGTAACGCCTCCCGTCACCCCCTGCCTCCCCAGTCGCTCCTGTGTCCCCCAGTTATCCATGCTGTGCTCCCCAGTTCCCCCATTAGCACTGCTGTACCCTCCCAGTTCCCCCAGTTAGCACTGCTGTACCCTCCCAGTTCCCCCCAGTTATCCATGCTGTGCTCCCCAGTTCTCCCATTAGCACTGCTGTACTCTCCCAGTTCCCCCAGTTAGCACTGCTGTACAATCCCAGTTCCCCCCACTAGCACTGCTGTATCCTCCCAGTTCCCCAGTTAGCACTGCTGTACCTTCCCAGTTCCCCCCAGTTATCCCTGCTGTGCTCCCCAGTTCCCCCATTAGCACTGCTGTACTCTCCCAGTTAGCACTGCTGTACAATCCCAGTTCCCTCCAGTTAGCACTGCTGTACCCTCCCAGTCCCCCCCCAGTTATCCATACTGTGCCCCCCAGTTCCCCCAGTTAGCACTGCTGTATCCTCCCAGTTCCCCATGTCCCCCAGTTATCCCTGCTGTGCTCCCCAGTTCCCCCATTAGCACTGCTGTACCCTCCCAGTTCCCCCAGTTCCCCCAGTTAGCACTGCTGTACCCTCCCAGTTCCCTCTCCTGTGTCCCCAGTCCTCCCAGTCCCCCCACTTCTCCCTCCTGGACACCCCCCCCAATTACCCTGTGCTCCCAGTTCCCCCATTGACCCGTCCCGGACCCCCAGTTCCCCAGTCCCCCGCCCCCGTCCCCACACCAACTCCCCCCCCGCGCTCACCGCCGCGCGCTTCCGCCACCGGCACGCGGAAGAAGGGGCGCTTCCCGTGACGGGGCGCCTTCCGCTTCCGGTGTCCGCCATGACACCTACCGAGGCACAGGCGGCCGCCATGACACCTACCGAGGCACAGGCGGCCGCCATGACACCTACCGAGGCGCAGGCGGCCGCCATGACACCTACCGAGGCAGCAGCGTTTCCGCGGGGCCCGGAGGGGCCAGGCCCGGCGCCCCGGGGCCCGGCTCCCGCTCTCCCCCTGCCCCGCGGCAGGGCAAAGCCGCCCCCTCCCCACTCCCCCCCCCCCCCCGACCACCACCACCACTCCGGAGCCTCTTGGTTGTTTTTTTGTTTTTATTTTCCACAAAACCGTCCTTTTTATTCGCCGCTTGCTCGCTGCTCCCACGCCGACCCTCAGCGCCTGCAGCCAGCCGCGGCCTTCGGGGCCCCCGAGCCCCCACAGGCTTGGGGCTTCTCCCCCTGCCAGAGAGCGGCCGGTAGAGCCCCGGCGGGGACGGGGACGCGTCCCCCAGCCCCGCCGGCCCTCCCCGGACCCCCGTCCCACCTGGTAGAGGCGGCAGATCAGCCCCAGCAGCGAGGCCTCGGCCTGCGCCTGCAGCTCGTCCGTGTGCTTCTGTGGGGGGGGAGATGGGGCTGGTCAGGGGGGGTCCCCTCGGTGCCCCGGCACCCCGGTTCCCCCCGCCCTGCCGTACCCCGTTGACGACGATCCAGGGGACGTATTGGTGCGGGGGGTCGAGCGCCTCTGTCAGCTGGGCGTTGCGGTGCATCAGGGCGGCCCCCATGTCCCCCTGCACGCAGGCGACGATGCGGCCCCCGTCCAGCTGCGGGGCGTAGACCTGCAGGCACTGCTGGGGAGAAGGGGGGGACACACGCAGAGAGGGAGGTCAGGGGGATGGCGACGTCCCCGCGGCGGGGCGCAGGGGACGGGGAGGGGGACGTACGGCCGCCAGGTTCTTGGTGACGGAGCCGCCCGACTCCAGGCAGAAGATGACGGGGAAGTAGGTGCTGAAGTTCTTGGCCTCGTGCATCAGGCAGGTCTACAGGGACAGGGCGGGCGGTGAGGGGCCACCGGACCCTCCCATGCCGGCGCCACGGGGACAGGGACCGTCACCATCACCTCGATCATGTTGCCCAAACACTCCTCCGGGCCGTGCTGGCACTGGAAGTGCCACTTCCCACTGACGTTCTTCTCCTGCAGGACCAACCGGTCTGAGCGGGGCTGGCAGCACTGGGCCGAGCGCCCGCGGCACCGGCTCCGGCCAGCTCCTACCTCGGCGTTGCCGTAGGGCACCAGGGTGATGCTCAGGGCCTGGGCAGGCAGCAGCAGCCAGGTGGTGAAGAGCTCCTTGACCAGGAACTCGCGGCACGCCGGGCACAGGCTCTCGTAGTACAGGCTCAGCTCCACGGGTGCGGCCGCCGGGCGCGAGAGGTTGGCGCAGCGGCTCTCCGCCTGTGTGCGGGAAGGTTTCGGGGTGCGTGGGTGGGGTACGGCTGCACCCCCCCCCCTCCCGCCCCTGATGTTTGCAGGGGATGGGGCAAAGCTCCTGGGATGTGGGGCAGGAGGAGGATGAGGGTGTGCAGGGCTGTGAGGGAAGTGAGAGCGGCCAGGGGCCTCCTGTGGCCTCAGGATCCTGTGTGCTGCCGGCACGCAGCGCTGGGGCTTTCCACGGGAACTTCCCCAAAATATTTTTGGGGAAACCATATCCGGTGGGGCTGGCACATGCCTGGGTGGGGGTATAGCCCAGCACCCACTGCCGGGTGGTGGCTGCAGCCCCACGGGGCTTGCAGGGCGCTGCCGGAGCCGCCGTCGCAGCGGTGTCACCGTCCGGGGATGTTCAGGGTGAATTAAGCTGAAAAGCTGTTTTATGCTGAAAAAGCAGAAATGCCAGCAGCGCCTGGGGAAGGGCTGGGGTTGGGGTCTGGCTGTAGCATGGCGCTTCCCCGGGGATGCCGGGCAGTGCCGTGGTGCCAGCGCGGCACGGGGGCTCCGAGCATCCCTGCGGCGTGCCAGCCTGTGCTGCGGGGATGCTCAGAGCTGGCACTTGCACCAGGTACCGCAGCCGGGCGATGCCCGGACGCCGTCCCCGCACACCCCAGCCCCGCTCGCCAGGCGGGCACCCCGCCCCGCGCGTGCCGTTTCGGTGGGACATATCCCCGCGTGCCGGGTGGCCCTGCCCTGCGTGGGCTGCCAGCACGGGCGGGTGGCCAGGGCAGCCCTGGCACCGGCGGCTCTGACCTGACAGGCGACGGCGATCTCCCACGAGCTGCACCAGAGGTGGGCCGGGTAGTCACAGCCGGGAAAGGCCACCCCAAGCCCCGGGGCCAGCAGAGTCACCAGCGCCAGGAGAGCCAGCGGCACCGCAGGGGCCATGGGGACGGTGGGGTGGCATGGAGGCGAACCCGTCCCCGCGAGGACTTTTAAAGCCCAGCTGCGCCCGCCTCCGCACACCCTTCCTGCCCGGCTCAACCGGCCTCCCCATGTGACGCCGACGCTGCTGACTCACGCGGGGCCGTGTGGCTCCGGCCACCCCGTCCCTGCTGTCCCACCAGGGACTGCAGCCCCGAATCGGAGCTTTGGGGTCACAGCCCCCCCGCCCTCGCCCCGCCGGCGGCTGCTGCCTCCCCGCAGGTTGCGACAGGTCGGGGACAGAAAGGAAACCCAACCCCGAGCAAGCCGCGCTTGGCGTCTCCCGAACGGGCAGAGGGCTCGGCTCCATGTCGGAGCCCCGCTGCGGTCTGCCGGGCCCCCACGGAGCCCCCCTGGGCTGGGTGCAGGTGCCGAAGCACCCCCAGGCCGGCGGCTCTGGGTGCGGGCAGGGGGTGCTGCCCAAACCATCCCCTGGGCTCATTTCTGCGGCTGAGCGTGGAGGAACCTCGTACTTCCCCCTCTGTTTATAGCTGCCGTTTCCGGCTATTTCGTGCCCTTTTGGGCTCGGCTGCCGCCTCCTCGCCCGGCCGGTGAGCCCGGGGCTGGCCCCCACGTTCCCCAGCCCTGCGAGACCCCGGGGAGCGGAGCCCTGGCACAGCCCAGCGCTGCCCAGGCGATGGGTCACATCCTGCACCCAGCCCAGGAGCTGGGGCACGGCCCCAACGCCCTCCCGCCTCCGCTACTCCGGCATAACCCCCTCCCCCAGAAAGCCCTGCAGCCGTTTCATTAATTCTGTTTATTTCTTTCTTTTTTTGTTGTTTTTGTGGGTTTTTTTGAAGTACCGTACAAAAAAAAAAAAAAAAAAATCCTCTTACAGTAACAAATACTGGGTTTACATTAGTAAACATCAACAGAAAGAGCATAGAGAACTACTGCTGGTAACGAACAGCTGAAGTGGCAAGTTATTTTTTTATTGCATATACCTAGGAACTAAAATCTCAGGAGCGCTCACGCAGCGGCCACGTCCTCTCCGAGCACCAAGCCACCGGTGACACGAGAGCCCTCGGGGGGGGTGGGGGGGTGTGTGTGTGTGTCACACTGAGCGTCCCAAGCTGGGACACGGAGGGACGAGACCCGAGCTGTGCCCCGGGGAGCAGGAACAGCCACGTTGCACCCACGCGACACGGGTGCGTGGCTGGCTTGGGGGACGTGGCGGGGGGTCATAAGCAGCAAAGCACAGCCCAGGGCCTCGAAACACGTCGCTACCGGGTTCATCCGGCGGCACGAACAGCACGAGCGAAAGCATCAAAGGACAAATCACAACTAGCTTATTCTGGGGGAGCTGCGCTGCAGGCAGGGAGCTCAGGGCTTGGGCTTCTACCCCGGGGGGAGACGAGGGAAAAGCTGTTTCAGGGAGCCACGTCAAGCACCGTCAGGGAAAGGCAGCCCCGGGGAAGGGTATTTTCCTCCTCTTTGTACACAGGGCTTGCGAGCAGAGCCCCGTCGGGGACGGGCCATGGTGATGGGTGCCGGTGGGCAGAATGGCAGTGCTGGGGGTGCAGAGGGGTGACTGTGACCCCCCCGAGCTCACGCTGAGCTGCCCACGCTCCTGGGGAAGAAGAGGCTCTGGCTGGGCGGCAGGAAGGGACAGCATGGGGAGAACAGCAGAAATTCAGCCAAAAGGATAAAAAAACGCGCTGTCAAGAGAAGCTGGAATTTCCCCGGCCAGCAGAGCCGGGGCAAGCACCAAGCGAAGTGGTGACAAGGGACGGCTTGAAGCTGAGACTCTCCCAGATGCTCGGCAGGCCCTGGCGTGAGCCGGGAGCAAACCCCCCTGTCAGGACTGGCCCCGAGCTCACGCTGGTGGGGTGGTGGGGGGACGTGGCCCCTGTGGGGCGAGGGGCTGGAGGATCCCATCTGCCTGCAGCCTGCCCCGTGGCACAGGGACGTGCTGGAAGTGCAGGGATGAGTGCAGGATCAGCACGGAGTGCCCAGGTTGAAAATGTGCCACCGCGACCGGTGCGGGAGCTTGGCAGAAAGCTTCGGGGTGTTGGCGTGGCCCCTCCGGCCACCCCACAGACCCCGGGAGGCCTCTGCAGAGAGGGCTGTGAGCACCAGGCCTCCCTGCCCCATTCCCACGTGCTCTCACCTCGCACGTGTCCGAGCCCAAACTATTCCCTTAATTATCCCTGACAGCTTTTCCCAAGTGATCCCCAAAGCCGAACGCAGCCTCTCCTGGGCTGTGCGCCCCGCAGCTCCCCCTGACCCCTCGCCTGCCCCTTCCACGGCATTTCGGCACCCGAGCGCACGCCTGAGCTGCGACGGGTCGGGGACGGCACTGCTGCCCCGCATCCTCAGAGCGCCAAACACCGACAAACCAGAACCAAAAAACACAGCCCAGGGCTCGGAGAGGGCGTGCAGAGTGGGGAATGGGGTCTGTACAGTCAAGCATAGGAGAGCTGCCACAAGCAATGGGAATGGGATGTTTGCTCCGGAAATTCCAGGTCCAAAAGGATCTGGGGACCAGCCCGGAGCAAGGCAAGCAGCAGAGGAGGAAGGAGGGACAGCGAGGTCCGCAACGTAAATGGCATGTCGAGGACAGGATGCAGACAGAGCACGAGCACACAGCACCCTGCAGATCCAGCGCAGCCCGAGTCGCAACACAAAGCAGAAGTGGCAAAGCCTACAGCATCCACCAGCCCATCCTGAGGACTCGGCCTCCAAAAGGGAAAGGAGCCTCTCTGGCAAATCAAGAGGACAATTAATGCTTTCTTCAAGCCAGGCAGACAGGATAACGCAATAAAGCAAACGCCACCATGGCCTCAACTTTTAAAGCTCTTCCAGGGCCACCTCCGTTGCCCTCGAGCCCTCTGAACTCAGCATTATCCGAAAAGACGCAACAAGCCCTGCCCGCGCCAGCCAGCGGTGATGGGCAGCACTACAGCAACCCCCAGCACTGTCACCCCAAGTCCCCATACAGTACTCATGATTATAAGTGCTTTGCATACATAGTTCGACATCATGCATATACATTTCTATGTGCTAAGGCCCTTGGCCCAGCGGAGATACCGTCCTCCTGCAGCAGAGAGGTCCTTCATTTTGTGTAGGGCTCGTAGCGTGCGTCGGACTCCGGCCCCCTCCTGCTTCAGCTGGCAGGACCCGAGTCTGCAACAGCCTGGCCAGCTGCTGCCCGCGCACTTGCATATCATAGTGGGAGTTCAGCAAACACCAGTACTAGGTAAGCAGCCGATTACGAAAAGAACCGTATTTACAGAGCTACAGTTAGCTTCAACGGGTTACGTCTGCAGAGATTCACCAAAGACAGCTGGAAACAACGAGCCGTGCGTCCCACAGATTCTGCCAGGAAAAACACGGGTACCACTACGGATTTCACAGCTTAGTTGGCACAACTAAGGTGAGAGATTCATCGCTAACCGGATCCTCCCTCCCCAGACAGCAACGCTCAAGAGGTGGTTATGACACTAGGGAACAAGACGGTGAGGTGGGGCACGGCACAGAGCGGAGACCTCGGCCGAGAAGCCCCACGGAGGATGGGGTTTCTCCTTTCTAAATGAGTCTCTGCACGGAAGAGCAGCACCCCTCGTACCAGACACCACCGCAGCCTGCAAGATCACCGAGGGAAGCAAGAGTGGAGGATGCACACGCTCAACCGCTCAGCCGAGTCTCCTCCTCTGCCTCCTCCGGCATCCAGGAAGCCCCTCCCTCAGAGCAGCGGTTGCGACCGCTCGGCCGGAGCGACGACCGACACCGTAGTGCACCGAGAAATCGGGAACCTAGCTCTACAGTGGTGCGTAGCGGGGCGACCTGCCAGCAAGAAGGGGATCTGACCTGCTTGTCGGGGAAGGGGAGGGGGCCGTGCTCGCCCACAGCAATTCAATCGCAACTGGATCCCACCTCCTAGAGGCTGGAGCCCACTGGGAGTCAACAGCCCAGCTTTTTTGTCCCATCAGCCAACGTGGGTTTCAGCTACTGACCAAAAGGGACACCAGGAACGGTCACAGACATCTCAGAGGCTCTGGAGGGGCAGGAGCACAGAGACTCAACTATACAGGGTGCAAGAGTCCAGAGCCAGAAAGCAGCGCCCTGGGGAGAAGCTGAAGGCAGCTGTTGCGTTGTGCACGGGCTGCTCATCTGGCTGGCGGCTGGGAAAGGACGGGGTGAGCCAGCGTGACGTTCAGGGAGTCATTGTGCTGCACCAGGGACGTGTGCTTGTAGTGCAAGACCAGGTCCTTGAGGGAGGCGTAGAGGTTGTAGGGTTCAGCAAACCCGTAGCCCGTTGCCGTTTTGTAGATCACGCAGTGCTTGGTGTCACCGTCCACCCTGCCGGGGAGACAAGGGAGCACGGGTCAGCGGCACGCCAGAGCCCCGCAGCACGAGGGAGCCCCGCTGGGATAGGGACAGCAGAGCGCAAGCGGGCGTCGCTGAAGCAGCCCAAAGATACGTCTGGCCCTGGCAGGAGGAGCCGAGGCAGACGGGAGACCTCGGGGAAGCCCAGCCTGCCAGCTGACACCTCCACCACCCTCCAGCATCTGGCGAGAGAAGGGCAGAGCGATGCGGGAGCACAGCCCGTGCCAACTCCATCCTGCCGCGTCTGCTTGGGGGTACTCACACCACAGAGCAGGCGTAGCATCCCTTCTGGCTGCTCTCGCGGATCAGGAAGGTGCCGTCCCGCTTGCCGCACAGCATCTCTTCTGCCTGCAAGCGGTTGATCTTCCCCACGTACCACGTCCGCTCCTCGTGGTGGGGCAGCTCCTCCTCGTCATCCATCATGGAGTACTGGCTGCAATCAAGCACAGGCACGGTCAGACCCCCTTGGTTTGGGGATGTGACCCCCACATCTCCCCTCCCGCTGCTAGCTGCCGTCACCCCTTCCGGCAGGAAAGGCGTCCTCAGCTCCCAGGCAGGGAGATGGGACTCGCCCGCAGCCCTGGAGCAGGCAGAACCGGCTGCGCAGCCTGCGCTCCTGCAGCCCCCCCGTGTCCCGCAACACACGAGCACGGACACTCACTCCTCCGTCTCATTCTTGATGCCCAGCCACTCGTTGATTTTCTTCTGCCGGGCACCCTTCTGCGTCAGCCACCTGGGGAAGGAGAGGCACAGCTCAGCGCAGGCAGCGTGCGTGGCCTGCGGCATCCACCCGCGCAGCCATCACCAGAGGGCAGCAGCCGTCCCCTTTGAGGGACCACCGTGCCCCGAGGCTGCATGCTGCAGGGCTCGCTCCTCCACCGAGCAGCCCACAAGCCGGTCTGACAAGCTCCAAAGCCCTCAAGGAGCCAGCTGGATCGCTCCCGGCCGGGCTGGAGGGGCAGCAGGGCCCCGCTCCCAGCCCTCCGCACGGGCAGGCACTACGTACACCAAATACTGGTCCCGCAGTTTGCGCAGCTGCATGAGGTCTGGCTTGAGGCTGTTCATGCGCTTGTCGATCTCCCGATTCTCCGAGGCTTGTTTCTTCAGGTCCTGCTCCAGCTTCATCTTGCTGTCGTGGATTTCCGTGATGCGAGACTTGAGCTTCTCCGAGTTCATGAGGATCCTGGGAGAAAGAGGGGGGTTTAGGCTGTGAGCCAGAGTGGGGGAGGCAGAGGAGGCAGCCTGCCAGCTCCAGCCCACAGCATGCCGCTGGAGAGACAAGGATTGTGCATGCCTCGGCTCTGCGCTGGGCCGGGATGATCCTTCCAGCCCCCAGAGCCCTTCCCCAGGCAGGGCAGGTCACCAGCACTCCCCGTCCTCACCGTTGCACCTCCTTCTCGTTGCCCTCCCGCCGGAAGCGCTCGATGTACTCCTTGCTGCATTTCTCCTGCGTCTGACACTGCTCCTCAAAGATCTTGATCGTCTCGTTGAAGGCCTCGATTGCCGTCCTCTTCATCTGCAGCTCCTGAAAATGGAGGGGAGAGCTGAGGAACGGGGAGCATTTGGGCAGGTTTCTGCCCATTCGCATCCCCTCTTTCCCCCTCCCCAAAGCAGCTCTGTCCTTGCTGCAGCCAAAATATCCCCCTCTTCAAAGCCTGTTCTCTGGGGAGTCTCCTCAAGTCCAGGAGGAGACAAATGGGGCAACGGGTACCCCCGATCTCTGCTCTCCTCTGTGCACAGCAGTGCTGCTGCCAGCGATCAGGGGATGTCAGGGCAGCCCAGGGGGAAGGCAGTACCCACATACCTGGGAAGTGCGCGTGTACTCCTCATACAGCAGGTCGTACTCCCAGCTCTTGTCCTGGTACTGCTGGTGATAGACCTTCAGCTGCTCCCCGACGGCTTCCACGCTGTCCTCTTTCACCACTTGGTCCTGCCATACGCACAGCCTCAGTCAGGACCTGCTCCTGCCCTACGCCAGCCCCCCAGCAAGGCAGCTGGTCCCATGAAACCCCCGTCCCAGCCCCCCATCACCCCACAAAGAATGTCCCAGCACGGGGGAAGGGGTGGGACATTGTCATCTACCAAAGGGCCAGGGATGGACGAGCAAATGCCCCTGGGTCAGGCTGTGCTGGCCAGCCGCATCCCTGTGGCACGGGCCTCACCTGCTGGTACTTGGAGATGGGGTAGAGCAGCCTGGTGTCCAGCTTGGCGTTGTACTGGGCGAGCGACTCGTGCCGGTAATGGGTGATGAGCTCCACCACTGAGCCGAAAGTCAGGGGCTCTGAGAAGCCGTACTTCCCCTCCCGGTGAAATATTTTGATCAGCTTGTTATTGCCTCCCTTCCTGTAGCGGGGAGGGGAGAGAGGGCACTTATCACCACCCCAGCACCCTACTGACGTCTGGGCGTCCAGGCAGCTGTAATCACTCGTGCCGACAGGTCCACCCCCGAGCAGCGGAGGCTCTCAGGGGACCCCAACACCCTACCTGAGTGTGAGCGTGTATTCCCCCTGGATCTTGCTGGAGGCATCGCGCACCAAGAAGGTACCATCTGGTGTGTCCCGTAGCTTCTCATTCACCTCCTCCCTACGAGGAACATGATTGTCATGGCCTGTGAGGTGCCACCAGAGCTTCCCCCCAGAGCTTGATGGACAGGGCACCCAGGACGTGAGCTGCCAGCCACCCCCTTACCGAGAAATGTCACCCCAGTACCACTCGGCGTCCTGCAAGGGCACGCTGTTCCCGTTGGCCAAGCTGGCTGCACTGGGCTTTGGCTTAGGTGGTTTTGGAGGCAAGGCTGTAAGAGAAGGAGGGTTGAAGCGGGGTGAGCCCCACGGGTAATCCCTCGGAGCACTGAGTCCCCCTCCCTGCAGTGACTGTCCTGGGAAGCCCCGCTTGGCTGCCACGCTGCCAGAAGCTGCTCCAGGCACATCTACAGCAGCAGATGAGCGCCTCAAGCCAACCTCCGGGCACAGCTGGGCTACGGAAACGCCCTCGGCAAACCCACTCACGGGGGCAGAGACTCCACGCCCACAGAGCACAAACACCAGCGCCTCGGGCCCCAAGGGGCATCTCAGTACCTGGAGGCAACTGTTCCGGCTCCAACTCCTTCGTCTGCAGAAGTATCTCCAGAAACAGCACGGAGAAGTCAGGGCTCAGCTCTGGGCTACAGGGAGAGAGAAGCCAAGATCAGCGGTTGTGGGGGAGAACTTGGCACTGCTCCCGTGCCCCCCGTGCAACTTCATCCCAGTGCACAGCCCAGCTGCCAGATCCCAGATTGACACAGAAGCAAGGGCTCTGCCCTGGCTTGGAGTCCCACCTCTGCGTGCTGCCAGCAGTTTAATCCCACGCGCAGCGAGGTAGGGGCTGCGGGCAGACCTGCTGTTACAGGCTGGACTCCTCGTCCTGGCAGGCACGGCGGCTGACGCTTGGTACACGTCTGGAACCAAAGAGCCTCACGTACCTGGCACCAGGCAGCCGGAGGAGAAGGGGGCCGAAGATCTCTCCCAGGGCCCGAGGGTGGAGGCTGTTGCTCTCGGCCTGCTGCGATACCTTCCCCAGATGCCGGAGCAGGAACTGCAGGGTGAGCGTGTTCTGGAGTGGGACCGCAGGCGACTCCAGGGCCAGCAGCAGCTGCTTCCGGCAATTCTCCGGCTGAGGGATCTCTGGGGAGAGAACAAGACACCATGGAAAGGCTGGGACAACCCACACTGCTCTCCACACTCCGGCTGCATCACAGCGTGGGAGCGCTGTCGGCAGCAAGGGCCACGTGCCAGATCCCATAGGCACAGGACTTATTTTGATAGCCCAAATGTGTCCGTCCCACCCCGCCACCCATTCCCAAGCGCGGCCAGGGGAAGCCCTTACCCTGCAGGACATGAAGGATGTCTCCGTGCACGGACACTGGCACCACAGGGGAGGGCAGGTCCTGCAGGTAGCCTCGCAGTGCCTCGCCCAGGGAGTGCACGTCGAAGGGCTCCAGGTCGCCCAGGGTCCAATCTGCCAGGGCACAGATTTCTCATGGGTGGCGGGGACAGCACCGGGCACTCAGCCGGCAGCTCCGGTGCTGCCAGCACCCATCCCAGAGACCACCGTGCATCACCTGGCCAGCTATGACGGGACACGGCAGCCCGGCACCGTGAGGGAGCTCAGGCAGCCCTCGGCAGCCCACAGAACAGAGGACGCCTAGAAGCGCACCCTGCACCCCAGAAACAACCTGGCTCTGGGAACGCAGGCAGGTCCCCCCCAGGAGCAGGCAGAGGTCGTTTTGGGTGCCCGCACCCTTTGCCCTGAGCCCTACCACAGAAATCCTGGGCACGCACGACTTGTGTGACAATTCTGTTCCCTGCTGCTGGTAGAGACAAGCGCAGACCGACCAGCCGCACACTGAACCCAACAGGGAAAATGTCTCCCTCGAACCATGTTGTCCCACGAACGCAAGGCGCAGGCTGTTGGGACAGCACGTAAAGCCTGTCCCAAAAGCAGCGCAGCCAGAACCGACAGCACCGCGTAGTTGGGGTTTGTAAGAACGTCTGCGGAAGGGGACAAGCCAGCGTGGTGCTGGATGAGGCTCAAGCCCAGCCGAGAGGCAGACAGCTCCGAAGGCTCCCCGGCAGAGACATCAGCTGCCGGCACAGCGGAGCCAAGGCTCCAGCCACCAAGCTGAGCTGAAAGATCCTCCCCTGCTTATTAGTGGCGTGACAGAGCCAGAGAAGCCTCCGCCAGCCCATCAGCAGAGCACCCCAAGATCAGGGCACCCCAAAGAGACAGCGGGAGACAAGCGCAGGGGTTCACTTGTTGGCCTGTGAGTCTCCAAGCCGGTGCCACGTCCCTTTGCTCCAGCCCACGGACGGTGGCAGGAATCCCTGTCTCTCCTGTCCCTTCCACGCAAGAGGGGGATGTGTGGGGACGGGGATGGCCCAGCCCCACAGGCAGCGTGCTGGGAGCCAGGAACTGCCGGGGACAGGCGAGCCTGGCCTGGATTGCATTACTGCTGGCGCTGTCACATCCACTAATCTCCTCCATCTGAGCTGATTCGCCTCCTCACCACGCGGAGCTGGTTCTTACCGGTTCTCAGCGCTTGCCTCAGTTCGGAGCCAGATGTCCTGTACAACATCTCGCTGTCTAACCCTGCGGAAGTGGGGACACTGCTGTTAGCTGCGAGCCGTGCAGCTCCCAGCGCACGCACCATTTCGGTGCCAGCCCGGCAGCCGCACGCCAGCCGGGCAACGGCTGCAGCACGGCTAACCAGGCCTGGATGGCGTCCAAGCCAACCTCCTGCAGATTCTGCCGCAGCCCCCTTGGCCCCCAGGACACCCGGTTCAGTGGCCCCTTTTTTTCCCCCCACAGCACAAATCCGGGCTGGAAGCGCTTCCCAAACCTCAGCACCCATCCGGGGTGCGTAGGCGTCCTGCGTGCAGACCCAGCTCCCTCACCCCAAGTGTCTGCGCAGGATGGCACAGCGGGGTCAAGCCCGGCCCTGGGGAACGGTGCCTCGAGCCAGGGAAGAGCGGGAGGCCCCCCACTTCTGCAGGCAGCCATGTCCTGCATGGCCCATGGAGCTCGGTCCATCACCAACAGCTTTTAAAGACAGCTGTCACCCCCTTTGCCCTCGCTGGGGGGTTTTGGGAGTATCAGCCCCTCGGTGCTCAGCATCCCCCCCTTACCTTTCTTCTCAATAGCTTCCACCAGCTTCACCAGCAGCGGCGGTGCAATCTCTGGAGGACTGAACTGCTCCTGCAAATCCGGGAGAGGAGACCCTGGGGAAGAGGGAGGGAGAGACGGGATCAGCCCCAGCTCAGCTCCCAGCAGACGCTCTGCAGCAGAGCCGGGCTGGGGCACAACCAACGCTGCTCCCAACGGCAGCGTCCGACAGCGAGGAAAGCTGTGGCCCCTGCCACGAGGCCACAGCCCGTGCGAACACCACACGGAGGCCGTGGAGAACCTGCGAGCTGGCCCAGAAACCGGCACAGCACTTGTTGAGTCCGGCCTTGCTCCGAGCCCCCGACGGGGTGTGCATAGGGGGATCCCTACTGCTCCCTGCAGAGCCTAGGAGCCAGAGCGTATCTCCCTGGGGACCTCGGCACCCCGGGGGTTACCAGGGCTCCTGGGGCTTAGGCTGGGTTTGGTTCCCTGCCCAGCACAGGGGCTGTGCAGGGCTGGTGGAGGAGCGCGGCCAGAGAGCTCGCTCGCGGTGGTGAGCTGTGATTAATCCAGCGATTCAGACAGAACGCCATGTCAGCAAATTCCTGCCCTTGATTGCTCGTTTAACATGGAAACCAGCCCTCTGCCTCCCCCTCCCCGCGAGCCCACAGCCTCCATGCAAGCTGTTACAGGGCGCGGACAGCCCGCGGCACAGGACCGGGGTTCCCCCTTCCCAGGGGATCCACAGCCCCACATCGGGTGGCATTTCTCTGTCTGTTCCAGAAGATCTTGAGGTCCCAGCTCTGAGCACCCCTTTCCCTGTGCCGGAGGGGTGACGCATGCCGGGGCAGGAGCACGCAGGCCCGTCTGGGCAGCTGCCAGCGGGAGGCTTGCCGAAGGATGAACGGTGCCAGGCCCCGTCTCACTTCCAATTGAGCACCAGCCGGTGCAGGAGGCTCCTCCGGGCTGGTCCACAGCACCGGGCAGACCCTGGGGAGCCCACGGTCAGTGAGGACACCCAGCACGCTCCACTCTGGAGAGGCAGAGCCAAAAGGCTGCTCCCCGTTGCGAAACACAGCTCTGTTGTCATGGATCTGACCTGAACTTGCCCGGTGTGGTCTCACCACAAGGCGCAGCAAGCTGAAATTCTGCACCCAGCTGAGCCTCCCGCACCCATGGGGAGACAAAGCAGCTCATGTCGGTGCTTCGACTCAGCAGCCATGGAGCAGGGGGGCAGGCACCCAGCAGTTCTGCAAGGGGCTGTGCTGCTGCGGGGGGGGGGGGGGGCAATCCCCCACCAGAAAGAGCCCCTGGGTATGGGAAGGGGTCCAGCGTGGTGCTGGTCGGAGTGGGGAAGCTGCAGGCGAGCTGCCAGGTTGGCAGCTCCAAGCCTGACCCTTGGGAAGGACTGAAGGGAGAGTAAATACTGGTGCTGCCCACGTGGCCCGGCCGGGAATGTGCTGCTTCAGCAGGCAGCAGCTTGCCATTTTTTATCAGGCAGCCTGTGTCGGAGCCAGCAGCGGCTCCTGAGCCTGCCGGGCCTCCGGGTTGGGCCGCCGCGAACAACGCTGCTCACAGCACGGCCAGGGCAGCTGCGGAAATATTTCCGAGCCGCATTTTCCGCTCGCGTTTTCTGCGGAAGGCAAACACCAGCAGCTCGTAAATTCACCGGCAGAAAGCACCGGGTCTCACCGCTCTGCAGGGCCAGCCCTGCTCCCGGGCTGCGTGACAGCCGTGGTACGGGCCCTGCTCCGTGTGTGACACCGGGGGGCTAAGGGATCCCTGCCAGCCAGGGCAGGACCCGGGAAACTGGCAGAAATCCCGCCAGCTATGAGCTTCGTGAGGCAGCCAGGAGACATCTCTGCACCTCCCGAAGCGCAGACCACGAAGAAATAACACAGGCTTGGCTTAAATACAGTTTCTCAGTTGCAAAAATGTGTCTCCCTACCAGCATCCTGGCAGGCTGCATGTAAAATGGCCCTGGGCGTTTGAATTGCCACCCTGCAGGCCCTGCCTGTGCCCACGGTGGGGGCTGGCTGTGGGGATGCACCCACAGGGGACAGGGACGGAGCTGGCACCCCCTTTGCGCGCCCTGGTACCCGACCCTCTCTCTACTCCAGCCCCGGGCAGGATGCAGACAGGCTGGCTTTTGGTTTCTTTCCCAACCACGTCTTTTCTGTGTGTCAGGAGCTTTGGCACGTATCTTCTTCCACATCCCAGAGATCCCCACCCCTGTGCAGGGCAGCGGCTTTGACCACCCAGACACACCTCCACCAAGCCCTTCTTGAGAAGAAGAGGAGGAAAGAGCCCACGAAGGCATAAATACAGCTCCCGAGGGAGTGCAGGGCTGGATGCAGGCAAGGCCGATGCATCCACCGCAGAGCATGCCCCAGGCTCCCAAGAGGAGCTGCTTTCTTGGAAAGGCAGGTTGCGAGTGGGATGACTCAGGTCAGCGGCTCTCGCTGCCAACCCAAACGCGCAGCCCGGCTGCATTCCCACCCTGGGGAGACATTTCCTGGGGCCGCCCCTCCGGCTCTGGGAGCAGGAACACGGGAGGCAGCTGCGGGGAGCCGTGCACCCAGCCCCACCACCCTGGTTTGAGACAGGGGCTCCTTTCCGTTCCTTAAGACCCCAGAGATGTTTCCCACAGCTAGAAGCATCCGATGGGATAGCCGTGGCTCCCAGGCAGAGAGGGACAGGGAGGATGCAGGGCTGCAAGCCGGGAGCGTGCTCTGATGCCCACCAGCTCCTGCTGCTGACCCTACTCTTCCTGTGTGCACCCTTGAAGTCTTCTGCAAGGCATGGAAAGGCAAAGTGTGGCTGTCACCCCTGTTTGCCATCTCAGAGCACCCAGGGCCTGCTGAGCCTGTGCCACAGGGCTTATGTGCCTGGGAGCAAAAAAAAAAAAAAAACCAAAAAAAAACCAGGCAAAGAGAAGGCAGCTGCCACAGGTCTATAGGCAGCACGGAGGCATGGCGGCTCTCCCGGCTCCTGGACTGGGTCCATGCCAAGCGCAGAGGCGGCTGGGAGGCAGCCGCAGGTGCAGGGCGGCCCATGCCCTGCCCGAGGGCAGCTACCCAGCCTCAGCGAGAGCTCTGCGATCCACGGGGAGGGACGGGTGCCAGGCAGACAAGCAATTAGCTCCAGTTCTCAGAAGTACTCTTTTAGACCCTGACTTTTCTCCTCTTGCCCAGAGACAAGTAATTGTGTGTCTCAGCGGGGCTGAGCGGCTCTTGGCAGGGAGCAATGCCCCAGGCGCTCCAGAGGCAGAGGCAGGGAGGTGGTTGGGAGAGGTCAGGAGTTATTCCTAAAGGGAGGGAGCAGGGCAAAACCCTCAGCGGCGCAGGGAGAGGGACCAAGGACCACGGGGATCCTGGCTGATCATGGGCCAAGAGAGGGAGAAGGATCTTGCAGAGGTAAGAGCGGGACAAGGCTCACCCCAAGAAGCTCTGCTAAGCAGATCAATAAGCTGGAGGAACAATGCGCTTTTCTCTTGGCCGGGACTGAGCGTGAGCCCACAACTCCCAGGCAACTCAACCGCACTGCTGCTGGCAGGGCAATCCAGTGTTGCCGAGCCAAGGGCTTCACCGCTGTCCTGCAAAGCCACTCACACACCCTCGTCCGCAGCACGCCGGGAGTGGAAGTGTCTCAGAGCAACACGGCAGGCAGCAGGGCTTACCTTGCTCCAGAGCCTCCTGCACCCGGCAGCCGCTGGCCCCTGGTGTTGCAGGCAGAGGTCTCTGCACTCGGGGCCGGTGAGAAGGGACAGAGATCTTCACAGGCCCCACGTACTCCACGTACGTGCCGGGAAAGTCACCCTTCTGCTTGGTCCGCTCGTTGACGCCCAGGATCCACCCGATCTGATTGGGGGTCTGCTCATCTCCGTCTTTGAAGCCCAAGGCTTGCAGGGCCCCCTTGCTCACCACCAGGATGTCCCCAGGCAGCAGATCAATGTCCTCCTCGCGCTCCTTGCGGTAGGGGTAGAGCGCGCGGTACTGGAACCCATCGGTGCTGCCCATTCTCTCTGCTGTGGGGAGAACGGCTCTGAACGGTGAGGCAGCGTGTTTCGGGTGGGAAAGGAGGGATTTCAGAGGCAGCTCTCCCCCATCAGCACTCTGAACGTCTCTGCCTGAAGCAGCACCCCAGGAGCCTGGTCTGGGTGCCGCGGCGTGCTTAGGTGCAGCCCCTTTTCCTTAGCTTGAAACCACGATTCAACCAAATGATGGAGCAAAGGGAGAAGGAGACAAACATAATCCAGCACTGGTGAGCGGGCATGCAGCAAAGAAACAGGAGATAAGGGTCCGCTTCACCAAAAAAGAAGCAGGTTTCTTGAAGTCCGGGGGGCAAAAGCACGGCACGCTTCCAGCCCAGAACAGTGTGGCATGCTACGTCTCCCTTTCCAGTGCCTGCAAAGAGAAGACGACTTGTCAGTGCACAGCCAGGCACCCCGCACCCTCCTGAGACGCCAACATTCAAACTAGGGGTTCATCTGAGCAGCTGAGAGAGGCAGGACTCGTTTCTCTCCTACCTACCAGCTGATGCCAAGCCCTGGATCCAACCAGGACATGCTAATACCAATTTACACTCCCAAAAGCAAGAGAGGAGCCAGCGGCTACGGGCAGGAACACCACCTCCTCTCTTCTACAGTCAGGCACCAGCTCTGCATCTTAAAGAGGTTCACTCCTGCTTCTTCAGCTTACCCTCCTCGCAGCACTTATGCAAACAAGAAGACAACAAGTGGGACAAAACAGCCTTTATGCAGGAACTTTTGCATACAGAAAAGGGTGACCCTGCAACCACCAGCTGGAGGCCCTGAATAGGAGCAAAACAAACAGATTTAACCTTTCCTTGTTAAATCCATTAAATTTCACAGTTCACCTTTACGTCTACCCATGCAATCCTCCACAAAGTCATTTTCTGAAGGTAGCTGCCCACAAATGTAGGTTAACCAAGCTTTCAGCGAAACGCTGTCGAGATGCTTTTGCCATTCCCACAGAGCAGCACTTCAAAGCTTTGCTCTGAGCAAAGTAAATTTTTGAACTTTTCAAAAGCAGCAACAGCATCAAGTGCGGGCACGGGTTCCTTTCGCAGAGATGGAGGTGAGTTGAGTTAAAATAATCTTCAGAAGCCTTCAAGTCTGCTTAAAACTGCTAACCGCCTTTCAGCTATTCAGAGAGAAATTGAAGAATATGCTGCCTGCCCTGCCCAGAAATCCACCAAAAAGAACAAACCTGGGTTATAACATGTTGTTGAAGGGATGTATGAGCTGGGGCATTCCCACCAGCCGAGCACGTCCTCTTTTCCCATCCCATCCTGGCCGCACGGGCCAGTTTTCCACCTCCCCCAGGCAAATCTCAGCGTTCCAGTTCCCGCAGCCACGGCACGCAACCAAGGACCGGACCTACAAGGCACTGGGGCAGCCAGAAACCAGCCTTCCCAGGGACACCCTAGGCCTGTTGAAACGCTGCAGGTCCTATTAATGGCTTGAGCTGTTTTGGCCCAGAAACCACCAAACCCAGCTCAAACTCTTGAGTCTCATCTGAAAACTATTAGCGAGCAGGAAGACGCTTCTCAGGGCTGCGGGAGCCTCTGCAGAGGGAGGCGAGGAGGCAAAGGGAGCCAGGGCACCCTTCCCAGTGGGGTCAATGCACAACCAAGCACGGCACGAAGCCAAGGCTGCTCCGACCGCTGGTTGGACTCTGCAAGAGGCACTAACGTTGGTGATCTGCAGTATTTCAAAATAACCCTTTCGGGCCAGCAACATGTTACAGTTCACATCAGCTACAAGCCACCCTTTCCTCCTGCACACGCTACCAGCCCTGCACGCTACCAGAAAGTCTGAGATCGGTGCGAGTCCCCCGTGAGGAGCCGGCTTCACCTCTCCACAGCCAGGCTCCCCAGCCCAGCACCACGCTGTGGACTCTTTCCCTTGACAAAGAAGAAAGGCACAAAGAGGCCGTGGCACGTAAAACCTGCGCAGCAGCCGGGGCCCGCGCTAGTTGCCTGAGCTCAGGCAAGCGTCCCAGCTGGGCTGTCTTTACCATGAATGAGCAGGCACTGCCCTCGGGGAGGTAGGACACTTGCAGCCAGGCTCTGGCGGGTGGGGAACAGGATTGAGCCTGATCCAGGTCGCTGGAGAACTTTTCTGGAGCTCCAGGAGCAACACCAGGCTGCAGGACTCATGGAAAGACCCTGGGGACGGGGGGATGTTTGTGGGAGAAGCAGCGCATCCCAGCACAGCCGCTGTGCAAGCTCCCACTGTGCCGGGATGACGGCCGCAGGGAACTCGCAGCAGAGCCTGCATTTCCCCAATCCAACCAGCCCCAGCCAGGAAAATATTACTTCATAATCCAGAATATAAAGAGAGATTTATGACCAGGCTCACTGCCTGCCCCTCGCCCCTCTGAACGCTGCCTGTCAGGGTCTGACCGAGCTGCATCGGCAATGCCGGGGGCACTGCCAGGAGCCCGAGCGGCTGCTGCCTGCTGGGAAAGGCACCAGCAGCTCCCGCTCCTCCTGGAGAGGACAGACCCCATAACGCACCCCAAGGCAGCAGAGCCCAAACCCAGCGGGGGACCCGCAGGCACCTCCCCAGCTTCCACCCGCAGATCCAGCCCTGACTCCAGGTGCCTCAGACAAGACGGTGCAGCCAAAGAGGCTGGAAGGACAAAACGCTCAGCCCTGGCAAACTTGTTCAGTAGCTTTTAAAAGCAGACCTGCGTGGAGGGGTGGGAAGAGGAGAGAGTTGCTCCGGAGCACCGAGTCTCTCCAAAGAGCAGGTCCCACAGCTCCTGCTCTGTCGACTCCTTCCAGCCTCCTTCCCTGCGGTGGGAACGCAGAGGTCTGTGCCACTCTGCTATCCACATCCCAGAGGGTCACTGGGCATGCAAAAAGATACTTGGAGACAGCCTGGTCCCGGAGCAGACCTGCCTTCCCCACGCTCAGCCCGTATGGGGATCAAGTGCCCACAAATGGGGGTGAGGAGCCCCCCGGAAAACCCAAATCCACATGGCTAACACCAGCGCTGTCCTCTCCAAGGGAAACACTTGTCCTCTGTCCTGCCACGGACCCAGCGAGCAGCTTCCCAGGCTGAGCTGCGTGTGCGGGACGGCAGCCACCGGTCAGGAAAGCTCTGCAGCCCACAGAGAGCAGCTGACCGAATCGGCGTGTCTTTGGGGAGAGGGAACGCAGACTTCCCAAAGCCCTTAACCAGCTCTTTGGAGGGAAGGCGAGTTGGGGAAGGCAGCACTGAGAGCCTGGGACACGCACGAGCCTGTCGGCTGGAAGCACACCTCCGAGCCGGGGCTCTGCGTGCGCAGGAGAGAGGGAGCAGCTTGCCAAAAGATTTCAGCTGGGCCCGGCTCCAGGTTCGCTCGGCTCTTGGAGAGGAACCTCGTGTGTCCGCGCTGGCGAGCACTTGCTTAGGCTGCTCTGAAAATCCCATGCATCAGACATCTAAATACCTTTGGTAAATCTATCTCAGTGCCCAGAAACAATCCCTCGATTCATTAACTGCTGTCAATACTTTCTTTGTTTAATACATTGGTTTGAAACAAAAAACACATTACAAGTCTTTTTGTGTGTGCCCAGCACATAAATAAAAGCATCTTAACGTTTTAAATGTGGTTCCTGTGCTTTTTAACCCAGTTCCAAATGCAGTTCAAAGTGCAGCTTGACTTGAAACAAGACTGAGCGTTACTTTCCCTCCAGTGAGGTGAAAGAATGCATAAAAATATTTAAAAGAAGAATATGCTTACAACAACCTACACAGCTCGAATCTTTCCAAGTTACATCAGATCCTTAGTGAGCAAAAAACTACCAAACCAAGTTTTGAACTGCAAAACGCTACATGTTAATGGGTTACAAACAATGAAAACAAACCTTTCCTTTAATAAAAAGAGAAAATGGGACAATGCAACTAGGGATGGAAATAAAAATGGACACGGAACAGCCTGCCACATCGTGCCCTATCATGACAACTGCTGCTGCATCGAGTCTTTCTGACCTACACAGCCAGGGCAGCTCCGCTGGCCTTACACCCTGCCAGAGTGGCAGAAGCCGGCAGTGCCGAGCATGCTGTGGGTCACGCTGCGCCCACAAGCACCCGAACCACCAAGCAGCACCGGGGCAGAGAGGGTGAGAGCTTGGGAACCCCTGATTTATAATTTGGGATAGACAGCACAGCAATCCCCTGTGCTCCTGGGCAGCTTCCCGGGCCGGCTCCCTCCCTGGCCCTGCCGAAGAGCCTGAATGACAACTCACGAGGCTTGAGCCACAAGCGAGGCCGCGGCGGAGGTGGCAATGCCACAACAAGCCACGGAGAAACGAGCAGGGAGAGCCCACAGGGAGCTGGCGCGGGCGGGAAGCGGAGCTGGACATGCTCCACCAGCTGCCCCCGGGGAAGCGGCCAGAGGACGGGGGAGAGCCGGAGCCGCGCCGGGGGCTCACACTCCCCGGCTGGTGATGGCCACGGAGCTGCCAAACCGGCTGGTATTTCCCTCCGAACAGGGGAAAGCAGCAGGGAAGCTGAGTTATGCCGTGAGCTGTGCCCAAGCCAGGCCCGCTGTCCTGAGAGCAACCACATCGCAGCAGAAGCCCAGGGCAGCCGAGGCCAATTTCACATCTTTTCTCACCAAGAAATGTTTCCCATGCAGCCGGCAACAGAGCCCAAGGAGTAGCAGCATCCTGCCCATGGCCACCAGCTGCCCTTTGACGAGGATACAGAGCATTTGCTGCTCAGACTTACATTTCATTAAATATTTTGCTTTATTTGCTGAAACCCAAGAAGTGAAGAAATAACTGAAACATTTCACTGAAAAAGTAAATGTTATGGTTAGCAGGGATCTGAGGAGCCTAATAAATCCCTGCCTTGGGATGACCGATACCTACCTCATTTTTGAGAGACAACTGGAGGTCTCAGCGACCTCCTCCTCAAAGGCTGGACGATCCGAGCGCGTCTTGGGCAATCTGCAGACCTACTCCAAGACTTCTCTTACTGTCTGGAGGTTTCTCCTGACACCGGACTTTCTTGCTTCAGTTGAAGCCTGTCCTGTCTCACCCACTTCAGGGACTTTCTCCTCCTCATCACAAGAGCCTTTTACTTGGCTGGAGACTTTTACACACCGGCACCAAGCGAAGGACCAAGCGCCCTATGCCAGCACTGTCCCTTTACTCCAGGCTTCCTTCACACCAGCCCCCAAGCAGCAAGAACACACTACTTCCATTTTAGGAGCGTTCATGGGGCTGGGTTTATTTTTTTTTTTTTTCCTTCTTCTTCAGAAACAAACCCAGGAGCTGTATTTTGGCTACTTCCCTCAAAAATCACAGTTCTAAAAAAATTGCATACATGAAAAAATTCCAACTGTTCTTGCTAACTCATCTGCTTAAAATCACGTTCTCTGGGGTATTTGAAATTTTAATGACAATTTATTAGCAGCTCTGCACAGCGCAGCAATCACATGAAGTAACCTACAAGGTGAGAAGCAACCACGCTACAGGCCAGCATTATTCGGGTATTGGTTGAGAGAGGCAAGACCTTCTAACTTGAGAAATCCACTGTCCCTTCCTCTGTTTGCTTTTTATCTTCCATTACTCGGTTACTTTAGCTCCAAGCTGCGGCTCCAGATATTCCCAGAGGAATTAAAAGAGCCCTCAATATTATAAATACTCTTTTTCATTGTAAACACACCCCAGCACTCGGAGCGAAGCGCCGGCACTCTGACACAGCTCCAAGCTGGCTCCGCAAACCACTCTGCTCCTCGCCGCATTCCAGCTGAGCCGTGGTTTCTCTTCCAACCCAGAGCTTTTGTCCAGCGAGACCCAACTGCGGGCAGAAAGGATTTTCCTGTGTGCTTAAAACCTTGTTCTAGCGAGTTAAAAACTGAGGGTTTGGGGCAGCGATCACCTTCAGGAGGACCGAAGCCTCGCTGTGAACCGCACGGGCAGATCAAAGCACGATCTGCCCACGTCAGAGAAGAGAGTCACCAAAGAAACCAAACCATCGCTTGGACTTTCCCACATCATGGAAGAGTCGATGACTAGAGCAGAGGCCAACCCAGCCTTGGGGACACACCAGCCCTTCGCATGTTAGGGAAGGGCGGGGGAATGGCCAGGAAAGCAGTGATTTAGGCTATATTTACTCAGCTGTCTCCATTCTCTGCTCTCACAGAGAAAGTCACAGGGCCAGTTCCCCAGTGGCTCCAAGAGCTGCTTGGGAAATAATAGCCGCGCATTAATGGGAAGGAGAAGGTGGCCAGTCCTCTGCCATGCCGGGCAGGAGTGCCGAAAGGCGCAATGCTGCTGCCACTCCAGCTCTCTGCAGCTCTCGCAGAGCTCATTTTAGACGGGTTTTCCCCCCAGCTTTTATTTCCCATTGAACATGGACCCTCAGTTTGGGAGGTATGTCACCACGGGAAGCTGCTTCTTCAAGAGGCTGAGAAACATCCCCAGCATTAGAAAAGACGCAGGGCACGAACCTCACTGGAAAGAGGTGGGCTGGCCACCGTCCCAGAGCCAGGGTTTGGGGGTAAACTGTGTCCAGAGCCAACAAAGCCACAGCCATCCCGGCTGGACTCCGGCACATCCGGAGGGACAGGCGCATCCCTGGGCCGTCTGGCCCCAGCCTGGGGTCTGCTGGGGCAGAACCCCGGTGGGGCCAAGCCCTCAGCCCAGGCTGGAGCCGTGCAGTCCTGACAGGCTGCTTTTCTCCAGCTCTGCCACCCAGAGAGGGTGCCCAGGACCCCCGGCAACGGGGGCTGCACCCTGCCAAGGGGGGGGTCCCCCTCCACTGGCACCACTGCAGGGGGAATGGCACACAGGTCCCCATGCTGGCACTGCTGGGGATGGAGATAGCCTGGGGGGGTCGGGGGTGCAGCCCTTGCACAGGGAGGGGACAGGGACAGCTCTGGCACCACGGGGAGGGACGCACGGCTCGGGCACAAGGGGCCTGCCCTGGCACCTCAGGGCGGGGGGACAGGGCCAGCCCGGGGGCGGCACGGCCCGGGGGGTGACGCTGCCCTGGCAGCGGGGCACTCTGCGCTGGCACCACTGGGAGGGGGACGGGGACAGCCCCGGTGCTGCCCCCGGGGAGGGGACAGAGCCTCGGCCCGGGGGGCCCGGCAAGGAGCTCCCACCCAGGGCCCCCAGGGAGCTTCACGCTGAGGGGCCGCGCTCACCGCGGGTCCCGGCGCCGGCCCGCCCGCCAGGCCCTGGGTCCGGTTCCGATCCCGGTCCCCCTCTCCCCTGGTCCCGGTCCCGGTCCCGGCCCCCTCACCCCCGGCCCCGTCCCACCTCTCCGCCGGCCCCATCCGCCGCCGCTCGGCTCCAGCCCGCTCCTGCCTCCCAGCCCGGCGGCAGCCTGGGAAAGGGCCCGAGCGCCGCCGGAACGGCCCGAACCCGCCCCGGAAAGACCCGACAAATGCCGGAGACGAACGAACCTCCCCGAAGCCTCGGCGGCCCCGCCCCTTCCCCCAGACGCCAGCCGCGATCGGGGCCACGCCCCTCGCCCGAGCAGCTCCGGAAGCAGCCGAGGGGTCGCCGGCGCCAACCGCCGCTCGGCGCTGCGGGAGAGCGCGGCGGCGCCCCCTAGCGGCGCGTCGGGACCGCGCATCGGGCACTGCACCGGGCACCGGGCACCGGGCACTGCACCGGGACTGTACCGGGCATGGGCACTGCACCGGCCATGGGCACAGCACCGGGACTGCACCGGGCACCGGGCACTGCACCGGGACTGTACCGGGCATGGGCACTGCACCGGCCATGGGCACAGCACCGGGACTGCACCGGGCACCGGGCACTGCACCGGGACTGTACCGGGCATGGGCACTGCACCGGGCATGGGCACAGCACCGGGACTGCACCGGGCATGGGCACAGCACCGGGCATGGGCACAGCACCGGGACTGCACCGGAACTGTACCGGCCATGGGCACTGCACCGGGACTGTACCGGGCATGGGCACTGCACCGGCCATGGGGCACTGCACTGGGACTGTACTGGGCATGGGCACAGCACCGGGACTGCACCGGGCACCGGGAACTGCACCGGGCACCGGGACTGCACTGGGACTGTACTGGGCATGGGCACTGCACCGGGACTGCACCGGGCATGGGCACAGTACCGGGACTGCACCGGGCACCGGGCATGGGCACAGCACCGGGCATGGGGCACTGCGCTGGGACTACTGGGCATGGGCACAGCACCTGGAGTGCACCGGACACCGCACCAGGCACCGGGCATGGGCACAGCACCGGGAGTGCACCGGGGCTGCACCGGGCACCAGGCACTGCACCGGGCACCGGGCATGGGCACAGCACCGGGCATGGACACAGCACCGGGACTGCACTGGACACCAGGCACTGCACTGGGACTGCAGCAGGCATGGGGCACTGCGCTGGGACTACTGGGCATGGGCACTGCACCGGGACTGTACCGGGCACTGCACCAGGCACCAGGCATGGGCACAGCACTGGGCATGGGGCACTGCACCGGGTCTGCACTGGGCACTGCACTGGCCACCGGGCATAGGCACAGCACCGGGCACTGCACCGGGACTGCACTGGGCACCGGGACTGCAGCAGGCATGGGGCACTGCACCGGGACTGCACCGGGCATGGGGTGCTGTGGACCTGGGTTACTGCACTGGGCACCGGGAGCTGCACCGGGCACTGCACGGGGCACTGGGCCGGGCACTGGGCACTGCAGTGGGCACTGCACCGGGCACCGGGCACTGCAGCCATGGGGTACTGCACCGGGCACCCACCATCCAGGCCCGGGAGCCAGGCCCGGTGCCAGGCACGCTGTTGGTGGGGCCACGGTCCCCCAGCCCTCCCCGCCTGCCGGGCCAGCAGCCCCCATTTACCCCTCGCCATCACCCCATGCAGCGGGCGCTCCCTGCCCAGCCCCGCTCCGGTGCCGGCAGCGCCAAATCCAGCCCCCCCGGCTGTAGACACCACACCGTGGGTCATCGCAAGGAACAATTTTAATACAACATAAAACTTCCCGCAGGTAAGAACAGAGCCGAGCGCTGGGCAGGAAGACACGGTCCCCTTGGCTTTTAAGACATTTTCCATCAAAAAAATCCTTTTCCCGCCATATCCATGCCGCCGGTGTGCAGCCGAGCCCCCCGTCCTGCCGTGCCGATGGGCAGGGGGTGCCCGGTGTCTCCCCCAAACCTCGCTGCCTTCCCAAGACCTTAATACAGATGGCGGAGGAGGAAGCGAAGGAAACACCGAGCAGCTCTGGCTGCTTGTTTTGGGGGGGTAAACGGCGCCGGTTTAATGGGAGGAGAAGCAGGATACGGAGCCTGGCACAAACCACACGCACACAAAATAATCCAACACGCAGCCGAAAAAGCCGCTGGCTGCTTCGGGGTAGGAGACGCACTCACCGGCGGTGGCACGGTGATGCCCGTGCCAGGGGGGTCAGCAAACCGGGGATGGTCCCCCCATTGCCGGCACGGTGCTCAAAGCACCGGGGTGGCAAACCACAGTAGGGGGAAAAGCCGGTACATGCATTATCAAATGGAAACGTTTCTATCGTAGAAAACGGTAGAAATGGAGGGGGGGGGATGCGGGGCTGAGCCATCGTTTGTTGGATAAAAAGTGACAGGGGGAAAGAAGGAGGTGAAATTTCCAAATTACAAACGAAGCAGCAGCACAGGCGCTCGCTGGGTTGGGTTTTTTAAAGGAAAAAAAAAAAAAAAAAAGAAATATTGGCTTTTTACGGATGTCCGTATGCACCGACTGACGAACACCGTGGGACGTGGTGGCAGAAGAAATGCAAAGAGCAAAAACCGACCCTAAAAATCCCATTAATATTTGCATCCGATTGCTGACCCCGCGGGGAGGTCTCTGCTTTTCCCCGCCTGGAAGGACCGATGGAGCCGGGTGGCTCTAAAAGCCTCCGAATAAAAAAATTAAAACCTTGACATCCGCTATACGCTTATAAAATGAACCATACGCATCATTATATGATGAACCATATGCATATAAAACCATTCATACGCATCCCAGCTCAGACCGCCAGCGCTTGGGGGATGTTGCTGTGGGTTCGGGTTTTTTTTTTTAATTTCAAATATTACAATTACGCCCCTGACGGGGGTTTTTTTTAGGAGATTGGGGGTGTTTCCAGCTAAAACTGAATTTAAAAAGTGGGGAAAAGCAAGTGGGTCTTTGCAAGGTTAGAAAACATCACGTCATCCGGCTGGGAGCTGGGAGCCGCACAGAAAAGCCTGGGACCCCCCGGGGCCGGGTCGGACCCTGCGACGGTCCTGCGCTGCCCGTTTAGCTTATAAAAGTAATAAATTAATTAACGAATATTTGCATCGAGTCCTTTCTATACACAAAGGTTGGGGCCCTGCCGGGGAAACGCCACCGCTGGAAAAGCTCCTGCGTCTCTATAAAAATATGAGCATCTTTTGGGGAGTACAAAAAACCTTCGGGGGAGGCGAAGTGCCGGGGCGCAGCCGGCCTGGCGAGCGCCGACGTCCAAAAGGGCTCCGGGGATGTTTATCTCATGGATACGCCGCGCAGGGTGGGTTTTTTGGGGAGGCGGTGGGGTGCCGCGGGGAGCCTGAACCATCCCCGGGTGCCGACACGGGGCTCAGGCGTGCTTGGCCCCGCTCCATGCGCTGCCCCGGAGTGCCGGGAGCTGAGCACCCGCCGGCTCCCGGCCCCGTGCCGGCAGCGCAGGCGGCACCCACGGCGGTTGCCGGTGGCCGGTTGCTCTCTCCCCGGAGTTCCGGTGCTGCCAGGAGCCGTGGTCCCGATGCTCGCATCCATCCCGCTGCAGCGAGGAGATGCTGCTGTCCGGCTGCTCGGCGTTGCCGATGGGGTAGGAGCCCTGGCATTCCCACTCGGCCACCGCCGGCTCCTGCTCGTCACTCTCGGAGCCCTGTACTGCGATCTGCGGGACCGGGCTGGGCTTCGGCTTCGGCTCTGTGCCAGCCGCGCTGCCGCACCAGAGAGCTGCGCCCTGCCCGGCTTCGCTCTTGCTGCTGTCTTCGCTTGCCGACACCGGCTCCGGCTCATCGAAACTCACTTCTTGAACCGCTTCTTGCTTCTTGAAGGAGTCCCGACGCTCGGAGAGGTTCAAGCGCCGCATGACCACCATCTCCTGGTCCCGGTCGTGCCTGTCCCCCAGCCGGGAGCCGGCGGGGTGATAACCATGCTCCCCGGGGTACGCCGGTGCTTCGCCCTCCCCGATGGCCTCCCCATCCATCGCGGGCATCTCCAGCCCCAGCTTGCGGCCGCCGGCGGTTTTCTTCTCTGCCAGGATGGTGACGATCTTCTCGGCCGACTGGACACGTTTGAGGAGGGGCGAGCGGGGGCAGTCGGCGCTGCGGGGTCGTGAGCACTGCCGGACGATGGTGGGGGGGGACAGGGTCTTGCCCTGGAAGGAATGGGGGGTTTTGGGGTACCCTGGGAGCGGGGATGGGGAGCGTTGGGGAGAAGGCGGGCGCTGGGCGGAGGAAGGGGTGCAGGCGAGGGGCGAGGGGGGAATGCTGCTGGTGGATTTGCGACGTCCCACTTTGTAGCGTTGCCCACCCAGTTTGGGTGCCAGCCCGTGCAGGGAGCTGGGGCGCACGTGGCCGGCAGGTGACGTCGGGGTGCTGGAGGAGGGAGAGGTGCTCTGCGGGGACACAGCATCTGCCACACAAAGAGAAACAGGTCACCGCGAGGGATGGAGGGACACATGGCATCCCCGCCATGCCCGGGGCTAATATCCCCCCGTCCGCCGCGGGCTGGGGTACCTGGGGGCAGGTCGGGAGCGGGGCTGCGGCAGGGCGTCGCGGGCCCTGGGGACAGGCTGTGCGTGGGGGACTCCGGGAGACTCTCGCTGGAGGACAGCGAGTGATGGAGACCGGAGGAGAAGCTGCGGCTGGTGTGCAGGACCGATGACTGCTTGGAGATCTTCTTGAAAAGGCATTTTCTCCTGGGAGGAGAGGACAAAGGTGGCGTGGACAGGAAGAACCTCAGCTTCTCCTTAAAGCTGGTGGCCCCAACTCTGCCAACCCGGTGCCGGCAGGACCGGACCCCACTGGATGCCCCAGTATGGCAGAGCCAGAGCATCCCCCCCCAGTATGGCACACGCCGGGACAAATGCCATTTTATGCCACCCTGGTTCTACCCACCTGTCCTGGCCGTCCCTTTTCCTGCTCTTCTTACTCCTCCGTGCCATCCTCGTCTTGGAACTGTTTTTCCGAGCTGGGCCGATTTTAATGGAGGTGTTCTCCAGGGCAGTGGTCCGCAGGGCCACTTTATTCCCGCTCTGAGGGGTGGAAAACAAGTCGCTGCAGCACGCCGGATCCAAGTGCCGGATCCAAACTGGCTCCCACCTCGGCTGCCAGCAGAGGTGATGCCGGGGAGCCACCGGATTGATGCACCGTTGCTGGGGGCCAGCTGGGTGAGCAGCGTGGGGCCGGTCACCTACCTTCAGCAGCAGCTCCACGACATCCCGGTGAACTAAACCCAGCACCGACTCGCCGTTCACATGTGTGATGAGATCGCCCGCTCTCAGCCCCGCTTCCTGCGCAGGGCTCCCCTCTTCCACGCTCTGCAATCAAAAGACCAAGATTTTCTTCGGATGCAAGCCTAAGTTTTCTCCTGGGGTTTTCCCACTGGGAAACACGGTGTCCGGCACCACCGGTCCCTCCCCACATGGAGCCCAGGCCACGTACCCAGACCATATGGTGGACGGTGTAGACGTCGCTGTCGCCCATGTAGACGCGGATGGCTCGCAGGGTGAAGCCGTACTTCTTGCCCGAGCTGTGGATGATGATGGGGGGCCGCAGGCTGGCGATGGTGAGGGACGAGTCTCGGCTTGGGGAGGAGTCACGGGAAGAGGGGTTGGACGAGAGGGAGTGGGGGGAGATGGGGCTCATCAGGGCACCGCCGCCGAAGTCATCTGCAAGTGGGAGAAGCCGGCTCAGCCCAGGAAAACCACGCGGCAGCCACCACCCGGCAGGATAAACCGTGCGGCACACGGACCTGATGTGATGATGAGGGACAGGGCTGAGACGGAGGCGGATTTGGGGACGCGGCCACCCGGCGAGGCTCTCTGCCTGTCCGGCACATCCTTCTGGCTGTTCAGCCGACGGCTCCCGCCCGGCTCCAGGCCCCGGGGAGTCGAGTTTTTGGTGCCGGTGCTGTTGCTCCGGAGGCGGATGCGGTTCAGGCTGACGAGATCGGCTGCGCAGAGGGGAGGAGGGAGAGTTTGGGGACGTGGAGAAGCCACCCCACGCCGTGCGGGACCCCAGCTGCCCCTGGAGCATCCCGCACCGGTGCCCACAGCCTACGCACCAGATAACGCCGACGGCTTCACTGCGCCACCGGTCCCAGCGTCGGGGTCTCCCAGCACAAACTTGGGTCTCTCCGGCTTGGAGGACACCACGCAAGGGCTTTCATCCTCCGAGGAGAAGGCAAATTTGGGCATGGTGTCCAGGCTGTAGGTGCTAGGCAGCGCGGCAGGGCTGCGGCTTCGCTCATGCCGGGAGGTGTACGGCGTGGAGCTGCAGGATGTCCAGGAGCGGAGCCTGTGCGGGGAGAGCAGGAGGGCTCGGGACAACCAAAGATGGGCGAGGGGGACAGCACCGAGCCGCTGCAACACCCCAGGACGCGTCCCACTGACACCTCTGCAAACCCTTGGTGCTGGTACAAACCCTCGGTGCCGGCACAAACCCACATCAGCGCTGCATCCCCCATCTCAGCACGCACCGGGGCTCTGTGCCCGCCAGCCGGCTCCTGTCCTCATCTCCCGAGTGCCTGTCCCATCGCTCCTCTTTGTCCTCGCTGTGACTCCGATCGGACGACGAGAGGCTAAGGTTGGAGTGAGCTGCCAGGAATTCGGAGCTGCTGTACACCTGAGGAGGAGACGAGCCATCAGCAAGGAGCAGAAATTCGGGAATCCAGGCACTCCGGCGTCAACCAGGACACCGATGCTCGGCACAACCACGCCGGCCATGGCGCCCGTCATTTTGGATGCCGGAGGAAGAATTGGAGCACCTTGCTGAAGCGATGGGAGCAGGAGGAGAACTGCCCGATCTCCACGGACGACTCCTCGTCGTTGGTTTCTTCATCCTCCGAATCCAGGTGACGGTACCTCTCGGAGCGAGCTGAAAGCAAGAGCCAGAGCAGGCAGGGCTGTCACCCTGCCTGCAACACATCGTGTCCTGCCTGCCCGCACGGCCCCGATGGGACCTGCAGCCTCGGGGAGCTGTATTGTGGCTGACAGCCCGGTCCCAAATCCCAGGGAAGTTTTGGGGTGAGAAAGTAAGGGTTTTGGTAAGGCTGAGCAGCCTGGAAGCAGGATTGCATCTGTTTCGCGGCTTCGGTTGTAAAGCGACTGACTTCACCAAGGAGATTTTCATCTCCCGTGGGAACACCCGACCTGCAGCTGGGATAAGGGACGGGCAGAGGCAGGGCAGGAGGGGATGGATTTGGCCTCACTGTCGAAGTAGCTGGTGTCGTCCTCCGACTCCAGCTGCGGGATGAACTCGGCCTTCTGCCGCAGCAGCCCGTTCCAGTCCAGGTGGAGGAAGAAGGAATGGTGCTTCACCTCGTGCGCACCCCCTGCCAGGCAGAGAATCCCGCGTCAGGGGGATGGAACGGGATCCGGGATGCTCCCGCTTCCATCCCAAACGGCACGGTCTCTCCTCCGTGCAGAGCAAACGGCTTAAAATAGGATGGATCAGATCCCTGTCCAGCCTTCCCGGGATGAACCCCGAGCAGGGGACCTCCTCCGAGCATCCTCAACGAGGCAGGACACACTTTGGTTTCAGAAGATGGCATGAATTAGGGTGCCAGGTCACCCCCCCGAGCGCTGTGCAGGGGCTGCCATGCGTACCGGTGCCCAAGCGCTCGAGGGGACACTGTCTCAGCAACCGTGTGATCAGGTCCTGGGCGTCCGCAGGAAGAGCCTCATCCCCTTCTGGCCACATAATTTCATCTGCAAGGAAAAAGGAAAAGGAGTTTGGAGTGGCTGAAAGAGTTTGGACACGACGGGGGCTGTGACGATGCAAGGTTGCAGGAGAAGTCACTTCTAGGCAAGAGGAAAGTCCCCCAGGAGCTGCAGCAGATGAAAGCATCCTCCCAAACTGGGAAATCAAAGCTTGAGGAGCCTCCTCGCCGTTCAAATGAGCATGAAATGAAGGCATGAAGCTCTCCACATATTAAGGACGAGCCATGACTGCTGGGAAGAGCGAACCAAGGAGCAAAGTTGCCACTGACACTCACCGCTGATGACCTGCCCGAAGAGCTCCTCGGGGGTATCTCCGAAGAAGGGGACGCAGCCCACCAAGAACTCGTAGAGGATGATGCCCATAGCCCACCAGTCAACGGGCTTCCCGTAGCCCTGTATGAGGATGACTTCTGGGGCGATGTACTCTGGAGTGCCACACACCTGTGTGGGAAGCAGCAGCTGACACCTCTGCAATGACCTTTGCAAGAAGTCCCAAGGCTGTCCCGGTCCCTGGTGATGGCAGATCGGCCAAGCGGAGCAGGACCTCATACCTGCTTGTCCATGAACTCCCGAGTGTCCTTCTCCATATGCCCTTCGTAGAGGTTCGTGGTCATGTTCATCAAGCCGATCTTTGACAGACCAAAGTCTGTCAGCTTTATGTGACCCATGGAGGTGATGAGCAAACTGCAAGAGAAGAAAGATGCTCCGCGATGATGCCGTTTGCTTCTGGGGAGACCTGGGCAGGACCAGCCAGACTCCAAGGCCTCTGGTCCTGGTGCAACAGCACAGAACCAGGTCTTTGAGCACCAAAACCCATGACCTCATTCTGCCTTACCCTCTTGGCTTGGATCAGTCCCTCTCCCTCTCCCATCTGCACCCAAACCCAACCCCGTCTTTGTTCAGACTTGACCCACGTCCTCACTTGTCAGGTTTTAGGTCCCGGTGGACGATGCCGTAGTTGTGGAGATACTCCAACGCGAGAACGGTCTCGGCAAAGTACATCTTCGCCATGTCGACGGGCAGCGGGCCCATGTTCTTCAGCAACGTGGCACAATCTCCCCCTGTGGGGACAGAGGTCCTCCTGAGCGTGGGGAGCTCAGAGAAGGCAGGGAGGTCAGCGGGCAGGGCTATGCTGCCTCTCCTGCCAAGCAGGGTCCCAGCCAGACCCTCCCGTCCCTCCTTGGAGCACCATTGATCCCTGGGCATGGGGCACAAACAGTCTTCCTAGGTGAGCATGGCCACCATCTTCATCAAGGTGAGACTCAGGATCACCAAAGCATCTCCTTGTGCTTTCCTCCATTCCATGGAGCAAAGCAGGGCAGGAGATGTCCAGGTGGTGTCCTCGGTGCTCAGACATTGATATTGCTCCCTCCCTCCAGCCCCAAATCCCATTCTCACCTTCCACGTACTCCATCACCATGCAGAGGTGTCGCTTTGTCTCGAAGGAGCAGAACATGCTGACCACGAAGGGGTTCTCTGCAAAGGTGAGGATGTCCCTCTCCACGAACACCTGCTGTATCTGGTTCCTCAGGATGAGGTTCTGCTTGTTGATTTTCTTCAAGGCGAAGCGCTGCCGCGTCTCCCTGTGCCTCACCAGGTACACAGCCCTAGGAGAGAGTGAAATGGTTGGGCCTCAAAACATGTCCTCCAACCACCAGGACTGACCATGCAGCACCGTGGGGCTTGGACAGGGAGGACTTTGGAGATGTTTACAGATGGAGACAAGTGTTAGGAACTTCCCAACTCACCCGTAAGCCCCATTGCTGATCAGCTTGATGGTCTCAAAGTCCCCCTCACAGGGCTTCCTCCGAGGAGCGGTGGCCAAAGACTGGCTCTGAAGAAGACATGGAAGGTTTTTAATGTTTCCTGGCGTGCCGGTGCTCTGAGTGCAGGCAGGAATTCACCGAGCACCATCATGTATCACCTCTGAGTGCTCCTCGCTGCCAGAGGACATCCCTCCCTGAGCCCTCTTCAGCCACAAACCCCAAACCAGAAGACCAAGATGCTCTGCAGATCAAGAGCCCACTCTGAGCTCTGTCTACTCAAGAAGCCAGTTGAGGGACTGTGAGATATTACACCTGAATACAGCAGTCACCCTTGGGGACAACCCAAATTAACATTTTCCAGCCTAAGATAGCAGAGGAGCTGCTGCAAGGAGCTTTGGTGGGGGGTGAGGCAGGATGAAGCTGGAGGCAGCAGGTGGGACATGCAGGTAGGACCACGCTCACCTCACAGGCGTCATCGTTCTCTGGTGTGATGGTGTTCCCGCTGTCGAAGTGATCCAGCTGGACCATTTCTGCAGAAGACAGGGATGGTTTTCACCTTCTTCATGCTCAACCCCCACCAAAATAAGCCCCCATCAACCACATTCCCTCCAAACTTGGAGATCCTGCGGGGATTTAGCCACACACTTTGCTTGAGCTATTGTATGGAGAAATCCAGGTCATGGTGTTAAGAGGTTCAATGCGAGGTTAAACATTTATATAATTCTCTTTTTTCCATAGTCATTCCCGTGTTCTCCAGGGATTATGCCCCCCAAGGCCGTGGCTTCCTATGGATTAAGCGTTCTTGAGCTTAATCTGCTTTGCTGAACGTGTTGGGAGGAATAAGGAGGGATGTGGGGCTGGCTGGGAGACTTGGACACTGTCCTGGTCCTGCTGTGACCCACCCCATGACACCAGCTCAGCCCTGCTGGTCCCCCTGCCACCTCCCAGTGCTCGTTCACGCTTGCCAGTGACCAAACTGTGAGTCCACATCCCGCTGCAGACCTCGGGGCCACCAACCCAAGTGGTTCCCTACCCTCCAGCGGGTCCTTGACGAGTCCCAGTTGGCTGATGATGTATCGGGGAATATCAGTCTTTATTCCCTGGCCAACTTTGGCATGTCCTTCTGCAGCTTCCAGGAGATGGTAAAACTCCTCTGGGTCAAACTCCTGGATGGGGAAAACCAAGAACAGTTGAGGAGCAAGACTTTGCAAAGCCTTTCCTGTAAGCCTTGCAGGTGACATCTGTAACTGGGGACGGGCTCTGGATGCTTGCAGGAGAAAGCTAAATGCTCTGCTCCTGTTTCTACCATCGTTCCCAATGTAAAGGGTTGATGGAAAAAAATGAAGCCCCATAAGCTCCTTCTTCCAGCTGCAGGAACTACAGCACAAAGGCGAGTGCTTTAGAAATTCAGCGCAACAACTCAAAAAAATCCCTGAAAATGGATGAGAAAGCTTGCCAAGAAGTTCCCATCTCCCTACTCTGCTAGGAAAAACCAGCTTCTCCCCTCCGAGAAATGGCTTTAATGCTAGGAATGGTCTTAGCTCCTTGCTACAGCCTGGCCAGGATGGTGAGGAGCAGCAGTTCCCATGGTGGACCAGGCAAAGTGGTGAGAAGATGCCTTGTCTTTTACGGTCCGCGCCTGCCCGGAGCGGCAAAGCCTCCTCTCCGGGTGGGCGCAGACCGTGAAAGACAAGACACATCAGGAGCTGCCATGTCTTACCAGGCACTCCAGAAGGCGAGCAGGACGGGAGATGATGATCAGCAGCTTCCTCACCAGTTGGTCAATGAACTTCACCTCCTCGCTCTCTGAACGCTCCTGAGCCTGCCAGAGAGGAGACGGAAGCCAGTCAACTATCCGTGGCCTCAAGAGATGACATCGGGCAGGGAACTGCCCCGTACTCACATCTCGGAGCATCTTCTCGAGTTTTTCCTGCAGCTCCATGAAGTAGCGGGAGGTGATGAGAGCTCCCTGGGACTTCGCCAGGCAGTCACGGGCCAGCTCAATGATCTGGTGGTGGATGAAGCCCAACACCCCGTCTGCCAGCGGCAGAGTGCTGCTTGGAGAGAAGTTTGTGATGGTGTCCTGCAGACGCTCTTCCATTTGGGCCGTGGCCTGCAAAGCAGAATGGATGGTGATGCCCGGGAACATGTGCCCCTATACCATGTGTTGTGTTTGGCCAGCCCAGATCTCACGCTACCACCTCCTGCGTTGAGTTTGGCCAGCCCAGATCTCCTGCTATCACCTCCTGCGTTGGGTTTGGCCAGTCCAGATCTCATGCTACCACCTCCCACAGCTTCAATATCCACATGCACATCCTGGCCCCACCTGGAATCCAGCTTCCAGCAGGCTGGAAAAGCCCCACTAAAGTCTCCAGAGACCTCTGCCTGCATGTGTGATGACACAGACCCGCAGGTCCTTGCCTCCCCGGTTCATGACCACGTCTCCAGTGTCCTCCAACACCCCCTGGCATATCTACCCATGCATTCTATATTCCAGCATGGAGAAGAGGTTGTTCTGGAGAAGATGCTGTCAGGATGCCGCAGAGGCACTAACGTGCTCGTCCTCCCCAGTCCCAGCAGTTACCTTGGGGAACCGCTCCTTGTAAACATGGTTCATCATCACAACCTCGTTATCAAACGTTCCGCTTGTCCGTCCAGGGCTGCAGGGGGAGGAAACCAGTTGCATTACGAGGTCCAAGTCATTTACGTCTATGCAAATAGCTACTACCCCGGAGAGCAATTTGTTCCCTCCTCCTAACTCCCGATCCCAAGCGGTTACAGCTCATCCGAGTGGAGCCATCAGCCTTGAGCCAGCGCTTCCAGCAGCATCCCTCCCACCATGCATGGATCTGGAGGTCCCTCAGACCTGGTCCAGGGAAGGTTAACCTCCTGCAGACCCAGGTCTCCAAACTCAAGTCACTTGAAAATCCAGAGCTGAGAGGCTGGTGCATCAGTCCCTGGGCTTTGAAGAGCGAGCTCATCCTTTTCTTCCTCTGGATCCCACAATTTCTCGCCATCGTTGCCCTTTTGCAGCTCACCAGCAAAAAAAACCCAACCAAACCCCATGGTGGACACAGGAACCTTCATTAAACAAGGTTCTTCTCAAACAATTCTCTCTTACCCTCACCCAACATTGCCTCTCCCAGGCCCCTGCCTGGTGATTCCGTTATGCAAAGCAAGTCGCAGGAGCAGCCAGCAACTCATTAACTGCTATATAATAAATGTGGCAATTAAAACCAGACCCAAGCCTCTCACTGCCAGCCCCAGCCCAGCCCCAGCTCAGCCTTTGCTGTGCCGTGCTGACTGCAGAGCTGGCATCTCCTCTGTGAAAACCTCACCACCTACAAAACCCTGTCAGATAATAAATCTGATTTTAATGAAATTTCAGCCGGCAACACGCAGGGCTATGGCTCTGCCTCCGGTGCAGGGTTGGGAGCTTTTTCAGTGGGAAAAGAGGATTTAACAGAAACATCCCCTGCAAAAAGCACAAGCTCCCCATGCTGGACAAGCGGAAACGTGACCGGCTTCTTGTGTGGGACACGGTCGTGGAGCAGCAACGCGGAGCTTGGCAGGTCCATAGGGTCAGCTTGCACAATGCTATGGCCACTGGCTTGATGCTCTCTCCAAATTTTCCTCTCTCCAGCCCACAAATGCCCGTCCACCTGCGCTCCTTGTTTTTTGCAGAGGCAAAGGCCAGGCTGATGCCCAGCCCCAGCAAACACAGGTGATGTTTCCTGACCCAAGCCCAGAAACGTGATTTTTAACCTTTTAACGGCAGGTCAGGCCGATGGCCTCCTAGCCGTGCCCTGCAAGGATGGCCACCACCTGGGCTTCTGCTCGGTGGTCCCCTTGTCTCCACCGAAACCTTTGAGACAATTGAGCAAGAAGCTGCAAACCAACTATTTTGAAACAAATCCCACTTTCTCCAGCTTCAGCCCCAGGAAACCTCACTCTCAGGTGTCGTCTGCTGCCAGGAGAGCAATGCCACATCCCGACAGCCGAGAAGATGCTGAGAACCAGACCCTAATGCCCAAAATCCTGGAGCTTAGGATCATAGAATCACAGACTCATGGAATGGTTTGGATTGGAAGGGACTTTTAAAGGCCATCTAGTCCAACCCTCTGCCATGAGCAGGGACATCTTCAACCAGATCAGGTTGCTCAAGCCCTGTCCAGCCTGACCTTGAATGTTTCCAGGGATGGGGCATCTACCACCTCAAGCCATCGCTTCTCCACTCCCCTGCAAGGGGACAACGTGTATCGGGGTCCCAAAACACCCTGGGACAGGCTTAGCAGGACCAGGACATCCCAGGAACAGCTCACGAGAGGGCAGAGGATGTGCCGGATGTGCCGGCACCCGGTGCATCGTGCCGGCAGCACCGTGGGTGCTCCCCACAGTGGGTGCCGTACCTGAGGCTCCTGGATCGTGGGCGCAGGCAGGGTGAGTGCCGGCCCTCCTCGTCCATGACGCTCTCTGTGCTGCGGAAATGCTTCGAAAGGAAATGCAGCTCGTCGGGGGTGGGCTGGTACGGCAGCTGGTGCAGGCGCTCCTGGGAGGATGAAGATGACTGGAAAGAAGGACAGACATGGGGGGATCAGGAGATGGATCCGTGCTTCCCGGCAGCGGGGCAGAAACCAGCAAGCCCACGAGGAAAATATTCCTCGGAGCCTCTTAGGAGTCTGGAAACACTGACAGGCAGCATGCTCTGTGCTCGGTAATGTGAAATGCAGATGGCAAGACCAGCCTGGGGAGGTCTGCGCTGCCCACTCCCACCCCAAACCTCCCGCTCTCCCACTCAATCCGCCTCCGCTGAGCCCCGATCCCTTGTCCCCGCAGCATCCCGGGTGGCTTCTGCCCAGCCATTCCCCTGCACGGTCGGGATGTGCCCCGTGCACGCTCGCCCCGTGACATCCAGGGATGCTGTAAGCCGTTAGCCGAGCTCTACGGCTTTCTTAAAAGCACATCGGGAAAGCACGATGCACCTAAAGCACATTTTCCTCTAGGAATGGAGGGGCTGCCTAGGAACCGACGCCGCGGGGCTTGGGAGGCAATTTCCCTAAAAATCAAGGGTTTGGGGTTCTTCTCGCCTGCTGCCATGAGAAAGCAAACGTTACCGAGACAGTGGAGCTGGGGGTGTTGGTCCCATAGCCAGAGGAGGGTAGCGAAGCCAGTGACCACCTTCTGCCATCAGCCCTGTGAGTGCAAACGTGCTGATCACATACAGGAAAAACAACATCTAAATGCAAATAAATAACGTCAGAGCAATAAGGATGGGGAAGAGGACGCAGGTTTGGCTTGAATAATAAAGCCCTGAAAACTCTTTTCAGAATGGACTGAAATCGGGTGAAATAAGAGGGGTTTGCAGGTGAGGGGGGCTGCGTTCTGCAACCCTGGTGTGCAGGCATCCATGGGGACAGTGACAGCAAGCAGGGTCCCCGCGAAGGGACAGCGCTGGGGCTCGGTCGGGTGGCGAATCCGTTTCAGACGGAAAAAAAAAACCCCAAACCTGCAAGAATCTGATTTTTAATTAGAGCAAAATTCAGCCTTCTGGGACTTAGTTCTATGAGAAATTGGGATTCCTAAAGACCCGTCCTGCAGAGCCCGGTTATAAACAGGAAGGCAACTGCTCATACGTAGGCGAATGCTTCCTCTTGGAGACGTTTTTAATGGACGGGGCAACATCCAGGTCAAGATGAGGCCCTTCACCTCCCACCGCTGTTTCCCGTGTGGGGCCAAGGACGGCAGGAGTTGGCAGGGTGCCGGATCCGGCACCGGCACCACCACGTACCCTCACCGCCGGCAGGCTCGCAAACCCCTGGCCCCACAGTTTGGCTTTTCACTCTGTTACAAGCGTGAAAACCATCCGTAAGCCTCCAGCTTTTTTCCATGTGATGATCGATGGGTTAAAATCAGCCGTCTGCCCCCATGTGTGCAATTAATTAATTAGTTCAACAGGATTTTGGCATCTGTGTCTTGAGCGGCGCGGGCTGGGGAGGAGATGCAGCAGGATCTGCCTCCGCGGGGACCTGGCCGAGCATCCGTCCCTGGACATCTGCCGAGCATCCGTCGGGAGCGCTCGGAGCGGGTCCGAGCTGGGGCTGAGCTCGTGGCTGGGGACGGTGTGATGGGAACAGGGATATTTCTGCTCCCGCAGCTGCAGGGAGCCCGGTCCCAGAGCAAAATCTCCCACCCAGGGATGCACAGAAAGAAGAGCCGTGCCGATGCGGAGCAGACATCTCCCCAGAACGCAGCCCCAGCCTGTGCTCGGTACTTGCCTGTCAGTCCGAGGAGCATGGCTGGGGTGGTGGGAGGCACCGGTCACGGCAGAGCAAACAACACCAACCCAAAAATCAGGGAGAAAAAAAGAAGAAAGAAAAAAAAAAAATCATTTGAGATCAACAGAACAGTCCCAGCTGGTGAATTATAATTATTAGTGAATATTAATGGACTGGGAGGGGGGTGCGGAGCTCACCTGCGAGCGAAGGGGAAGTTGATGGAGGTGCTGGCAGAGAAGTTGCGTGGGCTGTCCAAGGGGCTGCTCCCGGCTGCGGGGAGAAAGGGGGAAAAGTCACCCCGATACCCGCCCCGGTGCGATGCCCGGGGTGCCGCAGGCTGCTCCTTCAGGGGAAAGAGGGGGTAAATCGCTTCCCAAGCTATTCCCTCCTGGAAAAGGCACCCACGGCCGGGAGCCAGCCCACTGCTGCTAACGAGGTGCTGCAGAAGCAGAAGGGTTACCCTCCAAAATATTCGTGTAATTTTGGGAGATGCTCAACCCATCACCTGGGACGTCCCTTACCTGTTGGCATGGAGAGGGGGGAGAGAGGCCGCGAGAGGGTCGGAGAGGGGGTGCCCACCACTAAGCTCTTCCTATTGCTGCTTCGGCAACTAGGGAAGAAAAAGAGGGAATTAATTTGAGGAAGCAAAGGGTGGGCAGGGCTGGACGGGCTCGGGCATGTACGGATCCGCTTGTACGTGATGCCCTGTGCCAGGGGACACGGCTGCCGTCACCCCATCGATTACGGATCTCCTGCCGCAGGGAAGATCCGTCCCCGGTTCAATGCTGCCGGAGACAGGCCGACGGGATTATTTTTAACGATGAACCATCTCGTCAAGGTCCCACTTCTGGTTTTGGCTCGCTGGGGAGGGCAGAGGAAGGCAGCCCCTTGGGCAACGGGCTGAGAGAAGGAATAGAAAAAGGGATGTAAAAGGAGGAAGCGATGGAAATACCAAGCGGCCACAATCTGACCTGCTCCATCGCATGGAAAATGCCCCCAGCTCCTATAAACCTCCCTACACTCGGCGGTCCCCATGTCAGAGTGGGGAGGACAGTCGGTCCCCGACCCCCTGAGACTCTGCGGTGTCGCTGGGCACTTCCAATGCCCCGGCACAGGTCCGGCTCGGCCGCGCTCCGGCAGGCAGCAGGAGGAAGCCACGTGCGCTGGCGTCGGGTAAAAAGCAGCACCGCACGCGGGTCCTCGACACCCCAAACACCCCAAAACTCCCATCCCGGTGTCGCGCTCCAGCATCCCGCAGAGCTCTTCTGGAACAACCGAAAGGCTGCGTCCGCAAGCACTGGGTCTCCACATCCCCATCTCCATTCCCACCCTCCCAACTCACAAGATTTCAATCCTTCTTGCAGGAATTTCCTTTTTCCTTTCCTTTCAGCCCTTCTCCAAGCTCCGAGCCCAAGGCTGCCTTGCAAGTGTGGCCCAGCCCTGCAAAGCCACCTGCCCGCAGGGATGCTGCAGCCCCACTCCCGCCGTATGCAGCCCATTTCAACCCCATTTAAAATATGATGGGCTCATTTAAGTTCTCTTTCGCTCTGCAGAGAGGAAACTGCAGATATCCACAGCGCGGAGCAGAACCTGGTGCTAGCTGGCGTGCGAGCACAAGGACGACCTCCCCTTTCCTCTATCTGCACTTCCTTGGGCTGCAAATTCTGCAAAGGCGATGTTGAATTTCCTTGCCAGGCTGGGAACAGGAACCTGCACAGACGCCACTAATTAAAGGACGTCGTTTAACATTACGCCGCGGCCAGATACACCAGCAAAATCAAGAGGATGGACCCGGGGCAAAGGGATTCTCCCTGGATCCCAAAACCAGAAGCGAACAGCAAATGCGGTAACCAAGGTGCAAAGGACAGCGTTTGCAACACGCCGTCCCTCCACACAGATGTACGTGGCACCCGTGCATGGCCAATGCCGGCAACACGTGGTGAGAGCTCTGACCATGGTTATGGTCGGAGCTCCGCAAGCGACGCCCGGCACCCCGGCACCTCCCGCTGGCATCTCCCCCCCTGCGGGGCTCCTCCTGCTCCCACCCTAAAACTGGGAGCCCCAACTCTTCTGCTCAAGACTGAAGGTCTCGGCCAAGCCGGCAACAGGGGAGGCTGCTTGGGACCCCCCAAAACTCTCCTCTGCCAGCTGCACCCTGCCTGCACCCAGGAGGAGGGGTCCCTGGGTGCCCCCCGGGACATGCACCCCTCGACCGCCCTGAGCTCACCCAGAGCTCCAGCGGCTTTGGAGGGCTCAGAGCCTCCTGCTCAGCACCGGAGCTGAGCTGTGATGCTGGGGGGAGGCAGAAACCTTTCCCCCCCCGACCATTCACCCCTTCCCACCCCTGCCTGGCCCCTCCTTTTGCTTTTCTTGCTTAAACACAGGCTTGAACACCAATTGCAGCACCCACAGCTGCAAAGTCACGGCCCAGCACCCACACTCGGAGCAAGAGCAAACCACAGCCTCTTGCCACCACTGGCTCTACATGCCGGATGGGAAACCGAGGCACTGCAAGCAAACCTGCTCTGCCACCAACGCGGCACAAGCAGAGGTTTATTAACCAGGAGGGCTGCAGAGAGCAGCCAGCTTTGGCGTTGCTTCACCATTCGGTCCTGCTACGGGGAATGGGGTGCATGTGCATCTGTGGCTTGCAGGGGGGGACATCCCAGGGGACAAGGGGCTGGCTCCTGCTTGCTCGGTTTCATTTTGGAAGTGAAAACAAACCTTTAACGAAGCAAGTTCCAGTAATGGTGACACAGAGGGAGGCCGACGTTTCCTGTTTCCGCGCGCTCCACCCTCGGCTCTGCAACCATCTTGCGCCACTTTAACCCCCCTTCGCCTGATGCATCATCTACAGCTGGTTCCCATCCTTCATGGCACGGAAACCTCGGGCTAGAAACAAGCCTCGGGGTTGAGGTGAGCTGCCGAGCCCTGAAGGCAGGAGCTAGAGCTGCTGCCCTGTCTGCCTCCATCACCTAATTGCACGTTTGGTACCAAAAATGGAGTGGAAAATTGCCGTCAGCATCTCCTGGGCTGCTCACGCTGAGGCTGCCTCAGCCTCGGCGCTGCCGTTGCCGTCCAGCACTTATTTCAAAGGATGCGGAAAGTGTGTGACAGCCGGTGTGACCCCGAAGCCTGGAGCAAAATAATGTGTCACCCGTCCCGAGGCTGCCTGCGAGGAGGAACTGGCACCTCCCACTGCTTGCTGGCACCTGCGCCAGCACCCAGCCTCGGCACGGCATGGCCCGGGATGTCCGCAGGCAGGAGACAGAGCAAAATCTGGCAGCTTCCCGCAGGCTGCTTCCTCGGAGCTGTGGGAAGGGCAGGATCCGGCTGCGCGGCACAACCTGATGTTTCTAACTGGCAAATGGCTCTGCCAGGCTCCGGGTGAGCAGCGTTGGGTGGCAAGGAGTCAGCACGGTGCGATACCAAGGGTCACGCTAAACCACCCGGCCACAGGCAGGGCCATCACCGGGAAATGCACGGCGGGACTGCAGCATCCCACTCCTCTCCCGCAGGATCCGACCCCTAAAACTTCCCAGGATGGTAGAGCATCGTCCGTCAGATGCCAGCCCGGTGCTGGGTACTGCCAGCGGGTGAATTCCAGGCAGAAATCTGGTGGTTTGGGGCAAAGAGGGTGCAGGGTGGTGGGAGCAGCGTAGCTGCGAGGGCAGAGTCAGGCCGATAAGGCAGCGGGTGCAGTCTCAAAGTACAAGCGGGCGGCTCCGCTCCCGGCTGCGTGATTAAGAGCACGAGTTGGCGCTCCCGGCTCCCTTCTTCGCAAGGCTGCAGACAATGTTTTTCCTTCATATCTCACGTGCCTGGAGATTTCGGGAAGTGCCACGGACCACCATGTCCTGGAAAAATTGCTTTCCAGTGGGTAAGTTCGTGTTTAACGTCGAAACCTGCTGAACCAAGCAGCTGCACCCCGAGTTTCTCCATGACATTTCTTCTCCACGACTTCTGACGGCACTGGACTCGGCTGCCTCCGGGGATGGAGGCTGGGATGGGGGAGGCTGGGGACCAGGGTCCGGATGGTGAAATGCAACACGCTGCCTGGCACGGGCCATGCACAACCCCACCACATCTTCACAACCCCACCAGGAACCCGGCATTGCTCTGCGGAGCCACCCTGGCCCCTCTTCCCACCCCAGCCGAAAGTCTGGTGGTGCGGATGCTCTTATTAACCCGCCCCCGAGCACCAAGCAACGCGCCAGGCACCTCCCAAGAGCACAATCCCAAATCCTCGCAGGGAATCGCGGGGTACCGAGTCGTGTCAAGACTTATTTATTTCTTCGCACTGCAAGAAAACAGCCTAAAGAAACTGCCTTGCTCCTTGGGCCGCATCCCTGCACGTCCTCGTGCCGCAGTTTCCCATTAGTGGGTGGGAAACGGTACCTGTTACGTCTGCTGGCACGTTTTTCTGCGGTGTGCGAGGTGTGAACAGCCACGGGCAGCATCCACGGAGGAGAAGAGCCCCATCAGCCACCGAACCACCAGCCGTCCTGCCCCGTGCCGGCCATCTCAGCATCCCCCCGCGGGAAATTAGGATCTCTCAGACCTCTTAATCCCACTAAATAACACCATATGCTTTCTGCCCGCTGTAAAATAGGCCAGACCGTGGATTCTAGGAATACCGATGAAAGAAGAGCAAATCCTCTGCCCTTCATGAGAATCACAGCCTCATCATGCTCAGCTGGAGGCAGATGACTGCCTAGATCATCTCTCCAATTACACACCTCTCCCAGGGCCCCCCCGGCTTGGCCACCCCAGGCTGGAAAACCCCATCCAACACCTTTTCTCATTTATTAAGGGTCCTGCTTTGCCCATCCTCGCACCAGCAGCCGTAATTCCCGCAGCTCGGGCGAAACAGGCACCTTCCCGGGGCTGGGATCAGCACTGGATGGATTCATTTGCTAAGCAACCGTGTCGCTTTGTGCCAGCCCACAGTAATATTAAAAGACATTCACAATGGGAATATCTCCCCTCTGCCTCCGCACTGTCTTAAACATCTTTTTTATATAAAGCTGTGGAAGGGTTTTATACCCGGGCTGGCTACAGCACCCCAAATCTGCTGGATGGAGGTGCCAGCCTCCACCGCCCACACCCGGGGGGCTCAGCTCGTTGCATCTCGCCCAGGGCCGGCAGTGCTGTCTGGCCCGCTCCTCACGGACACGTCCCACCTACCTGCCCGTGTCAAGCCTGGCGTCGCAGCTTGGAGAGCTGGGGTAGCCCCCCTAGCACCCCGTTTATGCAGCAGCCCCCGACACTGCCCCCAGCCCCACTGCCAAAGGGTGCGTGAGCCCTTTGCCCCCCCTCTCGTGGTCCTGCCCATGGCTGGCTGCAAGGGACTGGCCCCTTCCCGCCCCTCCGGGCACCCTGGGGACCCTCGCCCTGGCTCAGGACACGTCACCACATGGGACACGTCCCATCAGTGCGGTGCCCACCCTGGCACAGGGGCTAACGGGGGTATTTCCCCCTTGTGCATGCAAGACCCCTCCCGCCCCGACATGCGCCCCGCTGCAAAGAGTCCCAACCCACCCCCCCCCCCCAGGAGTGGTGCACAGCACCCCAAAACGTGCATCCCCATACGTCCTGGGACCCTAAGCTCTGCACCCCCCATGGCACTGGGCCCCCAAGCAACGCACCCCCCTTCTCCCAGTGCACAGCCCACCTCACCCCACCCAATCTCGGGGCTCTGAGGATGCACCCTCAGTGCACAGCACCCCACCCCCACCCCATGCACCCCAGCGTGCACCCCCGGTGCAAAGACACCCCAACCCACGCACCCCACTGTGCACCTCCCGGTGCAATCCCCCATCCCGGGTGGCCCCCTGCTGCACAGCCCCCCAAACCATACACCCCGGGGTGTCTCCCGGTGGAAAGACCCCCCCATGCACGTCCTCCCGCCCCAACCCACGCACCCCGGTGCCCCCACCCAGTGCAAAGCCCCCCAAACCCACGCACCCCGGTTCCCCCCCCCCCAGTGCAAAGGCCCCCCAACCCACGCACCCCGGTTCCCCCCCCCAGTGCAAAGGCCCCCCAACCCACGCACCCCGGTGCACAGCACCCCACACCCCACGCCCGCCGGGGTGCTCCCCCCCCGCCCCGGTGCACGGCCCCCGCCGTCCGGTACCTCTTGGAGCGCTGGAGCAGGGCGCCGGCGGCCCGCTGGCCCCGGTAACCGAGCGGGGCGGCTCCCCAGCAGCTCGGGTCCGACATCGCGGGCGGTTCGGCCCCGCCGGGGCCCGGCCGCATCCACCGGCACGGCCGAGCGGCGCCGCCGGGGGCGCGCGGGGCCGGGACCGCGCCGGGGGCTGGCACCGGGGCCTGGGACCGGGGCCGAGCCGGGCTCCCGCCGCCGCCGCCTCCCGCCGCCGCTGCCCGCCCCTTCCCGCCCGGCGGCGGCGGGGTTACCATGGAGACGGGCAGCGCCCCGAAACGGGGTCGGGGTTTCCATGGAGACGGGGGTAGCACCCCCAAAAGACGGGGGGGGTGTGGGGGGGGGACGGGGTTACCGTAGAAACGAGGCAGCGCCCCGATATGGGGTCGGGGTTATCGTAGAGATGGGGCTGTGCCCCAAAATAGGGGGTTGGGGTTGCCATAGAGACGGGGCAGCGCCCCAAAATGGGGTCAGGGTCAGCATAGAGATGGGCTGCACCCCAAAATGGGGTGAGGGTTGCCACAGAGATGGGGTAGCACCCCAAAATTGGGGGTCAGGATTACCATGGAGATGGGGCAGCACCCCAAAATGGGCTCGGGGTTGCCACAGAGATGAGGCGGCACCCCAAAATGGGGTGAGGGTTACTACGGAGATGCGGCTGTGCCCCAAAATGGGGGCTTGGGGTTAGCATAGAGATGGGGCTGCACCCCAAAATGGGGCCAGGGTTACTATAGAGATGGGACATTACCCCAAAATGGAGGTTGGGGTTACCATAGAGACCGGGCAGCACCCCAAAATGGGGTCAGGGTTACCATGGAGATGCAGCATCCACCACTCGTGCACCATTCGAGGGGCACAAATCCCCCCCCCCAAGTCAGCGGGGGTGGCCACAAAGGCTGGGGCTCCCTCGGGGGGAACGCTCCCCTCACGGCATCCTGCCACCCATGGGACGCCGTACTCGGAGGGCAACCGCCTGGCAGCACCCCGGCAAGCGCCCCGCCACCCCACAACCTCCCTCCCATGCCGGCTTTCACGTTTAATCGGGGAGATGCCGAGCAAAGACCCAGTGACATCCATCCTCCTTAGTGCCGGTGACAAAACCCCATGTGGTGGCAACACCGGGGCCGGCGGAGCCTCCTGAGCCACGTGGCACGGCATCGCCACGCTTGCCGGGCGGCAGCTGGCAAGTGCCACGGCCCGAAATCCCAATGCCGGTGGGTTTGGGCAGGGTTTCAGCGTGGCAAAAGGGCAGCACCGAGCCCGGCAGCACCGCGCTTCCCCTCGCCTCTTGCCCGGCAGCCACGAGACGCCAGCCTGGGAGGCACCCAGGGGTGCTGCCAGACTGCCCGTCCTCATCCTCGTCCTCATCCCCATCCCATCCCCACCACAAGTGTCCCAAAAACACCCTCCCCGAGGCCTCGGCTGAGCAACCGCGTGGCCACGCTTGTTTTCCCACGTGCCACGGTCATTGCGGCGAGGGGTGGCCAGCCAGGGCTAGCGGAGCGAGCGCAGCAGGCAGGGGCCCTCCGTGTGCAGGCAGAGTGCAGGCAGCACCCTGGCTCCTGCCTGCCCACAACAAATGGCTCTACCGGTTGCTAAAAACGGCAGCAGAGCTCCCCACCGGCTCCCTCTCACCCGGTGCCAGCGGCTCTCCCTGGCAGATGGATGGAGGTGCCTGGCGTCACCCATGGGTGCCAGCCAGGCCGCAGCTCTGCCCCGCAGGTGCCATGGGGCACAGGGCCGGGGTGTGACTGCCGGGTGCCAGCACACCCGCTGCACCTTGTCCCCGGGGCAGAGCACAGCCGGCACGTGTCGCAGGGTCCGGCCACCCACCTCCATGATGGCAGCACCTGGCAGGGCACTGCAAGTAGCTCACAGCATTTTGGGTGGGGGGTACCCGTCCCCCAGAGCAGCCCCCCCCCCCCCCTTCCCCCACGGTGGAGCAGAAGAGGCGGCGAGGGAGGTTTCCCGGCTGGGAGGAAGGCACCGTCCCCGCTCCCACCCTGCTCCCATCACGATGCCCTGCCCTGGTCCAATTTTGAGGCGATCCCCTCCAAAAACAAGGACGCTTGAAGCCTGAGCTTGAGCTACCACAATGGCATTCCCAAAAATGGACCGGTTGGTAGCCCACTGGCACGGCCAGGCCACTTTTGGGGTGCACAGGGCTGGGGACAGACCCCACCCGTGTTGCCCCACGTGCCCCGCAGAAGACAGTGCTGCTTTCGAGGCCCCCCGGGGAATCCATGCCGGGGGGACCCACCTTGCTGCCCGCATCTCCACCTCTCCCCCTTCCCGGCTCGGTCCCTCCTGCCCCGGAGCTGGCGGCCGCGGTGCCCGGGGAGGGTTTGGGGGGGTCTTACCTCCAGGGGTGCAGGGTTAGTAAGGGGCTGCAGGGGCTGCAGGGGCTGCAGGGGCTCAGCAGCGTCGGGCTCTGGCTGCTCGGAGACAAGCTGCAAGGGAAGACGTGCCGGCGCGGCATCAGTGGGTGCTGGTGGGCACCCTGGTGGCACAGCCCCCCCGGCCGGGCTGGGGCGTCTGGAGGGAGCCAGGGGCCAAGAGCAGAGGGGACAAGGGCTGGAGGGGGACAAGGGCTGGAGCCAAGGGACCAGGGCTGGGGGGCCAGGCAGGGCAGGGAGAGGGTTGTGGGGCAGAGCTGGAGGGGGAGTACAGGGGACAGCAGGGACACTGTGGGGTCTAAGGCTGGGGGAAGATACTGAGGGGTCCGGTGCTGCCGGAGGGGGGATCACCGGGGGGTCCGGGGCTGTGGGTGCGGGAGGAAGGGCTGGGACCTGCGGCCCGGGGGATGCAGCGGGATGGGGATGGACCGGGATGGGGATGGACCGGGATGGGGGTGCAGCGGGATGGGGGTGCAGCGGGATGGGGATGGACCGGGATGGGGATGGACCGGGATGGGGGTGCAGCGGGATGGGGGTGCAGCGGGATGGGGATGGACCGGGACGGGAATGCTCCGGGATGGGGGTGCAGCGGGATGGGGGATGCTCCGGGACGGGGATGCTCCGGGACGGGGATGCTCCGGGACGGGGATGCTCCGGCGCGCCGCCGCCCGCCCCCGGGGCTGGTACCGGCGCGTCCCGCCCCGGCCCCGACTCACTCCAAGGTCAGCGAGGGGATCTTCAGCCTGTCCCGCCGCGACTTCATGCCGCCGCCGCCGCCGCCGCCGCCCCGCTCCGCTCCCCGCTCCCGGCTCCCCGCGCCGCCGCCGCCCCGGCTGCCCCCGCGCTGGGCGGCTCCCGCGGGCGGGCGGCAGCGGCGGCCCCGCCGGGGCTCCCTGCTCGGCCCGCCGGGCCCGGGCCCGCCCCTGCGGCACGGCTCGGCTCGGCTCGGCTCGGCACGGCACGGCACGGCACGGCACGGCAGCCACCGGGCCCTCGGCAGCCCCGACCCTACCCTGCCCGGCCCGGTCCAGCGGCAGCCCCGATCCGGGATGAGACAGCGCAGCCCCAGCACAGCTCCAGTACAGGCCCAGTATAGCCCCAGTGCATCCCTAACACAGCCCCAGCACCCCTCCGGTGCCCCCCCAGCACAGCCCCAGCACACAGCCCTGTGACCCCCTGACAGCCCCAGCCCAGCGCCAAGACCCCCCTGCATTACCTCCGCAACACCCCAAAACACCCCGGAACAGCCCCGGTACGGTCCACCGCACCCCAACACACGAGCCCAGCGCAGCTTCGCAACAGCCTGCTACCACACCCCAGTACATCCCAGTACACCCCAATACCACTTAGAACACCCCAGAACACCCCCATATACCCTAATACCCCTGCAGCAGAACACAGCACACCCCAGTACATCCCAGTACACCCCAATGCCACTTAGAACACCCCAGAACACCCCCATATACCCTAATACCCCTGCAGCAGAGCACAGCACACCCCAGTACATCCCAGTACACCCCAATGCCACTTAGAACACCCCCATATAACCTAATACCCCTGCAGCAGAACACAGCACACCCCAGTACATCCCAGTACACCCCAATACCACTTAGAACACCCCAGAACACCCCCATATACCCTAATACCCCTGCAGCAGAGCACAGCACCCCAGTACATCCCAGTACACCCCAATGCCACTTAGAACACCCCAGAACACCCCCATATACCCTAATACCCCTGCAGCAGAGCACAGCACCCCAGTACATCCCAGTACACCCCAATACCACTTAGAACACCCCAGAACACCCCCATATACCCTAATACCCCTGCAGCAGAACACAGCACACCCCAGTACATCCCAGTACACCCCAATACCACTTAGAACACCCCAGAACACCCCCATATACCCTAATACCCCTGCAGCAGAACACAGCACACCCCAGTACATCCCAGTACACCCCAATACCACTTAGAACACCCCAGAACACCCCATATACCCTAATACCCCTGCAGCAGAGCACAGCACACCCCAGTACATCCCAGTACACCCCAATGCCACTTAGAACACCCCAGAACACCCCCATATGCTCTAATACCCCTGCAGCAGAGCACAGCACACCCCAGTACATCCCAGTACACCCCAATGCCACTTAGAACACCCCAGAACACCCCCATATACCCTAATACCCCTGCAGCAGAACACAGCACACCCCAGTACATCCCAGTACACCCCAATACCACTTAGAACACCCCAGAACACCCCCATATACCCTAATACCCCTGCAGCAGAGCACAGCACACCCCAGTACATCCCAGTACACCCCAATACCACTTAGAACACCCCAGAACACCCCCATATGCTCTAATACCCCTGCAGCAGAGCACAGCACCCCAGTACATCCCAGTACACCCCAATGCCACTTAGAACACCCCAGAACATCCCCATATACCCTAATACCCCTGCAGCAGAGCACAGCACCCCAGTACATCCCAGTACACCCCAGCACACACACATCAGGTCCCTCCAGTACTGGAGAACACGGCAATGCCATCCTGGATTTGGGCAAGACAAGCCCCGGCACCATCCGCTGCCTGTCCCTGCTGCCCCCCACGGTGCCAGCGCTGTGTCCCCAAGCGTGTCCCTCCCGGTGACACCCTGTCCCGCGCCCCAGGTGGCCCAGCGTGGGGGACTTACGCTCTTCCTCGGCGCGGCAGGCTCAGCTCCTTCTGCAACGAGAAAAGCGATAAGCAGGGTCAGAGGTGTCGGGGGGGCGTCGGGGGGTGCCCAGGCGTCGGGGGATGCCCACGCGTGGGACCCCCACCTCCCACCAGCCGCAGCCACGCACCCAGCAGCATCCTCGCTGCCTGCAGCCAGCCCCCGCCACCAGGCTGTCACCACAGGATCGGTCCCCACTCACTGTGCCCGGGGTGCCACTGCTCTGCCGCGCCAGGTGAGGGTGACAAATCGCCCACCCGGGGTCAGCACAAGGGGACATCTCCTTCCAAGGTCCCCAGGGCTGGCGGCCCTGTGGCCCGGGAGTGAGGACACGAGGGTGGCGGAGCAGGAGCAGCACCCAGCCGCCTGGCTGGAGCGTGGCCCTGGGGTGGTGGCTGTGCCCTGTCCCCCACCCTGTCCCCCCGACCCCGGGTGTGGGGAGCAGCCGGCAGCCCCCGCGCTGTTTATTTTTCCAGCCGCTGGGAATATTCCTTGCGAGGGCTGTTTGCTCGCAGGTGGTGCAACAGGGCAAAGGGCAGCTGCGTGGGCAGGAACCCTGGCCCACGCCATCCTCCCGCTGCGGCGGGCACCAGCCGGCTCCGGCACAGACCCGGTGCCCACCCGCGTGCCACCAGGCACGCCACAGAGAGTGGCGCAGATCCCACCAGCGCGCTGCGAGGGGCATGGCGTGAACGGGCCGGTGCGTGCCCCGGCACGCCGCGGGATGCTGGCACAAGTGGTGGGTGCACGTGCTGGCTAATGCCCCATCATGGCCCTGATCCTGCACCCGCCGCCGGTGCCCGTCGGCCCCGTACCCCTAAGCGGCTTAGACACATTCCCCACGCGGGCAGGGAGCTCCTCGTGGGCAGGGGCTGCTGCCACCCATGTGGGGGCACGCAGCAGCACCCATGCACCTCACACCCCCTAGGGTGCCTACACCCCATTCCGCTGCCCACGCCACGCAGCCCCTGCGGAAATCCCTGGACTGGGGCGCGCTGCAACGCAGTGATGCAGCAGCATCGCCATGGCAACGGGTGACATCATGCCTGGGCGCACAGGGACTCGGCAGCCCCGGGGCCCGCGGGTGTGCGTCCGCCCCGGGGTGGCGTGGGTGCTGGGGGCGGGTGTGGGTGCAGGGGGCGGGTGCCCAGGGTGGCTGTGGGTGTCCCAGTGCACCCAGCATCACTGGGTGACCCCCAGGCCCGGGCTGGGGAAGGGGGTGCAGGGTCCCTGCGTGGAGCAGGAGCCCCCCAGCACCCTCACCCAGCCCTGCCGTCGCCCAGCCTGCATGCCCACCCGCACCCAGGGCTGTGCCGCTGGCCACCAGCCCCCGCGCAGAGGAAGAGGCAGAGAAGGGTCACGCCGAGGGTTTCACTGCTCAGCCACGTGCAGATGGGACAGTGGGACAGAGGACAGACACCCCTGTCCCCCACGCTCACCCCCACCCCACGGCGCAGCCTCCCCACCCATCTATGGGTGCAAGGGCGCAGAGCGGTCGTGTGGCACCCAACAACACCCATCGCTGCTGGGGGGTCTCCGGCCACGCTGCATCCCCGGGGACAGCCAGAGCATCCCCTGAGGGCCCTGGGGACTCACTTGGGGCAGCGCCACAGGGCCAGCACCCACAGGATGCCCGATGCACCCATCCAGCACGGTGCATCTCCCATCGGCAGGGCCTGGTGGGAGCCAGGATTAACCATCAGCCGATCCCTGCGGCGATGGCATCGGGGACGGCATCACTGCTCAGCGCTTTGGGATCAGCTCCCTGGTGGAAGCCCCTTCCCACCCCTCCTGCCACGGGGATGCAGGCACGAAGCCACGGCCCCGTGGGTCTGCTGTCCCCATGGATCGCTGGGAGCGACACCCACGGCCAAGAACCCCAAACCCCACGGCTGTGGCTCCGACCGGCTGCGTCGGTGGGGAGGCAGCTCCCACGCAGGGCTCTTTCCCGGGCTGAGCGTGCAGTGGAGCGCAGCTGCCCCGCGGAGCTGCCAGCTCGGATGAAGGCAGCGCCGTGCCATCCTCCAACTGCCCAGACAGCTCGGGCCAGGCCCCCTGGTTACTGCGGCTCCGTTCTGCCGATGGGGACGGAGGCGTGAGGTCACCTGGAAAATCGGGCTCAGTGCTCAGCTCTACGAGCCGGGGGGGTTGTGGTCGTCACCCCTCCAAGCACGGCAGTGGGTGCCGGGGTCCCTGCGGGGAGCGGGTACGGGACGGACAGGGAGGATGGGTGCCCCTCGGCCCACCGGGAGCAGGAACACAGGGCGATGGAGCGGGTGGCTGCTCGGAGGGGCAAATCGGTGCTGGCACAGCGGTTCGGCACAGACCGGCATCTGCGCTGGGCTGGAGGGACCACGGCGCTCCCGTGGGAGCCCCCAGCCCCTGCACAGGCAGGCACCCCCCCCAGCACCCCACGGCATGGCTGGGGCTTGTACCCTGCCCCGCTCCCGGCGCTGGGTGCCTGGCTCCTGTCCCACCCGTCACATGCGCAGCCCCCACCTCACATGCACACACGGCACCCAGAGAGCCCAACTCCCACTAACAGCACCCACCTCTCACACGCAGCACCCACCTCTTGCACACAACGCACCCAGAGCACCCAACTCCTACACCCAGCACCCACTTCTTGCACACGCGCACACACACAGAGCACCCAGTTCTCACCCACGGCACCCACCTCTTGCACACGCAGCACCCATCTCGCACGCACCCAGAACGCCCACCTCGCGTGCAGCGCACCCACCTCTCGCCCAGAGCACCCACCCCTTGCAGACCCGCACCCAGAGCACCCACCTCACCCCAGGCTCACCGGGGCTGCGCTCCCCCCGGCTCCCTCCCGCCCCCGCCCCGCCGTGCCCCGGGCCGCGGCCGGTGCCCCGCTCCCCGTGCCCGGTGCCCGGTGCCCGGTGCTCACCTGGAGGCCCCGCCGCCGCAGGATGCTGGGCTCGTCCATCCCGCCGCGCCCGCCGCCGCCTCCCGCTGCGCCCGCTCCGCCCGGTGCGCCCGGTCCGCCCCGCCGCCGCCGCCCGGTGCGCCCGGGGCGCCGCCCAGCGGCCCCGCCGCGTCACCGGACGCGCATCAGCACCGAGCCCGCGGCTGGCACGGCACGGCACGGCACGACACGGCACGGCATAGCGGGGCATGGGGCTGGCACGGCACGGCACAGTCCGGGGCTGGCACAGGCTGCCTGGCTCGGTACAGCCCGGCGTGGCGGGGGCTGGCACGGCACGGCACGGCACAGAGCTGGCACGGCACGGCATGGCACGGGGCTGGCACGGTCTGCTTAGCTCAGTACAGCCCAACATAGCAGGGTTTGGCACGGCACGGCACGGCACGGCACGGCACAGAGCTGGCACGGCACGGCATGGCACGGGGCTGGCACGGTCTGCTTAGCTCAGTACAGCCCAACATAGCAGGGTTTGGCACGGCATGGCACGGCACGGCACAGAGCTGACACGGCACGGCATGGCACGGGGTGGCATGGCACAGCACGGGGCTGGCACAGTCTGCCTGGCTCGGTACAGCCCAGCATGGCACGGTCTGGCATGGCATGGCACAGCATGGCACAGAGCTGGCACAGCATGGCATGCTGCAGCACGGGGCTGGCACAGCACTGGCACGGCACGGCATGGGGCTGGCATGGCACGGCACAGGGCTGGCATGGCACGGCACAGTCCAGGGCTGGCACAGTCTGCCTGGCTCGGTTCAGCCCAGCATGGCAGGGTCTGGCATGGCACAGCATGGCACAGCACGACACGGCACAGCACAGCACAGGACAGCACAGGGCTGGCATAGCACAGCATGGCACAGCACGGCACAGGGCTGGAACAGCACGGCAGAGGATGGCCCAACACAGGATGGCCCGGGGCTGGCACAGCACAGCACCGCACAGCGTGGGGCTGGCACAGTCTGCCTGGCTCGGTACAGCCCAGCACTGCACGGCCTGGGGCTGGCACAGCAGGGCACAGGGTGGGAACAGCCCCCCTGGCTCGCTGTGGTCCAGCCCAGCTCTGTCCCGTGGCTGGCACGGCACAGCACGGTCCATATGGCCTGGCGCAGCCCAGCACTGCTCAGCATGGCGTGGCGCAGCCCAGTCTGGCACGGCACGGCCTGGTGTGGCATGGTACCGCATGGCTTGGCCTGGTTTAGCGTGGCATGGCACAGCCCGGCCAGGTACAGCACGGTCCAGCTGTATGTTGTGGCATGGCAAAGCCCGGCACGGCTCAGTTTGGCACGGCATGGCACAGTATGGTGCGTACCCCCAGCTGGGAGGGAAGGAGGGGGCACACAGCGAGGCGGGAGGGCAGGAGGTGCCAGGGGACCCCCTGTGCCCTCACCCCGGCCATGCCCGTGGCAGCAGCACAGAGGGGTCCCGGCAGCGCCGTCCCGGCGCAGGGAGGCTCCCGCCACGACCGCCCTCCGGCCCCGAGCAAAAGCCACACAAGGGGACGCTTTCTGCAGGAACAAGGGGACTCTGTGCGCGGCCGTCGGTGCCACCCGGCTCCGCCGTCCCGGGGTCACCCATCCCGTCACACGGCTGCCGGTGTCCCATTGACACCGCGCTCTCCTGCCTCACTGGGGTTTTGTTCCCCGCTGTGGGGGACAAGTCGTGCTGGGGATGGGCACAGGTTTCGGCGAGAGCCGTGTGCACACGCACGCACACACGCTGCAAAAACCTGAACAACCCCCAATCTTGGAGCAGCCGCTCGAGATTTGCCCGGTTACGAGCAGGGGATCAAAAACATGCCGTGAAGTTTGCAAAAAAAAAAAAAAAGCCAAAAACCCCAAAAACCACAAGACGTCTCTTTTGCTTACCTTGCATTTCTCGCCAGGCCGGGGCACGCGATGCGGCCGGCGCACACAGTACAACCGGGGCAGCGCTGGGCTGTGTCCCGGCAGGCGCGCTGGCAGAAAAGGGGGATATTTTGGTTGCTTTCTCTTTTGCTTTCGGTAAAGGTGAGGCATGCAATCACACCTCGCCGCCTGCCCTGCCTGGGAGCAGCTGTCCTTCGGCAAGCCTTTAGCAGAAGAGGAAATGCCGGGTGCGGAGAGCTGCGCCGAGCACCGGGGCTGCCGCCGAGCCGGAGGGTGGCACTCACCGGGTGCTGGGGGACGGGGCGGCCATGAAGGGCAGCGGAGCCCCGGATCCGGCGTGGGACACCCCGTGTGGCTGATGCTGGGGTGGCTGCTGGCGGCGCTGGCGCGGGGCGGTAAGTGCTCCTGCGGCGCCGGGAGATGAGAGATAACTTCAGAAAACTTTCAATGAATGATTTGGGGGTGATAAGGCCCAGGGAGCTGTCGCTGTGATGGAGACGCTCACCCGAAACCACAGGGACAAAGCAAAGCCGCCGGTGAATCCCCGCTGACGGCGGGCAGGAGCCGGGGTGAGCGGCACCGACCAGCACCGCATCCTCGGGGAGGGGGGAAATGGTGTTTTTTGGGTGAGAATCAGCAGCATGGCTGCTCCGATCCCCTGGGCCAGCAACTCGGTGATCAGGCAACGGCTGCGCCGCTGCTCCATCCCGGCCTTGCCCTCTCCCGCAGGCACCGCCGCAGCCCCCGGCTTCTCCTGCTGGAAGCATTGCGGCTCCCGCTGGTTCCTCTGCTCCTGGCCACCCCACGGCCCTGCCGGCAACACCTCCTACCTCCTGACGCTCTGGTGAGTCGGGCACCGCGGCGGGGCTGGGCACCACGTCCTGGGGAGCCCATGGGATGTGTCCTGAGTGGGACACGTGGGGACACGTGCCCTCCGCAACCCAAGCCCACCCGGAGGGTGAGCGCTGCCGCAGCCGGATCCGACCTTGCGCCTGTTCCCCCCCTGCCAGCTACAAGATGCCCAGGCTGTGCCAGCAGTTCGAGGCAGGTACGAGGACGACGTACACCCTGAAGCATCACCACGTTTACGTCCTCACCAACACCACGGGCTGGGTGGAGGCGCGTTGGGGGGACCACGTCCACAGGACCCCCAACCTCACGCTGTACCTCAACGAAGCCGGTAAGCACCCGCGGGGCCGGGCTGGGTGTCAGCACTGGCGCCGATAACCACGAGACCACCTCATCTTTACAGTCAAGCCAGATCCGCCCCCCGCCGGCATGCCCTTCACCAAAACCGGTGGCCAGCTGCGGCTGCAGGTGCCACAGCTGCCATGCCACCGCAGGGGCCAGCCGCCGCAGTGGGAGACTCGCTTCCGGAGGAAGGATGACCGTGTCTGGACGCAGGTAAAAACACCATTTGCCAGAGCCGGCGGTGACCGACGGGACAGCCAGAAGTGTTGTGGCAGCCCAGGCAGCCTGGGGAGCGCGGGGGCTCGGTGACGCCGCTGTCCCCCCCCCAAACCCATCCACGTCCCATCTGTTTCACGGCGTTATCAGCTCTGCCCCGTCCTCCCGGCCACAGGATCCCGCTGCCGCCTGTAACAGGATCAGGCCGTGGTTCGTGGGGATTACGCAGGCAAAACCGCAGATTAGACTAATGATGGCAACGGATGAAATCCGGCTGCTCGTCCCCCACAGCCGCGGACCCCCCCCCTCAACTGCTGCCAGGAGGGTCCCGGGGCCGAAGCCGTGGTACCCCGGCCAAGGGGACCCTCCTGGCCACCACGTGCCCTGCACCCCCTTTGGCTCTCCCAGGCCCTGGGATGTTTGGGGGGGACAGGACAGCATCTGCTTTCATGTCCCAGTAACATACTGGTTTTACTGGGCGGGTGCCTCCGTCCCCGGTTCTCTCCGCAGGTGACGTGCGAGACAGTGACGGATGAGGATGACTCAGGTCGGTTTAGCCCGCAGGGATGCGGGGCACGAGCATCTCCTGAGGATGCTCCCAGGTCCTGACAGGGGGGCTCTGCCCCGTGCTCTCCCCTGGCCCCCCCACACCCTGCAATGGCCAAAAGCTGGGGAAAAGGGGGGGGTCACCCCCACCTGACCCTGTCACCCCGCTCTAGTGACCTGCACCCTGGGGGAGAACGGCACCTTCGAGGTCCAGCTCCGGCACAAGCCCCCCCACTGGAGCAGCTACTGGAGTGACTGGAGCAGCTCCATCTTCGTTCCCGCGGGTGAGGAAGAAGAGAGGAAGCGGGTGGGACCCCAACAGCTCCCGAAAATGCCGATAGCCCAGCCGGGCTCGTTCCTCTTGCAGAAATCCTGGCGAGCCCGGCGCTGAGCTACCAGCTGGGAAAACTGGGGAGAGATGGGCAGCGGGTGCTGAGGCTGGGCTGGCAGGTACGGCAGCATCCCCCGGGGACCCTCCTGGGTGTCCCCCCGCCATTTCATCCTCCGAGCCACCCTCTCTCCCTCCCCCAGCGAGCCTCCGAGGAGCAGGGGAATGTCACCTACATGCTGCGTGCCCGCATGCTGGCGTGCCGCTGCAGCGAGCTGGCCGAGGAGGACGGCGTGGTGCTGGGGAGGGAGGTGACGGCGCACAACCTCACCCTCTCCGCGGCCGAGTACGAAATCCTGCTGACGGCAGCCAACGCCGCCGGGACGGGGCCAGCACGGCAGCTCCGTGTGCCGGCAGAGCAGCGTGCAGGTACGTTCCCTGCGGAAGAACCGAGCGTCCCGGCAGCCTCGAGGGAGTTATTTTCCCAGCCATCCCTTGCACCTCCTGTTTCATCCCAGATCTCAGCTTCAAGGACATCAGCGTGGCCGGTGGCACCGTGACGGCACAGTGGGAAGCACTGAGCCCTGGCTTTGCCTACTGCTTCGAGCAGCAGCCGCCGAAACGAAGCGTTTGCAGCCAACGGGATTTCCCTGCCAAGAGCATCCACGTGGAGAGAGGCAAGGGAGCGCCCCGAGCCCCCCGCCTGTCCCCCCCCGCCTGGGGCCAGATCCTGGCGGGGGTTTAACCGGCATCCCTGGTTCCTGCCCCAGGAGCACTGGAAACACCGGCATGTTACCGCTTTGCCGTGCACGGCTGGGCCCCGGCACGGGGCTGGTCCACCTTCGCCCTGCAGCACCACTATGCTGGCAACGGTACGTATGGCAACACGGAGCATCCGTGCGCAGTTTAACTGCAAAAAGGGGGGTTCCCAAAACGCTCCCCCATTTTTTGTGCAACCCCCCCGCCATCCTGCGCAGCCTCGCTGGCCGTGCCCATCCGTATCAACGCCAGCACCAGGAACGCCGCCGTTGTCCTCCAATGGAGCCCATCCCCTCGTGCCGCCTGTCCCGGGGCACTGGCCAAGTACCTCATCTGCCACGCGGCCGAGGGGGACAACGTGACCTGTGAGTGGGACCCCCCCATCCCCGTGGGGCGGGAGGAAGGCTCTGCCCGCAACCCGCAGGCAGCTGCCAGACTACCGCCTCCTCGTTATCGTTTGCCCAGACGGCGAAGCGGACGCTGCGGCGTCGCACTACACCCTCCAAAACCTACGGCCCGGCACGGCGTACAGGGTGGGCGTTTGGGAGGTGACGGCGGAGAGCGGGGGGACCTGCAGCGCTTGGTGGCACTTCCAGACCAAGGCGCTGGGTAATGGCTTGGAGACCCCGTCCCCTCCCCGGTCCCCGCGGGGTGGCTTGCCCTTGCCCTGAACTGGCTCCCGTGTGGGGTGCTGGGGACAGACGCGTGACCATCCAGCCATGCCCATCCCCAGGTCCCCAGGGAACAGCCTGGAAATCCAACCTGAAGTACCTGGGCATCGCACTCAGTCTCCCCACCATGGCTGCCGTCTACCAGCTGAGCAAAAAGAGGTGACAGCAGCACCCTCGCCCCCGCTCCGGCCATCGCCCACCCACCCACCTCCCCCGTTACCCACCCCCTCACCGACCACCTCCTCCCCAGGGCTCACCGCCTCCTCTTCCCCCCCCTGCCCAAGCCCGTGGGCACCAAAGCCATCCAGTTCTCCGCCGAGGAAATGAGCCAGGTGAGACGCAAGGTGCAGGAGGGGCCGGATCCTGCACCCCAGCAGCTGCCCGTGCGCAGCCCTGGCATGAGCCGTTCCCACCCCAAACGCGTCCGACCCTTAGGGCCAGCCCTGGCCAGGCTTTGTGGAGCCCTCGGAGAGCTTCAGCCCAGCTGAGCTACTGCTACCGGAGCCGAATCCTGGCAAGGAGACGACCGACGCCAGCACACGGCCCTGCACGCCGCAGCCCGGCCCCGCGGCCGAAGAACCGGCGGTGGTGTGCCTGCCGGGCTGCGACAAGGAGCTGCCGTTTGCCTACCGGAGGCAAGAGGTGCTGAGCCCGGCGGGATCTCCACTGCCTGGCAGCACCAGCCGCTCCGGCCATCCAGCTGGCAAGGAGGAGGAGGAGGAGGAGGAGGAGGAGGAGGAGGAGGGAAGGCAGGGGCTGCACCAGCTGCTGGTCCCCATCGCCCTGCTCATCTCCGACAAACCCGTCATCATCAGGGACGAGGAAGGATGGGACCCGTCACCGGAGAAGTCGGTGCCGTAGTCATCACCAGGCTGGGGCAGCGGGGATGGATGGCAGGAGGGGGACGAGGGGGGGCTCCATGGGACGCTGAGCACCCGCCCCACGAGCTCGCGGTCGCACCATCGCTTTCAGGGAGTTTTCTGGTTTCCAGGACCCGGAAGGTGATGCCTCCAGTGCAGCGTTGTACAGGGCCAGGATCTGGCCATGCACGTCCCAGCCGCAGCCCTTCACTGGCCATACGTGAGGAGGGAGGGCGGCCGCAGGAGCCGGCTGGGGCTGAGGGTATTTCCTCGGCCGGATCAGGCAGAGCTTCGTCCCGGCCGGCTGCCTCCTGCCGCAGCCAGGGCCGGCATCACCGTGGGCCCTGCGGGATGGGGACACAAACAGCCCCAGCACCAAACACCGGCTACTTCCAAAAAAAAAAAACCAAACAAACCCAAACCCAAAAAAACCCAAAACCAAAACAAAAGCAAAAATGAAAAAATTGCAAAAATGAAAAAATTGCAAAAATGAAAAAATTGCAAAAATGAAAAAATTGCAAAAATGAAAAAATTGCAAAAAATTTCAAAAATTTCAAAAACAAAAACCAAAACAAAAATTTTCAAAAATTTCAAAAACAAAAACCAAAACAAAAATTTTCAAAAATTTAAAAACCAACAAAATTTCAAAACAAAAAATGGCAAAAATAAAAATGGCAAAAATAAAAATGGCAAAAATAAAAATGGCAAAACAAAAAATGGCAAAAATAAAAATGGCAAAAATAAAAATGGCAAAAATAAAAATGGCACAAAGCAGCAGGGCTGAGATGGCTTCCCTTGCCTGAGCAGGCGGATTACAGCAAGGGTCGAGGGCAACCCTCGGCGCTGGGGCTGAGCCGGGGCGGGCAGGGCCCCCCAGCCCCCCACGTGGGGCCGCACCGCTGCCGCGGGCCTCATCTGGGGCAGAACCGGGGACGCTGCTGAAGGCAAAGAGCGGTTTATGGTTTTGTCTGCTCTGCGTGCAGGGGCCGGAGGAGTCAGCGTTTACTTGCTGAGAGTGCAAAAAATAAAAAGGGAACAACAACAACAAAAAATGGGGTTAGTAGCACGGGGAAGTCCAGGAAAGGCAGCGCCGGCAGAGCTGCGGTGCTTCTGCCGCAGCCGCCGGTGTACGGCTCTACCCCCTCGCCGCTGCTTTTAGCCCTGGTCGTGTTTTGCAAGGGATTTCACCAAAATTACCCTCGCGGCACCGGCACGCATGGGCGGAAGCCACGCTGATGCCGACCGGAGATAATGCACCGGGGAGCGTGGCCAGGGCGGCACATCGCTGTGTTTCGGCACGCTTCCCCGCACGACCTCTGCCAGCCACGGGTGGGTTGGGATTTACGGCTCTTCCCAGCGCTCCGGCGATGGGGACGGCTGCCGTGACATCGCTCTCATGGCTGGGGGTCCCGGCCGGCTGTGCGCATGCAGGACCCCCCACCACCGTGCCCACCGCCACCGGGCCCACCGGTGTCCGGCACCGCACGTCCAGGGTGTCTCAGCTGCTGGCAGAGCCACGAGGTGGCACCAGCCCCGCGTCCCCACGGTGCTTCCCCACCTCCCGGCAGAGCAAATCCATCTTTCCCTCCCCGCCACGCCGCCACGCATCACCCCACGGGCCCCTGTGTCGCCGGCAGCCTCCATCCTCGCTCTCCAGCACCCCAAATCCCTGGGGATCAGCTGGAGGCCGGGGATCCGGCATCCTCCCCGCCCCAGAAACCCAGCCAGAGAGATCAGATTTAGGGATTTTATTGGGATTTGGGCAACGCCGGGCTCGCCATCAGAGCGCACCAGGCCAGCCACGTGCAGAGGAAGTATTCGGTTACCGGCTCGGTGCGAGCGCGCACTCGGGTTTCAGCCCTGGCCCTTGTTTACAGCCGGTTTTTGGGGCCGGAGCGGCGAAGGAAGCGGCACTGAGGTCACGGCTCGGCACGGCTGGGCGGCGATGGTAAACACATTGCCCGGCTCGGGGCCAGTGCTGCTGCTGGTTAATCATTCCTGTTGATGGAACAAGTTCATGCCAGTACAGCCGGTCCCGACTGCTGCACTAAAAACACCCCGGGGACGGGGGGGGGGTTGGGAGACCCTCCCCCCATCGCCCCTCTGGGGTCACCCTCCAGGGATCCATCCCACCCGCGGCGCTGCTCACGTCCCCCCCAACACCTTCGGGGACAGCCCCGTCCCCACCGACAACCCCGCGCATCCTTTCCCACCCGTGTCCCGAGTTGGCTGGTGCTCTGCCGGGAACACGGTGCCATGCAGAGCCCATGGGCAACGTGCTGGGGAAAGCTAATTAAGCCGGCCTTGCCAATTAGTGCGAGCAAGAGGCTCACGACTTTCTAATTAGTTTAAATTTCACAGGATTGTTTTCCAAATGAGTCTCCGGGAACCGTTCTCAGCCCAGCGACCCGAAGATGGCCACTGGGCCAGCTTTCGCAGCCAGGACGTGACCTTCCCCATTCCTCCGTCCAGATCCGACCCCCCACAGGACCCAGACGCGCCGCAGGGCATCGAGAGCCGCCGCCACCTGCGGCCTGAGAACGGGCAACTCGTTACACCAAATGGGGCACACCTTCTAGGACAGCTCCGGGGTAAGCAGCAAAAAGCCACCACAACGGGGAAAATAAAGCTCAGCCCGGCGCGGGTGGGTGGCGGGAGCACAAGCTGGGCCAGCAGCGATCCCAAAGGCACCCCAAGCCCTGGGGTCCCCCGGCTTTGGGGTCTCCCCGGGTGAGCAGAGCGGCCCTGATCATCTGCACGCATGTGCCCCGGCACCTTTACAAGCAGCTAATTTAAGACCCACTGCCTTTTATTTTTAGAGGAGGACATCTAATGACATCCTGCAATGCCTTTTTATATTGCCTGATACACGAACTATTTCTGTACGGCTGTTTACACCCGCCGGCGCCACCGCTGCCCCAACGCCGTGGCCGAAGGTGCCGTTGGCCAAGGCAAGCACTGAGCATCCCTTCCCTAAAGGGGGAAAACCTCCCCCTATTCCCTCCCGATTCCGCAGGGTCCCGGCGACGCGTCCCCAGAAGGAAATGGCACCGGGGACACGCACACGTGGATTTACCCCACGCCGCCTCCGCTTACTCTTGCTAAGCGGAAAATTCAGCGCCGCATCCCGATAAAGCATGCAGTGCAGCCAGCCGGAGCTGCGGGGAAAAAAAAAAAACACCACCAAAACAAAAGCAAAAGCAAAAATAAAAAAATAAATGCAAAAATAAAACAACGCGGGAAGATGCTCGGAGCCTGGGGATTTGCTTTGGGCTCCCTGATTTTGGGGGATGCAAGCGCAGGCCGGCACCGGAGGAAAACCGTAAAGCAGCCGGAGGGGTTTGCTACGGTCCCATCAACAGCAGCTCTTGGGGGGTCTGAGCCCCCGGGGAAGGCCAGGTCCATCCCTGCGGGTCCGGGCTGGGATTTTGTTCCCAGATCGAGGCGTTTAACCTGTTTCCCAGGCTCGGGGAAACGCAGCCCTGCAGAGCAACAGCCTGGTTTTAGCCTGGGCAGCAGGGAGGGTTGCAACCCTGCAGCCCCTTCCCTCCTCCGCCCTTCTTGCAGCCCCTTTCCCCATCCACCCAGCCCTCTCCCAGCCCCTTCCCTTGGCCATCCGTCCCTCTCCCAGCCCCTTTCCCGCACCCAGCACCCTTTCTCTCTCCCTAGGCCCCGGCCCAGAGAGGAGCCGATGCCAGCGAGGTGTTCGAGCCCAGCCTGACCACGAGCCGTGGCAGGGAGGATTATTTGCCGGGCAAAAAGCCACCGCTGCTACCACCTACACAATGCCACCCGCTCCCAGGGGGATTAGGTGACCATTCAAGAGCTGCTTTGACTTAATCTCTAAGCAAACAAACTGATCCCTAGGATATTTTTTTAATTCTTTAAGCAGAATTCAAGGGCTGCATCTCACCCAGGGGCAGGCAGCTCATCCCTCGCCCTGGCATTGCAAAACCCCCGTGGCCGGGATGCCCGGCAGATCCTCGGGGTAGAAAAATCTCCCTTGCAGCCGGGGAATTTTTGCTTTTCCTCCCTAAGAAAAGCTTTCGGGGTTCTTCCCCCACCAAGCATCACTGGCACAGGCATCCTAGCTGTGCCCGTGCAGCGGGGAAGGGGCTGCAGGGACCACAGCTGGACACACGGCCGCAGCTGGACAGACGGCCGCCAGCCACAGCTGGGCTCGGCTTGTTTTGAAAGTCACGGGTGTTTCAGCGCCGACATTTCGCAACCATACGGGTGTCACAACAACAACAGCGACTGCAGTTTTACTTTGCAAACAGGGCCCGCGGCTGCCCAGCACCCCCGGCTCTTTCCTGCTCGCGTCGGACTGAGCTCGCCTGCTGCAACAGCTTCACCCGGGCGAGCGTTATTTCCAAACCCAAGAATGGAAAATGACTGGAAGCAACATCAACATTGAATATTTAATGTTTTTTCCTCACCGAGAGGGGCTCGGAGCTGCCCCATCCCCTGCGGGGCTGTGCTTGGTGCTCAGACCACCGCAAAATCCCGGCAGGATGCTGCATGCCCCGGCACGCGAGCCAGGAGAAGCGGTTAGAAACCATCTTCTCCCTCTGCCATGCGAGAAACACCTGGGTGACGGCAGGAAGTATTTTCTTTCTGCAGTTTTAATGTTTTCGGATGGCTGCTCTCAGGGCTGGCAGCCCCGGGGGCAGCTCAGCCTCTGGCATGGCTGAAGCTTTCCAGGCTTTGGCAGCAGCCTGGCGCAGCAAAGCCACAGCTATTAATTTTTTTTTTCCCCCCAACCAAAATCTTGTAATAATAAAAGAAATCATGAAACAAGGGCCTTGGGAGCCAGGTGGCCACCTCCCTGTGCTTCCCTGGCTATCGGGTGATCTGGAAAGAAAGGACGCAGCGCCCTTATCAGCACACACATTCCCCCACCCGCTTGGCAGCGGAGCCATCCAGAGGTTTGCGGCATAAACATATTTTGCTCAAGCAGGCGGCTGGGGTTGAACTAAGGATAGCTGGCTCGGCAGGAACCACTGAGCCCCATTTCCCCCCCAAAAAAATCCCATTTTTGCAGCAAACCCCCATCCGTGCATACAGGGAAAGGGCTGATCCCAGGGCAAGCAACCAACTGAGCTTTGCAGCAGTAAATGCAGAACCAAGAGCAATCCCCCCCACCCCGACCTGCTCTTTCCACATTTACCAGCTCTTTGCAAGCAGACTGACTCTCCCTCATTTTTTCACGCACAAAACTGCCAGGAAAGCAGAGTGAACCAGCTTGGGACCCCCTGGGACCATCCGGTGGAGCCGTGGCCGCCCTCCCAGTCGGTGCTGCCCGCCACTGCCACCTCCAACTGCCTGGAACCCCCCCTAGGCTATCTCTGCCTCCATCACCATGCAGGGATATGGTGGCATTTACACAGCTGCTTAGCAGGAAAATCCCTCTCCCTGCTCCATATAAACCCTTGCATTTAAAAGTAATTGGGTGCAGGCTTGCTAATGAGGTCAGTAAATGGGGAGGGGGTTTAGTTGCAAGCTCCTGGTGATGTGTGGGCATCCCTGCAAGCTGGCTCAGAGCCTCCCTTTCCTCCAAACTGGGCTTGGCTCAAGGTTTTTTTCTGAAAACAGCTCAAAATTGCTGCTTCTTGCAGGGGTGGGGGGGAAAAGGTGGAAGAAAAAAGGAGCATGACCCTGTTTCTGGAGACTTGGAGACTGGGGAGCAGATGGGGGGATTGGAGCTGTGGGGTTTGCCAGGGTTGCCCCATTGCAGGAGCTGCCCCGGGAGCGGGGCTGAGATGGCGGGGGACGGGGACAGCAGGGGTGACGGCCCCCCACTTCTCGCCTCTCAGCTGGGGACAGCCGCGTCCCCGCCAGCACCCGGAGCAGCCCACCGGCAAGGGCGGCGGTGCTGCTCACACCCTCCCTGGTGCCAAACGCCCCGCGCGAGCAAGGTTTTAGCTGCGGGGAGATATGGCGGCCAGGGCATGGGATGCCACTGCGCCGCGTCCCCTGCACCGGACGGGGTTTTCCGCATGACTTGCGGAGCGGTGCGTGGGAGTGACGGCAAACATGGCCGGGGTGGGGAGCAGCAGTGGGAGCAAAGTCCCATCGCGCCGCGTCCCTGACATGGGGCACGGCCGTGTCATCCTCAGATCCCCAGCCCATTCCCGCATGCCGGCGTGGGAGCCGTGCCGCGTCCCCAGCCGGGTCAGCACCATCCCCACGCACCCTGTTTGTGTGCCAACACATCACGTGCCGCCACTGGATGACTCGGAAGGGGGGGATTTTTTTAGTGGTGTTGTTTTTTTGAACAAAGCCAAAATATTTGTGTCCCTGCGGGGACGGCTCTGGGTCGCTGAGCCAGGGACACCACGCTGGGGTCCCAGCGGGAGAGGGGACACCCAGCTCGGTAGGGAGGACTCCCACTGGCACCCGGTGCTGGCGGCTCCAGCCCCCTGCGCCGTCCCCGCTGTTTATACATACACATGTTTGTGCGCGGTGCCCGGCCCCTTCCTCGCTCCCAAACAACTGGATAAAAGTCAAAAAGTCATAAGAATTTTCCATTGCCTGAGGGAGGGAGCAGTGGCCGCGCGAGGGGCTGGGCAGCCCCACAGCAAGGGACCCCAACCGAGGGGGTCGGCCCCAGAAAAACAAGGGGTTGGGTTTGATATAGTGAATAAAGGCGGCGGTTTGCTCCCGGCAGCCCACGGCATCAGCCAGCCCCGCTGTAAATGCTGCACCGGTAGCGCCCGCCGCCATCAGAGCTTGTGGGGTGTGTCGGTGAGCACCACGACGCCCGCTCGCACCGCACGATGCTCCCCGGGCACAGGACACGTGGCACATGCAACGCGTCCATCCGGCTGCTCCAGACTCTGGTTTTTTTGGCATAAACCAGCCCTGGTTTCCCTGCAGTTTTCCCCTGCTGCTGGAGGCTCTCTCTGCCCGCACCAGCTCAGCCGTTGCTCTGGGAAAAAGCTGCGATTCTTGTTGAGCCGGCAGGGAAAGCCCCGGCACAGGGATGTGGGGACTTTGCCTGCGGTTTCCGTGGGCGGGAGCAGCTCCGGCAAACAGGCGGCTGAGTCAGCGGGCAGAGGACGGCCGCGATGCCGCCCCGGCATGTCGGGGTGCACGGCTGCTTCCCGGCGCCCCGGCAGAGCTCTGCCACCGCCATGCAAAGGGGGTCCCTGGAGGTGCTGCCGGGGCCGAGCAGTGCTGTTCACAGCGCCGGAGGTTGGAGCAAAACCAAAGCAAGGCCCAGTGCTGCCGGGAACCATGTGCGTGTCCCCGAGGTGCTCAGGAACCCGCTGGCACAGCACGGGTCCTGTAACCCGGGGATGAGCAGGTCCCCGTGCCCCCGAGCACTCATCAGCGCCGACTCGCTGCTCCCCAGGGTGCGAGCCCAGCGTCCCGCCGGCTGCAAAGATGCTGAATTTGGGCAGCGCGTCGACCCCGTCCCCAGTGCGGGGACAGAACGGGGCATCCCCATTTGGGCAAAATCCAGATTTATCATCACCAACCGCCCCCCCTCCGCAAACAGACCAGCCCCCAGTGCCCCCATGGTGGGTGTTTTGGGGCGAGCTGCACCCCGCAGGGCTCAGCCCAGCTGGGATGGGGGAAGGCGGCGCTTGTTTTGGGAGCTGGACGGGCGCCCGGGCTGGGAGGCAGCAGCCGCGCAGCTAATCCTCGGCCCTCGCAAGGCTGCGCCGGCACATTCTGTCCCTGCCAGCACCGGGATGGCCGCGAGTTTCGCGTGTCACCCTCCCCGTGGCACGGCTGCGCTGGCCCCCCGCCGCTGACCCTCCGCTGGAGGACAACAGCCTCAAGCGAAGACCACGGCTGCCGTGCCGGGACCGAGCATCCTCTGGGGATGGGGAGAGCTGGGGGGAAGGAGCAGCCCCCCGACATGCTGCAGAAAGGGGCTGCGGAGCCGTGAGCTGCGGGGGGGGGTCCCAGCACCCTGCAGAGCCGTGAGCTGCAGCGGGGGGGGTCCCGGCACCCCAGTGCCCGGGGCAGAGGGGTCCCACATATTTTTGGGACTGAAGGGCAAAAAGGAAAAGAGAGAGGAGCAGAGCGGGGAGGGGGGTGGCATTTCCATGCTCCTCACGAGGAGCAGATTTTGCCGGGTGGTCTGGGAAGCATTTTCCAGCACGCGGGGCCAAGAGCTATAAATACTCCCGGCACTGTAATTGCATAACGCGCCTCCAGCCCGGCATCGGGTCTCCGTGCCGCGGCCGGCACCGCCGCCCATGGCACGGGGCCGTCCTGGCTCAGCAGACCCCCAGGGACCCCCCGTGTGCCCCAAACCCCCTGCCCCGCGTCCATAAACAGGAGAGGAGCCGGTGCTGTTCAACAGGGACTTTGGAGCTGGGGGAGATAAACAGCAGAAGGTTGGAGGGAGCACCGGCAGCACAGCCAGCGGTTGTGAAAGCGCTGCCGGGGGGATCCGTGCCTCGCCCCGGCTCTCGGGCAGCTCCGAATATCCAGACAGGGTATTTTTAGCCCCTCCAGGATTCAGGAGCACAGCCCTTTGCTGGCAGAGACCCAGATGGGCTGCGCCCCCCCCTCCCTTGCTGCACTACTGTCTGGCTTTACGAGAAAAACCTAGAGGCATTTGCAATAATTCCTGCTGGAAAGATCTCTCCCACGTGGGGACAGGGAGCGGTGCCCACCAGTGTTGGGTTCCCCGGCCCGGCGTGGCCCGTCCCCGTGGCTGTCACCGTCACGGCGTGACGTGCTTTCCCAGAAAGGCGCAGCGGGACGGACGGGGCGCTCGGTGGCTCTCCTCCCCCTCCGGCCCTAGGAATAAGCATCCCCTTGTGCGGCTGGGGCAGATGATCGTGGTCTGACCGGCAGCCCCCAGCCATCTATGCCGCTCGGTGTTTGCTGGCAGAGAATGGCTCCCTTGTGCCGTGCCGTGCCATGGCGGAGATTGGCTGCGCTCCGGCCCCGGGGGAGCTGATCACAGGGTTTCCTTTGGAGGCATCTTTAACCAGGGGGGTTGCAGCGCTGCGATTTGTGCCCTTTGATGTCCCCCAAACGCCCCAGCGCGGCTGAGCCGCGAAGCCATGCAGCACCAGCCACCGCTACCGTGAGCGGCAGATCTGGGCATGCCTCTCCCCAAATGAGGATGCGAACAAATTCACTGCGAAGCCGGTCAATCCTCTTCCGAGGAGGATGATTTGGTGCGGCCGGGGATGCCAAATAAAAATCAGATTTGAATAAAGTTTGCACGAGCACCGGGCTCTCGCAGGCAAAGACGGGGACAAGTTATCTCACTGGGCTGCGGCCAAGCGCCTGGCCCACTGCGGGAGCACGTGCTCCGACGCAGCCGCAGCGCTGAGCAGCTCAGCAAACAACAAAAAAAAAAAAAAAAAAGGGAAGGGGGGGGAAACACATTCCGGTGGCAATATTTTTAAACAGCACAGTCTGTGGAAGACATAACTAAACCCAACTCAAGCCCTGCTTTGCACACGCCAAGATTTGCTGTGCTCAGCAGAGATGTGGAGCACAGAAATGCTGTTGAAAACAGAATCTCAACCCAAGGAAGCAGGTGAAGGAGCCCCTCTGCTCTTCCTACACAGCAGTAGCCCATTCCCAGCCGGTGCAGCACGGGCCTGATCCCAACCCTCCCCAGGAACGGCCGAGCCCACCACAGGAGCATCCCTGTGCCAGTTGGACCTGCCGGGTCCCCGCCAGGCTCTCGGGATGGAGGAGAGCAGATCTGTCCTCCAGCAGCCCGGACACAAACAGGAGGCGAGCGTGGAAAAATACAACAGGATCGCTCGCAGCCCTGCTAAGCCCGTGACGGGAAAAGGGCCAAATCTGCACGGAGCTGGAGGAGCCAGAGGCACGGCGTGGAGCATCACTCAGTGCTTGCCATGGGAGCCTGACATCGGGGCAGGGGGCTCCGAGCACGGGGGACCAATCCTGGTGGGAAGCAGCGCTGCCCACCGAGCGACCCAGTTAATCCCAGTACAGAGTGGGACTGGGCGCAGGGTGGAGCTGGGTGCCCGCAGGGTGATGAAGTGAGGGGAGGGAGCGCTCCCGCTCCAACATCCCGACAGCCACGTGAGCTGCACGGCTCCGGGCAATGGGAAGCGTGGGCAGAGCCGGTGAGCGGATCCAGCAGAAAGAGAGCAATAGAAAAATATCCAGGCAACATCTGGGTTTAAAGAATTTATTTCAAACAAAAATTCCCCAACAAAAAGTCGTACAAAAAGAATAATCAGAGACAAGGGTGGTCGTTATAAAAGTGTTCACAGATACAAAAATCATCTGAACAATCCCCAGCGAGCAGAGCGCGGCCCCAGCACAGAGGCTAAGGCACGCTTGGCTTTGGTTGTGCGCGGGGAAGCGAGCAGCCCCGCGGGCAGGATTGTCTCAGTGAGGGAATGCAAAGGTCCTCAGCACCCAAACTCTGCTCAGGTCACGCCGGAGCTAGTGGGGTCAGCCCCTGGCATGCACACTCGAGCGGTTCTTCCTACAACACCCGGCTCACCGGCTCCCACACCGGTGAGCACATGTTGCTGCTGCATCCTCACCGCACCGGGGCTACCGACCCCTCTACGGGTGCAGGATCGAGCCCGTCCTGAGCAGGACTCCTGGTCCTGAAGGACTCATTTCAACTTCACATCTCCCATCAGCATTTGTGGATGCCACCAGCCTCGGACCGGGCTTCCTTCTCTTTTCCTTGGCCACCAGGGAGATGCCAGAGCCACAGCTCCAACACCCCTGTGGCGGTACCGCAGTTTGGGGGTTGGTTTTCAGCCCCATCATAGCTAAGGCATCAGCACACTCTGCAGATTTGGTGCTGACACACAGGAACCAGCTTTCCTGCTCTTGGTAAATGGCACCAAAACGCTGCCGCAGATGATAAATCCATTCCCCAAGTCCTCTGCCCTGGTAACAGCCCATGGAAGCCTTTCCAGTTTTGGTAGACTAGCTCAAACCGTTCCCCCTGCAGGCATCACCAGGCTGGTGGCAAAGATTATCAGCAGTGGACAAAGTATCTGCTTCATCTGGCCAGAAAAAGGCCTGTTACTTTCTTAGGGAACTGCAATCCTGGTGAGCGACTGCAGGAGAAGGGCTGCACTTGCATCACCATGGGACTCAAACCCGAGCAAGTTTAAAATATTCTCTAGTAATCCCGAGAAATACCTCCAAGCTCCTGTTTTCCATGACAGGAGCTGCCAGAGCACAGCCACTGCAGGCAAGGGGAGAGCAAATCTCCCCCCTTTGAACCCCCAAATCCTGGGGCAGTTATCAACCTTCCCACCACAGTTATCATCCTGCCCAACCACACACGGAGCCGCTCCACACCGCGGAGTCTCACGTGTTCTCCTACCATGCACGAGTCCACAACACCACACTTGGTGTCGGTCCGTGGGACAGTCACGACAAGAGTAGTTGAGGGCAGCGAGCGAAGCCGAGGTCTCAGTGCTGCAGGAGTTCTGGTCTCACGGCCGCCGCGTCCCCATTTCCAGACCGAAGTGCTGCGAGGGTGCAAGCTTTCATCCCAAGGGATCGCCACACTGTCAACCGCATGTGATGCGCTTCTCTCAACAGGTCATGCAGCGTGGACGGATGTTGTCTGAAGGGGGGTTTGGATCAATCTGCAAAGCCAAGTTGAGAGTCAAAAACCTTGGCAGCGGGCACATCCCAGCCATTTCCACCAGCCCCCCCAGCCCAGGGGGATCTGTTACCTCCGAGTACAGCGGAGGTGGTCGGAAGCGAAACTCCTGGATGTAGGCGAAGAAGGGACCTTCCAGGATGCCGCCAAGTTCGCTGCGGCACGGCGGAGCCAGGCTCTGCTCGGCCTCCGGGCTGGACACGACTGCCGAATATTCAGGGGGAGCTGAAGAGAGAAGAGAACCATTAGGGAATAGGAAACACTCTCCATTAATGGGAGACATGCACGTAAAAGGGCTTCAAATCCACTATTTCCCAAACCCTCCCAGTTCCCTGGGGAAGGAACCCAGGAGAGGCAGCACCACAACCAAAAAATAAAGTAAAAAAAGCAAAAGCTGATCCTGGAGCAAGAGACAGGGTTGAGAACTTGCTCTGACCCTCGCTATCCACAGCAGGTTGGACCAGGGGGGTTTGCAGCACCCAGACAGATCCCGGGGAGAGGGAGCCGCTCACCCTCCGGCTGCTCCGGGATGGTGCTCAGCCAGTCCAGGTTGACGCTGTACTGGCTGCTGACGCTGGACGTGCGGCTCCCGAATGGATGCAGCGGGATGGTTCCGATGACAAGCGGCAGTTCAAGGAGCAGCTTGGACGTCCCAGGAATATCCACACAAACCTTCAGAGACAGGAGACAGCAGGGAAGCTGTTGGTGTTTTCCCAGTCTGGAGGGGCAGATTATCTCCCTAGAGCACTGGCTTGAGCTGGCCAAGAGGGAATTCTTGCAGCAGGATGCAAAGGGAGATGCAAATGCTCTTGCACGAGCCCTCGCGCCGTGCACGAGTGGCAATGGGGCAACGGGGAGAGCAGCCACAGCTGCGCAGGGGGAACCCAAGACCTTATACAAATCACCAGCCCCAAAATCTTCTGCACCAGCCCAAAGCAGGCACAGTGAGCACAGCTCTGGTGAGAAGGCGAAGGCTCGACACTGAGCTGAGCCGCCTGCACTGCTCCCTGCGAGGTCCCTCACCTTCAGGGAGTATTCCACCTGGATGATGCGGCACTGGAGGATGGACGGACCCACCGGCGGGATCTTCAGCGCCCGCCCGTGCCACACTTCCCGCTTCCCTGCTGCAATGGAGTCACCAACGATGCTGGTCACCACCGACTTCTTCTGCTTCTTGGTGCCCCGAGCGATGAAGGTCTGAGTCTGGACGATGGCCGCCTTGGGTACCACCGCTCGGTTTGTGCAGTTGTCGATCTCAGCAAAGATAGGGATGACCTCACCTACCAAAAGAGATGCACATGTTGGAGGAGGGGAGACAGAGCTCGGTCCTGCCTCAAGGAATTCCTGCATAGATCACCGAGGGTTGGTCATGCTACCAGGCACCGCAAGCACAAGGTTTAATGTATCAGGAGCCTGACCCGAGGAGGCTGCCCACATCAGGTGCACACACTAAAGCTCTCTGACTGATTTCATGCCAGAAGTCAAGAGCCCAGCTCACAGTGACCCCAAATCCCCTCCTGCTGGGGTCTACCCCGCGGCTCACAGAGGTTCAAGGGCACCAGCACGTCGTCTCACCTGGGGTGTAGCCTTTTCGGTCAATCTTGGCTGTCACAGAAACCTGGCCACGGTTGCAGTACCAGGCACGAGCAAGTTTCTCCTTAGCACCTGCCTGGGGAGCCTGGAGAAAGGGAAATATTTAAGCTATTTAGTAAGAAAGGATGAAACTCAAAGCAAGCACCTCTCTGGCACTGAGAACCTGCTCGGGAGCATCAGCAACTTCTTAGGTATCTGATGCAAGATGCTGTCGCAATGCATTAAAGTTTCCAAAAACTAAGAGACACAGATGACCTCTGCCCAGTCCAGGTAACGCTGGAGGGCACAAGTTACGGGGGGGGGCAAATATTCCCTCTGGAAATCAGGCCCGCATTGTAATGCCGGAGGGGAGGCAGACACCTTCCCTGTGGGCTTCCCGGGGAAGTTTTGGATGCTGCTGCCCCGAGGCGGAGCAGGGGGAGCTCACCAGCAGCGCAGGCGTGTTGATGTCGATGGGTTCAATCACAGTGAACTCTTTCTTCACCTTCTTCACTGTCAACCAGGGTCTGTGCAGTTTGGCTTTCACCCAGTAGCGCACGCTGCCGTGCTTTCCCTCGAAGGAGGTAGCCAGAGTCCTGTGTATAAGCAGTGAGCGATTTAGAAGGACTTGGCTGGAAGAATCTCATTTTCAAGTTGTCCTGTGCCCCAACTGTGTCACAGACCAAGCGGCTCCTCTCCCCCTTTGCATTAAGGCAACAAAAAATGTCAACTTACTCGGGCAGCTGGAAGGTGAAGGGGAACTCATGCCTTCCTGCCTGCAGGACAGTGACTTCACCATTGTCTGTGGGCAAAACAGATTTAAGATGATTATCTCCCTCCTGCAGAACTTCCTCTCTGGGCAAATCGGTGCCGGAGATGTACGGTACACAGCAAAAGAGCAGCACGATGGCACAGGAATATTTCTGCCAGGGTTAAACTGCAGCAGCAGTCACACAGCTGCGACACGAGGGCTGGGCATGTTCCGCATGCCGGGCACTGTCTGCCTTCCACGTGTCTCCAGGCACACAGGACCCAGGGACACCTCCTCGGAGAGCCGGGCAGCTTCCCCGGGTGGGCTCTGCTTCACCCTGCAGCCACCCTGCGCTGCAGCTCGGGAGTGAGAGCCCAGAGTTGCACTCTGGGAGGGTGGACAGCCCGTTCCTGGGGGCAAGCAAGCCCCCCATGCCCCCCAGGGTTTGCACCCCCATCCTGCCTGCACTGCACACAGCAGCTGGCATTGGAAGGGACCTCTGGGGATCATCCAGTCCAAACCCCTGCCCAAAGCAAGCTCCGGAACCTCCGCAGGAGTTTTCCAATGCTGCTTCCCTGCCAGGGAGCACCCACAGTAAAGGGGGAGTCTTGTGTGGGGCCAGTCGCTAACTGGGGTGCCCTGCAGAGCAGCAGGGTCTGGCTGTGCACCCCAGGACCCTGGGGTGCACTCGGCATTTGAGGTGTCTGGAGGGGACCTATGCACCCAGTCCCCAGTGTGCCCAGCCCGTAAGGCTTTGCCATGCACCCAGCTTTCAGCTGGTTGGGGTGTCATGCACCCAGCAGCCAGGGTGTCCCAGGCTCCCCCATGCACCCAGATTTCAGTGGGTTGGGGTGTCGTGCACCCAGCAGCCAGGGTGTCCCAGGCACCCAGATTTCAGCAGCTTGGGGTGTCTGGAGCACCCAGCAGCCAGGGTGTCCCAGGCACCCAGATTTCAGTGGGTTGGGGTGTCGTGCACCCAGCAGCCGGGGTGTCCCAGGCACCCAGATTTCAGCAGCTTGGGGTGTCTGGAGCACCCAGCAGCCAGGGTGTCCCAGGCACCCAGATTTCAGTGGGTTGGGGTGTCGTGCACCCAGCAGCCGGGGTGTCCCAGGCACCCAGATTTCAGCAGCTTGGGGTGTCTGGAGCACCCAGCAGCCAGGGTGTCCCAGGCACCCAGATTTCAGCAGCTTGGGGTGTCGTGCACCCAGCAGCCAGGGTGTCCCAGGCACCCAGATTTCAGCAGCTTGGGGTGTCTGGAGCACCCAGCAGCCAGGGTGTCCCAGGCACCCAGATTTCAGCAGCTTGGGGTGTCTGGAGCACCCAGCAGCCAGGGTGTCCCAGGCACCCAGATTTCAGTGGGTTGGGGTGTCGTGCACCCAGCAGCCAGGGTGTCCCAGGCTCCCCCATGCACCCAGATTTCAGTGGGTTGGGGTGTCATGCACCCAGCAGCCGGGGTGCCCCGGGCACCCGGATTTCAGCGAGCGGGGGTGTCTGCAGCACCCAGCAGCCGGGGTGTCCCAGGCTGTCCTATACACCCCTTATTTCAGCCCCTGGGGTCTCCGGTGCACCCACACCCCCGCTCTCGGAGCCGACCGGTGCATCGGAGCACCCCGGGGGTGCCGCACCCGTGGGTGCCGCCCGGGGGGGTGCCGTACCTGGGGGTGCCAGCAGCGTATCGCGGTGGCTGAGGAACTCCACCTGGTCGCTGTAGCTCTGCGTGTAGGCGGTGCTGGAGCCGGCACTGCGGGACTCGGTCCAGTGAACGCGGGCAGCGCCCATCGCCCGCAGCCTCAGGGCTCCGAGCCGCGCCGCCGCCGCCAGCTCCAGCACCACGCGGCCCGACACCGCCTGCCCGGGGCTGAAGGCGGCCGGAGCGTCCCGCTCCGCGCCCTCCAGCACGATTAAGAAGCGTTTGAGGCGATCGAAGATCATGGCGAGAGCCCGGCCGGTGCTGCAGCCCGGCCCCGCCGCCGCCCGCCGCGCTTTAAGTGCCCGGCGCGCCCGGGGGCGGCCCCGGCGGGGCGGGACGGGACGGGACGGGGCGGCCCCGCCGGGCCCTGCAAAACAAGGCAGCGAGCATGTGCGGGCCGGCCCCCCCCCCCCCCCTTCCCGGCTCCGTGGGGGGCGTGGGAGGGGGGTGTTGGCCGGGGGGGTGCGTGTCCCAGCCCGGCGTGGCTCCTCCGGCTGCCCCGGTGCCGCGGCGAGGCGTCCCGCTGGGTGTCTGCACCGCGGCGGCCCACGGGAACGTGTCCGGGAGCGGGGTGGTTGACGGGGCCGAGCAGCACCGGCCCTGCGGGGACCACGCAGGGGACACGTGCGTGAGAGCCGTGGATGACCCCCTGCCTGCTGCGGTGTTGCTCAGTGCCCCCCCAAAGCCCCCTCCAGCTCCCATCCTGCGGTCCCGTCCCGTCTACGTCCTGGGCTCGGCACCAGCCAGCGGCTGCGACGGGGGATTTCTCGCTCCGAGCAGCAGCCCCTTTCGTTCCAGTTCCCACAGGCGAGAGCCGAGGGCCGCGCCGCACGTGGATCCGCGTCCTTTCTTTCCCAAGAGCCATTCCCAAGGGTCGGAACAGGCTGCGACTGGATCTGGGCTCCTCGCACGGCGTGGCCAGGCCAACTGGCGACGAAGGGAAAACTGGTCTGGGACATCGCTTCACTTATTTCTAAGAAATCAAGAACTGGCTCCCGTTCAGCTTGTGCAATTACAGAGTGAGCAATACATCCCTGTGCTTTTTAACCAGGCGAGCGCTGGTTTTCTACCAGCTCGAACTGGAGTTTGCGTGGTGCCGCTCCAAAACCCAGCGACAAATTACACCTGCGTGGGCAGGCAGGGCGTGGGGACTCACTCTGTCGGCAGCATCTGCTGCTGCCGGTGCTCGGCCGGGGTAAAACCATGAAAACTGGGAAGTGGTGATTCTCGGTGTGGACATCACCACTAGCAGCGCCCCGAGATGTTGTAAAAGGGAGGAGAAAGGGGTTTATGCCCCCCCCAAAAGGGTTAATGCAGCTTTAGAAACTTCCACTGTAATCATGATTGTCAGATTTGCAGAGTACCAGAGCTCTCCACCCCGGGCACGGGCTGGGGATAAGACAAAACAGGCATTAAAAATGTTACTCAGCGTTTGGCCGCCAAAGTTTTGAGGATTTTCGACTTGCTCCCAGCAATGCTGGGCAGGACCTGCTGTGCTGAATTGGGTTGATCTCAGCCACCAAAAATGAGCTGGGCTGAAGCCTTGCAAAGCTTTAGCTGTCTCCAAAGGCTAACTGGAATTGTCTGTCTCCTTCCCCAAGGGAAGGGGCCCGTGTTTTATTTTATGTGTGCGACCATTTGCTGCCACAGGCAAACATGAATCATAGCAAACGCTGTGAAGGGAGGCCGACAGCAACGGGAGAGGAAAAGAAGGAAGGAAGACACATCACAGCATGAGTTAACGGGTGACGCCAGCTCTGGGAAGGTGCCTGGTGTCCCCGCTATGATGCACGGTGACATTAGAGGTGGTGGGGCTCTCGAGAGGGGTTGGAGCCTCGGCCGGGCCGAGGCAGCTCCATCCCACACTTGGCATCTTCCTCCTCCCGCCTGTCGGCACACACCCCTCAGCCCGTGACTCAGCCTTCGCCCACGGGATGAGAATCTCTGCAAACTTCCCTCCCGCATCAGATGCACGAGATGTCCACAGCTACCCCTCGTTGCCTCCACGTGGGGTGGGAAGCCCCTCTCCGACCTCTTTGGGACCCCAGCCCCGGGAGAGGGTCTCTCCTCTCTCCTGGGATCTCCAGGTGCAGGGGCTGTGGGACCACGGCCAAGGGCTTTCCCTTCAAGAATGCTCCTGGGTTCCCACACCCAACTAAAACCCAGGAAAGATCTCCAACTGTGCAGGAAAGATCTCCAACTCTTCAGCCCCACCTAGAGTCTGGCCAGGCTTAAGCCGGTCCCAACAGGAGCTGACACCCAGCCCAAATTAGAAGGGGCTTCTCCTTCCCCCACCCGCTCCTGGGATCTGGTGGCTTCTCCCCACCGACCCTGGAGCCACACCAGGGTCCCTGGAAAGCCAGAGAGAGAGGGATGCAGCAGGTAAAAAGGCGAATCAGCAGCTCTACCCTGACCCAAGATGGGGACAAGACGGGGCAACACGGAGCCTTGCACAAGCGCACGCTCCGGGCTTAAGGAATAAGCTCCGTCCCTGCTGGATGTGCGAGCATTGCGTATGTACGAGGATGAAGGTGCTGATCGAGGGCCACCCCACAATGGAACAGGAGCCCTGATGTGCTTAGCCCACGTGCCATAACTCCATGGATGTCTCCATGAAAATAAAATCTAGATGTTTGCCTCTGGCCAGGGCAGGACCTACACCTCTGGGAAGTGCTGCGGGATCCTCGGACAGAAAAGATCACTGCACAAAAAGCATTTATGTTCCCTAGGGCTCTCTCACATCACCTCATGCAGAAGAGGCCAGGGCCTTCCTTGCCTTGCCTTTGCCCATTAAACCCCTATCTTTTCCTCTCTTCCTGCTCCCTGTCTAAGATGATTGCACAATTTACATTTAATGGCCCTGCCACGCAGTCTGAACATCCTTCTTTCACCCTTTTTCTTGTCTCACAGCACAGCACCCCGGTGCCAGCACTCAGCACCCTGCCAGGAAACTGCAGATAAACTCACAGCTCAGGGGAGAGCAGAAGGGAGGGCTCTTATCTCTGCCTAGCTTCCCTCCTCTGCACTGCCTTGTTACCATGACAAAACCTGCAGTTTTTAAACACCACGCAGACACAGTTGATCTCATCGAGAAGCAACAAGAAGGGAGCAGTCACAGGGACCTTTGGATGATGGCACATTTTCAGCAGCTTCTTGCTAGCTGACATCAGGAAGGTCCTCATGCTGCTGTTGGGGACAGCGGGACAGGGCAGGACCCAGCGGGATCCGAAGGAAGCGATTTTGGCTGCGGAACAGCACGTCTCCGCAGCCCACAGCCTTCGCTCCCTTAAAACACTCCTGTGATCACGCGCCCGTGTCCCTCTCACAAAGCAGAAAAGGAATCCGCATATGGACATAGACAATAAAATCCCAGCCCACAAGTTCCGGCAGGGCTCTCTGCTCCCCGAGGAGCCCAGTTCAACTCTCCCTGTGCGGTAGGCGAGGGCCAGAAACCATCAGCTCCAAGCTACAGGAGTGCAGGGTGCTGGCGAGGCCGAGCCCCTGGCCGAGCGCCCTTCTCCAGATGGCTCCAGGGGCTTCTGTCATACACAATCCCAGCGGCACAATCCAAACATGCTCGCAGCAGCTTGTGGCTTCCCTACGGACATTCACTGCAGGGATAATGGGGAATAAAACTCACCCTATAACCTTACAGCTAATGCAGCCGCCATGCAAACACGGCAGTGACCAAGTGCTCAGGACCTTCTCCGCTGGAGTTCAGGGCAAGGGCTTCTCCCATGTCCTTAATTGTAATCAGGACACTTAGCACAGTTGCAGCTGCAAAGGGGCCATCCTTAGGCGCAGTACGGAAAAGCCACTGCCAAAAGACAGAAACTCCAGAGTAATGCAGGTGTTTGGAGCAGATGGCAAGGTACAGTCATCCAGAAATAGAGAATATGACCCTCCAGTGCAGTCCGGAGACAAGAACACCTCCAGGAAGGCAGCTCACGTCCTCGTTCCATCACTCCAGTTTCCTCCTGCAAACTCTACATTTGCCAGCTACACAATTTTCTGGCTGACACAATTTTCTGGGTTGCACTTGGCCACTGACACAATTAAATGCCCTCAGCATAAGTGAAGTCCTACAGCCATCTCTGGGGCTGGGCAGCACGTGGCACTGTGTCACAGGCAGTAACAAGGCCATCAGAAGCAGGGAAAGGGGGAGAAAAAGCCACGGAGCCATGACTGTAACACTATCATTGGAGGGGAGGATGAAAGACGTGCACTTTCATGAGAAAAGACAGAGTTAATGAGCGGATGGACAGCTGAGATGTCCCGTATCCCTCGGCTCTGGATCATTTCATCCCAACCACACAAAGAATTCAAGTGGCTTGTCCTCTTGCAGGAGATCTAAGCAACGTGCCAGCTGGGCATGCAGTCCCAGCATCAGGAAACTGAAAACAAATATTTACTGAACTACTAAGTGCTCTTTCCACACTTGCGAACAGACACTTCTATTTGCACTTCCCTGCGCAAACAGAACAAAAGCCACAACCCTTTCGTGCTCACCAGCCCCGAGTTTGCAGGCAGCCTCCTAGAAACCAGCAGCAGAGAAACCCTCGGCAAAGGTGACAAGAGGGTGTCCAAGAGGGACAACCCTGCTTGGGTTGGCAAGCACCCGTCAGGGCAGAGATTCACCTGGAGGAGATGCCTGCAGCCCAAAGGTGTCCCGACCCAACATCCTGGAGCAGAGAACCACCCCCATGCCCCAGCCTTACCGGGGATGAGCCGGCAGCGGCGGTACAGGAAGGTCTGGTAGGCTGTGTAGTCACGGTAGACGGTGTTGAGCCCCACGTTGTGGCTCTCCAGCCAGTGCGCAGTGGCACGTCCGTGAGCGTACACCTCCAGCGCCCGTAGCTGCAGCGCGCCACGTAGCTCCAGCTGCACCCGGCCGTGCAGCAGCTCCCCGCTGCTGTAGGCGCCCCGCACTCGCCCGTCCTCCAGCTCCACTGCCAGGCTCCGCACACGCCCCAGGGGCTGCATCGCTGCTGGCCCTGCTTATCCAGCAGCTCCAGGAGACTAGTCCCTGCCTGGGCTGAGGCGAGTGGGACAGGCAGCTGTGTGGCCCTCCAAGGAAGGGAGGAAAGAGCAAAGGCTACACCTAAATCCCCTAATTTATCCCTGCCCCTAACTGGCCCAACCTTGCAGGCCTAATCTTCCCCAGGGTTGGTCCGAGACCCTGTTTTGCAGTGACACTTTAGCATTGACCGCACGTGCGTGAGGCTGATGTCGTGCCGAGGACGGGGCCGTGGACGAGTGACGTGTTTTTAAACCGATCGAGAAATAATGTGACTTCATCTTATCTCTGAGTCACAGACACTGTCGACGTGCAACTGGTACATGCTGGTGGCCGCGTCGGCAGGGAGGGGTGTCACGCACCACCAACCGTGCCGACAGATTTCACGTAGCTGGGGGAATCAAAGAAAGGCTGTTTGGCCTTCCCGCTTCAGGCGTTCTTGGGGCATTGCTGGAATGCCCCAAGGGGTGGGAGAGGAGTTTAGAAAGCAAAGACCCTTATCCCAAAAGCCAGTTTTACTTTTTGTGTCTGAAGGTGCATCAAAATCCACAGGAAAAAGTGAATAACCACAGGGTCATCCCAGCAACAGCTCCCCAGCCAGCTGGTTCCACCAAAAGGGCAATGTTCACCATTTATCCCCAGTGAACCGTGGCTGTTTCTGCAGTAGCACAGGTGGCAATGTCACCTCAGGGTCACATAAAAGTAATGGGGCAGACTGGTAGCAGATGCAAGTCCCTGTTACTACACCAAATGATGCAATCTAGGTGTTTGAATCGAGGTGTTTGCAACGTACCGGCGTAAGATACCGATGTGAGGTGCCTGTGTGGATTTGCAAGACTTGAGTACGCAGTTTCTTTGAAGCACGCGTGGAGCAAAGACTGTCCCTTTCCCGAGGGATGTAGACTCAAATCCCAAGAGGAAAGCACAGGGGGATCGTGGGCCCAGCCACTGCTCACACACAGACTGCAGCAATTGGAAATGGCTTAGTAGCCTGTGCTCAAATGCTTTGGTGCTGGCTCACAGCACATGTGAATCAAGCCCATCTGCATCAGAAGGCAGAGAAGAGCTTGTGAAGTGACAGCTGTGACAAGGCAGCAGCTGACCCTGCTCACTCGACCTCCCAAGGGAGGGGGCTGACCGGCCCACGCTGATCCCCCTTTAAAATACCTATATCCCAAACTGAGTTAGTGCAAGCTCAGCATTCAGGAAACCCACGTGAGTTATCAACTCAACAAAAATACACAGCTCACCTCTAGGAAAACAGCCCACTCATCATAAGCTGGGGAGGGCTACCTCTCTGCCCTGCTGTTCACTGACCTTTGGTTTCAGGCCTTGACACCAAAATCCAAACACAAAATAAGGGAATATTCCAGCCCACACACAGTCCTGACAGTGCCTCGCACTTTGCTTCTGTTCTTTGAGCTTCCCCCTACCCCACCTGCTTCCTCCTGCCCCCAGTGCCTGCCTAGAGGCACTCAGTGGGTCTTGCAATCCAGAGAGCTGTGTCACCCACGTCTTTGGGCTAATCCCCCAGTGTTTATTCTTGCTGTCACACCACCTTCTTGTGTCCTCATTCAACTTGTGAAATAAATGTTCCCTGTAATAACACAGACGGGCCAAGAACAGGGCACCAGGACGGCTAACAGGTAAAACGACATGTAGGCAGTCCACAGTGCAGCAAGTTCTGGGCGGTCAGCGAAGAAGGGAGAACATCATGCTGTGAAGAGCACCTTCCTCTGGGGACAGTATCCTTTCAGGGTCCCCAGGGGGACGCAGCTCACTTGGGAGTTTGCCTTTTGGATTTCTGCTTGGCCTCTGGACTTGGGCGTGAACTCATCTTTCTGCTCAGTCCTGAAGAGGTCCCGCGCCCTCCAGGGTAGCCCCAGGCGTGAGCCTTTGATCTGAGGAGAGAGAAAAGCTTTCAGCTCATGGGGACGGGACTGGGGAAGAGGCAGGTGGTAACGTGGGACCTGGCAGCCCCTACATCTGAGCCCTGGGTTGCTACCTGAAGGGTCAGCCCCCTGGGCAGCTGCAGTCTGTGCCTGCCTGCACCCTCTCTCTGGCAGATGCACAGCCTTCTCTGCTGGTGGTGCAAAGAGACGCTTACCCTGGCTGGACACCTCTAGCCATGCCAATTTTCCTCCTCTGATCCTCTGTGGGGGACCAGAATCACCTTCCCCCTCCCTCCAACATTCCTTGGTTGCCTATCCTTCCTCTCCCTTCAAAGATTTTTCTCAGCTACGATTCTGCTTCCCACAGAGCATTTACTTGAGACTGGAGGCAGAGAGGATTTGATGCTTGGCTGTCCCATCTCAACCTCCCATCTCATGGGGAGGTTACAGCTTCGCTTGGTGTAATCCTGCTTCCCCAAGCCGCCCTGTGGTAAATCCAAGCCTATTAAGGCTGTACCTGCTGTAGCATGTCTTCAGAGAGTCGTTGTTTCTGCTCTCTGTGTGGGACCAGCATGGCCTGCATGGTTGTGACAGAACTTTCATCTGCTGACAGATGGAATTGAAATTAAAAGTAAATTCAAGCCAGTAAATTAGGAGGCAGTATCAGAAAAGCTTTGCAGTTTGACTTGCAGTCACAGATCTGTGTGCATTTCCGTTAACAAGAGGAAAAGACAGGCTTTGCTGTCAGCACTTTGCTGAAAACCTTTGCCCAGACAGAAAACAATTCTCAGGGTAAGGAGGGAAATGAAGAAATTCACATGGAAGTTACAGGAATATCACTCCATATGCTAGTTATGGAACTGCTCCAGAAGTTTGGGGCCAAGGAGAAGATCAGTTCAACTGTGATCTGTTCCACATTTTGTAAAACAAATGGCTTAAAAATAGATACATGGGCATGAAGGGACCTCTCTCTTAGCTGCAGAGCAGTGGCCATCAGAAACAGGAGGCAACGTCAGAAGAGGATTTTGTTAATGCCTTCCATGACCAGCTCTAACCACATCCCTTCCTGAGGTTGCACAAGCACAGCTTTTGATCAAAGTCCTCCCCTTCCTCCCAAATACAAATGCAAAGCAACTTCTAAAAACAAACGTAGCAAGAGAGAAAGACCAAGCCCCTGCTTCATGTCCCAGAAATCATTCATGTCACCTGAACATGCAAAACATTGCTATACAATGGCAGTGAATGCCTATGGCTGGCACAGGCATCGAAGTGGCTGGTAAGTGAGATGTCTTTCACCTGGGGAGGTGAAAGTGCCTGAGATTAGCAGTCGCTGTGAGAACCAGCAGCAGCAGCAGGCATGGGGCTGAGCACGGCTGTCCTGCCTGGTTTTGGGGTAACAGTCTCATTTTACTAAAGACGTGATGCTGCACCAGTGCCTTCCTGCCATCTCCAACACAAGATGTCTGGGCTGCCTCCTTTCCCAGAGCACCAGGCATCGCTGTCCCTTGCACAGAGCTAGGAGAACCTCAGCAGGCTTCATCTGGCACCATGACAGTCTGAGCAACGTGGCCTTACTGTGGTAGTTGAAGGGGATGTGGCTCTCGCGGTGGCTCTTGCTGTCTGCCGTCACCCTCTGGCTCTGGCAGGGTGGCTGATAGTCTGCCTGCTGTGTTGTGCTGAAGAAACGGGAGCCTGAACGCTCATCTCCCAAGCAGACGTTGCTTCGATGCTTCTGCAGTAGCAAGTCAGGCTTCGGTGCGAGGTTCCACCTGTCAGTCTGGAGAACACAAGAGCTGCTTTAACAGAAAGAGGCTGTAGCTGGGAAAGGCGTCCTATTGCACGTTACACCCTGCACAGCCCGGAGTGGGGAGGGGAGAAGGGACAACAGCATCGGCTTTAGGTGCCAGAGTAGTGTACATAAAAGAAGAGAAGGTCTCCACCAGAGAAACACCCGCACAGCAAAGCTGGGAACAGACCTCTGGGTAGAAGAGCTGTGTAGTAGTAGTTCTTGCCAACGCTTGATTTCTCTCAGGGTCTTAATCACCTCTGGGGATGGATGAGGCATATTTGTTTGGACGGGCAGTAGTTACAGCCTCTGGCAAAAGCAAGAGTGAAGGATGTCAGAGCACTCTGGTCTCTGAACAATTTATAGCTACAGCAGCTTCTCCTCATGCAATAGAGCACAGGAATGAATACAGCTGTTTAACCTGCCAGGGAAGCAGAGTGAGGATGAAACTGAGCCTCACAGTGACGACACTGATGCTGAGTACATAAAAACTATAAAAAATCAAAAATGTAAAATTATATACATATTATATGAAGGCATTAGATCTTTATCTATAATTATGTCATTAAAACCAAGTGATAAAACCTACTGTTCAGCTTGTTATAAACCCCAGTAGCGGTCTGTACACGTTGCCCGTTGTCACGGACTTACCCTACCTAGATTGTGTACTGGGAAGAGCTCTGACATCAAGGTGGAGAATCTGGTGCAACCATCCCCCAGCTGCAGGTTCGTGCGGTGGATCTGGGAGACAGCACATTCCTTGTCATAGACTCTGCCAGATACCAGATATGAGCTGCTTAACTAGCCATGTTCATCAGAAAGAGCAGTTCCTGAGGATGCCCATCAGGTTCTCCTGCTGATACCTATGTGTCCTCTTGTCTGGAGCACTGTAGGCATGTTTCTGCTCGCTCGTAGATCCGCTGCTTCTGGGATTCCCAAATTTAATAGGAGACATGTGCTGAGGGGAAGCCAAGAGAGCTACAGAACAGCCACTTAAAGCATAATCCCTTTGTTTCCTCCCTCTGTCTTTCCATCCATCTGGTTTTCACTCGCACAGATCCCACCCCTTCCAGGACAGAATTCAACATGGGAACGTGCTGCCCTTTAACTTTGTCTTGGTCCTCCCCAAAATCATGCTGTTACCTTTTCACTCGGCTGTGCAGGTGGACTCCATTCACCCTTAAACTGTGCTTGGTAAGAAGTGTTGTAATAGGACTGTCCGTCCCCTTTAATAGTGGGAACACATCCTGCCAATCAGCCAGAGGGGGAAATGAATGGTGTTATTTCTAAAAATGCTCTATTGTAAGGAAATATTCATGATATTGAAGCTGCAATCTCGAGGCAGCTGCTCTTTTAGCATTTTGGTACTACCAAATCTATTTCGTGTAATGAAATGGCAAAGCAATTGACACCAGATTGTGGTAAGGTGAGCCGTGAGGCTGCAGAACATGGATGCAGTGCAGAAGCGATGCAGCTCTGGCGTGAAAACTGCAGCATCTGAGGATACAGCAAGCGTAGAAGACAGCTGGAAAGGCTGCGCAGCAAAAGCTTGGCTGGTGAGTGGCTCTAGTTAGTGCTATTAACCTGTCTTATGAGCACCAGATTGATTTACTCAGCTATAAAAAGGGAAAGTAAAATATCCAAATAGTTCTAACAGCTTTAATTGCCCACAGCATGACTCTGAGCCAAGCCACCGACCCCCCCAGTGCCCAGGAAGCCTGCGCAGCACCGAGGACTGCGGGGAAGGTCTGCTGGGCACAGACCGGTCTGTAAAACAGCTCACCCCCGGTCTGTAAAACAGCTCACCCCTGTGCGAGTGCCATGGCCTGGCAGCGCGCTGGATCTCACGTGCCGGGTTCAAGAAGGTGTAGATGGATGGAGGGAGCCTTATTTTTATTCTGTCTCCACAAGGAATATTATCCTTCCATTTCTCGGCCGTGGGAAGGGGGGGTCTCTGAAGGGGGGTGTGGGGACAGGGGAAGCTCTCCCTCGTCACTGAGGCAAGGACACGGATGCGGGGATCGGCGTGCATGCGGATGCGCGACTCCGGTGGAACAACCGGGGCCACCGGCTGCAGGGGCCTCTCTGGAAAGGCCAGGCGAGTTTCCGAGCAGCTTTCTCCGCCGTCACCCCCGGCCGGGCTCAGCACCCGCCCGCTGCGGGGCGGCGGGGCCGGCACCGGCCTGTAAACCCCCCAGAAAGGGGGGAACTGGGGGTGAGAAAATGGCTGACGGGCGCTTCCCGGCGCCCAGCGCTCAGCCCCCAGCTGGACCTGGGACGCCTTCAGGAAGGGAAGGCCCGTGAGGGGGGCTGGGATGGCCGGCACCGCGCTGGCCGCCATCGCCGAGGAGGCGGGAGGCCGCGGCCGCGCTTCGGCAGCCACCGGGCCGCGTCGCCATGGCGACGGCTCCGCCACTTTCCCGGCGCGCCCCGCGCCAGCCCCAGGCGGGCCGCGAGCCCCGCCCCTCCCCGTGACGCCACGTCCCGGAAGCGTTGCTATGGCGGCGGGCGCGCTCAGCGGCCTGGTCGCCGCGCTGGAGACCTACCGCGGCCGCGACCGGGTGGTGAGTGGCGGGAGCGGCCCGGCGGGGCCCTGTCCTGCCGGTACGGCCGGGCCCTCACCGGGCTGTGCCTCCGCAGGTCCGTGCGCTCTGCTATGGCTGTCAGCTGGCGGGCGGGGCGCTGGCCGGGCCGCAGGCCCCACCGTCCGGGCTGCCCGGGAGCCTCCTGACCGTGTCGGCCCAGCTGAGCGCCTGCCGCACGGCCCTGCGCCTCTTCGACGACCTCGCCATGCTCAGCTACAGCTGCGGCTACGGGCTGGGCCCCAAGGTGAGCGTGGGGCACGGGGTGCACCGGCAGCCTCCCCGGCTACGCCGTAGGTGCCAAGGCGTGTCCCCCGTGCTCCCCGCAGGACCAGGACGGCCTGGTGCGGGGGCTGTCGGTGCTCTGCAACCTGGCCAACCAGCTCTACTACCCCTGCGAGCACATCGCGTGGGCGGCTGATGCCGGCATCATCCGCGTCGGCTCTCAGAAGTGGTGGACTCTGAGCACGGCGCTCTGGGCCTTCTCCCTGCTCCTGGGCATCCTGCGGTAAGGCTGGCTGGGGTGCCGCAGTCTGGAAGGAGAATGGACGGGGGATGAACCGCGTTCCCTGTAATCAGGCTAAAATGAAGGACCCTCTCTGGTGCAGAAGGGTGCTCTTCCTCACGGATGCAGTTAATGCTGGAGAAAAAACCCCTCCCCTTTGATACTGTAGGAGAAATAATGCTGTTGTCTTGTTTTCAGATCCCTGAGAGTCTTGTTCCAATTAAGAAGAAAGCTGAGGCAGCACAAGTGGTACGATTTCCCTCCTTGGCTGATTTAACCCAAATACATCTGTTCTCATTTGTGAGCTATCGCGAATTATTATTACACTATGGGCTATCGCTGATGTAACTTTTGCTTCCAACAGCACATCTTCGCCTCCGAGTCAAAAGGAAGCGAAAGCCCAAGTGAAGGCTGAAGTTTTGAGCATCCTCACACACATGGCAGATCTCTCCAACGCAATCCACTGGCTGCCTCCGGGATTTCTTTGGGCTGGACGCTTTCCTCCGTGGTTAGTAGGTCTCCTGGGGACCATATCTTCCCTGATTGGTATCTACCAAGCATCTAGAGGAGGAAATTCTGAAGCTGTATAAACCATCATTAAGCTTCAGGAGCCCAGCTTTTACATGGTAAAAATGCCTTTAGTGAGGCAGGGTGTATTTTAACTTTCCTGGGTGTCGATGGTTGTAATTCCACGTGTCCTGTAATTGGGACTGTAGTCAAGATGTCTATTACAGAGAGGATGGTTTGCCGTTAAGAATTTTTATCACTCTTCGTCAGAGAAATCTTTCAGGCGAATCCTCTGAAAATCAAGAAATCTCCTGGGACTGATAAAATAGAGGGGAAAAAACTCACTTCCATCCTTCCTTCCTATGTCCCAAAAGACAAATGCAACCCTCCAGTTTTCACCGTCACTTAAAAGAGCACAAAGTCAGCGTTAGACAGAGAAACGGCCACGGTTCTGTCACACAAAACTCGTAAGGGATGGATCCTGCGAGTTCGAGCTCCAGGCTCAGCGCTTGGTGCCTCATGCGAACCAGGGAGGTGCCTGGTATCGTGGAAGTTTCTCCGTCAGATGTTTTGGTGTTTGAGCCCAGAGCAGATGCCACAAGCGCAAAGAGGAGCAAGCGGTTATTTTGTTTGTGACGGTTGTGTTTCCTTAGAAAGAAAGAAAGAGCAACTGTAAGCAGTGCCTGGAGGAGCTTTCTTCTAGTCTGTATCACTCATTTAAGGAGAAATATTGGAAGTTGAGACTTCCTGGTTAAACCAGGAGCAGCGCTGAGCCTCCAGCTGTGCCTTTATGAGATGCCACCGGGTGGAGCTCTTCCACCAGGCTCTGGCAGCAACAAACAGACTTTTTTTTAAAAAAAAAAGGTAGCAAATTTATTAATCACCTTTCAAAGGACCAATTAAACCAATGCCAAGATGAGTTTTACAGTTATATTTCTAGGCAGTGCCAATAATAAATGAGACGAATGTTTCAAAGGTGGCCTGGAGTGATCATTCCTTCTGGTAACTGAGCCAACGTTCTTTATCTGGTTCTAGAAAGCTCCAAAGAGCGCCTAGGCGACAGAAAAACGTTTGTGCTGTGTTGGCTGCAGCTCCCCATCTGTTACCAGCCTTCCTTCGCCCAAAATAATTCAGAGCACCTGACTGTCATCGAGATGCATCTTCTGAAAACAGTTCTGCTCAGTCTGTGCCGTGCTTGCGCTCTCTGCAACAGTATGGCACAGACCCATTTCCAGGAGGTTTGACCTCTTTTTATTGTTGTTGTTGTTGTTTTTGGCACGGACGTGGGAAACCATCTCCTGCCTGTGTTCAAAGAGCAGAGCGCGGTCTCGATACTCTTTATCCTTCGCCCTGTCCTTGCTGTTTATCTGGACCTTCACCCCGCGAAGTGCCGGGTCTGCCACGGAGGACGCCTTCCTGACTGCGCTCAGAATTTGGTGTCAAGGTTTACAGGTTTTGGTACAATTTGGAGTGCGAGCAAGCGTTATCTGGAAGAGACTTGGTTTTTCTCTAGTCACGCTGCAGGTCTTGTGCCCGAACAGGCGCAGCACCCGGGCCCTGCTGCCTGGGGACAGCTGTAGCTATCGCCCACTCCTGTCACCAGCTGCGGTGGCTCCTGCTGCGGTTTAGTGGTTTTTTACTAAGAAATCAGATTCTATCTCTTTGTATTCTTAATCTCGTTAAACCTTCAGAACACGCTCTCCTGCTTAGCGTGGGACAAGGTGTAGCTATAGCGATTTAAAAAAACCCCAAATATACACACCTCTGATGCCAAATTAGTAAAACTCTAAACCACGCTTTTCATTTTAATGTAGAGGGAAGGACACTGTAAACTGGTCTGTTTGTTTCATCCACTTCCTCAGCGAGCGATTTTAAATTGCAGCCGGTGAAGCGCGGGACGAACTGAAACGTGCAAAGATAAAGCAAAATCTGGTCATTCAGAATTTCTGAATTTGTATTTTTCTCTAGAGTGGTTTTGGTCCCCAGTGACCAAAATTTAAGCACCTATGGTGGCTGCTGCTGACTGTCCAGGGCAGCGTTCCCTCTTTTTTAGCACAAGATCTTGTGCGGGCAGACCCGATCCTCCCCAAACCTGCCTTTTATATATATATGTGTTTTTTTTTTTTTTTTTTTTCTCCCCTCTTTTCCGCTGCGGCCATCAGCCCAGCTCAGCTCCTGCTTTGCCCCACGCAGGAAAACATTTGCTGAGCAGGGTTGGTTTGTTCCGGCCGTGACCTCCCTTTGTCAGCAAGCCGAGATCTAAAGGCCGGTAGCCGATGAGCCGCTTCCAGCTCCGAACCCCGGCTCCTGCTTTTATGGCCCCTTCCCGGCAGGGGACTCCACGACCGACGCTGCAGCCGGCCTTTACGAGCGCCAGAGCTGCCGAACCGTCCCCTTTCCGGCTGCTAACTGCCGCCTGAGCCTTGCTGCGGGCGGGAGCGCTGCTCCTGCCCCGGGAGAGCGGCTCCCGGTGGCGGGGGGAGCGGGGCTGGGAGGCGGAGGACGGGGCTGGGAGGCGGAGGACGGGGCCGGGCCGGGGCTGCGCCGCCGCCGGGCAGGAAGGGGTTAAGGGGCGGCACATGCGCACGCCCGGCCCCGGCTCCCATTCACAAAGAGCGAGCGGAGGGCGCTGCGGCCGCTGATTGGCCGCTCCGCCGCGCCGGTCGGGGAGGGGGCGGGGCCGGCGGCGGAGCGGCCACGCGGCGGCGGCGGGGCGCGGCGGCAGAGCGAGCGGCGAGCGGCGAGCGCGGCGGCCCCGGAGCGAGCCCCGGCGAGGTGCGGGACCGCGGGCAGCACCGGGAGCGCATATCCCCCTCCCCCCCACCCCCGGTACTACGTGGGGCCCGGCGGGGCCGGGCCCTGCACCGGCGTCTGGTCCGGGAGCACCCGGTGCCCCGCTTCGGTCTGCGCTGGGCGAGCCCCGCCGCTGCGGGACGCCCCCTCCGAGCTCCCGTTACCGGCCGGGCACCGTGCTCCCACCCCCTGCTCCCGCTGCACCCCCCCGGTGCGGCCCCAGCTGCAGCCCCGCCGGTCCCGGACCCCGGTGACCGCGTTGCCGGGCTTTCCCTGCTAACTCTCCGGTTTTCCCTTGCAGAGCAGCCTCACCACCATGTCCGTCAGCAGCCACGAGAACCGGAAATCCCGCTCGAGCTCCGGCTCCATGAACATCCACCTTTTCCACAAACCGGGCCACGCCGACAGCCTCCTCACCCACCTCAACCTGCTCCGCAAGCGGCATCTCTTCACCGACGTGGTGCTGCGGGCGGGGAACCAGGCCTTCCACTGCCACCGGGCCGTCCTGGCCTCCTGCAGCCGCTACTTCGACGCTATGTTCAGCGGGGGCCTGAAGGAGAGCAGAGACGCCGAAGTCAACTTCCACGATTCCCTCCACCCCGAGGTGCTGGAGCTGCTGCTGGACTACGCCTACTCGGCCCGGGTGCTGATTAACGAGGAGAACGCGGAGTCCTTGCTGGAGGCCGGGGACATGTTGCAGTTTCAGGATATTCGGGATGCATCGGCTGACTTTCTGGAGAAGAATCTCTACCCTGGGAATTGCTTGAACATGCTGCTGCTGTCCGACGCCCACTGCTGCGAGCGGCTGTTGGAGCTGTCCTGGAGGATGGCGTTGGCCAACTTCACCTCGCTCTGCAAGACCGAAGACTTCCTCCGACTGCCCAAAGACAAGCTGCTGGAGCTGGTGGAGAGCGAAGAGCTGGAGGTAGAGGACGAGACGCTGGTCTACGAAGCTGTTATAGGTTGGATCCGGTACGATTTGCCCCAACGCCACGAAGTTCTCCCAGAGCTGCTGCGCTCCGTCCGCCTGGCCCTTCTGCCCGAGTCCTACCTGCGGAAGCAAGTGGCCTGCGAGAAGCTGGTGACCAGCCACAAGCTGGGGGAGGAGATCGTGGCCGACGCCGTACGATGCAAAATGAAGATCCTGCAAAACGATGGCCTTGTGACAGGCTGCTGTGCCCGACCCCGCAAGGTCAGCCAGGCCCTGCTGCTGCTTGGTGGCCAGACCTTCATGTGCGACAAGATTTATACGCTGGATCATAAAACCAGGGAGATCATTCCTCGCGCCGATATCCCAAGCCCTCGTAAAGAGTGCAGTGCCTGCGCCATCGGGTGCAAAGTGTACATCACCGGCGGCAAAGGCTCCGAGAACGGCGCTTCCAAAGACGTCTGGGTTTACGACACCCTCCACGACGAGTGGGCGAAAGCTGCTCCCATGCTGGTGGCGCGGTTTGGCCACGGCTCTGCTGAGCTGGACCACTGTCTGTACGTGGTGGGGGGCCACACAGCGGTGAGCGGTGCCTTCCCGGCCTCTCCCTCCGTCTCTCTCAAGCAAGTCGAACACTACGACCCGCAGCTGGACAAATGGTCCTTGGTGGCTCCTCTCCGAGAAGGCGTAAGCAACGCCGCCGTGGTGGGAGCCAAGATGAAGCTGTTTGTTTTCGGTGGCACCAGCGCCAACCAGGAGAAGCTGCCCAAGGTGCAGTGCTTTGACCCCTGCCAGAACCGCTGGACGGTGCCCACCAGCTGCCCCCAGCCCTGGCGGTACACGGCCGCTGCCGTGGTGGGCAGCCACATCATTGTCATCGGAGGGGACACGGAGTTCTCCGCCAGCTCCGCTTACCGCTTCCACAGTGACACCTACCAGTGGTCCAAATTTGGGGATGTCACCGCTAAGCGCATCAGCTGCCGTGCTGTTACGTCGGGTAACAGACTGTACGTGGTGGGGGGCTACTGCGGGGCTCAGCGCTGCAAAACACTGGACTGTTACGACCCATCATCCGACACCTGGAGCAGCGTCACGACAGTGCCTTACTCCCTCATCCCCAGCGCCTTCGTCAGCACCTGGAAGTACCTGTCTGCCTGAGTCACAGTGTGGCGAAGAACCTGGAAGGTAAATAGTTGCGGATCAACCCAGAGCTCCTCTGTATAACTTTGTGCTGCACAAGGGTTAAACCCTGAGGGGCAGATGCACGTGGATCTGGACTGGAGTTGTCCTAGCGAACAGCCTTGTGCGAGCATCAGCTCCAGCACCATGCTTCCAGGCTGGTAGTTTGGGATCTAAAACCCTGCAGGAGAGAGAACGTCTCTTTAGGTGCTGAAATGCTGCGGGGAGAAGATTAGTATAAATAACAAGGCACTTAACCTGGCATCCTAGCCCTTCCACTGAATCTTGGCCTATGCAAAGATTTTGGGGAATGCTCTCTGCGAGGAGGATTGGGTGTCGTCCCTGGTACAGAAAGCTCGTATCATCATTATGTTAACGGGCAGCCCGTCTGCAGGAGCTGGGATAGACCGCGCGGTGCCATGGGGGACTGGCTGCTGCTTTTAGCACAGCCTCCTCCTCCTCCTGGTGCCATGGTTAATCTGCTAGTGGCACCCAAATGTCTTGTGGGACGTGAGGGCTGTGAGCTGGTGCCAGAACAAGATTATAGCTGGGATTTAGTCCCAGAATGGTTGGTAATTGCATTTGTAAGACAAGCCCTGTCTACATATAAACACAGGGTTTCTCTGCTTCTCATTATTCTCTGGTGTCCCTTTCATGCCATTTCTTTCCTGCTACACAGCGATTAACTTTTTAAAAATTTGCAACTGGAATTAAACCTTTCTAAAAGCTCTTGGCAGAAAAGATGCCAGTGAATCACAGATCCCTGCAGGTTTTTTTTTTCTTCTCCCCTTGCAAGATGCGTACTACCCAAATGAACTTGTAATAAAATATCCTGCGACACCTATAGAAAATTCCTGGATGTGGAGGGAAATAAGCAGCCGTCACTCCACGATAGCAGTGTTTGAGGTTTTGAGGCCGGGGGGTGGTCGCGGGTTTGCTGCACACTGGTCTCACCATACTTTCTTCTGCGCTACAGGCTTCACACCTGATTTTGCCAGTGTCTCACTTCACCGAGGATCCAGACAGAAGACATGGGCAGTGGGAGCGCCTCCTCCTACCTAGCAAGCCTGTGAACTGTCCTGGATGCCAGCCCTTGCGTGGATTTCATTAGCATCAGCAGGGCCCACGGCAACGCAGCTTTGGCTTTGAACCGCTTCTGTAAATCCCCTTCGTTCAGCCCAGGGAGGGGACAAGCATGGAGGGACCTTCTTGGGCTGGCAGCTTGTGTTGTCCCTTGAGACGGCAAAAGGTTTCCAAGTTTTCTCCTAACTCGTGTGATCGCAGAACGGGAACCAGAGGAATATTTTTTACTTCTTTCATTTAATATTTTAAGTGATATTTACTAGAAAGGACAAAGGAAGCTCTTAAGTAACTGGCAGCAGGCTCTGGACTGCACTGCTGTCTGCTGGGACTTGGAATGCAGGCAGCACCAGAGGCAGTTGCCTGAAATGTCTTTACACGTGACAGTACTTTGCCCCTGGGCTGGTTCTGTACTTTTTTTTTTTTAAATACAGCAGTTGTGTGTGTTTATTACTCAGCCTGGAGCTGCTTCAATAAATCTGAATAAAATCCACCATGTCCCTTGCCTGTTCTGTATGCTTAAGCTGCAAGTTTTCCCAGCCCATGCTTGAGATAATGTTTAGCAAAAGTAGCGAAGAGCATTCCCTGCTTGAGAGTCCAAACCTTCATCGGCCGGAGAGGGCTCAGATCCTCCTCTGTCTTTGTAACACGGGACTTAGGAAAGCTAAGGTCCTGTACTGCCTTCCAGCTACGAAGGACACCCAAATCTGTTTAAAACGCCAAAGATTAAGCTATTGTCTGCCCTTACCGGCCATCCTCTGGGGAGCTGGGTTTCCTTGCTGCCAAAAAGAATGGAGGAAGGCTCTGCCGCTTCTCTCCTCGAGGGCTGTGTGCTCCGGGCCCTGCTGCAGGTGAGGGCAGTGGTTGGGAAGGAAAAGCTCTGTTAAGGGTGGGAGGCATGAGACAGGAATCGGCATGGTCAGAGGAAACAGGCACCAAAGGTGCAACCAACTGTCTCACCACAGAAGCATGGTTTGGGTGTGATCCATTATTCCATTTCAGAGTTAAATAAATCAATGTCACAACCCTTCCTAGCTGCTAGTATAGGCAAGAACTGGCAAGACTGGAAGGAAGAAAGCTGCCCTGCTGCTGGTGGCTGAAGCAGATAAACTGACTTCATTTCCATCCTGTTTTCTGATGCCTCTGCCATTTTCAGCCCCCAAGCTGGGCCTTTTTTTCATTTACCCTTGCTGTCCTGCCTCTTTGTCGCTCGCTGAGCCCAAGGGGAGGCTTGTGCACCAGGCTGCAGGGAGACGAGCCCACAGCCTGCCCTGCAAGCCCCGGCTGGAGCACCACACGGCCCTGCAAAGCAGCCTGGAGCACCGCAGGCAGCAGCGTAGAATCATTTAGGTTGGAAAAGCCCTTTAAGATCATTGAGTCCAACCATCCAGCAGCTGGAGCGTGGGGCAGCTCCCAGCTTGGCCGTGCCTCGCATATACGAGTGCGGGCAGGCAAGCAAGCTTGCGGCCCAGGGGAAAGTCACAGCACAGGACACGGCTGGGGTGAGAGCCAGCAGGAAGCATCTCCATCCCTGTTGGCGAGCAGGGAGCTGCTTCACCTTTATGATATCTACAGCTATTCCTGAGGGTCAGGCAAAGTCTGACTTTGTTCAGCGAGTCAGAGGAGCAGAGGTTTCATTCACGGCCATTTGAGCAGCAGCTGTTTTGTTTATGCTGCCAAGCAATAAACGTTGGCTCCCAGCCACATCCGCCTTTTGCACCAGGGACAAAGTTGCTTCTAGCAACATGGGTCTCTGTCTGCCTCCTGCTCCTGGCGCTGGGATGTTATCTGAGCCACGCTCACGGCATTTTTCAGCTAGGGGAGCGAGCGGCCCTGCTGCTGAAGCCTTTGCAAGCGTCTGGGAATTGTTTCCTCATTTCAAACTATACTTACAGCTAACTACCTCTCAGGGAAAACCGGCACTTCAAGCACACCTGGGCTTGGCTGCTCTGCAGTGGCTCCCCACTGCTGGCAACAAAGACAGCCGGAGCTGCGTTTCATTGCCTTCATCCTCCTTCATCTGGCAGAAAGCCCTGCACTCTCCCTCCAGCTCCACCTCCTCCTGGCAGAAACCAGCTCCCAGCACAGCGGGGAGCACCTCTGCGGAAAGCTAGACACCTTTTTCTCTTGCATACTTGATGTCGTCCCAGCAGACCTGTTTTCCCAGTTTGACGTTTCCATGCATTGATCCAATCGCTACTTCAGTGCTGGGGCCAGAAGATTTAGGCTGACTGGGCTGCAGGTGAATTTGGTTTAGGGGTGAATTTGGTTACTGGGACAGAAATCCTCCTGAATTAATAGAATTCATTTAGAATCTCAACATAGCTCAAAGCTAGGCCTCTCCTCCTAGCCCAGAACCCCGCCTCGTGGCTGCACCCCTCCAGCTGCAGGAGCTAGACCCCAGCCCACAATCACATCTGGAAGAGGCAACACACATGGGCACCACTAGGCTCAAAGCCAAAACAATCTTAAGCGTGACATCGCTCTCCCATGGGATGTTCCTCTTCTCACACAAAGCCTACAAGCCACCACAGCCAGAGGCACGCAGCATCAGACCCACTTCCCTCCTGGCCACAAGATATACAGCCAACGTTGATTTTAAGTGAAATACGCCGCTGCTTGTGTTCGTAGCTGCATTCTGCTCAGCAGCCCCTGCTGCCAGAGTGCCAAGGCAGCACACAGCCTTTCTCCCTTCTCCGCTGTGGATGGCCAGTGCTGCTAATTGCAAAAAACCCAGCACAGCAGGAACTGAGAAATTCCCTTTTTTCTGGTGAAGAGGGGATGTGGATCATTCAGAAGTTCTGCAGTACTCCTACCACGCATCCAGCAAGGAACTGGAGTACACGCTGCTGTTACAACAATCCACGGCAGCCCAGGGAAAACAAAGCACTACCTACGCACGGCGTGATTTTGTCCAGGACTTCAAATGTTCTAGAAGGGAAAAAGACCATTACACATCTACCTGTCTGAAATCCCCTGAAAACTTGCGTATCACATGCCGTCATCTGGGATAACACCACACTGTGCCCCGTACGGTGAAAAGGCACCAGCTGCTGCTCTGACATGGGAAAGGCACATCTACATTGTGCTGCTCAACGAGGATTTTTCACGCTCCGGCGTTCATGGAGCCCCGTAACAAAGCGATCCCTGCCGTGTTTGAGCCTCCCGTGCGTGCGACACTGTCCCAGAGCCAGGGACCGTGCGTCGCACGCTCCAACGCTGCCAGCTCCAAGAGGCTTTGGCTTTTCTCCTCTGCCAGATCCCATGGGCCCAGAAGAAGCAAACAATGCAGGCAGCACACAAGGACAGGCCCCACATCCCTTGCCTGTTGAGCCTTGGGCTGGCCCCATCGCTGGGATGAGAAATTAAAACGGATTTGAGACACAGGGGTGAGGAAAGGGAAGGGCAGAAAACAGCACATTCCCACTGTCGGAGCACACTACGGAGCCAATATCCTTTGTGCATGTTTGTCCTCAAGCATCTGGGTTGCCAATGAATCTCAGATGCATGTATGGGAACCATCAGCCGTGTCTCACCCACATGAAAGAGGAAGGTTTAGCATAAAGCTGGTCCTTGCCTATAGCCTCAGAATGATTCACCCAAATAGAAAGAATGTGGTTTGGGTTTCGGGTTAATTAGCTACAGATTTAAAAGAGAGACAAGGCAGGGCGGAGCTGCTGGAATACTCGTATGAGCAAGTTAACAGCTCTGAAGGCACTGCCATCCGTCCTGAAATCACACCCTCTCCTGAAATCACACCCTCCTTGTGAAAACCGGAGGACGTGTCTCATAGATGAGCGACAGCGTTATCAATGATACTGTCAGTCAAGGTGCTTGCAATCACCAAAGGAATGTCTACCCTGCTGTTGCGGCAAGAACTGAAGCGTAACACAGAAACACCCACACTCGTTTGAACACCGACGGCTGCAGCAGCAACCAAACTTCTAAGAGATGCAAATTCTGCCCAAGATTTCAACTTGCCCCTGCAGAGCTCTGGGCTGCTGCAGCTGGGCAGTTCCTGGTGGGAATCGGTGCGTGGCCACGTTAACCTTGGATCTCCCTGATCCAGGCTCTTCTGTCTTTCTAGAAAGAATTCCTACTGGTCTGACACACGATTATGGCTGCAGGAGAGCACAGTGCAATTAGAAAATAAAAGTTAAACCCACTGCTCTGGGAGCAGCTCCTCGTAACTTCTCTCCCAGACTGTCCTTCTCAGCTGTCCCCCATGACATCACTTCGATTCCATGACATCACTTTGATTCCATTTCTTGCTGCTGAAAAATATTTAGAAATGGACATGAAGTTACTCGCCTTGCTCTAGCAGACAGGGAGATGTGAAAGCGCACAGAGGCAGTGACCTCCAGTGGCCACTGCAGCTCCGCTGCCTGGAAGCTGAACAGAGCAGAAGCAGAGGTAAGAAATATTCTCTTAAAGGAAGTGCAAGCAAAAGCTTATAGACACACACACACTTTAAAACTTCATTCACTAACCCATCAGTCTGTTACTTCCCATGAAGATCAAGTCAATACAATTCAATTTAAAATATTTAAACACTGGTGTGCCTAGAAGTTTTTGATTACATACATTGGAAAAAGTAGAAAAGCTTGTGTTTTTCCAACCCAGTTCCAGTTTGTGCCGCAACCCAGATGTCAACTGCACTTCAGAGACTGCAAAACGCAGACTGTATTCTACTGGCTCCTGTACACAAAGAACCTGGGTCCTCCAGAGAAGCCTTGATATATGCAGACACTTACGGCTGCGCAAAGTGATTCCCAGCCTGCACCGCTGGCACTGTCACATCCAAAACCGGCTGAGGGTTTTCCTCAACGCTGGCTACAGCGCAGGATTTCGATGATAAAAGTCATACCTCTTCCTTCGAGAACACCGATCCCAGTCCCAATTCTCCCACTCTCTCCCCAGTTTTGCATCTGTTCTAATCTCCAGAAATTATGTGAGGTTACAGCTTTTGGGCTAGCTTGCCAGCATGCCACAAGTGGGGATTTTACCAGGAAACACAACTTGCTGACTCTGGAGCTGGGAAGCACTGCACCAGCCAGAGGCTATGGGATGGTGCTGGGAGTGAGGGCTGCCAAATTGGCACCAGCACTAGGGAGAAAGTTTCTATTTTTGTTATACGTGTTCCAAATGGGAACCGATACTGTCTGGGACAGAGCCAGGCATGCCTCAGACTGGCACCAAGCAAAGTACCTACCTGCTAATAGAAGCAGCTTTGCTAAGTTCGCTCTCTCACAAGTATGCCGAGTTCAGACGTCTTGAGACCAGCTGATTTTTCCCTGGGGTGCTCACCTCACTGGCAAGGTCTGCAGCTATCTGTATCCTCCACTTAACATCCTCCACTATGCTCTGTCCTCTCCTTTGGAAAACCGTCAGAGTTTTATTCATAAGGCACGCTATTTCTGTCCAGGGTAGCAATGAGAAGCACGTGAGAAGCGGCTGCTGCTTTGATCTTTGGTTCAAATAGAAAATAATAAATAATTATATATATATACACATATAAAGGCAGTCAGGTTTTAAATGCTTTTTTTTTTTTATTGCTAGAAGTTGGTTTCAGTCCTATTGCAGCTCTGAAATCCTTCAGTGGAGAAACATTGCAATCATTGTAAAAATCATCATTTGGTGTGCTAAGATCAAGTTTACAATTAATCAAGAGTGCACAATTCTACAGAATATTAACATTTAACCACCAACTTTACAAATAAAATAAGGACTACAAAGATGTTGCTACTGCAGTATCAACAGTAAAGGAATTATTTACAATGTTTACACCCTAACAAAAACCAAAACCAAACACTTCCCCAACAAAATGGTCAATTTAACCATGGACCATGATTATTTATTAAATCTTTACAGTGCAAGGTGGGCCTAGAAACCAGACCTAAGACTAAAGAGCATCAAGAGAGTTCACAGCTCTGAGTGAGATGCACGCAGTTATGCCAACAGGATCTACTTTCATGAGAGACTTCCTTCCAGGTACAAACAGAAATGGAATTTAAAATAAACTTGTCTAAAGTGCTCCAATTTCTTTCAGTACAAAAATATAAAAAACTGATTTATAAACATGGCACAAATGGTATGAACCAGAGCTCACACAAATGGTATTTGATGAATAACATGCTGATAGTAAATGATAAAGAGCCGCCAGCAGTTACAAAGATGTTGGGTCTGGCCTCGAAAGAGAGAGCAGGGGAAAAGGCTTTTCTTTGACCTATGCAGCAAGACGGTCAGGCAAGGACAGCACATGCATAACCTGGCGTCAAGAAGATTTGTTTTCTTGTAAATGTGACAACTGCTGGGGAGGACAACAAAATGCTCCACATTCCCTTGCACGGGGGCACAACACACAGGGACTCCACTGAGCAGCACCGGGGAGCCTTAGCTCCTATTCTGCAGAGTTGAAAGTAGAAGTGAAACGAAGGATGTATTTTTAACCCTTTCCTACTTTAAGTTTCAACTTCAAGTTGTAAATGCAAACGACAAACACCAAGTTCCATGGATGCAGGATCATCTGACTATTACTCAGAAAGACAAAACTGTCCGCAAATTATTTAGAATTACTGCTACCTTTGCAGGAATGCTATTACCTTGATGAGCAAGCATCTCTAGAAATACCAATTCTTCTGCCTCACATTGGGAAATGATTAGCGATCTCAATTTGTGGGACGCGCCACAACTACAATCCACAGATAGCACAGTTACAAACGAGGAAAGCGTTTACAATACACACAGGGCAGATGTGCTCGGTACTAGTGAATATGGAGGGATCTTCAGTCTGGAATACAAAACGACCGTAGTCCGAATGGGAAAGAGGAAGCATCCTTTACACCAGAGTTAAAATTGAAACTCAGAACCATAGAAACAGCCTCTACGTCGCAACATCACAACATTAAAGACAAACATGACAATAATTTTAAGGCTGTGACACAAAGCAAAGAAGGCGGCAGTTCAAAGCTCGTGCTGCGATTTCCTCCACGCCCCAGCTCAGAAAGAAGCCAAAAGGCACCTGGGAGGCACAGAATTTTGAACTGTCTAATCCTCAGATATCACTTAAAAGGAAACTTTTATCTGAAGTAATCAAAAAGTCAAATGGAAAGGATATTACTCAGAATCAATAGCAGATTACTTCGCCCAGGACACAGTAGTATTTTGCAATCTAATTTGCCTAGAAGAGTTATTTTTCTAGGAACAAGATTTGAGTAGAGAGTCCAAAACTAGTTCACTCAACTGGAGTGATAACAATTTCACAGATTCAGTTTTGCAGAAGTGAAGAGATGACCCATTACTCATTTAAAGAAAATCTTTCACTTGCTTCCCTCAGCGTTCTACAAATATTACCATACTCTGGTACGATAAACTCTGCACTAACAATGAGGTACCACAGCATTTGCTAATTCTAAAACCTCCTCCATGCTGGGTATGGTACTGAACAGGAAGCCACATGAATACCAAGTATAGCACTTAAATGATTTTGACCCAAGTGAAAGGAGACGCAGTCTCTATTCAAGGTGAAAACAGTTTTCATAAAGCTAGCTGCAGCTAGACATGTGTATTGAGGACAGATAATGACTTTTAAGGTAATTTCTCCGTTACAGATTGAAGACCCATATTCCGAGGAGCTTTTGGGGTGTTGAACCAACAGCCTATAGCCTGCAACAGTCCTGTGTCCATTTGCTAACAGCCAGAACTTATTTGCAGCACTGCTGACAATGAGTATTAACAGATTTATGTTTAAGTTAAAACATTAAAAGAAATGAGACCTCACTGCAGACTTTATTTTCCAGATGTCACCGTTCTATATCTGAGTTCATTCATTGCACAGAAGAAGAAGAAAGTAGACAAATAAACCCCCCCATAGAACACTCTCTCCCATACTTTTTAGGACAGGCACAAAATTAAACTAAATAAATGTTTCCAAAAATTGTTTTCAAATACCCAGAGACATCCCTCTTTGGTTGAGGTGGTTTATTCCACTGATGCAACTTAGCTTTAGGCTAAAACTCCTAAAAACCTGGTAATTTAAGGCAATGGGGGCATAGAATTTTCACTAGGAGTGGCCCAAACCACAACACGAAGGAGAGAACATACTGGGCATTCTTGCTGCTTCACTGCATGTTTACAGGAGAAATTAGGCGGGTATCAGAGATGACTGGAGTCTCCGTATCAGCCGATTGAAAAAGAGCTGCTGGATCTCATGTTGATCAGAAGTTACATTAGTTTTACGAAGAATTCCCCTCCATTCCAACCTAGCCTTTGGGAATGCAAAAACATGAATATAGGGTAGAACTATGTTCTAACCATCATCAACATCGTATCACAACAATGCAAAAATCACTATGTTCCCCATACTGTTTTCTGCAAACCTAGCCACTGATAATCTGTGTAAATTCTGCAATGCTAATGATTTACCAAGCAGTCCTTTGGTATTATAGTGAAGTGTGTCCAATTTCATACTAATAATTTGTTGGGGGGTGGGGGAGTATCACCAGTCTGGTAAGGAGCCAGAAGGTTTGGGGTTTCCTCTCATGGAACTCAGTGCCATTGCTTCAGCTTTATACCAGTATCACTTAGCAAAGAAAGAGACCCTTAAATCCAAGAAGTGTTACAGCAAGGAGTGCTTGCTCCCTAAGACCAATTCAGTATTTTGTAGCTTATCTTTCCCCTCTCACACTGACCAGTAAATTTGGATTTTTCAATTTCTTGTCTGAAGACAACCCAAATTATCACCACTTGAAAATAAACTCTGTATTTTCTGCTGAAAACTTATAATGTTTCCTGCACTGTAACTACTGAAATAAATTTTAAAACTTTCAAGCAAAGTGGAGTTATGGCCTTAAAGAACATTACTAACGTCACATAGGGCCTAACCACTGAGACAGCATCAATGATTTGAAGAGAACGACAAATTGCCATTCAATGCCATTGCCATACGACAGGATGGAGAACTGACCAGGCATTCCATCCATCGGTGCTAAAAATCACTTTAAACCAGGGTTACAGATATGAAAAAAAACTATTATCAATCATGTTCTGAAAGGTATTAACCCAAGTTTTTAAGTTCTGAGATATGATTTCTTTAATTCTGCAATAATACCCTCTAAACAATCTCTCCTATGCACAATGTATCTGACCGGTCACATTCAACATATATTGAAATACACATCCTTAGGTGATGTATGTAATAAAGAACTGAGATACAGAGTGAAGTAATAGAATACAACAAAATGACTGTGCAAATTACTACAAAGGGAAATAATGCCTTTTGAGCAGAACACTTAATGTCATCACCATTCCATGATTAAGAACTGACCCATTTAACAAGAGGTATCAAAGCTGGTTTAGCTGTAAGCAGCTAAACCAACACAGGTTTAGCTAAGAGGTTTTTTTGTTTGTTTGTTTTTAAATTTTAAAACCAAACAATTCTTATTCCCTTCATTCCTAACACAGTGCTGCAGAGAAGTCTCTGCAGTAACAGCAGCTTTGATATCTTCTGGTACTTGGAGTAAAGTCCCAACAAGTTAAGAGACAAACAAGAGATGCAGAAAACTTAGGATTAAACAAGACAATAAATTACTGCATTCAAACGCTTCTTATACATGTCTTCAGCAAAGAACAAAATCCAAGTCTCTAAGTTCATTCTGAACCAGCTCATGAGTTTTGCTTGGGAACCTGTACAGCTCTCACTAACATGGAGAGCTACCCAAGGTCTCCAAGGAGACAGGTATCCCGGTGCAAGCTGATGGCCAATGAAATGTGCATTTAGTCCAACTCTTCATTACCGTTGTATATTCTCACGTGTCCAACCCTTCTCATCCACAAGCAGGTGGAGCTCCTGATCCTTGAAGACTCTGTTAAGAAGCTTACCTTCTTTCTTCCACTGTATCTGGCCACTGAGCACGTACTCCACTGAATTCACTAAAGAAACAGAGATGCTAGTCTGGCTCCCCTGAGCAGGTATCACAACGTCTGTCATGCCTGGCTGTAAGGAGACTGGCTTGCTAGTCAACTAGTTACCAACACACCATTAGCATAACCCATTACACCAACCTGTGAGAATGGATTTAAAAATTTGCAGCCGTTTTGGGGCCTACTAAATTTTTTTTTTTTTTTTTTACATAAAAATCTGGACAGTTCAACATCAACTATAACAATTTACAAGGTGGTGCCCACAAAGAGCGTACATTCTCTGAAAAGAGCACATTACAACAAATGACAACATATTCATATGCTCTGAATTTATATACCCATGCCACGCGTCAATACATTTCCATGTTTGGAGAATTTAAAAGCAAATTGTTACTACTGTGCCCTCATTCTGAGCTGCTGGCAGAGAAGCCAACAAAGTAGAGCAGTAATCCTGGTCTGGTCCTTGCTAGCAGTAACGGGGCAGGGATGAAAAGACATCCATGTCAGGTCTGTGTCACGTTGAACACTGGGGCCTGAGTTCTTGAAACAGTATGTCAGAAGATTAATCTTTAAATGGAAACAATTAGAAGAAAATTACATCTTCTTTGCTGGTATCATCTTGCACATTTAAGACACTCGGCTGAGAGGTCACCAGGGTCTGAACGTGAACATTGTTGGGCTTGAATAGGTTCACTGAGGCAGATGAAAGTGCTTCTGGCTGAGCATCTGTAGAGCCATACAAATCTATACGAAAAAAAATGGAAGATGACAGATTCATGACGCTGCACAGAGAGCCTGATGCATTTCCATGGACATGCAAGTTGGTCAAGACATACCTGGCTGGAATACAGTGGTCTGGCTGCTTGGGAGGACTGGACTTGCTGATCGTCTGCCCCTCAGGACACCCTCCTCTCGTCCAACAAGCCTGGGGGGAAGCAGCTGCTTCTGATCAACAGATGCTAAAGAAAATATTTTACAAATTAGTACTTGAGGCTAGCAGTACTTCACAAATTTCACTATTTCATGCTGGGGCCCACTGTACTGACACCTTTGCATATTCGAAGAAGCTGCTATACCACATAGAGCTGGTGCTTCTGTTGCAAGTTACTTATATTTTCTCTTCAGCTGTTTAGACCATGAATACTTTCTCTCCCCTCTTCCTTGAGGGCTTCTAATTCAGTTACTAGCAGCCCCTGACAACCACAGATTTAAAACTTAGTATTATAAAGCACAGCAGAGGAAAAAAAAAAAAAAAAGACAAAACCACTTTGTCCCTAGCATTCAAATAGCAATGGCTATTTGTGCTACTTTTAACACGCAGAACCGTAATGAACTTTTGTCTCTGCTCTCCATCTGTCTCACAGCTGCTCAGCAGCAGTGTACATCGATTCTGGTGTTACGGCCTGCCAGTTTCTTAATTTCAACAATAAAAGCAATTCATGAAACGGTTACTCTGGATCCAAAGAACTCCTCTCAGTGCACATTCCTTACACGTCACAAAAACCAAATTCAATACACAGTATTTTGCCTCCGGTACAGAAAGTCTTGTTCCATTTTATTCTAAGATCTACATATGGGGATAACAAGCATGCATCCCACTAATGCTCATGAGAGAATAGAGACCAATATATTTGTGTTTTATACCTTTCATATAAATTCCAGAAAAACACCATTAAGTACATTTCCACTGCAGGGATCATTATGTAAGAGCTATTAAAAAATACAGTTGAGGAGATGTGGTATTAGAGCTTTATTTTCCCATTTACCAGCATTTGGTATTCAGGGTAAGAGGATATTAGGCTTCATTTATGTGCAAAAACATAAGCAAGTTTGTAATTGTACTAAACTTCAGGCACGACAGAGACAGACGTTTCTACAATGTGCAAAAGACTTTCCCCCTCCCCTCCCTAGACAGCTTTGGCCCCGAGTCCGCTATAGTAGTGGAGGCCCAAGTGATAGGTAAGCTTGCCAAGCCTGAATCCTATACAAAGCTAAAAAGATAATTTTGTAACTTAAAATTATAGGCCATTCTCCTAAGCTGGCAGTAAGGCTATTTTAAGCAGTAGAGAAAAAGTGGTTTTTACCGTGTCTGTCATTGGCAAAGATCACTACTTTAGTACCTAGCAGTTAGCAGTAGAAATTACACTATGACAGAGTGACTGTATTTTTACTTGCTTCTATTTCTGACAAAATTAGCCCCTTTCAACTCTGCAACATACACAGCGTCTCAATTCTGGCCTGGAAATCTGTTTTTAATGACTGACTGGTGCTAAGAAAGGCATTGCATTCAATGTCATTACAACTCTGGACAGATAGTGAGAAAAGGTTAAGCCAGCCTCAAAACATTTCACTCATGCAGAACAAGCAAAACATTTGCTATTTTCCTTTAACGCTACAGTTAGGCAAGAAGATTTTACATCCATGTTTACACACTCTCACCATCATTCTGTTCTCTTGGATTACAGAACTGCATTTTCAACATTATCCCTTTGGGCTATATTTCCATTTTAAATAGTATACACATGTAACTCCTAACTTAAGGATTTTAAGAGCCTGCTAACTGCAGTAAGCACACTAACAATTTGTAGCATATTAATTTCTGGGTTCCACATGGGTAGCCAGAGGTTTAAACTACAGTGTTCTGTCTCCCTGTGATGCTGGCACAGATCAGAAATGCATTTAAATTCACTCACCTGAACTGTCTGTCCTATGAGATGCTTTGTTCTTCCCACCTTTCTCTTTGCTTCCTTTTGTAAAAGTGGCCAGCTTAGTAGGAATCTGCTGCTGGACTGCAGCTGGTTTCTGTATCTGATTAGTTGCACTCAGGAGATGTATTGGCACTTCATTCTTCAATGCAAGAACCGGACGATTCTCCAGGGTCGTACTGTCTCTACGAACCAAGTCTGGCCGTTCCAGGTAATCCATCCCGGAGACGCTAACTCTCACAGAGGTTTTCAAGACGGGTAGAGATGGTTCGACGCCTTCTCCATTGAAGCTAACAGAATGACTTAGCATCTGGTTCTACATGAGGAAAAAGGCATTGTAAGTCAAACGGGTATTTTCACCCTCTCGGATATAATGAGGAGAGGCCACCCTCAGCCCTGAGAACATAAAACACTTCCTAGTGAAAAATATAACAGGTTAGACGAAGCCTAAAGCATGCTGGCAAAGAGAAGTAAGAGCAAGATTGTAAGTCCTTGAACACTGAAAAGAATCTCAGCAGCTCCAGACTGCTTAATATTGCACCTAGCAAAGGAATGCAAGAGCAGACTGTGCTAGGTGATGATAGGATGGACAGAAAGCAGGACTTTCAGACAGTAACAAATGAGCCAATTTAATCAGACCCCAAAAATTCACATTTTGAAACATAAGAAATGTTTTTAGAAATCAACTGTACAAAATGCTACCAATGTAGCACACCTTCTGCAATCACCTGCCCGCAATAGGGCAGTTCCTGTATTAAAAAAAAATTCCTCAGTCAGCCACATTCAAAAATAACTTATTCTTCTCTCTTTTTAAAAAATATTCTCATTACCGAATGTCTGGGTGGAATTTCACAGACACCGGGCTACTACCAAGCTCTGAGCTCTCTGACAGTAGCCATCACCAGCTATTTCAGATGATGGTTCAAGTAGCCCGGTAAAAAGCAAACATGGGTTAGTGCTGCAAAAAGGGCAACCTTCATTCAGAGGCAAGCAGGTTAACAGAAATAAGACTCCAAGAAAACAAATTCCTCACCTGTCCCATTTCTGGGGAGAACGTGCCTGACACTGTGTTCTGCTTCTTCAGCTTCCTTAGCTGATCTAGACGCTCTTTCTCTTTCTCGACTGCTCTCTGGGCTTCCCGCAGCCTCTCCAGGTCATGCTGATAGGCCTCTCGCTGCCTCTCGAGTTCTTCCCTCTCCTGATTCAACTTCTCTCTCAGCTGCCGAGTCTCCTCTTCACGCTCCTGCAGCCGGGCTTCTGTGCTTTCAAATTCTCTCTGCTGCCGACTCCTTTCCCGTTCCAGGCGTTGCTGTTCCAGCTTCAGCTGGCTCTGAAGCTTCTGTACATTCATCAGTTCTTCTCTCTGTTTTTCAAAGTTCCGCTGTTTCTCCTGCTCGAGCAGCAGATTGCCTCGTGTAGACTGCAGCCGGTATTGCTTCTCCCGGTCTACCATGGTGGCTCGTTGCATCTCAATGTAGCTGTCCTGCTGAGATATCACTGCCTGGAGGGGAAATAAGAAGTTCAGCATAAGGCACATGGGTTCAAAAAACATGCACAGCTAAACAAAAGACAACAGCATCTACCAGATTAGATCACAGACGCTTTTGTCTTCAAGAGCAGATCTAACTTCCAGCTTGTACAGCCCATCGTGACTGACACAATACTAAAGATGGCTAAGCAAATAAGTTATGTGTACGTATGTCAAAATTAACATTTCTTGCACCTAGAATTATTACTCTGAATCCAATCAGTCAAAATATTGCTGATTACAAGGTTACAGTAAAAACAACTAATACATACACACACGTGTATATCAACAATTTTAAGAAGTGAGGACGGAGAGCAGATGGAGCTCAAACTAGCAAAAGAATTGCATTTTGGTGAGTAGGAAAAAGGAAACAATTACTTAAGACAACAGGTCTAACACTTCCTTCAAAATACCAGACACAGTGTTTGTTTCCTTGAGTCTCAGGTCTTAAGTTTGGCACTTCACTCTAGCTTTAGGGGATATTTTCAAGGTAGCTCCTCTCCACACCTGCATAAATTTTATTACATTTAATGCCTAACAAAGCTCTTGGATAGTAAATAGCGATTTACCTGAAGACTGAAGAGCAACTGTAACAGCGTTTGTATCCTTTGGACAAGCTGAAGAGGAGGGGAGGCAGAGGGAGGAAAAAAGACATTAGACACTTGAACAGAGCTCTGTTTTGATGCATTAGACTTTTTTTTTTTTAAACAGTGAACACAATCAACAGTATCTGTACAAAAACACACACAATGGAAGCACAGCTACAAGAGTGCTCTAACACAGTAACAGCCAATAGAGCAATATGCAGGCACGATGAATTTCAGTGTATTAGTCCTTGCACAGATGTAAATCAGTGCCCAGCAAGTCTCACTGGGATTCCAGGGAGCAATCTTCATCATCAGTTTTCTTCACATGAGGGATTTAATGATCACTTCCTCCCATGCTCCAGCACTGAATCACTGCACACATATAGCACTCACAGGAGATTTAGAGGCAAGTTTTGTCAGTGAGCTGAGAACATACAATCCCTCCAAAGATGCAGGAAAAGTAGTTAGCCAGCTCTTTGAAACGCGTGTCTACATACCCAGAACCCATCTTTGTTTTCTAACGGGACTTTTATCTCTGCATTCATAATGAGTTAGACTCATAAGGTACAGGCTGTTAATGTGCTTGTGGTTCCACAGACATGAAAAATACTGAGTTTTTGGGTGGGGTTTTTTGTTTGTTTGGTTTGGTTTTGCATGCTATTATTATAATATGGCTATTTGCCATTAGATTTCCTAACAGCAGAAGTAACATACCTGAGACTCTATGGTGGGCTGAAAACCACTGTTGTCGTCCAGCCTTGTAACATCACTCTGTAAAAAAGACAAAACCAACATCTGTGCTAGAGACACTTGTTGGGCATTGGCAGTGCTGCCAGAGCAAGTTGGAAGGGTTCATCTCATTAGGGAACAGCATTTACCGCTGGAGCAGAGATTGCTCCCATACACTGAAGGACACATATCAAAAATACTTAAATCAGAGGCTAGGCTGAAACAGATGCATGGTGACGAAAGCTAGCGTTAATGGCACAGCATCAAATAAACAAATATAAAACCAAATTATCATGCCTCTCAAGTGCTAAGCTATCAACTTGCTCCACAAAATATCCTTAGTAGACTCTAGTAATTTGACAGACAGAACTCTGTTACAGTCTAGCCCTACCAGCTATTACGACTTCTAACTTTGCGAGATTTGTTCTGTACCACTATTATGAAGAAGAACATAAGGAAATGCATGTAAATAATGCATAAGCCCAACATACGGTTTGAGATCCTTCTTCTGTGTCAGAAGGGAGGTCATGGAGTTGCACATCTGAACTTAGTGTAGCACCTCTCCAGTCCCACTGTCTCTGGTCACCACCACTGTTCTTCCTAAAACTGCCACCTGGAAGAAGAGTGGAGTATGAGTAGCTCATACCAGCACAGGGCCTGTGAAAACTCATTGCGTAAGAGAGCAAGCAGAAGAAAATTGTGACTTTGAAGTTAGAACCGATATGCAACTGCATGGCTTATCCATGCTGATTCAATGTGGAAGAGCAGACAACAGTGATGAGTAGGACTGCTCAAAAAAGTATAAAAACTAGAGGAGCGTGGGTTAAGATAAATAGCGAGAGTAAGTTCAAATTACGTTATACTATTTTAAGTGAAGCAACCACAATGTATGCATGAAAGTGATCATCTGTGGCTACCAGGATCACAAGCTCATCACATGGAATACTTGTTAGTTAGAAAAATGCTATTCAAAGCAGCACCACTGTAAGCACGGAAGGAGGTAGGGGGAGATGGAAACAATAGCGTATAAAGTACCTATAGCACGACAGACATATATAGCCTTTCAGAGACAACAGGAAGGATCGAGATTAACAACCCGTGAAATAAACAAAATTCTATTTTTCAATAAATGCATGAAGCAAAAATGGAGTTTGATAGTATTTCCACTTATTTCATTAACTAACTGATAAAGCATCTGTGCCAAAAGGACAATTTATGTTATCTAAGGATTCAGCAACCCTTTAGTGACTGTGCAGATACAAAAGAAAGTGGAAAAAAAGTTTTCATGATTCAATAATAAAAGCAGGCAGCTGAATTCGTGTTTCCCAGGTTTTCAGGTCAAGCTTATTTTTTTTTCAACAAAGGTAAAATTCTGTGTGGAATTGTGGTAATTAGAAAGTATGGGTTAAGGTAATGCCCTTAGCATAACACCAGCTGAGAGCCCTACTCTGCTCTCTAGTGTTGGTATCAGAAGCAATCCAACGTGATAATACCACATGCTAAAAATTTGCTCTTATCCTCCTCTTAGAGCCTGGTGAAGCCTCCTTACATCAGAGCCTCACTTAATTAATTGTTCTTATCTCATTCTCTGTACAGAGAAACACAGGAAAGAGCTAAGAAGCTCCGAAGAATGCTGAATGGTCCCTTTCTTACTTTTATTTGAAATAGAGGGACTACTGTCATATCCTCCAAAGGTCTCTGCTCTCCTGGGGATTCCTGACCCAGAGCCATCTTCAGGCTGCCAGGATCCATTGCCGAAGTGAGTGAAGATAAGGTTCTGGAGATTTTCAGCTAGGAAAGAGGAGAACATGTCATGTAAACAGCCATGTCTCTGCAGCGAGACAAGTGCATCATGCTAACAAGTTTAAAAAAAAATTTTTCAACCATCAAGTACATTAAAAGATCAGGCAGTTTGAGAGATTTCCTGCAGTACAGATGAATTTTCCTTTGTGACTAGCTCTTTACGACAGGCTCTTCCTATTGCACATATAAAGATGACCTCTTCCTTCACTGCAAGTTAGATTATCAAGCCTTGAGTAGGTTTTTTGTTTGTTTGTTTGGCGTGTTTTTTCCAAAATAAAAATTATGTTTGTGCTTATTTTCTAAGTATACTATCTAGGCTATTTTAATCTATAACCCTAATATATTTCAGGATTGGTGTATTATTAGAGCACTTAGTTACCCATCTGAATAGACTTATCCTAAGACTCCACTGGTTGATCCTTAAAAATAAAAAAATCCAAGCTGTGGAGAAGGTTCTTCCACCTAAAAACACAGGTGCACTTTACCTATCATGCAGATTGGTTCCGAGAATAAGGAAGTCTGAACAGTGTTACATAAAAGTATTATGTTATTACAGGATGATTTTCAGGATCTGTACTTAGATCCTATGGGCTTATCCCCACCCCTGTGTCTGAGAGAATGCACACACATTCCCACATTGCATTTACCTTCTGTCACTGCGGACTTCAAAATTGCCTCTCCTTGCAGATTTTCTGAGATATCTCCCCGAAGAAGTAGCCTAGATCGGGATCCTTGGGAATGGTCTTCAAACCCATTCATTTCAGACATTTCTAGATAAATCTGTTGCTTCTCAGTTAGACTTTGCATAATCAGGTCATCTTTCATGTTCAAACGCTCTAAAGGAAGAAACAAACTCAGTTCTGCCTTCCTAATCACTGTCAGAGTAAAATGTTCAATTTGGAAGATTATTATTCATTTCATGGTCAGAGCATCAAATGCAGAGATATAATTAACAGTTAAGGGGAAAACTCATGGAGCATACAAAGCTTCTTAGACTTACCTAACTATTTCTATATAACTTGCAATACTTTGAAAGACTTATGAAGGAGAAACTTGATCACATCATGTGATAAAAGACTAAGACAGTAAAAAATCAGAAATGATGCTGAGAAGCAGTTCGTGGAATATATAACTAAGTCATTACCTTGAAAATCTTTTAACTTAGCAGCTCTTGCTTCAGCCAGCCTCCTCTCTGCTTCAGGTTCATTAAGTGTTCCTCCTTCTTCATCAGGACAGCTGTACAAAGCGGAAGACAGATATATGTTTGATTTGCACATTAGATAGCTTCAAACCATCTTAGGATTCAAACTGAAGCTTTTGCCTAGGATGTGATTTATCTTGTGTGTCAATCTTCCTCCCTTATCCAAAGCCCTGCTGCATTTGACACCAGTGAACCAAAATTTTGTTTATTTTTAAAAAAAGCAGAATAAAGGCTTTGGCTGGTTTTTATTGCATCTTTATGAGTGGCTTCTACCCAATGAATACAAACAGAATTGCATGCTTCAGTCTTACAAAGAAAGTTTAGGGATAGTCAAATGTATTTTTATGATAAATTTACACTTGTGAGTCCTGCGAAGATAAGACTGATGAGCAAGAAATCAAGCCCTCCGGCTTTCACTCATAATTTACCTTTCTACAGCTCTGCGGATGTGTGCCATCCAGGAATTCCTCTCCTCTTTCGAGCTTGTGTGAATTTCATACATTTCTGGTCCTTTTAAGGAAGCGCTAATTAAGAACATTGCCTTTTCCTCATTAGCTACCTCTCTTACAATCAGCTTTTGCAATGAGATAACTGGTGGTTTAGAGTCCTGTAAAACAAAATATAATTTATTGCACTACATCATATATGTTCTTTAGGGTTTGTGCTTCCTAGCTCCTCTGTCTTACCACTTATACAGGCCCACCATGAGCCATAACGTCACAACACTGTAACTTCATTGCTATGGCCTCTTCACATGACGCTTTTGACATTGTCATTTTTTACTCATCAACCATAGATCAAAACATGGAACGAAGAATGTACATTTCAAAAACAAGAGGTCTCAGTACCTGATTGAATATTAAAGCATGTATCAATTTAAACACCTGAGGATTCCCACTGGGTCCCAGAAGTGAAGAACAGGCTCAAAAATTTTGCTCAGAAAGAGGCAAAAACAAAACGTGAGAAAGAAAACAAAAGCCTTAATGACATGTGAAGTGAAAGAAGAGAACAAAAGGAAGCGTTAGAAGTTCTAAGTTGGCAAGTTAGCTACAGAAGAAATAAAAACGTAACACAGAGGTGTTACAGCCTGCCATCAGGCCCTGTGAATAATAAAACAAGATGACAGATAGTATATTGTATAACTAAGGATTAACTGGATTAGCTGTCAGTCTTTACAATGAAAACAAATTTACGGGAGGGATATTAGTTACTAAAAACTCTATGCTTCACACAGCATAGGTCCAATATATGTAGCCTCGAAAGATCCTCCCCAGAAGAAAACAGCTCTTTGTAACTGCTGAACCTTCACAGCATAATCTAGAGTGATGATAAGAAAACTGAACTGTGAAACAGACATCAGGAACACTAGGTTTTGCCAACTACTCTGAGCAGCTATACTGCAATTCAAGCCATGAACAGAGGTGACTGGAAAAACAGAATCACTGAGCAGATCCATTTGCTCCTCTCACTTGATTTATCTATGGTGAAGTGTTATCTAAATTTCAAATTAACTGTATACGTACAAAGATGTAAAAAATTGATCAGTCTGTAAAGCATGTTACTGGAGGGAAAAGAAACCCACCATGTAGCAGAGATCAGCTTTTGGGGACTGTCATAAGCAACTGTGTGATATGTGCTCACAGAAAAGTTACTAGGGGACATATAAACCAGGGCGTGACCTTGCAGTGGAACAGCTATCCTGACTAAGAACACGTATGCGTGCTCTTATTTCTTGGGAACAATGCTTTAGCCTCAATGTAAGCTACTCACACTTCTCTCAAAGCAATGGCAGTCATATGGAGAACTGCCACAACAGTCAAGGCACTGTACATTAACAGTATGTTTTTCCCCTCTATGAACTTGCTCTTCTGCTCATAGCTCAGATGTGTTTTGGAAACCAGGGCAGAATTAGTCTATCAGAGTCCATGTCATAAAATGAACTATTGTTCAAAGATTCACTGAATGCTGTTCAAGAGGAAACAACTTCCAGCCATCCTGATTTGTGAAAGTATCCCCATTCTGTGCATTAGAAGATGGTTAATTTGAAAAGCAGTTGCTTTTACAGCCCTGAGATCACCAAAATAGCTTTTGCCATTAGAATTCAGCACTAATGTTAATGTCTTGAAAAAAATACATCCAATAAAACAATTACATAAAATAGTTTCTCCGTTACTGGTTCTATTACAGCCATAACTGAACTAGATTAGGACAAAATGTACACAATTAACTGCTCTGAGGATACCTGTGGAAATGCCCTAGAAAAGCAAGTGAATCCACTGAGTGTTTGAGAGTGCTGCAGTAATTACATTTGCATTTAGCGCTTATTACATTTACTTCAGGAAAGTTCTCTGCCCCCAGTAAATCTTAGGCTACTATGACCACGGTTACCACATCCCTAACCACAATGGAAGATTCTCTCCCTTCACATTAACAAACAGAAGCAGACCTTACTTGCAAGTGCCTTTCAAAGCACAGTTCTACCATGTTTAACATATATGACTTGTATAAAGTAGCAGCCCGACAAAGTTGAGCGAAAGGGAAAGTCACAGCACAAGAAAAGGAGAAGCAGTGAATCTCAGAACAGGCTCAGGGCATCAGAAAACCACAGGAGATATGGCAGCTAGAACCAGCTGATGCAAGGGAACACTATTTTGCACTAAGAGACAGCGAGAGGGATTCAACGAGTAGCAGAACTGCTTCAGAAAAAGTGATTCTATAATAGCAGGCTGGTTTATTAACTGAATTTTCCTTCTGAACATACCATAACAAGTATCTAACCTCTCTAACTGTATTTCTTCTGTAGTTACTGTCACTTTCATAAATACTCTAAGTGAATGTATTAAATAAGGAGAACAATACCTACCACTGATGCAAATGTGTATTTTTGGTCCTTTTCTTGTAAGAGCAACAGTACATCAGTTAACAGGACTGCCAGAATATCTACAGTAACAACAGAGAAAAAAAAGAAAAAAAAATAAGGCAGATTTTAAAGCAGAAAGTCTGGTCCAGACTCAAAAATTACTTGACTTAAGTTTCCTGTGGGTCAGGGAATAGCACGTCCACATTTGCAATATTGGGTCTGCTACTGCTTCCACTTGGGTTGTCCACAGACAGCTTGCAGTCGTGCAGAACCAGCACAACACAAATAGAGCTGATTTAAAGCTTGAGAACACCTACATAGGCATCCTACACACTGACTCAAACACTCATGAGGGAACATGTCTCCCTTAACAGCAGATTCTTCTGGAACTGCAGACATTCACAGTACCACCTACTCTGGGCTGCATTTTATGTGCCATTGAAGCTTTTCCTTGAACACTTGAGCAATGAAGCTGTTAAAATATCCACTGATTGACACCGTTTTGATTTTCTGGCAAAACTGACATTATGCGGAATGAAGGTGTCATGGGGTTGACACAACACAATTTTTCAAACCGAACCAGAGCTCGCGCAAGATAATGCCTTTCCACAGGTGACTAAGTCAGTATGACTCAAAGCTTTGTCATCTATCTAAAGACCTCCCTCTTGAATTGGAAAGCAGATCAGACAGATAATAAGCAAACAGCATAAGGAACTTATCATGCACCATTATAGAGATGCTTATTGGACAAGCCAAGAATAGAACAAGCGCTATTTCCTCCAATATCCTATTAAACAAACAGGTTATTGTCATCTTATTTTACACTCAATCGATCGGTAATAAATGGTTACTAAAAAAAAAAATAAAAAAAAAAAAAATCTTGTTTCCTAGTTGTACTTTTCCACTTCCTGGTCCTTTACCTTTGAGTCGCCCTGATGCAGCTTTCCAGTACAGCATCCCATCCAGCAGAAGCCGCCTCTGTCCCATGTCATCCTTCCGGAAGAAAAGCCCATTCTTGCATTTCCCAGATGATTTTAGCTCCATTTTATGCATAATCTCTTTAAGGCGCTGCCCTTTCTCACACTCATTTACCATGGCATCTACATGAGTGATTGTGTCCTTAATTAAACTAAGGGCCTGAGTCAGCTCTTCATAATCTCTAGTTCCAGCTAAGAGAAAAGAGTAGCAGTCAGTCACATTTTAAACTCTGGAATGCAAGATATGAGCCACCCAAACATATTTTAACATGAAGGTTACATACTGAACATCTAACAGTATTTCCTAAGAGCTTAAGTTTAAAAATAAAATAAAATATCTTAAAGCTCTAAATCTACTATGGTTTTGCAGTTGCACACTTGAAACTGAAAGCTGCTCTTGACCCTCTGATGAGGTGAGACTCATCTGGATCTGCATCTAGAACGGCATCTTCAGCTAACGAAGAAGTGAGAAAGCAGGTATAAGGCAGTACCAGCCTGTCTCTCCTTGTCTGAGGAAAGAACATGCAAAACACGGGAGAAAAAGGATCAGACGACAACTGTGAGGCTTCTAGGAGAGATTAAATAACCTACCTTCTGTATTCTGAATAATGCGTTCCACCAAGACTGGATATTTGGTGATGCGCTGTGTAACTAGAAGGATACACTCCTGAACACCAAGTCTCCTCACAATGGCACAGTTGCCAATTTTCTAGAAAACAAGACAGACTCATCACACCCATTGTATATATTGCTCTTCTAACTCCCTCGCCTCTCCATTCACACATTTTCCGTCTCAAAACATTTTTGTACAATTAGGCACAGCACCACAAAATTAGCTGCACTCTTTTACTAAACCAAAACTCCTGATAGCATTTAAAAAATTGCTTTTATTACTGGAAAATATTTTAGGTATTATTTTCAACTACTGTTAACTAAATCTGAAGCCAAGCAGAGAAAGTTCCAAATCTGAACTGTTTGACTGCCTATTTGCTAACTGATTGCCTTTTATAATAGGATCAGTCCTTAAAAATATAGTACTTTTCTATGTATTTAAGACCAGACCCAAGCACCTAACAGCCAAATTAGGTCAATAATGAATAAACTAAGTGTTTATTTTACCACTGTATTTTATTAAGTGTTTATTTTACCAGTAGGCTGATCTACAGAAACACATTTCTGTTTAGAAAGGGAAGACTGTAAAGCATCAGAATCCCACTAGTTAGTCTGACTGCAGGTACAAAACAATCCTGACAGCAGAATACAGTACCAAGATCTTTCTTTACAAGGACTGAGGCTATATATTTTAAAACTCTGGTCACTTATTTACTTCCTTGAAAGTAAAGGGTTCTCACTTTTAAGGACACCTAGTTAAGAGCAGCTATAAGTATAGAGCTATGTTGGAAAGTTCATGCAGTATCACATACTGATGACTGGAAAATGAGAATACTTAGGACTGTGCAATGCCATCTGGGATTCAGGTTACAGGCTTCCATTTTGGCCGTGTCTCTTCAGCCCTTCCTATTAATTGCACGTTACAGCATACAGCAGATAAACAAACCACCCTGGAGCCAATCTTCTGGTTTTGGAAAGATGATGTAGTGGGCAAAACTTGACTAAGAGTAACTGCTTTTTCTATAGTAGTTCATCAATAGCATTTATCATTGATCCAATTTAGTATCAAGCCAATTTACAAAGATGGCCACACAGCAGGGCCGTCAGTGATAGAGCCATCAATAGAACAAATACTCTGTTCCCCAGTCCTATGTGTTCTCAAGAGCCTGCCTCAAATTTAACACGTGCTAATTGTGGCTTTTTGTCCAAACAGCTCAAAAGATCTAAAATACAAGAAGCTAACAACCCATCAAATAACAAGAATATGCCTCTAACCCTGCTCATTCAAATTTAAGAGATCTTCAAGTACAAAATAAAACCTGAAGCAGTCAAGTATATTTTGCTCAGTCAGAATGGGAGACTTCTGGTGGTTGTTTACCTTTATTAAGCTTTGGAACTTCTTATTGCTTTGGAGCAGGTCTTTATAGTGACTCACAGCTTCATTGTGTCCACAACAGAACACACCATATTTTTCTTTCATTCTCTCCCCATTTTCACCTGAAAACTAATTGGAAATATAAGAACAAAAGACATGAATCATTAAGAGTAAACCCACCTCCAGTGCAAGACCCAGGTTTAACATGGTTTTATGGTACCTGATTTCTGAGACATTTCTTCAATATTTCAATTTCTTCTGTACCAGAAAGGAGAGATTTATGCATTGTGACATCTGAGAGCTTGGAATACCATATGATAACCAAATATTAAGTGATGGTTGTCATTATGAGAATTTTAAAAAGGATTTCTGGGCCTCTGCACTTAAAAAGACTGAGGACTTTAAAAGGTGAAGGGCAAAAAATGGTCACGATATATGAAAGAAATTGTTGCATCCACTCCATACCAGAATGGGTGCTAAAGCTGTAATGAGTTCAAAGGATCTTTACTTCATTTTTAAAAGGTCAGAACCAAGAAGCTTGGCATTAAATGCAGGAGAGCCATGTTTGGGAACTTTTGGAACAGATGAAAAATAGAACCAAACCATCTGCAGTCGCATATCCCACAACGTGCATACGCACATGCCCAAAGAACATTTAATGAACATTTCATATTATTTGTGACCAGATATGTTCCTTGGAGTCATGCTCCCACATTACACTGGGAAGATACTCTTAAACCCCGTATTAAATAATTCTTTACATAATGTAACTTTAACCTTACAGTTAGCTTTTGAGAAATGTAATAGTGTCAACAACATTGGTAGAATTTAATTCACACCTGTTTTACCAAGAGGTCTCCAATGTTCTGGATTATATAATTTCGGTCACTGCCTTCTTCCAAAGATTCCTTTCGTCGCTCCTTTAATTGGAGCAGAAATTGCCCATGCATCTCCAGCAGCTCATCCACACAGGGGAAGAGCTTGTTGATGACTGCATTTGGGAACTGCAGTTCCTCTCTCATGGCTTTGGAGTATACCTTCAGCATTATTTTCAGTGTCCTAACGTGGTGCATTTCAGTCTGCATTAGTTCTGGGCAAGGGGAAATAAATAATAATTAAAAAAAAAAAAAATCAAAAGTCATTTATCTGCTGTGCAGTGGCTGGTGAGATATAAAAGAACAGGCTCCGAAAGCCACCATCTTTTGCACCACCTTCTTCTTCATCACAATCTTTGCATCACTGATGTGAAGTTCCTAAATTTGCCCTGTTAATCTCCCAACCGGTGACTGACCCTACTTATTTAACGACATCTCCCAGTTGCAGTTGAGCTATTCCTTAATTGTATAGCTGGGTTTTGCTGCATACACAGGCCTACTGAAAACTATGGGTTGCTTAAAATCATTAATAGGAGGACTTATACACACTAAGACAGATAAGAGACTTGAAAATCTTCACTCAATTTTAGTTTTCAACCACAAATCAAAATGGGAGCCAATAAAAATGATTTCTGCTTTGTTTCAAAACAGTGGCACTATGAAATAGAAAGTTATAAGAATAACAAATAGTCTTACCATAAATGACATCTTGCCTTTTTATAACCTCTTTCTTTTGCCTTTTTGCATAAGGCTGTTCCACTGCAACACTCCAAGACTCTGCCTCAAACTCATGAGCATCTGTTTCTATTTCACTTCGGAGGGATACAGAATATGCATCTAGACCAAAAGCACATGCAATTTCAATTATTATTAAATTGCTTCCCACCATATCCCTCATTACCATCATCATCATCAACAAGAAGAGTAAAAACATCTCAGTGCTGCTTTAAGACCATGTAAGAAATTGCATAAAAATCCTGAAAAGCACAGAAATTCCATACCTTCCAGAAAAATCGAGTCTGCTGTTGAAGGTGCAAGTGAGACAACATCATCTGAAGTCTGCTTAAATTTTATAAAGCCTGAATCCCCTTCATCCATGTCTCCTGAAATTAGTCTAAATGGCCAAAGAAATTAGACCAAGGGACCAAAACAGAACATTAACATTTTTTTTAAGTTGCTTGACAAAAAAAACCCCACCAAAACTCCAACTAATTTAACAAGCATCTTTCCTAAACTATAGTGCAATTAAAATAAATATATAAAAGCTATCGTTGCACTCCAACTTTAAACAGGGAAATCAATTTAGCAACTCCATCACTGAAATATTACAGTTTTAATTAGAGCAGCTTGAGCAAGTATGTAACTTCAGGTATGACATTTTAAAAGACATCACCGGGTGACAAGCCACAGCCAGTTAAGAGTACAAAGGGCACTTTCACTGAGAAGGGAGTGTAACTGTGGCACATAAAAAGTAAACAACTACTTAAAACAGCAGATAGCTTTGAATTTGTCTACTATTTTAATCAAGGTATCCTGCAATTTAAAACACTGCTGTCTCCTACACTAGTCAGAACTAGCACAACCTAGAATAACTCAGAAGAATCAGAAGAGATTACTGAATTTCAACAAGTCTGAAGACAAATACATCCATGAAAACCATAATCTAGACAGAGATCCTCAAATACTGCCCTATTTTATATGATATCTTTTGTGACATAGTAGAGAGGGACTAAAGACAAGGTGATTTAAACAAACAAAAAAAATCGCTTACTGTTCAGGGAAACGAATTTCAGCATTAAAAGCTCAATAAATCTCTTTAGAGCTTGAAAGCCAATGTGAGTTCTTGCTTTAGTTGTGTGATTGTTTTTCTTTTATTTTCACATGGGGGGGGGGGGGAGGGGGGGAGGTGCAGCAGAAGCTAGTGAATTAGAAGAGAAGCAGTTTACTTACCCAAATTTATTAACAGCTCCAGTAGTATTCAATGAAGACTGAGAATTTCCTCTTTGGGCGATAGTCATACCGAGATTCCGTGATAGTACTGGGGTGCCATCCGGTCCCAGGAGAAGACTTCGGGGCTGCTCCTTCAAAGAAGCGGCTAGAGAGGCAAAAATTGAATTGGTACTCAGAAAATGAGGCGTACACTGCAGATCGCCTGCTCTCAAACCTCTCTCTGAATGTGGACGGAGAACAGACAGGATCTTGGATGTCAAGAGCTCATTGTCCAAAAAAACATTCTCATTCCATTTTCTTGAAAAGGAACCACAAAAAGAGAGCTCAGGATGAGCTGGAATTGTATTGCTTCTGCCGCTGCTTTTTGAATTTGTATTCCCCATGCTCACTACTGGCTGCCCTCAGACTTGGCACAGTAAAGTGGCCCCAGAGATGCACTGTTTTTATACTACCTGTGATCCTTCTAGAAATGTAAAGCTGCCACTTAACTTACTGTATTGGCTAAATCAGCAGGTCTGAAGTGCAGGAAATTGGTCCCTACTGTGCCCATTTAGTGTGGAAATTGCAAAGTATCTTCTCCTTTAGTAAAACACCAGAACCTACACACAATTATTCACACCCTACCATATAAGGGCACAGAACATTTCATGGCAAACAAGAAAATTCTGAGATCACATAAAAACCACAAGTTCTTTGCAATGCTTATTGCTACACAGTGATTTATATCTGCATGCACACACACTGAACGTAATAGATACCAGAGCTAAATTTAATTTTAATACTGCAGCCTTTTAATGCTTTTTAAATCTAGACAGACTGTGAACTGGAAAGATATTTAAAACTTTAATCACTATTACACAATACATGGAAGCCTGTAATAGACTTATAAAAAATTGATACAATTATTTAGCACTAATGTCTGTAATGAATGATAAGGAACAGGAGACAAAATACATCCTTTTAAAAAAGGAACTTGAGGGAAGTCAAAGATGAAGAATCAGCCAGACAATCTTTAAGACTTATCACTGACAAGGTCTGCAGCTGCCCTTTTTGCAAAGTGCTTTTGAGGACATGGGAGTCGAAGAGATCTCATGGATGCTTGAACCCAGGACTCTGCCATTGCAAGGAAGCTTTGTCTTACACCCAGACCAAACTCCTCTTCCAGTACTGTGTCTGGGAGGCTGCTTCAGGACCATGCTGTTGTAGCAGTTCAAGAGGGTCTCCAGCTCCCAGCCAAGGTTTATGCATTGCCAATTCACAACTTTTCTTGCAAAAACACTGGTGTCTACCCATCCCTGAGAGTCCCCCTTTCTTAGTCTGCACTCCTCAGTGTACCTCCACTAACAACCATCTCTCCCTCCACTTCTGCCTTGCTCAACCAAACACAGCTAAATCAAGGTATTCATATTCTTCTCAAAAAACAGCTTCTTCCACATTTCTTGATCTCCCATACTCTACATCTGCATGTCTCTCATTTCATCTTCCTTGAAACAGTTGACCAGAATCGTATTAGGGCTGCAAGGGAGGTTTCATCACTGACATTTAATAGAAATTATATCACCACATCTTTTCCTGCTGGAAATACCTTTCCCAATACCTGTTTGGGTTTGAAATCTCTTGGCTACATACACAGCACATTCTCAGTCTACAGTGAAATGGGTAAACTGAGTCCTCTTCCATCAGCTCCAAGTGATGATCTCCAAGCCCGCTGTCCCAAAGGAGGAGACTAAGTAGATATTAGCAAGATTTGTAAAGGCGGATTTCTTAAACAGAGGCTTAAAAATTAAACATAATGCCCTCCCGTTTCTGTCTGGGGAAGTATTGATATCATCAGCCACCAAGTTCTCTTTCTGTGCTCCAGAAGCCAAGAACATAAAGTTGTGTTTCACAATGGTAGGCCAAATCTAAAAATCTCCAGAGGCAAAACACAGGGAGAGGGATGGGGGGGACACAACCACCACAGTTTGTACCTTTCTTAAAATGTATTTCTCTTATGTTGATACAATATCTTTGGCTTTTTTTGCTGGGCACTGCAGCCTGCAGTGTTACACTGTGGGTAAAGACATACAATGCCCATGCTATTAGCTGTTCCTTTAACTTCCAGCTTCTGCTTTTGACTATGGAAAATAAGTACTGGCTGCCTAGCAGAGTCTGCACCAACAAAAAGCCATTTTCTGAGTTCAATTAGCACTGTCTGCACACTGCTGAGAGTCTGTATCGATCGTTGTTAACCTATCACACCAGACCAGACTGTATACCACAGAGCTGTTTCAACGACAAGCCCTACAGCCAACTTTTCCTATTTTCATTATTCCTTATTGTTTCCTATTTTAGCCTCTGCACTTTCCCCTAAATGCACAAAACCATTCTTGGTAATGCAAACAGCCACTTATCTTCTTAGAACAATTACTCTCTTTGCACTACCTCTTGGTAAGAATCGTTTCACAAAAGAAGTACACCTTGCAATGCAAGTCAAATGATGCCCAACAAAAACATATGAAACACATAGTAATACTTGGACATTCATGTCAACTGTGTTTCTTGCAGCCATCAAAGCAACCAAACGGACCAACTGCAAGGCAGAAAATAATTCTGCTCTAGTCACAGTCAGTCATCTGAGAGCCAAGAAGCCTGTTCTGTTAACGCCGATCTCGTAATGTCTACAAATTAGAATGCCATTTAAATCATACACCTGCGGCCACAATGGTCTTTTCCAGTAGCAGAAAGCTATTTCAAAGCCTATGCTGCAACAGAGCTGTTCTTTCTTTCTTCTGTTTTTTTTCTCCCAGATTCCTTTTCCCACTTTGTTTCAGCAAAGATTTATGTTCAGACCATTAGTGCTAGCTTGTCTTAGAGATTTCTAGCAAGCACTAGCTGCAGGCAAGTTTTAAATAGACAATTATGAAAATCTGATGTAAAACAAAGTTCACAGTTCTAGTCTTTTCAGAGGCCAGAGAATAGACAATCAATGAAAAACTAGCTTATTGATCCCTTTTCACCATGATATTTTGAGGTTACACAGCAAGAAGGTATAAAGAAAAATAAAAAGATAAAAAGATAAAAACACACAGGAGATTGCTAGGAGCCTCTAAGCCATTCCCAATAGAAAAAAAAATGAAGCCATCTTATTAAAAGAGACCTTTTCTATACTTCAATAACACACTGTGTATAGCCTTTAAAACATATTAAAGAAAAAAATACAATCGAACAGATAAGCCTTGAGCACAGAATCATTCTTTAGTACAAACCTGGGGAAATGCACTGGGGCGAACTTTGTGGAGATCCAGAAGGTCTGTGCTGCAAATCTTTCTGCTATAGGAAAAAATACAATATTCTTACACATACAGACCGAACTTCCAGTCCAAAATAAATCATATTTTTCCTATCATATAGTACTAACTGCAAGTGAAGCTGTATACTGAAAGTATAAAAAGATTTGACACAGTAACAGTTTTGATTTTTTCACATTCCACAAGAATGGCATACAGACATTAACACTTTGTATAAGAAACCCATCAAGTATAAACCAGACTGAAATAGAACCAAAAATGAAGTTAGAGCTGAATTAAAGTTATGATCACAAATAATTTATTAAATGAAAGCAAACCCTTTATGTAGACAGTCTTCACCTACATTTTGTTGCCATTTAGTTTATAGCAATACTAACTAAACTAACCCAGCCAGTTTCAACCAAAATTTAGACTGCCCATTTAAAATTGCATCTTTGGTAATTTGTACAACTTTCTCAGTCTTACAACACAATATTACAATTCATTGAGATACAATTTATCTAAGATGCAAAGAAATTAAATAAGTAATACAGACTGTAACAAATGGCTTTTTGGGAGTCTCGCTTCACTCTGAGGATCTCATTTCTGACTTAATTTCCCACATCATTTTGTGCTACCACTCTCTCTTTGCCCTCTTCAGGAGTGGTCTATAAGGGCTGATTCAACCATGAAAGTTTGGGAGTGGGTAAAGAGTGGAAATGAAAGCATCAGAGCAAGTGACTTTTTAGGTTTAAAAGGAAAATGCACAATGCCTCGAGAAGTTTAAAAGTATATATCAAAAACCCCACAAGAACATTTCTGCCCTCAAAAGAGTTACATTCTAAATCATCAAGGGCTGAAAGCACTTCCTCTAACCTCTAACTGCCCAGGTTTGAGCTGTTCTGCTCTCTCTTTTCCCCCTCCTAGTACTCCCTAATCTGCTATTAGTCTCTGAAATCATCAACACTTGCAGGTTAAAACAAACGAAAACTCCCTCAAGTATAATTAGTTATAAGGAGGAGGAAATTATTTTCAAAACCAATACCAGAATAAAAAACCAAGACAGATAGACAGCCATCTGAAACCAACCTGTGACCTTACATGCAATCACAGGCACCACAGTGACACAGATAAAAAATGTACAGCTTAGCAAGATATAAAGTTCATCACAGTTCAAAAATGAAATAACTTATTCTGCATTGCTCAGCTTATAAGTAATATGCAACTGGTATAACCAAATTCCCCTCCACCCCTCACACTCTTCCATCAGCTTTGAGATGGCACAACCTATTGAAATATAGCAGCATAAAATTCAGAGGTACTGTATAATTCAATTACGTTCCCCAAAAAAGTGATGGGTTTGAGCATTCTTATAGGGGTTAGTCACAGTTCTGACAGGCACAAGCAATGGTAAGTAATCTTCAGTACAGCAATAAAACGTTTCACTTTATTTTCCCTACATACATTGTAATAAATTACTATAATGACAAGTTAATAATTATTCGATGTCTTGAAGATGTAGGGCAAGATTCTGTACTGATGTAAATTAAAACACTCACAGGAAATTAAACTATGTCAAGCACTGTTATTATAAAAGAAGAACAAGTTTTAAAACCCACCTTGGGTCTGATGCTGCTGCATTCAGCCAGTAAACTCTTGCAGTTCTTATGGACATTCACTGCACAGTCTGGAACACATACACACACAAAAGTCTTAAATTATTCTTGTCATTCCCATCTAGGGAAAGGAAAAGTGACACACAGAAGATCTTAATTTTGGATGAGATGCAGAGTAAGGTCAGGTGTTTCAGCGAGCATCCTTGTTGTGCATGTTCTGTTCTTGATTTTACACCAAATACTCAAGCTTTTTCAGTAAGACTCAGAATCATTGATAATGCAATTCACACATGCAAGGACAAAGAGAAACTACTGAATGCGCCAACAGTATTCTGCCTAATCTCCACTCAGCCTGAGCACAGCTTTCCTCATATTTGCAAAGGTTATTTCCATGTCTCACAATTCAAAATTGATACCATGCAAGAAGGCAGCAATTTATTTGGCTCCAGAGGAATAGCTGCCTTTCTGCATGGAGCATTAGTAGGAGCTGAAGTAACTACAGTAAAGTTCAAAACGCACCACAGAATCATCAGAGTATTACCACCATCAGAGCATTACCACTTTTCTAGCTTCACAAAGGAACTGTTTCCAGATAAAGGAACTAAAGCAGCCCTCTCTCACCCAAAAGGCATAAAACCATTAACAGTATAGTAAAATCCAATCTCTTTTTCCTTATAGTAACTACTGCTTGAGAAAACAGGATGACAACCAGTAGCGTCAAATATTTTCTGCAGTCTTTCTGTCCATCTATAAAATAAGCTCCTTTATCAAATGCAGAAGCAGGACACCAGCAACTCAGACAGAAAATGAAACCAGGATTTGTTTCTTCCTATCTATTTCAGGCATGAACTGAGAAGATGAACACCATATTTGCTAGAGAAAATCCTGTTTATGTTTAAAGCACAGAGAAAAAACTATTTAAGGTCTCTTCATCCAAACAGAACGCCTGGCGCCAAGACCGGTGATCTGCTTTAAGGCTCCTGGCTAACTTAGAGAAATGCTCACTTTTAAGTGTTTTCCATAATTACAGTAAAACTCTGAAAACAGGAGCAGAATGCTTACTTGGCCTTAAACACAAATAAATTAATAAAGATATAAAAACAAGACTGAGAGAAAGACTGAGTGCACAGACCCGAAAGACGCTTACATGTTATGCAGCTTCCACAAATGTGGGAAATGAGAGCAGAATAGTAAGAGCAGAAGGGCACTGAGTGCCTGCCACACAAAATGTTTCCACAAAAACAATCACCTCCCACAACTTCTCTCTTACTTGTAATATTTCTACCAATACCATACCTCATGCCACAAACCAAAAGGCACTATATCTAATTTCAAATGTACGTGCCTCTGCAAATGTATAAAACTGTATAAAAACTATTCACTTGCTAAAACTATGTAGAAGGTAACAAATATATTAGCTATTTCAGCATTGATAAGGCCTCCACCTATCACCAGAAAACCAAGAGCTTGTTAAAAGACACGCCACAACAACAAACAACTAGTTGACAATGGAAACGCCTTTCCTCCCAAGACAAAGGAGCAAACTGTAGGACAAAAATCACCACACAAAAGGAAATTGAAAAAAAATTCTCCATGACGTCAGGCTGGGTTGGGTTCGAGTCTAGCTTGCAGATGGGTTCCCTTCAGGGACACCGATGGAGGGAAGCGTTCATACAGCCACTGCCCTGCCCCGTGACATCGCCTCTTCTCTTCAAATCCACTTCATTCATCTAGAATTGTGTCCTATGGTCGTCTATAAACATTTTATCAAACTTTAACTAGAAATTCACATATCTTCAGTGATTACATTCAATAATTCTTTTGCAATTAATGATTAGTAAGACCAATTCCACTTCAAAAGCTTGGGTACCTTGTTAAGCTAACTATAAAAGTGTTATCAAAAATATATTTCAATTTTAAAACCATGCACTTGCTCTGTTAAAGATAACAGCTTATATCACTCTCAGTAGATATTTTTCACTTAATCAGTTGACATATCTAATAGTGCTGTGTGTTAGTTTCCTATGCTGCTGAAACACTCTTCACACAACAGGAGAGAATATACTAGCAAACAGGAAAATGCTACAGAAAAGCCTCAGAAAACTGCAGGTGAATCCAAGGACCTGATCCTCTTAAGAGACTATTTGAAATGCAATTAACTCAATGATTTCCAAGTGGCATTATTTTTGCCCAGGTAACAGAAGAGAATTTTGAAAACTGACAGAAGAATCAGACTATTTTATAAGCATCCTTAATTTTATAAAATATGCTTCAGCTTTCTCTGTTCAACCCACTTTTGCAGACAGTGCTGAACCAAGTACGCTCCAATTAGGGATGAGCACAAGCATTCAAATACTAGTGAATTTGATTTCCTTTTTCTGCATGTAAGATCTCTTTGCATTCTTTATTCTTCTGGACAGCCTCTCTGAACAGGGTATGAGAGAACTGCAGGGGTCAAGAAAACAGCAAAGAGGAGAATGAGGGACAGAGGATAGTGAAGAAGTGACAGGAACCTGCACAAACTGAGCCTGATATTTAAGAGCAGAGATAAATATGAAGGGTCATTATAGGTGTATAGAAATAATAGATATCTAACCTTAGAAATCACAGATGGGAGGGGGTTTTTTCCCTTTATCATAAGAGAGGAAAAAAACCCCAACCCACCACAGAGACCAGAAAAGGATCATTGGTAAATTAAAAACCCAGAAAGAAAAATATTTTTGCATGTACCATCAGTAACTGGTGGCACTCAGTTTTATTCAGGTCAAGAATTTGGGAAGGTACAAAAATGAAACGGACAGTTATGTCAGCAAGCTCTTCTCAAACTGGAGAGGCACAGAAGGTATTCCTGAGAAAGATGGAACTAAAAACTCAGAGGACTGCCACCCAGGCTCTTCCCTTCCTTCTCTCTGTCTTCTCCCTCGATCACTCTCTGGAACCACAGGAAGATGAATTTGGCAGAGAAAAACAGATCCCCAAAGTATTTTATTTCTACACAGACTATGCAGAAGGGCTGTAGCTCTGCCTAGTGCTGAGAACATCAGTTAAACTGCCTACGCACCTAGAAGGTGCCAAGGATTTGGGTTACCTCGACTGGATGGGGACAGGACCACCACTGCTAGAGCTAAAGATGCAACAGCAATCCATACCACACATAGCACAGGAAACTAAGCAAACCCACCACAGTTATTTCTGGGCTTAAATGAGTGGTTTTGGAATTAAGACTGAGAATTTTGGGAGCATCACGTTATCCAACATCTATGGGGACTGTCACTGCCTCTGAAGCATTTTGCATGGGCTACTGCCAGTGACAACCTGTTGCTCATTGACAGACTAACTGGAACAGGGGCCTCATCCAGCAAAGAAATATTTAAGACCAAGAGGCTCAAACGTCATAAAAGATCCTATTCACAATTGAGGATAATGAAATTAATATCTGGTATAATCAAAACCCTTCCCTTATTAACGAGATGCTTTCCCAAAGGCTCACAGAAACCAATTTACAACTTTTTTGGCATTTTATTGGACAACACCTTACAATGCCCAAAAGCATAACCCTGATTCACGGTATGCAAGAGGGCAATGCACCTAGCTCAAAAGGGCAGGCGAATACATTTTCTCCCCCAGCTGTAATACCTTCCAGTGGATCAGACACTGGCAATGTCCTATAAATGTCTTCCAGAATTGGATTCCAGGACAAACCTATGACTCACCAGGTATTATGAGTATTATGACCCTGACCTTTGGTCTGGAATGGTACTGCCCAATAAAATAACTCTTAAGAGGCCATTTGCAAACAACTACAGCTAACAGTCAGATATGCTGTGATTAATCAAAAATTGAACTCCTGACTTTTTTTTTTTTTCCTCAAGCACATGGCTTTTTGGCATTTTTTAAATGGCAGATTAAAAAAAAACCAAAAACAAACACAAAAAACCAACACCACAACACGACTTTAAAACAGCTAAGTTCAGACAGGGACACCTTTCAACAGCGATTCTAATGACACAAGGAGTTCAAGCACTATTTTAATGCTAAGGATATATCCACCATCTATTAAATCCAACCAGCAGAAGAGAGCTGTGGACAAAATAGTTTTCTTGTGAAATTAATAGTTTTTCTGTTTTCAAATGCCCGATGCTTCAGGGATCAAGGAGAACCTCTTCCCTTTTTCCTCACCCTTACACCATGCAAGGGAACTCCTCTCTCTTGAACTGACAATCAAAATTTTTAGTTCTGAACAACTTGCATATGAATTATTAATATAGAATTGTCCTGGTTTCGTCTGGCATAGAGTTAATTTTCTTCCTAGTAGCTGGTATAATGCTGTGTTTTGGATATAGTATGAGAATAATATTGATAACACACTGATGTTTTAGTTGTTGCTAAGTAGTGCTTACACTAGTCAAGGACTTTTCAGCTTCCCATACTCTGCTGGGCGCACAAGAAGCTGGGAGGGGGCACAGCCAGGACAGCTGACCCACACTGGCCAAAGGGCTATTCCATACCATATGGTGTCATGCGCAGTATAGAAACTGGGGGGAGCTGGCCAGGGAGCAGCGACTGCTGCTTGGGGATGGGCTGGGCTGGGCATCAGTCAGTGGGTGGTGAGCAATTGCATTGTGCATCACTTGTTTTGTACATTCTTTTATCATTATTGTTATTTTCTCTTCCTCTGCTGTCCTATTAAACTATCTTTATCTCAACCCACAGGTTTTACTTTCTTTTTCCCTGATTCTCTCCCCCATCCCAACGGGGAGGGAAGGTGATCAAGCGGCTGCGTGGTGCTTAGTTGCCGACTGGGGTTAAACCACGACAAGAATATAAAATCTAAATTTATACATAAAGATACACAACACAACGACTGAGAAACATTTCAAACAACTACGGCAGTCCGGAAGAGAGTGACTGTAATAAATCTCCTCAGGAAAGAGGAGGAGTTTCACCGGGACACGAAGAAGTTTCTGTATTCGGTAAATCCAGGTCAGGTATCTTCAAGAACTCAGAACAGATTTAACTTTGTCCTAGTGGCTTTGGTGACCGGTGTTTACCTGTTTTGCTAACTCGCCTAATTGCATAAAGGCAGAAACCAAAAACTGGAAGGGTGCAGGGCGATGAGATACTTCACATTCTGAAATAGAGACAGTCCACGCGAGAGAGCAACAACACTAAATTATCAAGTTTCAGCTTCCCTGTTAAAGCATTCCTCTTTGTCTCCAAAAACAACCTATGATTATTTTCCCACTGTATCTGGTTTTATTGTCAAAATATCAGATAGACGGATGGGGGGGTGGGGTTGTGTCATTCCCAACGCTGCATGTTCTGGTGGGCTTGGGGTTTTCTTTAACCACAGAAACCCAAACCACAACAAATGAACAACTGATGTTTCTTTTTTTAAACAATGCAAAGTAAAATTAGCATATTATCCTAAAAGAAATACAAGTACCATTTCAATTCCCTCACGCTGAACCCTTCCCCCATTCTACGGGAACGCTACAGGACTGAAGCAGCAGCTATGACAATCATAAAAGGTATTTAAAATATTTCATAGGTAAACATTAGGTGGAACTACAACACACAGTGTCTGATGGCTCCTGTTTGAGAGCCATGTTTCATGGGTTTATTTTTTTTACCATACGAAAGAGAAACTATTACCTTATAACATTATAAATTAAAAAGAAAAAGTGCCAAATAAAAAAGCCACCTACAAAACTCTCTCTTAAGAGGAGAGGGAAAAGGAACTGAGAAGCAGCCATTGCTTCTCTTGGTTTTACAGAGAATACACACAAATACTACAGTAACAAAACCACAGCACAAAATCTTCAACCACTATGCAGAAGTTTTGCTTATTTATTTGAGCAGCAAAACCAAATACAGTACCAGAAACATTCAGAAAACTATTTCTGTTTGAATCACTCCCTGTTTCCCCCCACCTCCTCCAAAATCCGTCACCGCTCCTAGCTCCTACCAGGCTTTGCTTTCCAGCACATACAAGCTAAGCCTACAATCTGATATTATCTCCCGCTCCTCTCCCTAATACGTCAGAGCTGTGGAATACTTAAAATGGGTCAGTCATCACAATTGTGGGTAACGAGAAATTTTCACCATTTTTTTTCCTAACATCCATTTTTATGTACATCCCGGACTTTTCTCATGTTGCAGCCCCAGCACTAGTACTACATGGGCAAGCGACAGACGACAAGACGCGGGATTCCATTATCACAAGCATAATGATGCTCAGACTCAAGCTGTGGCATGAAGTGAACCAGTTTCACACCAGGCTACATCAGCTCGCCTCCCTAACGCGCACAGTAACATTTTACCTCCTTATTTACCCCCTAAAAGATAAAGGCTGGATCTTCACAAGCTACGTCCTGTCCACCAGATTAAGCCTTGGGCTGCTGACATTGGGACAGCTGGAAACCCTGCATGATTTGTCACGAAAGGGACGATAAACCCCCTGCCCCCGCCGAGCTCTGGATCTCCTCCGCGCTGCCGGAGGAGGCCGGCGTTGTGTAACTGCCCGCTGCGGGACGTTGCTAGGCGGCAGCGGCCGGCGGGCAGGCTCCCCCCGCTGAAAAAAACCCTCACCGCAGGCACTGCGAAGCCCCGGGAGCTGAGGGGGCTTCGCCACAAGAACCGGGGGGGTGTGTGGGGGGGGAAGACCGGTCACCGGGCCGCGGCCTCCCATTGCCCTGGGAAGGGGGGCTCCCGGTGCCGGGAGGGCTCGCTAAGGCCGAGAAGGGGTGGCACCGCGGGGAGCCGGGGGCCGAGGCTCGGGGCGCCGGCGGGCGCGCTGACACTCCGGTCTCTTACCGGACTCCCCGGGGAGCCGCCGGTTGCACTCTCGGTCCCGGGAGCCGCCGCCACAGCAACAGGAAACGCCCCCGTGTCCCGGAAACAAAAGGGCGACGAGGGTGTGCGCCTGCGCGCCGTGGCCTGCTCGAGGGGAGAGTCTCTTTCTTCTCAGGGGAGGCATAATCACCCCAGCCCGCGCTTTCTCCTCAGGAGGGGCACGACCACTCGCAGCCCGCGCTTTCTCCTCAGGGAGGGCACGACCACCCCAGCCCGCGCTTTCTCCTCAGCCCGCTCCCGGAACGGGGGAGGCGGCCGGAGTCGAGAGCCGCCAGGCCTCCCCCTGACGAGGGTCCCAGGCAGCCCGCCCCGAGCCTGAGAACCGCTCCGGTCTCTCCCCGGCCCAGCCGGCAGATGTAAACATCCCGCACCACGGGGGATCTCCAGGGGACCTGCCTTCCATCAGCGCCTGGCTGCGGCGGGAGCAAAGACTAAACAGGCCCTTTAATGGATGGGATGCAGCATCCCGAGTGACAGCTTTAACGTGGTAGTTCATGTGTTTGCGCAGCGCCTGGGACTTACTCTAAATACGTAATTCGTTATTAAAAGCCTGGTGGGATTTGCCATTCAAAACGTGGTGAAGTGTTTACTGCTGCTCCTGCCAAGGCGAGGTTGGGGTGCCTGGCGCTAGCTTACTTATCCACCCCGCGACTGCAAGTGCCTAACTGGGCCTTTGCAAATGACCCTTGTGCAGGCAAACAGCGAAAGCAAAGAGGAATTATCTCCACTATCAGCAGATTCATGCACTGACTTGTACAACTAAATTGCTTGCTGGAAAAACCACCTTTTCCTTGAAACAAATAAGGTTTGACCTAGTATAGTGCCAGGCCGCTGAAGTACTCTGCAGAGAGGAAAAGAAGAGCTCATGACCTAACCTTACCTCCTGATCTGTGATTCATTCTGAGGATTTACAATACTCATCTCCATCACAAGTTTGTCATATTTTAAATTACACACATCCAAGTTGCCTGTCGAGCTTGAAAATGAAACGTACACGATTACAAAACAAACTTCCCTCTCAAAAATCTGCCCTACAGCTTTTCTGCGCTGTTTGGAAAGAACCTGCCATTGTTTGGGCTGGCAATCGTAGACTACCATGAGACCAATATTGTCTCTCATTTCCACACTGCGACCTGTTTAATCGATTCTATTTTTTCTCTTCATCTTATAGTTGCAAGCTTTTCAGAAATGTTCCCTTTTGTGCTGCTTCTGTACAAGACTGAGTACAATAAGGTCCTGGTCCTTTATTGGGGCCTCTCAGCAGTACAGAGAAGTAATAATTAAATTAAGCGGTTTGGGGGTAAACAGCTGGCTGTCACTTTGTGACAGATTAATCCTTAGACGCTTCAAACTTTGTGCTTCGCTATAATATAAAAGTAAAGCATTGCAGATTGCCCAACTACAGCTGTCATGGAGAGAACATGCTGTGCTTGTGTGGCTGGCCTCAGGGCATCTCCACAAAATCCATGCAAAATCTGGCACAGCAACCAGCTGAAAGACTCCGTAGCTTAGAGCTAAGGTTTGGATTGCAAAGAAGGGAATAGCACCGACTTCCTAATCCTGTGTTATTCTATAATAACAAAAGATTTCTTACTGAATGAGTTGCAGGTAGATTACTGTCATGCAGCCTTATGCATTTGGCAGGCCAAGTGTACAAGATCCTGAGGTTTTATCAGAGAATGCAAGGAGCAGCACCGTGGAGGTGTTCCAGATGAAGACAATACTGCCCAGATATGAAAAGAAAGTGAAAAGCAGAAAAGGAGAAGCACTGAGAATAGTATATTCTTCAGCTTCCTCTTCTAAAACCTCTAGAGCTCGGTAGAGCCAGCTGTATGTCAGCAGACTCATAGCTCAGTCAGCGTTCCCTCTGAAACCAGCACTGCAGACCACTTTGACATTTGCTTTAGATCCTACTTCATTGGCTTATAACCGCATTAACCCACAGCCTATTGCAGTCGCTCTGGTTTCGCCTGTTTTATTTGGACTCCTGTCAGTAATAATTTATTCCAAGTGGGACTCCCAGTCCATTTATCACTGTCATCATGTTACAGCAGCCAAACCTCCTTTTTCCCCCAAAATAGAAGCTTTTTGGCAGCTGTGTGTCTCTCCAGAAACGCAAAGTTTCAGGTTGCCTGCTGCTTTTCAGATTTCTCAGGACTCTATGTGGGCTGTGAGCAGAAAGTTCAGGATAGAAAAATCAAGTAATTCCTCCTTATTATAAGCCAAAACTATTAGCTAAACTATAAGCCAAAACTATTATAAGCCTAAACTTCCCGTATTAGCCTATTGGTGCTGCACTGGGAATCCTAAAAGCAAAAGCATGCAGGCACAAGTGCCAAGTGAGAGGTGAATTTCACACACTGAATTTCAAGTCCAAACCAAGAGCCATTCTGGCCTCTCTTCCTTACAGATAAAAAAGCATGGGTGGAGGATGTTTGCCTGACAGACTGCAGAGACCCATGTCCTCCATTTACCTGCAGAACCACTGTGAGAAAGGAAATGGCTCTCCAAACCTCTTTCACAACATACCTTAAATAAGTCCTGGAGACTAGTTGTTACAGCAATTTGTTATAAATCAGCCTGTATACCGAAGCGGCCAGCAAGGGTCAGGCTAGGACAGGTGGACAGTCTGGTGTCCAGCACAGCCTGTATAATTCAGGAAGATTCATTAAACTGAGCACCTTCTCTTAAAGAAGAGGAATTTCTCTGAAGCCTACCGAACACTTTGGTTGTAGCTTTTGGTTTCCTTTTGAAAAGGATAGTAGATGTACCCTCCCTGCGGGGTCTAGGGCTCTATCTTTCCCATAAAGTAATGGAGATGTAACTCTCAACTAAAGAAAATGTAGAAGACCCACCTCTACCCCAGTGCTCAAGCTCAAGTTGCTAGGAGGGAAGCAATCCTCCTGCCATTCATATTCCATGGCATATCCTTGGCTTGCCTCCATGGCACAGCCTGCTTGGAGAGCTCTCCTCCTGTCAGGGCTTTCCTGGGACTCATCTAACTCCTGTTGCATAAACTCTGGAAGCATGTTTATAAGAGAGGATTAATTTAGGCACAGAACTTTCTCCACCCTTGACAGCAAAGGCTCAAAAGGAGCTTTCTCCATTTCCAGGTGAACAATAAACCTAGAGACTCACAGCTCAAAGTTTATGTAACAGTGAAGTTTGGGTGGCCACTGTTGTCGAGATCCCAGTGACTGCAAACATTCCTCTTTGTTTTTCATCCCTGCCAGACTCCTAACATCACATCTGTGAGACTCTCAAACTGGAGCTGCAGAAACTCTCCTGCATCTATACTCTTGACACACACCACAGCCTCCTTCCCTCCTTCCCTGGGAGACTTTGTACTGCATGGTGTCAGGGTAGTTGGGAGGAATCAGGTGGGAGAGGGAAACAAGTTACCATGTACAGGGCCACCTGGGCTGCCTACCTTCTTCACAGCTCACGTGCATGTTTCTAGCAGAACAATGATTCCTTGTTCTGAATTAAAGGCAGAATTCCTCCTGCTGTTACTTTCTCTAATAAGAAGAGCTCTCACTCCTCTATTTCATCGCAGTCATGGTAGCCACTTGTCTTTGTGTGTCCACAGGACAGTGAAAAGACCTCAGACTCCCTAATCATTTCCCCATCCTTCCTCCCCCTAACTTCAGCTCATCCCTTTCTTTAACCACCATTTTTTCTTTTCTTTCGATGAGCTTGTTTTGTTTTCTACCACGCGGTGGTGCTGCAGTTAAAAATACCATGGAGATAACAAACAACCGCACCTGACCATGAGATGGGCTGAGAGCTGGCCCTGGCCCAAAGCGTATAGATGGTGAAGTGCGAGTCCGTTATGAGAAAACAAGAGGAGCAGCCAAATATCGTCAGATCCTGGCAGCAACTACAGCTCAGACTGAGCCCTGACAGAGCAGCTCGCACGTCTGAAAAGTAGGCATGCCACTCTGGCTACACGGTGGCCTCAAAGCTTGCTTTTCAAGAGCCCTATCAGTGACTTGTCAGGAGGCCACGCACTGTTCCTAGCTGCAATAACGGGAGCTAGTGATATCAACTATCAGCTCTGCTGCCCAGAAGCAGCTTGCAAAGGTTTCAGCCCAGCATAACCCAAATATAGGCACTCTCAGGCTAACAGCTGTCACACAGCAAGTCCCAATCCAGATCTGACCACAGACAGGCCGTTAATTTTAATTAACATCTCAGAACCCTGCCCAATTGTTCAGCCTCAGTTCAAGCCACCGCAAAGGGAACACACAAAACCAAGCTCTGCTGCCCTGCCGCCCACGTTAGCCTGGGTGGCATATCCCTGAGGAGCCCAGAAAGCCAAAGGAGATGTCACAGAGTCCCAAACATGTACCAGTTCCTCAGCCGCCTTGGAGTTTTTCTCCTGAATGTTAGCAAGACTCAAGAACACAGATTCCTCATGGAAGGGCTGAGAAACAAGGTAAAAGTTACTAGAACTTATGTCCAATCCCCACGCATTTATGATGGACGACGATATGCCGAGCCATACTCCCATTTCGACAGCTAACTCCAACCCCTTGCACTCCAGATCACAGATCGCCAAAGCAGTTGTCCAGAGAAGAATCACTCACACCAGCAATGACCTCAGAGTTCCCAAGACCATACAGAGCATGGCTCCAAGCTCTTGGTGCACTGGGGTCAAGGACTGTCTGCATCCTCTCAGGTTCAGATATTTTTTGTAAAGCAGCGTGCAGGACTGCAAACAGAGCCTCTGCTAGGAGGTTCCTCAGACAGGAATAACAAGGCATAACTCTGCCTCCTCTCATAATATTTGGGTTCTCTCTATATCCACAAAGCACTTGCTCTTATTCAGCTCCCTGCTTCCTACTTTTTGCTGTGATACCTGCAAAATGTTCACTAACCGCTGGGCCTGTGGTCCTTTTCAATTTCCCTCCAGCTGCCCTGAAGGGAAAATACGCTTCTCACAGCACATGTCCAAGGGCAGCCAGTTTGTTTATGCCCCAGGAAGGTTTTACTGACCTTAAGAACCTCTGAGAGACCCTTACTGCAGAGCGAGCATTGCTTGAGGATACAAGGTAGAGAAAGAGAGCAATTATCTCATTTCCAGAAGATTTTCTCTGCCCACAGACAATCTCTTGGGAATTAAAATGTTCTTCAGTGCCCTGAGTACCTGCCCCAAAGAGGAGGGACAGGGTTTGTCCATCAGCCAAAGCCATGCAGCAATGCCACAGTGAATGTAGTGGGAGGACAGAGTCCCATGCATGCCAGCAAAGGAGCAGCTGCCATTCCTGTGCACTGCTTACATCTGAAAAGCCACAGTCACACCCATGCAGGTTCTGGGAGGCACCATTTGACTGTTGTGTTAGTTAATAAAGTTCTGGATGCTCTAGAAATCCCTGTGCCCATTCACAGGGCAGATGCTGAGCTGAGACATCACTGCATCTGTGAAAAACAGCCTAAAAGAAGCAGCTTCACTCAAACAGCACAGATATTTGCTTGGGCGAAGCAGAATTTTGCAAAAAAATTATTAAAGGAAAAGTTGACCAAGAACCTTCCTTGGGGGAAAAGGGCAAGAAATGGTCAAGCGGCCAAAGAAAACGAGGATAAACTATTGCCAGGCAGGATTTAGAGATCATTTAGACTATCTGGAGAAACAGCCAAGGCAGGCCAAGCAGGGTGGTGGGGTACAGTCAAGCCAGGCAGAAAAGTGAAGCAATCCATGAGGCTGATTTAAGCAGAGGAATGGCCGGCCTGGGCCAGAGGGGAGGCTGGGGGAGAGGGTTACAGCCAGGCTGGGTCAGAGCCAGACTGACAGCCATACTCACTCAGGCACTGCAGACCACTTTTATTCACAAGAGGTTTGGCACACAGTGAGCAGCTGGTGCAACTGGAGAAAACCCCTGGCACAAGCTGGTGCCCATTGATCTCTTTCCACCTCTCTTTTGGCTCCTTTGTCTCTTTCTCCTTCTCTTTCTCTTTTGGCTGCTCTTTGTTCTTACCCTGGAAGGAGAGAAAAAACCACAGCTCCATTACAGGCCTTGCACTGCCCGCACATTCCTTTCCCCACTGGTAAAAACGAGCATGCAGAAAGCTGGTGCGCAGCAAGTACAGCGGGCACCTTTGTGCCCGAACTTTTGGGATGGTAGTGCTTTTCCCAAATGCCTTCCTAAGGCTCAGGCCAGTCCCTCTAGGCTAGGGTCACGTGTGGGTGATCCAGGCAGTCACCCAGCCAAAGCACTCTCTCCTGGTCTGCACAACTCATGCTAAGACAGCATGAGAGCAGCCAGAACATGACCTGGAACAAGGTGGGCTGAAAGTCAGGGATCACTCTGTCCAGTGCATTATATTAGGGGTCACGGTGCATCTGCTGACCAATATAGAGGCCTCAGCCATCCAAAAGCAATCCAACTAACTGGTCCAGGGGGTCATATCCCCTTTTCTACCTGAAGAATTCAGCAATTCCTTCCACAAATTCAGCATCTTTCCCTCACCTTATCCTTCTGCCAGGACCCCGTGACTCGGCTCCGCAGGGAACTCAGACGTCTCATCACCTTCGTGCCTTTCTCTGCTTTATCACTCTTTCCACTGTCCTCATTTCTGAAACAAGACCAAAAACATCTTAACTAAGGGGAGGTTAACTGGCCAAGCACAGTTCAGGGCGATCACTGATGAAGTTCATCTGAAGCATTACTTTAGGACCCCATCTCTGAGCTTTCCATCTCCTGGAGGATCTGGTTCGGCATCAGTTATGTCATTTATTAATGGGACACTTGCAAATAAGGAGCTGAACTTTCCAATTATTTGTGCGAGTTCTGGCTGTCGCTGTGTTTTTGTTCAGTGCCATGCACAACGAGGCCCCGATCCTGGCTGAACCACTGCAGATACCAGTGTCCTGCACACAGCATTAGCAGGGCAGTAGAGGTTAGATGGAGGAGGGCTTGAAATCAGTCTGCTCTGGGAACACAAATTGTGCGGGTTACCATCTGTCTCACTCACTCATTAGACAGGAACTCAAACCAGGTGAGGTTCTGCTGGGAAGAATCGCTGCCTTCTTGCACAAAAGTTCTCTGCTTCGCCCTGTGCAGGAGAAGACATCAGACACACAGCAAAGAACACAAGAGCAGAACTTTTGAGTCAGTGGAAAGGCTCATCTTTGGAGACGGGGCAGGAACATGTTTAGAGTTACAGAAGAAGCACGTGAAATGCTACTTCTCCTTGCAATTCTACCCTAGTTTCACTGGAAGAATACGGTCATTCTGGTACCCTGGGGATTTCCCCCTCAGGGGACCAAGTGTCATTTGCCAGGTGGGTCCTAGGCAGACCCATGACCTCCCCACCCACATCCCTCTCCCAGACACACTTACCCATGGTATTGTTTCAGCTCCTGAAGTACCTGCTGGACAATTAGCCTACCAGGGATGTGGCAAAAGAAAAGCAAGAGATTAGAAAATGTCCTTGCAAAGACATTCTGCACCCCACAAAGCATCAGGCGCTGGTTTACGACCAACTACTCAGCTGTGCCCCAGCCTGGCGTGGGATCTCCTTTGCTATTGCATCTCCAGTAGCTCAGATATACTCAAGAATCTCAGCCGTCTCAAAACAGCCAGGACTGACAATACCTACACGTGGTCTGGGGACACGTGGTCCTTCTCCAGCATCTCCAGAGCAGGGGGTTCAACACCTGGAACACAAAACACTCTCAGCAGGGATCCTCAGCTCTGCCTTTGCAGAGCACCATGTTGCAAGCTATGTGATTGGACCCCGTTAATCTTGCTGGGCTCCCACTCTACCTTTAATGGGCAAGGAGAAGTGCTGGAAACAGTGAGGGAGGAAAAGGCTGCATTGCATTTCTGTGAGGGAGGGGAAGGCTACATCACTTTTGTGTGTTTCCCCTCCCTTCTTCAGCCTGTATTACGTTAACTTCTGAGGACCCTGCTTGCAGCTAGAGGGTAGGAGCTGATACCACCCCAGAGACCTTCTCCATGACAGCCAGCTTCCCCTCCACTTCCCAGGCTGTGCTCTTACCAAGTCTCTACATTTTGCTCTCGGGCTGTCCTGACAGGTGGGAGAGGTTAATGGGTTCCAGCAGCACAGAGAAGTCCAAAATTAAGTTTACAGGAGCTAGGGTGCCTCTGTTTTTCTAAGGCTCTTTGGCTTTCAGTGCAGAAACCAGAACCTGGCAGCCTCGTCCCAAAGCCTGCTCCACTGCCAGCTGTGCACGGTGGGTTAGTGAAGGGCACTGCTGCCAGAAGGGGCCTGCACACAGATCATGTTTGCCCCATTCTTTGGGGTACAGGAGAAAGGGCACATTTAAACCCAGGCAGATGAAGCAGTGCCTTTTGTTCCTAGGATACCACCTTTGCCTTGTGTGAGTAGGGAGTGACCAATGCACCGGCCACAGAGAGGTTGTGTGGCAATGTGTCACTGGGGATGGGCATGTCTGCGCTTAGACTACACTGTTAGCCAGGATCAGACTCAAAGTCAGCTTGACTTTTTATTTCAGGAGCTCCTGGGACCATGTAGAAGGGAAGGGCAGAGGATGTCTAGGCTTGCAGAGGCTACATCTCCTGTTTTTAATCTTAATCACAAACACCTTGAACTCATTTAATGCGATATTGTAAGTCTATACCAACCCTCCATGGCTGGAAGAGAAGTGTCAAAACTGCAAGGTATCTGAGAGGAGGCAACCGTCTCGCAGGCTGATGGGACAGACTTTGACCTCAGTCTCTTCCCGTTGCTGCCACATTCCTGGAGAAGTAAAAAGTCATGGACATCTTTGGTCCTTTGTGCACCAAGGAAGCCTCCGTCAAGGCACAGCATGGCTGGCAAGGTGCAAGGCAGGGAATCTTGACTTAAGTGCCAGTGATCATCCCTGCCTTCCCCAGCCTCCTACCCTGCGTGCCCACCCTGGGAGCCCCAGGGCAGATTCCCTTGCTGCGTGGTTTGATACCTGTGGTATATCAGAGCACAGGATTAGATCAAAACCCAAGATATCACTGGGAACAGGCTGACTCCTCACCCCTTCCCTCTCTTCTTTTGTCAGGTTTATGATGACAGGACACCGTAAGGCCCAGCTGTTTGTTGGCTTCAGGTGTGGGCTCCAGGGAGGTTGCACACCTCCTTGTGACACTTGTGGCTGAAACCTTCTTAGGCACTTCTCACTTTTATAGGACATGTAGCACTGTGATACAATTGTCCTTTTAATATTAATTGAATCCAAAGAACTTCCCCAGAGGAAAGCAGTGTGAAAGGCAGGGGTCACACTTCTGTCTTCAACTACCTGACAGAGGATTATAGAGAAGATGGAGCCAGACTCTTCTCAGAGGTCCACAGTGACAGGACAAGAGGCAACAGGCACAAGTTGCAGCAAGGGAAATTCCAACTAGATTTATGGGAAAAGAGGGCTGTGCATCAGCCAGCTCCCAGGGCCTTTATCCTGCAAGAAGGGGCAGTTCGTCCCAGCGCAGAGAAAGCCCATCCTTGCTGAGATTCCTGCAGACCTCTTGGCGTACCTGGTTCAACGCTGGCATCGAAGGAGTCCAGCCTGCGGCTGACACCTGTGTGTGTTGCCTTCTGCACCCCCTGCTGCCAATATGCACACAGCCCTTGCACACTCACCCCCTCCTCCGAGCCAGGGCTGACCATGAGGTTCGGGCGCAATGGCTCTATCTCCACTTTGATCAACATGCCACCCCCACTGCTGCTCCAGGTTTCCAGTTCCCCTTTGGACATGCGAGGCTGTGGGCAGGACTGGCTCCCCTTCTCCACATCTTCCTGCTCTGGGTCACTGCCCACCTCTGTGGCATCCAGGCTGAACCTAATTCAAGGAAGAGGAACAAGCCAGTTCAGCAGGCCCGTCTCATTGTGCCAGGCACAGCACAGTCCCTGCAATGTCCTAGCCTTGGGTGGACAGTCCTAAAGAGCTCATGCAGCTGGAACAAGGAGGGTCACCACAGCAGGCACATGGAAAAGGAAATGCCAGGAAGCGTCAGCCTGGACACCAAGTCCTGAGCCTGTTAAAAACAGCTTTTCTGGCTGCCATCAGTCAGTCCACGAGCTCCTTGGTCACCCGGGATGTTTAGTGCCGGATGGCTCTCGCTGATCTCTTAGCAACCCCTGAGACTGAGCAGCCACCCAGACAGCAGCCTGCCTCGCCTGCGTGAGAGCTGCTGCCCTGTTAGCTGCGTTCCCAGGAAGGTCCCTCTGGGCATTTAGAAATGGCAGATGTTGTTGTTTAGCAAATCATCACTGTGGCATCATGTCACAAGTCCTGCTCCCACCAGGGCCCAGCTTCAAGAAAGGAAAAATAAATCCTTTTCTGGGAAATGAGGGGTGGACCAGCTACCCCAGTGCCCCATGGTTTCCTGAACACCAAGTGCTGTTGCAGTGCCAACAACATAGGAGCAAAATGATGGATAGGGCTCAGTGGAAAATCTTACTCTCTGCATGAGTTCTGTCTGCAGATCACTGTCACTTCATTCCTGCTGCCAGAGACAGGCTTCAGGAAGCATTTGCTTAGGGGACAGCGGGGCGTATTCCCCTTCCCTGGCCCCGTGCTCACACATGCTTAATCACCCAGCGAGGGGACCGAACAACTCCCTGACACTGACAGCCGCTCTGTGCTGCTGTTGCTCATGTGCCTGTTACACAGCATAAACTGTGAATGATCCACGGCACACGGAACAACAATAGGCCTGAGAACCAAAGTCTGAGCTTGATAAAGAACTGCCAAGATTTCAGGCTCAGATAATTTTAGGGTACCTTATAAGGAGGAGAGATAAAAATAGTCCTTGCTGGCTTGCACCTATCTCCCAGTCATCCGGGAGATCAATACATTCGTCAGCAGGGAAAGCATGCATGTAGGAACCTGGAGCCCAAGGCATTCATGTGGCAGGAGCACAGCATGGCAGTGACGCCAAGTCTGGAAACCGCCCCCAGCCAGAGCTCAGCATCATGCTACAAAATACACTCTCCTCTGCAGCCATGTGGAGGACAAAGGGCTGGAGGACACTGTGGCGATTGCAGGCACAGGCCCCACCAAGATGACTCGGACAAGAAGAAAAAGGATTTGACAGAGCGCTCTCAATCCCTCTGGGGTGAGCAAAGCTCCCTTTGAGCCAGAGGATGGAGGCCATCAGGGCAGCTGATGCTGTTCAGGGTTCCCTCCAGACAGAAACGAGTTCTCCCCAGATGAGAGATCCTCTTCCTGGCCCCAAGACCAGGAAAAGAGGGTCTTCCTACTGCCGAGGAGATATTAAAGCCTCTTGCTGCCCTAGCATCTGTTCCTCCACATCCCACCCAACATGAGCAGTAGGCGTCCAGCTGCTTTGGCAGATGTTGACAAGGGAGGGAGACCACCCAGCAGCAGCTAGAGCTCAGGGCAACGTGATCGCTCCAGCCTCACGCAGCATCATTGTACCGTATGTATCAAATACTGCTCATGGTCCTGCTTTACCTGCGCTTGCAGTCCATGGGTGATAAAGGGCTCTCCCAGCTGTGCCTCCGAGAGGTAGACATAGATCTCACCAGTGTGGGGAAGGACTCCTTGGCCTCCTGCAGGTCAAGCTCTTTGTCTGCCTTTGCAGGACACTCAGGATTGCTGGTACCATCTTCCGGCACTGCTGCACAGGAGCAAATGCAGCCTTTGTTCAGAAAGCGGCAGTGAGCCTCGCCGTAACGTACCGAGCAGGAAATGGGATTGGAAAAAGCAACATCCACAGACATTTTGCTCAGGGCCTCTGGTCTCTCTTCCAATAAGCGAATGGCAGATGCAGCCTGGGTTGCTTGTTCAGGCTGTGCTGCTGTCTCTGGCGCTGTTTTCGCAATTGGTGGGCTCAGGAGTCCCAGATCTCTGTAATACTCCGTGCCACGGAGAGCAGAGTCTGAGAGGAGATCGTCCATACTGCTGTGCAAGTCCGCTGCTGGGACATCCAGCTCTGTGGAAGATGAGTCCTCCTGCAAAGGCAGCGACAGCTTAGCTGGAGTGCACAAATCCCGTCTGAGAGCCTTGCACACATCCTGCAAAGGGGACACCTCCCGTGCAGAGCTGGAGCTGCTTTTCTTTCCTTTCTCATGGCAAATGGCCCACCTGCAGCTAGCGGGGCCAGGCCTGCAGCTGGGCTTCTCAAACCAGACTTTCTGATAGCAGCACTCTCCTACTGCACCTCGCAGCCAGACCTGCCCCAGCCCCAGCAGCTCGGCTTCCTCTAGTCCCTGAGATCTCTCTGTGCCTTATTCCCCCTAACGCCAATACAAAGCATAGAGGTATGATTTTTCCCAGCAGCAGAAGCAATATAGCTATGTATTCCTTGATGGTCTGGATTGGTACCCCTTTCCCCTGTCCTTATTCCACCACAGCCCCTCTGAATATGTTGCTGACCGCCCAGTTTGCTGACCCTGGCTCCTGCCTCGCTCAGTGGCAGCGGAAGGAAAGAGGACACTTGCCTTTTCTTCAGCCATGCTGGTGCAGAAGGTGTCATCCTCAGCAATCAGGGATGGGAGGAAGCTTTTGGGGTTGTGATACTCCAAAGCAGGGGTGCTGTGGTCAGTGAATTCCTGTAAGCATGGCTTGCAGTCGGACCCTGCAAGACAGAGAAGGTCACAGCATGTGAGCAGATGCCCAGGAGGGATGTAAAATCAGCCACACACAGAGAGATGACGTTAGGCAGCACTGAAATGCTCCACATGGCCCCGAGGGGCAGAGCTCCCTTGCCCCTTGAAGATAGGCACTGCCAGGCAATCTCAGGACCTTGGCAGCCTTGATCCTGTGGGAGCCTGCTGTAGGGGTCCCCTAACAGCGGAAACTTCATCCCTCCAGCCATGGCACGCGCAAGGGCAGAGACCAGGCTCGCACCATTCCAGCCAGACACTCGTAGGATGTCCTGTGCTGCAGAGGCTGTTTCCACAGTAAAACAGAAGAGTTAAGCACATTTTGATGGCTGTTATTGACATTATGGACCTTTAAAGCAGAAATCTATGACTAAAAATACTGACAGTGATTTTATTTTCATCTGTAAGGAATAAAGGATGCCACTGGGAGGCCAAATTGGAGGCACGTTAGTGACTCCAGACAACACTGAATATGCAGAGCAATAGCGGGAGCACGTAATTCTCCTGGTGCTGGCTCACTCCTGGATTTTCCCCACACAGGAGTGCTAAGCGAGTGTGAACCTGAGTGTGTGTACACCGTCCGAGAACTCATTGAGAAACAAAAACAAGGTCTGGACGCGCTTCATGGTACAATAGATTGTCCAGCTGACTGAAGCACATTCCTATGTAACGAGACACACTGTAAACGTTAGCCACGATCTCTAAACCATTGCATGACTCACGGAGGCCTTTTATTCCTTCGAGATACATACAGCTGAGGCGAATGGAAAAAAGCCAGGCTGTTGGCCGAAGCACCGTGGTGGATCTCTGAAGATGCAGAGAACAATAGCAAGAGACTGTAAGCGGCCATATCTATGCAATAGGAAAAAACGGCAAGAAACTGCTAGAAACCCCTCATACTCCAGGAAAGCCAAGTATTAAAAAATCAATATGAGGAAGATATTGTTAAAAAACACACTCTTGGAAACCTTGCATCCTGCTGTGGGTTTTAATGCTACGCAACGCAGCCAGAAATTGCGTGGTGCCAACTAGAAAAAGGCAGCAAACGTGAGGGAGAGTTTGGAGGTTTGTTCCTTGGATCCTGCTGCACGCTGCAGATGCCAGATTTTCTGTTTTAAGGAGTGTTTGGTGTGTTTAAATGCGTGCGGTAATTTCAAGTGAGGGTCTATAAATAATATAGAAAGAAAACGCTCTGTGAAGGCACTATTTTAATTAAGGGTTTTCTAACTATAAGAGCAGGGAAAATTTGAAACAGGCTTTCTAGCAAGGCTGTAGAATTTACTTCACAAGACATTTTTAATTAATAGACAAATTCCTGCCCAGGATGTCTTTGAGCCACATCTCTTAACGCTCTATCTGTAAAACTGGCAGAGGTTTAGTGAGCTATTGAACATCACCTTTTGCTTTCCTCAGATGCACCTGGATTGCCTCTATTCACCTTGCAATCAAAAATCAGCATTTTGAAGTGAATACGCATTTGAACCAGTGCAGGTTTTGGCATGAGCTTGTGGGAAACTGAGCAGCCAAAGATGTCAGTGGGCAGTAAAAGCCACTGAACCCCTAAACCAGGCTGGGATGAAGGCTATGGTAGGACGGACCCAAGGGGAGCAATCAGGTGGTGGGGAGGGTCCCAGGGGGATGAGGACAAATGGTGCTTCCCCTCATACAAGTCCAAGGAAAGAAGGAAAAGGAGATTCCCTGCCCTTGCCATCCCTTGCAGCAGCGAACTACCCGCAGAGAAAGCGGCAAAGCCCCGAGAGGCAGCAGGGATGTAGCTGCAGGAGCTGACAAGCGCTGTGGCCTGACAGAGGCCAGAGCCCTGGCCCACAGGTTTGTCTAAAACAAAGAGGTTTTTTCCTCCAAAGCAGGGTCCGGCTGTCCTGCCAAGGCTACGCTGGGCCTGCACCAGCCTCCAGGCTGTAGCTCTGAAGTGGATCCCTGGAACAGAATCAGCTCCTCAGAGGCCTGGAAAACATTTCCTGTGTTCTGCCTGTGCCATGCAGGGCTCAGGATTTGGCCAAGACATAGGCTACAGTCAACAGACCCCCTCCAGGCCCACCAAATGACTTATATGCTCCTTGGAGACTTCAGACACTCCTGTTCAACACGTGATAAATCAGGTTTGCAGCCAGCCTCCGGTCAACTCGGCGGCAGTGGCCGTTAGGCAGCTGCATGGGGCTACAGCGATGGGGAGACCATTTTAGGCAATGTGTGAGCACCAGAGACGACAATTCAGGGCTCCCCGCATTTAACGCCTCAGTCGGTTGATGCTGGGCTGGCACCATGTATAGAGCTGAGCTGTGTGGACACTTCGGTAAGGGGGGCTGCTGGAAGGGCTCACGGGGGAAAAACGCTTTCAGGCACCGGGTTCTGGCATGATGAGCAAGGAAGTGTGGAGCATGCACAGGAGGGAGGCAGGTCTGAGGGGCTGTGTACATCCCTATATCCACAGTCGAGGTGGTCACCCATATATCAACAAGTACAGCAAACTCTGGAGCCTCTCGAGTCTCCTGGACTCCGCGCTCAGGCCTGTTTGGAAAGGACCCATGCTCCGTCTAGCTGCGGCGTGGTGGTAAGGGGACAGGACATCTTAGCTGCCCAGGCACTGGCAAACAGCAGCGTTCACCTTTACTCAGCTGAAGCTGGAGATGGGATGACAAAAATGACACTTTCAAGAACCTAACGCTGTTTGCTTTAGGGGAACATTAAGCAGATTAGGTATTGCAGTTGCTTAATTCGCCTCTGGCTGGGAACCATAAAAGGTTATTGCTGCAGGGAGCAGCCTCATCAGAGGAATTCCCAAGGCAGAGCTGGGGAGGAAGCATCGCTGCCTGGGCCGGGCAGGTCCCTGCACACGAGCGGGGCTCTGCTGCGCTTTGCCAGAGCTTCCCGGCAGGCGAAACATGATGACTCTGGGCTCCTGCGTGGGGAGGAAGGAAGTAGTGACAGGCGTCCAGTGCATGTGACAGTCTGGGAAAGTCTCAGGGGTTTTGATGGCGTGAGGACAGTGGGATCAGCCAGCTGAGCTGGTTTGTCTCAAGGAAGAAAACTCCATGCTGCTGTAACTGTGTGCAAGGCCACTGGGAGCCCAATGAAGATTTAAATACTTCCATTTCAGATCTACGGTCGAAACCTCCCTCCTACAACTGCCTCTGCTGATTTCCCTCGGACGGGCCGGTCACTGGAGATGCACCCGCAAACGTCACAGCGGGAGACAGCACCAGAGCAGCCAGTGCTGGAACAAGCTCTGCCAACAGTGGCCCGTCCTCACCTGCCTGCTCCGCTGCTTGGCACGAGATGCTGCCGGTCCCTGAGTGACCCTGGAGCCAGGCTGGCGCTGGCAGGGGAAACATCAAAGGAAACATGGATGCGAGCTCTCGCCATGCAGGTCACATCCTCCAAGCATCAAACACTCTCTGCATTTCCACTGGGGAAAGGCCACACCAAATGCAGTGGGACAAAGGCGCTGGTCATTTCTGCCACATGAAACAATCTCAGGAGGAAGGAAAGACCAGAGTGTCTGGGCATTTCCCAGCAATCAGGGGTAGAGACTGCTGGGAAACCATGGAGAGCATCACAGACAAGAAACAAAAATTATTCAGTCTCCTCCTGGCTCCTGCCCTGCTGGCCCCGCACCAGCTGCCCTTTACGTACCACCCTGCAGGATGTCCAGAGCTATAGGTTAAAACCTCTGTAAAGCAAGTGCTAAACTTGCTGTGCCAAAATCGGATGAAGTGCAGTCCTTCGCCTGGTCTGGGCCCCACATCATCGGCCGTTGGCAGCGGTGGGGATTGGCTCACACGGCCCGGGCTGGAGGAGGGGAGAAGATAAGCTGTCCAACACTGTAACATACTGTACAGTGAGCTGCTGTCTTATCACTGTGTTTGGGGCCTGGCTTTTGGGCATGAAGGGCCGGGGGAGTGGGGAGCCAGCACAGTCCTCAGCTTGCTCTCAGCTGAAGGGTCTCGGCGCGGCTGAGAGGGTTTTGCAGCCCCTCTGATACTCTCCAAGTCACAAGAAAGAGTCACTGTGCAGCTTCCTCCAGTGACTCTGCTGGGCACCGAGGGAAGGTCCCACACGAACCAGCGAGTGCCACGGTGTAGAAAGCCAGCACCAGGAGAGGAATTGAGCAAGACCTGAATGTTTTGTGCCCACGGCACAAGCCCTAGCGGGACAAACTGCTCTGCGGGCACGTGCTGGGGGGAGAGGGCTCCACCGAGACAGTCTCCAAAGCAGTCAGTGCTTGCAAGCACTGCGAGGCTGATTTATTTATTATAGAAATTACCCCACCTGAGCCTTCCCAGTGAGCCCATAACTGCCCTGGTAAGGCTGGAGTGGGGTGTCCTGGCTCGAGGGAGCTGCTCGGGGCTCACCACAGATCAGAGCCTGCATCACCCTGCCTCCTACTCCGAATTAACCTTCCTTTGACCGTTCAGTTTGGATCTTGGTCTCCTGCACATCCACATCAGAAGAGAACTGGGGGCAGGGGGGATAACGAGGGAGAAAGAGTATCAAGAGCTCTAATGCCACAGATAAAGGTACCCAAAAGCATCAGCCTGAAGGCAGTGTTTGCAGGCAAGGACAGCAGCGTCCAGCTCCTCCAGGACCGCAAACATCCCGCTTCCCGGGGCTTTCACTTGCCTCTTTCCAAGTCACGGCACCGCATGCAGGAATGAGGCCAATTCACACCATTGCTGGCATTTCCCGTCCCTGCTGTCGGACACTGTGAAGCCCAGCTGGTGCCACACAAACCACCACGGCTCAGACTGTGCTCCGAACGTGGGGGCTCTGCTCATCGGCCCTCTCTGAAAGACTGGAGGAATCTTTTCCCCAGCATCTGCTCAAACACCAAACTCGACATAAGGCTCAGCCCTCGCCAGGCAGCCGTGCAGAGACAGCTGTCTGCAAACACCGGGACCTCCAGCTCACTGGCAGCAACGAAACAAATTTATTACAAAACCAGAAGGCTGATATTTAACCCATTACTCAGCTCCTAAAAGCATTAATGTGCCTTGAAAAGAAGATGAAACGGAAGGAAAAGTGTTAACCAACACTTATGCAGTGTCCCCTGGAGAGAGGAGCAGGGTGCACCCAACACCAAGCTCTGCCCGGGGACCCCAGTGCTCTTTGCTATCTGCTCGTTCGGGACAGGCTCTCCCAACCGCCCTGCAGCAGCCCAGCTCCCGACACACGGCTCAGACCGCTCTCCCCGTGCACAGGCCATTACCTCGCTTAAAGGACCATCTCTTCTTCCAGCGCTTCGAGAACGACGGCCAGGAGTGGTTGAGCAGTGAGTCTGACATTTGGGAGCCCTCCAAGCCCTGTGCAAGGTATAACCCCAAGCAGGAGACGACAGCACAGAGCACGGCAGAGCTCAGCGCAGTCTAAGGCAGCACTGCAGGCTGCAGCCCAGGGGCTGCCAAGGGGGGAGTGGAGAAGCCAAGTGTTTTGTCAGAAGTATCAGCTGATGGAAGCTGTAGCCAGAGAGTAATTCCTGGTCTCTGGCGTTCCCACCTGTGTGACGGGTCAGTGACTTGCTACAGCGGGGCCCCAGGGATTAGTGGCCCCGAAGCACACACAGCCCCTGAACGCTGCTCGAGGCTTGCAGATGGAAAGGGAAGACAAGCTGTTAACACACCAGAACTCCCTTCCCCTCTCTGCCAAAACCTCTCTGCTCCATTCATGACGATCAGCTGTCAACCTGATAAACCATCACCTTTAAGGTGGTTCTGCAGGGGCAGAACCTTCACCTGGGAAATGTGGGGTAAGAGTTAAGACCACAGGCTTGATATTTGCACTTTTGGCATGGTTTTCAAGTGCTATGGCAGAGCCTCTGCAAGGGAAGGTGCGAGACCCTGTCTGTCCGCAACATCAGCATCATCTTGCAGCTCGCAGCAAGTCCCCGTCCCCTGGCAAGGACCTTTCTCCAAGCCCTTCTCAGCTCTCCCGTGCAGGGAGGGAGGTGGGAGCTAGCTCAGCTATCTCCAAACTGCCCCAAGAGACCCAACTCCCCACCCTGAGGTCTCCAAGCCCACTGCTCCCGGTTGGCACCAGCCCCACAGCCCAGACTGGCTCCCAACTTTGCTCCCAACCCCTCGATTAGGCTGAAGAAGCCGAGTTTTACCCCTATGCGGCTGCTGGGCTCTTGGGCCAGACCGAACCTTCTCTCTGCTGTTCAGCTCATGCTTGCAGCCTCGCTGAGCAGAGCCCAGCCAGTTTGGGAATGGCCACAGGCACCTCCACGGCATAGAGCCCATGCTGGGCTGGCGATATGCAAAGGCAGGTGGTGAAGAGCATTTCCCTCGCCTGGCCACAAACCCCAAAGCGTCATCTGCCCAGCACAACCCTCCCCACATCCCTTCTGCTTTGATCTTCCCAATAACACAGGTGCCCAGCCCTGGAGTGAGCAGTTTGGAGGGGGATTTGGGGGACCCAGGTGTGGACCCGTCTTGTGCCCAGCCCAAACCCAGCTGTGGGCAGTGCCAAGGTGTCCTTGCAAACCTTCAGCTGTGGCACAGCAGCAGCAGGAGCCAAGAGCAGCACCCGTAGGGTGTTCGGCCACCCCAGCGCTGCCCCAGAGCCAGCCGTGGGGACACGCTGTGGGTTAAACCCTGACCTCATCTCCTCTTCACTTGCAGCAGAGTGAAGCTCCTTGTAGGCTGAGGCTCCCCAGCCCACGTTTTGCCTTCAGACGCATGCAGGGGGGAGGCTGAACGAAACCCAGCACTTGGACTTTTGGCTTCAAGACAAGCTGCTTCCTCACAAGGCCTTGAGGAAGATGAGTGACAACCCCGTTGTCGTGGGATGGAGCTCGTGCGAGAGCGACTTACCCTGAGGGCTGGAGGCATCTCTCTGGCAAAGTTCCCCATGCACACTTGCACCTGACAGCCCTGGCTTCTTCTCCAGCTGCTGGAGCAAAGTGAGAAGCAGAGACTCATCGGGGAAGCAGCAGCCGTGCGACTGGTTTGCTCACGGGGGCCTCTGGCTCAACCATCTCACCGCTTCCCCTTTCCGACGGCACAGCCAAACCCGCCTCTCCCATGCTGCAGTTCCTTCGACGGTGGCCCCAGTGCTGCCCCGACGCTCGCTCCCACCCTCGTGGGGGTCGGGGCTCTGGGAGGTTCCAGCAGAATCGCCCAGGGGGTCGTGGACCCTGAAGCACCCGGTGCAGGGGCCTGGAGAGCCGCCGAACCAGCGATGGCTGCGAGGACAGCAGTTGCCGCAAACTGCTTCCTGTTCCGTTCAGAGAAAAACCGCTTTGTGTGTACCGTGAGAGCCTGGCACACACGGGCTGCGCCCACAGGCTCGTTGCACCATCGCTCGTTAGTGTCCTGCCAGGGGCAGCGAGGCCTCGCACAGGGGTCCTGTTAATGCATTGTTCGTCTTTGCTGGCATGGGTTGACCTTGAGCAGCAACAGAGACCCTGAAGCCCAGCAGGTCTCAGTCTTACACGGGATGAAGCGATAGCAAAGCACAGCAACGCCTGTGCTGGCCGTAGTCATCCGTGCAGGTGAGAGAAAGGCACTTCAGCTCCCAAAGTGAGTGGGGTGAGGGATGAGGCAGTGGTCCCCTGCCCTCGCCGTGTGCGGTCTGGCAGGCAGAGCCCCCGGAACAGCCCGGGCTCAGGTTTTTCAGCACAGCCATTCGCTCCTTCCCAGCAAGCCCCGTGGGCTGAAGAGCGCACGCTCCTCATCCCACTGCCCCAAGCACACGCCAGCCCCAGCCAAGTCCTAATCAGAACAAGATCCGCTCACACTCCAATTACTCAGAGACCGCAGCTTTGGCAGCATTTGGAATAGCAATTCCCCCGTGCTCCAGGAAACCACAAGAGCAAAGAGGAATTAAGGTTTAATTTCTGTGAAGTCCGCAAGAGCTTGATTAGTATCAGAGATCAGCCCTGCTCCTAAATACCAGGCAGCTGCCCCGGCTGAGGGGATGGTGAGTTGTCCTCAGCCCAAATGAGGACAACATCTCCTCCTGCTTCAAGTCTGACATGGTTTGGGGGTTACCGAAGTGGAGCCGTGGAGGCAGCCTGGAAGAGCGATGAGGGATAATGGCATGAGGGCTGGCCGAGCCTCGGCAGCCTCTCCACAGCATCCCAGAGAGCCCAGCAGGCAGCAAACCTCCCGTGACAGCAAGTTCAAGTTTTGTGGCTTTGCTTAATTTTGCATTTTAGGATCCCCAGAGAACAAGCCTGTGCCAGAAGAAGCAACTCCAAAACATCTTAAAGTACCAGTTTGCTTCTCATCACTCTCACGGTAAGAGAACTCCAGATGGGCTTAGAAAAGAGCTGAAGTCCAGCTGAGCTCCTTGGTGTGGCTGAAACAGGCGTGGGGCAGTGGGCAGAGCAGGGCCAGCTCTGGTTGCCTTGTCCAGTCCCACGTTCAGAGGCACTAGGTGGCATCAGCACCGCACGCTTTCCGTTCAACCAGCAACATCATCTCCCTCCCAGCCCATCCCAGCCCTGGGCTGAGGAAACAGTTAGTGGAACTTGTCAGGGACAGGGGCGAGGAGTGCAGTGAGGATGCGCCTCGACCCCTCCGAAAAAGAAGCACTTTTTGCAAAAAGACAGTCACGCTACTCACTTTTATAACAATTCATTGCGTGAGTGTCAAACGATATCCCTGGGCCCTCAGGTCAGGCGCGGTGGAGAGCAGAGCTCCATGTGGGTCCAGAGCAGCCCCAAACTGCGTGGTAGCACGTTCAGGTCGGGCAGGGGAAGACCATCGCCAGGGCCGAGGGGTGAAGAGCCAGGGCTACAGTGCAGGCTGTCAGCCAGGGAGCTGGGCAAATCATGCTGCAGCTGGACAGAGCCACGGGGAAGGAAATATTAAGCTAAAACTATTAATTCCACCAGCTGCATTGCTGCACCATCCTGCCCGGCCATCGGCCCGCGCGAGGAGCCCGCGTCAGCAGCAGCTCCTGCTCCTCCAGACACAGGCGGTGGCAATCCCAAGGCTACGAGGAACAACGCAACACTGAACGATTTTGCTGAATGGAAGGAAAGCAGGATATCTTAACTGAGCGGCTAAATACAGCGAGAAGAAAAATAGCAACAGTAAGTCCCCCACCTTGTCGGCGCAGCTGATCAGGAAGGAAATCTTGCCTCTGGTGAAACAAAACAAGATTTAAGTTAGAAAGATTTCACACTTCCAGAGCGACCTGCTGCAGAACAGAAGATGAGACGGTTCCTGGTGCAAACCTGGTTACAGCTGCTCAGCCGCAGGACAGGGTTGAAGCAGATCCTCTGACTTGGATTTTTTAAAACTGCCTGTGTGGGAGTTTGTCCCCCCTACGGGGAGGGAAGCCTGGGTCCGTGCATGTGGAAATAACAGAATTCCATTACAGAGCAGCAGCTCTCACTGTTTCAGGCAGAAGGAATCCCTTTACCAATGTTTACCCGATGGCATCAGGCTGCCGAGAACCCCACGGTGAGGACACAGCCCAGCGCAGATCGCCCCAGCCGTTGGGCAGAGGAGTTAAACTGGCTTCAGACCACAAGCCTATAATTGGCAGATCTGTATTTTTTTTTCCTTAACGCCATTCATTTTGCAACTGAAAGTATTGCTTATTCCAAGATATGAATTTAGTGCTTTCTCTGTGGTAAAGCAGCATTCGGTGCTGCACAGACAGCAGACACAAAATGAACAGAGTTATTCTTGGATAATTTATTCAGAATTTTAATATAAACAATTAATTTTTCAATAGTCTGACACAGCAAGATTTTGTTTTTCCTTAATATTCAGAGATATTTTCTGTACATGTCACTGCTTGGCTCATATATGAAAACATTGAAAAAACAAATCCAAGGGGGAAGGTTTTTCTTTTTTTTCTTCCTTTTTTTGAAAAAAAATCATGGCACATTTGATCCTTTATTTCAAACAAGAGGTATCTGCAATACTATTTGTATTCTGGAACCTTAGATATGCAGAGAGAAAGGTGGGAGCAGCAAGATTAAACAGAAAAAAAAAAAAAAGACTTTGCAGAACATCACTTAACATGTAACTGAAACTGTCTTTAGTTTATTTAATTGCAAGCAGAAAGCATTTGCTTTTGGCTGTGTTTGATAAAGCCCATGTCCAGTACCCCATCGGAGCAGGTCCTCAAACACAAACCACTGCTTTGATACTCCACGAGTAAAATCATTGCCCAAACTGAAGCAAAAGGAAATGCTTTTCCTTTTTAAATAACATTCTATTTTTTCACATTTAGAAGCGGCCTTTCTAAAATTCTCCATCAGCCAGTTTTCGTGGGACTCATTTATGGGAGAAATATTCGGAAGCTAAGGTGGTGGAAGCGTTGCTGGATGCTGCTGGGAGAATCTGGATTAACAGAAGAGCTTTGGTATCGAGTCCAGCTCAGCTCTCTCAGGTAATGAGTCCTGAGCCCAAGCTTTACTGGTGATGCTGGGACTTAACAGGGGCTGGGACTCAGCTAAGCGAGAACGTCTGTGCCCACATTTAAACTCTGCTGACGGTTCCTCTTTAGCTGCCAGAACTATCCCAGGTCCTCCCAGCTGGCCGGACCCTGCTCCCACCGGGACTTTCTGGACTGAGAAAAAGAAACTATTTAATACCATCAGTTGGAACACTGGACTCGGAACAAAACGACTACCAGAAATGTAATTTCTTGCCGACTGAAAGTCTGTTAGCAAAAAAAATAACAACGCTGTAGGAGTTAATACTAACTTTATTATACAATATTTAAAAAGTCATTTCTCTACCTGTCCCCTTATAGCTTGCATTGTGCTGCAGTTAATTTGCTGAAACTGCAAGAATAAGTGCTTACTTTTGAGAAGGACAAGCAATTTCATTTTAAAAAGAAATACACATTTAATGACAGCAGATTTGCTAAAAATGGTAGCTTCAGAACTGCTTTTGAACAGTCAGGTTCCTCCAAAAGTCAATTGTATGATTGGCTTCACTCTCGTGATGCTCGTAACAAGGCAAGCCGGAACAGAATGGGTTGAACATGTTAATGCTCTTACACCAACAGTCACATACAGAATCCAAGCAGAGTTAACACAGAGCCAAGCAGAAGGTAATAAAAAGGCCAAATTCAATTAAATTCATACAAATACCAAACTAATCTTATTTTGAATTTCATGTATTTCTGAAGTAACTATTTCTTGATTCCAATCCATTCGACAGCTCCTTTCCCTGGACCACGCGCACAGGAAACTACGAGGGGCATCGGCTGTTCCGTGGAGGGGAACGGGTGCCTGCCACGGCTGTGCCTGCGAGTCTCCCCACGGCGGCGGGCAGCTTCGAGGGAGGCTGGGACACAGCGAGAGGATCGGAGGGTTTATCTGCAGTTTCTTGCTCACTCCAGGCTCTGAACCGATCTCACATGGATCACGGGAGCACCTAGTACAGCCTTGAGAGTAAGGTTTTTATGGCACAAAGATATTTTACTTTCTAACTTGTAAAACAAGGTTCCAGTCTTGGTATCAGGAATCACTGCTCGCAGTGAAGGGCCCGGAGTGCCTCAGGGTCCGTCTTCATATCACAGTGACGTTAAGAGGGAACTCGATTGCCTCTCTCCCTCCCCTAAAACGGAGGCTCAAGAATAACCAACACAGCACCCTTCTTGCTCCTGCCTTTTCCTATTTGCCTTCATCATAGTTAGGTCAATAACACAGTAAGCAACTTTGCGATTTTTCCAAAGAGATACCAACGTTATATGCGACATACTAAAATTAAGCAAAGTGTCCCATTGCTATAATACAAATTTAGGAGGAAAGAGATATACTACCCGTAAATTAAGAGTACCCTTTAGCAACCTAAAAGCAGCCTCTTCCATACCAACACAGCTGCTTTATGATCAACAGAAAATACCCTCGTTGCAGCGTGGTCTAGTTCCTATCACCTTTCCCAACCCAGTGCTGGCACAGAGTTTATGTTATTAGCTCTTCTATTTTACAACACAATAGAGTATTTACAAGCAGCCAAGAAAGACACGTTTCTAACCTAGCAGCCAAGCTTTGCAACGCTGCACTGTACTGCAAGAGAAGTACCAGATTTGCAAGAGGCGTTCAGGAAGTGGCAACTGAATTTAACGTGCAAACGTTTCTGAGAAACCTCTCCAGTCTCACGCTTCAAACATCTGCTCAGCGAAAACACAGCAGAGCACAGAAAGCTGTTTCTTATACCTCCTGCTTCACCAGCTTTAGAGATAGTGAAGTTCTGGCTACTGGTTGGTACCCTCCCTGTCCCCAGACTGTGCGCAGGAGGCTACAGCTGCTCCTGAACAGGTTGAAGCGTCTGTCCTGCTGCCCTGTGCTGCGAGCGGGAAGTTCTCTGCCCACAAAGGGCAGGATCCAACCCTCCAACAAACGCTACCTCAAGAAAGAGCTTCCCACCTGCCGGTCACGGCTGCCCTCCTCCAGCCATTCTACCTGCTTTCCTGCACTATCGCTTGCCTCCTCCTTATCACTCAGCAGCAGCGGGTGCTCGTGCTTCCGCTGCAGCTGCGGTATTCTCACCCCGATAGGGATCTTGCCGGAGCAAACAGCAGCAGCTCCCCCGACGAAGGCACAGCACCTGCTGCCACAGCACACCTTCCCGGGCAGGAGTCCTTCGCAACGCCCCGCACAGAGAAGGTTTGGCCTAGCACGTGCAATCTCAACTTGTACGCAACCCCGGTGTCTCTGAACAGGTATCAGCGAGATCCAAGTGAGGGACTTCAGCATTCCCAGGGCGAGGATCTTCCAACAATAGAGACCAAAGTGTCAGCTGCGGGCTGGGAGTAAAGGATTTTCCAGAAGTGAGAGCTGGGCTTTACAAATGATGTTCGTTTATTCTTCCTAATTCTGTAGTTAAGTGAGTGTAATCTTTAACAGCCACGAGTGGCAACCGCTAGTGCTATTTTCTTGTTTTTAAAAAGGGGAAAAATGATATCCTCACCACTAGTACCATTCCTCACCCTTGGCACAATGTAGGGAGGATGACTGGAATAATCTTTACGCACAGTATTGGGTATAAACAACTGCTCCGTGTGGTGCGGAGTGAAGATGACAATATGAGCCGTGTGAATGGACTGCCTGTCCACAAAGCAAAACACATATTCCCTTGTTCAGTGATCTGAGTGTTGCAAATCCTGTGTACTCAGAGGACCAACCAATATCAACTAAATTTAAAAGCCAGACCCAATACAAGGTTCCCATGTGTGTTTTATATAAAAGATCTTCTATTCCCACAGTTATGATCACTGCAATTTAAAATGTTATCCAAACAAGGACATGCTGGGAAAGGTTTCTTTCAGGAGGTCACATCCTACTGGCAGGACTCCGGATTACCTGGGCGCAGTGAGAAGGGCAGTGACCGAGATACCCCAATCCAACTCCAACAACAAGGGCTGTCACAGTCCCTGCTCCACGCTGGCAAATACTGCTCCAGAAGGAAGCGGTCTGCTCCTTTTAGGTCATTAGTTCACTAAAGTCCAAACATTTAAATGGCTCTTTTGTTCTTTTTGTTTTGTTTGTTTTGTTTTGTTTTTTTTTAATCACAACAGAACTAAGAGGATGATATCAGAATATCAGATCCGAATTTGTAAATCGGTTCCTTTGGTCACTACTGCTCAGATTAGCGATAAACAGTGACGAGCCGTTCCCCTACCCATTCCCTTCGGTGAGTGGTCCCTAGTATTGGAATCAGCTGATATTGATTTTCCCTGATCCACAATAGGTCCAGACCAGAATATTTAAACAGGTTTAGAGGTGCGTAGTATTAAAAATATCCTTAAGAAACACTGAGGTAGACTGCACCAGAACAGGACAAAAATAATCCCACCACATCCACCTGCCAAGATTTTACGGATACAAATTTACATGCTCTGTGTGTTTAAGAAAACAAATTGTTTGTAGGTTTTTTTTTTACAGTGTTTTATATATTAAAATAAATAAAAAAATTCTAACAAGAAAAACATCTCTTCCTTAGAAAAGTGTGAGAATATGTCTTCTTTCCTGCAGTGTAGTATAGAGCTGCTAAACAGTTACTACTTTGTAAAGCAGAAGAAATGTAAACGAGGCCTTTTGAAATCGAAGGTTCTTACCCAGGTCTGGACTATTTTCCATCTAACTTTGCGAGCAACCCGTACCCTCCACCTTTGTCCGAACCGACCAGATTCAACCAGCGCAAAGGGCCAACAGCTCGTGGTGGTGCACAGAGTCCGTCGTCCTCCCCTGCTGCTGCACCGACCGGTTTAGCTACAGCGTGGCCGAGCGGAGCAGGCTCGGAGAGGCGCTTCCCTACGAACTCCAGCCCCTTTCGTCTGGTTACGGGGAGAAAGCAGCAGCACCGCCTGGGCTGGAATAAAAAGTCACACACCAGCTCGGCGTCCCCACTCTCACCGAGTCAGGAGAACCTCGTTTTCTCCTGGCAGAGGGCACAAAGTGGCTCTTGGACTTCTCCAGGAGGAGAAGTGGAGGACGGAGCATCTCTCTCCCCTTTTAAAACCACCTGTATGACAAGGGCCTGCAACATCGATAATCTTCATTTCTTGCTTTAGCACTTCTCCCTGCCAGCACACTCCCTCATCACTACGAGACGCGTTTAGTTTCACAATTATTTTCTAACATTTTATGCTAATCAGCTCTGTCTTTTATGCAAACAGCAGCAAAACAAAGCACAGTCCAGAAGACGAAAGTTGACATCCAGAAGAGCTGAAAGCAGTGGCTAATGCACGCATTCCGGGAAGCGTGCAGGACGCAGCATGGGTATCTCAGGAAAACATCGAGGGCCTGCAGGCAGCACGAGGCCAGACGCCTGAGCAGCAGCAGACAGGCAGCGGGCAGCTAACCACAGTCACATTCAGCTTCTGCGTCACGTGCAGAGCCAAGAGCCTTGTGCTCTCCCCGCTTTAGATTGGCTTTAGTGTCTCTTTTTTTGGTTAGAGTTCTTGCTCGTCCTCTCTTGCTGGCTGCTTCTGCGGCACAGCGCGCACAGAAGGCAAAGCAAGGGACGCGTGGGCAAAGGAGTAGCAGGACTCGGGACCGGGATGTTCTGGTGTCGTTCAGCCCCCAACAACCAAGTGAAGTCCCAACTACTTTATCTCAGGGCTTCGACTGGAGCCAGCTGACTGCATTGTATAAATCATGAAACTGTATTAGAAAGCCTTGTCAAGTAGAAACTTAACATGTGCTTCATAGCTCCTAAAAGGGTCATCAGCTAAAATTAGTTCGTTCTGAAATCTTTGGACCACTTTAAGACCAAACAAGCCCCCAAATTCTCCCCTCCCCAAAAGGATCATAAACAGTCAATAATTTATATGAAGTTAAAATTTAAACTAAAGACATTTTTAAATATGTTACAACAAACAATATATATACTCAATGCTGTAAGGACAGAAAACTCCGTATCTCAGGTCAGGGGACTCCTACGTCGTTTGGTCTTGAAAGTACCCACAAATCTCAGATTTCTGCTCCTTTGGCTCCCAGCACATTTTCCTCATTTGTTAATGAGAGAAAACCTACTCCCAAGAGTCCTTAGTATAAAAATAATCTGTTTAGGATTCAGTCACTCCAGGGAAATGGGGAAAAAAGATAAGCACACACTTCCAAGAAGAGGAAAGCTTCTGTGAGAACATACAAAACTTATGTACAAAAAAAGAAGTGTATATTTCGCTATACGTATACACCCCACATATATATACTGCACACACGCACACACACACACACACGCACGCACCCCTGGGATTTAACCCATTTAAAAAGTATGAAAGCAGCAGCTATTGGTCAATCTGAGGATCTGGCGCGTCCGACTCGTGTTGAATCCTTCAGCTGTAGTGAAGAGTATGCCTGAAAGCCTGGAATTCTACTGGAAATGCTTTTGTCCTGCAGAAGTTTTGTTCCGCACCGTTACGCTGTAGCTCAGATACCAGCAAATTTCACGTCTTTTGTTGGCAAACGTGGATGCTCCTCCTTCAGTTTAACTTACACAGTCGCTTCCTGTTTTGAAACCATGGTTACAGAAGGGACAGCAGCCATGGAAACCTCTTCCATTTATGTTCACAGATAAGTCCACTGACAACCAGTCAACTTGGCAAAAAAAAAAAAAAAAAAGTATTAATCATAAGATGATTAAAAATCTGAAGAGTTTGTAGATGTGTGTCATACACTGTGGCAGCAATAACAAGAGTCCTGAGATCTGTGGAGGGGAAAAAAGCAGACACAACCCTTGGGCCAAACAGGAAGCGTTAGGAAGGACTTGACCTGGGCATGGAGAGAATCCGCCCGTTTTTCTTGCCACCGTTCATGTGAGTGTAGGGTATGTGCTCTTCATAGTTGCCCTTGAGGGCCATGGAGGGTCCATTGTCCCGCCCCAGCACTTTGTCCCTCTGCGAGTACGAGGAGGGATCGAGGGGAATGCTCTCCATGTTCTCAAAGTCCATCTCGTACTCCTCTGTTTCCAGAGGTTTGTTCTCCTCACTGTAGAAGAACGAGACCTCTTGGAAGCTGGGGTGCAAGTCCTCCTTCAGCATCTCGATGATCTCGATGAAGGTGGGGCGCATTTTAGGGTTGTACTGCCAACACATCTGCATCAGGCTGTGCCTAGATCAGGACAAACAAGAGTCAGGGGTGGGAAGAAACAATTTCACATAGGCAGGGATGGCACAGACCAAGACTGGTCTCCATGTCAGACCACCCACCGCCCACGCTGCTCCTCCGACACTCCAACCGAATTGTTTGTTCTCTTTCCAGTCTCCATATTTGCCTGTAGACCCTGACACTCCTTTTTCTCTATTTCTGTCTAGATCAAAAATTCCTTCCAATTCCTTCAATTGTTCTTAGCTTGGCTTCCGAAGGAAACAGGGCTGCAGTTCACATACTCTGTGTATGCGCGCACGCGCTTATGGCCAGGTCACAATTTTTTAATTCATTCAATTTTAATTTTAACTCAGCCTGCAAGATAACAAAGCTCCTAAAACTTCAAGGAAAATAGGAGGCTGTGCAGAGGACAGAGGTCCTGTAAACATCCCACTCAAAAGAAAGGCTGCGGCAAGAGGTCATATGTTATCAGACACCGTGGAGAAAGAACTTACAAGTACAAATAAAATTTCAAACTGGAGTTTGTAACTGGCCACGGGAGACAAATGTCCAGGACAGCAGGCTTTTTTTCATAAGGATACTCACAAAACATGTTTATTTTTTGACTCTGGAAGTGCTGTTTTGGCCAGAAGCGGGCAGGGGTAAGAGGTTACCAGGTTGCCCCTCACCGCTGCACGCTGCTTCAGCAGTGGCTCCTTACACCCTTCTGTCAAAACGCCCAAGCTCAGGTTAAACGCTTAGCAATGGGATTTTTTTAATTACTCTGAGAAAAGCAGCTGAGGGAGCATCTGGGCATGCAGCCGTGCTGGCAGACCTGGGGACACAGTAACCTCCAGACAGTAAATGTCACGAGCAGCTGCAGAGAATAACCCTTAACCCCGGCACAGGAGGACGTCTGGCTTCAGTTTGTAATCTCTGCGAGGTGTTTTTCACTGTCTTCACACAGTGCCCTCTTTTCTCCCTAACCTTGCAGCCCAGCCTTGTACTTTAAGTGGGGCAATGAGCCTGCAACAGAAATAAAAAGGCCTCGGACATGATAAACAGCTCTTGGCTCAGCACAGCATTCTCCCGCCTCTCCCTCCTCATTAGCAATAAATTGCATTTCTGAAAATCAGCGGTAAAAGTTGTAATTCTCCAGACTATTTATGTAGTACAGAGAGATGAATTACAGAAAACCTCAGCAGACCCGGGATTAACAAGCTGCTCTCCAGCCTCTGTAGCCACGTGGATGCAGACCGTGGCCAGGCTTTGCCACGTGACGTAAGCCAACTGCCATCCACTAGTCTGGAGTGGAGGAAAAACATTTTGTTTGGGCAATTGATACAGTGCTTACTTGTATTTTAAGCTTTCCCTGTGCTTTGTACTTCCTTCTCTTCAATCTGTACCCACGATGTAAGGTCCCTTAGGATCACTGGGATCACTAAGGATGCATTGGTTGAACTTCTATGAGAGGTGGCTCGCTAAAGTCTGTTTTGTTCCTCCCCAGCAGAGAAGGGGTTAAGAGGTGCCACATGTCGGGCCACCTTTGTTGGCCACACTTTAGCTAGAGAGTGCAGCTTGGCCGATTGTCTCCTGCTTTACTACTTACAGCCTCTCCGGGCAGTTGTCGGGCTGATCCAGGTATCCTCCATCCATTACAAACTTTAGCACCTGTTCGTTGGAGAGTCCCTGGTACGGCTGCTCTGCTAAACTGCTTATTTCCCAGAGGACAACACCAAATGACCTAAGAAAGAGAGAAGACTCCTGGTGAGAATAAAACATCCTGGAGATCTACAAGTGATAGTTGTATTTTGGAGAAGACATACTTTAAAAGACATGACTATATTTTTAAGAAGAGGGTTTCAAAACACTGGTTTTGTTTTGTCTGTACTCTGAGGAAGTCAGCAACTCACAATTTAAACCATGTGTGTTAAAACAGTGAGCTCTTGAGCTAGCATCCACCTGCGACTGCAGAGCACAACTTACCACACATCGGAACAAGCAGTGAAAACACCATCCTTTAACGATTCGGGTGCCATCCACCGCACAGGCAGCAGTCCTTTGCCTCCTTTACGGTAATAATCCGTCTCATAGATATCTCTGGTCATGCCAAAGTCTGAGAAAAGCAATTGGTATGTGTTAAATTTCTCTCCTTCCCTGCTACTTTTACTGTGCAACATCTCCAGATGAGCGTTTCCTTCCTTTGGGGCCAGGCTATTTCCATACACCCAGTAAGCCTCCTATGGCCCAACCTGCAGTCATTTGTCACCTTAATCACCTTGTGATTAACATTCAAAACATTTTCCTTTTCCCTGCATTTTTTCTACAGAGCCGTTATACAGAGCGCAGAGTTAAAATTTTTAGTGACAGCTTCTATTCTAAACATTATTTTTATTCATCCCCTTTAAGTAAAACAGAGCTGCCTTTGCCCTGAAATCCCACTGCCTTGGCTTTAAGTCCAAAGAGGTCTGAAAAACCACCACGCTGTGGGGTTTCGCTTTATTTTTAAATGTTATATTTACTTATTTCTAAAAGGGTTTAGGTTAAAAACTGGTTCTTGTGGAAGATAAATGACTTTTAAAAGGCACCTGACCTAATGACGGGATTATCAACACTTGGTTTGTTGTACCCAACACCTTCTTTGTCATAATTCTCATGAAAACAAAGAACAGTGAGATAACCCTAGGCAGCTTAGGCTGGAAAGGCAATAAACTTTTTGGATAGAGGTTTGAGAACAGAGAAGGCGAGAAAAGCTGCTCTGGCTCTCAGGGAGATTATTTTCTTACTAAAGTCCACACAACTCTTTCACAGGGAAGAAAAAGAGGAAAGTTTGCTGCATTTCCCAAGGGAGCCAGTGAAAAATCACCTGTCTTTGCCGCATTGGTCTTGGGCTTCATATATTTGCCTTTACAACAAATATGACCCACAGAATTACCTTCTGATCACACACTACATACCTCCAATTTTTACAGTGAAGTCTTCTGCAACCATACAGTTACGAGCTGCAAGATCTCTGTGAACAAATTTTTTGGCATTCAGATAGGCCATGCCATCAGCGATCTCTGCAGCCATCTGGATCATCTCTCTCAGCGTTGGTGGCGGACGACCAGGGTTATTCTACAATAAATGAAGAAGTATTAAAACCCAAATCAAGTTAGTCTGTTGCACAACAGACTCCCTCTCTCCTGTCTTTACCTCAGCATCAGGTCTCAAAGAGCGAAGGTAACTTTTCAAATCTCCATGTGCCATTAACTCCATGACCACCAGAGTAGGTTGCCCTTTTGAGACCACCCCGAGGAGGCGAACCTGGAAAATAAGTGAGAAATTCCCTCAAGGTTGTGTCCAAGCACACTGGGCAGAGCCCAGCTATGAAAAGAGGGGGATATAGCAAAGCCATCACCCCTCAAACAAGAGCTCAGAACAGCGCCACAAAGCCCTGACACGATGAGAAGTTTTGAAAGATGCATTTTATAAAATATGACATGGAAAGATCCCAGCTCTTTTTGATCAACCGCCCCTGCAGAAGGGCTGCTTTTGTAAGCTGAATGTCAAGCTTTGAAAGCACCAAAGAGCTATTAGTTATGTGATGGAACTTGCTAATCATCCGAGGCACCCAGTGATGCTTACCACATGATGGCAGCTGAACCCCTTCATCACAGAAGCTTCATTTAAGAACTCGATGCGCTCGCGGAGGCTGGCTGATTCGTTAACGGTTTTCACAGCTACGCGAGTCTCCGGCTCTCCCTTCACTATGTCCTTGGCGATTCCTTCGTACACCATGCCGAAGGAGCCCTGTCCCAGCTCTCGGAGGAGAGTGATTTTGTCTCGTGGAACCTCCCATTCGTCGGGGACATAGACTGTTGAGCAGAGGGAAATGTTTCTGAATTGAGCAAGTGGCTTTTGAAAGACATTTCTGTAGCAGCCTTGTGTAGCACTGCCACAGGATACTACGGGTATAAATTTTAAAAAAAGACTAGAAAAACTCCATAAAGACAACGCCAATCCCATACTGCTGCACTGCCTGAATGACCGTACAAGAAATAAGGCACTGAAGAAAGCCCTCATTGCTCTCACCATCACTGGCGCTGAGATATTCAGGGTTAGAGGATGCGTAGAGTGGCCCAGTTGGTCCTTCGGTTTGTCTGGAAGAGAGACACAAATTCTTCAGCACATTTGCAGCCTTTGACACATTAGAACTGAAGGCGGTTTGATTAATTCCCAAAGCATGCAGCAAATACAAACTGTCCCAATTTCCAAAGGCACAAAATAATTCCTAAACTCAACTAATGTTGCAATCATTACCTAAATTAGAAAAAAAACAGAGTTACTTCCAACAAATAAACAAAATCTTTGGATGTAACTTTTTGCTTGTTCTGGTGGAAACAACATGAAATTGCACTCACCTCTTTTTCACAAGCACGTAAGCAGCTCCAATAATTCCAGCAATTATTATGGCAAAAATAATTGGAACAATTATAACAGCAATATTAGGCTGAGCATTCACTAAGAGAGAAAGAGAGAGTTGGAGGTATTATACGGGTCCAAAATGCAAGTCTTTTCCTCAATAAAATCTCCCCCTTGAATAAATTGGAACAATATGAAACTAGAGGCTATTTCAGATACAGAACGCGGGGCTGGTCAGAATGAGAACTCGAACTGCTGTTCACCAGCGACATGAAGAAAAATCACGCATTTCTAAGTAATTTCAGTTTCTTGAAAGTAGATGTATTGGTAAATATTTTATGACTCCCTACAGTTCCCTGTGTGCTGCTGCTAAACCCCCTTCTTCCAAAAATAACCTGGGTTTCTATCAGGAATTAAATATTTTTTTTAAAAATGAACTCACAATAATCAGCCACATAAAAATAGGTAGGTTCTGTCCATGAGCCATTTCCAGCCAGTGATGTAGCTCGTATACGGACACTGTAGTTTCCAGGCTGCAGTCCACGGAGTTTACAGCCCTGCTCGCTGGCAAAATGCTTACGGGAAACGCAGTAGTGTGCTTCCTGCGGGAGGAGGGAAGAGGAAGGCTGCATTACGCTACCTCTGCAACAACCCAGAGCTCCGTAACAGCATACTAGGATTTCTACCTCGCCTCCTTGTCTGGCAAATGTACACAAATAGGGCTTTCACATGCTCAGGTCTTTTCCAATATCGTGGTTTGTCCCGGATTTGCATTTTACAGTTTAGCAGGTCAGATTACATATGCCAGTTGCTGTACTAGACCTCAGCCCTGAAATCTGACCTGGGCTGGCAAGCCCTCCTACCCACACGGCACTGGCATTCTGCACGGGCAGCAGGGCTGCCCACAAGCTCTCTGGCTGCTCAACGCTTTCTTAATTTCTCTAAGCAACTTAAATTTAGATGTATGTTTTCTGTCCTTCTGTGAAATAAAATTCCTTAAAAAGCTCCACGCAGAAAGTTGGCAAATTAGCTATGCTTATTTGGCAAACAGGCACCATAGAGGCAGATTTGTATTTCTCAGTGTCGCCACAGACAGCCTTCCAGAGGACACAAATTCATTAGTAAAGTTTTCTGTCACATCGGTTCATGCACAAGGAAACCAGACAGGAGAGAACACCATATGCACGAGGACTATTAAAGACTAAACTGTCCTGGACTCCCAGGCGGAGCTAACTTCTCCAAATGTGCTGTGTTAAGGGACAAGCAGAAATTCTCACCTCTGTCTCCCCAAGACGTCCATAATTCACTTCATACAGCACAATAAGACCATTTGGCTCCTTTGGTTCCTGCCACTTCAAATGCACGGTGTTTTTCTCAACCAGTTCATGGGTAACTGGACCAACGATGTCATCAGCCTTAGCTAGAACCAAGGTCAGGATTAATTATAGTTTTATTTCATGTCTTTTGCAAAATTCAAAACTGCCAATACTTCATCTATCATCCTTTGTTATCAGGACATACAGAGAGCACCAGTCCTACACGACGTTTCTGTACTGCAGCTGGCTCCCACAGGAAAAGCAGTATTTTGAAAACAGCCATCAACCCAAAGCAAAGCTCAGGAAGATAATTACCTTCTGGCATGGTCCTGGCACTGACATAAGCTGCAACACTGCATCGGGATTCCTGAGCATCGTGGTTACAGGCGTGGAGCTCAATGCGATACCCGGTGAAATGCCGCAGGCCTGAGATAACCAAAGACTCCTTAGACTTAACTTTTTCAAAAGGTTTCTGTTCCTCTGCATTCTCAGATGCTGCTGCAGAATTGTTTGGGGAGGATGCGATGGTGGGTATCACCACAGTGGCGTTTGCCACAGAGCCAAGGTCTCTTCGTTTTCTTGACGGCCTATTAAATAATACCGGTTACAATGTTATTTGTTATATTCAATGTAAACACGTTCATCTGAAAAGGAAGAGTTAAAATGGGGGGGCTCAAAGTGCCACTGAAAACTCAAATTCAAGCCTCATATTTACAATTCAACAAAGAAATTCAGGACTTTTTTTTTTTTTTAAACCAGCAATCTGTCTCACCCCCTATAATGCATACAGCTTTTAAAAATTATATATCCCCGAGACTCTTTCCCTGCACAACTTCATACAGCGGGGGGAAAACAAAACAAAACAAATCCAAGTCTAAAGTATTTGCTTGAGAACTCAAGTTCTTCTAGATCCTCTCAGATGACCACAACTTTACTAGATTGCCTCACGGATGCCTTGTACAGTGTTGCAATGCTTCGGAGTTCATCTCCTACACATTCTAGCAAATGAGGTCATATCACAGCCCCCAACTCTGATGACCTTACATGTTCCACATATTCCAAGTGTCATAAACTTGCATTTAGAAATCGTAAGACCAGTTTCACAGCTCATTGGAATACATCTGCCACTCCGAACCCTACGGCTGAATCTAGATAGATACGATAATTTTAACCCTTTCCTGAGAGACCAAATCTATTACGTTCTTTTCAACAGATGCATTTAAAACTCACAGATTCAGATTACATATTAGTTGTGCGGTTTCCTTAACCAAATATTGCCTCCCAAATTATTGCACTTCAGCCTGAAAAACAATTTTTTGCAGTTGTAAAAACAGAACCAGCAGTGTGATCCTGTTAACTCCCCTGTTTGCAAGTGAGTGCTCCTAGCCAACCTTAATGTCAGATTTTGTCAGTAAATAAACAGAATAAATTCAACAGAATTAAGAACCATTCACAAATCTCATGTTCTTGGGAAAAAAAAGGAACAAGTACCAAAACAAAACTCCTCCTTCTAACACTTTACATCCTGCCACACATTTGCCACGAGGAATTCCAGGTTGGGAACTAACCAATGTGGTGAATCAGTAATAGTATTTAGTTACACAAAAGGAATTAATGCCATTTGAAAACCGGACCATGTATTCTAAGGGGATGATGATCTTTTTTTGTGTGTGCATGTGTGTGCAGCTATTAAAGGGTACAAAGAGTGACCTGAACTGAACCCACACTTGAGGCATCTCCAGTCTCTAAAAATGTAACAAGCTGTTGAAGCAAATCTTTGCTGTTGAACTGAACTTTCCACTGCCACCCTCTGACTAACAGGCAAATGATTGGCCAACTACAGCTACAACGGAGGACTGCACAGATCGGGTCTTTGTCTGCAAGCCCCAGCTCCATTCCCTGGTGTTATTTCTCCTCCAACAGCAAATGCAACCACCCGGAAAGCAGATTTTAAGATTTCCTCAAACTAAACATTGGGTTGTACACAACAACGTCAACATATTCCTCCACCTGATGAAAAAATGGGATGCCAAAGGGCAGGGTCAGCAGAGCCCACTCCAGTTTTTAGTTTTCTCTTTCTCTAATTACTAATTAACTCATTTTGGAGCTGCTGTTATCTCAGCTTGTGCATTGTTCTGAACAGTGTCCCCTAACAATGGGGCAGAGTTCAGAGACCCAGATCTGGGTCATGCCACCTCCCTCCTTTGGAAGGATTCTTTACGGTCAACCAGAACCTTGTTTGGACTTAAAAACAAAGCTACGTGCCACTGTTTACAAAGTGTGGATTCAGCTTCTTCTCATGTTTAAGAGAATTTTGTTTTTCACAAGTAAAACAGTAATTTGACCACTGATGCAACACAGAGTAAAATGCAAGAATAATTTCTCCCTTCTCAAGTAACAGAAAGCAAGAAAAACTTTTGAAGCTGTAAACCCCGGTCTTCACACATTTATTATCGTAGATTTGCAGCAGTTTTCCTGGCAAATTCTCTGGATTTTCAAACATCTGATGTCTTCCCATAGTTGTTCCAGTGCAATTTTCATTATGGCCATTTCAGTAGCTCCCATGACCTTCCCTGTGAAATACTCAGATTCAGGTTCCTTCTCCTCCTACTGTCAGAGACTATTGGCGTGCGTGAAGGCTCTTGGTTGGAAGGATGGAAGTGACAACTCATCACACGCCACATAGTCTGTGCTGGGGGATTTTGAAAATGCTTTCGCTAGCTTAAGCCAACTTTTTCCACACACCTGAAACTAGCAGAGGACCAGCTGGCCTGTCCTCCCCCCTGCGCTGGCAAAAGCATTTCTGTATTTGTCTGTACAATTAATTGGATTGAACTAGGCAACCAAGAAAAAAAGAAAGTTTCTTTTAATGCGAGTCATTTCCCAGATCTTGTTCGCTCTGTAACCCACCAACATTTCTAATGGCACAAGTGTGTGTGACAGAAAGAGAGAGGATAGAGACAGAGAGAAGAGCGAGACTGCTTTTTCTGCAGTAGTGATGGTGGAGAGTATACATGAAATTACCCCCTGAATAGCAGCCATTTAGTTCCCCTCTGCCTCTCAGGACTTTTATTACTTCTGAAATCTTTCCATGCTTTCTACAGAATCCTGGAGTGGTTGAGGTTGGAAGGCACCTCTGGAGATTGTCTAACCTGACCCCCCTGCTCAAAGCAGGGGCAGCTCGAGCAGGTTGCTCAGGCCCACGTCCAGTCAGGTTCTGAATATCTCCAAGGATGGAGACTCCACAACCTCCCTGGGCAACCTGTTCCAGTGTGCAATCACCCGTTTGCTCCAACCTCTGCAAATCTCGTTCCGATATAAGAGCAAATAACACAGGAAAGAAGAAACAAAGCATCAGCTTCTGATGGCCACTTTGTTCAGCTACAAAGGGAGGTTACAAAGCACGTGGTGTAAAGATACCCATTAGCTCTGACTGGGAAAGTGGGTATGGCAAGAAGCGTTTGGAAACTTCTAGTTTGCCTTGCCGGTGCCAGAGCAAATTAACCCACAAGACTTGTGACTATCTCCTAGAGTAATCAACCATGCACACGGGGAAGGGCCAGCTTCTATGATTTCCGGAAGGGTTCTCAGCAAGTCAGGTGAGATCAGACCTGGACCAAGGCATGACCATGGACCATGGCAGATCTGCGGCAGAGCCTCGTACGGACTGGATACTGGACAGGGATCAGATAGCTGGGAACAGGACAGGAGGAGAAAAATGGTACATGGGAAAGGAGACAAGACGTCAGGGGAGTAATTTCTCAACTGCTCTGTCCTCTGCACCCCTGCCATCTCATATTCCCTCATATTCTCATCGGTGAGATTCCTCCCCGTGAATGGCAGAAGGCTTCTAATCTCAAGGGGAGTCCACACAGTGCCCAAAGAGAGGTCAATAAACTATCAGGAGCCACATAAAAAGCACCTGAAGTAAAACACACTTCATGTTCAGTTGCCAGGCTCTAGACAGGCTGCCCTACGAGCAGGCAATAGGCACAGTATTCACAAGAAAACTAGTTCTAATTTGTGTTGCAACAGCCTGGAGCCTGTCAGAAAAGACAAGCAGGATGCATGTCAGCACGAAGGTATCTTTACTGCTGACTTGTAACAGCAAAAAGGGCTTGTATGAAAAGGATTAGTTAGCCTAGGGGAAGTGGAGATTTCTTCCTTAGCAGGCTGACAAGGTGGCACATCCTGGTGATTGGTTTCTTCCTAAAATACATACCCCAGAAACTGGCCTGAGAAGCATCCCGGGCTGGCTGCACAATAAAATTGGAAAAAAAAAAAAAAAAAGGAAAAAAAAGAAAAAAAAAGAAATCAGCTTGTCAGAATTGTCTGCCTACGTCAAGAGGAGTTTGGCTTTTGTACGTGGCTTGGTTCTCCTCTGCTTTTGACTATGTTGTGTCCTGGCATCATTTTGCACACTGAAACTTGTCCTTCTGATCGGCGCTAACAGCAAAGAAACAGCAAAAGGAGAGACTCTGCACAAGCTTCCTTGTGACAACTGCAAGCTCGCAGGGAAGAGACACGCTCTAGTAATGCACTCAATAATAAAAAGCGTTCAGTGCAGTAATGTAGCTTTTGTCAAGCAGCTGCAAATAAATGTTTGTTAGCTAAGGGCGGTAAGCAGAGAATAAATTTAGAGCACAAAATACATGACAGTGAAGAGGGTAAATCATTACAGACTCTAACCTGATTCCCAGTGCTTCCTCTGTAAGTTGCATATGAAGTGTGAAGACATTCAATACCACTTAATGTGACACTGTGTGTGCCATTCAAAACAGGACATTCACCACCCACAGCAGTTGCATTCCTCATGGTATTGGAGGTATTTCCCAGACTAAGTGCAAGGAAGACCGCAAATACCATGCTAAAGGACAAGGCTGTGGCATGGTAAACTTCCCTTTTTCTTTTCCTTTCTTTTCAACTGGATGAAAAGCTAGACCACAAAATTTTAGGACAGAAAAAAATAGCTATTTTTGGCATCATACAAGTTTAAATGAGCTGCAGGCATTTAGCTATTTGTTAAGGATTCTCACTTCATTCTCAAGCTGAGGAGAATTCAGAGACAGGAAATAAGAGCAGGATCTTCCAAATCTGTAATAACATCAGTTGTAGGTGCTCAGCTCTCACCAGTCTCCGACACACATATTCAGCTGGACTAGACGGTCTCATGGAAGCCCAGAGAAACTGGAAATACGGCCACGTCCAGCCCAAGACTTTTGTTCAGTAATCAATTACATTTCCCTACCCTACACTACCTGGGCAATATTGTTTGATATTTGTACCTGGGGACAAAAACCTCATTGTGAAGATAGTTCTCAAATGTCTTGCGGAAAGCAGACTCTTCCAGCTCCTTTTGTATTTGAGAGTCTGTTTTAGGGCAGGAACAGCATTCTCCACTGACATCCTCGTTTTCACTTTGATTATACTTCTGAGGGTCTTCGGATTCAAAAGGAGGAGACCACGTCCTTGAGGGCAGTTTTAATCCTGTGGACAAAACCATTTTAGTATCACTCACGCTTGACATGGCAGAAGCAGATGTTTGATCCTACAAAGACCCCAAACCAGTGTACACAAGATTCATAGCACATTTGGGCATCCTGAGCTTTCATATCCAGGGCTGGGCAGCTTTCCCTCTCTAATGACAGGCCTTTGATTCAAAACCGTGCTCTTTTTGAAATGGAGCTCAGATGCTGCTGTAGTCAAACAGAACTCTACCCCAGTTCATCTCAGTTTAGGTATCACAGGGCAGCAGGTAAGATTCTGGGAGTCCTCAGTGAAACTCTGTATCCTGAAAGAATTCCAAAAGAGGCACAGGATGCCTTCAAAAATTAACTTGTCCACTGATCTCCAGAAGCACAGATATTTTCCCTTCCTATCTCCATAGCTGTTATTAAACTTGTTACTCAGTTTAAAACAAGTGCAGAAGGGAGATCCCCAAAGGAAAAAATAGCTGATTACTTTGTAAAAAATGTTTTTGGAGAGCTTTTGCACATAACTTGGCAGTAGCACATAACGTATAATGTAACTGAACAGTGGAAGAACACAGCTGCATCTCCGCCTGTTTCCTGAACAACAGTCTTGAAAACAGCAAAATTAGGCACCCAGAGCACCTCCAAAGTGTGTGAAAAATCTCCAGACAATTCTGAGAAAGCTTGAAAGAAAGGCACAGAGAGAGAACCACACCCTCACCTTTTAAGCAGTAATCAAGTTCATAAAGCTCACTATCTTCTGCCTGCTGCTGCCAGAACACCAGGTAGTGCGTGATGTTTCCGTTGGGCTCCGAGGGTGGCTTCCACTTCAGAATGATTTGGGATGAAGAGTTGGAAACAGATATTGGATCTAATGGGACTGACGGAACTGCGTGCATGGGAAAAGAGACAGAGGTCACTTCTGCTGCTCTGCGAGAGCTTGACAGAACAAGGGACGAACACAGGCAAGTCTCCATTTCCATGGGAATAAACAGTGCTCTCCATAGTAGGGCCACTGACCCCCAGCAACCCTGCAGCAGGATACACCAGTGTGCACACAAGCTCTTACACGTGGCCGCACAAACCTGATGGAAGAAGTGCACGTTGGCACCATCTCCCCACGCAGGGAAACATACATTCTTCCATTTGTTTAGGAACACCTTCCACCCAAAGTAGTGCAGCAATGGCAGTGGAAAGTTTCATGGATATAGGACTATCGTGACTACCAGTAGGAGACTATTTAGGTCTATTTTTCTTTTTCACTTGCAAGGCAACATTAGTTTAATGATACTGACCAGTAGCGTTGGTCTGGACGTAGATGATTTCACTCTTTGCACCATATGTTCTTCGTTCATCTGAGAAGGTGACCAGAGTTTTAACAAATACAGCATACTGCGTCCATGGCTTCAAGCCCCTCAGAAGCCAACCTGGCTGGGCCTGGGCTTTGGGCTCATTTGACCGTGGGGGTGGGTCCACATCCACAACTGTCCAGCTATTTGACCCACAAGCGTCTTGGCCATCAAACTCCGTCACATTTTGGTATGGACTTCCAAAAAAAAAAAGAAAAGCCTCAAATTAACAGAATCCTAATTCAAGCTTTTAAAAACAACATTTCTAAAGACATCACTGAAAGTTATAATCCTTTACCCTTTGGAGAAAGTGTAACTATCTCATTGTATGTATTCCAAAAAAGGAAGCATAAGGAGCTTTGCAACCCAGCCTCCCAACAGCATCAGAGATCAGGTACTGTACCACAGATGATCCCAACAACTAAATGCAGGCTAATTATTTTCAGCTTTATGAAAATCAGCTCGGTAACCCTGATTCTAAAAGAATGTCTTCCACCTTGAAGGGAATAAAAACCTCAACATCCCATGGAGATAGTGGGGAGATGATAAACTCCATGGTTAGAGTATGTATTTCTAGAACAGTTGGAACAACTAATGTTTCGATTGCTCTTAAATGAGGAATTTTGACTGTATACAACTCAGGTAAGTCAGGGACCTTAAGGAATGCTTTTATATAAGGCTAACGTTGGAAACTTAAGTGTAGGAGCCAGACAATCATAGAGACTAAATAGCTATGCCTACAGCAGGTTTAATATCTACTCTTCAATGCCAACTGCCGTTTGTGGAAGCCCAGCATGGCTATTATTTTGTAATCTAACAGTGGATCACTTACGCTTCTTTGTAAAAAAGCATAAATCCCAGGAGATCACGGAAATCGGGAGGCCAGTACGGCTCCCACTTCAACAGGATCTTGTCATGAGATGTTCTAATGGAAGAAAATTTCAGCAATTCATTTTCACCTGTAACAAAAGAGAAGCAACAACAATTTTGTCAATGCTAAAAAATAAAGGTTTCTATTTTTAATTATCTTAGACGTTTATTTTCTCCACAGATAAACAGGAGAACATTGGCATTGAGAAGAGCTGCTCATTAAAACCTTATCTTACTTCGACACTATTCCTGCCTTAAGCCAGGGGTTGGAATAGATGACCTCCTCAGGATCCTGCCAGCTTAAATTTTTCTATGATTTTAAGAAAATGACCCTGTAGAAAAGCTGAACTAAATTCTAATAAGTGGGAAATCTAAAGGCAACATATTTTAAAATTCATGATGATCTATACAGCTGAACCCAATAATATGGTTTGCATAGCTTTTGTAGCCTCTGCCTTCAAAGCGTGTGAATTCCCAGCCTTGCCTGGGAGTAGCACGGTCCCTTTGCAAAGAGGAGGGAAGGACAACAAGCAGTTGCAGGAGGGTGGAGTTCCGAGGCTCAAGGGACGCGTTACGATATGGCGTGTTCAAGCAGCCCCAGAAGGACAAACTGTGTAGCTCTGCCTGGATTTGCTATTCCTGCAGTAGCTGCACAAGTGAGGAAGAACATTCATTTCACGGGCACCACATCCAGAACAAACAAGGGCTTTTTTTTTCTTCCCCTTTTTTTTTTTTTTGGTAAACAGGATGATGCCAATGTGAAAACTAGACTTGAAATGTAAAAACAAACAAAAAGCCAAACACACTGGCAACCTGTGATTTGAGGTGGGCGGGTGGCACAGAGAACAGCTCAGCAGCGTGGAGTTAAAGCTGGCAAAGAGAAATGCAACCATCTCCTCCAGCTGCCTTTAAACAAAACGACCAGCCAGCCCGGGAGCTGCACACAACCACATGACAGAGCTGGATTTGAACCCCAAATCGAGCTTCATCCCCAAATGTGGGAAGAGCTTGCTGGTGTCTCATGGGAGGAGAAGACGTTTACAGGCAGCTAATTCCTTGTACCTCCTTCACTCTGCCCACACTAGAGCTGTGATATCCCTGAGGGTGCGGCTCTATGTAGGTTTTTCATGGTACTGCCAGTTTTTAGGCAGGCAATCATTATGTTCCCCTCTCCCCACTGTGCTGGCATGGCTGCACGTGTTGATATGTGGCAAACCAGATCAGGAAACTGATTCAGCTGAAAGATCTTCACTTTTAAGTCTGTTCACAAATAGCTACAGCAGTATAACAATGAGGGCAGAATCAGGGAAGGGGCTGTTTAAGCAGAGCTGTCACCAACTGCAGAGAAACAGTGCGGCCACAGGATGATCTAAGCTGCATTGCAAGCTGTGAAAAGAGCAAGGGACTGAAATGCAAGGAACTGAAATCATAGTTTAATTAATGCTGGGGTTTTTGGTGGCAATACCTGCTTAAGCATCTCCTGTGCCAACCTGTGCGTGCTCCTGTTCCTGTGTGCATGTGAAACTTTGTGGGGCTAGGCAATAAATCAGAGCAGAGAGACGACACAAGCTAAGAACAACAAAGCTTGCTATTTTTACCCCAGATTACTTCTACAATGCAGCCCTGTAAGTTCACCATGCAGCCCTGTAAGAGTTTTACTGGCACAAAGAGGGAAAGGGGATTGTGTGTGGCATAGAATGGGAACAAATAGCAGGGTTGGGGTGCAGAAGAGATGTGCTGATGGCAGTACTGCTGCCAAAGTTAAGTGTCTGCAAAACTACATCTTCAGCAGCACGACTTTGGTTAGAGCATAAAGCAACACTCTGTGTTTGCTCCTTAGTCATGCTGACACAGGCATCGTCTTATCGTTGTTCTTGAAGAAAGCTGTTAGCTTAAAAACCTCTGAGAAGCATAACAAAAATTGTTGCAAAAATTTCTCTGACTGTTGTCATAGCAACTCCCGCACACAGCTCTAGAGATGGGTGGAAATCCTGTTCCTCTACTATGTTTTTTCTGTGTGCGTACTGTTGCCTCACGACATGGGAAAAGAAAATTTTGACTATTAATCAGGTACTCAGCAGTAACACAAAGTCCCAGTCTGGACTGAGGTTATGTTGCGCTAAACTCTTCAAAAAGACGCAACAATACACTCAACCCTGAAAAACTCACAGCTGAGCACACAAAGAACAAACTTCTGAAGACCAGTGTTGGCAAGGTAGGCTCCTGGCCACATGTAGAACCCACAAGTATTTTTACTCGTGGCATATTGACAGTGTCGCTGCGGTGCACAAGCAAGCGGCAAGTCACATGTCTGGTGCTTTACCAAAAGGACAAGGACAGTCCCTGGAAAAACATCATAGGCTAGGCTGAGAGAAGTAAGAGTATGAGGTTAGCAAGGCAGAGGGAAAGGAAAATGATGCAAGCCTCGCTGCCTTCTGAGACTTTCTTACATGAGGCTTGGTCACCGTTCGTCTTCAGGGCTATGTCGTTCCTTTCCTGACGCCCCTTAGTCCCAGAGATCTCCTCCATCTTGTGGATTTCCGACAAACACAGTTTGGGATTATAATGGAAGAAGAGTTTGCCTCGTGCAATAGTGAGGTTGTGTTTACTCCAGTCCCAGAGTTGGCGAAGATTCTGGTTGTCCAAGGCATAAAATGAATAATTCCTGAAAGCAGAGAATGAAAATGTGGATTGGGAGGGGATCCACTGAAAACTCTTTTTTCCTCATGCACTAATCCAGACACCAAAGAAAAATGAATGCAAACTATCTTCCCTGGTAGGCCACAAGCCATGGGCAGAGGAATGTTTAAAAATAACTTTGGAATTGTTTACCAATACAAATCACCCTGATAGCACTGGCACTCCTTACACTTCAAAGCATTAAAATAAAGTATCTCTTGAAAGAACTCACCCAGCTTCTAGTGTTTCTCCTCTAATCAGATGTAGTTTACGAAAAAAAGAAAGAGAAACCAAGGCATAAGACCGGCGAATTTTTAGGTAACCTGAGATTTCTTCTATCAAGCCAAGATTCGCTTCTAGCTCAGCTGCTATGTTATCTATGGAGAGGAAAACAGCGGTTTTAGTTTTCTGATATCACAGAGAAAAACACTGATATCAGAGCCCAAACATATTAAATAGAACTGCTTTATATTAATTCGTAAGACCTTACAAAAATCAGTTAGCAAAAAACCCTAAATGAACACCACAAGAGCCTTTGCTTTGCGGTTATTTTTCGGAATCACTCTAAGATTCAGAGTGGTCAAAGCAAAAGAGAAATGCCCCAGCTCATGGATGGTGTCATATTCACTGATCTGACATGCAGTGCTCCCTACCCCCTTACTCATGCAGAACTTACTTCCTCCGCGGATATTTATAACTAAGCTTCCATTAACAACCGTGCAGCCACGGAGCTCCTGTGCCGATGTCACCGAATCGATCGTCTTCTCTTTCCCATAGTCGCAAACCTTTGGACAGGGCCCTGCGCAGGGTGTACAGTGCAAGCTGAAAAACAAGAGTCAGGAATGTAGACGTGATGCTTTTGCACAATGTCATCTGGGGCATCCCCAGCAATTCTCAAAAGCAGAGTAATCAATTCAAAGTGATAGTGTCCCGACAATATGTCATGGGATTCACTTGCAGGGCGCAGCACATGGCTCTTAGAAACTCCAAATAACTGCTGATAATTCTTTAAATTGTCATTTCCACATTTTGAATGCTAATTGCTCTGTCCCTTCCCACATAACAGAAACCAGAATTAAGTGATTTTGACTACTTTGAGCAGCCCATCCACCAGGATGCTGCTCAGTGCTATACATACCAGGGGTTTCAAGATCAAGAAGCCCAGGCCCAGTCTCCATCCCAAGATCATTAACCAAACATGTAATTGATGAGCGGAGAGCTGGCCGTTCATCTGGGAATCCTCTGATTAAGGACTGTACATAAAGTTGCTTTAAAAAAAGGCAAGAAACACGTGCTTTGTGCTCTGGGGAAATACTTCTTAAATGGCAGCAAGATGATTGCTTGCCCTGGTCGTAACACCGCAAGAATGTGTTCCCAACTAGTTCAGAGAAATAAATGCTCTAGGAAAAGCACGGAGTAGTGTTGTGAGGTCCTCCTGACAGCAGCCTGGAACAAGCATAGGAGAGAGGCGATGGCTGCTGTTACACAAGCAGCATATCTACTTTGGGGGCTGCTAGTTCATTCTTTTGAAAGGCAAAACAGGAAATGGAATAAAAAGTCCTGTTAGAGTGAATTCCCTGAAATTATTATGGCAGGAGCAAATACAGGCGAGCACAAAGCTACCAATATTCATAGGAAATCTGACTCATCACAATATATAATGTTATTGTGGGACAAACAACAAAGTTTTCAGTGATAAACAGCTCAGCAACATAAATTATTTAATTCCTTTGTTGAAAAACCCTGGGAATAGACAGAACGGCTGTTCCCTGCTTTGATTCACGCTACACTTGTTTGTTACATTGTCCATTTATGTCTGGCACAGCTTGAACCTGCTCAATGAAAGTAATTACAGGGATGAGGGACAGATATTCTGAGAATGATCCACTCAAAATATGCCATGCTCTTTTCATTAGACACAACTTTTCCCTATTCTGCTTAATAGGGAAATATAGCAAAGCTATTAAGCAGAATAGTCTGAGGTCTGCTTTGGAGGGGAAGGGAAGCAGGGCTACTAAAGCCCCTCCATTGCCCATCTCCCTTGTCCCACTCGATTACAGAAAGACCTTCCAACTTGAGGATGCTCCTCCTCCTTGTCCTCTCTCTCAATCTCCCTTTCCCATTTTTTCCAAACTTGAGAGGAAACAAGGGAAGCCAAGGGAAGAATAAACTACTGGCACATGGTAGGTAAACCTGTCTGCTTTTAATGGCTTGAATTAGCAAGGTATTAGTTTGCAAATCATATTAAAGTAGACCAGGTAATTGCACAGACACTCCAACGCCAGAAGCTTTTCTTGGTCTTGACACAGAACACAAACCCTCTGTCCAAGCGAGAGAAAAGCACAGTACAAAACTACAGGATGGTTTCTTTACCTGCAGACACTTGTACTTACTTGCTGGAATTCATGATGTACCCTGACGGGCATTCATGAACACACTCGTTATTGTGGATAACGTGGCACCCCGACTCCCTGGCATTTTTGCATTTGTTGTGCAGTTCCTGGCAGAAGCTGAAGGTCACACAACGCCACCCCTCAAAGCGATAGTAACCGGGTGGGCAGGTGTCCACGCATTTGCCTTCAAGGTAGAAGTTGCGGCAAGCCACGCATTTTTCAGGATTGTTTGGCTCCGTGCAGTCCCCAAGACATTCACTGTGACAGCACTGACCATCCGATGTGCAGCCTTGGGACTTGCAGGCAGGTGGACAAACTGTGAAGAGAAAAGATAAAAGACAACTGCGTTATCTATCACAGGACAACCCGACGATGTATGACTGTGAAAGGCTGACGAGCAACGACACTTCATCCTGCTTGGCTTGGCAACTTTCTTGTCAAAGAAGCATCCACGAAGCGCAGACGTTTGCCTCTTCTCCACTTTTCAGTGTAAAGTCCAAATTTTAGTAACGTTTTTGAAGAGTGTTACCATTCACCCTCACAATTCATTAATGCTCATCTTCAAAAAGAGAAAACTGAGTTTTCCTCTTCTCTTGGTCCAGTACTACAAGGCTCCCAGGAGTGCTTTGGTGACTCCAACATTATTTCTGAAGCCCAGAAGTGATGGGACTCTACAGCAAGAGCTTCCCAGCCTGGGATAGCCAGTTTCAGCTAGAAGATTCTAGTTTCTAAGTTTAAGAAACCAAGTTTCCCACAGTAATGCTGCAAATAATGCATGTCCAGCAACACTTTTACATAACCCTTCAGCTTTATCAGGATTTGCTTCCAGTCTGCCTGTCAACCTGTCACCGGTCTCCCTGGAGGAAGCCTGCTGCCCTGGCACCCCATACAAGCTTTTTGGTGACTCTCCCAGTGAGTCCAAGAAGAAGGGCACCCATGAGCGTTATTGCTTGAGGTTTTTATGGTTTACTTTTTAATTACCCATTACTTAGCGCCTCACAATACTTTTAATGAGCGGTGTGGGCTTTGAAATAGAAACCAAGCAGCAGCATAGCTCAGAGCAAACACCATGACTAACGTTGAGCAAGGAGCTGGAGAGGAGGCTGAGCAAACCCAGAGAAGCTCTGAAGGGAAGGACAGTCCTGCTCCTCTGCCGCTCAGCACCTTCACACTCAGTCTTAACGACTCAAACGAGGCCGAACCAATTAATCCAGAACATGCCACAGAACAGTCAGAAAAGATATAGTAAAGCTGAAATCACCACTACAAGAGCAAGCACCAAAGCCAAGTAGGGCTTTGATGCAGCCATTTAAACAGCAGGAGGAAGAACTTTAGATGAGGGACGGGGGACATGGGCCTGGATTTATCCGCATGGTGACATACAGCCTTTGGGCTACAGCTGTGAATTGCCAAGATGCAGATCAAGACATCACCTTCTTCTTACCAAACAGGAGAGTTTTGGCTGAGGGCACATCTGAACGGCTTCTGATGTCCTGTCCAAGCGCCCTCGGTGAAGGAAGACAGAGATAAGTCCTCCTGTGATCTGCGCTGGCCAGACCAAGTAACTTCACACTGAATTACCACCATCTGCCTCAAAACTTCCCAAGCTTTCTGTCCAATATTCAGTGCTGAAGCAGGAGGGGGTTTATTTGGGGAGGTCCCAGACACACCGATGTTCAGGGGCTAAAATGTTCTTTTTAATTTCTGGCTAATGTGCGTGAGCAGACCAATAGTGGAACGTGGTCTAGTTCTCCTCAACTAAATGAGCAGCATGTAGGATCCATAGTACAGCATGCTACCGATGTTTTGATGATCAAATCCCCAGCTGTGGTTAGGAAGAAAATTGCCCTCTGCCACGCTCCGCCCCATGTTAAAGGATTGCAGAATTAAGTAAGTTAAAGTGGTTAATGCCATTCTTGGAGTAGGCAGCAGTAGCTGCAGTAGACGGGATAGTAAAGATGAGCAACCTCTGGTTTGTTCCAGCCTGATAAATCCTTTGAAGAAATATTAAATGGATAAGGTTGAAATTCTATCACAAGGTCAATTTAATCTCAAATATCTTACTGCTTCCATGTCAGTCATTCACTGCAGGTATTTTCTCTGTGCATCCCTCAAGATTCGTCCATTAACAAGAAACACAGGAGTGTATTTCAAATTCATTTTCTTTTATGCTGACCAACCTTCTGCCCTTTTCTAGCAATAAGTCTTATTTTGTGAACCTGTTGCAAATCGTAACCGATCGAAATGCAACAGCCAAACAGAAGCAACTTGCAGATGATACCTTGTATTAGACTAAATATAAAATGAGAAGCTTGTTTTAAAAGCATGGTTGTACATTCTTTACCAGGCCATAGATGGAGCACAGTGTAACAACAGATGTCATGGCTGCAGTTTATTATAAATATTGGCAACGGAAAAACACAAGACAGAAAATTCCAGAATATAGTCCAAAACACTATCAAACTTACTAATTCCAGTCTAATATATCAAAGTTTATGGGGGAAAAAAGTCTGGGCTATTTCTCACACATCTCCCCATGTGAGCACCGATGTCTTGCAAGGATTTCTACGCTCGCTACTACCAGCGCTGGCTGCAGCACACCCCTCCCTGAAGCGGGGTTAGCATCCAGCTGGGAGGTAAACTGCTACGGCAAACGCACGCAGGAATGATTTGTGCAGGCTGGAGGGTGAGTGCTGGCAGGGCAAGTCACAGTGTTCATCATCAGCGCTTCCTGCAAAAGGGTGTTTTCCCGGGTCTGCTTCATGCTTAAGAACTACAAAGTTGAAAATATTCAAAAGACAACATTTGTTTCTCAAGGAGTCAGTGGAGCAGACAGGTAATCTGGAAAAGTTGGCCCTCATGCAAAGCACCCAGTGACACATGGCACCTATTTAACATTATGCCACACAATATTTTTTTTTAATTTGTTATGGAAACTAATCTTCAAAGTCCTATGCTTATTTACACATTTTGAACGCAGCTGCAAATATTCACAGGGCAGAAACTGTTTAAATTCTCAACTCTAAAGGTTTTTAGAAGATACAATTAAACTGTTTTTAAACTGTTCTTAACATTTCTCTCTTTCCTGTTCTACGAGCTTTTGATGTCTAAAAGACAGCTTGAAGAAAGCAAAGCAGCCGAGGCAACATCTTTTTTTCCGTTAAGCACTCAAGACCAGAAATTGTCCATCACTATTTTGCAAATCCTCATTACACAAGATCCTGAAGAGATGTCATCTTGACATTATCAAAGTATGCATGCTAGAAAGCGCCTGAAAGTCACGTAGAAACCTCTCCAGCATATCTTCGCTACTGCTTCTTATAACTATTACTACAGAATCCAGGTTATGTGACTCCGGATGGGTCAGATGGGTTTTTTTGTTTGGTTTTTTTTGCTGTCACGTTACGCTTTCACTGCAGGACAACATTGAATAGGTTTGTGCTGACCAAGTGCACCTCATTACGCCTTCGTCATCGAGGTTTGCAGACTGCAATAACTGTCATTGGGCCACGTAGATTCGCCTCTTTGCAATGAGATCGCGCTTTTGGGAGCTGTGGCATGGGCCGGTACAAACCGAGGAGGCACAGGGTATGCTTCTACGCAGCCCCAGCCTCTGGTTGCTCCTGTGGGACTTTTGGACAATGCGGTGCCTTCCCTCTCAGCATAGGGAAAAATGTCAGCTCTCTTCATTCCTCACAGAAGAGGAGAAAGTCAAAAGGGAACTTCATAAATCCTAGTTAGAGACAAGGGAACAGCTATTTTGGGGTAGGGGCAGAAGCCACCACACCGTACCATAAAAGCTGCTGCAGGAAAAAGTGCTTCAGCCCCAGCACCAGAGCAAAGCTGTTCATCACAGCCACGAAACCTCTTCATCAAATCTTTAAGAACGGGACTTTTAAAATCCCTGTCCCAAAGATGAAAAACAGCATAACGCTTAACTAATCTGCCCCGGATGGGGGAGAAATGGAGCCGACACAGAGGTTCAAACCTGTTGTTCCAGGGGTGAATAAATATTTAACTAGCTAGCTAGAGTGGCTCCAAAGACTTAGGAAACAATGCATTTTACAAACCTTTCTGATTATAGATTCAAACTGACATTTCTTCATGCTGCTGAGGCCCAGCTGGGGGGGACAAAAGGCAGCAGAGTCAGCGCAAAGGAATTTCTACCTCTGTGGATCGCTCCCGTCGTTTCACCACTTCCCTGTGCTTCGGGTGGAAACAAAACACACTGATACTGTAAACACATTCCCGAGCCAACACAGGTAACCAGGAGATCCATATTTAACAGGCAAGTCAATTAAGCATTAAGCTGTTCAGCTAATAAACACAGTTTGTCTGAATTTTGAAGTACGCTTAAAAACATTTGTGTTAGGTGTTGCTTCTTGCTTTCTGCTAACAAAACAAGAGCAGTGAATTGTCAAAAAAAGAGAAAAAAAAGATATAGATCACTCAGGGTATGTTTTGCTGTTCCTTTGGGATCCTCTGCCACTGGATGGGTTTATACAGCAATGTCCTGGGTGAGCTGAATTGAGTATTCAACCGGATGGTGGTTTGGGTATGATAAGAGGTAAGCAGTTCATTAAGAAGAAATTCTAAACCACATGTGTGAACGTCAAGATGCTGTATACATACTGTACAGGGACAGATGTTCCCACATGGTTTTGGGACCGATTTGTCACGAATCGACATGATCTTTCTACCGTGCAATACCAAACCCTGTCCATGTGAACGTGGGTCAGCAGAGGCAGCCCAAGCCACCACGGGTCCTCTCGGCCGGCCGGGGCCACCAGCTGCGTCCCGTGCAAGCCACTCCTCTCGGCCACCAGACGAGCCAGCGGCAAGGAGCAAACTCGCCTTGCACCGTCAGGCCCTTTTTCATGAATTACACAAGCTGTGTTTTGATTACAGACAAGGCAATTAGGAGGCTCCAGATCCAACGAAGTCCAGGACAGAAAACAACTGCAGCAGGAGAACCGCCCTCAACCTCAGCCAATGCATTTGCTGCCTGCACAGGGAGGCATCCAACCGCTCCGCTATCTGCACAAGGCAAACACGCCTTAACCCCTTGCCAGCCACCCAAAACGGGGCTCCCCAAACAAGCCCTCGCCTCCCACCGTGAGTCCACACCACCCTCTGCCCACGCCGCCGCAAAACTCATGAGGCGAATGCAACTTAACCGGCTATTGCAGGGTTTTTCTCACGATGAGCGTTTAACTCGTGAGGCGTATTTATAACCAGGAGAAAAACGTAGGAGGAAGCCAGTACGAACCCGGCATTGACACAGCTTAAAATGGCTTGTTTTGGCCGCGATATGTATCGCTCAATGCCAGAGCTTAGGTTAGTGTAATGTTATATGACATGCACACGCGTATAATTCAAAGCCAGAGTCCCACAGAAACAGTATCGGAGAGCTCTGCATCTCCCTGTGTTTTTTTCTCTTACTGTAAATGGCTGCAATATCTGTCGTATAAATTTATCCATGAATAGTCTCACACACACACACAATCATACCTGAGTTACTGGGAGGGGAACGGTACTTGAGTGGGAACTGTAATTTAATTTCCTAACTGTATAGTCGCGATAATGACCTCTGTATAAATGGGCTCTTGCAGTTCTAAACAAAAACAACACCAACAAGGAAAAAAAGAGGAAACCCAAGGACTAATCGCCCCCGGCAGTAACTCCTCTGAGTGTGTGTTGCAAGCATGTGATCTTAATTTAGCACTACAGAGTTTGTGCTTGTTTCCTGAATTTCTGCAAGTGCCAAGCAGCATTGCTTCCACTGAAATCCATATGAATCTCACCTCATTATAAAATTATGTATTAAATCATGTTATATGTCCATAGTGTTTTGTATTTGACCACTTTTCCTCAAGATTAACTCATTCTCTTCCTGTCAAGAAGACTCCAAATTCAGTAAGTCGTTAAGCAGTGTTTGTTGCAGAGTTTTATAACATAGTTTTTATCTGTAAAACAATTTTTAATTTTTTTTTAACTGATGATCGTCTGTTTTCTTGTGAGCATTTATTTGATCTGAACGCGTCAAGATGACACCTAATCCGAGTGCATTAGGGTATCATAAGGTCAAAAAGAGCTATTAAAAATTAAACAAAACTGTGTCCAGTGGAGACCAGGTATAATCTAAAACTCCACAGCAGAGTGGGTTGACAGAGAGCTACTGCAAGAAAACCAGTGTGCTGCCAACCCCTCTGCACTGTGGCTTATGTCCTTCAATTATTTCTTCATGTCACTAAGACCAGAGAGGCAGAAACCTAAACCCCAAACCCACCAGCGGCAGTCCTTAGGCTGCACCAGGCAAGTTGCTCCTGGGGCATTACGATGGCAGCAGCCTGCCTGGGAACAACACGGTTATAGAGGTCCACTGGACTGTCAAGAGCACAAGGACTTTTGATCGCCTCGGTGACTAACAGCAGCACCTCTCCCAGATCCTCCCCAGTCTACAAAATAAGTGGAGAAACTAGAACAGAACACAAAATAAGAGTTTACCATGCTTCTACAGAAAGACTGCCAGCAATAACTGACACTGGCTGTAGTCATCAAGCGCAATTCAGGAAATATCACAATACGTTCGAGCAAACTTTATGTCACTTATTCAGGGTGCTCAACTGCTCTAACAACATTTATCCCTCCCTTTTCCCCAATGCCAAAGACGTCCAAGGAACAACCCTCCCAAAACGCGTCGACTCAAATGCTGTTATCCACACACAGGATTTCAGTTCTTAGCACCAGCTCAGGAAGGAGCAAGTGCCAAATAAATGCAAGGTTTTACAATCAGCACTAAAATTAAAGTGTTATTTATAAAATGAGATATTATAGTACATAATGCCATGACCCCACTAAACCACGAGTTGGGAACGTTAGGAGGTCCGTATTTACACAGATAAAATTAACTGCAGGTGCCTCCCTTCCCATAGACAGTGATTTCCAAAAACAACACACTGTTACTAAAACGTAAAGGAAACTCTTCCCATTGACATTTCTCAGGACAACATTACAACTCTTATCTCATCCATCAGTAAGGATAAGAAAAAACTTGTTTCGCCTCCCAACCCTTTCACAAGTTACGTGCTCATTTGGAGCTACGGGGAATGTCTCAAATATTCCAAAACAGGACCTGTGCCATTTGCAAACCCCGTGTATTCGGCTGCTTTCCGCACCGCATCCTCCCAGCCCAGGAGAGCCGCCACCGGAAAAACCGACGGAGATGCTGGTAGTGTTGCGTGGTCCTGTTAGGATCAGCAAATGTGAGTTTAGAAAAGATGAAAGGGTTTGGGGTTGTGTGCCACCTTGTCCACTGGCGATAATGGAGGATGTGGAGGTCTGTGAAAGAAGTTGTTGAATGGAGATAGGAGGAAAAGAGCGGATGAAGGGAGATCTCTCTAGAAACACAGTCTCTTCCATGCCAACCTTCTGCTGTTTAGACCGGGGAGTAATCTATTCTCTTCTGTGCTACAACTACTGGTGGAGTTTTTCTCTGGAAATTGAGAAATTTACTCATATGTGAATTATGCCAAGGAATACAGAAAACTTATTAAAAGGAACTCATACGTACATGCATACGTATGCACACTTATTAGTGGGTATTATTACACACACTCATACATATATGCATACACACACACACTTATTTATATAATATATAAATCATCTTAATATGATGAAGCCTGGAGGAAGTCATCAACCGCAACGGATCCACAATGCCTTTGGTCACTCGCTCTTTATCTTCTTAAGAACTTACAACCTTTGCAAGTGAGCTTCTCCAGCCGGCACACCAAGGACACGACGCAGAATCCATGCTCAGGATTACAAAGCCTTGGCCTGGGAGACCCGCACCCCCCGGTCCAGGGCACCCAAGGGTGGAGAGCAGGAGCGTGTCCTGGTGTGGGGAAGGGGCTGGGGGCCCACGGCTCCCCCTCCACTGCACGTGGCACAGCCTGGGCCAGCAGCATCCCGGTGGGCTGCAGCATCCCTGATGTCCCCAGTCCCTTAGGAGCACTTGAGGATGAACGAGTTGCAGACAGTGCCATGGGGGCAGCTGCAGAGCTTCCCGATGCGTGCCCCCTTCCGCACCGCACACGGCTCCCCGGGCTCGCACCGTGGGACGGCATCCGTCAGCCCTGGGGCTCAGCCAGCCCAGCCCCCCTCAGGGCTGGACCCCCATGACCAGCACCCAAAGGGTGCTGGCCACAGGGTTTGGCCCCCCCAGCACCCAGGACTGGGCGCCCACCGTGCCCCAGCCTGGCCATACCGAGGGCACCCAGCTCAGCCTCTTCTCCACTGCCGGCAGCTCCCTGCTCCCCAGCCTCTCCAGCACCTCCTGCAGCGCCTCGACCTGCCGCAGACAGCACCGTGTCACCCGAGTCCTGCACGATGCCCAGGGGCTCCAGATCCATGTCACCCTGAGCCCCCTAAGACACCGGTGCCGGATCCTGTCCCACCCACAAGCAGCACCCATCCCCACAGGTTGCACCCTGGGGTGCAACCACTGCTCCAGACCCCCTGTGCCTGGCTCTGGGCCGGTCCCTGCCAGAGGGGAATCAGGGCTGTGGCAGGATCAGGGGAGCTCGGAGTGCATCCCACCCCCTGAGCGCAGCCCCGTGTCCCCTCCCCAGCACCCACCGCCCGCTCGGCATCTCCCCCCACCGCCCCTGAGCCAGAGCAGCCCATTGGGGCAGCACGGGAGGGAAAATGGGGGAAAAGCTGCAAATTCCCACGTGCTGCCGGACGTCCTGGTGCCCCTGGGAGAGCTGCTGCGAGGAACCCTCCGAGTGCCCAAGAGCAGTGACAGAAAACCAGTTTTCTGGTTTCGCCAGTTTGCCGGCAGTATCTGACAGGTCATCGCCAGCTTGCCGGCGGCATCTGCCCACGCCAGTGCCAGCCTGCCAGCATGGTCTGCCAGGCATCGCCAGTTTGGCATTGTTGTCTGCCAGGCCATCGCCAGTTTGGCGTTGTCACCTGCCAGGCCGTTGCCAGCTTGCCGACATTGCCAGTCAGGCCATCGCCAGCTTGCCGGCATTGTCTGCCTGGCGCAGACTGTGATCCTCTCTCGTTACCTCCGAACCCCGTCCTCCGGTTTGTTTGGGACTGGAGCACTCTTATCCTGTCTGCCATCTAGGGTGCCTCTGTTTGCTCCCTGGTCTCCTCGGGCCATCTCTACTCTGTTCAAAGCCCCTCCAGACTTCCTCCTTGTCTCCCTGAACCTGCTTTGTCTCTCTGGCCCATTCAGGCCCCCTCTAATGCTGTCACGATGCCTATCGATGCCTTCAAGGTTGCCCTTAGCACACTCTGAGCTTTGTACCGGACCTTGCACCGCTCTCGTTCCCTCAGGAGACTTCCTAAGTCCATATCTGTGACGCAGCCCAGGCATTCTGTCCTCTCTTCCCTCTAGCCATGCCTCTAGTCGTTCCCCGGCCCTTTGATGACATGTTTACTCAGTTCAGATCCCCTCTGGATTTAATCATTGTGTCCCCAATCCTTTTTCTGTCTCTCTGGCTCCCTCGGGACATTTTTTCTCCCAGTCACAATGCCTCCTGAGACCTTCTTTGTGCTCCACATCCATCTTGTAGCGGTTTGAGCTGTAGAGTACTCATTTCTTCCTCTACGCTATCTAGGATTCCTGTCTTCAGTCCCTGGCCACCCGAGACCATCCGTACTCTGCTCAGATGATCACCCAAGTGCCTCCTTGTTGTCCCAAGCCGCCTTTTGTCCATCAGTCCCCCTCAGCACCCCTCTCCTCACAGTCACGATGCCTCCTGAGACCTTCCTCCTTCTCCACAGCACCTTGTAGCACGTTATCTCCCTTTCCATCTTGTTCCATCAGAGCCTCCCGTCTTTCTTTGCTACACAGCGCTCCTTTACCTTTCTCTCTGCCATCGAGGGTGTCTCTGTTTGGTTCCTCTCTCACTCAGCCATCTCTAGTTTGCCTAGATGCCCTCCTGAGACTCCAAGGCCCTCACTGGGTCTCCAAGCCTTCTTTTCTTAGCCTGCCCCTTCCGGCTGATCCTGGCTAATGGGGAGCTTGCAACTCCTGCATCCACATCGGGGATCAAAATGTTGAACATCTCCATCGGTATTCTCCATCCCTATCACTCAGGTGACCATCTGCAACAAGGATGGCTCCAGTGTTTGCTTTAGATCTCCTCTTGCTATGAACATACGTCAAAAAGCCCTTCTTGTCGCCTGACACAGCACTGGCCGCTTTCAGCTCTCACTGAGCTTTGGCCTTTCGTGTCTTCTCCCTGCATGTCTGAACCACAGCTCTGTCATCTTCCTGCGAAGCCTCACCTTGCTTCCAGAGATCGTGCAATTCCTTTTACTTTTGGGGATAGGATCTTCTTGGGCTACAAACCTCAGCTATGAAAGTCCCTCACCTTTTCCCAATAAACCGTCAGGACAGGCTCTCATTTCACAGATCTTCTAGACCTTTCTGTGTCTCCCCCTTGAAGGTTTTCACTCCTGCTCTCCCTTTGTCACCCCAACTATTTACACGGAGAAGTGGATGCCTCCCACTCAGGTACGCCTAATATGGCCCAGAGAGAATAAAGATCAAAGAAACATTTTCCTTTCATGCATTTTAAGCAGCACACATGGTGTTTACACCATGGCAGCAAGCCCCTTATGAACTGAAGTTACAGAGCAAAGCATCTCTCTCTGATGAGAGCTAGGGGAAAAAGCTGAAAAAAAAAAATTTTAAAAGTGAAGACTAGGTCTGTTTTCATTCTCCTAGTACCTTTCAGTCAAGCTGATTCCCCGAGCAGGTAAAAACAACTTGCAGAAATCTGGCTAAACTGGTGGCAATCAAGCTCAAAAGATCAAAACATGGAGTTTGATTTGAAAACACAGCAGCACTGTTAAAGGCAGAACGAGTGTCACAAAGTGCACACAAGGATAGCGATGAGAAGTTGTAAATACTTTACCTCGAGTCTACAACACTGCTGTTGTGCCATTCTCTGGCAAGCAGATCATGCCTGCTCCTTGTACTTTGTGTTCAAAATTACATGGGAGCTTAGCGCAGCGTAAGGGATTGGAAATATCCACCAACCTCTGCTTGCTTGCTTCTTTTTCTTTAATATGCAAGCCCCAAAAATGACACTACATCTTCAGGCAAAACCTGGAGTCCCTAGCCAGTTATCACTAAATATAATGCCCCCATGCAAATCAATATTAACTCCAGGCTTTCCTACTGTCAGTCCCTTTGATGGCTTACAATTGAAGAAGAGTAAGAAGCAACCACACCTACTCCTATCCCTCAGGTACCTGAGGACTGGGAGGCCAGGAGTTTCCGAGCTTCAGTCCTTCTGACAGTAATTTGGTAAACAGCCACTAAGTAAAATCTGTCTCCCTATAAAAATGGGCAGAAACGTTCAGTGTACCTAACCTCTGGCGAACATGGAAATTTGTAAGGAGTAGATAATTTTAAAGTAGTTTGGACATCAGCCACCTCATATTGTACTCGATTCTGTACATCAGAACAGAGAATTTGTAATTTAGACCAAGACTAGAATCTTTAAAGTTAATTTGGGGAGTTTTTCTGTAAAGGTTTGCTCATTGTTTTACTCACAGCTATGAGGGTGTTTTGTTGTTGTTATGGTTTGTTAAATATCAATCCTTATTACAACCTAAGGATTTGTTTTTATCATTCGACGGTTGACATGCCACCTGGGAGCGTCATGAAAGCTTCACGTTAATATTTAACTATATATTACCCTTTCCGATGTACAGCATCTTGCCAACATCCCTGTTCACTTTAACCTACTCCTGTCAAACCTGCTCACTCACATTGCGATCCCAGAAGACACAAGAGAATCACAGTGAAGTGGTCCGGGCGGCCAGGGATGTCCTAAAAATAAGCGTAATTGAGTGTAAAGTCTCTATCCGTACTTTATTCTGAATTCAGCTCTCTGAACCAGCCAGGTGGCCCTATCAGCACAGTGCTGGGGGCAAGCTTCTCATCAGACCAATTTATTTCTTAGTGACCGGCAGTATGGATTGACCAGAATAAGAAGTCAGCAGCTTCGTGCTGAATGAGAGAAGATGCTGCATCAGGACAAGCCATAAAAGAGAAGTTTATATCTACCCTACTGAGAAACAGAGACAAATGAAGATATGCAGAAGTGCTTCAAAGTACAGTGATGGTCCAAGAAGAAGGTCTCATCTAATTTTTCCAAACGTAGGTCGAACGCAAGCTATTACTTTTACCTACAAACCCCGTCCTGAAAATGAGGAGCGATACGATCAAAGTGTGAGGCAAAATGTATAACCTTTGCTTTCTGCAAAGATAAGAGAGGGATAAGATTGCTTTTCTCAAGGCCACAGAGAAAGATGTTGTAGTAAACAAGGCATGAAAGAATGAAAGCTAAGATGACAGATTCAGCTATGTGGGGACAGGGAAGATTGTATTTTAGATATGTTATGTGAAAAGATGTGTAAAATGTAACCTGGGCACACAAAATAAGAGCAAATCGATACTAAAAAGGACGTACAGTTTACAGCAAATAGGAAAGCGGAGCTGTCCGTAACCGAGAAAGGTAATGAAGCAGGCGGAAGTATAAGATTAACCACAAGGAGATTAAGCTGATAACTAATGATCTACACAGAAATGTCAGGCAGAGGTTAAGATTTTAATCTGGACAGATTTCACGGCATAGTCGTGAATTGTAAATACAGATACTGAAGTTGAATTTGTGTTTGTGGATGAAGATACTGAAAAGAAGCCAGAGAGAAAGAAGGAACATAACTTATTCCAGGTCCCCCCTTCCCCGCCTCACCTCCCAGAGAGGATGAGGAGAGAGAAAGGTAAAGTATCACCTGAAGGCCAGTTGTGCAAGGAAATACTTAGAGGATGAATCTTCCTGTGAAGCAAAGCTAACTAGCTCTACCAACCAGATTTTTTTTTCTCAAGTTACCAGGATGCATAAACTGTTTTAGTGCACGGTCATTTAGCATGCTGCCCAAATCCACACTAGACATGGAACGGCTGTGGTGGGAATCTGATCACAATGCCAGTCTCTGTCCCACTGCAGCCACTCCAAGGGTAAAGGGTTTCGCTCTGTGCCAAGAGAGGCTGACTACCGGAGACAGCAGCAGAGGGAAGGCGACTCCGGGTCTCGAGCAGCCTCTCTACGCAGGCAGCGCCCTTGGACGAAGTGCTGCTGGTCAGCTGCCTGCGCCCCAACATAACCCGAGGCTGGCAGCAGGCAACGTGGCAGGAATCAAAACAGAGCAGTTATACCCCGTGCGAGCAGCCAACGCACGAAAGGATTCACCAAAGGGCTAACGCATACATCCTTCTGCTACCAGATTCATTTCCCACGTAGATACATCCAAAACTAAATATTGTAAAGCATGTCTTCCAGTAATTTAATAGGTGTCGTGGTTTTCCCTGAACCTACAATAATTTTTTTCAAAATCATATTTGAACTGTGGAAAGGAGAAATGTATGCAGTATCTCATTACTAGGCATACTAGTATCAAATGCATAATTATATGCACCCATATAATATTCTCTGAACTATTCTAGTCATTTTGGCCTCATCAGCTCATGCCCACTAATTTATACACCCTTCTCTCTTTGCCCTAAAGCAGTAAGTATGCTCTCCACAGTTTATTTCTAGGTATAAGAATTTACTTAGCAGTACTGAAATAGATACTGTTTGCTTGCAGTCCCAGAGCCAAGCAGTTGAGACCTCTCTATGAAATGTATTTTTATTTACTACTTGCCCTTGTCATCTTCAGCAAGGTCCATTTTCAAGTAATTCAATGTATAATAATATGTGGCCCCACACAAACTGTCCTACTCAGCTCTATCCAGATATATATCTGCTTAAGGGCTCCGCATTACAAACATACTGATCCCTATAGTTTTGATCTGTAGGATGTGTGCTGCGCCACATCACTCTGCTTCTCTAATCAAAGTGCCAAATGAGAAATGATAAAAATGACCAAAAGGCACACAAATACAACCCTAAGGAAAAACAAATGGCTATAGATTGGTACAAAAACCATTAACTCTGTTGCACAAGCCACCCTTAGCGGCTATTAATCTATTTCTCCTTGTAAATTATGCAAGAGAAAGTTGTAATCTGAAGGAATTTAATCCCAAACTAGTTGTGCCATCCCAACGAGGGGAGGCCAACAGTGAGGGAACTGAATCTTCTGAAGTTACATTAAACTCAGGGGAGATCTTGGATTCTCAATCTTTCTTCCACAATAGTTAAAGGCTCCAACTCAATCTTTCTTCCACAATAGTTAAAGGCTCCAACTGTCAATTGTCAGAATTGTGAAAATTCTGTTTTATTTCATGTCTCGGCCGTGGTAAGCTCTTAAAATGAAACAGACTGTTGCTGAAGTCATTCTGTTCAATAATAAGGAAGTACAGTAGTAGCAAAAGTCTCATTATCTGGCCGTTAAACTACGTTCGGCCATCGAGAGAAACAGGATCTGCTTACGTAACACGAACTGTGCAGGCGTGTGCCACGATTGCTAAAGCGCTTCGGCTTTGTGGATGTTTATCAGCACGGGAGTCAAGATACGGTCTAATCACCAGTTACCATCAGCATTGTCCATTTCAGAGTAATTAAGACTATTCAGAGCTGGTCTAATCGATACCATCGTGTGAGCCGTGACACCTGCCGATCCCTCAATGCGGTAATTACTGAGGGGAGGGGGGAACTATGGAAAGAACCTTACAATGGCTAGAGTCCTCTGAAAAAAATTACACAAACTAGCGTTATCTAGACAGAAAAAGAGATGGGACTCTCCTCTATGAGAAACCCGGAGCTGTATCAGTTTCTCCAGGGACAAAGAGTCTTTTTCTTAAGCAAACTATGGAGGTTTCAAATCTCAGCACAGAGCTGCTGTTACTGAAAGCAATCTTCAACTGGAAGGGAGCCGAAGAAGTTTTTGAGATGCCTCCCAGTCCATCCACCTGTCCAAGGCCAGATCAAATACTTTACCTAAGACATTTCTGACAGTTGTTTGTCTAAATCCATCTTAAATTCTGCCTTGAGGCATTTCCTGCATTCACTGCCTGAAGTTTACTGAAGTCTAGCTCGTCAGCAGGTCGCTCTGATCGGCTCCACGTTACCGACCACCACTGAGGCACAGAGAGGGGCACAGAACCACCCAAGAGGCCAACGGCATCACTGAGAAGAGATCGGTGGTATCAAAGTCCACATCCCGCGTGCGATCCTCTGCAAAACACTCAGTACGAAGTGAAACACTTGACAGTTTACTGCTGAGTCCTGCTCAGTCTCCTTCAGTATCAAAGCAAGGCTCATATTTGAAACCGTGCCACTTCAAATTAGGCTTTGGGTGGACGGATGTATTACCGCAATGGATAGTCGCTGGCAAATCTGAGCACCGAGAGACCTAAAGCGTGTTTGAAAAACACAATCTGGAGTTCTTTTTGTTATCACAGATTAGAGCATGTGGAAAAACAACATGCTCTTCCCCAGTGCTGATCAACAAGAACCGTCACGCTGTAACTCCTCCTTTCGCCAACAGAGCCATGCAAAACACGAGGACGTTTTTCTTATCACACCCACCAAATTCATGCACTGTACAGGCTCAAAGTGAACATTTTATATTCCCCAGAACAAATACTGATGCTTGATGCAGATACCTAGTTCTAATAGACTTATAGATAGTTTTATGGACTAGAAACTTGATATTTAAGCACTGAAAGAGCAGCCAAACCCTATACAAATTATTTAAGGAGCCCTGGAGATAAGGTTATTGGACTGTGGAAGAGAAGCCTAAGGAAAAGGTAATCTACACATCGTGTTTCTTTTGCTAATTTAATCATTGTAGAAACCTGTCGAGGAGGCGAGAAGTTGTTTCAGAGACAGCACCAGTTTCCACATAACTGCTTTTTTATTAAGTCTCCAGGTAAGACTGCTGCTGCGCGTTACGCTCTCCGGTCTGCCAGAAACACAGAGCGTGCAGAGATTCCCCAAGCCTAAAATCCACAGAATTGAATGAACAGAGAAACAGTTTATTGAGCTTTAAAGGCTTCCCTTCAAACACAGTTTTAAAACAAAAGCCTTATTCCTTTAAGCCATGTTAAGGCTCCGCTGGGCGAGACTTTCAGACAGTCAGACATCACACTGAGGAGCTCCATTTCCTCTCTGGCTTTTGGGAGCTTTTGAGGGGTACTTACAAGGGAACTCTTGGACTCATTCATCCCGAACTGAAGCTGTGTAAACACATCCAGTGCGATCAGCCTTACTTCAGAAAGATGACATTCAGAAACGACTGAAAACTAGAAAAAACAAGTCCTATTTGTTTTATTAAATCATTTCTGTTATGTTTTCACTACCCATAGAATATAATTGGTTTGTCTTTGCAGAAAAGACATGAAAAATATTTGTCTGCTACTCAAATTTTAATGAATATTGCTCATGAAGTATTAAAATCCTTCCAGTGTTGTAATGCAACGTGGATGCCTAATGAAGTTTAAAATGGTAACAGAAAAATGCTTAGTTATCCCGTGATGTCTGCTGACTTGCACGTGCCTTATTCCTAGGAAACCCAATACGCTGGTGGAGCTTCCTGCATCATTCTAACATTTTCTAATCGTGTCTTTAACAGTGCAGCAGGGTTCAAGCCCACCTTCAAGTGCAAGCATTCTTCACGTACTTTCTCCATCATAAAAAGTGGCCGATATGACAGTTTTAGCGTGATGTCTGAAGTTTCCGTGTGAGAGATTTCCAGATGCTCAGTTCAGTGCAATAGCTGGAACTTCATTTTTTTGCTGCAGGTTGCTTAGTAAAATCTTAGTTACTATTTTCAGATATTTCAGAACAAACAACTTGGAAGCTAACGGCATCTCCCTCACATTATCGAAAGCAAAGCTGCCACGTTCAGCAGCTCTCCCACAGACACCAAATAATCCTTCCCTTGAACACACAGGATCGGACTTGGCCCTCTTCACATCAGTAGGGGAAAAAAATCAGCCAGCATATGGGCAACCGCATTTTGTGTCATGCAAACCGCCTTGCAGTTTTGCCACACAGGAACGTTACGTCTCAGCACTGAACTCTCTCCTCTTGGCAGGAAAGGCCCGTCTGCTCCTGCAGCTCTGAAACGCTGCGTAGAGCCCGACCTCTCTCTCACCGCACGCATGGCTCCTTCGCTGTGACTGCTGCCCCTGCCCACAGCTATTAGAGCCTTACGTTGCAATAATGCTGTGTGCTGTTAACATAATTAAAAATTGAGTTATCAATATCAAATATCAAAAATTGAGTTGGAAATGATGGCTACACAACTCCAAGCCATGCCTGTTCCCTTGCCCTATAAACCTTCCCTTGCTTACAATCCTACAGTCCAGCAGGCTTTATTTTGATTAACGAATTGAGAGCAATCTCCTCCTTCCCTGCCCCAGACAATTCACTTTTTAAAAAACACTAAATGAGGAATCGTGCTTAGGGGTCAGGCTAAAGTGAACTGAGAGGAGCACGAAGAACCAGAAAGCCAGCAACCTTAGACGTTACTGCTGCTCAGTCTGCAGATATTTTCTCTGATCTCTGACAAGCTTGCCACCTAAGTTGCCTTACCTCTGTGCATTGACTTAAAAACCATCAGTCTTTCCCCGTAACTTGAGCTCAGGCTCAGCTCATCATGTCAGGGCCCTGAAATTCCAGCATGGCCACATACCAGCAGCAGCAATTCTGCAGGACTCCCAGGTGACCAGCAATAAGATGTATACATCTCCAGAAGCCTTCAAATCGGACAGGAAACAAAAGATTGGAGTAGTTCTATGAACAGATTAATGACATTTCCCTTCCCCAACCTTGCAAATTTTACAATCTTAATCGGACCAATCTTGCTAAATCCCTGTCACCCTCATTATGGTGGCATATGAACAAGGGTCATAATACTTAACAGCTCAACTGTCCGGCACCTGCCAGTGCTTCAGCGACTACAGCGTGGGAGCTGGTGTCTGCAAAAGCTGAAACTGTCTGATTTACAATTACAATAAAGCAGTATTTTTTGACATCCTTGGAAAAGGGCACCTCTAACCTGATACACAAGATTAAAATCACATTTATTTGTCTGGAGCGTGCTGAAGTGATGTCAGTGAAACTACATACACCCCGAGTTCTTTAAAAATATGTAGAAGAAAATTAATCCCAGCAGTCTGCCGAATGCTATTCCAACCAGACTTTCCAACTGTTTTGCGGGATTTCTTTCAAAACACCTTCTTCCTCAGAGCCTACAACCTCTCAAGGTGCTTGAGAGGCAGCCTTTGGTCAGGCAAATAAGAAAGCGCATTCTCAAATTAAAGAATTCACACTGAGGATACTGAGCGAGAAGCTCCTTGTTTGTAGAGAGCATCCTCTTGCCCTGCCCATGTCCATCTCCTCGTAGCAATTCTGACCCTATTTTGAAGAAGGGAGAAGGAAATTCCACGTTTGAAAACTTCTTGGACGTGAACAGGTGCCAAGCGCCCTGCCTTGTTTTTTCAGTTAATTTAAATACAGATTCACAAGGAAGCCAGACTCAAATGAAAACATTATACTCACTTAGCCAAGGTTTAAGCACGACACAGAGCCAAAGTTAACGCTCTGTTTGTTTTAAATGTCACAAGCCAAAATAAAAGCAACGCTGAGGACTCTCGAACGTCAGCCCAGCCAGCACGGTGCCCCCCCAGTACCCTCACCTAAAAAAATCTAGATAAAGACGATGAACGCGCACAGTCGGAATCGACAGTATTTCAGTGACCGAGCCGCAGCGCGTTACTTTGTACACTTACGCAACGCCAGCCGCAAACTTTGGATCAAAGCGGCAACTGAAATAACTACAGGCACGTACCAAGCAGCTCAGCCCGCTGCCAGACAATCCCGGCCAGTACCCCCACAACTTCCCGCTACCCAACATGTTTTGGTTTTTTTTTTTTCAGCTAACCAACAGCCCTAATTAAGGAGCATAAACATCCCAGCAAGTTCATTCACATCCCTCCAATAGGAACTTGCACACAATTATAGGATATAATTGGGAAGCATGATCATTGAACTTTTAACCAGCTATTGTTCCAAGCTGAGAGAAGGGTTAGTGTTGCTTCCTCCAGGACACCGTTGGTTATTCACCAGCTCTGTAATTAATCAAAATATCCTGAAATCCTCAACCTTTCAGCGAGAAACAGTCTTTGCACTGGGCACACTTGGGGTTTTTTGACCTTTTTGGTGTTTTGTTTTGTGTGTGCTTTTTTTTTTTTTAAAAACAAAATTTATTTACAGAGGCAATCCCTGTCAAATACAATGCCTGATGGAGAAAGGTGCTTCAGAGAGCTTTGCCAAGTGACATATTTCCATTGGTCTTCTTACATACGCTGAATATACTTCTTTGTACGGACTCAACGGTTCACAATCCTTTCAAAGCCTTTTACAAGAAGGATTTCCAGTTCCTTCCTCACAAAATGAAAGAACGCTATACCATCGTACACACCTTAAATTTATTTTGTTCTGTCTGCCTAAATCTGAGAAGGAGCATCAGAATTGCATTCTATTTAGAATACTTCTACCATTAATTAAAATTTTTAAGATTGAAAATACAGAATCATTGTTCTGCCTTCATTAAGGGGGGTGAAGGGAGGAAAACGTACAGGATATATAAAGTGGTCAGTTCCTTATCTTCACTTACGGCACCAAAGCACCCCCAACATTCAGCAGAATTCGCTCTGAATGAAACAAGTCTCCTCCTCCCCGAGCAAACACATCACACCAGGTGAACCATTTGCAGCTCTCCCATTCATGCATTACTAACACAGGTTAACTCTGTTGCTCAGTATTATTTTTTTTTTTTTTTTTACATTCTGTGACTTCCTGCTTCTACATCCATGCCCAGACAACACGATTTTCCAACAAATGTGTCTGCCAAGCGTAGTCAGTCTTCTATATTTTGTCTAACGAGGGGTAGTACAAGTTCCCTTGTTTAAGCAAACGAGGTAACCTGGAACTGTTCTTGAAGTGGGAAAAATAAGTACTCTACCTGAAGTACCCTTGGCACACCACCCTTGGAGATCACAAGCAGTCGACGTCACCACTGAGGATCGAACGGAGATCTTAAAACATCTTCCAGTAACGTTAGTGCTGAACCACTGCCTGTGAAGTGTAAAACTCCTCTCAGCCTCCTCAACGGCCCAGACACTGACTTACTTAACAAGTGTTTTGGGAAGGGGCTAAGGATGAAAGAATTAAAATGGAAACTCAGACCAAACAAGATGAAAACTTTTCCAATTTTCACCGTATCAGCAGTAAAATATCTCATTCTCCTTTTTAACTAATCAAAAACCTTTGCTTTGACAAGACCTCTGTACAGGAATTAAGATATCTTAACTTTGGGGAGAATTCTCTATATTTACTGCTAACGGTTGGATGAGCTAGGAATTAATTCTTGTTCAAATGCTCTAAAGATGGAACGGATCAGACAGTGGCTTCTGCCTGAAGTGCTGGTCAGGACTTGCGGCGGGGGAAGAAAATCTTCAACACCCCTGCATTTAAGTAAAGGTGCAGCGGTGAAGAAGCCAAAGAAACATAAGTGTGGTGAGACCACGGGAGCTGCACGCGTGGGGATTTCTCAGCAAGTTGAAATTGTAAGTATTGAAATCCTACAGCCTCACATCACCCCAGGTCGGTAGAGAAAAGCCTAACTAGATGCTTCTTCACAGCCCCAAGTTTGGTTTGGTGTTTTTAAAGTAAGTAGTATACTCTTAAATAGCCATTTGTATGGAGGGATTGTTTCCACCCCTTTTCCCCCAATTCTGGGCTGTATCACACCACCAAGCACCATAAATCTCTTAATTACTCTTAATAAGCTAAAGTGAATTAGTTTAGGATGTCTAGCCATTTGCAAGCATCACAATAGCCCCAACCACAAGCACTACATGCACTCAATAAAGCTGTCGCTTGGCAAGGTTCAGAACAGACGCCCCAGTGAGATTATCGGGTGTCAACTTCCATCTGGCTTTTGTCAGAGCTAGGGGGGAAAAAAAAGGCAGTTCTTATCAGATCTCCAAATAAAAGGAGCATTTCCACTTCATGTGGTAGCAACTGGAAAAATTTCTTTTGTGTTTGAAGCTTTAAAAATATCTTGCCCTTGAGGTTGGCTAAGTCTGTTCAGTGCTTCGAGACCCCTTTCCCATACGAAGGTAATAAAACTAAGCTTATGGTTACAGAAATTCCCAGCACATAAAAATTACAGGAAGCTGTTGCTAAGTAATATTTCTACCTAAGTAAACATCACAAAACGTTTCCCACACACACCTCTGAACTGTGTTATTCAAACCTGTCTTGAAGATGTTCGTAGTTGCAGAATTTCTTCTGGCACCGCTCTCTTTAAAAGCACTCGCTGCTGTGTCACAGCAACTGAAAGACATTTCAGGCTGAGCAGTGTTTTTCTGAGGGCTTTGTTGTGCTGCTTCTACTAGGAAACAAAGCAAGCTACTAAAGCTACTCTTCAATGCCTTACCTGTCCCCTACCTGTCCCAGAATTTCCCCTGGATAAATCACAGGAAAATTAAAGAGAGATTCTGCTGTATCCCTAGTCTCCAGACCTGCTTCCTCAACATCATTAAAAAATCTGGACAAACATGATTATTTTCATACAGTACCTTTCTTTAGCAGCTCCTTTGCATGTCAATGACTCCAGATCGTCGTCCCTTCTATCAGCTCTGTTTTACCATGTTCTTCAATTGGCCCAAATGGTTTCATATACTTTCCACTTTCTTTTCATGAGGTTAATATTTTGCAACAAATTCTAGATTGCACCAAGACAAACAACTTTTGTTTTTATTGCATAAAACAAGATAATAGATTGAAGAAAGAGTCTATCTACAAACCTGACATGGCCCACACTCTTAATAACTCAAATTTCGTGGTAGCGTGAAGTCCCAAGATCAAGAAGATAACAGACTCCTACAAAGGTTTCATTCAGGATGAATAGGAGAACTTGAATTTCATCATATCCTCTAAGGAACAAAGTCTATATTTCAGATATCCATCCTTCTATTCCAGGAATGCGGCCCTTCAATATTCACCAAGGGACTGTCTGATATTGCAGACCATTTTCCTGGTCATTTTTATTTGGCCATTCCACTTTTCCTTCCTATTACCTTACTCCACCTCCAGATGACCCACTACACAAGTAAAAGGCTGAACCCGCCTATATAACCCGCCTTAGACTGTCAAAAACATCAGACTGCTTCAAATTATGCATGGACAGAGAAGACTGACTACAAAGAGAACTGGCAGGAAATCTTATTTCAGAGGGAATTGTTCCTTCCGCAAGTGGAGTGACAGACATATAGCATTTTTATTACATTAAAAAAAAACGTGGAAAAAAATGCAAAATATGAAAATCATGTTTGGCAGATCTAGACTGAGGTCTAGGACGTGGCATTTCCAGCATTTTTGTTGTCTGCATTCTTCAGCAAAGACACTCTCTGCATGAACATGCTGCACCGAACCAAGAACTATGTTTTTACGGCAATAAAAGTTAAGTATGTATGTAAAAAAAAAACCTTATAAAAATGTGGGCTGAAAAGGTACAAAACCTCCAGAACAGGAACAGCACTTGGCTGCCATAAACAGCATAAGGCTAGACCCAAATTCCAAACAGACTACATATTTCTCTCCCTTCCTACCCAAAATATAACATGAGTTGGCCTTAATTGAACCGACTTGCTTTTCACACCAACACAAGTATTTAGAAAAAGGAAAAGAAAACTTTCAGGAAACACATCTCGACCAATCTCCATCTATGGTATATCCACCTACACATCTTTGCACTCAGACACAGATTCCTCAATATTGCAAGTGTTTTTTCAGAGCGTGCAGCTGCCCACAAATCATTTCAGTTCCTCCCAACCAGTTTCATCCACAACCTTAGCTCTAACGTCTGTAAGAAGATCCTTTACTTTGTTGTCTTGAACATGTTATCACCAACTGAAAAAAATTTCTGGGCTGGAGTTATAGCTGCAAGGATGATTCAGAGACTTGGATGTGTGCCTCAGAGATAATTATACACTGTAACCGAAAGTTAGTTTTGGAGTTAACTGGGATATCTGTGCTGATTAAAATAAAGTAATACCAAAGTTGTGTGATCAATATGAGGCGTGGCAGGGATAACGCGGAGGAAGCCACCGCAGGAAGCAGGGACGGGAAGGTCAGGGAGTGCTGTGGAAGAGATGGGGGACACGCAGGGACCCCACTCCAACCCCAACCGCTACCACCTCCCTTCCCACTCACACGAGACCCTTCTGCGACATCTTTCAGCCTTCCCACACGTGCTCTCTCAAACTTCTTGCCCATCTCCTAATTTTCTCCAGCAAGACTCAAAGCTTAGCAGGCTGGAAAAGCTTGCCAGCTTGGGACTTGTCTCTGTCAGTTGACACACACTCCGTAACATCGAAACAATCAATATTTACATATTCTGTAAGGATTTTTTCCGGTAGACAAAACAGCAAACAAAATATCCTGACCCACAGTCCCAGGGTAGCAGTGGTATCCAGCAGTGCTATCAGTTTAGACAGCAACAACTTCCCATGCAGAGATGCAAAACAAACAATAGCCAACAGGAGATTCTACAGCAAGTTTTATAAAACAAACCAGGGGTACAAATAACCCGCGTCAAAACAAACAGCAAGAAAAACAAAACCAAACTTCCCCCAAGAAAGTTATACTGAACTTGCTACATTTCATTCCAGCATTAGTTAAAAGACAAAGAGCAAAAATAAAAGAGGGGAATACACTTAAAACCAGAGAGATGGGAGACTTCAGCACAGCATTAGCTGCTGAAGATTCCCAGATAAGCTGCAAAAATGCAGAGGGAAAGATATTATGACACTAATACCTTCGGTACTGAGAGTTGGTATGAGGCTCTTCAGGCTAAGGAAAGCCAAAGTACACAAGTACAAAGTACACAATTCACACAAGCTTATAATAATCTCGACAAAACAATTACACATGCTAAGGATACGTTATGGCTGGCACAAGAACAGAGAACACGGCGATTCCGCCAACAGGTTCACTAAATAAATGTCGCTTAATCTCCACCATAGTTACTAGCGTGCATGTGTGTTGAAAGTCAAAAGGCTACTCAAAAAAGTCTAAAAAGTCTAACAGGCTACTCAAGCTGTTAAAGTAACTTTACAAGCATATAGGCAGGTGTCACAAGGCACAATATAAGACAGATACCAGCTTGTTGAGAACACCAGCTACCAATAAATAAAAGTACAAATCTTAGCATTCAAAACAAAGACAAGCATGGCTTGTTAAGTGGTTTTGAAAATGCATACCAGTTACAGCCAAAATATGTAGGAGCATTGCTTCTCTAAATCTTCTACGAGGAACACACAAAACCAGATGGGAGCATCTGTATTTAATTACTTTTGAAACCATTTTCAAATTCAAATTTCAATTTCCAATTCAAGTCAAATGGACTTACTAGCTTGTCTGCCTTAGGTAACTAAGCTGAGACAGTGTGTGATACCGTACGGGGATCCTCCAACAAATCTAGCTGAATTTGTACGAGAGGCTCGGGAGCTGAGTTTTCTGCCCCAATGGCAAAATATGACATTCCTACAGGTTTCATGGAAATAGGCAGTCCTATAAAGGAGAGAAACCATACATTCCCGTCTGCTGTAGCACAGCCCCAGAAAATTCACAGGAATGAGGGACATTATGAACAGTCTAGCCACAGAAAAAGTTTCAGTTAGATCTTTAACCTTATGAAATAGCAGAAAACATAAAACATGAATGCATAAGAAACCAGGTTTCGGCGCTGATAGTAACTGTACACCAAAAGAGTTTATAAACTAAAATGCTTTATAACCTTATTTTGCATTTTAAAAAAGGAACACATACGTGCTTGCATCTTCTTGCTCATACCCTGTTATTCTGGTGACAAAAAATAACCACTTTCTTTACAAGGAAGCTAGACGATTTTGGGGTGAGGAGTAGCAGAGGGGAAACCACATTAATTTCATTAGTTTATGCATGCTGGTAGGAATTCCTTCTCAAATTTGGCACTTAGCACTCAGAGTTGCCCTTTAAGGCTTGGCAAGAAATTCCCTCCAACCCGCAAGTTTCCTAATTTTGTCTTAGGACACACTGCCTCATTTGGATGCACTACCTCCAGAAAGACAGACAACTCTAAATGTGTCAGGTTTACCTCAATTCACTTTGCTCCCCGTCAAGTCAGATTTAACATAAATCAAAGTGAATATATAATTAAAACTAAACCGAAGGTCAGTTCCAAGTTTGGAAAAAAACAAATCTGTATGAAATTAAAAGCAACCCTAATACAGTTTAAGAACTGGAGTTCAGGGGTTGCAACAGCAGCTAACGTTCTGAACATACCTTCTCCCCTGAACCAAAACCCCAGGCTCAAAGCCCAGTTATTGCACCCTCCCCAGGACTCCTGCTACAGGCAACCCCCATCCAGGTCCTCTCTCCTCCTTCTCCTTTTCCCTTCAGGTCCGACTTGGCTTCCAGCTTCTTACCCTGTGCAAACGTTGCTCACTCACCCACATATCTTATGCCTTTTTATGGCAGGAAGGTTTCAATAAAAATGTAATTGCACCTTTCTAGAGTCGAGTTTATTCCATAAAGACTTCTCCCCGCTGTTGTGTTTCCGCATGCGGCAGCCTTTCCGTCAATCTGGACTTTTAATCCCCTACCCAAGCCCCAAAAGAGATACTAATACCACTAACTGTTATACAAGATACCAGTTACACTCACAGTCCGTTAAACTTGTGAGCTCTAGGCAGTCCCTAACTTTCCAGAGAAACCAAACACAACATTTTTGGATACATTATTCACACAGGGTTTCCCCTGCTACAACAACCCCAGCCCAAAGGTTCTCTCTTCACCTGTCTAACGTCAATTTTGAGCCTTGCTTTTAGGAGCCTGTGCTTAAAGGTAGCGATTAGTAGGTACCTGTTAGCCCTCCGATAGATCTGACAGGTTAAAAACTGACAGCAAAACCACAATTGACGCACATCACTCTGCAGACTCACCTCTCTGACAGCGGTCGTGGGTCCAGCAGCGTTCGATGAAAATGCCATTTATCACAGTAGGCGGACAGTTGCTCTTCCCTTTCACAGTTCCCGGACACACATCTCCACACTCTTCTTTGTCATCCTTGTTGGCCACGATGTAATTATCTTCTACAGAATCCAAAATCCTTGACCAGTCGATCGTGGACAAGTAACATAATTCGTTGTTCTTCTCAATTCGCACAGCGCCTCGAGTAATGTTCATCAGGTTGTAGAGGCCGATCTCTTTCAGGTGAACCATCTCAAAAATGACTAGTGCGTAGTTAAAAAACAGATGAGTTCCTCGAATCACAGTGAGGTTAGGGAAAAGTCCCTTTAAACTCTCCAGGCCATACACACGAAAAAGAAGCAAGTAGTCTGTAATCATAGTCAGTTTAGGAAAGCTGAGCTCGCGGAAATCTTCAGGCTTGGTTTTAAACATCAGCAATATTTGCAAGTGGCCCTCAATCACAGTGCAGTTCTCAAGCATGTTCAGCCGGGTCAGATTGTTGCGAATGTCCATGCTTCTGCAAACTGGAAGGCAAAAACCAACATTATTTATTTATTTAAGAAAAGGTAATTGTTTTTGTTTTCTGAATACACCGTTTTGTCCAACTGCACCATAATAAACAGCTACACTCAGAATTCACGACTAGATCCTTCTCAGTAAAGCATGCTTCAAGTGTTAAGAAATATGCTGTGGGGAACATTCCCTGGTATATGATTACAAAATAAGACTGAAAGAATATTTCATCATTTTTTCTGCCATCTTGAGTTTCTGGATATTACCTCTATCACGACTGCAGTGGTAACACCAGTCCTTAGACGTCATTTGGCGTTTACAAAAGTAAGAGATGTCTGTGCAACAGAGTGTGTTTTCTTTAGATAGTTGCCAGCGACACACCTACCTCATTTCAGATTGTGCAATTAATGACAGTGGATTAGAGGGAGTAATTTAGAATGGTTGCAGGGAGGGGAAGACAGGAAAAGAATAATGGCTAGGAAATGGTAGTGCTTCGGAAGAGAGCAGAAAAACCTGGAAATACACACATGCAAGAGTACAGCCTACACTCTTGCCCAGACTTTGCTGACAGGAGTAATTTACTACACTAGTAATTTTTGCCCTAAGCATTCTTTTCAGGTTAGGTGTTTGGGCTTTTTTGTTATTATTTTCTCAAGGTTGCAAATCTCCCTGCCTTGACTATCTGGACAGTTAATTTAGTAGAACCAGTAACCCAAAGAACTGGCAAAGTGAACAATCACATGAAGCATAAATTAGAAGGTAAACAGAATAATATGAATCCAGGCACCAGCAAAAGGAAAAGACAGAAAGCAAAAAGTTTGAATAGGGAAATATTTTTTTTAACTCTAAGCACAGGTAAGAAATCACAAAGGAAATTTAGAGCACCATGCCTGTATAGCACAACAAAAGTCCCAGTGATAACTCTTTTAAAACCAAACTTCATAGAAATATACAGCCAGACCTTAACGTTCAATGGAGAAGCCTGTGGAAAGGCAAGGCTGCTTGGCAATACAACGGTGCAAACCAACCCTTTCCCTGTCCTGTCCAGGTGGATTCTTTTTTTTTTTTTTTTTTTTTTAAAAACTGCATCCACTGTAGGCATTCTCTTTTGTCTATAGCTGAGACGCCCCCCCCTCTTAAGAATGAAAAACATAGGGTCTTTACTCTTTTTGTCACTGTATGTAAAGCTCACCGACTATAAAATTACCATGTCACAGCTTCAAGAAATCACCCAGCAATAATCGGGCCTTACAAAATTGATGTAGAGCCAGATGTTTAATAGTTACGATTGTCTGACTCCTCATGGTTTTACACAGACCACTGCTGTGCGGGTTAAAAATAAATTCTATGCAAATGTCTTAATGATTATTCAAAAATTCCTTCACTGCAATAAAAAAAATAAATCTGGCAACACTAATATAGGATTTGGAGCAATGTTATTGCCCAATGGGATTTTTTGGCACTATATCCAAGTCGTTTCATAAATTGCTTTCTGGAAGAAAAAGCTAATTCACACAGTGCCTCAAAGATCAAGGATGTACTTTTTAAAAGTGGGAAAGGAAATCTGATGACCAACTAGCAGCAACCTCTTTGCCCCATGAAAAACTGCAGCCAAACTGGAAGTAAGCCAGAAAGCTGTCTTGCTGCACACCCCAACTGCGGGCTAAAAGAACTGGGAGAGCAACAGATTCAGTTTAAGTACTCTAAATATTTATTTTAAACAATTAAGATAGGTATTTCCAAGGAAGCAAGTGTGTAACAGGGCAGGCCAGTGGTTTCTTCTTGAAAGGAGAAACAACAGAAGGACAAATAAAACTCATACACTGAAGTTCAACGTACAAGTCACCAGTGCAGCTAAAACTATCTGATAAATTCAAAATCCAATGCCTTGGTTCTTATTTACTTATTTACTGCTTGCTGAGCACACAGGCAAAATACAGCAAGCTAAGGTGGTACCCACAACCAGTTGCTGTGGCTGTGGGTACCTACTATAACAGTATAAAGTACTACCTAGAGTAATTTGAATGTATACAGCTGACCTTAAGGAAAAGTCAAAAAATACAGCTCAACTCTACAGACTAAGAATTACTTTCAAGAGTAAAAGCTCTAGGCTTTTATTGTGGCTCAAGGCTACAAAATGCATATATACACTAAGCATAATTACCTCAGTCTTTCATCACTTTGACTAGAATTAGGTAAGTCACTAGAAATTGGCCACAAGCTGGCCCCCAGACAGCTCCTTAATCCACACAGCTATCCCTGCTCAGCTCCATGGAAAGAGAAGACAGCAAAAGCTCAAGCACGGGTGAAAAGAACCGCAGTTTGGTACAGCCAGGATGAAGTCCTCCAAGTGCTGTGGCTGCACTTCAGGCTACGAAAATCTTCCTGTCATCCAGTAACGAAGCTGAGGAACCCGGTCTGAAGGAGCTATCCCGGGTGGTCAACTGCTGCGTCAGCCCCACCCCACGCATCAGAGGGTAGGGTGCCAAGCACCGAGGAAAATCATGATCCTGTTCCGCTGAAGAATGGATACGGATCCAGCAAGGCTGCACGGAGAGCATTCTCTGCGTCCGTCTAGCAACAGGCTGATCCTCTGCGCTCCCCGAGTTCACAGCACTCACCACTTTCCTATATACTCAAAAGAAGTCAAATTACACGGCTTGTGAATCTGACCTGTATCACCACAGGCTTCTAGAGATCACTACTAAAACAAGTAGTGCTGCTCCTGGTTCAAACAGCCAGAAAGCTCCTCAAAGATCTTCCTATCGCCTCAAAAAACGTAACGACCTAAACACCCACACAGGGTATAAACCTCCCTCGTCTTCAGCTCTCCCCATCCTGAAACATATCCCCCACTGGAGATCGCAGGGAAGGTGACCAAAGGCTGAGACAGCAAAATTCTTTCACCAGGTGTGTTAAAGAAGAAAGGTTAGCTGAAGCTGAGTCTAGAAAGAGACAGGTGAAGCTTGGGAGTAAACAGCAAAGCATTTTGAAGAGTTAAATAATCATATAAATCTACCAGAGCTGGAAGTACACATCCACAATCCACCAGTTGTTTGCATTTTAAAACTATTCTTGTATTTTTCACCAATTCTAAACTCTGATACGGAATGCATTATTTGTAATTAGTGCTGCCAGCACAGACCAGACAGGAGATTCCACACATCCTGGCAAACCAGGACGCGACCCGAGTTATTCAAACTCTCCTGCTTTCAAAGCTGAGCAACAGCAATGTAATAAACGGGCACGTTGTCTGCTGTGCTTAAGGGGTTCCAATACTGGGGGCTTCGGCACAAGTCCTTCTAACGGAAGGCCATGTCAAACACTGATGTTAGCCTGGTATAGAAACTTAGGAGGAATTGAAAACAAATTAGAGGTTTGCTTCTGAAATAAACAATTGTAATATAATTGTAAATCTACAAAGATTAAAAGGGTTTATACAGATTTTTTCCACATTTAGAGAAAAATCACACTTAAGAACTGTTTTTCATGTTCTACTTCAGTTTAGTTTTTAAGTGATAAATACTGCCATGGTATCTGAGCTCCTTTTTTTTTTACCACCTCAAGGATCAAGGAAAATAGCAAGGAGTTAAGAATATCCGAAACAAAATATGCTTTTTTGTTGGAGGGTTCTCAAAGCAGTTTGTATCTTCTGTTCATGCAGTAGCTGCTGAAGTCACCCCATAAATTTATTGTTACCGAGACAACAAGAAGTAGTTTTAAGCAAAGTAATAAGTGTTTTTCCACAGCTTCTCTCGATAATATTTCTTCTGCAGGGACAGGGGAATTAATCAACAATTCAGTATGAGGGCTAGGCAGGTTTGATCCCAGAGGATGGAGAGCAAAGTTGAGCCGTCAATTACAAAAGACAGACAACCTGGTTTCAAAACACACATAAATTAGCTTTCAGGAAAACAAAAATCTCAAATTGATTCTCCGGTAGTCGGCCCAAAGCTATCCCTGTTCAAACTACTGGCAAAATCTCCCCTAAACATAAATTCCTGAATTTCAGCAGCAACAGGCTCCATGTCCAGCAGCACAGCATGACACTGCCAGAGAGGAAACACTCCTCCATCCCTCGTTACCAAGCTACTCAAAGGAACTTTAAAAAAATAACAGCATTATAGACGTGTTTCATCAGACCCCCAAGAAAAAAGTTGCAAGGCCTGCTTTTTAAAAACCAAACAAACAAATCCTAAGATGCCAAGCCTCTTGAACAAACGAGTTTGGTAACAACCTTCAAGTACTGAATGAAGAAACTAGATCTGATGGCAGAGGTTAGTTTTCAAGATAGAGTCTAACCAGGGGAATAGCTGGAACTTAAGCCTTGTTTATAGTCAACCATGCGGATACCAAACCTTAATGATTCACTGCTGCAGAGCTCTGGCTCTTTAACAATCAAGCCCAGGATAATGTAGCATTGCACAGAAAGATCACAAACCATTTAAGATAACTATTCGTTAGTTCTGCATTTTTACAGTGTTCGCTGCCTACTTGAATAAACAAATTATTTAAGAAAAATGACACTCACTTTGGTCAAGTCAAAAGCTTTGCGATTCTAGATAAGGCTGACTTTTAGAAGTGGTATTAAGAAGTCGGAAAAAGGGCTTTTGGGTGTTTCTTGGGATAACTGCTGAGACAGGAAAACATCCTGTTAAGCGACAGGTTAGTAGGAGGGACTGTAAGACAGCTTCTAGCCTACTGTAGCAATAGTATAATAAACATTAAAACACCTAATTGTGAAATATTCATTTTTAAACATCGGTGTTCCACCTCAGCCATTTAGATCTGAGCGATGAAGCAAACTGAGATATGGACCCAAACGTGAGCCTGTCCATAAGCCTCCAGCCCCCTTGGATAACATCTCAGATGCCTGTTATCTTTCACTACTCGAGAGAGCGTTGCTGAACTGAGGGCAAACCTGTCACGGAAATCACTTTCTTTAATGCCAAAAGCATATATGACCTCACAGTCTGGCCTATAAAGCCTGGTTTGCTGTATCATTATGCTCTCCTCATTCAAATCAAAACAAAAACCACGACTCACACTGCTACGCTTCCCATGCAAAGATAAAAGGCCGTGAAGCGCTAGCATCCCAGGACTACAGGAGAGCACTCAGGGTAACGGGCAGAAGTCAATGCTAACAGACCTTAAGATCCTCATTACTTCAAAGGGAGCAGGAACAGGTTTTACACGTTGCCAATATCAACATAATTTATGTTCCGCAAGACAGTCACCCCTAAACTGACCTCCCGAAAGCTTATGGGTTTTACAGACTATTCAGAGAGACAGTTAGCGTACCACCTCTCTTTAAAATAGCAAGAGGGCACACTGGGCTAGCTGACAGACGCAGTTGTTGCCTAGTTTTGATACAGCCCTGCCCTGCTGCACTTACTCTTTCTACTTTATACTCTTGGGAGCAAAATTTCCTTCTAGACTGAGTCTCTCAAAATCAAAAATTAACACAGGGTTGAGGTGGAACAAGGGACCAGTTTCTTAATGAGTTTATGAGCACAAAAAATCTCTATGAGCCAGAAATAATAATTAAGAAGCAAATTTATTTTAAAAAGCTATTACTACAGAAATACGAAGTGAAATTTCTCCCACCTGATGATTTAGGTAGAGAGATCCCAGCTAGATTTCTAACTCCCGCCATCAGCAGTAGGCAATGGAGTACACATGCAGCGCCCAAATTTAGGTGAAGAGTTTAGAAAGGGAGGAAGCGTACTCTAAACTCTAGAGACTGTATTGATTAGTTCTCTACTAATCACAAAAGGAGCCCAAAGTAAGTTTCTCAGTCAGTAGATGCCTAAAGCTAGGTGAGGTAAATCCCACCCTAAATACCGCAGCTAATGAACTGACGTGCACGAGTCATGTGTGAGATTTCTTTCAAGAAGTTGCATTATGTTTACACAGTGATAAAAAACCCCACACAAACCTGTTTTTCTTCACAAAACAAGATATATGTATCTTCATTTTATGCACAGGTCAGGTCTCCTTTCCTTAACCCTTGCTTCTACTCCTCTCAGTAACTTCTGAGCTCACCAACTAACTTCAGTCACATATGAAAGAGGAAGAGAGTTCTTATTCCTAAAAGACTCGTGAAAACTGGGGATGGGTTAAGGAGGAAAAAATTCAGCATCTCCATCCAAAGGATGCTTTAAGCATGAACTCAAACCATCCAGCAGTTTGCCCGCTGAACCACCTACACACATACTATATGCTGCTTTCCCCCAGCCTCTTACCTGACGTTGTCTAAAAGAAGTAAAGGGAAGAGAAAGACAAAGGGCACCAGAAAAACTATGTACGGCTGGGCTCAGAGATGGGAGGAATATTGTCACTGGAGAGCAGCGTTATCACGGGGCATGTTTGTAAAGAATGCAGGACACAAATCTCCAAGAAAGCAGACTTCGTTAGTTCCGTTGCTCAGGGAACAACTTGTTTGCTTATGCAACTATTGTACGTGCATTTACCCTTTGAGCCACGCTGATGCAGGCCTTCGCATTAGCGTGTTGTTTTCCATCAGCGCTGGAGTGCTGGGTGATCTAATCATTCTCAGAAAATGGAGTCAAACATCAAAGCGGCTGAAAACCTTTTGAATTAGGGATCTTATAGCCCAAATTGTCTGTAAAATACTTTGAAAAGTATTTGCACTACATGAAAGATATAAAAATATGCCACCCCAGACTCTGCTTTGACACCTTGTTCATCGCTCCTGTTTCTCCATCCGTGAATTGTAGAGCATATTTTCCTACCACAGAGTAATATAGCAAAGATTACGGTGTTAAGATCACTTGCAACCCAAAAAGCAGAATACAATTTAAATAAATAACTAACAAGCTTCAGTGTAGTAGTAATAACAATGTTTTCAATTAGGAACCACTGGACCAAAGTTGTATACGTATTTATTATTAGCGCTATATGTCAACTACCTTTTCCATTTCTCTATTAGTAATGGGCAGGTTTGTACGTGCTTGCCAGCTGGAACTTACCCTCCCACTTAAAGTTAAAACCATACCACTGGTCTCTTTTAAGGCTTCTAATGTAAAAACATGTCTGAGGAAGAAATTGGGGTATTTTTGAAATATATAACTTGTCCGATTGCTGGAAAAAGGAGGCTGGCTTAAGGGTACATCCTGCTTTATTCCCTGAATATCGTACACATTTCAAAAATGCCCATCATTGCATCATCGGCACTTGAACTGGTTCTTTTGCTATTGCCTTTTCCGATGGGAAAGGTAACAGGCAGACTACGGGACTGTCTACAAGACAGACAATTTATGTATCCAGTCAGCTCTCTTTAAATAAATACTTTCAGTTTATTAAAAAACATCTGTAAACATCATCCAACATTAAAAGCTCTAACTAGAAGAACTTCCTAAGCAAGTTTATTTAAGGTAACCCATCAAAACAGCTCGTAAGGCTTAAGCTCGTGTCAGTCGGGGATTTAACAAGTTTGCCACCTCCAATACAACATCTTTATACCCCTGTCTTGTATTTTACAAGACCCCGTTTAAACACCCATCCCTACCTCCGAGCTTCATCCCCCTTTAGTACCTGTAGATTTGAAAGACTACCTAAAAGCGTTCCTGCGGTGAAAGGCAAAACCTCCCAACTCTACGCCTTGCCACGCTAAAACCCTTCTGAAACTAGAGCCGGTTCTGAAACCAGCTGAGGGGAGCAGTGTCAGGGGCTGCAGCTCCCACCTCCCCGGGGCCATGCCCTTCCCCGCACCTGACCCACGCCGAGCCCCGGGGGAGCGGCCCCTTCCCCGGCACCGAGCGCGGACGGCACGGCTGTACCCTCCCCGCTCCCACGCCTTAAAGCCCGGTCGAGCGAGAGACCCGGCGGGTCGGGACGCGCGGGTGAGTAAATCCTCAGGCGAACCGGGGGGAGCTGCAGCCCTTCCCAGCACCGTCCCCGCTCCAATCTCGGCCGCCGCCGAGCCCTCCCTCACGGCCCGCTCTGCCCCACCGCGGTTTGGGGCCGAAAACGCCGAACCCGGGGATGAAGGTGACCCGAGCCGCTCCCCGCGGGAGGGCTGCGGGCCCCGCTCCCCCGCGCCGCAGGCCCCGGCCGAGCCGCCACAGCCGCCGGCCCCGCGGCGCGGCCTGGCGCGGCGCCCGCCCCCCCCCGCCCCGAGCCCCGAGCAGGTACAAAGGGTAAGCGCGGCGGGGCCGGGCCGCCCCGCGCCGCCCGCCTCGCCCCCTCACGGCGCGGGGCCGCGGCCCGCCACCGCCGCCCGGGCCCCGCCGCGCCACCTGCGCCGGCGCCCCGCCGCCCGCCTAGGCCGCGCCCCCGGCCCCTACTCACTCTCCCCGCGGCTCCGGCCGCACCAGGCCGCCAGCACCACGGCCACGGCCAGCGCCGTCGCCGCCGCCGCCGCCGCTCTCGGTCCCATGCCCGCGTCGTTGGAGCCGCCGCAGCTCGGCGCGTCCCAGCGGGGGCGAATCAGAGGCCGCGGGGCGGGCGCGGGGGCCGGGCCCGGCTTCGCATCGTCGGTAAGAGACCCGGAGAGGCGCCGCGGCCCCCTTTATAGCGCCCGGCCGCCGGCCCAGGAAGCGGGGCGCCCGGCCCCTCCCTGCCCCTCGGTGTCGGCCCCGGCTCCGGCGGCCCCTTCCAGCGCAGGCCGGGCTGGCGGCTGCCTCCCTGGCCAGTAAACAAGGGGCTGCCCCCGTCAGCTGGGAGCGGAGCGGGGCGGCGGCAAGAGGCGGCGCGGAGCCCGGCAGGGGACGGGACGGGCCGGGCCGGGCCGGGGGAGGAGCGGCGGCATCCACCTGCCGGGCACGGCCCCGCCGAGGCGGCTCCGGGTCCGGGCCCGGCGGCGCCCGCCGGCTCGGGTAGGAAAGGGGCCGGGGAAGGCCGGGATGATTCCTGCGAGCTTTGGCCTGCTGCAAAACCCGGTGAAGGTAAAGATGTTGGAGGGAGAGCTGCCCGAGGAGCTTTTGTGGCCTCGGTAGCTTTGAGCGAGTAAAACGGAGAAGCCGAGGAGCTCTGCAACCGCTGCTCCCGGAGGTGGGGAAGGGGCAGCCTGCTGTCCCTGACAGCCTAAAGCCCAGCGTGAGAGCGGGGCTTCTTCCCGACCTGCGCCCGTCTCACTCCTCCTCCTCTCAGTAAAGCATTTAATGAATTGCCCCAGAGACTCGCTAAACGGAGCTTGGGGAGAGAGTACCGCCTACGGACTGGTACCATTTTCAGTATCAAAGAGCCCAGTCCAAACAGCCATTTCAAATTTCTGGTTGTCTTTTTCCAGTGGGATGCCTTTTTCTCCTTTTTTAATCATCTCTGCGTTGTAGTTGTGCCATGACAGTACGTTTCCTGGCAACTTCCAGTAATTTTATCTGGCACCTGCTTTCACCCATTTCTGCAGTTATACACTGCTGGAATAAAGCTTTTTTTTTTTTAATTAAAAAATACTTGGTAAATAGACATTCTTCTTTCAAATCTTTCCCCCACCATCTTCACCTTATGACAGATCTACCTTTTATATTACTTTTCTCACTCCACGGGCCACGAGGCAGGCTGGCGGTTACCCCCAGGTCACTTAGCATTGGCTCCTTTTTCTAGACACTGAATTGCAGTAAGAGAGTTTGCACTATTTCAAATACTTTGTGTTACTTTTCCATTTAAAGAACTGCTGCAGTTGTCACAGGGATAGTACATAGTTGTGAATGGAAGGAGGACTGGTCTATGAAATCACATCTATTTTGGTATGGTTCACTCTGACATCCTTTGAAGTTTCCCGGTTGGATGGGGTAAGGTCGAGGGCCTGATTCTACTAAATCACCTGAGCGTAAGCAGTACTAGCTGTGACAGTACCCCTGTAACAATAACTACATCTTAGCATTTGCAAACTATTTAAATGCTTAGATGAAAGGCCCTGCTTAAGTGGGGATGCTTTCTCTGTGATTATTATAGCACGAGAAGATGTGTGTCTGCACAGCATATTAGCTGTCGATTCAGCCTGTTGGGGTGTCAGAACTGCCGTCATGGGAACAGATTTCCCCCACGTATCTGTTCCTGCCACCATTTTCGCAAATGTACGCTACTACTTACAACTCACAAGTGCAGAAGAGACCAAAACCAAACTCATTTTGGAATACTTCAGGAAGTAAGGACAGTTAAGGAATGGAAATAAACAACAAAACTCTGCCTTCTCTGCTTGCAAACTAACCTGCTTTATGACTAGAGACTTTGCATAAAACAGAGCCAAACATCATCCAGACAGCTTGGGCTATGTGGAATTTACAATGTGACTGTAATAGCAACCTACTTTTGCTTACTCACTTATGTTCTTACTGCCTTTCATGTAATAATGATATCAGCTTACAGATTGGCACAGGAGGATTAAAGGCTACAGATTTATTATCTTTCCCTAAAATACTATTTTTAGTTTCTAATTACCGATTAAGAACATCAGGGTGCAATCTTTCCAGCATCTTTCCCATACGCTCACTGCTACATATTCATCATGCTACAGTACACTAGGTTTGCAATCAGATAAACCAACAGTAACAATGTGGGCCCTAAGAAACTAAGCCAGCACCTGCTTACTCTCTTTTTTTTTTTCCTAATAGCTGCATTGCAGGCTCTTCTCTAATTTCTGATTCAAGAAACTACTAAAATCACTAGTTTGATGTATTAAATATGCCTCCTTTCTTCGACAGCATTCACAGTTCTTTCTCCCCTCCACCAGATGTTTCATGGTGTAGTTAAAATAACATATAACTAAGCAGTGATAACTGCCTGCTATGAACTTCCAAACTTGTGGGGTTCATTTCTGAATCCTCCTAAGAAAATAAATACAGATGGTCTTCAAATGGAAGGTGTCTACCTATTTGACCCCACAAATACTTCTTTGTTTTGGTCACTTCCTTACTTAAATGAATCTCTTAAGTATCGGCTGCCAGGGAAGGCAAGGAAAATGGGTATGGAACTTCGAAATAATATTCTCTTTTCTGACCTTTAACATTTTTTCTCTTTGATGCAGAAAATTATCTATTATTACATACCTGAACAGTGTACAGTTGTGGTAAAGGATATTCTTTGTAGGGCAAAATTTATAAAAGTGTACAAAAAGTATCAGGCAGGTTACTATTTGTGTCTAGAGAACCCTCAGTGCATTTGGAAGGCAGGGATCTTTTGCTTTTTAAACTATTTAGAAAATTAGTGTGACAAAATCTGTATTATACTTTCAGAACTGGAACCCAAATGGTGGTCCCCCACTGTGGTGTTTTCATGGAAACACACTTCAGTTTTTGTCATCTTTGGCACTTCAGCTGAGGTAATACGCAGTGAAAGTGCTATATACTATAGTACAGTATGAAAGCAGCACATCACAAGGTAATGCAGTAAATCTACAGGCCCCACCAAAAGCCTTGTTCCTGTTGAAACCCCAAAAAGGAGCTGTCCCATGGATTCATCTTTGCTCTACAGTCACTTCACAGCTGCCAAGAATCACAGGACAGACTAAAAGGGTACAAAAAAGCCAGAGAAATAGCAACTTAAAGCTGTATGTCTACTGCCTCCTTATAAAAGGTGCACAACGTCTGCAGAGTCAGTGCCCTCCAAACAACGGCCTTTCCTGTTTAATAAATAAATAAATAAATGCAGGCCTTTATCCTTCACTCATTAATGTAAATCTACAGAAACATAAAGGTTAAAACAGTCTAGGGCTATGGGCGTGTTGTTATCATGCCCAAAGCTGTTTCAGATTATGTTCCTTTAACACAGCACATCTGGCATGGCTTCGAGTCCTGAAGAAGGACTTGGACATATATTGTCACAAAAAAAAAAAAAAAAATTGGGGGCCCAAACCTTGCCCCAGTTTTTTGGCATTCTGGTCTGTATGTGTACCGGTCTATTGTAGCCCACACGGGCTGAAAAATCCTTCTGGAGCTGTGTCCCAAGCTTCCTTTTCTGTGAGACTGGAAACATGGGGTCATACTGCTTTGCCCTACAAATGCCTCCATTTGAAACCAACCTACATGTACCAACTTCCTCATCAGATCCCAGCTCCTCCAGATCGATGCTGCTAGGAACTGAAGTCCTTGGCAGCCCATCCCTGACAGCAACATCCCTAGAAGAGGAACCACCTTTGCACGAATTAGTACAGAAGATGACTTTGTGAAGCGGCTCGATGTTACTCCCTACCTTCTGAAAGGGCTGAAACTGCCAGTTTTATTTTATTACCATTTTCATTTAGCTTTCCCCTGCTCAAGTTAACAAAGCCAGGATAGACTGAGCTGTTAAGTCTTATCTCTAGGGCCTGCTGTCTGCAGCAGTGCCGTACACTGAACTCAACAGCGTTTGCACGCTACCCTTGGAGCACCGTCACATCCTTGTATTGACACAACTGCACGTGGAGACAGAACACAGCTTGGCTTCCCCATCACTGAGACACTGCGCTTGCTGCAAGCTCCATGTCTTGAAAATTAAATATATCTTTCTCTCATGAAATATACACTGGAACCAAACACACACACAGAGGTCTGTGTTTGAGTGGGTTTTGGGCTGGGTTTTTTTTAGCCATACAAAAGTAAAGTTCCATGCCAATTCATCAGTCCAGGAATATTCAAGAAACACAAAGCTTTGCGCCCAAAAGGAGCTTTACAGCAGTTGACTCACCAAGAAAGCATGTCAGTAGTAATTCTGTTTTAAGAACAAAACAGCTGAAAACCAGTTCAGTGAGCCAAAGCCACACAGCAAGCCAGAAGGCCGAGCAGAGAGTCAGAATTCGCACTTTCTGCTTCATCCGCCATTCAATATGGCCTTTTCTTAACAACAGGTTGCAAGCGCCTGGGTGAACAGTTACCCCATTGCTCAGGTTGCCCTATTTTTACTGATTTGTCAAACATACTTTCCTGCTCACAAGTTTCTCACCACGCAGTACGCACATTATTCAGCCTCCTGTCCTTTGAAGATGCAGAAGAGTTGCTGTTGAAGCCAACAATAGCTAAGTCTCTGCATCATTGGCAGGATGTTGCTGTAAAGGTTACAGAATTGACTTCTCAGTGACTAGACCTAAAGCCGAGAGTACAGGAGACCTGACCTTGGAAAATTTATCTCATCCTGTTTGGAGTCACACAGAACCCTTTGCCAAATCTCTTAATATAAAATATTTCACGTCATGGATTGACAAAGTTCCTTTCTTACCCTTCCTTCCGTCCACACCAAATCCGATAATTGACTGCTCTCTTCTCAACAGGAGAAAGCTCAGAGGATGAAGATCCGGTCACTTTACGTGCTAAGGACACAAGTCCCAGTTTTTTACTGTTGAAACAGGAAACACTGTCAGATCCTTCTGGAGAATTCTATTGTTACATTAGCAAATACAACCTTTGCCCAAGGTGAAAATGGCAGAGGGCATCTCTCTGCCACATGCAGTTCAAAGAAACTGGAGGTGAAGTATGCAAAAGAAATCACAGCTCTCCATGGCCTACTGCAGCACTGCCTCATTTTATCTTTTTTTGTCCAGTTTCTGGTTTTGTTCAGTTTGAATTTTGGATGTCACAGAGGCAGATGCAATATTGGACTTACTTTCCATTCCTTGTCAGAACATTTTTGTTCTAATTCAGCATCAAACTCTTCAACTCAAAAGAACCTAGATTTTTCTTCACTGCTACAAGAACCACCCGACAGTTGGCGTTCCCAACCTGTGTCTAGCACGCAGGGCCCAGCTGCGAAACAGCCAGACAGATCTATATCCGGCCTTCGGTCCCCGCCAGCCTCCTCATCCACCATTCTTTCCTACAGCTTCTCGCAGTACACCTAAGCCAACCCCACATCTCGTTTGCACAACCTTCTCCTCTACTGCCAGGCATGCTGTTCTCTGTCAGCAGCCACGTGCAAGTTAGCGGCTGCAGCAGCGTCACTCTCTAATATGTAGTGTGGCCATGCCATGCTCCAACTGGCGACCAACTGGCTACACCAGTTCTAATCCACAGCTCACCACCCCTACCTCCCCCCCTTGTCTTATTTATTTATTTATTTACACTAATGCATGTTTTTTGCTTATGCAGTCAAATTTGGAGGGACAGCCCTCTGGGCAGCATAGGGGAGTTCAGCAAACCGTAACTGTACGCTCCACACTGCTTTATCTCACACGTTGCATTTTGGACAACACAGAACTTCTAGTTCCCGTTTTGATAACCAGTTTGTTCTGTAGCTAGGAGACACACCCTTTCTTTGTACATGTTACAAATCAGGCATATCTAATCCATTATTCACTAGCTGCTGCTGCTTCCCACTTCCATCTCCTATTAGGAGGTTGCGCTCATGCCAGAAATGTCACAGCAGTGTCATGTGACAGGTGGTATTGATTTAGCTACGTCAGGTTTTAATGTCAGTCTTGGTCAGTGGGAACACACGGAGAGCGCACGCCAAGCCTCAGCAATGTGGCAGATCAGGACAAGAGCTACCAGCCAGCCCAGCGCGGGGCTGTAGCACTCTGGAACAGCATCAGCGCTGTGCTGTAGACCAAGAAATTTGATTATTATTTTCTGCTATCTGCTATATCATCATGGTTAACATTTTTTTCATGCTTGTAACTATTAATCATAAGACTTTGATTGTGAGGTTTCACGTCAGGTTTACAGCAGAGACAATGAGAATGGAGGTGACTTGCCCAGTATCACGAACTGAACAGTCAGGAGCAGAACCCTGGTCTGTCCACTCCATGGTTTCCACCCTCTTCTGCCCAAAGGGGTTATCTTGTAATAGTTGCCAGTTTTGGAAAGCTGCTCACAGCCTATACAGTCTGATACACAGAGGCTTTGTGAAGTAAAGCCCAGGGAACATATGCCCAAAACAAGGTGAGATTACCCAGTCACAGGAGCTATTGCAGTGTTCTGCTCCTGCCATTCATGCATCCTTACTGACAGCCTATCTACTGTAAAAATCCTTCCAAAACATCAAATCTAGCTAGGACTGAGGACACAGCTTAAGTATTATAAGGAGCCTCTGTCACCAAGGAAGTTTGCCAGAAAAGCTTAGACTGATCTACAGTTACTGTTGCTGCCAGGCTTGGAAACAGGGCATTCACCGGCCTGACATGACCCAAGTCTCTAAAAGATTTTTTTTTTTTTTTTTACTTGCTGTCTGAAAGTAGGTAGTCTGCCAAGAAGCCAACCAAGGCCCAGCCCTATGCCTGATAAACATCTCTCCATCTGGATTTCCTAAGCTTTTGGGAAAGTTAAGCAATTCTCACTTCACAATGTTTGCAACTCTCACAGAAAGCTATTTCTATATATAACATTTTTCTGTAGAGAGCAGCACATCAGAGCCCCATGCTACGAAACGGAGCTGAAGGCTGAAGTGGCAGATCATACAACCACCACCACCCATACATTAGTCAAAAATAAAACCTGTCACTCCATCTACAAAATGTCACAAAGCCTCGAGTGATTGTTTATTCTAAATACTACTGGCACCAATCTTCAAAGTGTTTTTGAATGACCATAATTACTAAATGAACTCAAGAAAAGCAAAGACGGCAACTGCCAATCGACAAAACAGCCATTGTGTGCAGGGAGATTGCTGGCCACTGAGGCAATTAATCCCTTTGGTTTGCCAGGGCAGAAGGTAACATTCTTCCAGCGGGTCAGAGGTAACCAGAAGCTCCGTACAGCACTGGAAGCACTATGCTCAACGGTCATGGGAGATATCACAAAAGGTGTTAGTAGTTACAGAATTCAATCTCAGTTCTGGCAGTTCATCCTTCAAAATAACAAACACCCATGAAATGTCAACGGTCAAAATTTAAATAGCATGTGTTTCCAAACAGATTTCCTAGCAGGCTTCTTTGTAAAGGAACTGCTGTTGACTTGGAAGGGGGGATATTTTCTTGGGGGCAAGCTATCACTAATAGTTCCCTTTCAGGTCTTTCCAATTAAACTTCCAAGTGTGGAAAAAGTCATAGCCAACACATGGCTGATAGCAAAATTCAGCTTTAAACTTGTCTGCAGTGATGCACCAAGTCTTTTGCAAGCTGGAAAAAAAAAATTTATTTCAAGTAATAAAGGGGAAAATGTTATATATGATGAAGCATTAAGTTCTAGTATCTCACACACAAAAGACATTCCAGCACTGCATTCAACCTCTGCCCTAAGAGAAGAGCTCAGCACTGAAACGCCTGCAGGGAAAGTAGTAAACAATTAGAATTAAAAAATAGTTTCGTGACACAGCATTCGCTAATGAAGCACAGTGAAATGTCAAACATTACAGTTGAAGAAAAACTTCTGGGAGAAGTCAAAATGTCCATAAAAGGATTGCTATAAGTTTCTATAAAGTTCAAGGTAAGTAACAAGTTTGCTTGAACAGAACGAGCATATCACAAAGATGAGCAGCTAGAAGAAAAAGCTGTACTTCATAGTATAATCACTCATTTGATAATCCATAAGTGAATGGCATACTAAATTGCAAACATCCTGTTAAATGAACAAAAAGACTTTATGTAAAAAATGTTAACTGTCTTCATTAACACAGCTGTTTTTGTAAAGAACAAAGAACAATTCTGAAACAGAGCCTGCTACTCCGGGATGCATTCAAAGAAGCAGTTGGATTTTCATGAGAACTCAATTGTTGTGACAAACAGCTCTTCCCCCACCTTCCTCTCACCCTGGGCTGCTGTGGAGATCACCAGGCAGCGAGGCCTAAAACACCCCATCTAGTGGCTCAGGACAGCAATAGAAACGGCGACAGAACTCTTGGAGAAGTGAAGAGCAGCAGATGACCCCCATGTGAAACACTACACACCTAAACACCAGCGCTTCCCAGAGTAAGACTCCAGAAACGACAGCACAGATGCAGAATGGTTTGCCTTTCGCTTATCACAAGCACTTAAAAATGGCTCTTACACTGTCGCAACAAACCTTGCTTTATTGCAGGCTCTAAATTTTTCTAGCAGTAGCAGTGTTTTAAAGGTATTTGTTCTAGTTTATTTCATCTCTGCTTTATTGGAGTGACCTCTTAAGAAGTTTGACATGAACGCTCTTGACCAGAATAACTTGTCTCAAAAGGTAAAGGCTGAATTTTTCAATTATTATTATTATTTCTGTCTTGAAGACACCAACTTTCTTTGCCCTCTTCTTACGTGAAAAAATGTTTGTGCAGGTGAGGTCTATACCATATGGAGACATATGGTCTATACCATACCATAATACAATATTCACTAAGTAAAAAGAGTAACCAAGTGTAGAAAGCCTTCCCCATGAAACTCTTCACTGAATCCAGTGATTGCACAAGAAAGAGATGCAAGGGTAGGCCTTGGACAGCCTCTTTAAGGACATGATAGGTGGCAAAGAAATTGATTGCTGACAGTTATCACACCAGCTGAGCTTTCTGGCAGTTTTAAAGAAAAAAATCATTTTAGTTTGGGGAAAATCCTGATAAAGAGAATCATGCTGATGAATATAAAACAAACTACAATTAACATTATCCACAATAGCCAGTTGACTGATTTCTTTGCGTGCTGTTCAAGGCGGTCAGATTCATCCTTGAGCTTCTCAAAGTTCTGGTCTGCCATCCTGAGAGAATGTGATAGTGTCTGGGGAGCAAAGAGAACAAATGGTTTCAAGCTCACATTTGAAAGTTCTGACCACTACTTCTTCCAACAGAGAAAAGGTTCAATTGCACTATAGAAGCAGACAGGTATTGCCTCCAAGTCTCCCCACTCTCATCTCACCTGGAATCAAGTTACAGATATATTATTTAATGTATTAGCACTTTAACATTATTTAACGTATTAGTACTTTAACCCTCCAGGTTGCAAAACTGAGAGGTTAGCACTTTAACATGCGCTACCTGGTTGTCTTGTTTTATCACATTCTGCGCAGCCAGAGTGTTGTTTTTGAGACTGCGAGCCAAACTTAGCATTTCTTCGGCTAACTTCTCCTGCATATCCTGATGGTGCTGTAACACAGCATCCAGCTCGACCACTGACTGCTTCTCATCAGATTCAAGTCCTCTGCAAGAGCATAAGGGAAAAAAAAAATTGGGGATTTGTACTTCCCTATGGGTTGATCTCCCAAGGTCTCCCCAGCCTCTGCAACTGTGACAAGACAACAGGAACAGTTAATTCAGATGAAGTAATTATATTTAGGTTTCTACCAACAGGTGCTTCACCCAAATGGAAGCACATCGGTGATTTAAATGCCATTGGGAAAGCAGTTCCCAAAACACCGAGCATCAGAATGAGAAATTTTGACTTACTTCCGCTTCCTTATGTGTAACTTCTCAGAATCTGGAAAAAGAGTTAAATTTGTGTTTTAGCAATGTTATAAATTCCCACGCAATCATAGGCTGAAGAAACAAATTTTCTGTAAGGGATTTTCAGATGTCTAAATCCTACTTGGTCCTCTACCCCAAGGAATACAGATTTCAAATGCCTACCTGCTTTCCACAGGGAAAAGACAACACATTAACATCAAACGTACGGTGGAAGAGAAAAAACAGATGAATCATGTCCCCGAGGGTATGGTTTAAGCCCATGTGTCTTGGTGTTCTCTTTCAGGACATGTTAGATTGGCCTAGCTCCAGCCACTGTAACAGTAGCTATGGAAACCACAAATTAATTCCTACCAGTTCCCTACATGAATAACGTGGCTGTATATTTAAGAGGAATTGAACAACGCCTACTCTAAGCGCTTAAGATCACATGATTTGCTAAGAGCAGAAGAGAACAGGAGCAACAATAAAGGTAGATTGTCCTTGCTAATTCTATAATTAGAATGTCTGTTTCTGTACGCATTCTAGAAAAATAGGTTCTTGCAAGTCGTTGCTACCTTACTGATAACAATACTTAGGCTTTCATCTGTTAGGGTTTTTGGTTTTCTTTGTTTTTTTAAATCTGCTATCTTGAAAAGAAGTGAGCCACTAAATTAAAAGTATACTTTGGCCAATCTCCAATACCTGACCTTCCTCCTTCTTTCCCTGTAAGACTCAGGTTAACTAAAGTCAGAGAAAAAAAACAGATTAAACTTACCATCGATAGCCAAAAGATCCTGGGAGGCAGAAAGAGAAAGAAAACAGATTACAAAGGGCCAGTGATAAAAGACAGTCCTTCAGGCCTAGCATAGTGCCCGTGCCCAGTATTTAAACTATCCAAACCAGAAAAAGGTGACTCCCCACCCAGCCTGGGACACTTCTGAGGCACAGCCACCAAAGGCAGCTGAATGCAACAAGAGACAATCTATAAACTAGCAGTAAAGAAGCAGCAGCACCAAAACATACTGTACCAAGCAGCTCGCTCCTCATCTTGCCTGTGCAACGAGCCTTTGTCTGCAGATGAACTGTTTTAGTAGCTGGGGTTCTCTCTTTGGCTGTTGTAGGGGTACGTCCAGGGGCCAAGAACTGGTTTGCCAGAGCCTTTTCAGTTGACGAAGCCTGTGAGTAGGAAGAAGCAATGAAGAGTCATGAATATCACATTCTGCAGTGTGAGACCACCTGGATGTGTGACCAACAAGGATGCAGGGAGCACTTACAGCTGCTTCCCGCAGAACAGTGAAGTCAGTCTGAACAGCAGCACTGACTGTACCCGCACAAATTGCCGTACAGCTTATTGGCATTTCATAGCTCTCCAGATGCACATGGTACCGTGCAAAAGAGGTGGCAGGCCTAAAGGAGAGTACCTGCCACCGTATCTCGCATCAAAGAAGTGAGAAGGATGTAGGCAAGATGTACTTTACTTTTGAAAAGGAGGAAAGAAGTTTCAGATTTCATACGATACTCCCTTTTAATAAAATACAAAAATCCGATATATTTATTCACGTTTTTACAAGGACTGCCTGAGAAGATTTTAACAAGTATTGAGACATAAGATAAAGGCAAACATAGGAACCAGGCAATAAGGTGAATATAAGCAGAGAACACTTAAGTCTTTTCAAGCAGAACTAGTAGATCTTACCAATTTTTCAGCTTCTAAAAGTCCCTTTAGGAAGTCCACTTTGCGAGAGTATTCATTCAGCAGTTCTGGGGCTGGCTTGCTATTGGAATTGAAAAATAGTAACATGAAAACCAGAAGTTACCAGTATTTTCTATTGTTCAGGTGACTTTCCAAATAAAATAAAAACAAAAACCAAACACGTGGTTCTTCAAAGAAGTATCTTCTAACAGAATTAGCCTCAGGCTAGGAACATGCTTGCAACCCCCTGCAAATCATCTTTTCCAAGGCACTGACAGCTTGGGGCATGGGCGCTGCCCAGGGCCAAGGCTGACGTGCAAGGAAACATGGCTGGGAACACGACAGTTGCTCAGCTCCTCGCAGGGCTGTGTCGTAGCTGCTTTGCGGGCAGTTTCTCCCTCACCAACAGGTATTTCCACAGGGAAGCGCACGCAATACTGTGGTGTTTGTGGGTTACGTCTGTCTTGCAGGTAAGAGACTAACGAAGCCACAAAAGACACCCGCCCGCCCCAGGATTTGAGAGCGCGACTCACCTGGACTGCTTCTTCAGCTCTCGGAGCATGTCTTCAAGAGCGGCCACATACTGAGGAGAAAAAAGCCTTTAAGCGACAGCACTAAGGGGAAATAGTCTGTCTGGCAGATGCTGCTGCACGGTTGAGAGCGAGTTTGGGGTTTTAACGCGCCACAGCACTCGCTGCCTCAGTTTATCTCGAGGAGCCGAACCGCGCTGCTGCGGGCACAGAGGGGCAGGAGGCTCCCGCGCCCCGCGCTTTTCCCAGCCGGTCTCCCACCGCGGAGCGCCGTCCCGCGCCTCACCTTCTCCAGCCGCCACTCCTCGGGGTCCCGCCGCTCCGCCGCCAGCGCCTCGCACCGGCTCAAGAGCCGCATCAGGTTCAGCTCCAACCGCGTCGCGGCCATAGCAGACGGTCGCCAGCGGAAGCTGCCTCACGGCCACTTCCGGGCAGCGGGCGCCATCTTGGGGCGGGGCGCAGGGAGGGGCGGGAGGCACTGGGAGGGCTGGCTTACAATGTAGCGCTCGGAGCGCCGTTTTATTTAAAAAACCACCCCAAAACCGAAACAACCCCCCCCCCACACGTCCACAGAGGTGGCTGCTGCTCGGGGCCAAGGTGGCAGTGCTGTGGTGGCATCGCCACAGCCCCAGAGGCAGTGACTGAGGGTGCCCGAGCTGTGCTCTTCCTTCACTTCAACATGGAGCACGGCCAAGAGATCAGGGATTTCAGACCAGTTCTGTGAAGGGCTGGCACAGAGCCTGCTGCTTCAAAACGTCTTATGTACGATCGCACCTCACCCTCAGGGGTTTCACTGCACAGATGTGAAGCCTGGGGAGGATGAGGCAGCTCCACACAGCACAAGCATCCAGCACTACAGCTCGGTGCTGGGTTGTACGTTTGCTCCAAGAGCACGGAAATGCTCCAAGAGCAGAGAAATGCTCTGAGGCGAGACCCCGGGCTTGCCATTAGTGCTTCCTCTGTGCAGAGAGCTTTCCCGATGCTTTACGAAGTATCGACAAAGATACGCAATTCTGATTAAAGCCTTCCTTCAGAAGAAATTGTTCATTAGACAAGACAGACGTTGATAAACTACCACATGTATTTTTAAAAAGTGCAATGTATTAATAAACGTTTTTATATATTTTGGTCTCAGTTAAGGCTATTACAACATAAACAGTTCTGTAAACCACACAGAAAGTTGTCATAAAAACATAGAAAAACTTAAGGCAACACACATTGACCCAAAAACTTAAGGCAACACACATTGACCCAAAAACTTAAGGCAACACACATTGACCCAAACTCACTGTTGGTCCCGTTAGTCCATTGTACGGCAAATGGAAAAAGGCACGGCAGCAGAATCAGGGGACTTTTTTTCCTGTACACTCAACCCATGTATTTTACTCAAGTTTTATGTTCTACTTGCTTTGCAGGGCTTTAATTTAAAGTGAAGAATATGTGTTTTAAGCAACCTTGCTTAACCCTTACAGTACTGTACATTTCCAGGCTGCCTTCCCAGCAGCCACTTAAAAGGACATGAACAAGTTCACAACCCTCAAAGGGTTAAAGCCAAAGCTGCAGTCAACTTCAAAAAAGTCAAGACAGCTTAAGTATTTCACTTCTCTATACAGGGAATGTGAGAGTAAGGGTCCGAGAACCTCCGTTTTACTTTTGCTGTGGGTTCGTATTCATCCAGGAGTTCCTGAGCGTGGGCCGTTGCAGACCCTTGTGCAATGTATACAGAGTGGATTTTATCAGTTCGCCTTGCTGGCTGCTCTCTTCGTCTCACCATTATCTGAGACTCTTCGTTAGCTGAAATCCTGCCCTGGGATTCTGTACATTTGAAAATCCCAGGAGGAAGTTTTATATTTGCTGTTGGCATCACTGGAGTTCGACGGGGCACTTTAATCTTGGACAGTGTTAAAGATGATCTGTGTCTTGAAGCCAGGGATGCAGAGGAAGAATTTGAAGAGGTTTGCAAAAGAGAAGGCACTTTGCAAATGTCTTTGGCAGGCATACTGGAGCTCTGAGCACGGCAGTGTAATCCAATAATTGCTTTAAAGAAAGAAGATACTTAGATACTGAAAGCATGCATAAAAATGTAACTTGATACAAGCAACTGTGACCAGGTAACAGTCACTTGGCTGTATGCAGTGAAAGATGTAGAATAAAAAAAAGCACACACTACCTTAATACTGACCTTCGGTATCCATCCGTCCTGTTCTATCTTCAAGCAGGCTCTCTGTGCTTGCTGAGGTCTCAGAGTCTACGTTTTCCTCATCAGAGCCTCGCTGATCAAGCTCAGGTAACCGGTAAGTTATATCTTCCCTACATCAAAACAGAGATTGTAGCACTCTAGCAAGACAATGTCTCTGATATGAGCAACTTTATGCAGCTTGTATTCAGAGGTAAACCTTCCTCCATGTAGTCATTAAATATTAATTCTTAAGGTATTTTCTCTCAGCTAGTCCTTTGCATTTTCCTTTTCACCTTCATAAAGGCGTACAGAACATAATTAACTAGATCATTTTGGACAAAAAGTATACTGCTTTACTGTCTGTATTACCTCCAACTGCAAAGGGCATGACCTACAGAGATAAGGGGTTTTCAAAGCTGTGACTTACTTTTCTTCTTTTATTGACTGTATGCGATCAATGAGAATCTCCTTTTCCCGGTTATCAGCTTCAGAAACTTCCTCCTCTTCATGCAGCGAGTCCAGTTCTGAGTTGCCACTGTCATTTCCTTTGACCTGTGAGCTTTTACTCTGCAAGACAAATGTATGTGTAACACTTCTTGTGTAGCTTCTTGGGACTGAGTCTTGACTACTAGTCTACTACTGGCAAGGTGGAAGACAAATGAGTAGGCCAAGTGAAGGGCTGACAGAATTGATGAAAAGCTGTTAGTTATCCATACAAACGTTTCAAAAGGTAATAGATTTTTTTCTATTCACCTGATTTCTGGGGTTTTGTTACCTTTTTTGAAGCATAGTAATTTGATTTGCCAGCCTCAGCTTAGTTTTAGTACTCACTTGTAAGTAATATTATTACATCGAATACAAGTTACATTCAGAATGTCCATAAAATACCAGAGTCATGACAGAACAGGTCAGCAGCACTGCATGCAGTCTGGGGAGAAAGTTGCACCAATACATGCAGTCTCAATTGTTCAAAAGAGCATTTAAAACCAAGTTACAATACATGTAAGCAAGTATTTTAGTCATGCAATAGTACCGTAAGAAAAAAAAAAAAACCACAAACAAAAAACCATGCACTCTTAACACAGGCAGTGTACATACCAGCATCCCCTCATAAGGGGAAGAAAACCCAAGTTTTACAGGCCAGAGCTAGGGAGAGATGAAGACCAAATTCACTATATGCAGCTTCTGATCAGACAGGGTGTTTGGTTTGTTTTAATCAGTACAACAAAAACAACAAAAAAGTGTATTTAACCTAACAGAACATAGCGTATTTTCGTCCACCATCTGTGTCTGGAGTGAAGGAACTTCTTTCCCATGTAAGAGACTCAGCAATCCTAGTTCTACTGATTGAATTATATGGGAATAGATTTTGACCACTACAAGAGCAGATCCCCACCCCTGGGCCCTTCATTTGTCAAACAGACTCCAGTGCAGCTGTATATTTAGCTCCTACCTACAGCTTTGGGCAAGTCCAATTGCTTTTCTTATTATCCTGCAATTGATCTTTGACTTACTGAATAGGATGGACAGGATAAATAAGTAGCACATCCCTTCCCAAGAAATTGGCGGGATGCTTTCTGCTGGATGGTGTGGTTCTGTGGTTTATTTCAACACTTACGGTATTCTGCCGAAGCAATGAGAGTCGTCGAAAAGCGATGCTCTCAGCTGCTTCCAGCTGATTTATTTCATCCATTTTTATCTTGTACTTCCTTATCTGTTCCTTTATGAGCATCTCTACACACCTGGACAAAAGAGCAAGAGTTTATTGAGCAGCCTCATACTCATATAAAAGCTCTGGGGACAGCCATGGTGGGATGATATGCCTCTCCTGGCTTGGGGATGTTTCACACACACACACGTGGATGGCATGCAATCAAAGTCTCCCAATGCATGCCTTACAAGGGGTAGCACTGCATGGTAACAGGGTGAAGAGTCCAACACGGCAAGCAAAACAGGACAGACTGTTAAAGGTAATGGCACATGTTCTTCCTAGGATAACCTGAGCCTCTCACGCTGACTGTACACAACAGTGGTAAGCAAACAGACATTACCATGGCTGCTAACTGCTTCTGCTTCTTCTACCTGTCTTCCCTGTGCTGACACAGACTGGTAGATACAGAATGAGCCTGCAACTGCCCTCTTCCACCTCCGTGGCCCCACGGGTGAGTAAGAAGTTACAAAAAGCTGTCATTTTTCAAACTCTGTTTTCACTGGAGGCAGATGCAAGGCCAGCCATGCAGTGAGGATGGCGAGGGGCATTCAGAGAGCCAGAGCTGCTGGAGGGTGAGGAGAACAAAGAGGATCAAGGACAGAACCTTCTTCAATTCAAGGAACAATGTAGAAGAAATTATCAGAGGTTTCCAAGTATGCAGGAGACAGTTTAATTCTATATCCTACTTTTTATTATGGCTTGTTTCTCAGCAAAATATATATGATTAGTGCACAATCCCCCCCCCCAATTATCTTGATGTAAAATACAAACCTGATAGTTAAGACTTGTAAGTCATCCTACTTTATGCTTTGTAAACTTGAGACAGGTGGAAGGAGTCAGAGAAGGGCATATAAATTGGCAGCACTAGCAGAGCCAGAATTTAGCAACTCTTAACCCTCAGTTTCTCAGCTTGATATGAATAAGGTTGTAACAAATGCAGGTAGTAGTAGTAGCCTTCCATCCTGTTTCAAAGTACTACTTTGCGGCAGACTACTAGAACTTACATGGTTGTTTTTGAAACATCCTTCATGCTGGTTAAAGGGTCAGAGGTATCAGGACAGCGCAAGAGGCATGGAGCAAAAACAATGGCCAAGGCATTGGGTGACATACGGTTGACATCTTCTATCAAAGCCACTCTGAAATTCAATGTTCGGGGGAAAAAAAAAAAAAAAGACTTTTTTAAGCAAACCTTGCTAGAATACGAGCAATCTGATCAAACCTTGCCAGAGTTCCCAAATAACATATAAGGAGGCCTCTAGGGTACTAAGTATGTACAGCAGTTCAAAGAAGTGTTTTAAAATTGTTTCACACCTACTAAGTAGACAAAGTTTCACGCATTAAAAGAAGGAACAGGAAGCCACCCAGTTTAAGCTAGTTAAGTAGCCTCTCAAAGCATGTCTGGTGATTCAGTGCCTCCTCTTTAAAAATCCGTTTTCCCTATGTGCAGAGGGCCACTCGGAAAATTCTCAAATTCCTGGGATAAGAGCAGCCCCTTTACCAGTACCATTTATCCCTGCTCCCAAGACTAGCATATGTGCAAGCATTTATAATCCTTATGCAGTCCCTGCCCAGTATGCTAACATCCTCAGTTCACTATGTACCCATCCATCTAAATCCTGGTGTAAAGATGACTCACCAAGGCTTTCCAATCTACCTTTTCTCCAAAGTTGTTCTTACCTGATTTGATACAAATACACCAGATGGTAGAAGTAAGCATGCGTCTGTTTTTAAGCACAACTATCAACTTCAATTCTTTCATTTCTAAAGCAGCAGCACAATCCCTACACTGACACTCAAGGGATTTAAGTTTTTAGAAAGCTTCCAAGAGGGACTCAAAAAAGTCACATGGAGTTTCTCTCCAATTGAAGTAATTAAACTCATTACTTGACCAGGTGGAAGATGAGTCGCTCCAAGGTATTATGATTTGCTTGTGGAAGCTGTTCAAGGACACTGTAAATGGCACAGAGTTGCTCCTGTTTTTCTGGTAGTTCTGCACAAGGGGAGAAAGCACAAGATCATAACTGCTGTGCAATGCTAGTGGAAAGCTGCCAAGCACTTTCTGACATTGCCTCAAACTGTCTGCAACAGATAGAAATTAAATTCTTCAAAGCCACACTGTCATTTCATTTACCAATTGTTAAAGTACCCCTCATGGCACTGCAATTTTCCTGCTTTTTCAGATGCTGCTGTTGTTAGCAACCATCAAGATCTCCAACAATATTTAGGGTGCTTTACTCCCACTGAGGTTAAATGAGTCTAAAGATTTGAGATATCTGGCTGGCTAGATCTGGTCTAGAACACCAAGAAGAAAACATTACCGTATGAAGGGAAACCTATTCACATGCTCGCTGTTTTTAGAAAGGGCAGTTGTATAGTGATGTATGCTATATATGCTACAAAAAAAGGAATCCTAAAGCAAGGTCAAGTAAGCTAGAGGAGAAATTCCCTGAAAAGTGTTTTATATAAAATGTCTAAAATCATTGCTGGAAGGAAGCTTTTTAGCCAACATGAGCATCTTAGAGGTTCTTTTCCCAAAGACATAGTAAGTTAAAGAAAAATCATTGCTTCAAACATTTCTAAAACCTACCTACAGCTCGGAGAAAATCATTGTACTGCGCAGATGTCATTAGTGGATCTGGTAATTCCCGTAGCCATTGCTTAAGGATCCCCGTAATAGTGTGAATAGGGTAATTCTCCAGTTTCACTGAATTTGGATCTGAAAAGAAGTGTTTTATTTAGAGCAGTTCGTTCCTTTGATGTAAACAATGGGACCCCAAAGAAATAAGATTAGAAACACTCAAATCTCCTGTTCACAGAATCCAAGTGGCAATTCAGAAAAAAAAATAAGTCTGCTGATAGTCACTTATATGTACTAAGCAGCTTTTTCCAGCCAACAAAAATAATACAGCCTGCATGGCCACCAAAAAGCTGTTTTTAAAACACTAAAAAAGGGGCAGATACTTTCAGATAGAAGAGAATTGCAGGGAAAACCGATGCCATGCAAGGAAGTCAAAAGGGTGGACAACATTGCCTGACCTGCTTGCAGCAACTGTTTCAGCTCCTTCATACGATTTGCTGATCCTGATTTCCTGTAAATGCCTTCTGTGTAGAGGCCGTGCATCTCCACATACTCCAGTAACTTCTCCATGACAATGGGGACTGAATTTCTCTCACTGGTCAGGGAACTCACACACACTCCAAAATGACGTGGTTCTGCGTCCTGTTCATTCTGGAATTTATACAGGTCAAGCACTGTGAATATCTGTTCCCAAACTAGAAAATTCCATTGTTTCATGCTACAATTAGCTTATGCTTCCAGAAACAAGAGCTGAGTGGTTTATTCTAGCTTGCTACAAGCCTTTGACCATAAGGCAGATTTCCTGAGCTGCAGCAATAAAGAAACTTTATGGTACACATTGAAGGATTTCTTTAAGTTTGTCCAACACAGCACACATACTCTAAAGGAAGAGTTCCCAAATTAGCTCGAGTATCACCTTTTAGAAGAATGTTCTGTTTCTGCAACCACAGGGCCTGCCTCTGACTATATGCAGACAGAGAAGGGAACTGTTTAAGCAATTTTTATTCAGTGCCTGGACATCCCCTGTTCATTTGCTGAGAGAAAAAAGGCAGCATTTTGCATGCATCATTTATGGTATCACAGTACCGCATCCCAGATCTAGAGTTCTTACCTTTTTTCCACAGGATGTACAGCTGCTCTGGATTTTGGACATGCATTTCTTGTGACAAGTCAACTTGCAAACTACAGAAAGAAGCAATTGTTACAAGCATTCCAAATCACATTAAAATGCTAAGTATCTTGTCTTACTCACTTACTATATAACCTGTGTGTACTGTTCACTAAGCCCCACCCATACCAGCCAAAGTTACAAGCAATCTGCACATATCGTAAATTAAGTGGCAAGAATAAGGTGGTTTTACTTACCACTGCAGAGACAGGCCTTTTCCATGGGCCAGATGTAGGATGAGCAGTGTTCACACGATTGCCGTATGCTCACTTGGTAGTTTGTGAACACGTGGCCATTGTGTTCTTCAATCTGGTGGGAGACAGGAAGAAACTAATGGACTTTTTTGCCTTTTTTTATTATTATTTTTAATAAAACTACCTACCCTATCTTAGATTTTTCCATTTTTATTTTACAGCTACAGCTGACGGTTTTGACCTTGAAACCAAATTGCACCCTATCTTAAGGCAGTTGGGTTTGCTGGGTCATTTCATAATTGACTTGCTGCCTTGGTTAAAGTTTATCAGTGCAATACATTAGCTATAGTTAGCTATTAATATTTGGTAGGTTTTTTTCCTTTAAACAGTCCCATTATTGAGAAAACCATAAGGTTCTAAAAGATGCTATGGACAAGGAAGAAAATAAGAGTACCACCTATCCTGGCATAAGCAAGATCTTTGACTTATGGAAAACAGTTTTATATTGTGTCACATCTTCATTAAAGAGGTAAGTGATTTAGCATGCAAATAAAACAGAACTTCAGTACAAAATCAAGCTCTTGAAAGAGTGTTTTTCTCTGTGTTCTCTGAGTGCAGCCGAGGACTTAGATTATCGCAAAAAGAAAAGTACTTACTGCACGATCTTGTTTTCGTTTCTTCTTCTGGGCTTTGGTTTGCTGCAGCGGAGTACAGAACTGGCATTAGTCTTTGAAATTCAGATATTCCATTCCCTTTTTTTTCCTATTCAGTTTCCCAGATTCTACTTCACCTCCAGACATCTGGGACACTATACTGCAGCTTCAGCTTGGTATGAGGGTTGTCTGAGCTCACACTGTCAACTTCCTAAAAATCAGTTGAGCTCACTGCCTGATGACAAGCAATTCCATCTCTAAAACCTTGAGAGAACTCTTAAGTTTTCACCAAAGAAAATGCACAAACCTTTTAAGATTCTGAAAATATTAAGAGCAAGTTAAATAATGAACAGTTCCAAAAAGGTGTATCAGCATTCAGAATTTGTTATACGTGTGATTCGTGTATGGAAAGTGTTTCCCAAATAATGAAGAATGCTATGGAAAACCTTTCTGAGGTAACACAGGTTCCTTATCCTACAAGAGTAACATTGTTTAATCATCCCATAAGCCAGTCAGCGTAAGTTTTATACCTTGGGCTGCTCAGACTCCTCTTTTTTTGTATATCCTCTGATGAACTCATCCAGAAGGGATTGGAAGAGATTCAAAACCAGCTTCACTTCTTTCTCTTCCCGTTTTTTGGCCAGATTTGTAACTAGAAGCTGGTAATTTTCCACCAGATCTTTGTAGCCAACATGGATTTGCCCATTCTAGAGAAGGAACAAGTATTGTTCATAAGACAGTCTTTTTGGATACAGTTGAGACAGTTTCATATTTTTATGTGTTTAAGTTCAGAGGTGAGAAAGCACACTCACGATTAAAATAAAAGGTAACAGCCCATGACAGAAACAAGTTAGCATGCTTCTGTACTACACGGTAGAAGGGCACTTGGCTGAGACAAGGCAGTGTCGGAAGAGTATTGGAAAAGCTGCTGGCACCTCTCTGGTGTTTAAACACAGCAACATGAAGAGGCTGAAGACAGCAAAATCCATCCATTTCTAAAAATAAGTTACAGCTGAGTGAATGAGAAGAGGGAAACAAAACAGTCTGCTTAAGATTACAGCAGAACTCTAAAATGTTCTTTTTCAAGTCTAACACTCAGCTTTGAATTCTGTGCTAAGAATTGCTGTATTGCTTTGTTATATAGCTGTAGGTCAAGCATTTAAACTGCACCTGATTCACTCATTACCTACCAACTTTTCACTTTATTGAGACTTACTACTTACAGGAGCAGAGTACATGGTCTTGATGTTTCCTCTAAACTTCTCCGTGGCTTCAAAAAACAAGCATTCAACACCAGACTTCTGGGAGCGTAAGTCATTGATCTAGAAGGCAAATACATCTGCATCAAATCTCATTAAAACAAGAACATCGAACCAGTGTTAAGTTTCAGTCACTGGGCTTAGTCATCTATGACCACTCCAATTACTTAAAACAACATTTCTTAATGCACTGTGATGATACAAAAATAGGAGTCAGGTAGTTAGGCACTAGAGAACCATTTCCTCACAACTCATGCTTATTTTTTTTTTAATACAACTTTTGCTGCCCACTTGTTTGTAAACAAATGAAGAACTAACATGAATGCCACCAGGATTTAATGTAATGCAACGCATTCAGAGACTTAAAGGAAAGAATAGGAAGGGCCTTAATACAGACCTAATTTGGTCAAGCTATCAAATTCATTCCCCTTTGCTTTAAATCATAATATACACTTGCACCTAGAAAAGTAGTCTTTAAAATTCCATGCAAACAGTGAACATAGACCTGAATTTTATCATAGCAGAGTGCCTTTTACCTTGTTTAGGAGGAACTCATCAAGATGTTTCAGTTCATTGGCATTTGCAATCTCTCGGACCATGGAAGCTCGCCAATTCTGAGACACACTTGAGATCTTGCTGATCTTTATAGTACGGTTCTTCTTTGTTTTACTGCTCTCTTTCACATGGCGTTCCCCTGCCTGGAGGCGACTTGGCTGTCCAGAAGAAGCTGGGAAAGAAATTAATTTGTATATTAAAGCAGGATGACTGGATTCTGCATTATTTGTTTCCATGGAAAACATTACAGAAAAGATGGATATTAGCAAGCTGAGGATTAAGTTACAGAAACTCACCTTCTGAAACTTTCTGGGTTCCTCCTGTTTCTGGAAAGAGGACGCAAGATACAAGGGAGAGGCCATCTCCATCATCAATCACATCAGGACTCTCCTTTGGAATTTTCTTGTCTGGCTTTTTCCCCAGAAGTCTACGCAAAGGACTTTTAAAAGCGGACCTGAACATAAAAGCAGACACAAGTTTGTCACATTAGTAATGGAAACTGGCTCTACTACAAGAAAAGGCTCTTAACAGTACAGCTAACACCCACAATAGGATTAACCTCTATTGTGCATATTTCCTCTAAGGTCCAACCTGAAGAAACACTGAGCAGCAGAAAAAAGGAAAGGCAGTCTGAAAGCACATCTGGACATTCTGATCTTTACTAAATTAGAGCACTACCTTCAACACACACAGAGACCTTCAACACATCACATATCCAAGACATCATTTCTGGCTCAGGATGTCCCCGAGTTGCAGAATGCCAGAAGCTGGAGAAGCAGGCCAGGGAAACAGCACTACATGCTTGCTGAGTTCTTAAGCTTTTCTCTTGGTGTCTTATTTCTCAGCCTGGATGACAGTACACTACATGGACCTTTGATCTGAGCCTGTATGGTGGTTCTTAAATTAAAAAGAACCAGTTCAAAGACAAGTGTTATGCAAGAAGCAGAGAATGTGTTCCTCAGAGTCAGATATCATGTTTACATCAATGTGAAGATCAAGTCAGTGAGCAACACAGCCACTCATGTAGCTGATGTCAACACGTGTCTCTCCACAATCACAGTCTCAAGATGACCAATTCAAGTATCAGTGGAAAATCTCCTTTTTTTAAATTTTCTTAAAGGCAGGCCAGTCACACACATAATACATACTTGGCATCTATTTGCTGACTTGCTGACTGCATGGAAACGGCTGCATCCAAGGTAGGTAAGAGGTCACTGGGCTTCTTTTGCACAGGGTATTTCTTGTTGCCTTTTTCTTCTTCTATTGTATCTGGTGATTGCTACAGCAGAGAGGAGGAGTCAAGAAACTATGTATTGAGTGAAAGAGATTCTTTAAATGGTTTTAAAAACTAGAATGGTGAAAAAAAGTTTGCTTCATCAAGCCAAAACACTTTATCGAATAGACATTAGGTTACTAATATAAGATCTGAGTATATTTCATCCTTTGATCAAGGGTCCATTTATTAAAAATTAAGTTTTCAAATTGTTGTATAATATTTGCTAAGGACTTTTTTTTTTACATAGATATCAAGCCAAAAAAATTAACCTGAAAGGAACACAAGCATACAGAACACACTATAGCCAATTATTCACAAATCTTTAATATTTATAAACAAGGATAATTAAGTATAAATATGCACAATAGCATCAGTACCTGATTCACGGCAACAGACTGGGTGAGTGTTGAGAGATCACTTAATGAAGATGAAGTCCCCTTCTTTCTGCAATGTTACAAGATTAGTTTCAGATTATTAAGAGGCTACAGACTTCTACATATATTTACCACCTTTTAAATAACCCACATATCAACATTAGACCTGAGAGAATCCTGATCAACTCTCGCAACTCCCCTTTACATGCAAAATGTACTGGACAAGTAAAAAAAAGGGTATGTCAGATTTCCTGCCATATCAGAAGGATGATGCTTGCAAACTGCAGGTCACTAAAACCTTGTTTTCAATGGACAAAAGACACATGAAAATAAACTCCAGACACCACTTTAGCTAAAGCCCTGACTCTCCAATTTTAATTCAGCAAGGTAGGCTTTGTATCTTTTGTTAGCTTCTGAAAACATTCTACCCACACAGATTCAGCTGCAGAACTGGGGACTGGGAGCCAAGAAAAAGCAGCAGTTGTTCATAGCTCTATTTTCTCCCATAACATGTCCAGACGTACAGGCTACCAGGAGTTCTCCATCTATTTTTAAATATTACAGATAGCTGTTTTCTAAAAAAGTCAAAATAATTAGGAAGCTGCTCTTACTGTAGCTCATCCTGAGGAGACTTATCCGCACGTGTTCTTTCATCCAAAGACTGACTCAGCATATCATTCTGACTGGCATCAGACTGTCTCTTTCCTTTCCACTTCTCCCTCTTGTACTTTAGTTTCCCTGGGTCATCCACATATCTCTGGATTAGGGAAGAAGTGGGACTATCCAGATCTTTGGCTGCCTTCTGAACAAGACGTTTGTTTTTATCTGCCCAGCATTCAGCTGGAGTTTGAAAGCTCCCAGTAGAAGATAGCGTATTATGAAGATTCAGTGCAAGATTTGTCGGCCTTTCAGGGCAGTTAAAGCTTTGGCTGCCTTTTATCCGGTTATTTTGGTTCCCTTGTGTTTTCATTCTATCAACTGCCTTATCATCTACTTTTTCCCCTTGCAATACAGGTGGTTGCTCAGGAATAGAACTGCTTTCTTTTATGTCGCTTGACGGTGGTGTGTCTGAAAGAGCTTTTTCTTCACTTGGACTTTTCTCTCCCTCGCTGCTTCCTTGAAGAACAGTATCTTGTGCTGTGGATTTCTTTGGCACTGGAACAGCTTCCAGGGCCTCTTCAGAAGAGGTTTGCTCCTCATGGCACAGTAAAGATGGTTCTTCGAAGGAAAACAGGACATGCTTATTCTGTAACTCGTTATGCTCCAGGCCCCTCTGCCGGCGAGATTCACGTTTCTCCCGGCTGTTTGTTACTTTCTCAGAGCCCTCTGTCACGTTCTTCTGGGGTAATGTGGCTTTTTCAGACGAGCTCAGGTTTTCATCTTGCTCCTTTGGAGTTTGATCTCTGTCCCCAACAGCTTGATCCAGCTCTGACTTGTGTTTCACAGGCAACTGATCTGGTGCTGGTTCACTGTGCTCATCCTTGCTTGTATCATTCTCTCTGTCTTGATCTTCCTGCATTTCTCTCTGCTTTTCTTCAGCTTTCTGCTTTTCTATAGCCATTTTCTGAAATCTGTTAAGAATTTGTAAGATGAAGACACAAATATTTAATGCACAGCAGTCAATAAAAGTGCCCAACTTTAAATGCAGCCTAAATAGCAATGCAGACACAAAGAGCAAATACTTACAGTCCCAGTATGACTGCATGGAGGTCTGCTTATTAGGACTGGCATGCATCAGCACAGCTCAGCTGAATAATGCTCAAGTACTAAGCGCTTAACCAGTTTCCACACACCACTAGCTGTTTGATACTGACTGCAGCATCACATGGTAATAACTATCTTTGAGTTGTTTACTAAGTCAACATATCACAAAGAAACTGAGCTTGGCAGGTGAAGCCAACTAGCTAAGTGGTTAAAATGCATGTTTTCATATCATATTGCTCCTCTTCCTTTACCTCTTACGCTGTAGATGCCCTCTGACCATGGCTTGCAGGAGACAAATTCTCCTCTTCTGCTGAAGGTAGCATTTTCTCTCCCTGTATCTTCGCCATGCTGACTGAATATAAATGGCAGCATTATTCCTCTGCAGTGCCATCCTAACGCAACGGGAACGCCAGCAAGCCTAAGAAGGGAGATTTCTAAAGTAACGGAGGGGTACTTGAAGGTGGGGAGAGTCATTTGAGGGGGTTTGTTTGTTTGTTAGGAAAAGAAGATTGGCAATTCTCAAAGATACCTGTAAAACAATGGCTGCCTGCCTTGTTCTGAGAAAGCGTCTCCTTTCTAATACCATCCTGAGCCAGCTCTGAAGGAGAATGATCTTCCTGATGACTTCTTTGTGTAGTGTATCCTGTAGTATCTGCCGTTCAGCCTCTTTCATAAAAACCTGCTCAGTTGAAGAGAAGTTCATCAATAAACAGTTAATAGGCACCTTTCAGCCCCCACTGGAGGCATCTCCACAAGCCAAAAAACTGAGAATGGTAATACTTATTACTGAACCAAACCTTATCAGCTGATAGCAATTAGCATGCCCAAAAAGTAAAAGTCCTTTTGTTTTACCAAATCTCAGTGTTTAGAATCTAAAACATACAACGGTAGTTACAGCCTTCAAATCATAGACCCCTTCTAAAATGAAAACATTGACCTGTTTGACAAATGCCAATAGCAACAATTTTCCAAAAGTAATATCCACACAATAGAGAATTGTACTGTATTGCAAGACGACAAGTTGGCATCAAAAACAATGAGGTGACTACTAACATCTGTGTCAACATTTACAAGAGTTAAGAGCTAATTTAAATACAAAATGCAGAAAAGAGCAACATCTGTAAAGGAACTGCATTAAATTTTGCAGTGTACATCAGTATTTCTTACGGAAATGTTTCACAGACCTTGGTTGTCCCTATTTGATAGTAGTTTTCATCCAGTTTTAGTTTATTCAAATAAACGCAAATGTCTTCCTTAGAGGCTTTGGCATTTTTGGGCAGTAACACCTGAAACTGGTCTATGAATTCCTGTGAAAAGCAGAGACAGAAAGAGATCAAAGCTAGAAGGCAATTCACAAGTTTAGAGTTTTAACTAGATTTCTAAAATTAAGCTAAGACATCTGAGCTATAGGGGTTTGGAAGTACTTATTTCTCACTCCAAATTGAGCTATTTTTTCCTACTCTGTAAAATGCAGGCTTCATTCAGCCTCCAGTTAACAGTAAATATCACCTATACGTGATCCATAAAGCTACATGCAGAGAGTATTTTATAGAAAACTAATTCACATACAGAGACAGTAACGTGCAGCACTGATTACTTATACAGAACTCAGAATGCTTTCCTTCATGCAACAAGTAGAACAACTTACTGGTAGATGACTTGCACAATATTTTAGACTACAACTTGTTACCATGAAGGCTCTGTCAAAACTACAATGAATTTTTACAGTTCATCCCAAGTGGTCGTGAGCTTCATATGAAGAGACACACAAAAGACTGGGGCAACGCACGTTTTTCCAAAAAGAGCAGATATTTCTGAAAGCATAATCCACTTCCAGTTCCTCACGTACCTGGAATGTATATTTGGCACTGTAGCCAGATCTTCTGATTCGCACAGTTTCTAGCATGCCAGTGTATCTTAACTGTTGAAGCACCAAGCTTTCATCAAAAAGCATCTCTTTCTGAAAAAGATCAGCAGTCAACAGCTAGTAAATGCCTGAAGAATCCTATTTCTGTCCAGCAGAGAAAGCACATTCTGTTTTCACACCCTAATTACCTTTCACCTTCATACAGAATGACAGTGAACAAGTCGAAAGAGATATTTCACAGGCCTAGAAGACTTAGATCCTCAGCAGTCAGATCAGCTCAGCTCTTAAGGCAATCTTACCTTCTCAGCGTTGGAGCGGATGCAACGGATGAAGAACGGCTCAGCTTTACCCAGCGTCTCCAGTAACTTATTAAGTGAAGTCTGAAATGAAATATTCAGAAACATTTTTTTCTTCAGCTATCAGCATTTTGAGTTGCATTTGACAGCAGTACAACTTCTTCCTGGTCTGATGGCTATAGAAAATCCTATTTCATCTAATACGGAGGTTCTCTTGTACTGCACAGCAGGTCCCTGGTATTTGTTTTTACCTTTTCTCAAGATAATGAAAAGCGGGCTTTGCATATGCTGTTACAATAGCACTAGATCTGCGTACAAGGATGAGGCTGATTGTACAGAGAACTAACACATTTCATAGCATAAGGCTGGCCTCTAAATGTAGTCTAATCAAGTAGTAAACCCTACTTCAAACAAATCCCAAGAATAAAAACCATTTTGTTTTCCAAGCAAGATCAGCCTAGATCAGACCAGGAAGATCTGTTCCCATGAGGTCAGGGTGTACCCCGAGGTGCGCACCACCACATCAGTCACCTACCTGGAACTGTGCGCTTATGCTAGGGGGTTTCTTCTTTTTGTGTAAGTGCAAGAGGGATTTTGTAGTTCGATCATGCAGAGTCATGCTTACTATGAGCTTCAGAGATTTGGAATCCAGCAAGTTCTAGAAGAAAGTTTTCATAATCAACAAAGGAACAAGTCTCTTAACTGAAGGGGAAATACTTCTGTCTGCATCAAAATGAGTAAGAATGAAACCAACTACCTAGAGCTCCACATTCAATGCCATGTTACACTTCATGACTATTTCTATTTCGGATCAAAGCATCTTCTTAAGAGTGAAACTCTTCCATTGCCCCATCCCAAGAGTGTAAGGAAAACAAGGTGAATTACATAATCAGTGTGTTTGCCTTCAATGCCTTGACTAGAAATGCCTTTATGTATTTATGGTATCTCTAGTCTAAACAAACAGATGGCAATTCACAATTTTTTCCTGTTCAGCAATCCTTATAAAGGTGAACATTTACCTATCCTTTAGATTGTCAAAAAGGAAGTTTCAGAGGATAAATGATATAGCTTCCCTACACAGTGAAACAGTATTTTCTGAAGTGAGTTCTGTCAATCAAAATGAATGTTCACAGTGCAAAAAAACAAAACCAAGAGAAATCTAAATTTACAGAATAACTTTACCTTGGGAATGATCTGCTTTTGTTTGATACCTCTACTTTTCCTGTTAAAATATTAAAGATAACTTAAGAAAAAAATACACATGGTTTTTGGTTATTTCAGCAAGCCATAAGTTGGTGCAATTTATGAGACAAGACAAAGGATAGAAGAAAATCAGCACAACAGCATCAGGGTGTGTTCATGCACGTCTCTTACAAGTGATCAATGCAAGAAATGCAAACTGCTCGGCAACAAAAAATCTTTATTTTTTTAAAATAAATTCTGTAGGTATTGGAAGCTTTCAAAAGTGAAACATTGTCTCTAAAGCTATTAAAAATTGCACTGTTGCACAGACTATTTTTGTGCAAGTTATTCTATTTAGCTAACTGTATAGTCCTTGAACTCTCGTCATAATACTAAGGCACTATCAAATCAAAATACTTGATTCAGAAGTTATTGCTGCTTGCCCCAGAACACCTGTGAAAGTACTTAACTGCTTGCAGAAGGACAACACATGCCCCAGCACTCCATTTACAAATTCCGATGTGTCTGAGAACATCCCCAGAACTTCCTGGGGCACTACACAAACCTCAGGCATAGCTCTCATCTACACACAGACAGTGAACTAGAAGCGGAAGCTCTCGGAAACAAGGCTGTAGTTCACATCCTCCTAATTCTAAGCATGTTAACTCTGTGATGTAAGGCATGTTCCAACTCCATGCCACCCAGTTTACATCTATTTATTATACAACAGACCACAGATTGATTTTCTTACACATGCGTAGGTGCGTACATGTAAAGAGTCTTAACCCAGGAATATACACAGCATTAGCATCCTGAATTTCAGGAAACCATTAGTTATAACTTGTGAGAGATTTCATTGTCGAAAGTTTTGCCACAACAAGCTTGTACTAGATACTTGTGTTTTAAAGCAAGTTTACATGAAAAGTAGGTTTAACTTTCAAGCTAATGCAATGAACCAACAAAGCGTTCTCTATAGCCTTTATATTTTTTAGAAGGAATTATTTTATTCTTCATTGTCTTGTTTAGTTTTTTTGCAGAAGACAAACTTGGGACAAGTATATTTTTTTATGGACTAGAATAACTGCTTGGTTATTGTTGCACTTTCAAAGCAATACCTAGAGCACCAGAACTCACATGAAGTGGGAGCGGTGTTGAAGTCGACTGAGTGACCGAAGCAGCTTACAGGGATCATCACCCTGCCATGGAAGTCCTTTTATACTTGCGATGATTTGTTCATGCATGTCTCTAAAATGATTCACAGCAAAATAAAGATGGCAAACAAAGATACACAGCCATGAGAGGGGAAAAAAAAGGAGTTAAAAAACCAAGAGATCCCATCACCAAGTGTGCTCCAAACAGTAGCAGGTCAATCCCAGACTACTTTTTCCTAAGCATGAATGATTCTGATGTCAAGTCAGCTCTTTCTACTCCGTCAGTGCCCTAAAATTTAATTACCAGGGTCTCATACTAAACTTACTCTCTAGTTCTACCTTTAAATGTCAATTCTTGAGCCATGGATTCAGAAAAGAGGGAAATTTAGCAAAATGAACTTAATGTGCAAGGAACCTTTTTGTTAAGCTGAGTAGCCTTTTCAGATAGATATAAGCTTCTTCATAATCAAGCAGTAAATATTTTTATATACAGATTTGACTACTAAAATGAGGCTGCTTAAGCAGACTTACATCAGAAAAGTAAGTTAAAAACTAGCTATTACAGGAATACTTGATGAAATTTTGTTTTTCATTTCCATTTCAAACTGTTCACAAGTTTAGCTTTTCAAAGTAAGCCTGGGATGGTCCCTAATTCGTGACAGATTCTGTTGTTGTAAGCATGCACCGTGCTTGTGAAGTGTCGTGTCTTGGTACAGAACTTACCTTCTTTACTCTCCAGAGAGGCACAAACCAAAAATAACAGAAGCGTAAGAATCACTTCTGACTGTTAGATGCTATCACCATTCTGAGCTGCTCACTGAGGCAGCAACATTATTACAGATAGTTGCTTGCTTCCCTTGGTACCTCCGAACATTTTTGAATATCAAGATTTTGTTTTAAGATATCGCAAGGAAACAGATACGTTACGCTATGACCAATCCATTCACCCAAACCGTATCTTTAGTTCTTAGCTGCCACAAGTGACAGAGACTGTCCAGGATGAAATATGAAGCAGCACAAAGTCACTACTTTATGTGTACTTCATGGCTTCACTTTCACACAGAGCATGCTCAGAAGGTCACTCTGTTCAGGAATGTGCCTCCCTGGCCTTTAAGTGCAGGCCTATTTCTACTTACTTCTTGTTTTCATAAAAAGAAATGATGTCTTCAAAAGCATTTATATCGAAATCCTCAGAACAATCAAATGAGAAATCAAGCATTGAGCAGCTGCAAAAGGAATATGTATAAAACTTAAATACTCCATAGAAAGGCAAATATGCCTGTGCAGAGTAACGTGTGGAGGCAGTTCTGTAGGATTTGCCCTGCCTCCTAATCATGTCATAAGGCTGCAGAAAACATGAGTGCTCCTACGAATCCTTCAGTGACACAGACTGTCTGCAGAGGAACAAACAATGCTAAACGCAACACATCGAAAGTACAGACAGAGAACTCAAAAACCCAGTGGTAAATGGATCTGAGGCTACGTCATCCACATTTGGTAGTACTGGGTCTTACTTAAAATAAGCTAGGGTATTGTTTTGACAGTATTAAAAAGGCCAAAACAAGAGAGAAGTAGTAAAACTTGCTATCCTTGTAGAAAAATCTAGTTGACATTTGATATATGAAGATGCGACTCAGCAATTCAGGTCTTTTCCCTGACACGGGTTAAGTATGTGTTTCTCACCGGTAAACTTTTTCTACTGGTGTGTTTGATCTCTGGAGTTCTCCAAGGGGAACTCTGGGTCCTTGACGTATCACTCCTGTTATGAAATAATCAACAAGTTGAATTTTGACAAAGATATGAGCTAACAGAAGATAAAGATAAAGATAGATAAGCTAACAATAAGCTAAAGCTATAGATAAGCTAAAGATATAACAGAAAAAAAACCCAACCCACCCACTGTAACAAGCAAAATATCTATCCAAAGGCCTGGAGTTTTTGTCTAGTACTTTAGCTATCAAGCTAGATCACTTTGTTTCTCAAACACCCTACTACTAGAAAGTAAATTGCAGCTGCTCAGAAAAGCTTTTCAAAATTAGTATTTAATCCTGAATACTCATTTGAAACTTCAGGGAGGTCTAAGAAAATCAAAGCCAGTGATAAGACAAGCAAGCATACCAGAACTAGTAATATCTTCCCCAACTTTTACAAATAGGGCTTCAAGTTCGGCACAGCCTGCTGGAAATGGTGCACTTATTGGAGGAGGAAGTCTGAACGAGCTCAGATAAAACAGTGACAATCTCTTTGGTGTGTGAATGTTAAGCCATTTTCACAAGTTAGTTTTGTCCTTAGCACCAAACCAAGATTGCATCTGGATGATAAGGTTTTGCCGTCAACTGGTTATGTCAAGCACTAACCAATTGTACAGTATTTGAAAGCGTTTCCAGAGCGTTTTTTCATACCATACCTGCAGTCTTCTGAGCTCTCTGGCGTCCAGCTTCTGCAAAGACAGCCATTGCTCGAATAGCTGCCCTCAGAACTGCCCAACGGAACACAGCTACAGGGTCCATTCCTATCAGCTCCCGAACGTAAGCACTGTCACTGCTTCGTAGTAAAGCGACAATATCCGGTCTCATGTAATCCATATTTTTCTCTCTGAAATCCTGCAAAACAGGCACATTGAACCACAAGCTCTCAGGAAAGCTGTGTTTTGATGCAAAATATTAATCACTATTCAGAATAATTCATTATTCTAAATAATGCTCACTATAGTGAGCACTATAGTGAGCATTATCCTCCAGTCTACACCACCACCAATAAAAAAAACCAAACAAACCTAAAGGACCTCTGAGGACACATCTGATCCAGCCCATTCCCGGCAAATTTTCTACACCCTGACAAAAACTATCAGAAAGGCAAGGATTTTTTTTTTTGTGGCCATCAGACCAATCACCTACTTTTATCTGGTATTTAACTTTCCCAGCAAAGTGTCGAATAATAAAAGCAGGCTCCATCACTGGGGTTCCAACAAAAAACTTGTTCTCCTCATGCTGCTGTTTGAATTTTGCAAGTAGAGTTTGGTTGGTGGCATGTGGAAAACTAGGAATACAAAACAAAAGAGGTCAGCTGTTTTTCAAATATAGGTACATTTATTGAGGTGCAAAGTAACAGACTGAAGAAAGCCTATTGATCCTTGTGGAAAGTATTTTATTGTCCAAGAACTCTACACTAACTGAGACTTAAACACGTGCTTTGAATCTTAGAGGTGGGCTTAATTTCTGGACCAAAACCAAACAGCTCCACGCACAGAATATTCTGAGGTTTCAAGTGTACATCAATGCTTCCTCCCACTTCACCAGTCAAGCTCAGTTAGCACCACATTAACTATTTACCCCATTTGCTACTTAATGGTCCAAAGACTTTCATACATGCATTTTACTTTAATTGTAATTCCATGGTAAAACACAAAAGTGACTGTTTCTAAGTCTGCTTAAGCCAAGGTTCAATTTTAGCATCAAGTTCTATCACCACCATATTTGGAGTCATTAGAAGCAAACTAGACTGTAGATCAGAGTCATAAGATGACCCTGTGCTTCCCACAACATCCCTCTCCTTTTTAAAGTGCTGTATTTCTGTTCCCTTCCACCATCCTTCCCTCCTCCCTGCCACACATTTTTTTT